>NC_138126.1:107503927-108703927 GCF_964188305.1 Podarcis bocagei | reverse complement strand
CCACCAGCCACCTGATTCTCTTCTGCTGCAAAAAAAAAGAAAGAAAAAGGATGCAAGGCAGAAAAGAAATGGCGGAGGAAATCTTGAAGAGGGACTGGGAACCCGGGGCCTTTCAGACTCCAACTCCCATCATGCCCCAGGCTGCATGGCCAATGATCAGGAATGATGGAAGCTGTGGTCCGAAAACATCTGGAGGATCAAAGGTTAACCCGTCCTGGTTTTGAGTTTCGTCAGAGTGGGGAATGGAGGCATCGTTGAGCAGCCGAGCTGTTACCTGACGTTTAGAATTACTCAGAGTTGCCATGTTTTCCCCAGACAGAGAAATAGCAAGCAAAAGTGTAACAGTTGCATCAGACATATATTTATGATTTATTATGGGTGGGATTCATCTAACCAGCCCTGTCAGAGGGAGGCCTGAACAAGGACTTCCACTTGTATAATGGAGCTTTCTCTACCCCCCTCCCCCATCTCTTCCCGCTGAAACTGGCTCGGACGAAGCCCCAGAACAGCGCACAGAGAAGGAAAGGCATTCTCGTTATGTCTGGTAAGCTAGAATACTTTTGCAGATTAAACAACTGGAAGAACACAACGCTGAATTTCACCCTATGTTTACCTGAAGGGTTTTACACCAAGTTATCTCAGCATTTAATGAAAGAAGAGAAATGAGAAACATTAAAACCAAACAGAGGAACAAGAGTACAGTGGTACCTCGGGTTAAGTACTTAATTCGTTCCGGAGGTCCGTTCTTAACCTGAAACTGTTCTTAACCTGAAGCAGCACTTTAGCTATTGGGGCCTCCTGCTGCCGCCACACCACTGGAGCACGATTTCTGTTCTTATCCTGAAGTAAAGTTCTTAACCTGAAGTACTATTTCTGGGTTAGCAGAGTCTGTAACCTGAAGCGTATGTAACCTGAAGCGTATGTAACCTGAAGCGTATGTAACCCAAGGTACCACTGTAAAAGAAGAACCTGAAACACTTGTCCATAAATATGGATGCAAAAATACAAATCCACTCCCCTCCACACACACTAAAACGGGGAGCACACAAAAAAAGCTCAAAACTCACCTAATTACTCTCCAAAAAAGCTTCTGTCTGGCACTTAAAAGCAGACAATGCCAGGTGTGTCTCCTGGGGGACAGTGTTTTACAAGTGGGGAGCCACCATGCAAAAGGCCTGGTCTCAAACCTCCACCCTCTACTCCTCCCTTGCAGGGGCACATGGAGAAGAGCCTCCGAAGACAAATGCAGGGTCTGGGTTAGTTCACGTAGAAGGAGACAGGTATTGGGGTCCTGAGCCACGTTAGGCTTCCTAGGTTCCAAACCAGCACTTTAAATTTACAGTGGTACCTCTGGTTGCGAACGGGATCCATTCTGGAGGCCCGTTCGCAACATGAAAAGCCCGTAACCTGAAGTGCCATATCTGCGCAGGTGTGCCACGTGATTTGGTGCTACTGCGCGAAGCGCGATTTAGCGCTACTGCGCATGTGCAAGAAGCGAAACCCAGAGGTAACCCTTTCCGGTACTTCCAGGTCGCCGCGGGAAGCAACCTGAAAAAACGTAACATGAAGCAAACATAACACGAGGTATAACTGTATCCCAGAAACTAACTGGTAGCCAGTGCAGCTGTGCCAAAATTGGTGCTATATGCAACAGAGTAGTGTGAGAATTCTGCATTTTCCAAACAGGTTTTCAAGGGCAGCCCCACGTACAACACACTGCAGGAATCCAATCTAGAGGTTTCCAAGGAGTAGATAACACTAGGTAGGCTATCCCTCTCCAGCTATACTACTGCAGCACTGCAGCAGCTTAAGGTGAATGCATCTGTCGGTATATATGACTAAGATCACGAAGAACAATTCCAACACCAAACAAGGAACATCTGAGATAAGTGCCACATTTGCAAGGCATGCATTTTAAGGGAGCTGGATGCGCCACATCACAAAGAAACTGGCTTTTGTAGCACGCAAGCCAGACAACTGCTAGGAAAAATCTTGAAAAGGAAGTCTCTGGGCTTGTGGTCTGTAGAAAGAACATTCAGCGGAGCCTATTTCCTGAAGCCCTTTGGAGATGACTGAGGATCGAGAGAATTCCGAAGCTAAACAAACTCAGTCAGCAGCGCTGTGAGTCAGCAGGCCCAGCTAGAGGTTTTGTCCAGGACAGCCGAGCAGGAAAACAAGCTGTGAAGGGCCTGGGAAAGAGCTCAGGTCTACAGAGTTGACTTCGTGAAGGCACTAAGTGCAAGGCTGCAAAAAAGAAAGCTCTCTCAAAGATGAATGGCTGCCCTCTTTATTATTCCTAGGATGTCCTAAGAACTAGTTTCCACAAGAGGCACAAACAAAATACTCCAGACTTTCCTTGCAAAATATTTCAAAGGTGTAGAATAAGTACAGGAGAGACGAGCTCATATGAGCATCCTTCTCCCGAACCAGGGCTAAGCCAGATGTTCTGTTCTAGAGAGGGAGCATCAACTGCATGTGCAGCCCTAAAGAGGCCATGAGCTTGCACCCCAAACGCTAAAGAAAGAATGCCCGCCCCACCCTGCCCATCTCCTCCACCTGGCCGGGCCATGAGCACCTGAAAGGCCAGCAAACCCCAAACATGAATTCTGTATTTGTGCATCCCTAATCTAAATTAACTTGAAAGTTTGAGGGTTATAGTCAGTGGTTGTGCGAGTGGAGATCAGGACACACAACCGCGTGATCACTTCCCTGCTCTTGCTCCCCACCAAGAAAGGTTATGGGGTCTTTCTGAACAGCTGGGCTGCTTTGCAAGGGTAAAGTGGGTGTCCCTTGACACCAGGCAAAGGAATTCTTCTCTACTGCTTTTTATCTGTTTCTCTATCTGCTTTTTATCTGCTTTTTATCTGTTTACTGTGCTGATATATAAATCTCCCCTTGTTTCCTCTAACTGAATTTTCCATCAGCGCTCAGTTATGCAGCAGTGTTCAGATCTGCCCTCCTGTCAACCCTACTACTGTTATCCCAATATGCTAACCCTTGACCCACCTTTTTCTTGCCGTTTTTCTTTGTGCTCATGACTTAATAGTTTCCTTTTATATGTAGGGGGCTGAGAACTTCACTTATTCCTTTATGCATATTTGGGAATATGTGTATGTACAGTCCTGACTCCCCTTCCCTTTTCATTCATTCACCCAACTACAACTTTTTTATTATTATTAATTTTTTAAAAAATCAGTTGACTGTTGTAAGAACGATCCCCCCACAGTTAATTTGCTAAGCCTATTGGCTTTTGAGCCTACCATTCCTGGGGCTCGAAAGCTTGCTCTGCTCGCTTTCTTCTCAGCCTCGGTATATATCAAGTTATGGCGGTGAGAAGGATAGGTTAAGCAGGAAACAAGCAGAGCACTCATTCTGCTTAGCCAGCCATAGAAGCGAGTCAGGAATACTCTGCAGCTTTCCACACGGCGTACTCGTGTGTTGAGGCCACGAGCAAGCCAGGCACCACCATGAAAACCTGCCCTGCCCCACTTTAAAAAATTGCTTTCTAGTAGCCTGAGCATGGGCTGCCTGCCAGTTGCCATCTTGACTTCCTACAGGGCTCCAGACAAAGCTCCAGTCCTGGAGTGATGCTACATCTGGGACAGGGATAGTCAAATGTGGGGCCCTCTAATATTGTTGATCTGCAACTCGCACCACCTATTCCTACCACTCCACGGCAACACGTAGAGGATCACTGCAGGTCCACCACCATCCAATGGGCACTCCAAGCCAATTTGGCAATGGGTAGGCAGCAGCAACAGCAGTGATCCTCTACGTGCTGCGCCTAAGATCTAAGATTAAAACTGTAGAGGGGACCTGCTAAGGGGAGACACCAGCACAGTAAAAGCCAAGGACTCTCTCATGCCTGAAAGAAGAAATGAGAGTGGCACCAGCATGCAACGCAGACAGCTCTTTTTTCACCTTCAGCCCAGTGTTAGAAGCTGAGATATGAAAGCTAGGAGCTAAATGGCACCTTAAACCTAGGCTGTGGGTACAGCAAAGGAATGTCTGGGCGTGCTTTTTTATAACAATACAACAAAGCTGAAAATGAATGAACTGCCGGTAAAATATTGTGTCCGTTTCCCACATGGTCTAGACCAGGGGTCAGCAACCTTTTTCAGCCGTGGGCCGGTCCACCATCCCTCAGACCATGCGGTGGACCAGACTATATTTTGAAGGGGGGGGGAATGAACAAATTCCTATGCCCCACAAATATCCCAAAGATGCATTTTAAATAAAGGCACACAATCTACTCATGTTAAAAACACCAGGCAGGCCCCACAAATAACCCAGAGATGCATTTTAAATAAAAGGACACATTCTACTCATGTAAAAACATGCTGATTCCCGGACTGTCTGCGGGCCGGATTGAGAAGGTGATTGGGCCACATCCGGCCCACAGGCCTTAGGTTGGCTACTCCTGGTCTAGTCCTTCCCCTGCCCACCCCCCTAATATTCTTAAGAGGGTCTCTTCTCCAGTCTTTGGATAGTAGCTGGAAGTAAGGAGGCAGAAAAAGGTCCTCTTTTGCTTCCACTCTGCTGTTTTAATCGGAAATATTAGGCACACTACAGTACTGCGCCTGGAGCTCAGAAGCGGCTTGCACTAATGAAATTCCCTGCCGCAAAATGCACCTAGAACAATTTGAGTTTCGAACACTGCTTCAGCCTGCCCTCAGCTCTCAAGGCTCATCCCTCAAAGTCCCTGCACTGCATATGCATAGTTTTTCAGTTTCCTTTTGGTGCAGACATGAGCATTCTGTTTTGCTTTTTTAAAGCTCTTCCACTTTCCATATTTTGGAGCCCATTTCTGTTGCCTCCCTCTGCCTATTTTGGTGTCATCTCTGTACACTAGCCGCTAATGGGGGGGTGGCGGGATTTTGCACCAGGCAAAACAAGCCCAGTTTAAGACAAAGGACCTGCTGTACATGAGATCTCAGAGGAGGGGCTGTACTTTGTGTAGACAAAAGCGGGTGGATTAATAGAACACAGGAACTTAGGAAACTGCCTTGTATCATGTCACACAGTATTGTCTATACGGGCTGGCAGAAGCTTTCCGGGGTTTCAGACAGGAACTTTTCCCCAGTCCTATCTGGAGATGTTGAGGATTGAACCCGGAACTTCCTGCACACAAAGGAGATATGCTACCACTGAACCATGATCCTTCCTCACTAAAGACACTGTCTAAAAACTACTCTGGGGGCTTTCCAAAGGGATCTGTTTAGTCCAGCACCGCACAATTTCTCCACTAAAAAAAAAAAAGAGAGAACACAATTCTTTACCTTCCTGGAACAGAGCTTCAGGTCTATTGGCAAACATACCCTCGCCGATGTTTATAAATGTCACAGTGGCCCTGTCCCCATGTGTGAGTGGTAAGGATGTACTTGGACAAATACAGAATGTTCTCCCCTAGAGGGAGCAGCCAAACATGTCACAGCAGAAGATTCTGATTGCAAATCTGCCCCCAAAGTCTGGGAGATACAGGCTTCAGGACCAAACCCAGTTGGCCTAGGAGCAGCAAACTGGAAAGGGGCATTAGTGGGAGGCTTGAAAGCAAATTATTTGTCATATGGAGCCTTGTACAGAACAAGAAAGAGTAGCTACACCGCCAGAGGGTGCTCTTATAAGGTGCGCAGTTAGAGGAAACTAAAGAAGTCCTAACAACAAGGCATGGAGATTCTTCCAGGTGGTCACTATTTAGGGGTGGAATTCAATCACATCTCCGTAGATTCAGGCTGCGCCATGTAAGCTGATTTAGAGCTCTGGCAAAAACAAACACGCTTCCCCAAAATATTGGACTTTTTCTGAAAAGGGAAGTGATGAGAAAATGCGCTGATAAGACTGGGGTAACACTTGCTTGACGCAACCTTGGCTAATCTCTCTGCAAACAAATCAGGCTGAATGCTCATTAAGCAGGTCATCAGTACTCCAAAAAACAGACCCACTGGAAGAGCCTTCTTTGCAAGAGCAGAGTTGGCTTGCTAGTGTGTCAACAGGGCACAAGCAGAACAGAATCAAACACTCAACTTTACCACCATTAAAGTTACTCACAGGAAGAGATGGGAAACTTAGAATTTATCATTTTTTTGCTCCAGAGCAAAGACAACAAATGTGAACCTCCACGTATCTCAAAACCTCCAGCTTGGCTCTCAAAAAAACAACTTAGAGGTCCTGTAAACAAATTTCCTCATTGTGTTTCTAAAACTCATATAGAGGTCTGGTTTGCAAGAAACACAAAGTCAAGCCAAGGACTGGCATGAACAAGGCAATAATGTGTGGGCTCCTGGAGAAACCGCAGCCACTTTGCTATTTATGCCCCAATCCTTTTGCTGCTGTGCTAGGCTGAGCAAAAGTGCGGTTGTGCTTAGTGTGTAATCAAAACCCAGGCTTGTGGTTTAGCTTTCTCCAAACAAACCATAAACTAGAACCAAGGTTTGTCCTACGGTTTACAGCTTGTGATTTGTCTAGAGGGAGTCAAGTAATAAAATAATAAATAATAAAATTATTATTATTAAATTATTGTTAAAATTATTTAACACAAGGCTAGGTTTGGAAGAGATCCTAAAGCAAAAAAGGCTTGCGTTAGTGCAGCAACAGAACACTAGGGTGTAGCAAAGGAGCCATTATATCGTCTCTGGGAGCCTACACTTTTGCTCTTTCGATTCTTCCACCCATGTGAATTAAATTCACCACTCTTCCATATCTATATAAGGCTCAAAAAAATCCACAACAATGCCAGCCCATGGGTTTAATGTCACAACGCTATCAGTGATAAAAGGAATAGCGTTGTCTCCCTGTCTGCAGAGCCTTTCAGCGGCGACTAATACAGAGGCATTTGGGAGTAAGGCCTATAGATTTTAGTTAGAGACTTCAGTAAAAGAAAAAGAGCAATGAGAACAAACATGATCATGCTGGAGCCTCTTTGGCAAGCATAATTAACTTCTTTCAATAATTTTGAACCTTAAATGAACTGCTGTCTTGTTTCAAAGCCCCAGGCCGGTGGATGTTTATGCCTTTGGGAGCTGTAGTGGAGGATTTTAAAAATATAATCACATCCAAAGCTTTCAATGGGTTTAATCTCCATGAGAGGCCATCTGTTAAGAGCCAGAATGAGGTCAATCTGGAGTCCAAGAGTGACTTCCCAAGGAACCAACCAGGCATTTATTGGCTACATGTGAACTGCATCACTGGTTGCTTCCTGAGGACCTGTTCACTTGAGCATTCATCCCGATTTGTTTGCGCAATGTATGCATGGAGGTTCCGCAACATCAGTTATTCACTGAACATTCATTCCCCTTTGATTGCAGGGAAGTTATACGACACTCCATCAAGAAATTGTTATCCCACAATTCCCCATGACCACCAGAAGTCCAATCTGTCTGGAGACACAGGCTTGCTGTGCAAGAGCACCAAATCAAAATTAATTAGGCAACCTGAATTTGCCAGTTTGCAACTGAATCCCACCCTAAAATAGTGGAAAAACCCACTGAGTCAAGGCTGGAAGCATTGGGGAAGGCACTACTTTATCTAGCTCATCTCAGATGCCCAACAAAATGACCTTGGTCTGGCTGTCCTTGCAGGGCCCCAAAAAACACATCATCTTCATTCTGGGTTACCCAGAACGTGACCTTCCTCTACTAATGTTGCCCAATGGGGAAGCACACTCCCTCCTCAAGTGTTTCTTCAGTAGGACTCTCAGCCATGATGTTCCCCTGGGTGACCTTGGCCCCTTCTCTATACCTCAGCCTAACCAACTTCAGTGCTTTATAACTTGTTCATAAATGATGTGGAGTTTAGGGGTGAGCAGTGAGTTGGTCAACTTTGCTAATGACACATTTAGGGGAGCAAAATCAAAAAACAAAACAAGGAACAGCACAGAGCTCAAAAAGTATTCCTCCAAACTGGGGAAATGGACATTAAAATGGAAAACAGGGTTCATAGGAAGCATATGCAAATGGATCTATTCTGGGGCACAAAACCCCAACCTCACCTGAACACTGATGGGGTAAAAGTTGGCAGGGACAGACCAGGAAAGGGGTCTCAGGGTTTGGTTTGATCTAGCAGGGCTCTTCTTACATTCTAACTTCATTCTGAGGGGGGCAGAAGAGAACCACCTATTCTCCATGGAATTCCTTGGGGGGGGGAGAGATACAAAAAAATCTAGTTTGCTGGCACTTGATGCAGGGGCATAACCCATCTTCTATTCTAGTTCCCATGAGAGTCTTCTTTTGTTCTTTAAGTGTGCTGTGTACATGGAAGGTGTCAAACAGATTGTCATTCGCTGGGATCAAGTGCCAAACTTGCCCGAGAGCTGCTTCCTGCCAAAAGCAAAGCAGGAACAAAAAGGCACGGTGGCAGGTCAAGGGGAGGAGACGGTGATGTTGCCATTTCCTCTCCTTTGCGGCTTTTTGTCAAAGTCAGCTGCAGCTCAAAATGTGGTCAGTCCTCTCCAGAAATGTTCCGGCTAAGGCTGCTGCTTAAAGCGATGAAGCAAAATGGCAGATTTCCTAACTCTAAGGCTTTGCAGCAATTTGAGGGCTGCAAAACCTTGAAAGGCCCAGGAGCTTGTTGATGACTACAACCATCGCAACAGAATACAGAATGGCCAGCAGTGATTGTGATAGCCGTCAGTTATACTGCCGCGATCTCCTGCAAAACTCAGCTTCCCGTGGTCTGGTTCACACACACAGCCAGGTAGCTGAAAATACAGTGTACATGCTGGAAAAGCAGGTACACATCACCCACCCAACCACCATAGGTGTGAGACAATACGCAGTGTGGCACTACACACAGTGTCCAATTCATACAGGACTTCACAAACGGTGAAGTGAAACAGCACAAATTAGGAATGTACCATATGGCTGTACAGTGGTACCTCGGGTTACAGACGCTTCAGGTTACAGACGCTTCAGGTTACAGACTCCGCTAAGCCAGAAAAAGTGCTTCAGGTTAAGAACTTTGCTTCAGGATGAGAACAGAAATCGTGCTCCGGCAGTGCAGCAGCAGCGGGAGGCCTCATTAGCTAAAGTGGTACCTCAGGTTAAGAACAGTTTCAGGTTAAGAACGGACCTCAAGAACGAATTAAGTTCTTAACCTGAGGTACCACTGTATATGCACTGTGCAGGCATTACACATTGCCTCAGGGGAGGGGGCTTTTCTGTATGGAGTCTCACGTAGTCTATGGCTAGGCAAGTGTATGAACCAGCATTATGTCCCCCAAATTAAGTATTCAAAGTTTCTTGCTCTGTTACCCAGTGCAAAGAGAGTGAGGAAAGGGTATGGGGAAACACGCTGAGTGAGGAATGCATAATGAAATCTCAGCAACTACACAGGAATTGGTGGCATTAAGAGGAACCAACAGCAAGACTTCCACTGGTTAGAAGTTAGTTTCAATGTCCCCAAGAGCTCTTTGCTTCCACACTTATCAGATGATGCGAAAGACATCTGCCCGAGACCACAGGGCTGCCAGTCAGAGTAGACAATACTGGTCTTGTGGGACAATTAGCCTGACCTGGTATCAGGCAGTTTCTTCTCTACAACTGGTTACTTTTCCCTTGCTCCAACAGTCCTGTTTTCCCAAGTCTTCTCCATAGCGCCCTCCCTTGCTAAACAACCAATTCAAGTTCTTTGAAAAATTTCATACTGAAAGTTGAACAAGATACTCCAAGGTAAGCAAAGACATGCCATGCAAATTGTTTTTCATTTATTCCAATTGCAGTAGCTGGATTTTCTTCACAGGAAATTAACGTATTGGGGGGAATTGGATTTTATTTTTATTTTTTGGCACAGTGTATGTACAACCTCTGCCACTTCTTTTTAACAGTCACATGCCTCTATAACAAGACACCCAAGTAGATGAGTAGGAAAAATCCCATTAACCTCATCCGCCAGAGGTACTTCACTCTTCTTACCATTGCATGGACTAAACCAAACTAAACATTTTGTTCACTTAAACCCATCCAGCTCCCTCTCCTGATGTTTTTAGATCAATGCAAATCTAACTAATGCCTCCAACTGAGAACCGAACACTGTCAAGATATTCCTTTCCCAAGGTCAACCAAGCAGCCTGATGCACAGCAACTCCAGATGCTGTAAACAAGAGTCTCCTTCAGATGCTGCAACAAAATCACAGCCCAGGTCTGGACTACAACTCCAGTACCAATGGCAGCCGCAGTCTAAATCACCTGGCAGGCTCCAGGGCTGTTTTAGTCCAATTGAGCACTCACTTACAACCTTCCGACATAATCCCTGAGGAGTGAAGTGTCACTCTCCATTTGGCTGCTTAAAGAAGGGCATATTCACTTGAAAGGATAATTTCAAGATTGCCCAGAAACGTGTACTTGGTTTTTTTTATTAACCCTGCAACCATCACAGCACAAGGAAAACCACAGGTCATTTTGCCCCAATTTAAACTGGTTATCAGTTACTACTGCTGAATGAAGCAACAGTTACCCCCAAGAAGCAAAGAACGACAAAAGCACTTTCCTTAGGGTGTTAGAAAGGTGAGAGAAAGCCTTTCCACTGAATGAATGCACCCCATGGGGCTTTTTGACACAGCATAGTAGTGACATAGGGATACCTGCAATGAGCTTCCAGGCTCGCTGCGCTAAGTCCACCCCCCTCTCTTACACAGAAAGCCAGGCTTATTCCCTTACCTGTTGTGTTTGGAGGGGTGTCCAAGATCGTTTTCAGAAGCTTCATGTCCTTAATGTTATGGATATAAATAGATTCCTCCAAGCAAACAATTAGTCTCTGGAAATACAAAAAAAGCACAAGTTGTTGCTTAGGAATAAGATAGGCCTCAAAACATTCCATCAGCACATGCCAGTTGCACTGGGAAGGTTCACAGACTGGCTCGGACTATCTACTTGGGAGAAAAGGCATCAGGTGTTCACAACAATCAGAAAGAGATATGATCTCTGCTGAACTTGGTTTGGTCAAGAAAAATTATCTTAATCACTAAGATAAACTACTGTTTGCACTAAAGGAAGATATAGAAGCAAAGTGATAGAGGGAGATCTGTCAGCTTAAAACAGATTACATTTCACCTCTTTTTCCCAAATCTTCCAGCACTAAAACAGTAGCGTATTCCAGAAGCTAAGGTACAACTCTCTAATACATCTGCCTGAATGGCCCTCTACCTGGAATAAATACCATTCCCCTAAAATCACATCCACTCAAAAAGGTGGAATTTGAAAAAACTTCAGTAAGGGTACCAGAGCTTATTTAAACGTTACATTTTTAGTGTGTGTCCTACAAGCTGAAAGATAGCATTTGGTATTTCAAAACATGAGCTTGAGATAACCCGGATACAGCACCTAGCATTTATCAATGATGATGATGGTTCAGGCTGCAATCCTATGCTCACTTACCGAAGAGTAAGTCAATTGGGTTTACTTTTGTAGAGACACAAAGTGCTTTAGCTGTCATATTCTTCCAGGTGTCAAGATAATGTGCACAGCATTAACCATTATCTAACTGGCTGGAAAGTTATGCTCCCATCTACACCTCTTGCAGCGGTGACCACCAATACTAAGTTTGAAATCCTACACTTACTTGGGAATTCAATGGCAGCTACATCTGATGGGCCACACATAAGATTGCAGCGCACAGCCACTGAACAGGAGAGAAGAAGCCAATGATAACATATTCCCAAAGTGCAAACAAAAAGGTCTTGTTTCTTTGAGGAAACAGCCTTGGACCTGGGAAACAGGAGCAAGACCTCATCTCTGACAAGTTGCTCCTGTATCTGGCATCAACCAAGATTAAAGATGAAGTCTAGACTGTTGTTGGCCAATCAGCTTTTCCCAATGAAAACTGTGCCTGTGCTCTGAAGGGGTTATTTATGTAGAAGGTATTTTAAAAACAGGGGAAAACTGAGCACCCAAAATAATGCCAGTGTATGACCAGAAGCTCCGAGGCCCCAGGCACTGAAAAAGTGGTATTTCTAATAAGAACTTCATCACAGGTGTTGATCATTTATTTGAAACCAGGATTTTAGAATTAAAAACTTACTTTGATTTCTTTCTTTTTTTAACTTGAGGAATAGCCTTTGCTACTTGAAGCCAAGGCTTCTCTGCTTTTTGAGAATATAGAATCTGCTCTGCTCTTTCTAGCTACAGAATCCCAAGCATAGCATTGCCAAGTGGTCACACCGAGTCATTTTGGTAATGCCTTCCAGACAGAAAATCCATGCACCTCATACTTAATGCTAGGAAAACAGAAGAGTTTGCACCATGCCTATAGTTGAAGATATTCCCTGGCAACCGTAAGATGAGCCCTGCAGGATCAAGCCCATCCGGTCCAGCACTCTGTTCTCACAGTGACCAACCAAATACTCATGAAAAGCTCGCAAACGGAAGCTGAGCACAACTGCTATTTAGAGGCGCATACTGTTACTGACCATGGAAGCGGAAAACCTGGTGGCGACTTTAATGAACTGTGGCATACATGGTAGTCGGGCTTCTAGCATTGAGTTTTTAAACCACTCCCAAGTGTTTTGGAGAAATTTGACTCTTGACTTTCCCTTTCAACTTCCTCTGCACCAACTCCTTCATTTTGGGAAAGTTTCCTCTTCTGCAGTCCAACATGACGTCTTTAATGATAGCTGCCAGCTTTGAATTTTCTAACTTGGAATTATAATTACATAGCTTTCACAACTTCCTATAAAAGCAAAGTCCTCAACTACCTGTTTTGTCTTTTAAAGCCTGCTGTTAACTCCTAAAAACAAATCTTTATCTTACATTCATTTCCTCTTCAGGATGAGCACTTTAACCTTTCTTTTTGTCTCTGCCATGAACCCTTCACACACCTGTTGCAATTGCAGTGTACCTATCTTTAAAGGGGGCGGGGGCTGAGCAAATATGTACACACAAGTGTACATAGCACAGAGTGTGCAGTGACCACCGAGGGCTGTGAACAGCACAAAGAGTTCAAAACAAATCTCCTGTGTTGACACCCAGCCCCGGATCTATTTTACTGGTGACACAACACCACTGATGTGGAAGGAGGCCCTGATCCCTGGTGCTCTTACACCTGCATGCTAATTAACAGGTTCAAGTAAGGCTCTGATTCAAATTCACAAGAAACCAACCATTACTTCAGAACTCTGACCTGGACATACATATGCATGTTTAAGTAAGGATGTTTGTTTTGGACAATAGGAATCAACGGAGTGGAGTACCTTTCCCATTAGGAAATGCTAATAAATTTGAGGCTTTTCAATTTAGGGCCGACAGGGTGGGTGAGAAGACAACCGAGGGAGCAAGGCATAATATTCATAAAATTCAATGAAGCATGTAGGGAGTGAATAGAGACATTTTCCTCTTACAGTCACAGAGTGAGCATCTTTGGCAGGAGATTCAGACAGAAGGAAGTACATGGAACATATTATTAACCGATTTGGTGATGGCTACAAGCTAGATTTAGAAAGGATAAAGCTCATTGAAGCTGGATCCATTAATAGCTTGATTGATAAATGGAACCTCCATGTTCAGAGTATACCTGAGGTTACCAGATGTTCAGGACAAACAGTGAAAGACCACCATCTTTATGCCCTGCTTGCGAACTTCCTAGAGGCTTCTGGTTAGCCACTGTTTGAAACACTGGTTTTAAGCAGGCCTTCAGTCCCTTACAGCAAGACAGTTCCTTGATGTTCTACAGCATAACCACCACTGAATGCAATGTCAGCACATACGGGTGTAAGCTGAATCACTCTGCACTTCTAGCCAGGGCAATAGAGAAGCCTCAATCCCTTAGACTCATGAACCCGGAGACACTTTGTCAAAAGCCAGGAGCTATACTGTTGACAACCAGTGGCCAAGATGCAACCCAACAAGGATTAGTAGCAGAACCTCTGCTCCAAAGGAATCTGCTATATTCACATTTCAGGGGTGGGGGGTGGTTAGTTCTTCCCACCAGTTGAAACCTCTCACCACTTGGAAACCAAAGCATAGTTTTGCCAACATGTGCAACTAATAACTGTGCTGGAACCCAGCAGCTCCACTGAAAACGATTCTTCCATTTTCAAAACTAAGGTTTTCCACTAAGGAGTCCAATCAAGAAAAATAACAGCACACGCACAGAGAAACAAACTTTGCTCTCATGAAGGTTTCGTAAAGTAAGAACCAGAGCCAGGCTGGGCTAAGGCAGTTCCTGCTTCCTAAATCATGCAATGATGCTGCAATGTAAAGAAGATGGGTAGACTACAAATGGCAAGGGATGGTGAGGTTTGGAGACCGGCAATGTTCCCCGACCCTGAGTTAAAAGGAGTACTTTACAGGGGGGGGGGGAGAGAGAGATGGATAACTACTTGCAATCCAAGAGGAATAGTTCTTCTGAAACGGATGTAGCAAGACTAAGACACAAACAGTATGAGCAAGAAAATTCAGATCACGCATCTTTATGACTTGAGAGTGAGCCAGGTCCCTAACTTCTTACCTGCCGATTGAGCCGGACAGAGAGGATATTACTAGAGTAACTGTAGTTACAGATTTCGGTCCCTTTCTTGAAATGGTAGACGTTCATCTGCCGAGGCTTTGTGCGACTCACCACCACCACCAGGCTGCTGGAGAAGAGGCGCTCTACAATGTAAACATCTGGGATTTCATCTGTGGGGTGAAATGAAAAGTGATGGAAAAGCTCTTGCTAAGGGGAGGAGAATCATATATGCAAAAGGGCAAAATGCTGAGTCATCAACTGTTTTCCAAAGATTAGCCTCCGCTCTCGGAACTTCGCATAGGTCACATTCAGGGATAGGGAAATCAGAGGCAAATGGCTCATCTCTAGAAGGAATTTAAAATCAGCTTCTTTTACAGTATCTGTATGATGCTAACTTGAGAAGCCAGTTCTCCTACTATGAGAGGGGTGTGTGGTATAATAAGCTCTAATAATACTTTTTTCCCTCCCTCCTAGCTTAGGCGACATGCACCCCAACAAAAAGGGGAAAGGTGAATTGCCCAAGGCAAGATGACAAAATAAGACAACCTCCCTGGAGATAGAAGGCTCTATGTCAAGTGGGAGGAAATAAAATGGGTTTCCAGACGGAAGGGACAAGATGTGCATAATCTCATCCCTTCCCTGTTTGACAGCCACAGTTGGAAGGATGACCCATCCTTCCTGAAGGAAGGCTGAAACTAGAGAAAAGGGAAAAGTTTCTAGGCCAGTGGACACAGTATTAGACTATAAAGTTCTCTTCCTGGCCCCAGTCCCAAAGTCAACCTGCACCCAAGCTATCTTTGCTAACAGCTGTTAGTTGCATGAGCCAAACAAGCAGGGGTTTTTTTTACAATCTTAGACAGACTGTGTGAGTTCAAATGTCTGCTTGCCAACTAATGCAACAGAAATGTTGCAGGACACCATAAAAGAATTTCAGAATGCAAAAAGATCTCCGGTCTTAAACAATGGGATCCCAGCCACGGACCCTAATGTAATCCACTTGGGTTGTCTGAGGTATTTGCAGCAGGAGTTTCCCACCATACAGAGATAGACTAGACAGAAAGGAGGAAGTAGATAGAGGGGTTTCACCATCCCTTATAATAATAGAACTTGGGATAATGCAATGAAGCTGAATGATGGAAGATTCAGGACAGATAAAAGAAAGTACATCTTCACACAACTTGTAGCCTCTGCTCAGGCTTTGGGGGAAGGGGGAGGTACTTTGAATTGGATTTTTATTGCTGCTGCTCTATTTGTGTAAAATTTATGTTGTCCTTTTACAATATTCTGTTTACTTTATTTTTTTGTATTGTATTAAAGCCTGGATGGCCTTAAAAGGAAATTTAGATATTTCTGTAGATCTCCCTGCCTACACTTCCACTGGAATAACAATAGGCTGCTTTGGACATAGTGCTAAACCATGGTTTAGCATTACAAAAATGAAGTGCAGTGAGCCTCAGGCTCATGTGCTTCCTTCTCCTTCTCCACCAAGGCCACAACCCTTTTGCTTCCATTTTAGATTAACTGCAGCTTGCTATGTGGTCCAAACCTACACATGAACAGATTAACCTTAACTATTGTTAATGGAAACAAGTCAACGTCAAACCATAGTTTATGAAGCTGGCTTGATTCTGCTAGCAGTAATTAAGTTTACCCAGTCTAATCACAGACAACACATTTAATTGAAGTAAATCTAAAATTTACTTTACAGTCACACCAGAGAAGGGGAAGGCATTTGTACATGAATCCAAGAGTCATACAGGCTTTTTCTCAAAACATTAAACCATGGTTTACTTTGGCATCCAAAGGCAGCCATTATGGAGACATACAATACATGTATGCAATCTATACCCATTTAATTATCTAAATAATGTAATTGAGAGTAGGATCCACTGAACACAGTGAGATTTACATCTGTGTAAGTATGCATAAGGGCCTAGGACTTGCCGATCAGAAGGTCAGTGGTTCAAATCCCCGTGACGGGGTGAGCTCCCATTGCTCGGTCCCATCTCCTGCCCACCTAGCAGTTCAAAAGCACATCAAAGTGCAAGTAGATAAATAGGTACCGCTGCGGCAGGAAGATATACGGCGTTTCCGTGTGCTGCTCTGATTCGCCAAAAGCGGCTTAGTCATGCTGGCCACATGACCCAGAAGCTGTACACCGGCTCCCTCAGCCAGTAAAGCAAGATGAGTGCCGCAACCCCAGAGTCATCTGCGACTGGACCTAATGGTCAGGGGTCCCTTTACCTTTACCTTTAAGTATGCAAAGGGTCAGGCTATAACGAAGTGGTAAAAAATATGGATCTTCCTATATGCAAAGTTTTTTAAAAAAACAGCTGAAGAGAAAAATTATCATCAACCGTATTTGTGACTGCAGGAAAAGACAGGCGAGGTGGGATTTCAGCAGTGTTGTGGAAGGTGCAGCTGAATGATTTACTTGTGGCTCAAAAAAAACACACAAAAAACTGGCAGGTCAGGTTGCCCTGAAGTACATTGTCACAATCTGGCCACAGAGTGCTACCCAAGGACACAGTTCAGCATAGTTTTAAACTGACCTGCAATAACTGGGCAGACCTTGGCTGACAAATGTATATCTTTGTGTTGCTAAGTTGCCCGAGAGCATGCAGCCAAATGGAAGCCTTTTGTAAAAGAGGTATTTAAAGTGAAATGCTAATGACAGCAACCACAGCGCAGGATGTGTATTTCATTTAAATGGAAAGCTGATCTTTGCCCCTTTGTTTTGAATTTCTAATCTTGTTTAAGCACTTCTAAGTGTGCTTTATAAAATCATTTCCCCTCCCTGTTTGCAACCCGAACCATGCCCGAGACTACGAGCTCTTCAAAAAGAATGTGGTTCTGTGGCATACAAAGCAAAGGCCACTTTAGGCTGTTAATGGGAACATAATATTCCAAGTGCCTGAAAACACAGCTTTACTCCTCTCTACGATGACCTCATGGAAATACTGAACTGTGAGCAAAGGAGGCTTGAAGGTTGCGGGGGGCAGGGGTGTGTGGCAGCGAGATTAAGCAAAAACGTGTGGGCAATTTTGAAATATATGGAGGAAAACACCTGATCCAGCCAAGGGTAAACATTTTTAAGTCATTCATTTCAGCATTTACATAATTTCCATTGATATTAAAGTGATAAAGCCATTTGATCATGCCTACCATCAGCAATAGGGGAACCAGCCATACACCAAAGGACAACAGAAAAGGCAAGAGGTTTAAACTACAGAATGGTAGGCTTGGGTTAAAAAGAAGGAAACTGTCCCATCTATATCGCTCAACATTGGGTGGGAGGAGGCAGAGTTGAGGTGACAACAAGAATCTTTTATTTGAAGGCTTTCAAGAAGAGGATGCCTGACAAAAGGCTGGTCTTGAGCTTCAATGGCATGTTTGCAGCCAGTTCTCTGCTGTCGCCTATGATGAGCCAAATGGGTGAAGGGGCAGGTCAATCCTGAATATCCTGACCATGGCACTCTACTTGTGGGGCGGCAGCAGGGGATATTTCATGTGGGATATCCCAGTGATTGATCCCTGTGCTTTTGATCTGGTCACTGAAATATTAGTTCAACTCACACATACAGCTGATCATTTTTTTAAAAAGCAGCTCAACAGCATCACTTATGGAAGAGCTCCCACATGGCTACGGAAGCATTTCAAGGGACCCACTAAGATCACATTCTGGATCTGCATGTAACATAGAATCATAGAATTGTAGAGTTGGAAGGGACCCTGAGGATCATCTATTCTAACCCCCTGCAATAGCAAGAATATGCAGCTGTCCCATATGGGGACCAAACTCACAACCTTGGCATTATCAGCACCATGGTCTAACCAACTGAGCTATCCGGATTTCACATAAGTTACTGCAGGCCAGCTGGGCTGTCTTTAGGAATAAAAAGGTCATTGTTTCACATCAAAGCTTTGCCCCCTAAATTCTCAGACTCTTTACTGCAACGCACAACTGCGTTTTCCCAGTAGTGATCACACCTTTTTACTTTGGAGATACAGCTCTGGATATTTGAAAACGTTTGCTCGATCCCCACAAGTCAGTGAAGATTGCACAGCTGTGCATTTAATTTGCTCCAACTCACAGCGGAATGATTGGGACTGAACTACTAATGCAAATAGGCTCGAGACTGCTTTAGATTCATACTGGTGTCCAAAACAAGGAAGAATCTCCACCACTGTTTTATGCTGTCTTTGTGGGCAACTGTCCCTTTAACGCAGCTGCATCTAGTGCAGTTTGAACACAAGCAAGGCTGCAGCCAAGATATGCCATCTGTTTTCTAGCAGGAATGATAAAATGGAATTGCTCCATTGAGGCAGATTAAAGTGCTGTAATGCAGGATAATGCCTGTCATCGGCCAATATTTTGTTGTATCAAAACAGAATGGACTTACTACTTTCATGGACCTGATCCAGCTGCTCCACAGAACTCAAGGAAAAAAGCCTGTACCCAGTTCTGGTTCCAATAGCCAGGGAACTGCAAAAGATAATTTAAGCACTGATTACGTCAAAGCTTGGCACATTCTGAACCAGAAGGATTGTTTGGCAATAGGAAAATTTGATCTGATGGGTTTGACGGCAAGATTAGGGAAGAGACCTATGGGTTAAGGAACTCATTCAGAAAGGTGCCTACGGTTACAAGTCTAAAAATCTTACCTCTCAGCTAAAAGGTTACAAGCTACTCACAAAAACCAAGGAGGACTTAGAGAAAGGAACAACACTGCCCAAGCCCTAAGAAGCCAACAGGGAGCCAGATGTGGAAGTACTCAGAACAGGGAGCGGGGATACTATGACGAGACACTAACCCATGAGCATGCAGAACCAACTGGAAGGCTGAAAATTAAGAAACTTTAGAAGTTTACCTGGGATAATAAGGGCTTGTATTTGGGAGAGGAAGCAGAAGCACATCTGTACTTAAGATGATACAGGGTAGCAAGCAGATGTGCAAACATTACACACATCATAGCCATTATTATTTGTATAGATTTGTAAGTCATCTATACATAATTTAAGGAGCAGTAAAAGAGTGGAGCGACAAGTCCCTGCTCCAAGGAGCATACAATCTAAATTAAAACTGCAGGTGGGTAGCTGGAAGAGACAATGATAATGAGACTGAATGGAACCAGATGCAGCAAATGGTACTTAAGACTTTGCTTTAGCTGTGGATTAAAAACCTGAAGCACAGCTGTGGCACCTGTAGGGTTATAGGTCCCGTAAGTTCCAGACAGCATGGCCAATCATCAGTAATGTAGTGCAGCATCAACTGGAGGACCACAGGTGGTGAGCCCCTGTGCCCGTTCTCCACCGGGAGAAGGAGGCTAGTTTGCTCAACATATACGTATTTATTACATTTATATCCTACCTTTCTTCCACAGAGCTCAAGGAAGTGTACACAGAACTCTCAAGTATATTAAGTTCATAGGCAGCATCCCATCCAGAAATTGAAAAGGCAGTGGCCTGCTGAACCTCAGAAAGTTTGCAGAATCGTGTGCTATCAGACCGTAATAACCCTGTGCCTGCACATTATGTAGTTACGTGACCAATGAAACTATCAGATGACAGTTCTGCAACAGTTGACTTGCCCTGCCAAATGTACACACAGCAGGTACAAAGCATTACATTTAACTGCTGTCATGCTGATTTGCTTGATCTAAGCAGTTGTACATGTCAATGTTTCATTTGTGATTACCTTAAAATAACCTAAAATGAAGACGACACATTTGCGTATAACATACAAGCGCCCCTATCAGTTTTCTTCCAACGCTCTTTGTTCAAATGCTCAACAAGCAAATTTTTACACATATACACACACTTGCTAACTAGCACACTTTCTACTTTGCCTCCCACACCTGTCGGATATATTGACATATGCAAGCTAATCTTCCCACCTTTCCTGACTAGTGGTTGAAGTTGTGAATGAGTAGGCAATTAGGGGACTGAAGAAGAGAGGCGTAACAAAATGCATAAGAAGGTGCAATCCTAAACCCCAATGAATACAGTGGGATATACTTCCAACTAAACATGCATAGGATTACACTGTTAATCTGTCAACAGAGAGTCTATGACGGCAATCCTAAGCATGCCTAACTAGGAGTAAGCCCCACTGAACTCAATAGGACCTACTTTAAAGTAGACATGGTTACAAGCCCACCAAGATTTTCCCCATCCCAGGGCTGAAGATGTCATACACAGTAGTGATAGCAATGGGATCCAATGAACAGAGAAATCCTACCTTCATGGAACTTTGGAGTGTCAGGCATAGCCCTATTGGCTTTAGCCCAAACGTAGCAGAGTTTTCCTGCACAGCGAGGAAGCTAGTCGCGGCGGTAATGACTAGTCAGCTAGACTCAGAATAACTATTTACAGGATTTATTAAAAGGAAAAATAAAACCAGCAGAGTTTCTGCATACAAATAAAAGCAAAATAAACCCTCTCTTTCTCTCTCATAACCATACACAGCACTTCTAACTCCTAACACACCTCACACCAAACTGTGCTAGCAATCCCTAGATAACAGAGTTGAGTGCTGCTCGTTAACCAATCAGAGTGAGTAGTTTCTAGGTCAAGCAGACCTGGGCTTTCTGCCAAGAGTAAATTGACACCAGCTGGAGTTAATTGGTGAAGCTAGAATCTGCAAGTTTCTCACGAGAACCAATTAACAGAAACTGAAACCGAAACTGAACACCCCCTCACAGATTCTGCTGAACAATTAACACCAAATACACCTATGTAGGAGATTATTTTTCCAGCAAACCTAAACCCTTGCACATTCGCTTGTTCTTTACCTTTGCCAATGGTTTAGTTAACACATCTGCTACATTTTCTTCACTTGACACATAAGTACAGGTGATTACATTGTCTTGTACACAGCAACGTACATTTTGGTATTTTACAGAGATATGTTTTGAACGCGATTTGAAACCCTCTGTTTTACTTAAGGTTATACAAGCTTGATTATCAATGTAAACTTGTACTGGTTCTCCACAATTTACATTTAAATCTGCCATCAAATGCTTGAAATAAATCACCTCGTTGCACAATTCACTCAATGCAGCATACTCTGATTCTGTTGATGACACACTTACAACGTCTTGCTTGCGTGACCGCCAGCTGATTAAAGCTCCACCGACCATTATGACTAGTCCTGTGACAGATTTTCTATCTGGCAAATTTCCCCAGTCACTATCACAGTAGCAACTCAACATTTCATCCTCTGAAGAATTTAATTGTAACATATAGCCAATTGTCTGTTTGAGATACCTCAGAACTTGTTTTACCCCTTTCCAGGCATTTAGTGTGGGTTTTGAGACCAATCTACTTAATATGCCTACTGCATAGCTAATATCAGGTCTGGACCACTGTGCTATATACAATAAACTTCCAATTACAGAGTGATATACATCAGGATGTTCAAATTCAGGACTCTCATCTATGTGAAGTGTTTTTATGAAACCTGGATCCATAGGCACCGCTGCCCCTTTGCAATCCTGCATCCTGTATGTAGTCAGTAGTTGTTTAACTTTGTTCTGCTGACTAATTAGGCAGCTGCCATCTTGGGCCCAGCACACTTCCAACCCTAGATATGTCCTAACCGGGCCTAAGTCTTTTGTACACCCACCTGCAGCCTACAATCTTTGCCCCCTCAGGCGCTGCTACTGGTGTAAAAACCTTGTGCTCATTCAGAGAGGACATCTCTTCCTCCATTGCCTGTTTCCAGAGCTCTGCCTCCTCTTTTGGTAACTTTAACACCTCCTGAAAACTCTTGGGTTCTGCAATTACACTAAACACATTTGCAGTATCTGGGGAAAAACGCACTGGAGGCACTCCTTTGTTTTGTCTTTTAGATCTTCTGGGAGAAAATTTTTCTTCTGACCCACTTTCCTCCTCAGAACTACGACCTCTCTTTTGTTGCTTAGCAACTGGTCTTTGGCTAACTTCACTTTCCTGAGAGCTCTTATCTGAACTTTCCTCCCCCTCAGACTCTGATTCTCTGTGTCTACCTTCAGAGTCATGAAGCTCCTGGGAAGGTTCAAACCAAACCTCAGTATTGGCATGTAGTCTCTCCCAGCCACTATGTTCACAAAAACTGGCATTCCTGGAGATCACAATGCCATTTGTCCCTTCAGCAAAGCGGAAACCTTTTCCCAGCTCCTGGTAACCCACAAACACTAGCTGTTTGGTCTTAGGATCTCCCTTCTTCCTCATTTGTTTCGGAATTAATACCCAGGCTTTTGATCCAAACACATGCAAATGGTCAATTTTGGGTTTTTTCTGAAACAATTTAAAGTACGGGGTTGTACCTATTGTTTGATGAAAGAGCCTGTTTTGGAGATAACACGCGGTGAGCATGCTCTCCCCCCAATAAGACATGGGCAAATCAGCATCATCAAGCATGGCAAACATCATATCTTGTAAAGATCTGTTTTTCCTCTCTGCAACGCCATTCTCCTCTGGGGAAAAAACGTTCGTTTTTCTATGCCCAATGCCACGCTTTTGTAACCAATCTCTAAAGGCATTTGACATAAATTCGCCACCTCTGTCCGTCTGAATCCTTTTGAGTTTAACAGACAGAAATCTTTCCACAGATGCCACCCAGCCTTTAAACTTAGTGAACACGTCACCCTTATTCTTCATGGGAAAAACCCAGGAATAACGCGTGGCGTCATCCACAATTGTTAGTGAAAAACGCGATCCACCCCTGCTTACAGCAAATGGACCAATTACGTCCATGTGAACCAGCTGTAGCGGTGACTCACTAACTCTGTCACTTCTGGGGTAAGAGACTCTGTGGGTTTTAACCTTTTTACACACATTACAATCAAGGTACTTGTTACAACTCTTTAAATTACCCCCATCAGCCAATTCAGACATTTTTAGTACACTTTTCCAGCAAGCATGCCCCATTTTCCTATGCAATAAGTGCACACAGTTGTCATGTATAGCTTTGTTATTCACTGCAGGCTGAGATTTACTGACTACTGCTGCAACTTGAGATCCTGCTTTAAGCCAAAACAAGCCTCCCTCTGACTTAGCAGTGCCTAAAATCTCACCAGCCTTCTTAATAATGCAACTGTCTCCTTCAAAATGCACTTTAAACCCAGCTTTTAGCAAACAATCTACAGACATCAGATTGCTCCTTAATGACGGCACACAAAGTACATTTTGCAGGCATTCACGAAGACAAGGAACATAAACTGCACCCCCCGAAATCACTTCGGAAGTACTTCCGTCTGCTAGAGCCACCTGGCTGCGCTGTGCTGAGTTCTTGGAAACAAACAATTCATCTGAATTCACGATGTGGCGAGACGCTCCCGAATCGACCACCCAGACAGCTTGTTTCTCATCAGCAATCTTGACCTCGCCGGTCACCAGCTGAGTCGACTGTTTTTGTTTGAAGAAGTTCTTTTTCCGCTGCTGCTGCTGCTGATCTTGTCTCTGCTCCTGCACCGGCAACTGAGACTTGACCAACTCCGGACATTGTCGTTTTAGATGCGCTGAAGACCCACATCGGAAACAACGCCTAACAGCAAACGCTGACTCCTCACCGGCACGCTGCTTTTGCTTCACCTCTGGCACGGCATGAGAACTCCCTCCAAACCGTCCACCTGTAGAAGCCTCTGCAGCCAACAACCTTTCTTGCCTCTTCTGCCATTCTTCAATCAAACGCCCAGTAACGTAACTGACTGATAAATCATGCTCCTGCATGCCTTCTAGAGACAAAACTAAATTATCCCAGCTTTCCGGGAGAGAACTCAAAATAATAGCCACCTTCTCCTGCTGGTCTAATGCACAGTCTCTTTCCTGTAGCGCAGCAAACTTTAACTGTAAACTGTGTAGGTGTTCTTGCATTGTAACCCCAGGCTGTAACATTGCCTTGTACAATGCCTTGCGAATGAACAGCTTGGAAACCGCTGTCTCACGCACATGGAGTTCTTTAAGTGCTTGCCACACACCTCTAGCTGTCTTGATTCCCCTCACATACGGCAACTGGGAATCTTCCAGCCCCAAGACAATTGTGGCCCTTGCTCTTTGGTCTTTATCGAGGTCTTCATCATCAGGCTTCGTAGGAAACTTACTCACCACTTGCCAGAGACGATCCCTCTGCAGCACTGCCTGCATGCGTTCCGACCACAGCAAGTAATTGGAGTCATTCAGACGCTCAAAAGCCATCTGAACTGGTTGTGAGGCCATCTTGAGAGCGATGTCCCTGGAACCCGGAACCAGCTACTCACGACCACCGAGAGAGAAAACAGGAACCACAGCACCCAGCACTCACACGCTGCAGCTGTTGTCCTTGTGTCCGCTGCGTCACCAGCTCACCACGGTCAGGAACCAGCCAGAGAACAACAACTTCTGGAACTACTGGAACCAACGCCGTTGATGCTGACACCACCGCAACTCAGGCTGGCAGTACAATGCCCATAACCTCATGGAACTTTGGAGTGTCAGGCATAGCCCTATTGGCTTTAGCCCAAACGTAGCAGAGTTTTCCTGCACAGCGAGGAAGCTAGTCGCGGCGGTAATGACTAGTCAGCTAGACTCAGAATAACTATTTACAGGATTTATTAAAAGGAAAAATAAAACCAGCAGAGTTTCTGCATACAAATAAAAGCAAAATAAACCCTCTCTTTCTCTCTCATAACCATACACAGCACTTCTAACTCCTAACACACCTCACACCAAACTGTGCTAGCAATCCCTAGATAACAGAGTTGAGTGCTGCTCGTTAACCAATCAGAGTGAGTAGTTTCTAGGTCAAGCAGACCTGGGCTTTCTGCCAAGAGTAAATTGACACCAGCTGGAGTTAATTGGTGAAGCTAGAATCTGCAAGTTTCTCACGAGAACCAATTAACAGAAACTGAAACCGAAACTGAACATACCTTACATCGACTAAGGTGAAAGGAGAAGATCTGCTGGCAGCAACTGCCACATCCTCTCCCAGCCACCTCATTGTGGGCAGGGAATTAACTACCCTAGCTCCTTAGTTCCAGAGGTATATCAAGGGTACAAAGAGGCTTAGGATGCAACATCTCTGTTCCCACCTCAGATGCATACTTTTTCTCCCTGCTCCACCAATGGAAACTCCTATTCCAGCAGAGCTTTCCACATGTGGGCCAGAGGACATCTAGTGGGATGTTGACCTGCTAGCCTACTTCCATCTCTGCTGGCAGAGCAGGACTTAGCTTCCTGAGGCACCTCAGCTGGCTAGCCAGTGTGAGTCAGATTGCTCCCTTAACTGATAGAGATACTTACTGGAATAAGGCAAAATTTGGGCTTCAGAGTCAACCCAAGCAGGTAGGTAATGAAAGCAAAATAGGCAAAATGCTGTTCTCTAATGTTTGGCAGCTCGCTTCCTTGTTACTTCCCCTACCCCAAACTATAAGACACAGGCATTACATTTGTATATTAGTTAAGAGTCATCTTTCTGTCTCTTTCCAAATAACCCACATTTAACTTCCAATATAATTTAGCTAATACTTCTTTATCTACCTGGTTTTACATTTCTAAACATAGAGATTTTGTGTGCATGCATATAAAGTGACCCGCAGGTACTGCTGATCTTTTCCATAATCCTCATTTCCCCACTTGGCCATAGAGACTTGCCACTGACCTATGCTAGTCCTCAGCCTTTTTACACCCACAATAGGGTGAAAGGTAGGCACAAAAATAAATGCAACTTCACTTCTCAGAATAAATGTGCACTGGTTCTTTAGCACACCAGCAACCCAAACCCCGGACAAACAATTCCATTGGGATCTGAATGGCACCATTATATAGCAATTTGCAACCTGGCAGGCATGAATCAGATATAAATAAGAGAAGCAAACCTGTAAAGCAGGAAATGTGACACAAGAGAGAATTAAAACGCTGCAATGGCCTTTCAAGTAGTTCTAGAGAAACACAGTTCTAGAATGGCATAACAAGGGAGGCTGCCAGATACTGATGACATTGGGTATATTGTGAAAGCTGTCACTCAGAATTATCTGAGCAGGAAGGGAAGGGGTGTTGCTCCACCATTCTGTTTCCCAGAAAGTCAGAGCATATTCTGAGTTCAGGTCTTTATCAGCCCCATACTGTTATTTAGCATTTGTTAGGGCAAAGAGTACTAAGATTAGACACAACCTATAAAAAATCTAATTTAATACAACCATTCCACCAGGCAGGTAGAGAGGGCTGTTTTTCTGAATGTTTCCCCAATATCCAAGAAAAGCTACACATGGAAACCCAGCTGCCAGGGGAAAACCTTCTGACCCCCAAACTACCCAGTCTAGCCATCCCCCTCATACTACTGCCCTTAGGTACAGGAAGTTTTATGTTTGGGACCATTCAAACATTCAGCCTTTGTCTTGCAGTCTAAAATGGCACAGCCCAGGATGGATATTTCTATCTTATGTAAATTTCCTCCAAAACGTCGGCTCACATGAAGGGCTGCAGAGGTAGCTTTACTTCTATTATTAGAAGCTGTAGACCTTAGGTACTGCACAGAATGGAATCAGTAACAGAAGGGTCCTTAGTTTAAAAAAGTTATGTGAGAGGTAGGGACTAGCTATGTCTCACGTTCATTTACTGACGCTCCAAATATGGGAGCAGGACCATCAACGTTTAGACAAGAGCAAAATTCATCTGCTACTGATGACACTCCCTGTCTCATTTTCCAACTTCTTACCTTCTGCCCTGGTATTTCATGCCTGGAACAATTTCTTCACATTTTTTGAAGCACTTGCTTCTTTTCTTTTAATTTCCTCCTCACAATCCACTTCTTCAGCAAAGCCTTTTTTTGACTCTCTTCTAGGCTTTCCTCACATGCACTTTTTCAGTTACCGGATTCTCCTTTCTCACCCACATCTAAAATGTAAACTGTCCTGACCTCGTCTTCCTATACGTTTATCTTCTCCATCCAATGTAGACTTTAAAGCTTTTAGTTAGGGGTTGTGTTGCTCCCCTGCCCCAATACAATACGGATGCCTGATTATCATCTTCCAAAGCAACTATTCTATTCCGAACTTAAAAATGAAAAGCATAATGCTGGTGGTCAACAAAAGAGGTTTAAAGACTCTCTCAAGGCAAATCTAAAAAAATGTAGTATAAACACCGACAACTGGGAAACACTGGCCCGCAAGCGCTCCAGTTGAAGAACAGCCTTTACCAAAAGTATCATGGGCTTTGAAGACACTCGAACCCAGGATGAAAGGGGGAAACTTGCTAAGAGGAAGGCACATTTGGCAAACCCTCACTATGATCAACTCCCGCCTGGAAACCTATTTCCCCATTGTGGAAGGACATGTGGATCCAGAATTGGTCTCCACTGTCACTTACAGACTCACTGTTAAAACCATGTTTATGGAAGACAATCTTAATCGGCTAGGAGTGATCACCAAAGAAGAAGACAACGACTACTATACAGCACTCAGCAGATGCAAAGTAAGATTCAAATAGCAGTAGTAACATTGATGCTGTGGCATAGCTTTGGAGTGTGTTATGTCTAGGTTTTAAGTCTCCCATTTGCTATGGCTTTACTGGGTGGTTTTGGTCAAGTCAGAGTCAGTTCTCCATCTGTAAAATGGGAACAAAAGTGAGCCAGGTTCTATAACTGCTGAGACAGGAAGCACTATGGAAATCAAGATGGGATTTATACTACACACATGCACACAAATTCCTACATCTATGATGAAGGACTAAGGCTGTCTCTTCCAATAGTGAGCCCAGAAAACTGAATCAAAAGGAAGATAAAGGTTGGTCATGCCTGGATATCACACTAAGCTTTCAGTCATAGCTCAGGATATGCAGAGTGTACACCTGCATGCAGCCCCTCTCCTGCTGCTTTGCAAAACATATCAGGATTCGACTCTTTTAACCATAGTTTGTTGATTTGTCCAGACTGGGAACTATGGTTGAGCGCTTCCATACAAGCCAGGATTAAAAGCAAGATTTAAACTAGGGCTTTGAAGTTGGCTCATTTGGAAGCTCTTAATCATAAGTTCCAGGTTTGGACTGAACAATAATCTATTATTATGTTTGGAATCCTGGTGGGGGTTTTTTGCTACTCGCACAAAGGGGAAGAGTAAAGTGGCAAAAAGGGGCTGCATGCAGGTGAACACTCTGCATATCCTGAGCACCATAAAGAAGGCTGATCGCCGAAGAATTTATGCTTTTGAATTATGGTGCTGGAGGAGACACTTGAGAGTCCCATGGACTGCAAGAAGATCAAACGTATCCATTCTTAAGGAAATCAGCCCTGAGTGCTCACTAGAAGGACAGATCGTGAAACTGAGGCTCCAATACTTTGGCCACCTCATGAGAAGAGAAGACTCCCTGGAAAAGACCCTGATGTTGGGAAAGATGGAGGGCACAAAAAGAAGGGGACAACAGAGGACAAGATGGTTGGACAGTGTTCTTGAAGCTACTAACATGAGTCTGACCAAACTGCGGGAGGCAGTGGAAGACAGGAGTGCCTGGCGTGCTCTGGTCCATGGGGTCACGAAGAGTCGGACACGACTAAATGACTAAACAACAACATGCAGGTGAAAGCCACTTGTACACATTCCGACTCATGAAGGACTGAAAGCTTAGCATGATGTCCGAATGTGGCAGATGTCGCAGAGGGTTGTTCCATCTAACGATGAGCGTACTCATGCAGAAGCCCAGCCTAGTTTATTGGGCTCTAATTCACCTTGGAAACCTTAATTTGTCCTGAAGCAGGCGCATCTGGAAGCCAGATGGGCAGACACAAGAGACTTTTAATTTGTGGTGCCCCTATGCCAAAGAGAAGGAGTCTTTCCCATTCAGAAGACAGTGCTTCCACTAAGATTTTACACATTTTGCCCAAAAATTATTTAACCTATGATTTGTTTGTAGAAAGGGTTTACATACCATGTCACATGACTGGCTTTTCTGACCCTCCGTGACCACAGGAAATAAACTTCTAATTACCAAATGCCTGGAGACAAACAGGGGTTAGCTAGCTTCTCTATGACATAGTTTGAACTTCCAGAGACACTGATCTGGGCAGTATTGGAGACAGACTGCTGAATTAATGGACCTTTAATCTGATCCAACAAGGCAATGCCTTTTCTTAGAGTTCCCTTCCTCATCTTAAGAATCTAATCCATCTGTGCTCCCTTTAATTTGCTCACAGTTTATATTCTTTTCAGTATGGTTTTAATATCAAAACAAAATAACTGCAACAGCAGCTCACACTAATAGTCAAACCATCTCTAGCATTGTATGGAATGATCCCTCCACTGGTGTTCACTTCCAGATCCCCTAAACAGCAGGAAACACCCCCAATCCACCTAACATCTGAACCTAGAATGTGTCACATCATGTGTTAAACTAATTTGACTTTCATTCACTGTGCCCTATGGCAAAGTGTTTCATAGACCAATTAGGCAGCAACCAGTATGAAAGCCTTCTGCCTTTTGTTTGTTTGAAACATGCTCCCTGATGACTTCCTTCAATGTCCTTTGTTTCTTGCATTTTGGCTCAGAGCAAAGATATTTCCTGTTCACAGTAATATATTTCTGGCTCAGAGGTTGCTTCCCTCCCCCCCCCCCCCAATTATAAAGTGATAAGATGTCAGACCTCAAGTTCACCTTTCTCCACATCCTGTTTAAGGCAATGACCAGTTCCTCAGGATTTATTGCACAGCACTAACCACCACAATGGAAGCACAGTGAAGACAGGAGACTCATCCTGCACCTTAATTGCAGATGATTAATGTGACCGGAAAAATCACATTGTAACTTGTTTAATGCAAGACGGCAGTTGCTGGAGCCTGTTCAACAACTTCCATAGTTGGAAACTGCTACAACGCTTGAAAGACCCTGGAGAGAGAGAGAATTTTTTTATATAAAGATAGATAGATGGATGGGTTGGATTTGGTGTGGGAAAGAGAAAGAGGATATTTTGTTCTCATTCGTTTGCATTCTTGAGCACTATTTGACATTCAAGAATCAAACTTCTCTCTGCAACCATGAAGACCAGAAACTTGTTTTCATGGGACCACAGGGGAATACCCAGTAGCGGAGGGGGTTCATGGGCAGCACTAGGGCTGTGGGGCGCCCTCCAGTGGGATGCGGGATGAGATATGTGTGGTGCGCGGCTTGCAGGGGTGCCCCAGTTGCCACCTCTCTCCCGGCCACAGCCACCCTCCAGCAGAGGGGAGGTGGCTAGCACCTGCCCCAGCTCGCCTCGCCCAATGGGGGGCTTGCCCCGCCCCCATAGCCAACTAGCCCTGTCTGGGGTGCACAGCCCCGGGTGCCCGAGCGGCTAGCTAGGCTGCTGCGAGTACCATGCCAAACCCTGCATCAGAGGAATGTATAAAAACAAACACCAATCTGTGCCAATTCCCGTTTCAACAACACCAAGAACTGCTTCATATATTACAGAAGATGCAGGCATACCTTAGTACTTTGGGATGTACCACTTTCTATCCTGAAAACATACAAAGGTAGCTACATTTCTTTTACACTGCATGCACACTTCAGAAATCTGGGCCAATCATGGCTCCCTACATCTTGTTTCCAAAGCATACAAGCAGTAAAAAGATGGACAAGTGCCTCACACATTCTAGAGTAAAAAGAAAGATATGCTAAATGTTTAATGCATTGCAATATGTGGTCCTACAGGATTATATACCCCAATAGTAACAGGCACAAGAGTTTAAGCCCTGCCAAAGGGATACAGTGGTACCTCAGGTTACATATGCTTCAGGTTACAGACTCCGCTAACCCAGAAATAGTGCTTCAGGTTAAGAACTTTGCTTCAGGATGAGAACAGAATTCGTGCTCCAGCGGCGCGGCAGCAGCAGGAGGCCCCATTAGCTAAAGTGGTGCTTCAGGTTAAGAACAGTTTCAGGTTAAGTACGGACCTCCGGAACGAATTAAGTACTTAACCCGAGGTACCACTGTAATAGTTTTCCTTTAAAACCGGGGGGGGGGGGGACAACCTGTGGCTCTCTATATCAGGGGTCAGCAAACTTTTTCAGCTGGGGGCCAGTCCACTGTCCCTCAGACCTTGTGGGGGGCCAGACTATATATATTTTGGGGGGGGATGAACGAATTCCTATGCCCCACAAATAACCCAGAGATGCGTTTTAAATAAAAGGGCACATCCTACTCATGTAAAAACACGCTGATTCCCGGACCTAAGGTGGGCTGGATTTAGACGGCGATTGGGCCGAACAGCCCCAGCCGGTATCATCAATGGTCAAGTACAGTGGTGCCCCACAAGACGAATGCCTCGCAAGACGGAAAACTCGCTAGACGAAAGAGTTTTCCGTTTTGGAGGTGCTTCGCAAAACGAATCTCCTATGGGCTTGCTTCGCAAGACGAAAATGTCTTGCGAGTTCCTGCAGGGTTTTTTTTTCCTCCCCCCCTTTTTCTAAGCTGCCAAGCCTCTTATCAGCTGATTCGATAAGCCGCTAAAAGCCGCTAATAGCGCTAATCCGCTAATGGGCTTGCTTCGCAAGGCGAAAAAACTGCTAGACGAAGAGAATCACAGAACGGATTCTTTTCGTCTTGCGAGGCACCACTGTACAATGGTAGTTGCAGTTCAGGAAGTTATAGGAGGGCCACAGCTTCCCCATCTCCAGTTTAAAGCATCCTTCATCAAGGAGGAGTCCGTTACTGTCTGTCATCAGTGCACATCGTTTCAGTTAGATTTTTAAGAAGTGGGACAACTGAAACCATACTTGGGAATTAAACTGTGAACACACCATTGTGGCATTTCCTGTTGCCCTTCCTGCTAAACAAGATTGCCTTTCCTTTTCATTTGGTCCACGGGATAAGCTACAAAAGGCAAGTACAGGACAGAAGAGGAGAAAATGAAAAGGCATCATCACAGCCACTGCACAAAGAGCTGGAGAGTGATACAAGGAGAAAGCCAGGCTTTGGGGCTTGGCTTCAGTTCTTTTGGAATTACTAACCTATTCTTGAGCTGGTGGAAAGCTAGCTTATATAGATTCACAATGCTGAGCAACCCAAAGTCTAACCACATTCAACTTCATACCCCAGAGCAGTGTTTCCTAACTTGTAGACTGTGATCTGCAAGCAGGTCACAAAGCTTGTGCAAGTGGATTTAAACCTAAACCCAATATAATTATTGCTTTTAATCCTGTAAACTGGTATGATGATACCTATTACAACGTTTTCTTTTGTTGGCATATTATAATACTGTGTTTACATTTGTAACCGAATGTCAGAAAGGCTCAATCCATACATTTTAGAACTTGGTAACCACTCTCTGGTGGCAAATTCAGTGACAGTTTGCCAAGAGATGCTTATATAGGGAGTTATTCTGAGTGTTACAGCTCAGTTCTGATGGAGAGGCACTTGTGGAGAGCTGTCACGGAATCTGTCACGAGACTTAATCTTTTAGCCAAGGATAGCTAAGTTTGTTTAGTTAAACTTTTCCCACTACTTTTCTGCTGAAGAAACACAAAAGTTTGAGTGGGTGTGGAACCCATTTGCAGCTGATATCACAAAGTCGTCATTGAATTATCATGCGATAGGAACCTCAAAGGAAAAATATTTGGAAGTGAGGTTATCTGAATTTTGGATTCATGCTACCAAAATTACTCTGTTATTACCAAGTATCCTGAGCTTGCTGGTGAAGCAATACAAGTGCTGATGCCATTTGATGGTACATAATTTTGCGATACATGCTTTTCAGCAGTTATGCCTATGAAGATGAAATACAGTTGTATCAGGTCAATAGTGACCTGAGACCATATTTGACAGCCATCAAACTCCACAATGACCTGCAAGCTCAGCCATCCCACTGATACACTATAACATGAACAAAACGATTCAAGCAATTCACAGTTGATTATATCTAAACACTGCTTGTGTAACCCTATGTTCTTAGAATAATTTGCAATAGCTTATGAAGCAATATCCTGCAATCAGATGATTGGTGTTCTTACATCTCCATTAAAAAAAAACCTTAATAACTTTGTAAATAATAGAAAGTGTGGGGTATATATATACTTATATACATATATATATGTGCATAAATACACACACACATATATATATGTATGTATATGTATGCATTGTGTGTGTATGCGTGTGTCTGTGTATCTCACACACACACAAATTCCACATTAATATTTGCTTGATGCCTCAAGTCATGGTTATAACACAGGCAAACATGCAGTTAAACACGTATGAAAATGATGGGTGCTGAAGACCTAAAGTCCAAAATTTACGCAGTAATAAATCAACTGGTCACTATGCGCAGTAAATTTCAACTTGTTGGGACTTTTAAAAAAAGTCGGGAGCCACACAGCTCGTGGGGAAGTGTGGCGATAGGGAAAAGCTTATCCATCACACACCAGACTTAACTTTTTGCCCACGTTACCCTAATTTTAGCGCACCTCAGAGAGCGGGAATAATCCAAAGATGCTGTTAACAAGATCTCCAAACTAAACCGGGTATCCATAAATTCTGTAGGCACCGTTCCCACGACCCCGCCCCTTCTTCCCTTCCTTTCTTCTGTTGTTGTTATTATTATTATCCGCGTCTCCGCATTCCCCAAAGGCCGCCGTCCCTTCCCCGCCTTGGGCAGCCTGGAGGAGAGGATGGCTTCGCTCCCTGGGCTGGGCTCTCTCTTTCCCCGGGGTGGAAGCGAGGGGACGGGCAGGGAAGGGGAGCCTGACCCACTCTGCCCTCTCCCCACTCACGTACGTGCAATCCTGGTTGTAGGAGAAGCAGCTGAGCGCCTCCGGCTCCCCTTCTCCGCCGGCGGCCTCCATGGACGGAGGTCGCGCCGAAGCCCCGGCCTCGATTTCTGCCCCTCGCCGGGGTTCGGCGTCTATCTCCCCTGCCGGACTTAAGTCTTCCCGCCCCCCACTCCGCAGTCACAGCTCCACGGCAGAAGCGACAGCAGCAACAACAAGCCTCGCAGTGACCGCCGGCCTGAGGGCGGCGCCATCTTCCAGGCCGAGCTTTCCTATTGGGCGGCGAAGGTTCGGAAGGGCCGCCTTTAGCTCCGCCCCCCGAGTCGGACGGGTTGGGAAGCCCTCGGTCGCAAGCCGAGGCCCCGCCCATGACGCCAACAGGGCCGGCAGCGATTGGCCGGCGAGGTGGAAACAGCTGACGGTAGCCACGTGGTTGTGTTGTGGTGGTTGCATCAGCCTGGAAGAGTGTCAGAAGTGGGCGGCAGGTGATCCGCCGAGCGATGAGCTGGCGGCGGCTGCAGCTGCAGGCTCCCCGGGGCGCCGCCCTTTTCCCGGGGCCCGCTTCAGCTCTCCACGCTGCATTCTTTTGTTTCTGCTTTAAACGGATTATTTCTAATTACGGCTCTGGGTTTTTGTAAACGGGCAGCCCGTTACCTCCTTGATTTGGGCGGAATGACTACTGTAGAATAAACCATTTAACCATTACTGTACAACCTAATGACGCTTTATGCTTTTGTTTCTCTACTTTTTTCTCCTCCCACTTCCTTTCGTTTGCGCTTTTATTATTAATAAAAATAATTTATTATTTATATGCCAACCCACTAACTGGGTTATCCGGTTGCTCTGGGCGGCTTCCAACAAGTCAAAACACAGTGAGACAACAAACTTTAAAAACTTTCGTTGTTGTCAATAAACCAATTAAAAACAATTAATTGCAACCAAAGGCTATAATCCAGTACCTCCTTACCTAGGAGTGCATCCAGTTCAACTCTGTGTTCCTTACAGTAGTGGCGCTGTGGTCTAAGCCACTGAGCCTCTTGGGCTTTTGCTGATCCGAAGGTTGGCAGTTCAAATCTGCGTGATGGGGTGAGTTCCCGTTGCTTTGTCCCAGCTTCTGCCAACCTAGCAGTTCAAAAGCATACCAGTGCAAGCTGTACCGCTGCAACTGAAAGGTAAATGGTGTTTCCGTATGCTCTGGCACTCGTCACGGTGTTCTGTTGCGCCAGAAGCGGTTGAGTCATGCTGGCCACATGACCCGGAAGGCTGTCTGTGGACAAATGCAGGCTTCCTTGGCCTGAAAAGCAAGATGAGCGCCACACCTCATTGTCTCCTTTGACTGGACTTAACTGTCCAGGGGTCATTTACCTTTTACCTTTACTTACTTACTGTTGTGGGCATAAATAAAACCACTATAGATAAATTACAGAATGGTGCTAGCATTAATGGTCTGTTATGGTGAAGCAAAGAGTCCTGTGGCTCCTTAGATACATCAACAGTGGCATAAGCTTTCATTGATATCAAGATGCACAAATTGTAATCTTCCTGCATCTCGACTCCGGATTCGAACTGCTGGCCTTCTGATCGGCAAGCCCAAGAGGCTCAGTGGTTTAGACCACAGGGCCACCCATGTCAGGCTTACATATAGTGACTCCTCCAAGCCTTCCTGCACATTTGCTACTCCAGCTGGAGTGATTGCACTGCACTGGCACAGCTATTGTTAAGACTGCGGCCTTGATCTGGGGGTAAAGTTATGTACTATGTAGTATTACGAAAAAGGACATTCATTTTACTGTCTACAGAAACAACAGTCATTGTTCAGCAGGTGCCAAAATAGGTGGGAACACTGCTTCACAGCACACATAGATGAATTTAATAATAATAATAAAATTGTATTTATATCCCGCCCTCCCCATCCAAAGCCAGGCTCAGAGCAGCTATTTAGTAACAGTGGCCAGAGATTCAAGTGGACTGGCCCACTCATGGAATGAACATGGATTCCAAGTACACACACACATGGAACTGCATTGTTAACCTTCACAAAAAGTGAGTCTGTGTTCATCCAATGAGCAGTCATAGGGCAAATGTGCATAGGATGGGATTACTTCCAGGTAATGTGAACAGGGTTGCAGCTGCAATTTTGTGTGTTTATCTAAGAGCAACTGAACTTGGCAGAACTTCTAAGCCAGCATGCATCAATTTAGACTGCACACTACCTAAACATAGTAAATGAGAATTAAAGCAGAGGTTGAAAGCCTGGCTTTGGCAACAGGGATCCCCCCCCATGAGTTATGTTTATGAGTGAAGTTAAGTGATTCACAGTGAATCATGTCTGGGGCTGAAGGGAGATGGGCTTCAACAACAACTAGAGGACCACAGATCCATCTATCTAGCTATCATAATCAGACCACATCAGAGGTAGAAGCATGTAAAGATGAAAAAATGTGAACTACCAAACTCTGCTGTTTAAATAATTCTGAATAAATTCTGCAAACTGGCATAATGTTTAATGTGTTTACTATGCCCTAACTACAAAAAATTGCAGAGTGAATGTGTGGGGAAGCAGAAGAGGAAGGAAAATTTGAAACCCATTTCCTAATTGTTCTTTGGCCATAAACTTGGCAAAGACCAAGGGTAGACTGGGGCCAAGTTCTGAAAAGCAGCTGATGAGATGGTAAATTTGTGCCTGGGCTTTACCATCTCAGGTGGCAAGCAGGTATTCATATTTTATTCCATAAAAAATATATCCCTGCACACAGAAAACTAGTATCAAGGAGAAGGGGTGTTGCCCAGCCTTATTCCTGATGTGCTAATTTTCAAAATGTGGGAATGTTTTTTCATATCCTATAACTCAATGGACCGGTCACCTGGCTCCATATAAGGCAACTTCCTGTGTCCTCATTTGTAGACTAGAGTGGCACAAATGACAGGTTTCATCACTTCATCTGCTACCTGTGAGAACTTGGTGTTAGATTCAGGAGGCAATGGGTTGCAAAGGAGCCATGCAAACTACACCTGCAGAAATTCCTTCTTCTACATAATAACTAAATAAGGCCCTTTGTGCCAACCTCCGGGGCCATGCTACATGTGATGTGCAGTTTCAAGGTCAGAGCCAGTGCGTAGCATCCTTGGGCACCTGCTGAGGTCTACCTGCTTACCCCCCACCGGGCTCTGGGCTGTGCTCTTCCTCCACCTTGCGGTTGAAAATTGTTCATTTGCCATCTCTGAGCTGGCAAGCAGTGACCTAGAGGAGATCGTCTTGTGCTCACCCCATGGGCAATTGTGGCTTTCCTCCCCATATACAGTGGTACCTCAGGTTACAAACACTTCGGAGTACAAACACTTTGGGTTATGGACGCCGCTAACCCGGAAGTAGTATTTGGGTTAAGAACTTTACCTCAGGATGAGAACAGAAATTGCGCGGGGGTGGCAGCGGGAGGCCCCATTAGCTAAAGTGGTACTTCAGGTTAAGAATGGACCTCCGGAACGAATTAAGTTTGTAACCAGAGGCACCTCTCTCTCTCTCTCTCTCTCTCATTTCAAAAGTTTACAGATTTAATACACAATATATATTTTCCAATTATGATTCATTTATCATTTGACTTCCATCCCCCTATGGTTTCCCCATATTTTCTAGTATTGCTGCATATTATAAGTATACCCTATCTATTCCGCTTGTTCCCAGATACATACTTTGCTGCTGTTATTCATTCAAATCCTACTTGCATTTTTACATGTTTTACAATAACTCTTTAGATATATTCTACAAAAGATTTCCAATCCTGCTTAAAAACCGCCTCTCCTTGACCTCTAATTTTCATGGTTAAGACTGCCAATTCGTTATACTGTATTCCATCACTCCTCCATATATTTTAAATTTAACTGAAAGCAGCAGGTAGGGATGAAATCAGGAGCTAATAATAATAATAATAATAATAATAATAATAATAATAATAATAATAATAATATATTATTTATACCACGCCCATCCATCTGGCTGAGTTTCCCCAGGACCACCACCCCTGCTTTCCTGCTCCTGATTTTAGCTTCCTGCAGCATGAATTTGTAAAATAAACAGGAGTTGTCGTTTTTTATTTTATTCGCTCAGCTGCCACATGGGGGTGTAGTATAGTCCTGAACAGACATAACAAATGTCAAGCCTCATTCTTGTTGCAACCAGGTTTGAGGGGCTACTACGGAGTGACCCCAGATTCACACCACTACCCACTGTTGAAGCAAGATTCTGGATTCCCAAAGTATCTTTGTGTTTAATTTATGGAACCTCTGACTGAAGATCCAGCACAACGTTCATTCTGTGATATGAACTTCTGGTACATTATAGGTGGTATTCAACTAAGTTTGACTTGGAATAGATAGACCTAATGAGGCATCTGATCAAGGCCTGTATTTTAAAATGAGCTTAAAGATATATTTGCAAATGTTTGTATGTTTCATGCCAGGCAAAAACCAGCTGGCTAAGTACTTTGGCAGTTGTTTATCTTCCTGCTCTCCCGAACAAGGGCCTCCCTGATTTATAGCAGTAGCAGGAGACAAGTTTCTCAAAGTTGTAAAAGGGAATTACAGGCTGGGAGCAAATGTTACACTGACCCTACATATTACAGAATACAATCAAGCTGCAAAAACACTAATTAAGAGTTGGTAAATAGTAAGATTTATTGTTTAACAGAAAATAATACCATGTGCCTCCCATCAGACTCTAGCCATATTTTCCTAAGGTTTAAGGTATACTGAGAGAGTTAAAGGGCAATAAATTTTGGGAAGAGCTAATGGGAAAAGCAGCTGGCTGGGAAAGGAGGGTGTAAACTGAAGAGGCTTCTTTTGAAGCTGTTTTTACTGAGTTCCTTTTTTACTTTGCAAAGGCCTTTTCTTCTATCTATGTTATGTATGAGATTTGTTGGCTTAATGTAATTATGCAAAGGATTTAGAAAGTAAGAAATGTTAGATTCTTATGTTAGATTCTTATTTCATTGATGGTGTGTGAGAATGTGAACCCAAGATCTCTGTTTAGATAGAATTTAATACCATGAGCCATTTGTTTTAGCCATTTGTTTTGGAATGCAGGGGCAACAGGGGCAAAAGGTGATCTGGTAATTAAGGTACCTTCTCGAGGCAAATGTAAGATATATGGCTACTTGTCTGCCATTTATGGATAGAAGGAAATATAGCTCTTTGTCTCCCATAAAAGGTAATAGGAAATGGGTGTATCTTTTATGATTGGTTCTAGCAAACAGCCAATAGGAATTTCAACCAGGCTGATTGGACAGAGGCAGCCAAAGGAGGAGCAAGGGGGCTGGACTGAGGAAATATAAGTGCTGGCCATCAGGGTTGGAGGGGGGCAGAGCTTTGGTAACCATATACCACCGTGCCTATCATTTATTTGTCTGACAAATAAATTATTATTTTAATTTCTCTATTGCTGCGTTGAATATTTCATTCCAGCTAAGCGTTAACCACAAGCAGGGTGCTACACTACCAAAGTGAATGGCCTTAACTTACTCATGTTCATGGATTGAAATGGGTCTACGATGAGTAAACCTTGGTTGAATACCACCCAAAATGCCAGGAAATCCAGATTTTCCACCAATCATACACTTCTTCGAGAGCTACAACCAATCCCAACACTAGCAAATACACCAGTGGTTTTCAACTAGTGTTCCATGGCACCCTAGGGTGCCTTGAATTATAGTCCGGGGTGCAACACTGGCCTCTTTCCTTCTTTCCTTTCCTCCCTTCATCTGATGTCCTCTCCCATCTCTGCCTCCCAAAGGCTTGCACAGTTGTTTGTTGCAGCAACCCTGGCTACAAGCTTCCCAGGCAAATGGTGCCTCTGGGACTGGCCAGGGGGTGCTTCCCAAGCCCTTGTAGGGCTGTGTGAGGAGGCACCTCTCTGTGGGGCAGGGTGGGCAGCTCAGAGACCAGGGTGGCAGCAGTGGCTGCCTAGAGGACTTCCAAGGAGAGGAGAGGGGAGGGAAGAGGAGAGGACACGGAGGAACACTCCACAAAAGGAGGGTGTTCGAAAAAGGGTGAGAGGCTGCCAGTTCTGCAGGCAAGGGGTGAAGTAACTGGGCTCCTGAGCCCCACAGGGGTGCCGCAGAAAGAATATAGTTGGTCAAGGGAGCCGTGGTCCCAAAAAGGTTGAAAATCTCTGCTCTACACATTTGTAACATTCTCACTTCATATTTTTCATTGTATACTTAAAAATCTTAGGGGTAAACCTAAAGACGTGTAATGTGGAAAATTTCATCTGAGTTTGCATCATAAATTGTCTGTGGATCCATCAAAAAGAGCTGCTGCTACATTAAAAATAAGTAATTAATGCTGCCATCTAGTGACAGCGTGGCCTCACAACCATCGTCTCTGAAAATGAAGATCACGCACGTTCAAACCACGTGGCTTCTCCCAAAGAATCTTGGGAACTGCAGTTTATTAAGGGTGCTGAGAATTACTGTATAGCTCTGTCACAGAGAAACTTCAGCTCTCATGATTGTTTGGGGAAGACGCGTGCCTGTAAATGTGCTCTGTATGTCCTTTAAATGTATGGTGTGGATCTGCCCTTTCCCTCTGTTTGTAGCAGCCACAGCAACAGTCAGTGCATAGCTGTCAACTTTTCCCTTTTCTTGCGAGGAATCCTATTCGGAATAAGGGAATTTCCCTTTTAAAAAGGGGAAATCAGTGCCAGACTTATGTATAGGCTAAGTAGGCTGAAGCCTAGGGCCTCTAAATCTAGGGGGCCTCGCCAACCCACCCGCTCCCCAGTGGGCAGTCTCCTCTCTCCCAAAATAGCCCAGGTGGGGCTGGTTAGCTTGGGAAGCAGGTGTGTGATGCCTCAGCTGGAATAGGCTCAGGTAAGGGTCAGAGTATATAACAGGAAGACAGTCCTGGCCAGGCCTGTGTCCAAGGGGATTGTAAGAAAAACACTGGGGTCTAATTTGAATAGTAGAGTGCTTGGTTTCTGGTGGGCAATCTCACCCTTTATTTCCACACTGTGGCTCCAGACTAAATCATTTGTCAGGAGAGCTATGGCCTGGCAAGGACGCAGGCCTTGCTGGGACACAGGCTTTCCTGTTACACCTTCTGGGCTTTTTTAATACAAGTTTCTCAATCTACCAGATTTACACAAAACATCAGCTATGTTTATATGTGTGCGAGTGTGTGTGTTTTGCTCCAAGTCCAGAAACTTGAGATCCATGGGTATTTGTGGGTAAATCTGTCCCTTGTCAAAATATTTGTCAGAAATAATAAATCAAGTGGAGGGTCAAGTGCATTATTGCCAACTGTTCTATAACCTTTATGCTGACTACCTGAATTGTGTTTGTGAGGCACTAATGGCTGAAGACCACGATTCGGGAACCTATTGCCTAAGCTAGTAAGGAAAGGCAATGTTTAAAATGCACTAATATAAGATCAAAGCTATATACAGAGGGTGGGATTCATAATATTCACTCAAATCATATGAGACATACTAGGACAAACTGAGAATTAGGGAAATGATCCATACATAAGGTTACCACAGTCCTTTATAGCGGTCGTTTGTTTCAGTCATTTTATACTGGGCAAATGAAATGAGAAAGGCATTCCATGGGGTGCTGTGAAACTGTGCCCTATTACACAGTCTGTTTAAGTATGTCTGAAGATATATTGTATATTTTGAGATAAAACATTTGAAAGATATTTGCAGTGCAATCATAAGCATGTATACTGAAGTGTGCTTAGAACTGATAGCTGCTTAAAGGCCTAAGAATGCAGTAAACATGTTTAGGATCAGTCTAGGCAGGGCCAGCCCAGCCATGTTGTCCAGTTAGGATCCCCAGGGGCAGCAGATCATGATGTTGATCTTTCTTTCCCCCTTGTTCCTGATGTGGATCTTCACTCACCCTTTCTTCCCTGGCAGGGAGAGGGGTCATAATTTGAGGATTCACCTCAGGTGCCAAAATGTATTGGGTTGACCCTGCATCTAGGTAAGAGCTTAAGGCTTCACAGAAAAGATGGGCTTTGTGGAGACAAACAATCAACTGCTGTTGTTGGACCGCATGTGTGTCCAGTCCGTGCTCCAGAAGTATCCGAGTCACATGCGGTCCAACACTGTGGTTCTAGATTCAGGTAGGTAGCCGTGTTGGTCTGACGCAGTCGAAATATATATAAAAAAATTAAAAATGTCCAGTAGTATCTTAGAGACCAACTAAGTTTGTTCATGGTATAATCAACTGCTATGTTGGATGTTTCAGCAGCAAAGATAGGCACGGTGGAAGTAAGAAGAATTTAAAGATCCTGAGTTCTTTAAATACCTCCTCGCTATCCCTCCTGGGAATCACTGTGGTATTTTCCTCACAGTTCCCACGCTTTCTATTTAAAGCATGATCCAAAACAGTTTTAATATGCCCCTTTTTAATAGTTTCTTTTTTTCTTCAGTATCATGAAGTAATGGAAACAACATTTAAAAAAACACAAAACAGAGAGGTACAAGTCATTGCTTAGAGGCTTACACAGCAATAGTCGTAAATTCTGTATTAATGCTTGCTTCCCTCCTCATCCCAAAGTTACCATGAATCACTTATGTGCAGTTCATGTTTACAGCGCACAGTTACTCTTCAAAATTGATTACCAACACTATCCATAGTTTAGTCTTCTATCCACAAATAAAGGCTTTAGAAAGGTGTAGACAGCCCTTCTTTCAATGTCTAGTCATACCATACATCAGGTGAGGGGAACTTGTGGCCTGCCAGCGGTTGCTGAACTACAACTCCCATCAACCCTAGCCATTGATCATGCTTGCTGGGGCTGGTGGGAGTTGTAGTTCAGCAGCTTCTGGAGGGCCACAGGTTCCCCACCCCTGCACTCCCTTACCTGAACAAATATTGCATGTCTTGCACTTACAAAAATCTATGTGGTCTGCTCCTGAAGGCATACCTGGTAGCAGCAATTCCTGGGGCCTGGAGCAAACACTCGTCCCATGTTGGGAGTCTGACCACTTCACAAGCAGGAGCTGGGAACTGGTTGTTGATGGCTAGGGTGAGATCTTGGCTCCTCAGTCGTAAACACTAACCCTGTGTGAATACGAACATGTGGGTGAGTGGAACAAGGTTTTTATTTTGCTTGCTGGAGTCTTATATGTACATTCGGTTATTGCTTTGTAGGATGCCAGCACTGTCTATATAACATTCCAGCCCAAGTTACTGAATGTAAGTAAGCAGATGTGGGGAACGACCCGGCCTGCGGCCTACATCTGGAACAAAACATTTGGAAGAACTTTCTGACAGTAACAGACTCCCACGAGAGGCGGTGGGCTCTCCCTTCCTTGGAGGTTTTTAAGCAGAGGTTGGATGGCCCTCTGTCACGTATGCTTTAGTTGAGATTCCTCCATTGCAGCGGGTTGGGCTAGATGACCCTTGGGTCCCTTCCAACTCTATAAGATTCTATGATGATGATGGAATAGGATGTCCTGATTTTCATCCGGGAAACATTGGAGGTTATGCACCTCTACCTCTTCTTCTTTCTCTGTTTCATCTATTACACTCTCTCCCTCCCTCCGATTTCGCGCATAGGAGAGAGAGAGAGAGAAGTTGGGGAGGGGGAGGAGGAGGAGGGCACGTCTCCCTCTCAACGAGCGTCCTGACGTCAGGGGACGTTTTAAGTACTGTAGAGGGAAGGCTCCGTATTGGCGCGCGCCTGCTCTTCTCCCCCCTCCCCCTCCCTCCTTGTCTTCTCCCTCGCCCGCGCGCGCGCGTTCTCTCCCCTCGGAGGCGAGGGCGTCGACGGGAAAGTAAGCGCGTCGTCCCCTTTAAGGTTGCCCGGGTGACGGCTCGGCGAGTGAGAGCGAGGCCCATTGACGTCACGCCGGGCGGCGATTGGCGGAGGGAGTTGGGTTTCCGGTGGGAGCGATCGCTGAGGCGAAAGAGGAGGAGGAGGAGAAGAAGGGAGGTGGAGGAGGCCGCCGCCACTCGGGACAGCGGGAGGAGGAGGGGGGCCCGCTCGCGAGGAGAGGCCCAGGCAGGGAGGAGGAGGACCCTGTGGTAAGTCGGAGCCGGTGGGCCTAAGGCGCTCGCCGGCGGGTGGGGCGAGAGCGGGAGCTGCGGCGGCGGAGTGACGCGGGGGCGGCGCGCTTACCTGAGGCGCGCTGCGGTAAGCGGCGGCGGCAGAGGCCTCTTCCTTCTCCTCAGGTGAGGCGGAGGATGGGAGAGGAGGAGGAGGATAAACCTCCGCCGAGTTGTGAGGGCGGCCCTGCTGAGAAGAGCCTTAGCCTGGCGGGAGAGACGGGTTGCCCGAAGGGGGCCTTGGACGGGGCCCACGGGCACAGCTTGGGGGGAGAGCAATGCGTGGCTTTATTTTATTTTTTTCAGGAAGGGGGCGCTTACGCTCCAAGGTTTATATCCCGGGGGGTGGGGGAGGCAGAAGAGGGTCCAGGGGGCCAGACGCAAGTAGAGGGGCTAAGATTAGGAGGAATGTGCACCGTGGAAGATGACGCCATGTAGACACAGAGAAGGAGCGTAGAATAAAGCCGCCTTTTTTTATTATTATTTAAGGAGAAGCCCATGAGGAAAGTGGGTTTTTTGTGGGGTTACTTCTGGTAGACGATTTAAGAGAGAGGCCTGTAGATTTTTGGAGGGAGGATCCTTTTTACAAAGAAACCAGATTTGTGATCTTGGGGGAGAACTTTTAGACCTGGGGGGAGGTTAGGATTAAAGGGGGAATAATAGGTTTGGGGTGGGGGGGGCATCTGTTTTAAAGAAGTGGAAAGGTTACTGCTGAAAAGTGCCTAAGCCAGAGTTTAGCTGGGTCTGCTTATCTTACAAGCAGTTTCTTATGTATGGAGGGGAGGGAGGAAAGGGACCCATATCATTCTCTTGGCTTTGTAGTCATTACAGTGTAGTGAATAACCTTTTGCAGGATAGGGAGAGTGTCATTTTCCCCATAGTCAAGGAACAAAACAAGCAAGTGCTGCCTTTGAAGTAGCCCATAATTGCTGTGTACAGTATTTGAATTTCTGGGTATTCCTATCCTGGGGAAATGAGCTCCCAGTGAACTGTGCTCCCTTCTCACAGGAAGGAAGCATCTTAGGGCTTTCCTGTTGCTTTTATTTATGGAAGCCACAGGGAGATAACTTGAAAGATGATCAGGGTAAGTTATTCAAGGCTGCTATAAATTACAAACGCCCTTTTGTGATAGAGAGGCTCTTCTTTGTGATTAGAAAATGTGTGCTATCAATTGCACCTGATATTTCAATAAAATGTGAGGACCCCTACCCCCACTTAGAATTTTGACGAGCTGTTTTGATGTCCTGGGTTACCATCTTCAGGTTGCTGTTTTCCATTCACTGTTTAAAGATGACTGTTAAATAGTTATATGAGGAATTCTAAACACTCTGTGAGTTTTCTTGGCCAGAAAAGGAGCCCCTGAAAATTACTGCAGTGATCTTAAAATTCCAAGCATTTTACCTGGAAGCTACTTGAAGCTACTACATATCTACTTTGCAAATACCTATAGCAAATAAAAGTCCTTTATCAGCTGTTAATTGCCAGTTGGTGAGAGTATCTAGCTACAGAATTAGTTTGGCCTTTCTATTAAAATGAATGCTCTTCAAAGCTCTGTATGATGAAGACTTTAACATGCTTCAGACAATTAAGAATATTTATTTGAAATAGAAGCTTCATGTCTGCTACTTCTTTTGCAGTTGTGTTTGAGCACTGGTGTCTGATGCTGTCTATCAGCAGTGTGAATGCTTTTTCCACAGGCTTATTTGCAGGCTGTCACAGAGCCATGGCATTAACTCTTGGACAGTTAATTAAGGCATTTATTACTGACCTTCATTATGCAAGTTGTCAAAACAAAAGAAGTAACTGTAGAACTTCAAGGCAGCTTAATGTAAATGCCAGATAAGTATGTGTATGTTTTTTGAAATGGAACAGGTGTATTGTAATCTTTAGATTCTTTAGAAGCATTGCAGATGACACAGATGCCATGTGTTTGTAGTGTGGGCACTTCACAACATTATATTTTGTTGTCATGCCTCTGTTTCCTGTTGGGAAGGGTTATATATGTTTATCTCAAGTATATTGCCATCTGTGTCATGTATCTAAATATCTCACCTAGAAAAGTATGTATTAATAGAACAGTAACACTTGGGAGTTATTCACTTTCTTCTTCCTTCCTTTTTGAAAGGCTATACTGGGATCAGACCCCTTCCTGTAAATTCTGTGCATACCTGTAGTGGTTGCAGCTAGCTGCATCTCAAGTAAGTGTTGGGCAGTTGGGAAATAATGTATTTTATTTCCACAAAACTTTATTTTTACATGCTATTACAGACACAGTTCTGGATATGTTGGTTTGCCAGTTGTGGAAATCTTGCATCCAGTAAGATTTTGCCTGGGAGCTGGCATTAATTGCAGTATTTTATTTTTACTTTATTGGGATCAACTTAGCTTGACATAACTCCTGAGGTAGCATAGACCTCTGTTTTATTCTGTTGTTAACATTCTGTTCATCCAGAATGCAGACAAATACACTGAGCACCATTTCAGTTTAGAAGCATATAATGTTTTGATTTCTGCTAATTAGCTATCTCTGCAATTAAGAGTGGCTGGCAGCTATGATCATTGAATATCATTAATGTAATATGGTGATAGCAGGGCATCTATCTCTTGGGGTTTTTAAAATACGTTTTAATTTCAGTTAGCAGCAATGGCCACTGGCAGCACTAACAGTGAAGAGGAGCGCAGCCTCCGTGAATGTGAACACTATGTCCAAAAACACAATATCCAACAACTCCTGAAGGATTGCATCGTCCAGCTATGTACAGTGCGACCTGAGAGACCCATGGCATTCCTCCGGGAATATTTTGAAAGACTGGAGAAGGTAAGAATAAGCTTCAGGAATGGGTCAAGTAGGAAAACTATTTGCAACTTCTCTAGAATATTGGCCGAGAGTACATCAACAGTTTAAATGTTCCAAGGGGAAAGTGCAGCAGTGTTTTTTAGTTTATTGCCATGTGATTTCTAGAAAAGCATCTGTGCAATGTTTTCATAAAATTAATTGAAAAATAAATAGGTCTCATGTGGGGTACAAGGTCAGATTGTGTTACTTTGTGAGATACTGGACTCTTGACTCATGAATGGTCAAATTTTGCCCTTGTGCATCTTTGAGAGGTTTTACATATAATCAAAGTAGAATTTCATATCAATAAAATGGGACAACCCTCTGATAAACAATGCCACTGTTATGCAAATTAGGCATAAAAAATTCTCTGGTTGAAGTGGAAGCAGCAGCAAATCCAGAAGCTAGACAGAGACACCTGATAATTCTGCTTTTAGGAAGGGAAAAAAAAGGGTTTTAGAATAGAACATATTTTGCCAGAAATAAACTCTTGGGCATTCTTATGAAACTTTACCATTTAAATATGGTGGTCTTCTTAGCTGGATTCAACCCATAGCATCCCATATAAGTCATTGCACAAGCAGAAGAACTTCCAGTCACATAGTGAACGGGTCTTCTCCATTTCCGCTCCCTGCACTGGCCCCAGATTTACTCAGGAGGGTTAAGAGATGGCAGGGAAAGATGGCTCTGTTGTTTGAGCAGAACTCGCTCTGCATTTGCAGTGACTGGCAGAGCAGTGCAACCTGCCTTTACACTAGAGCATGGCTGGGAGTGGAGGTTGATGGAGCAATTATGTCCCTCCGCTTTGCCTGCTGGGCTGCTGCCAGTGGAGTAATATAGATGTCACTTGTTGGTGGGTAGATGGCCCACTGGTAGGCTCCCCAGTGGTGGGAGCCCAGCAGAAAGATTTGAAACTGTGTGTTCTGAGGGAGGTGATGGGACTGGATCCCAAGTCAGATTCCCAATTACTGCCAGCTGCCATCAGGCCTGATCTGGATCTGAATGCTGCGCCAGCCTGGAGCTGACACAGGGCGCAGGACTCCCCCGATTTGAGCTGCAATGGCAGAAGGTTTGGATTGTGCCCTTAGTTGGATCATCCCAGATCTGATTTTGCTTTCAGTACACTTTGTATAAAACTCTTATTAATCTAATCACAAACCAGTCCTTAGCTGAGTAGCCCACTAATTGTCTTGCACTTTTTACAAGCTATGTGACTACCCAGTAAATTTAGATGGCTGTGCAGCAAAGCTACCCAACAATTTCCCCCTCTTGTTCTTTGACTGCTGTGTCACTAACAGCTTCTCCCATCACTGTGTCAACATTCTGTGGAAAGAGAGAAGGTCAGCAGCATTCATCCCATAGCAGCTGACGACTTAAAGGCAAATCATAAGACCAATATTTAGTGATTCCTGCAGTCATTGCTAATTGTTACAAATTAATTCATATATTTTCCCTAAGGCACAATGTCGGGATAATAACATACTTTGTTTTGTATAGAAGAGTCATTTTGTTCAACTCCCCAGTTTTTGTATATTATGCACTAGTACTTTTAATTCATAAGAATGCACAGAGATTCAAGTGTTCTGTCCAACTTGCATTTTGGCTTGATCTAAATGCCAAGTTATACAGATCCCTAAAACTAGGCAAGTGATTTTTCTGAGTTTATACGTTATTGGCTTGGATCCAAAAGTGTTTTTCACCAGCAGAAAAGAAGCTTCCATGTATTCTGACAATTCCACTGTTCTGCTGCAATTCCTAGTGCCCAGTCCCACACCATTTAGAGGGTCCCTTGACACTTAGGGGTGGTTTTTTGGGGGAGGGAAAGTGTAGGGAACTATAGTGGGAAGAGGAGCAAGAAAAGCTGGATCTAAGCCACTGCACCTTTAGATAGAATGCTACAGTTTTAGTCTAGTTTTGTTTTAGTTGACCAGTGCAGGTCTATTGAATAATAGAGGCAGAAAGGTTAGGGCCATGCATGGTAACTTTTAAGACTATTTTGGTCATCTTTTATTGAGTATGTATATTAAATATGATTTCCTTTGAATAATGAGTGGTAGCTTTTATTAATTTAATTGAAAGTTGGCTCACAAAGCTTAAGAGCTTTATTTAAGATAATTGATATCGCACACTTTCACTGTAACTTCAGTGCTCTGTGGAGCTCACAGTACTTTAAAACTGTAAGGTAAACTGTATGAAGGAATAAAAAAGAGAAAACAATGTTCTGCTGTGTTAATCTGGAAAAAAATGTAATTGGCTGTATGCAGTGTAGTGCTAAGGTGAACGTTCTGTTAATGCAAGGGTTTCTCCTTGCTCACTGGAATGCACTCCCCATACCCTCTAAATCTGTTCTGGCAGTTCCCCCAGCCATCTAGAACAGATCTGGGATAGCAGAGGGCATGGGCAGGAAGGAAAGGGGCAGGATCCATACTGCCTTTTGTTTTTAGGCTGCTGAAAATAGTTCACATTTTTCTCCTGGATATAGTTTTATTAACTGTTTTGTGTCTGCATTCTGGGATATGAAAAAAAGACTCCACTGTTTACAAACCAGGTTTTTGACAAAATGTGTTTTATAGAGCCAGCTCAGCCCAGCGGTTCCATCAACCAACACGTAGCTTAGATCCTGCAATCGCCCACAGCAGTTTGAAACCCGTGGGCGCTGCCTGGCTTTCAAAAAAAAGAAGAAGTGTTTTATATTTAATTTTGTTGCCTTGACAAAATGATGAGTTGTAGAAATGCGGGCAAAAAGTGTGTATAGTTTAAAATATTAAAATATAATTTAAAGATGTTCATGCCTTTTATTAATGAATGAAATACAAGGGCATTATGAGTAAAGGAACTCGCTGTTTTTTAATTTGGTTTATGGAAAAGGGCTTGGGACTTCATTGGAGCAGGCAAAATTGGCAAGTACAGTGCTATGTTTATGCCTACTTGGAAATTTAGAAATGTGCCATGAAAAAACATTTTTCCGGCAAGGAGTGTCCTATATGGCACTGAGCAAGGAGCCCTTTTGGTTAAGCAACATTAAGCTGATAAATACAGGAATTGAAAAGTAGTTTTTAGAGGAGTTCATATTAATTTTATCCAAGAGGAAGTGTGTGGGTAATCAGGCTATCAGATGAATAATAAGTTGGACTTTGTGTTAATGTTCAATGTGTTTCCCCCCCTTCACATCACTTTATTGAAAATTGTAAATAATTGGATTAAGTGTGCTCATTTATCAACAGATCTCACCCATGTCTGAGACAGGCATATTAGGATTGTTAAACAAGAATCTGTCAATTATGACAGTTTAATTCAAGTCAGATTTAGTGTAACATTGTTTCAGGAATACTTGGAGACCTGTTGGTTTCTGTTGGTATCCTTCGGAAATTCAAGAAAATAGAATCAGTTGATTTTAAATACATTATGCATTTGGAATAATTCATTTAGATAATGAAGCTTTCTGTGGATTCTGTTGCTGTGATAAAGGAACTGTATGATCTTCAAAGAGCAGCTGTAATGTCATTATTTATGTAAACAGTATCTGAGCTGTATTGCAAAGATGAACTATTAAATTCAAAAGTTGACATTGTAAAGAACTATGTCTCTCTCTCTCTATATATATAAACAACATCTATCTATCTATATATATGAGAGAGAAACTAGAGGTATAGGATCCTTTTTTGAGTTTCATTGAAGACTCATATTTTATAAACGTCTTCATGATAACAGACCACTCCGCAGAGCAATGTGCCAGAACAACATCTGACTCACCAAAAATATATTTCATGCCTGGTGCATTTCTTTGAATGCAATAATTTAACATTCAAAATATCCAGCAAATGGCCTCAATTTCATGTATTGGACTCAACACTAGTATAATACATGACAGCTAAAGCATCAGAAGCGTTTAGATACTTCATCCAGATTTTTGTACTAGGTATAAGTAGCTGTTAAAAGTGTGCCGATTTTAAAAATATATTCTGTTAATTACAAATGTTTGAAATACATCAAATTCCTCTTCCCCAACACAAGGCCAGCCAGATGGGATTAAAATTAGTGAAATGTTAAAGCATAAATCCTATATTTTCTGCCTCCTTGTTTATAACTCCTTAGGACAGGGATAGGGAATCCCTGGTTTATAAGCCATATGCCCACATGCAGATTTCATCTAGCTCCCTGGGTCCCTTCATATCCATCAGCTGTTCAATGAGGAGCAGGTGAGGGAGAAGGGGGTTCTGTTGTGCAAAGTGTATAATTGCAGCTCCTTTCTCCAACACCACAGCAGAGGTGAAAATCTCAGCAAAGAGGGAGACGTGTGTTCCTTGCAAAATCCATGCATTTTTGCAATTGTATACATGCAATTCCCATTGTATTTCGAAGTTTAAAACTATGCAAAGCTTTAAGGCAGGACTTGCCATTCAGTTCTGTATTGACATTATTTGCATTCTTCTGGGATTACTGAGTTCTCTTTGCTTTCTGCACAGTCAGGACAGATAAAGGGTGTTTGAGACCTTTAGCTTGAGTGGAGTTGCTAAGAATTAAAGATATTGATCTGCTGCTGTGGAAAACAGCTTTGTGTTTGGCCCCTCCCATTTCTGAAATTTGCTCAAAAGCCATTGGAACCTTAGCCCGAAAGAGGCCACCTAATAAACACCTTTCAGGCTTCTGCTTGTACAGTGGGGCTTTCTCCCCTTTCCTTACCCCTGTGTTACCTTTCACGAGCTTATGGAGGCCACAAACATTTTAGATTGGAAGTTATAATCTAAAATTGCACAGTGCAACTTGATGGCCAGTGTTTAAATGAGGATAAGTGCAAGGGAGGAAACAAGTTCTCCCAGGAGCATATGCATGGATGTGAACTTTCTACCCTTGTGGATTATTAACATTGAACTGTTTTATTTCACTGCAGGAAGAAACAAAACAGATCATGTGCCAGCAGAAAGCCAGCTCCCGTGCAGACTCGCGTGAAGATGAGATTTCTCCCCCTCCACCCATGAATCCTGTGGTAAAGGGCCGCAGAAGGCGTGGTGCCATCAGTGCAGAGGTTTACACAGAAGAGGATGCTGCCTCTTATGTCAGAAAGGTGCTGCATCCAGTTCTTATTTCCTGCAAGGCATATTTTATGTCTTGTATGCACAATTTCCTTCTTATCCTATCCCAAATAAGGTTGTATCAGGCCTTTCCCTAGACAAGTTGTGCTAATGCCTTCCTAACTTGCCTTTATATTTCTCTAACATAAACCTGGATTTCTGCTTGGTTGGGTTGACATAAGTTGAGTTGACAGATATGGAGGAAATAATTACTAGAAAAATCTTGGCTGGAGGAAACAAACCATTTCTACCTGACTCTGCAATGTCTGCTCAATTAATATCGACTATAACTTTCCCAGAGGAGCATCCAGGTCTCCTAGGACATTCTTGTGATCCTTGTGACTTCTATGTAGTTTCCAGGAAGCCTGATACTAGGGAGTTGACCCTTGGGGGACCTGTAAGCACAATTACAGCTCCTCAGAGGTGTAATGTTAGTAAGAGGGAAGTATCCTAGGATGGTAGTTATTAAAGATTCCCAATCATTGTGTAAGAGCACCATTAGGTTATGTGACTCCTAAAACCTGCATCAGTTTCAAGTAAGATTATTTTGAGTTCTGAATGACCATTTGCGGTACTGGTGTGTCTACCAATTTGGTCTATAGACTTATCAGAGGCAGTGGACAAATAATTTTCTACATATTGAGGCTCCTGATAGTTGTGTCTTATCTGAAAAGACACTGGTAGATCGGCCATTGAATCAGCACTTACCCAGGAAAGATACATCTCATTCTGGACACTTTCCCTTTTCTGGGCATCTAGAATGTAGGCATAATTTCATGAACATGCTTCTTAAAGAAGTCTTGAGAAGCTTTCCTTACCACTTGAATGACTTCTTCACATACGATGCACAGAGCTCCCTTCCAAGAAAGGAACTCCTCAAATATTGTTGGTAATGGGTTTGCTTAAAGAACATTTGCTCTTAGGTATTTAATTGGTATTGTTTGGGTGTTTCCATTCCACAGGTTATTCCAAAAGATTACAAGACTATGGCTGCTTTGGCAAAAGCCATAGAGAAGAATGTGCTTTTTGCTCATCTTGATGACAATGAAAGAAGGTAGGAAATCTGTGAACACGGATAGTTAAATAAACAGAATTGAGCAACATGTAGAAAGAATAAATAGGCTGACTGTGAACCAAGTTTTGGAACCATGCATAATGTTAACGATAAATACAATACCTCAAGGACCACCTCCCCCCATATGAACTGCACCAGATCCTCCACTTGCCATCTGAAGCCCTTCTTTGTGTGCTCCCTCCACGGGAGGGCCGTTTCAGTGTTGGCTCCCTGCTTCTGCAATGCTCTCCCCAGGGATGTTTGCCTGGCGTCATCACTACATATCTTTAGACAACAAGGCAAAGCTATTATTTTTTTGTTTCCGGTCAGACCGTTGGCTTTTAAATGCCTATGTAATTTTTGCATAGAAGGGTTGTTTTAATCTTGTTTTTTTAAAAAAATAGGATTGTCTTTTGGATTTTTTTAAAAATACTGGTTTTAATGTGTTTGTTTGCTTAAAATATTGTAAATTGCTTTGAACGGTGGCAAAAAAACAGCTAGCTAACAGATAAAAATAATGCAGTATAAGTTGCCTAGCCAGGCCAGTTAAGTTGTACCGAATGGTTTTTGGGCCCCCACTTTCAGACATTGTTGTGGCTTAGATTGCCAAAATGCCATATAATGGGCTCTACATTCATATAATTATTTGGATTAGTTTGGTGCAAGGAGAAGAGGGGAATGTTCATGCTGATGTCAGCCTATTTATGTTGCCCCTGTGTCTGTCAATATGGGAAGAGATAAGAATAACCTGAAGTTTAATTCACCAATCCTAATGTTCATGCTGTGAACCGCCCTGAGATCTATGGGTATAGGGCGGTATACTAACTGACTAACTAACTAACCAAAGCTTGTGTGAGCACGGCTGTTTTGTCCCCTCTCCAGAACACATTGAGCAACTCTAGTCTAGACTTTTGAGAGATGCAGTCTCCCTAATAACTGCATGCTAAGCTTGTCTGTATTAGCACACACATGCAATATGTTAGATCTTTTGTTGAGTAATTCTGAAATCTTTTTCAGTGATATTTTTGATGCCATGTTCCCTGTCACCTATATTGCTGGCGAGACTGTGATACAGCAAGGCAAGTGATTGATTGTGATGTTGGTGGAAAAATTACTTAGCCTTTGAAGCTTTGAAGATGTTCAATTGCTTTCTGTTCATCTCATTCACAAGGTTTGCTAAAAAGATCCCAAGTATAGAATTCCAGCTAGTTTTTCAGAGGTGGGTGGGCAAACACTTTGGTCACTTACCTTTCAGAAGGGACCAAGGCTAAACGGTAGGGCATGTGTTTTCAATTCTCGCTAGAGCTGGAAGTGTCCCCTGAAACACTTGAGAGCTGGTGCCAGTCAGTGTCAACAGTACTGAACTAGATGCACCAATGGTCCCAACTCGTTATCAGGCAGCTTCCTATGTTCTGGCCCCAGTGGTAGCTGTTTGGGTTTGCATTCCAGTGGTGGGCCTCGCCAGATGTGCACACAGTCACACACTTCTTAACACAGGCATGCACATATTCTTCGCTTTCTCAACTCCCCCTCTCATATGATCCATGTAGATCAGCTGAGAAGGGGGCATTTTCATTCCCACTGTAGCATGCACTGTGAGGAGGATTAAACATGTCTATGGGATGTTAGGAGAGGGGTAGTACCTTTGCTGGGGGACATGTTATGCTCGTTCTGGGGTAGTTTGTCCACCTTTGGTCCCCACCCTGCACTCAGCTCTCACCTGTGGCTCCTAGAAGCTGTCCGCATGCAACAACAGCCACACCCCAGGAAACGACTTTTACTGGCCGACTAAACCAGGCGAGGGCAACCAATGGGTCAAAACCCTCAGTGAGTTAGGGACTTCCTCTGTATGCAAAGAGGGGCTCTGGCAGATTGAGCGGATGAGACCAATAGTGCATTAAATGGTCTAGAAGGCAGTTTCTGCATGTGGAGGGGCAGATGGGACTTGTCAACCTGGGAAGGTAGTCCATCTATGAGAAGGAAAACTGATCCTACACCTCTGCTGCCTTGCGGGATATTTTCAGGAGAAGAAAAAGCTAAGGAGTAAACCCTGCAGAAATGCAGAATGGCAGCTGGATGACGTCTTGTACACCTCCTTCTGGCAACTCTGGCTGACAGCCAAGCTGGACCACACCAGCAAGGCCATGAGAGGAGTGGGGGCTGGGTCTTATCGTCTGGGATATCCCAGGAGCTCCATACACACTGCCCAGGCTTGCATCCCAGGAAGGTCACTTCAGTGCTGCTAACGGAGCAGTTTGACTTCGCCCCCAGGCACGCATTCCATTGTCTCTCAAGACAGACGGATGCCAACAAAGCAAGAACAACCCTGAACACTGTAATGGGGATGAAAACTGCACCCTCCCAACAAATCAGTTGATAAGCCAGGAAGGGCCAGTTTTCATCCCCATCACAGTGTTGGGTGGTGAGGTTAAAATCTCCCCACCCAGGTTAATAAGGGAAATACCTTTGAGGTGGGGGCATAGCCTGAGGGGGGTCAGCAGGCAAAGAGGTTCCCCGTCACTGAGCTTAGACTTGTTTTCCCACATTGTAACCATTTCAGTGTTATATTTGAATTTTGTGGTCAGGTGAAAATCCTCTGCCAGCAATGGCTTTTGCAATAGGGCATTGATCAAAGAGCACTTTACCTAGAGTAGTTACTAGTCTTATCTACCCTGTCATACTGATAGCTGGGCAAATAGCTTCCTTCATTTTAATTACATGTAGGGGTGAAGTGGGAATTATAAATATAATGAATATATTTGACTGTGAAGCCTAAAGGAAAGCATGGCTGTTCCAAATGCAAAAAAAAAAAAAAAGCATATGTGAGCTTTTGTATGGATGTCATTTTGTGCTGGATGGTTCTAGAATGGAAGAGGTTGATAACTGCCTCTTCTAAACTTATAATTGTTTCTCAAACTTATATTTCAATTTTTTTCTGTAGGTGATGAAGGGGATAACTTCTATGTTGTTGATCAAGGAGAAATGGATGTAAGTCTTTTCTAAACTATATATTACTGCAGCACTCCAGAATATTTTAAGCACATACAATGTATCACATGGGCAATAATGGGAACATGTCTATGTCCGTGCTTTTGCATGTCAGACAAATAAATATCAGGGACCTCCATCTTTCCCTCACCACAGTTTCCCTTTCCTCTAGCCTTGTATGAAGCTTATTTCTTACTGCCGTTTGTGTGATGACAGAACAGCAGGCAGGCCAGCAAGCAAGCAAGCATGGGTGGCAGGCAGACCAGCCAAGCTATTTAAAGGAGGCAGAGAGGTGCTTTCTGAAGCGCCTCCCCAATTAAATACCACCAGAGGGGCATTTAAAGGAGCAAATGGAGGCACTTCAGAGACCAGCTTGGTTAGGTGTAACAGGAGGAGGGGTTGGTAAGCAGGAGTGGCAGCCCATCATGTCATATATTTCTTTTCTGCCTTTCAAGACTTTACTGTTGTTAGCCGCTCTGAGCCCGGTTTCGGCTGGGGAGGGCGGAATATAAATAAAATTTATTATTATTATTAATAGTCTTCCCAAGATGGCTTATATTAAAAACAGATACACAATTTTGTTAAAACAAACAGAAAAAACATACAGTATAAATCATAATGCAACAGCCATTTAAAAATAAGTCAATTACAATAACATTCAATAACAAAAATGTACCAGTAATCAGGCTAAACCGAGACTCTAAAATATAATGTCTTAGAACAGGCATCCCCAACCTTCGGACCTCCAGATTTTTTGGACTACAATTCCCATAATCTCTGACCACTGGTCCTGTTAGCTAGGGATCATGGGAGTTGTAGGCCAAAACATCTGGAGGGGCACAGGTTGGGGATGCCTGTCTTAGAACTACTAAACTGAAAAGCCCTTGTTTTTAGGTTGCATTTTTATTTACAGTTTTTAACCTGCTTTTCTAATTCTCAAAGTGGTGGAGAAGCAATTAAAAACATTGTAAGTCTATACATGTTTATTCAGAGTTCAGTCAAGCTTAAAAAGGTAAAGGTACCCCTGACCGTGAGGTCCAGTTGCGGACGACTCTGGGGTTGTGGCGCTCATCTCACTCTATAGGCCAAGGGAGCCGGCGTTTGTCCGCAGACAGCTTCCGGGTCATTGGGCCAGCATGACTAAGCCGCTTCTGGCAAACCAGAGCAGCGCACGGAAACACTGTTTACCTTCCCACCTATTTATCTACTTGCACTTTGACGTGCTTTCAAACTGCTAGGTAGGCAGGAGCTGGGACTGAACAACGGGAGCTCACCCCGTCGCAGGGATTTGAACCGCCGACCTGATCGGCAAGCCCTAGGCTCTGTGGTTTAGACCACAGCACCACCAGCATTCCTTCAGTCAAGCTTACTCCCAGGTAAATGGGTATAAAAATTATGCCTTATGATAACAAATCAAGCTGTAAGTAGCTGGCACATTAGGTAGTAAAGGTAAAGGTACCCCTGCCTGTACGGACCAGTCTTGACAGACTCTAGGGTTGTGCGCTCATCTCACTCAATAGGTCAGGAGCCAGCGCTGCCCGCAGACACTTCCGGGTCACGTGGCCAGCGTGACAAGCTGCATCTGGCGAGCCAGCGCAGCACACGGAACGCCGTTTACCTTCCCGCTGGTAAGCGGTCCCTATTTATCTACTTGCACTTAGGGGTGCTTTCGAACTGCTAGGTGGGCAGGAGCTGGGACCGAACGGTGGGAGCTCATCCCGCCGCGGGGATTCGAACCGCCGACCATGCGATCGGCAAGTCCTAGGCACTGAGGTTTTACCCACAGCGCCACCCGCGTCCCTAACATTAGGTAGTACATCCTGTTAAATAAATCACTTATTTACAATTTACTTTTCAACAATGTAATAGCAATACAAGAAATTTTCCCCACCCTGGAACAGAAGATTAATGTACAAAATTATGCCATAAGTCCATGTGCAAGGTTGGTGGATGCCAATCATCAGGGTATTCATTTGAATAGTTTGCAAATGGGTACCAAACTTCAATAAAATAGTCTACATCAATACATGAACCCTTTGGGCTAGTTTTTCAGATAAGGCAGTAGTCCATGCATTCTGTCTCCATCATATGCAAATGTTCAAGCCCTTTCCAATTCTGTGCCATAAGTAAGTAATCACAGCATTAAGAAACTACTAAGATCCTTATGTAATAAAGCACGTTGATCTACCATAAAAATTGTTAATAAGCCCAAACTTGGATTACACAGTACATTGTGATTTGTAATATTACTTATTTCAGCTAATACTCCTTCCTAGAATGAAATCACTTATTATTTGATTATTATGCAAGGGTCGAACAAATGGTGCCCAGTGATAAGCTTTTCTCAAAACAAAAACAGAAAACCTCTTGGCACATGTATTTTGTGGAATATTACTGTGAAAAGGAATTAGAATATTATCCAAATTGGAACATTTAACCACTTTTGAAATGTTCCGTATCATATTTTTTGAACCATATTGTTTCAGGGGATACATTTGCAGCAAAATTCCTGTCCTCCTCCAACTTTGTGTGTTGCATCCTTAGGTATATGTTAACAATGAATGGGCCACTAGTGTTGGAGAAGGGGGCAGCTTTGGTGAACTCGCACTGATATATGGAACACCCCGAGCAGCAACTGTCAAAGCAAAAACTAATGTGAAACTGTGGGGCATTGATAGAGACAGCTATAGAAGAATCCTTATGGTAAGTAATTTTTTATGTTTTGAAATAAATGAATTTGAAAGAGAGTGTGGCTTTTTTGGTGTTGAGGTATTCTGACTTGAGTTTGTATAAATCAACATGAGCATATAGGAAAGTTGTACGGCAGTGATGGAGAACTCCTGAATATAGCTCAGTCAGTAGAGCATGAGACTTTTAGTAATCTCAGGGTAGGGGGTTCGATCCCAACTCTACAATTCTGTGATTCTAGGTGCACCCACTCATCTGATCCTCTGCTGGGGGGGAGGGGCTTTTCATGTAAAGTGTACTGTTTTATTTCCTTCCTCCGCCTTGATCTTCATGCAGAGGAGAGGATGTCTCAGCAGACTTGTGTTTGCAATTAAGCAAAAAGTAGTTACGCATTTTGCAATTACATGCATGCAATTTTCAGGATGCAATTGCATTTTGAAGCTTGAGACTTTCAATAGCAGGGCTTTCAGTTGAGCGTATTTGCATTCTTCTTTTTTAAACACCCACACCCACACACACACCTGCTGTTTTTCCAGACAAAGCCAGTCTTCTGCTGGGGTTACTAAGAGGTTTTTACACACTCAGGACAGAGAAAGGGTGTTGGAATTTAAAATTAGCGCAAGAGAACTATATTTATATCCAAGGCTTAGATTCCTGAAGACTACTGCCAGAGAGTTTGTATTGAGTATTAAATATGGGAAGGTGAGACACATCTTTTCTTCACACACTGATAATGGGACCTGTGGATTTCTAGTTTACTATATCCCAGCCAAGCTTTTCTTTTCTTTTTTACTAAATAAACTTTTAATGGACAAAAGGTCTTGCCTATTAAGTTGAGCAAACGGACACTTCAGTAAGAGTGAATATTCCTGCTTACTCTGTTGTAAAGGCCAAAAGAGACCTGAGTGGGATTTGTGGACTGTCTGAGATACTTGGACGGCATCAAAGCTGCTACCATGAAAGGAAATCCCATTTCTTGAGCCCAAGTTCATTCTCTTTGTGCAGGCATATGCAAACACGGCCCTCCAGATGTTTTAGGACTGCAATTCCCATCATCCCTAGCTAACAGGACCAGTGGTCAGGGATGATGGGAATTGTAGTCCCAAAACATCTGCAGGGCTGAGTTTGCCTGTGCCTGTCTTTGTGCATTGACAGTATTGGATACAGTCCACCATTTGACTATTTACAGTGCAAGCCTATAGGTCCATTCTTTGAACTAAGTTCAGTGACTTCAGAAGTGGCTTACTCTCAGATAAGTGAGTGTATAATAAAGATGATGATGATAAAAAATAATTTATACCCCACACATCTGACTGGGTTGCTCCAGCAACCCAGCCTTAGTGTAATTTTTAAGGGTTCATGATCATTAGCTAATTATGGTGGAAAACTGGGCTTACAGGCAGCTTAGGGCTTATATTAGAATGGTGTACACAAGACTTGAACCATTTAAGTTTGCCGTCATATATCCAGTGGTTTTCAACCAGTGTGCTGTGGCACCCTGGGGTGCCTTGAATGATAGTCAGGAATGCCACGGGCAACACTGGCCTTTGTTCCTCTTTCTTTCTTTCTTTCCCTCCCTCTGATGCCTTCTTGCATCCCTTCCTCCCAAAGGCTTGCGTTGCTGTTTGTTGCAGCAGCCCTGGGTACAAGCTCCCCAGGCGAATGGTGCCTCTGGGGCTGGCTAGGCGGTGTTTCCCAGACTTCTGTGGGGCAGTGTGAGGAGGCACCTCTGTTTGGGGTGGGGTGGGGGTCAGCTCAGAGACCAGGGGCAGCAGCAGCTGCCCAGAGGACTCTCAAGGAGAGGAGAGGAGGCTGAGGGAAGACTCCACAAGGGATGGTTTTCAAAAAAGGAGTGACATAACTAGGCTTCTGAGCATGGCAAAAAGAATGTAGTTGGTCTTGGGAGCCATGGACTTAAAAAGGTTGAAAACCTCTCCTATATGCACTTATCTGGGAGTAAGTTTCATTTAACTGAGGAGGACTTACTTATAAGTAGAAATGAATAGGATTGCATTGTAAACATTTCTATGACTTCCATTTTCCCTGGTATTCTAAACTGTTAAACGAGTAATTTTCAGATCCATTTGTGTGTGTTTTTCTCCTCCAGGGTAGCACATTGAGAAAGAGAAAGATGTATGAAGAATTTCTTAGTAAAGTGTCAATACTGGGTGAGTGTGAATAATTTCTTAGCATCGCTAATAGAATATTTGAGTCTTGCCCTACTCTGAACATTGCAGAGGGAGCATATAATGTTGAGGTGCTGTGCTTGAAGCTACAGCTGCTAAATCACAAATTGTGAATGGATGATTAATTTGTTTATGGCAGTAGGAAGAAGTGTGGTAGAAGGGTTTGCTGTAGAAAAACTGGAGGAGCGTATCCTTATGTGAGATGAACTGGGGATCTAATTCTAAATCTTTGGGATACAGCAAAATAAACCATCTTGTTTTATTTTTATTTATTTTATTTTATTTAGAATCCCTTGACAAATGGGAGCGTCTCACAGTAGCTGATGCTTTAGAGCCAGTACAATTTGAGGATGGACAAAAGATTGTGGTGCAGGGAGAACCAGGAGACGAGTTCTTCATTATTTTGGAGGTGAGTATTAATAACAATGTTGTTTTGGAATTAGCTACTAGCAGCTGTATTTGTCTCATACATTTCAGTTACTTGGGTTATATTAACCTTCCCCAGCCAGGCGCTTTCCAGATGTTTTGAGCGACAGCTCTTACCATCTCTGACCGTTGGCTATGCTGGCTAGGGTTGTGGTTCAACATCTGGAGGACACCTGTTTGGGGAATTCTTCTGGATGTGATGAAAGGTGGTTCTGTGTTTTTAAAAAGTCATTTGCAGACTGCTTGCATCAATACTGGTTCTTTGGACATAAAACATATTTGCAAATTATTTTCTGTGATAACAGATTTGATCATAGATGACAATAAATCCCTTTAACAAATCCCGTGGTGGCAGAATTATACATGTAGGAATGCTTAGTTCAATTGTGAAATGTGATTCTGAATGGTATTTTATCATACTCTCCCCTTTTGAGGATATTAGGATTAAATGGGTTAAGACAAGTAATTTAATGGGGATGTTTCTGCTTTAAGTCATGAAGTTGTTGCTTTTTGCATAGGATTACTAAAACAAATCTGGTCATTAACTCTTTAATTCATTTAAAGGGTACAGCTGCTGTGTTACAGCGCAGGTCAGAGCATGAAGAATTTGTTGAAGTGGGCAGGCTTGCACCATCTGATTATTTTGGTGAGTTTTCTTGCTGTTTTAAGTTGACAGTGTTGTTTAAATACTTAAGGCATAAGACCAATGCAAATGACATAATGGCATATATTTTTAAAGCAGCCCCCTTCCTGGTCCCCTGAGACTTGGCTTCTCTCCTCCCCTTTGCTCCTTTCCATCTCATGAGGCTCACAAAAACACGTAGACTCCTATAATACCACCCTTCCTGGAATGGAGAATAAGCCACGAGATCATATTGTAAAGTAAGAAAACATTGAAATTGGCTTGATATGATTTTAACCCATGGGAAGCTACAGAAGAAAAAATAGTTTGTAATTTAGTAACAAGTAAAGCAAACTTCGGGGAAATTTTTCAAGTTGGATGCTGGCTTCTGCAGTTGCTTAATTGTTTTTTGGACATAGACTGTACTTGCACGATCAGATTCTGGCTTAATAAGCCAGGATATACATGAACTTCATACACCCACAGTTGTATCCTTTGTTCCTCCCTTCATGAGACCAGAGAAACAAGTTGCAAATACCATAGGTTCCCATGTCATGCAATCTGGGAACAACTGTTAATTGCTTCCAGACCAATGGGTTAGGGATCAGAAGCTGTTTTTAAACCACTGTTGGCATCTGCATCCTAGCTTGTTTGGAGATGTTGAACTATAGCTCCTGGTTCGTATGTACCAGAAGCTGTGGTTTATGACTGCTTCCTGGTTTGTTTCCCTATTTACATGAAGAGAGGCTGCACGTGAGTGTATTAAGCTCATGCAAAACTTGTCTCATCAGTCGAGGATATGATCATATGTATTGGGCCATTTAGTAGTTTTGCATCTTTAACATGCTTCTAAAACTTTGGATTCAACTTCTGTAATGGAAAACTTGAGCTTGGGATGATAGAAACATTATTGTCGTCTATTAATTAAATAAGCTGGGGATTTATTTTTATTACTTGCTGTAAGATTAAGTATAGTACTACTCTGAACAGAAAATACTACCAAAGACCTGACATAGGAACCTTGAACCTTGTCATGACTCTTACATCAAATTATGGAGATACTTTTAAGTGTAACATTTATGGAAATGTTACTTCCTTCTTGAAGATCATGTAGTACATGAGGAATAACTCAGCACATAGAATTGTACTATTTGAAATATTAGAAGTATAAATGCCTGAGTATTATTTAAACAATAATTGCAAGGATACCTAGTGTTAGAACTGGAATCAGATTGCACAGCCAATCCCTGCAGAAAACAGCTTTTTCAAGCATAGGGCTGGCAAAAGCCCCTTGCGCAGTAATTTCCAAGTGTCTTGACAACCAGCTGGCTACTGATTGCTTGGGAAGCACTGAGCAAATGACTTTGACACTTCCCTTTCCTCTGCTCTTTCCAAGCACACTCTGCGCTTTAAAGCTCTGTGTCCAAGCACCCCCATTTTTTAATCCAGAGTTTCCCCATGAGAACAGCTCTTTAGCACTCAATTGAAGCAAACAACAATCCACAGAAACTCCGAATTAATGTTTGCTCCAATTGAGCACTGAAGAGCCAAGTTTTCACAGGGAAAGCCCCAGGACAAAAAAACAAAACCATATTCAGATATGGAGCTTTAAAGGGCAGACTTGTGCCTGGAAAGAGCAGGACAAAGTGTAAGTGTGGATCTTTCTGGCCCTTCACATCTCTGTCTATAATTCTTAACACTCTTACACTATGCAATATTTTGGGATAATTTTAGAGCAGTCCTCTATTTTGGGGAAGTCTGTTGATCTGTTTCAAATCGCCTCCCCCCTCCCCTTACTCTGTTCTCTTTGAAATGAATATTTTGTTTTTTAGGTGAAATAGCCCTGTTGATGAACCGTCCTCGTGCTGCCACGGTTGTTGCTCGTGGCCCATTGAAATGTGTAAAGCTCGACCGGCCCCGATTTGAGCGTGTCTTGGGTCCATGCTCAGATATTCTCAAGCGGAACATCCAGCAGTACAACAGCTTTGTGTCTCTGTCTGTCTGAAGTCTCCCTTCTTCTTCAAATACATGCTTCACAAATGCAGACTGCTTCATTACTCTTGTGCAGAGCCACATGGCCACTGGCTATTGCAGCTTCCTGTCTGTCTGAGGGAGGGGAAAAGAAAACAAAAAAAAAGAAATCAGTTGCTTTTCATGGCACCATTTTAATTTTTAGAGCATTTATTTTGGTGCTCCCAATACAATTTAAAATAAATAGAAAATTATATGGAGTCTTTTTGCTGTTACTGCTTTTCTCTGTGCAATGTACAGTGTCCAACTCGGGCAGTGACTGCCATTCCTTTCGCTGGGAAAATTTCCTAGTACCAAGGTTATTGCCATAGAGTTAAGGATGTAACAGTGGAAAATTAAGAGGCACACATTTCTCAACTGGTGAGTTCCTACATTTATTTCAGGGTGTGGTCACTTTCTGCTGTAAGTACTTCTCTTAGCAGAGGAACTTACCCTCTAAGCTCAACTTCTTGGCATAAATGTTCTGGATATGGTTATCTTTGGTTTGGTTTACTGAGATCAGCTCCTTAGTAAAACCACAGTTAGAAGTTTGATAGTTTGATGCATCAGTTTCCATTTCAGTTGGTTCACGACGGGCTTGGTTATCGTTTGTCAGGTTTTTGTGTACAAGCTTTTGTTCTGGCACCTGCTGCCAGTGTTGCTGATATTCTTGCCACAGTTACCCTTCCCCTTTGCCTGTTCTCAGTTGTGAATATTCATATTTGCCCCTTCTATTTTTCCCCTGTGCAATTTCTCAATACCCAGCCAATGGATTAGACACCTATATATTGGTGGTGGTGTTGGCAAAACAATTGCACTGCTCCTTAGCTAGTGCCAAATAGTATACCCCACATGCAGTGTATGTAGACCAGGAAACTGAAGGGTGCATCCTGTGCGTTCAGTCTTCTGTCTGACCCTTTCAAGCTTTGCCTTCCCTGTTAACTTCAGCACCAGATATTGAATGGTTCTGTTGGCATTCAATGCAGGACTGGACTACACACTCCTTGTTAGATGACAAGAATCTGGCTCATGTGGAAGACTGGAAACAGAAAATTAGTGTCCTGTAAAACTCTTGTTACTGAATCTCTTTTGTCCAATCAGAAGTTTTAGTAACTTCTAACCTTTCTCAGATATTCAGTCTGAGCAGATGTTCAGTCTCGAGTCTTGTTCTCTTTGGTTTGTCCCAGATTCTCATACCAATCTGACATAATAGCTTTTGGGAAAGTTGACCCTGTTGTCAAGTCTGAAATGTGTTTCAGTATTTACCAGGTTTGTGTTACAATATTTTGTGTGCACCCTGTGCTGCCTACTATATGGAATGTTGCAGGTGGATAATGTAGGCAATTTGGTTTCCTTATAACATGTAAATTATCTAAAACTAGTCTAGGGTTTTATTTGGGAGTGACAGCAAGTTTTTTGCATTAGTTTTGCAACTATTTCTTACCAGTCCAGCTCCCTGCCATTCCCTCCTTACTTTCCCCCCAGAAACTGGACCTGGTATGTACCATTCTGACTTGTTGGCTGCTGGAAAGAATGCTTAATTAAATATGATTGGCAATGTCTGGGGAATAGGAGCCTTAGTACATATATATATAAAAGGGGGAGGGGGTATTGACATGTCCTCATTTCTAGATGCATATAAAATGTAAAATCTACATTGTGAATTCTTTCTGTCCGTGCTGAAGACTTTGATGAGGATATGCCTTTGGGAATTTCCACCTGTGTTCTCTTCGGGAGTCCATTAATGCTATTTTCCTCCAAAACTTCATTCAGTTTGAATCTATCCAGGGATTGCTCCCCCCCCCAATACCTTTCTTACTTTTGAAGCTTGATTTGATCCTTGTTAAAGCACCAAAAAGATTTTAAATCTTATGTAAGCTAGTTAGAGCGCCACAAAAATGCACATTTTTTTATATAAGGCTTTCTAATCAAGTTTCACTACTGCGTCTTTTTAGCTTGCTGTTTACTCCCTTTTGTAGTTTTACCAACAAGATTTTAAGATGAACCAGCTACGTCTGAGTTAAATATTAATCACAGTTAAAGCTTTACCTTTGTGTGCAATTTAAACATGTTTGAATCCACAGTTGGTATAGTTTGCCTTAGCTAACATTCAGGGCTTTAGAGGTAATCTTTTTTGCTAGGACACCTTAGCAAATAAAAAAATCAAAAAAATCTACTGCCCTAGAGTGCTATAGTCAACCAGAGGACCATTTTTGTATCGTTACCTGACTATAAGTCTGACTTACTGTATGTGCTAATATATTCCTTTTGTTATAGATTGTCCTAATGGCAGGTAAAGCAATAAAATGATTTAAATTCTTAAATGTAATCAGCGTTTTTATTATACTGGTCTGCAGTTTCTAAGCTGGTGCGGACTAGGCAGGGACGGGCTGCATAATAGCTCTAGGCCATTCTTTGGCAGAAAGTGAGTTTCATAGACTGCTTCCTACATGAGATGCCTTCCTTTCATGTGAATGACTTGTGGGTTAAATAGATGTGATATGGGATGCAGTCTGCTTAATGGGTGGCTACAGGTGTGAGCTATTTTCCAAAGTGCCAGACTTGTGGGTGTTTATGTAGAATTGTTTGCTGTGGCTCTGTGAGCAGCATCAACTCTTAGGTCGTGTTTTCTACTTTTCTACTCAACTAGCCAGTGTTGGCAGGTATCTCCATGTGTACATGACAAAAGAGAAATGCAGCAATTTACTCTGAATAGTTCTGCTGCAGTTTATTCCAGAATGTCCCTGTACTCGACATCTTTCCAACTTGTTCAGCTAACAGTGGACTTTAGTCTCAGGTGAGAATGGTCTGGGAGTGCCTGATGTCACAGTGTTACTGAGGCTCAGCCCATGCTTATCTGGCTCGTGAGTTAAATAGGAGCCCAATGTAAGGGCAGATTATTAGATAAATAATAATAGTGTCGCCTCCTGTTGTAAGTGGCAGCCATGTCAACATAGAATCCATGTTAGTGGAATTTCTAACTGTAAGTTTGTGTTGCAGTTTCTCTTATTGTATGAAAAATATACACACATCTCGCTGATCAGCTGGTAAGCAACCATAAAAACTGGGCTTTGGGGCCAAAACTGAAAAGTAGAATGGCTGACCAAATGCCAGCCTAGTTAAGATATAGAGACTACATCAGGTACATTGATTAAACTAGTCTTTTCTACTGTCTCGGCCACAAAGTGACTGCATTAGTGCCCTTCTTCCTTGGATCCTCAGGAATGGGAAAATCTTTGCCTTAAACTGTTAATACATGGTAGCGATCAGCAGAGGGAGCTCGACAACAAGATTTTCAAAGTAAGTAACAAAATATAACCCATTTAATACCACTTCATAGTCCGTGTAAGAGAAAAGGCATTCCAATTCTAAAGGTCAAATGGAAATGGAAAATAAGATCACATGTTTAATGGAAAATACTGACCAGGCAAAATTCAAATGAAAGATTAACAATTGTGTTGGGCTGTTTTCCAGGGTGGCTGATAAAAGGTCTTCCTGCGACTTGGCCAAAGCAGCTGATAGGGCTGAATTGTGCCCTTTCACCCAGGTGTAAATACTTAAGACAGGCACCATTACAGACTGCAAGTGTTGCCCTGTAACTTTGGGAGTTACATAATGCACAGATAAGGTTTACTTCAATGTATTAGCATTCATGGTGTTGGAAATCAGTTAGCAGCTGAACTTTGGAAATCCTAAATGTCGAAGCTATTGGGTTGTATCCAGTGAAGCTGTCGTCATAGTACAAGGGTTTCCACCTGTGCAACGGGTCGTCCTCTCCCTACATGCGCCTTCATTCTGCCCTGAAATCTCTGGAGGTGGGGTGGGCAAGGGAATTTTTTTAAAAAAAACCTTAATAGCCCAATGAGAACTGAGCATGATTATTGGATTGGGGAGCGAGGCAACAGAGAAGGGTGGGGAAACTGGCCAGCCAGGTATTTGCTGGACTACAACTCCCATTATCCATGACCATGCTGACTGAGGCTGATGGGAATTGGAGCCCATCAACACGGGGAACACCACACATTCCCCCAGTGGCTAGTAGGAATTCCAGTTGCAGGTCTCATTTGTGCCATTTGTATTTCAAATTGCTGTAGGTTGAGTTCACTGCATCTCGACTATCTTTATACTTGTTTTGGAAGCCACTATTGTTTTATAGCTGCTTAGAAGTCTCCCACTGTAAAATATAGGTACTTTCCCTGCTCTGATGCAGTTGGGGTGTGTGGAGAAGTTAGCATGGCTAGGGGTTGATACTTTTCAATATATCTGCTCAGTTCTTAGACTGTACCTGCCCAGACTGGATGGCAGAATTTATATGCATACTCATGTAGTGGCTCCTTCATGTCGCTGCTGTAATGTGCGTTTTGCCCTTATATCTTGCATGTCAGTACTGCCACTGTCCTGCATGCTGTGATCTTGAGGATTATCTGAAGCCCTGTGGCCGGATTCGGACTAAGCTGTTGCTCAAGCACAGGGGTCAGCAACCATTTTCAGCCATGGGCTGGTTCACCGTCCCTCAGATCATGTGGTGGGCCGGACTATATTTTGAAAAAAAAAATATGAACGAATTCCTATGCCCCACAAATAACCCAGAGATGCATTTTAAATAAAAGGACACATTCTACTCATGTAAAAACATGCTGATTCCCAGACCGTCCGCGGGCCGGATTGAGAAGGCAGTTGAGCCCCATCCAGCCCCCAGGCCTTGGGTTGCCTACCCCTGCTCTAGCAGAAGGCAATGCTACAAAGTCCCACTAGCACAACAGGACTTCCTCCCCTCCATTCTCTCCCCTGTGCCCTCCCCAAATCTGTTTGGGAGGACCCCTAGAGCAGTGTGTGAGGGGAGGTTGTTCTTTATGGCAAGGAGAAATGCTTACGCTGATAGAACATCTGAAGAAGTGTGCATGCACACGAAAGCTCATACCAAGAACTAACTTAGTTGGTCTTTAAGGTGCTACTGGAAGGATTTTTTTTATGCTGATAGAACAGTCGCCTTAGCACAGGCATGGCCAAACTTGGCCCTTCAGATGTTTTGGGACTACAACTCCCATCATCTCTAGCTAACAGGACCAGTTGTCAGGGATGATGGGAATTGTAGTCCCAAAACATCTGGAGGGCCAAGTTTGGCCATGCTTGCCTTAGCATAACATTGAATTCCACCCTTGCATCACAATGTATGAATTACTTTGTAGATGGCAAAGAGATCTTTCTATTTAGCTGCCTAGATACATGTTAGGTTGTAGTTTGTTTGTTTTTAAAAAAACAGTATTTTTGTGGGTAAAGGGCATGCCTTCCAATACTATTCCCTGTAAGTTGCCACATTTATAACCAGGAGAAGTATCAGTTCCACAACTTCACCATGCCGGCATTTTCCCCTTCGCCTTTTGTCCAGGGTTGCTGGTCTTTCTGTTGTGGTTATCCACTTGTTGAACGTCCCTGAGTGCTAACTTGGTGTCATAGCCTTAAATTGTGATGTGGGTATACACAGATACGTTTTTAGGCACGCTTCCCTTTCATCGCCCCCCCCTTTTATTTTGGACCCCAGTCCCCCCCCCAAAAAAATCACAACAACCTGAAGTAACAGGGGCATGGGCAGATCCCGTGAAACCACATCATCACCCAAAATATGTCTGGTTTGCAGCTACAGAGTGCCCCATTTATTCAGGTCTCCTGGAGAAGATGCACAAAGGTCACTGGTGGTGATAATGGGATAAGATTTCTGGTTATGCATATGCAAAGGAGACTCAGACCCATGGTGCAGTCTTTAATCACCTGCCCAGCAGCATGTTTAGATTTTGGTGTGACAGAGACCATCCCTCTTGTCAATCACAGTTGTCCAGGGGGAGGGGGCGGACAGCCACCAATTTAAAAGTTCAGGTTCTGGTTTATCCCCTAGGTCTCTAGCTTGGCTGTGTCATTCTGTCAAAGGCATCTGTCTCCAGGGGCTTAGCATCGATCACAACATTGTCCTCTCCATTAGCCTCTATGCATTCCTCCACCGCCTTCAGGATGATCTGTAGCCTCCTGTCCAGTGCCAAAAGGTGGGGTTCTGTAAGCACAGGTGCTAGGTGGTCCTCAAGCAAGGATTCCCGCATGATGTCGCTGAGTTTGTAGGCTGGTTGCGCCAAGAGCTGTAGCCGTAATAACGTAGTCTTCTTTATTCTGAAGGAGGATGGGTGAAAACAAGGTTCATTATGCTCATTATGCAGAAGCAAAATTCTACCTCCCCGTCTCAGATACTCCTGAAAGTTGGATGGACTTAAATATGCATTGCTGCGACCTGTGCTCAGTTATAAATAATAGCAACGCGGTGGCTTAAGCTTTCTGGGAAGTCTTTCCTCCCATCTCCAGATGTTTGGAAGCTAGTTTTGGATACTCGGCAGTGAAGTTGCAAGGGCTTTGGGGGTATAGGGAAGGGCTGTGGCCCTGTTGCGAACAGTATTATTACTGTTCATTTCATACACCACTTAATGCCAAAATAGGCTTCTAAGCAGTTTACATAGTGTGAATGCCAAGTTACACATGCAGAGGTGCTTGGACTGGAGAAAGTTTCCGATTCGCTTCCCCACACCCTCCACTTAAAACGATGTCAAGTAGTAGGGCTGCAAAAGATAACCCAGCTGTCCATCACGTGGCTGCCACAATCTCTTGTACTTGGGAACTACAGCACAAGGGGCATTGCCAGCTCAGTGCTCAGCGCTTTGGGAAGTGCCGAGCACAGAACTGGCAAAGCGCTACTTTCTCCTGCCCGTCAGCTGATGGCAATGGGTGGGGGGAATATAAGCCAACTTCTTGCAAGTATGCACTGCAAAGAGAAGTTCCCCGTTCAGCCGGTGCCTGCAAAAAAACAAAACCCCAGGCATCTTTCTATCCTGTTTCAGCTTCAGTTTCAAAGGGAACACTTCCCCTCTTGAAGCAAGGCCATGAGCGAGCTCACATTATGTACCCTGCCCCATTCCTGACATAACGTGGTTTGGGGGAAATAGTCACGCAAGCCAAATTGGGACTGCAGATGAGATGTTTTCCAACCTTGTTTTTAGTAGATTCTGCATGTACATTTGCCAAACCTTACAGCCAGAAATCTAGAAACTAGACTTTGGATATAGATAGCTGTTGTTTGGGATTCAACTAAGCTGCAATGCGTGCAGAATGAGGTCCATTTGTGCAATGGGGCTCTCCCCCACCCCCTTTCCTGTGTACCCCTGCGTCCCTAAATCTGCGCGGGAGGCTTTGAGAAAACTACATAAAAGGTTTTGGGGGCATGTCAGGGAGAATAATAAATAATAATAAATTTTTATTTATACTCCGCCCTTCCTGATTCAAAAACTGGGCTCAGGGCGGCTAACAAATTTAAAACACTTAATTATAAAAGCAGCATAAAATACAGTATAAAAACATGATTAACAATAAAATTCAAAAATCAATCAGATAATCCCCAGGGCTAGCTGGCTGAATTGGTCCTACTTGGGCCAGCGAGGAGGCCAGGGGGGAATTTGCTGTGGGGTCTCAGAGTGGGTGATCTTCATAAAAAGGGGAGGGGAAGGGAAGAGAAGGGAAATAAAAGATCAGGCTGAATTCAAATTAAAGGCCAGGCGGAATAGCTCTGTCTTACAGGCCCGACAGAAGGAGGTTAAATCCTGAAGGGCCCTAGTCTCATGGGACAGAGCATTCCACCAGGTCGGAGCCATCACTGAAAAGGCCCTGGCCCTGGTGGAGGATAGTATGACTTCCTTAGGGCCCGGGACCTCTTGTTATCTTGTTGTACAAGTGGACCTGGTTCCCTACATAATCCATTTACAGCACTGCATTGGGTTCCACCCTTTGAGTGAGCCCAGTGGAGCCATAAACTACTTTTTTTTTTTTTGGCCTTACCACCTTATTCAAAGAATCAAACTTAGGAGTAAGCACTTCTTTTGGTTTATAGCAGAAGCTGGTTGTCCATGGTGCTAGTTGGTTGGTCTGTATGGGAATCACAAGCCGCTCTTCTTCAATCTGAATTGACATGAGTTTTTTCAAAAAAGTTTTTTTAAGAAAAGAGGAACTGAACAAATGTTTAAGGTAAAGGGACCCCTGACCATTAGGTCCATTCGTGGCTGACTCTGGGGTTGCGGCGCTCATCTCGCTTTATTGGCTGAGGAAGCCAGTGTACAGCTTTCGAGTCATGTGGCCAGCATGACTAAGACGCTTCTGGCGAACCAGAGCAGCACATGGAAACGTTGTTTACCTTCCCGCCAGAGTGGTACCTATTTATCTACTTGCACTTGACATGCTTTCAAACTGCTAGGTGGGCAGGAGCAGGGACCGAGCAACGGGAGCTCACCCCGTCACGGGGATTCGAACTGCCGACCTTGTGATCAGCAAGCCCTAGGCTCTGTGGTTTAACCCACAGCGCCACCCACGTCCCGAACAAATGTTTAAAAATAGCTAAATGAGACAAGTGTCTTTAAAAACCAACCACCATCACCTGCCCACTGGTTGAGGAAAGAAGGGGTTCTTTTCTGAACTGATAGCTAGAAGAAGGTGAGTTCTAACCCTGCAATAGCCATACCTGCAACTAACCTTTGCAGGTCAATGCATCTGTGCACACCTGGGGGTGGGAGTGTTCTTTGGTAATGCAAAAACTGAGGTAGGCAAAAACCCTTCCATATCAGTGAAATTTGCATCGCTGATTCTCTATTCTGTTCAAACAGGGATAAAATAAATGGCTGGATGCTATACCAGTGCTTGATGTTGCTGCAGGCTGCCTGCATTTAAAAGTCAGAAGTTTGTGGCTGAGAGGACGAGATTAGTTCAGGAAAGGTGTGTGAGCAGGAGCCAATTTAAATCACACAGACTTGGAGTTCAGTGCAAGGATTTATTGGCAACCCTATAATTATAAACCAGGAGGCTTGTAAGGTGTGAATAATGGCTTTTGAAAGTCAACCTGGAGGCTCAATATAACTATACGGGATGATGCCACTGACATCCGGGGGCACAGAAATACACAGGGAATATGGTGAAAATAGTTAAGATGTGGTGGGGCAGAGGAACACGGGAGGATGAATAACCCTTGACACAGTTTTTTAAAGGCCTAGCTTTTGATTTATATGAATTAATAAAGCAGTAGCCTGAAGAGGATTCAGGCAGTAAAATTTATGAGCAGCCCCCTAATGGCTGGAGGGGGACGCAAATGTAATTGATGGCATTCGGGTTCTTTCAGTCCCTTTAGAAGACAATAAAATCTGAGTGTTCTTGGCAGGGATCAAAAGAAATGTCTCAATTTCCTTCAGCTATGACAAATGGCATGTTTGATGGGGAAATGGGTGGGCACCCCTTTACACATCCAAATGCTGAAGTCTGCATGCAACTGGGACTTCATTCTGAGTGATGGACAGACTCAGCCTAGTCTGCTTTAGAAATAATTCAGGGGAAGTGAATTATGTTGTCAAATGTTGGGTGGCGGGGAATGACCTGAACTCCAAAACCAGCAGGAGATGGGGTGATCTCCCAGCCCCACAGTAGCTCCTGGGAGACTTTTTGGCTAGTCCTCCCCATTTTCTCAAGTTTTTATGACAAAGGGCAATGTGGAGATGCTGGAAAATGCTGTGGCAGTGCTTTGGGTCCTAGCTGTATGAGCGTTGTTTGTGAAAGTGCCCAGGGACACTGGGAGCCATGGGAAAGCACCATTCCCATGACTTCCATCATTCCCGTTTCCAGTTCCCAAGAGTCCACCATTCTTTCCTAACTTGCAATTTGAGGGAGCTTTTGCAGACCGACACAGAAATGGACCTGTGAGAAGTGGTGCAGTGATGTCTCTCACTCCATTGCCACCAGGTGAAAGATGTGTTCGCCTGCTTGTTACGGCCCAGGGAGCTGCAACTGAGCCTTTCAGTTCAATCCAAAATAACTTGGGAATGACACTTACATGCAACACTGTTCGAGTGGAGCCAGGATGGAGATCTCATCATGGGAATGCTTCCCAAAACTATGGAAACAAACAAAATGTAAAAGGTGTGCCCAAACCACCCAAGACTTCAGAGACTGGAATGCTTCAAGTACAGTGATTAGTGACACGAGGCAGAAAATATCCCAGTGCTCTTATTTTTCCATGGAGAAAAATCCACAAGTTGTAACACGGAATGGACTCCAATTGCAAATGCTGCAGTTGCAATGCGTTTAATGTTGTCTACTAAATACAAGAAAAATAAACATGCTAAATTAAACCACACACCAAGGCATCTGAAAAATTTCCAGTTTAACCTGAGCTTTTTTATGCAAATCAGGTTGATGGGATATAGCAATGGGACGGGGAGGGGGGTTAACGGTGCCAAATTTGGGGGGGGGGGGTTGTACCTGCTTTCAAAAGAAATAATAATGATGATGTTGATGATGATGTATTATTTATATGCCACCCATCTGACTGGGTTGCCCCAGCTCCCAACAAAAAACCCCATAAAAACACAACACCACAGACACTAAAAACTTCCCTGAGCAAGGCTGCCTTCAGATGTCATATGAAATGGGAAATCATACTATAAATCTTAAATTGAAAGCACAGGAGGCGAAAGGTTACTTATACAGTGGTGCCTCGCAAGACGAAAAGAATCCGTTCTGTGATTCTCTTTGTCTAGCGGTTTTTTTGTCTTGCGAAGCTAGGCCATTGACGGATTAGCGGATTAGCGCTATTAGCGGCTTTTAGCGGCTTATCTGCTGATCGGATCAGCTGATAAGCTGCTTAGCGGCTTAGAAAAAGGGGGGAGGGGAAAAAACCAGCAGGAACTCGCAAGACATTGTCGTCTTGCGAAGCAAGCCCATAGGAAATTCGTTTTGCGAAGCACCTCCAAAACGGAAAACTCTTTCGTCTAGCGAGTTTTCCGTCTTGCAAGGCATTCGTCTTGCGGGACACCACTGTATATGGATATATTTACCTGAATCTTCTTCATTTATGGGAAAATCCGTAACTGAGGATTTACCACACGACTTGTGACATTACCTGTTGCATTAGGCCGCAAGCCAATGCAAATATTTGCATTTCAAATGCCTTAGGAATATAAACAGCACAGTATTTATTTTCAAATTAGTTTATTTGCTTCCAGGGCTAAATAAATAAATGTTTGTAGCAGCCGGTCAGTTTTGTGGTTTCTGACCCTCTCAGATTTTCATGTAGTGTGGGTTAGATGCACTATGAGAACATTTGCTGTAGAGTATTAATGGCTACTCTGCAGAAGATTTTTTGTTGGATGAAAAACTCTCATGCTCTCCAGCCAGCATAGCTACTTATGGGAGATGATGGGAGTTGTAGTCCCATCTTCATCTGGAGGGCACCAGATTGGGGGAAGGTGGTGGTCCACAGATAAATGTGCCCCTTTTGCTGTTTATTTATTGCTATTTGTATATTTTAACTATCCCAAAATACAGACGCGCCTTCACACAGGCCAGATTGGATGGGATGCCCTCTGCCGTACTTGAGGGCAGATACCAAAAGATTCCAATTGAGAAACGACTCTGCCCATGTGGAGATGGCAATCTGGAAACAGTGGCTGATGTTCTCCTGTCCTGTCCCCTTTATAAAGATCTGAGGAATGAGATCATCACCCCACTCTTACTTACCATCCCAGGCCGCCCATCTGCGGCCACATTGTTCTTTCTTTTATCCGATCAAAATGATCAGACAACAGCAAAGGTTGCTAGGTTTATCAAGGGTGCAGTGAGATTAAAGGCCACCATCTGAACAATAATCTTGGTCAACTGATTGTTCTTTTTACCCATTGTTGTCTTTTTAATTGCATATATTGCTTGATTTATGTTGCTATAGCCGTTGGCTAATGCGAATAAAGTTTATCTATCTTGCTATTTGTGTGTTTTGTCAAGGTTATATAATGACAATGGCACAAAAGTGTGCCCAGGTAGTCCTCATGTGCCATTGTTCTGTGTACCTTCATGAATGAGGTAGAATTCCTGCTGGGGATTCAGTAAGAACCTGACATGATTGTTCAGCAGAATTCACTGAGCATCTGCAGAATCTTCCAATACAAGTCTCTTGCTCACCCTCCTCCTACAATTCCCAGAATCCTGGCATGGTGGCGACGACTGTTACATCAGTGTTTAAGCCAACACAGGCCTTAGTTCAAAACTGCCTGGTCACATGGTTTCCAAGAGGGGTTCCACAGAATTTATATCCCAAGACTCGCAGAGTAACTTCTTGAGTCTTGTTCCTGAGACCCAGGACGGACTATTCCTCCCCACAGAACCAGCTCTTTCCCCCTTTAGGTCCCTGATGCAATTTGTGGGGTTCCTTACCCTCTTGCATTGTCCAAATGGAGCAAAAAGCCATCATCTCCAAACTTTGTGAACATCTCATAATGGTGACGGTCCATGTTGCCTTTCAAAACAGAGAAGGAAAAGCATTTGGTAGCTCCAGAGTACTAACCCAATCCAACTGCTTGAGATCTCATGCAAGACACATTATCTGAGGTATAATATCAATGTATTAATAGCAGCTTTGAAACTAAACAGGAAACAGCGAGCAAGACACAAAAATGGCTTTTATCTGGATCAAATGGCTGCTTATAAGATAGGCTTGTGATATCTACTTGTTCCAAAGTTCTGCAAGAATGCATGATGGTATACGGCAGGAAAATAACCCCACTGAGTTACTTTTGAAGGAGTGGGATGCCCTGATAGGAGCAGACAGACATAAATAACATGGTTTGGAAATGCCTACACCATGTCAGATGGCGGGATAGTAATGAATTACAGTGTAACTGCGTTGGCTAAGGGAGCAGAGGAAATACTTGATGTTAGTTATGAACACTTAGACACGCTTAAGAGTTTCCCCCGTTTTAGACTTGTTTTCTTCTAACAGATCCATCACCATTCTATTTTATTAGGACTGACCTAGAACTCTCAGAGGGCAGACTTGATGCATCCAGCTGTTAAGCACTTTAAAACCCTGTTGATCAATGGATGAGCGTTCGGCATGCGCTTCAACTCCCCCACTGAAATCAATGGAGCTTAGGAGTCTTACCTTTGGTTGCATTGAGCCAGAAATCTGCAGAGAAACAGGCCACTTTGAAGGGGAATGCTATAGGGAAAGTATTTGTCGCAGCAATTCAAAAGCGAGGGGAGCTTACTCGTGTCATCCCTTTAGGAGCTAAGGCTGAAAAAATAGTGGCTTGCCATGGCTTTCCAGTGGGACCATTGCACTAGGAGCTAAACCAGGAGGGCTTTAACCTCTTGCTTCTGCCATGGCCCCAAACTGGAACAGGAGGGATTCAAGCCTGATACTGTCATTGCGAAGAAGATTCCTATTTGTTTGGTTCCTGCAGCTAAAGGAAAGATCGGGCCAAGGAGAAGGAGGAAGCAGCAGTAGAAAAAGGATGTGATGTGTCATTTTGGACTCACAGCTGTCCATGGAGGCACAGGTCAACTCTGTATCAGGAATTTTTTTATATCTAACGTTTTACAATTTTTTATGTGTTGTAAGCTGCCCACAGTAGCTGGGGAAACCCAGCCAGATGGGTGGGGTATAAATATATGCATTATTATTATTATTATTCCATTTCTGCTTTATAAGCCTTTAGCAAACTAGATGCATACAGTGAGGAGATTTCACCCCTCCCATTGCAAGAATCTGCTCGTTTTCCAGAGAGGAGGGGGCGGATTGTGCTTGCTACTTATTCCGCTCCAGCCTCACTTCAAAGGGGGAGACTGAGAGTTATCTCTGTGTAGATAAGGTCACTGCAGAAAGCAGCTGTAACACTCAGTGCAGTCCAGCATCTCCATTTGTGTATGGTTTGTATAGTACAGTAGCTGTAGTGAATAAAATAAGATATTCTTCAGCGCTGTCGTCCGAGTGATTTATGCTCTGCTATACTCTGCCGTGCACTGCTGTCTTCTGGAAGTGAGTTCGGTGCTCACAGCTCTGAGTTGTGAGTCCACAGCACTTAGACCTGTTCCTGCAGAAGAGGGTCTCTGGAAGTGCTACCCCAGCTCGCCTGGCCCAGTCGGGGCTGAAGTGGTTCAGCCCAGTTGGTGGCATGGGCTCAAAGGCAAAGCTGACATACAGGTCACTGGTGTTTTAAAACTTTTGCATAACGGCTAGAAACAAGCTGATCTCAGAGCAGAAAACATGCTACCAGTGCTGCCAAACTATTTACAAGCCATCTGGTTTCAACATAGCAAGCGACATTTGCAACATCCGCGACAGCGTGTCAGATCCATGAGATTAATTATTACTTTGCTGTTTCCCACTTACCTATTAAGAAGTCAAATATTGCCATGTCGATGATATTGAGTAGCCGAGTGCCGCTGCTGTAAGGATAAATCTCCTTCACTGTGTTGCAGTAGAGTGGATTCACTTCCCATCTGCGAGAAACGCCAAAGGAAGGGGTTGAGTGCTAGCACAACTATTCTGGGAGTTCCTCCCTGTTTTCTGAAATAGTCGGGAACCGGTCCTGCATTTATTACACTGGCTCTTTAGTTAGGATATACAACACTAGGTTTCCCGAATCTGGTGTCCTCCAGATGGTGTGGTGTAACAATTTCTGGAGGGTACCAAGTTGGGGCTGATGGGAGTTGTGGCCAAGCACCATTCATTGGGGAAACCTGGTCTGTGCTGCTTTTGAGCAGGTAGCTACTTTTCTAGAACAGTTGTCAATCTCTTCTGTGTGGGAATGAGTTGGCCAGTGATACTTCTGGTGGCATCAGATCTCGGCCTGTTTTGTTCTGGCAGTGGTAGGTAAAAGGAACAACATACCCATGCTTTTCTGAAATGATATTAACAAACCAAAGTTAGGGATATGGGTGGGGCCCAAGTGCTCTATCGATGGACAAAAGCTTATGCTTCTTGCACCAAAGGACAGTGGTGATTCTCAACCAGGCACTTGTTCAGAGATAGAGCAGGTCTTCTGTGCCTCTTCTCTAAACATTCAGTAAAGTCATTCTCAGGCACGTTCTTGAGTGAAAGGTAAAGGTAAAGGGACCGCTGACCGTTAGGTCCAGACGCAAACGACTCTGGGGTTGCGGCGCTCATCTCGCTTTACTGGCCGAGGGAGCCAGTGTACAGCTTCCGGGTCATGTGGCCAGCATGACTAAGCTGCTTCTGGCAAACCAGAGCAGTGCACGGAAATGGCATTTACCTTCCTGCCGGAGCTGTACCTATTTATCTACTTGCACTTGACGTGCTTTCGAACTGCTAGGTGGGCAGGAGATGGCACTGAACAACGGGAGCTCACCCCATCGTGGGGATTCGAACCACCGACCTTCTGATCGGCAAGCCCTAGGCTCAATGGTTTTGACCACAGCGCCACCCACGTCTTGAGTGAAACAGCAATACAATAGTTTGGTAAAGCAAGCTGAACATGCTTAGGACGACACCCTTAGTTTAACCTTCATAAAATAGAAATACTTCCGACGTCTGAAGGACTGCTAAGCCCAACAAATACTGCAAAATATACAGTCAGTTTCAAGTGCTATATAAATAAGAATACGAGTTGAGGGCAGGCCAAGAGAGAGATTCATTTACCCACTTACTCCTCTTTTCCAGCAAAGGTGTAGGATCGTATCCATGGGTTTGGGATGGAGATTCTTGGTGCCAGGTTGAGAGATGGTAGGAAAACAGAGAGGGATCCTTCCAGCAGGTGAGGATTCCCACACACGGCATATTCTGTCTTGCACATATAAGGGCATTTGGCAAAGAAACAGACATTGCTGGCTGCAGAAAGAGCAGAATCTATGAGTGAAAGGGCTAATGCAGCGCTGCACAGTTTTAAGAATCTGGGGAACCTTGGTGAAAACATGAGATCAGTTATTTTCTCATATTAAAGCGATATGTCATTAAGATCACAGGGGAAATAACATCTTAAGTTACATACGAGGCATCATTTTGAACCCACCTTTATTTATACACTTCATAAATCACAACGGTTTGTGGAGTGGCTTGTGATTTTTTGAACATTTGGGATAGGCAGTAGCAGCATGGTCCCCTATCACTGACAAGGCTAGATGCCAGAAAGCAGAGCAAAACAGAGCAAACATTTCTCTTCAAATCGTATAAATCGTTCGCCTTTTATTAAGGAAGCAGAGCAAACATCGCTAGGCCACACTCTTCCTGATGGAGGAGTACAATGGCTACTTCATATGTGACAAATGTCCTGGGCAAATACTAGTCTTTAAAAGAAAAATTGCAATTATCACAAATGCTGATCTTGTTTGTGCTGTTTTTGCTGCATGCATGCTCTCTGGAAAGCTGTGGCCAGCTCATACATTTTTTCCAAACAAACAAATACGCCAGAGCTTCCTAGCACAGGGTATCCACAGCATGAGATGCAAGGGCAATCACTATGTCACACACGCTGTGCGGTTTGCACCGTGCGTGTTTTTTCCTACGTAGAAGAGATATCTGTGTCATGTTTGAAGCAGCTCTTAAAACCACAGCTTCTGGAAAGCTGTTGTTTTCCTCTTCTGCAGATAGCGCAGGTGAAACTTACCTGGCGAAACAAAAAAGACACTTTGCAGGATTTCATTTTTGGTGACCTCTAAGATTTCCTTTGTAACGTTAATCATTCTCCCAACCACCGGAGGGACGCGGCGGAAATCCAGGATTCTGCAGTGGGGAGAAGGGAGGCATCAGCTAGGAAAGTACAGTCGTACCTTGGTAGTCAAACGGAATCTGTTCCAGAAGTCCAAAACATTCAGAAACCAAAGCACGGCTTCCAATTGGCCGCAAGAAGCTCCTGCAACCAATCAGAAGCTGTGGAAGCCCCGTTGGATGTTCGGCTTCCAAAAATAGTTTGCAAACTGCAACAGTCACTTCCAGGCTTGCAGCGTTTGGGAGCCAAAATGTTCAAGAACTAAGCTGTTCGAAAACCAAGGTACAACTGTATTTCTTAGAGTAAACAGAAGTAGCAGACCCTTCCCATTAATCCATAGCAGGGGGAGTTGTTCTTCCCATTGTAAAACTGAGCACACTTCCCCAGACCAGATCTGGCCAGCTGATCCAATATATTTAGTACGCTCTTGAGTAGGAATCCAGCCAAATGGGTCTGCCTGCTACGATGGCATTATCTGTACAGTAGTGCCCCGCAAGACGAATGCCTCGCAAGACAAAAAACTCGCTAGACGAAAGGTTTTTTCGTCCGCGATTTGCCTCGCAAGACGAATTCCCCTATGGGCTTGCTTCGCAAGACGAAAGCCCATAGGGAAATCTCCGGGGACCTCTTTTAAATGCTAGCGGTGGGGAGCAAAGCCTTTCCCCCCCCCCCCTCCGGCCTTCAGAAGAGGTCCAGGAAGGCTGGCGGGGGCCAAAAGGCTTTGCTCCCCAGCGCCAGCATTTTAAAAGCAGTCCGGCATAGCAGGGAAGCGCTTCCTGCTATCCCGGACGGCTTTTGAAGGCAGGAGAGATCCGCGAAGCCTGGGCGCGCTGCGCGCAGGCTTCGGCATGCCGGCAAGTCTCCGCCAGCAGCGGCAGAGCTGCCGCTGCTGGCAGAGAGATCCGCGAAGCCTGGGCGCGCTGCGCGCAGGCTTCGGCATGCCGGCAAGTCTCCACCAGCAGCGGCAACGCTGCCGCTGCTGGGGGAGAGATCTGCGAAGCCTGGGCGCGCTGCGCGCAGGCTTCTGCATGCCGGCAAGTCTCCGCCAGCAGCGGCAACGCTGCCGCTGCTGGGGGAGAGATCTGCGAAGCCTGGGCATGCCGGCAAGTCTCCGCCAGCAGCGGCAACGCTGCCGCTGCTGGGGGAGAGATCTGGGAGGCCTGGGCGCGCTGCGCGCAGGCTTCGGCATGCCGGCAAGTCTCCACCAGCAGCGGCAACGCTGCCGCTGCTGGGGGAGAGATCTGCGAAGCCTGGGCGCGCTGCGCGCAGGCTTCTGCATGCCGGCAAGTCTCCGCCAGCAGCGGCAACGCTGCCGCTGCTGGGGGAGAGATCTGCGAAGCCTGGGCATGCCGGCAAGTCTCCGCCAGCAGCGGCAACGCTGCCGCTGCTGGGGGAGAGATCTGCGAGGCCTGGGCGCGCTGCGCGCAGGCTTCGGCATGCCGGCAAGTCTCCGCCAGCAGCGGCAACGCTGCCGCTGCTGGGGGAGAGATCTGCGAAGCCTGGGCATGCCGGCAAGTCTCCGCCAGCAGCGGCAACGCTGCCGCTGCTGGGGGAGAGATCTGCGAGGCCTGGGCGCGCTGCGCGCAGGCTTCGGCATGCCGGCAAGTCTCCGCCAGCAGCGGCAACGCTGCCGCTGCTGGGGGAGAGATCTGCGAAGCCTGGGCATGCCGGCAAGTCTCCGCCAGCAGCGGCAACGCTGCCGCTGCTGGGGGAGAGATCTGCGAGGCCTGGGCGCGCTGCGCGCAGGCTTCGGCATGCCGGCAAGTCTCCGCCAGCAGCGGCAACGCTGCCGCTGCTGGGGGAGAGATCTGCGAAGCCTGGGCATGCCGGCAAGTCTCCGCCAGCAGCGGCAACGCTGCCGCTGCTGGGGGAGAGATCTGCGAAGCCTGGGCATGCCGGCAAGTCTCCGCCAGCAGCGGCAACGCTGCCGCTGCTGGGGGAGAGATCTGCGAGGCCTGGGCGCGCTGCGCGCAGGCTTCGGCATGCCGGCAAGTCTCCGCCAGCAGCGGCAACGCTGCCGCTGCTGGGGGAGAGATCTGCGAAGCCTGGGCATGCCGGCAAGTCTCCGCCAGCAGCGGCAACGCTGCCGCTGCTGGGGGAGAGATCTGCGAGGCCTGGGCGCGCTGCGCGCAGGCTTCGGCATGCCGGCAAGTCTCCGCCAGCAGCGGCAACGCTGCCGCTGCTGGGGGAGAGATCTGCGAAGCCTGGGCATGCCGGCAAGTCTCCGCCAGCAGCGGCAACGCTGCCGCTGCTGGGGGAGAGATCTGCGAAGCCTGGGCATGCCGGCAAGTCTCCGCCAGCAGCGGCAACGCTGCCGCTGCTGGGGGAGAGATCTGCGAGGCCTGGGCGCGCTGCGCGCAGGCTTCGGCATGCCGGCAAGTCTCCGCCAGCAGCGGCAACGCTGCCGCTGCTGGGGGAGAGATCTGCGAGGCCTGGGCGCCCTGCTGCCCCACCTGGCCCCGCCGCCCCACTTCGGAAAGGTGTTCCGAAGTGGGGCGCGGGGGCGGGGACACCTGGCCCCGCTGCCCCACTTCAGAAAGCTGTTCCGAAGTGGGGCGGGGGGGCAGGGACACCTGGCCCCGCCGCCCCACTTTGGAAAGGTGTTCCGAAGTGGGGCGCGGGGGCGGGGACACCTGGCCCCGCCGCCCCACTTCAGAAAGCTGTTCCGAAGTGGGGCGGGGGGGGCAGGGACACCTGGCCCCGCCGCCCCACTTTGGAAAGGTGTTCCGAAGTGGGGCGCGGGGGCGGGGACACCTGGCCCCGCCGCCCCACTTCAGAAAGCTGTTCCGAAGTGGGGCGGGGGGGCAGGGACACCTTCTGAAGGCGGGCAGGGGGCGAAAGTCTTTGTCCCCCCTGCCTGCCTTCCCAGGGGCTTTTAAATCGCCCCGGACAGCGGAGAAGTCCTCCGCTGTCCGGAGCGATTTTAAAATGCCGCCCGCCAGCATTTTAAGATCGCCCCGCACAGCGGAGAAGTCCTCCGCTGTCCCAGGGTTTTTTAAAATGCTGGGGGTGGGAAGAAAAGCCCTTGTCCCCCCCCCCCCAGCCTTCAGAAGAGGTCCGGGGACAGACTGTCCCCGGACCTGGCCTGAAGGTGGTTTCCCTAGGAACGCATTAATTGATTTTCAATGCATTCCTATGGGAAACCGTGCATCGCAAGACGAAAAACCCGCAAGACGAAGAGAATTGCGGAACGAATTAATTTCGTCTTGCGAGGCACCACTGTAGTTTACTGTGTGTGAAGAAGAATGTGCCAATTCTGTTTCCTGCAGAGCATTCTTTTAAAGTTCCCTGCATTCTTCAACGTGGTTTATATATTACATTACTTTTATTGCATTTAGTGAAGCACTGGCTATTTTCCCAACTAGATTATTTTGAATAATGACAGCCAGCTGAGAATTGTGAAGCTAGATTTTACATTGTGGGCTTATATTGCATTGTCCATTAAGTCTAGGCAAGATTAAATTGTGCGCTAAGTGCCCCACATAACAGAACCTCAGCAAAGCTGGAATGTGATCTGGTTTAATGACTAAAGGGATTGACCAAGGAAAAGGCTGCGCCCGCTTTGCGCCCAACACCCGGTTTCTAAAATTTTCCTGCCAATAAAGAAAAGGACAACTCTTTCCTTTTTACAAGATAAGGGAACAATTTTAAGCCTCAGGACAATTTAGAATAATCATAGTGAATAAATGACAGATGGTGCAAGGCCAAAGCACTCATTTCACTGCCAAGATTTCAGGGTGAAAAAGAAGGAAGCTTTGCTCTCCTTTGTAGAGAGGCACTCAGCTGACTGATAAAAATGTATGATTCATAGGTTCAGTTCTTCTTAAATTGGACCTCAACTTTCATCCCTTTTGTATGATGAATTTCTGCAACAGAAGTTGGGGGCAGAAATGTGACTTGAGGTGAAATATCAGTATCAAATAGCTGTTTCCTTTGCAGCTCATGGTTTTTATTTGTAGCTTGATGGCAGAGAGCATGCCTTGCATGCAGTAGACCTCCTGGTTTAATCCCAGGGCAGGGATTGGAAGTGTTATGTACTGAAGTTCTCACCCTGGGCCAGCAGGGGGATACTGTAGATAGTTATGCAAATAAGGGATCGAAAGTGACATTCAGTGATTGGATAGTTTTAGAAAATGGTTACTATTGCGTTCTAGAGGAGCTCTATATAAGCAGGCTGGCTGAAGCCTTCAGTTCAGTTCTGTCCTGGCCTGTGAATAAACAAGAGCTGTTTGAAGAATCGCTGTGTCGTCTGATATGTTCACCCACAACCTAACAGGAAGGAGACCCTTTTGAAAGCTTGGAGAGCTGCTGTCCTTCAGTGTAGAGCCTGTAGACAAGGCTGATTTGGATGGATCAGTCGTCTGGCTTGGCATAAAAACACTTCCTGCGTTCCAAGTATCCAGAGAATAGGTGCAACATGACTGGGACAACCAGTGGTACAGGAGGGGGAAGAACCCTCTGCCTTTAATAGTTGCATAAATGAGGGGTGGTTCCCCCCCTCCTGCTGAAATTCTACATACCTATTGAACGAAGAACAGTCATGTCTTCCTTTGCATCAGATTACTTTAAAAAAATAATAATGGGTGTGTGTGGGTGTTCCCAAATACTTAGTAAAACAAAGCTTTGATAACGAAGCTCCAAGAGCAAACAACTGCAAAGCATCGTCCTGTGCTGTTAAGTGGAGGAAAATATTCACTGCTGTTGTTAATATTTAAGTCACCAGGGAGCCCTGATCATCACAGGTCTTAAGGGAAAGTCCATTGGTCAGTGGTAGATCATCTGCTCTGAATGCAGAAAGCCCCGGGTTCAAACTACAGCATCATCAGGTAGGGCTGAGGAAAAATAGCCCGTCCTGAAACATTGGAGAGCCTCTGTCAGTCAGTGTAGACAATCCTGAGCTAGAGGAACCAATGGGCTGACTTAGTACAGGGGCAGTGCTTCCCCAAGTTGGGTCTTCAGCTGTTTTCGGACTACAATTCCCATCATCTTTGATGGGATGCTAGCTAGGGATGATGGGAGTTGTAGTCCAAAAACAGCTGGAGTCCCAAGTTTGGGAAACACTGGTATAAGCCAACTTCCTATGCCTCCAAATTGTATGTTATATTTTGAGAGTCACTGGTGTGTGTGTGTGTGTGTGTGTGTGTGTGTGTGTGTGTGTGTGTGTGTAGCCAGTCAACTTAAGCAGCTCCATGAAGATTTTCTTCATTCTTCAGTCCCCATTAGTGGCCCATCATCCAAAAACATGTCCTCTCTCTGTGTCTTGGCACATCTCCCGCATGCGCATGCTCAACCGTGTATTGTCTACAAATATGCAGACCAGCTGCAGCCTCACTTGTTGTGGCGCCATTTCGCTATTGTTGCTCTCGGTACAGAGGCAATTCAGAAAGGCTCTTGACTGATGCTCTGTATGTGCCGTGCATGCGAGAGCTTTGCACAACCTGCAAACTCTCGGAAGACCCTTCCAAGTGGGACATTTATTTCTACTGCCGAGGCTGATTCAAACCACCGAAAATTGCAAATGGTGCTGTGTGGGCTCGGTGGTGTTTTCTCAGTAGAGCAAAACATTATTGGCTGGTGAGTCAGTAACCACCAGGCAGACTGACTAATACTGGCACAGAAGCCACTTAAAAATGCCCCCAAGTCAGCTGGAACTCGCTTTTTAGCCTGTTGCTTGCTCAACACAAAAACAAAACAAAAGCTTGGCTTGGGTCTGACTGAGGACTTGGTGAGACACACCAAGCCAAATGCAGCCATATTTTTGCAGCCCGCCAGATGCTTGACAGGCAACTAAAGCGGGAGATGGATTGAGCCCATAATAGGCTGCCACATACATACATAAGCTGGTGTTTAACGTGTGGTGCAAAAACATGTTGTGCAAGACTGATCTAGCTTTTGGGATGGCCCGGTTACATTTCCTATTAGGAAATGGAAAAGATTCACACTTCAGGAGTGTAAAACCAGGGATGTACGTAATGTCCTGTGGAGCTGGAACGGTTTGGAGTAGGGAGCGATATTGGAAAATAAGGAACATACTGTATTGTGACAAGTGCTGGAAAATTCAGACAATTTGCTTTATGCTCCTCATCTGTGCTGGTGGCAGCTCCTCTGGCCTGTGCGTGTTTTAAGAACATAAGATCAGACCAAAGACCCATGTAGTCCAGCATTCTGTTCTCCTAGGTGGGATCCAACTAACGTGTTCCACCAGCTCAAAGATTCTGGCTTGAGCAACAATTTGAGCAACACTTATCTGTACAAACTGGCAGCTCTACAGAGTTTCAGACAGGTGTGTGTGTGTGTGTGTGTGTGTGTGTGTGTGTTTCTCAGCCCTACCTGGTGGCGATTAAACCTGGCACCTTCAGAACGCAATACAGATGTTCCACCACTGACCTGCCATAGCCTTTCCTGATGATCCCAGACACCAATATTCATGCCTGTGGCCACTGAAATGCATATACCAGGAAAGGCATACTATGGGCAGCTTGAAACAGACGTCATATACAGTGGTACCTCGGGTTAAGAACTCCCCCCGCACTCCTCTTCCTCCACCAGTGCTCCTGGTCAAGTACTGCATGAAATACAGTGGTACCTCGGGTTAAGTAGTTAATTCGTTCTGGAGGTCCGTTCTTAACCTGAAACTGTTCTTAACCTGAAGCACCACTTTAGCTAATGGGGCCTCCTGCTGCCACTGCACAATTTCTGTTCTTATCCTGAATCAAAGTTCTTAACCCAAGGTAATATTTCTGGGTTAGCGGAATCTGTAACCTGAAGCGTATGTAACCTGAAGCGTATGTAACCCGAGGTACCACTGTATTGTTGAAATCTGAATGCAGATCTCTAAATCCCCTCTCCTAAGGAATCTCTCCTAAGGAATCTCTTCTTATGACAACACTACCACTCCTTGGGCTTTTGAGCATTGCAGATCTTGTTTTCTTCTCCCTGAAGTAAGGTTAGGCCCCAAATATACGTCCAAAGAAGGGGTGAGCAAGAGCATCAAATTACCTGTCCAGGTGGAAGGCAGCTATTTCTGCATTGTGCCTTTGAAAGTCAACAAAATAGAAAAAGTCTTCTGGAGTCTCCTCGTCTCGTTTCTGTCTGAAAGGAAGATAGGGGTCACTAAGAGAAGGGAGATTCCTTCTGCATAACCGTTGACATCCTCCTGAGTGCAAGGAAAGTATTTATGGTACAACTAGAGAAGCAGGACAAATGATTGTCGGAACAGACGACTGTGAAATCGTCTCTGTGTTAACGTGTCTCTGTGCTTATTCTAAAATACAGAAAAATGGTGCCTATTACCCCCCTTTTTAAAGGTGAGGCAAGTCTGCACAAGAGGGCTGCAAAATAATAAGGCTGCCTTCAACCTTAGCTTAACTTTAATTGTGTTCAATTAATGTTGGTGGGCTGTTGGTTTTTTTATTTTCTATTTTCTAACTAGTAATCTCTGCTGACTGATTCACCAGGAGCACCTCTATGACAGAATTGACAATTTAAACATATATATATAATCAGAATATTATTTGCCAAGCAAGTGCTTACAAAACCTGTGGGTGGGTAGCAGGTACCATCTTAGAAGAGTCATTTTATGCTCTCTCACACAAAGGGAATGCCTCTTCTAAGATGGCTCCTGCTGTGACATAGAGCTGCATCATCTAAAAACGAGAAGCATTTTTTTCAATCTCTAGAGGGGGGGAATCCAACTGATTTATTTTTAAAAAAAAATCCCATACAAATAATCAGTTAAGATTTAGTTGCTCAAGTTGCAGCTCTAATTTTTATTTCAATTAAGTAAACATACCTCATTCTCACACTTCCTGTGTGCTTTTCCTCCCTCTTTCTCTTTCTCTCTTTGTTGAGTAAGGCCTTCCAGATGTTATTGGACTCCCATCAGCCTCCCCCCAGGGACGGCCAATGGCCAGTGAGGAAGGGAGCTGTGGTCCAGTAACATCTTCCTCACCCTTGTAGAAGTTACCATCTTGTGCCAGAGTGGAAAGGGAAAGCTAATGTCCTGTTCACTCAGAGCAAGAATGGTCCAATTCACTTCTTTCTTTCTTTTTGCATTTAATTCCCTGTCAGGGGCGCGGACTTATAAAAAATATTGGGGGGGCCCGGGAAAGCTCATGAATAATAAATAAGCTCATGAATATGCAGATAAAGTGGCGCCGCCTCCTCGTGAGCAAATAGGGGAGAGCGTGCTGCGCCTATTAATCAGCTCCGAAGGAAATTGGGTGGAGCTTTTGCTCGGGAGGGAGGGCAGGAGGCATGCAGCCCGACCCTGTGCATTTTGGGCTGGGGAGGGGCGGCGGTGGCGCTCTGCTGGAGGGGTGCCTGAGATTATTGGGGGGCAGAGCCCCCCCAAACGAATTTTTGAGGGGGCTCGGGCCCCCTCAGGCCCCATGGAGTCGGTGCCTATGTCCTGTCCACAACCTTATTCCTTAACTTTGTGCCTTATTAAGAATGGCTGACACCTACTGGTGAAGGTCCCCTGAGAGAAGAAAATCTGTTAGTAGAACGAGGAGGCAGGCAATTTTTAGCAGCACTCCCCCTTGCAGCACTTTGTACTGCCCCCCATCTGTTCTAGATTGAAGCAGATTTAAAGGGAGTGTAGGGTACGCTGGGGGAAGTGGGGAAAATCAGTGAAAGTGGCAGTGTGGTGTAGTGGTTAAGAGCAGTGGACTTGTAATCTGGTGAACCGGGTTTGATTCCCTGCTCTTCCACATGCAGCTGCTGAGTGACCTTGGGCTAGTCACACTTCTTTGAAGCCTCACTCACCTCACAGTGTTTGTTGTGGGGGAGGAAGGGAAAAGGAGATTGTGAGCTGCTTTGAGATTCCTCAGGGTAGTGATAAAGCAGGATATCAAATCCAAACTCTTCTTCAAACTTTTCTCCCGTCCCACTAAGGGGTTCCCTTCTGTAAACAGTCACCACTGAATACCACCTGGGATTTACCATTGCACTTTCCCCTCTGTTCATGGTGGTGTCATCACAATGAAAATGCACACCATGCCAAACAAGATAAAGAACAGCAACGGCTAGGCAAACGTTTTCAGGTGAACTGAGCTTACCTCATGGGTTTGAACATGGCTTTGCCAAAGTCCTGGAACCGCAGAACAAGTTTCAGGTGCACACCACTGGGCTTGACAACTGGAAAGTGAAACCGAGATGCTCAGCTCATTGTTCAAACAGACTTTTGTGAAAACGGAAACTCTTTAGTGTTAACTTGGCAAGTTATTCAGGTGGGATTCAACTAAGTTGTTGACTGGAATGAGCTCCACTCATGCAATGGGGCTTTTCTCCCCTCACTCCTCGCCCCACACCCCCTAAATCTGCCCTAAAACATGCTGAGGGTACATGCGGAGGTAGGGTGTACTGAATTATTCAACTTTCAAAAATCAGAGTTGTTCAAAAGTTGTTACATGACTTGGGAATTCAAATTATATTTTGGTTAAATTAATATAATTTAGCTTTGCTTGGTAAGCAAAATGTGTGTAAAATTGCATAGAAATCCTTAAAAAATGATTGCCAAATACTTTTAGTGTTTGTTAGACACACACACTTAACAACAACAAGATGATGATGATGATGATGATGATGATGATGATGATCTTTTAGCATTACCTGACATTTTAAGAAGGTAAAATTAAAATCCTTTGGTTTTCCAAATGCAGTTTATATGTTTCTTCATCGAATGTAGACTTATGAAGCTAAAAGCAGATTTGAATTCCCTAAAATGACACCCCTAATGTGGGGGGCACAGAGAGGAGGGGGAAAAGTCCCTTTGCACGAGCAGACCTTGTTCTGCAATGCCTAACCCACTTAGTGCTGTGTTGAATTCAGGAGAACAGCACTCTGTATAACAGGGGGACTTGCTACATATCCAAGACTGAGGTCCCAACCAGTTCCTAGTTAACTAGGGGGGGGGACTACTCCCCCCCCCCCAAGGTTGGGAAATGAGTTTCTTCTTACAGGCTATGCCTGCTTCTTAAAGAGACCAGCCACACACACTACAGGTATGGGTGGGAGTGAGAGGGACTGAAACCAGCAGCTCATTTTGCTCTGCGTTTCTGTTCCAACCCGTTATTAGTATCTAGACTTCGCCTACTACTCCACTAGGAAATGAGGGATGCCTTGCCAGAGCAGGCTGCTGTTCTATGAATATGAAAATTTCAATTTAGGGGCATAACTTTGATTGAAGTGTTCTGGGTCAAAGGCTCTCCATCCAATTTAAGTGGCTCGTTTCCATGCACGCCAAGCTGATTAAAAGAATTCTGGATTACTGACCCAGCTCGGTTTTTGTAATATTCACAATGTAATTAAGATATATTTGCATATAGAGGCGGTTGCCTACAGAGCGTAAGAAAATGCAAAACAAAACCTATAATATCTATGGAATAAGGGAAGGAAGGAAGGAAGCAGCAGCAGCAGCAGCAACAGCAGATCAAAGTTAATTTTAGGGTGGCACAAAACACAAACTAATAATCAATGTAATTGCTTTGTTAATGGCCATGTTAATAGAGAACGCTCTTATTAAAATCCCTCCAATTTTCCTCACCTCCTCCTCATTGGAAATTTTAAAAACAAAGTTGGATGAACATCTGTCAGGGATTCTTTAGATGAAATTCCTGCGTTGTAGGGGGTTGGACTAAATGACCCTTTGGGGTCCCAACTCTAAGATTCTATGGTTTTATTATTCCTGTGACTTGTAGAAACTAATGTACTTGACTTACTTTGTGTGCAGTCACAGGCACCCAGCAACGCTTTCTCATCCTGGCTGTAATCTGGAATGAAAACGAAAAGCCATGAACTTCAGGATCACCCAATAGGAATGCTTTTTAAGGAGATGAGGTGTGTGATAGAACTCATGTAATTGTCCTAGCAGGGTGTATTAAGGTCTTCTGACACTCTGCATGATGACGATTTTTTTTGGGGGGGGGGGCAGGCGTATTTTGGGTGTCCTTTAGTCATGACAAGAGCACTATAGGAAATTTTGGCAGGGAGAGGGTGGGTTCTCAGTGGTAGGGAGAGGGTAAAATCCACAGCCGGGTTTAGATGCCCACTCTTAGATGCATTCAAGGTTTAATTGCTAAAAGTGTTTTAAATTTGTTGTTAGCTGCCCTGAGCCCGGTTTTTGAACCGGGAAGGGAGGGGTATAAATAAATAAATAAATAAATAATAATAATAATAATAATAATAATAATTATTATTATTGTTATTATTATTATTATTATAAAACACTATGTCATGTGGTGGAAACTGCTTTTGTAATCAAGAGGGCTTTCGAAAGCAGGTCTTCATATGTGTTCTTTTCTAATGACCTTTTCCTCTATTTTATAGCAAAATTATATTATTAGCTACCAAAAAATGGAGGCAGAAACAACAATAATAATGGGAGGAAACCAGTAATCAAAGTGCTTCCCTTTCATGGCGACAGTAATGGACATTGTGATAATTAAAGGAAGCTTTTCCAAGGGCAATTAACAAACTACCCCTTTGTTGTCTCTCTATACTTGTGCTCATTGGAAAGCAATAAAATGGACTGAATGTGCAAACGGGAAGTGTTTAATTAAAGACAAAGGGAGCCCCTTAAAGCCCAGTATTTCCCTATCCACATTAGTGGATAGCTGGCTGCAATGGCATTTCATTAAGAAGAAGAAAAAAAAACCCGGCCACTAATCTGGCATTAATTCCCCCAACCTTGCTCTGCGCTTGCAGTTCATGATCTGGTGGAGGTGGCAGTTCAGAAAGGAAGCTTTACCAGCGCTGATGGTCCCAAAGTTTTGCGTGTCCCGGAGGAGCTGGTCAATCGGAGGACTAGATCGTGGGTACAAGGCATAGCGATTGATTCCCAGGTGGAACTGGAGCCAGCTTGCCTCCTGCCTGAGCTGTGTTATTGAGTCTGAGGTGAGGTTGCGCTCCTCTCTGTAAATCTTGTGTCTCCTGATGCACACATGGAAAAGAACGTGCACACAAAATCAACCCCTCAGATAAATCACTTCCCCACATTCAGGGTTGTATACAATGAAGCCTGTTATGTACTGAAGTTCTCACCCTGGGCCAACAGGGGGGTACTGTAGATAGTTTTCACTCAGGTCCACGTCAGTTATTTTAGGCGGGAAACCCCGGGTTGTTGTTGCTACAATGTTGACAGCCGGCTGCCTATAAAAGCAGGCCGGCTGAGCTGTTTGCTGTTCAGTTCTGTTCCAGCTTACAAAATAAAGAGCTGCTTTGGAGAAATCGCTGTGTCGTCTGCCATGTCTACCCACTATTCAACAAAGCCCATAGCCTCCAATATTTCTCTGATGAAAGTAAGGACGTCCTATTCAATTACAATGGTACCTCAGTTTTGGAACGGAATCCGTTCTGGGAGACCATTCAAGTTCCGAAATGTTTGAGAACCGAAAACTCAGTACGGAAGCCGTGTGGTATGTTTGACTTCTGAGGCAAGTTTGAAAACCGAAGCATTTACTTCCGGGTTTATGGCTTTTGAAAACCAAAATGTTCGAAAACGGAGATGTTCAAAAACCAAGGTATTATTATTATTATTATTATTATTATTATTATTATTATTATTCCACCCATCTGACTGGGTTGCCCAAGCCACTCTGGGAGGCTTCCAGCATATATGAAAACATAATAAAACATTCCCTATACAGGCCTGCCTTCAGATTTCTTCTAAAGGTTGTATAGTTACTTATCTCCTTGGCTTGGGGGTTGCATAACTCCATACCCTCCAGCATTTCTCCAGTAAGGAAAAGTGGAACATTCTGGGATCAAATCAGAAACCGGGATGGCTTCTGTAAATCTGGGACTGTCCCTGGAATATAGGGACACTTGGAGGGTCTGGAAGCCATTGCAGGAGGAGAACAACTTCTACCCATGTGATGGTACATTCCTCTCCCCCGCTGCACCCTCAAGTCTTATCTGGGGTTTTCCACACAGCTCTGGAGCAGATTTGGGGCAGAGGAGACAGGCAGGAAGAGGAGAGGGAGGGGAAGTTCTGTTCCACTTGCTTAATGACTCAGTGATTCAAACTTCCATCGGTACAGCGGCCATCATTTGGAAAGCAAGGTGTTGACAAAACTGTTCAAATGAAGGCTGTTGGTGGGGGAGCAGGATTGTGCTGGGTGGTGGGATCTCAGCCTATGTCTTGGGTCTGTAGCAAGCTGGAACAGTTAAAAAACTGCACTGACCATAGACTGGGCAGCTGCTGCTGCTATTCAGAAGAACCCTCATTGGCTGCCTGGCCCAAGATGGGGTTTTCTACATTTGGGGTGCAATTTTAATTGTAATTGATAATTGCTGGCACCATTAACAGCTCCCAGAAGCTTGCACCACCATGGCGAAGGAGATCAAGATCAACAGAGCGAAACTATGCTAATCTCCAAAATATCCCACATTCCCTGTCCCTGCCTGCCTCTCTCTTTGGCCCTTGTAGAAAAACGAACATTCTACATGCTTGCTAGCATTTTTCTTTTGCCAGACCATAAAACCAACAGGATGAGGAAATCCGACATTTGCTGGATATACAAATGCTGGGCGAAATTACACAAGGAAAAGCCGGAAACTACTTTGTGTGGCAAAGCAGATGCTCTCCAGTCTCTCAAGATCAGAGGCTGAGTCTTCAACCTCTTCGTAAGTTATGCTGCAAGGAGACATTGTGGTTTCAAAGACCACTGAGAAATCATGGGCCACTGGGGTTTTCCCAAACCATAATGACTTGTCAACCTCTTACAGATATATATATCTAGTAACTTCGTACTCATGTCCATCTGTGTTAGTACACACACCATTAAAAAAAAATTAAGAACACTGTGTTAATTGTGTTCTCTTCAGATGTGGTGTGAGCAATGCCTGCTTCAATAATAAATTATAGAATAGCATAAAACTATTGTTATGTCTCCATTCGGATGCGGGTGGCGCTGTGGGTTAAACCACAGAGCCTAGGGCTTGCCGAACAGAAGGTCGGCGGTTCGAATCCCCACGACGGGGTGAGCTCCCGTTGCTTGGTCCCTTGCTCCTGCCAACCTCGCAGTTCGAAAGCACGCCAGTGCATGTAGATAAATAGGTACTGCTCTGGTGGGAAGGTAAATGGCGTTTCCGTGCACTGCTCTGGTTCGCCAGAAGCGGCTTAGTCATGCTGGCCACATGACCCGGAAGCTGTATGCCGGCTCCCTCTGCCAGTAAAGCAAGATGAGCACCGCAACCCCAGAGTCGTCCAAGACTGAAACTAATGGCCAGGGGTCCCTTTACCTTTACCTATGTCTCCATTATTTCAGAGCTACAGGTTACTGAGGTGTTAGAGGCACTCTCTCTACAATGAAAACAAGCAGAGAGAGGGGCTGTGCTTTAGTGCAGAGATAGGGAACCTGGGGCACTCAAATGGGATGCACAACTCCCATCTGTTCTGGCCGTTGCAGTCCAGCAACATCTAGAGAGCCTCAGGTTCTCCACCCTAGTTAATTCATCCCTACTTATATGATTATCAGTGACTCTGATTAGTGGTTCCCACTCTTTCTATTGGTAGGGATGCTGAATTTGTTTTTTTTAAAAAAAACAATTTTCAGTTTTCTACATTTCAATAATTTTACACTCATTTTAACTTGACTTCCTTCCCCCTCTTTCTGCAGTTCCTTAAATTTATTTTTAATATTTTCTGCATATCCAGATTAACTTAATTTGCTCATTTATTCATCTACTTTAAATATATGCTCTTATAAAACTGCAGATCATTACAATAATCCTGCCAATGTTCTTATCTTTTTTTACAGTTTGTTTGTAAATATTCCATAAACCATTTCCATTCTTTTTTTTAAAAAAAAATTGTTATCTTGATTTCATATTTTCCCAGTACGTTTCGCCATTTCTGCATATTCCATAAATTTCTGTATGCATTCTTCTTTTGCTGGGACTTCTGTATGCATTCTTCCTTTGCTGGGACTTTCCATTTTTGGGCAAGTAACATTCTCGCTGCTGTAGTCGCATACATGAATAAATATCTATATGGTTTGGGTGGTTCTGTCCCTGCAGTGGCGTAGCGTGGGGGGTGCAGGGGGGGCCGGCCGCACTGGGCCCAACATCTGGGGGTTAGGGTTAGGGGGCGCAAATCCATGGGTTAGGGGGCGCAAATTACTTGCCTTGCCCCGGGTGCTGACAACCCACGCTACGCCACTGTGTCCCTGTAATTCCCAAAAGCAAAGCTTCTGGTTTTAGGGATGCTGAGTTTGTACATACCTGAGCTCAGTTTGTACAAGTCTCTCCATCTGCACAAGAAACAGGGCTCAATTGGCAAAATGAGAGGGATGCTCTCTTTGCTGGGAAAGCAAAAGGGCCGGGGGCTAAAACTGAAGTTCTAGCCTCTAATATGTGTGAGCTGGTTGTGGTCACTAAGAAGCGAGAGAAAGACACTTCGCACACGATCAAAAGGACTCGGGTATATTATGATTTTGAAAATTTCAGGATTCATTCCAAGAATGGGGAGTAGATTCTGGGCCAAGCTCTGTTGTGCTCTAGCTCAAATTAAGCCCCGCAGTACTGACAATGGGGAAGAGACATGTGTCACCTTCTCTCACTCTTCATTATTGGAGATCTAAGTCCTTTCCCCAGCAATATTGATACATTGCTGTCTGTTGTTCTAAGCAACTCATGCCTTCCACGGCACATTGTTAGCAATCCAACAGAGACGCATGGTTTATTTTTACATTGTGGATTTGGCCTGATTATTCTTTAGCTGTCAGAGCCTCGGAAGCATAATGGCCATACACTGTCAAAGCGCTAACGCAGGGCCTTGTTTGCCAAACAGGCAGTTACGGTATCGACAAACTAAAACAGCCTAAATTACATGGTCCCTTTTCGTTTGCTTTAACCACCAGACCTACGGTACAATTTTTCACGTCAATCTCATTTACAGTCTTCTGAGCCTTGCCAGGCAAAATTAGTAAGGCACGGTGATCAGCCATCCACATGAAAACAGAAAACTAGTCTGAGTTCCAATAGGCAGCTTTCAATAAACTTACATATATCATTACCTGAAATTCTCCCAACCAAGCAAGATAATAATAATAATAATAATAATAATAATAATAATAATAATAATAATAATAATAATAATATATTATTTGTACCCCGCCCATCTGGCTGGGTTTCCCCAGCCACTCTGGGCGGCTTCCAACAAAGATTAAAAATACATTAAAATGTCACACATTAAAAACTTCCCTGAACAGGGCTGCCTTCAGATGTCTTCTAAATGTCAGGGAGTTGTTTATCTCTTTGACATCTGATGGGAGGACGTTCCACAGGGCAGGCGCCACCACCTGGTTCCCTCTGCCTGGTTCCCTGTAGCTTTGCTTCTCGCAGTGAGTGAACTGCCAGAAGGCCCTCGGCACTGGACCTCAGCATCAGGGCAGAACGATGGGGGTGGATACACTCCTTCAGGTATACTGGGCTGAGGCCGTTTAGGGCTCTAAAGGTCAACTCCAATACTTAGAATTGTGCTCGGAAATGTACTAGGAGCCAATATAGGTCTTTCAAGACCAGTGTTATGTGGTCTTGGCGGCCGCCCCCAGTCACCAGTCTAGCTGCCGCATTCTGGATTAGTTGTATTTTCCGGGTCACCTTCAAAGGTAGCCCCACGTAGAGCACATTGCAGTAGTCCAAGCGGGAGATAACTAGAGCATGCACCACTCAGCCTGCGTACCAGATGGAGCTGGTAGACAGTTGCCCTGGATACAGAATGGACCTGCGCCTCCATGGACAGCTGTGAGTCCAAAATGACTCCCCATGCATCAGCTGATTTCAGTTCTGCTTTCTGCAGGTTCCAGGTGCATCAGCGAGTTCCCGATGGGGAACTTGCTTGGGCACCCAAACCAAGCAAGATTGAACCCCCAGCTTTTCAGAGGACGTGCAGAGAGTTCAATCCTGCTTTCCAGCTGCAGGATCCAGCCATGTCTCTACTTGCCCAACACATGACATCACACACGACATCAAGTGTGGGTCTGGTGGATGCGGTTTGGAGAAAACAGCCTGGTGGGCCACATTTGGCCTGTGGGTCAGACATAGCGGAACAAAGAAAACGGAAGAATGGGACTCTGAATAAGTATAGCTCCTTTGTCTCTAGCTGGCAATGGACCTCAGTAGTGGGTAAATATGCATGCCAATACCTTTCTAGGTTTTACCAGCAAGCCAATCAGGTTGTTGTATTCTATGATCCTACCTGCCTATTGTTCTAGGATCCAAGCTTAGTACATAAGAATTAAAGGTAAAAGTAAAGGGACCCCAGACCATCAGGTCCAGTCACGGATGACTCTGGGGTTGCGGCGCTCATCTCGCACTATAGGCCGAGGGAGCCGGTGTACAGCTTCCAGGTCATGTGGCCAGCATGGCTAAGCCGCTTCTGGCAAACCAGAGCAGTGCACGGAAACGCCGTTTACCTTCCCGCCGGAGTGGTACCTATTTATCTACTTGCACTTTGACATGCTTTCAAACTGCTAGGTTGGCAGGAGCAGGGACCGAGCAATGGGAGCTCACCCCGTCCCGGGGATTCGAACCGCCGACCTTCTGATCGGCAAGTCCTAGGCTCTGTGGTTTAACCAACAGCACCACCCGCATCCCACATAACAATTATTATTTACTTATTAACACCCCTGCCCACCCCATCCCCATTTTGGCACTGCTATTAACTTCTTCAGCAAATTTTCACATCCTGCAATCAGTGCCAAACTCCCTAACTGAAGTGCCATGCTGAACAGGTGTGATGAATGACGCCGAGCCCATTACAAATGCCAGCCACAGGGCTTGCAATGGGGACTGCCCAATGTGGTTCAGGCTGAATGATGGTTTGTCTCAGAAAACAGGGACCCTGGCTTACCAGTCTGATGCTGCAGTCTAAAGAGAGCTCTCCCACTTCATCTGAGAGAGGGATCCACTCTCTTGGTACACTTCTGTACAGTGTATCCAAAATGCTCTTAACAAAATATTATGTTCTTGATCTCAGCATCCTCTATAGAAAATAGTCCAATCCCTCTGCCCCAATAAGTAGAAGTTTCCACTGATTGAATAACAGGGTTGTCTGGGAAGCGAAAACCCAATTAGTGTGAATAACGGAACAGCCTGTAGGAGCACAGCTCAAACTTCCACTGAACTTTTCCTGCTGATATATGGAGGTGGATGAAAGTCTTGTACCACTGACTGTAGCATGAGCTTCCACAGCCAAGGGACAGATCAATCCATTAATTTGGGCTTCTCTCAGTTGCTCATTTTGTCATAACTGAAGTTAAGTTTGCCACATTTTCACATCACTTAAAAAAAGAGGCCTCACAAAAATTCACCACCATTTCAGTGTGCACTTCTCTTAACATTTTACCCAAAAAAGAAAGTCACTAATTTGTGCATTTTCACAAACATATTCCTACTTATACTGTATATGCATCTTTATTTTCATTATTACCTTTAAAAAAAACCCAATATCTGCATTTTTATATGCATTTCCCTCTAATATATGCGCTTATTTTTTGTTAGAGAACACCACTACAAAATTTGGAGAAGTGTGAATTGTTTTTGATGTGCACAAATCAGGTAGGAACAAATTCCTGACCATTCCCTGCAAGAAGCTACTTTATCAGCAGGGATTCAGATGTGCTTTAAAGACCTATAGTGTGTACACAGCCCTAGTACACAGTTCAATGCAATGCAAGTTTTATTTAGGAGTAAACATGCATCAAATCAGCACCGTCCATTTTAAGAGCTTATGCACATGACCTCGCAAAGAGTGTCCCAACCTGTTTATTCCTCCATGACGTATTTCCACAGCCTCTTCACCTGTGACGATTGCACTACATCTAGTCACTGGAGGTTGCAGTTGTGGGAAGGACAGCGGGGGGAAAACCTCTTGCTGCAGAGGCTACAGTCTTCAGGGAAGAGAGCAGCCAGCAAAGTGCCCTTATGAATTCATCTTTTTAAATTCCTTCCCTTTTCTCCAAATCAGGTCCTCCCTTAAAGAGGGCACATATTTTGGGGAGACCTGGAAACCAACACCCTGTGTTGTGGGTGAGTATGATTGGTCAGCCACAACACCCGATTGGTAGGTCCCTCGTAGCTGGGTGCAATCTGGCCAATGGGACGCAGTCCAAACAGTTTGAGGGACCTATTTATGCCCATGCACGTAACCCAGAGCTTCCCTTCTCGCCGCATGCATTCGGAACACCCGCCCACCTCTCCCTACTTTTAGGGCTTTGCACTTGACCTTGCTATGCCGTCGTGTGTTGTTTGTCATTGGGACAGGACAGGGGCACGGCAGGAATTTTCCCCACTTGGCTGATTGGCTGTTGCCATTTGGGTTTTGCCTGCCATGTAGCAAATCATCACAACTTGTAAGGTTGCGGACAGGCTCTGGTTCAGGTGATAGGGATGGGAGAACGCTCTCACCATCCCTATGTGAAGTGTATTCTGTTAAAGGAATCCAGGGACTCGATGGTTCGGTCAACCCCTGAGAGGGGGTTGTGCCCATGCCTGAGTCCAGGGGGACATTTGGGTGGCGGAGTTAGCCTGTTCCCGGCTTTCCACTTATCCAGGTGTTCACCCTTGGCTGACCTATGCTGGAACCCTGGGTCAGCGGTACCTGCATAGCAGGGAGCTAGTTGAACCAGAGCCTATGCTACCAGTCACTTTCTGTAATCAATAAAGTTGCGGCCTAAATTCTGCCAAAAACCAAACCAATATTTGAGTCTTGTCTGAATTTATTTAAGGGGGAGGTTTAAAGGTCTGGACATGCAAAGGGCAAGAGGTGCACTCTAGCAGCTGAGTGGCAGAAACAAACCACTCATTTCTTTCCCAAAAGCGCTTCTCTCAGCACTGTGATTAAGCTTTGTCAATTTCACTTCTGAGATCAAAAGCCAGACCGTGAAACTGACAAGACTTCTTCATGGCATGAAGCAAAATTAGGAAAGTTCATTTAAGGTCAGCTGCAGAAATGATCTTCGGCCATTTTCAGTTGCGAAGCTTATATTGGCTTTGTTTCAAGTCATCTTCTGACATGAATATACGAACTCACACTGTCCAGAATGTGCTTTTGATTGCTTTGCCGGGCAAATCGTTCAGAACAGATCTGGGCCTCGCAAATCGGAGCAGGTCTGGCAGGCCAGCGTGAGAAGGATGCCATAGCTGTGTGCTCTTTGATCCCAGCCTTGCCCTCGCTTTGCGAGGCTGAGATTGAAGGGCACATGGCTGTTGTGTCTTTCTCATGCCACCCTGCCAGCACGGGGCTGCTCTGTGAGGTAGGGTTGCCATATTTCAAACAATGAAAATCCAGACGGAAAAGCTGTTTTGAAATCGGCCAAAACAGCACTGCTGGCATGGGCTTCCATACATCTGGATTTTCCCAGACATTTTCCCAATTTCTGCCCAGACACTGCTGCTGACTGCAGTATTCTGAATTCAGTGGTACCTCAGGTTAAGAACTTAATTCGTTCTGGAGGTCTGTTCCTAACCTGAAACTGTTCTTAACCTGAGGTACCGCTTTAGCTAACGGGGCCTCCCACTGCTGCCGCGCCGCCGCCGCCCGATTTCTGTTCTCATCGTGAAGCAAAGTTCTTAAACCAAGGTACTCTTTCTGGGTTAGCGGAGTCTGTAGCCTGAAGCGTCTGTAACCTGAAGCATCTGTAACCCAGGGTACCACTGTATGTCCAGGAAAACCCAGACGTATGGCAACCCTATTGTGAGGCTGAGATGATACAAGGGCCCAGACAAACTCCCCCCTGCATGGCGGGCAAACGGCGCGGTGTGGCTCCACTTGGCTCCAGTGGTGGTGGTGGTCGCTCCGGTGGCATTGGCAGCGAGGGCTGGGCTGGTGTGCTGGGCTCTGTTACCCTCCGCACCCTGTCCCCCCAGCGCCTGCCTGATCCCGGGCAACTGCAAACCACGCTATACCACTGCATTGGCATTCAGCAACTTGTCCCCAACACTCACCAATACCCAAGGAGCCACTACACTGGAGAGCCATCTACAATCTCCTCTGACCCACTGGTGAGGCCTGGTATCACAGGAACATGAGAAGAACCTGCTGGGTCAGGCCAATGGCCCACATAGTCCAGCTTTCTGTTCCCTGCCTTATCCCTGTCCAAGTACCGTATTTTTCGCTCCATAAGACGCACCAGACCATAAGACGCACCTAGTTTTTGTTTTTTTAAAATATTTTTTATTGTATTTTTTCCAGATAAAGATATACAGTCAGATATACAAAGAAACAAGAACATCAAGAAAAGAAGAAAAAGATAAATGGATCATTTCAAAGCTTTTTTCAATCTTCTACCGGACTTCCCCACATCTCCCTCACCATGCATTCTTGACAATAAAATTATCAGCAAATTGTAACCTTGTTTCATGTGTTTCTTTTGTACTTTCAAATCATTGCATTTTGAGTTTAAATTACTTATTATCAATTTACACTAAAGACAAATCTAATGTTATTTTAAACATTTAAACATTAGCCCTTTCCTTAATATTACTTAGTTTCATATATCATCCACTCTCATTGCTGGAGCTAACCTTTCCAAATCATGCGAATTCTTATAATTCATATAACTTATAAAATTTTTGCAAATAGTTCTTAAATTTTTTCCAGTCCTCCTCAATTGTTTCTTCTCCCAACTCTCGGATCCTGGCAGTCATCTCGGCCAATTCCATATAGTCCATCAGTTGCGTTTGCCACTCTTCCAGTGTGGGTAAATCTTGAGTCTTCCAATATTTTGCGATGAGGATTCTTGCTGCTGTAGTTGCGTACATAAAAAAGGTTCTGTCCTTCTTTACCACCTTTTGGCCGACAATGCCCAAGAGGAAGGCCTCTGGTTTCTTAGGGAAGGTGTACTTAAACACCTTTTTTAACTCATTATAAATCATTTCCCAAAAGGCCAAGACGCACCTGGTTTTTGAAGGAGGAAAACAAGAAAAAGAAATATTCTGAATCCCAGAAGCCAGGACGGCAAGAGGGATCGCTGCGCAGCGATCCCTCTTGCCGTCCTGGCTTATGGGATAGCCACGTGCAGCCTCTCCCGGGCAGCGGGATGAAGGCTCCCCCAAGAGCCGCGGTCCCTTTAAAGAGGAGGGAGAAGGGCAGCTCTTCTCGGGGAAAACCCCCCAAGAGCCACACACACGCTCCATGGGGCTTTTTAAAGGGAGCACTGAGCAGAGCCTCCTGCCTGCATTCATTCCATAAGACGCACACACATTTCCCCTTACTTTTTAGGAGGGGAAAAGTGCGTCTTATAGAGCGAAAAATACGGTAAGTTGCCGCAAGACTGATGTCAAGAGAGGGTGCCTCTTTGCTACCAAACTGGCCACTACTGCATCTAATTCACTGTTGCTTGCACTGAACCAGCAGCACCTCTGCAGAATTCTTTCCCCGTTCTTCCTGGGGATTTCAAGCATCGAACCATCAGCATGTGAAGCAGATATTCTCACACTGAGCTATGGCGCTTTCATTAGGCAATACCCCAAGTTCTAGCTCATCCTTTGACTTTCTACCTGTCTCGTGGATTTACAGGACCTAGCGTGCCATCTTAGTTGCCCTACTGAATCATGAAGCGAAGAGGATTTAGCACACAAAGAATTCTCCGTTCGGAAAAATGTCCTTGCTCCCCTCTGTTTCATTTGCATTTGGGCACTAAGGGAGAGACAAATTTAATGTTAGCGCAGTCTGAGAAGGTGCTCAGAATGGTCCCTGTGTTTATGAGGGCCATATATTGCGTTCCAAAGTGGCTGGAGAATAATCAATACCCTCTCCCCAAAAGAATGAGAGGAAACGCTAAGTCACGCAAGGGCAAGCGGCTTGGCCAGACAGCATAGGAACGATCCAGGCAGTAAATAAGCAAAGTAACGAAATAAAAAGCAGGTAGGAAAGGGACCGATAAGCCGGAACAGTGAGGGAAAGAGATGGAGAATGGCCACACACAAAACCCCACAAGGTTCTGTTTCCCAGGATGGATGGAATGAGAGACACTGCGGGTGGAATTCAATGCTTCCCATCTTTTTGCCTGCACAAGGATTCCGACTTGTCAGACAGAATGATTCCCCTAGCTCAGTTCCTCCACCTTCCTGCACACTGTTTTAGGGGTCCTTCCAACTCCACAGAGTCCATTTCAGGGGACACGCAGGAGGAGGAAAGCCCCATTGTGCAATCAAAAGCCCTTGCACAGGGCTTGAGCTGAAAGAACTCGCTAGGCAAATTTCACTCCAAAGGTGGTATTCAACCAAGTTTTACTTAGCCATGTTAATTGATTTCAGTGAGTCTGCTTTGAGGCTTGTGCCCTGGGGAGGTCACTTAGGTGCAGCTAATGCAGTAGTTTGACTTTACCCCTGGAGGTGCACTCCATTGTCTCTTGAGACAGATAGATGTTGTGGAGATCACACAGGGTCCCCGGACATTTAACGTTCTATTGATCCATGTGCCACCACTGTGCCCGCTTCCCTGCTGCCACCAACACATTACTCTTGGGTAAAACACTGAGTCCAGACAGTTGTTAAAAGTGAACCAAATAAAAAAGTTTATTTTATAAACATTAACAAGTTTATGGTTTCTCAGATAATATTCCTGTCAGTATCTTAACTTTAGTTTCTTTACCGGCCTATACCTTCCTAATACCTTCTGACTGATCTCAACTGTTTGACTGACTCCTCTTAACAGAGTCTCTCACTCTCCCACATCAGACTAGCCCAACCCACAGACTTATCCTCTCTGTCTCTTCTAACTCCAGACTGTCTTCTCAACAACTCTAACTCTAACTCCTAACTCCTCCCCTTGGGTTCCCATTGGTTAGTCATTTTACAATTAAGTCAACCCTTTCCTTATGAACCCAGTATGATGTCACAAAACTAGGAGGGCAAACGCCACATATGTCAGCAACAAAGTTTCATTGCACATCTAAGAACTAGCTTTGTTAAAAGTGTTCTCTCTCTCTCTCTCTCTCTCTGTTTGTCTCTCGGCTGTAGGATGCTATCACATGTGATCCCATTCCACTGAAGGGACACTCTGTGCCACTTGTTTCAGCAACTTCTGCTTCCGTTTTGGAATTTCAACGTGTGCCCCAGATGTTGCCCAACTTCCAAAACTGTAAAATCTGATTGCCAAGCAGTGCATTTTGAAGAACTGGAACAGCAAAACATTGCTGTCAGAGAAAGGTCTGGAATTCAGACAACTCTAGCACCACCTAACTCACGAGCATCTCTTGTAGTATCCTTGGTGTCTGCCACAGCTCACCACACAATGGCCAAGCCTGGAGCTTCTACTTTTGGGGAGGAGACACAAGCCTTGGGTTCCCATGTGCCCCAATTACCACTGCACAGACCAGATCAGGTGTTCACCTAAAGCCTAGTGTATACATCAATTGTGGGAGCGCTTCCTACTCAAGTAATCCACCTGCCTTTCCAAAAAATGTGAGGATGCCGTCTATGGGCAGCATATACATGTGCAGGAGTTGGATTGCGCAATAGTCAGAGGTACACACAAGCTAGATATTCATTCCCATACCTCTCACTGTGTATATTGACTCTACACACCTGAAGCCTTGAGAACTGGCTCACTGACTTTGCTGTTTGTTATGCTGCTGTCAATTTGGTTTTGGTCTTCTCTTTATGCTAGCGGTTAGTTACCCTGTGAAGATACGACTTTGCCTAGCAGCAACCTCCACGAGCTCAGTGCATAATGCATGGGCTTGGGTAGCAGCAGAGGAGGAAATGTGGAGTGATGGGAACGTACAGTCATATGTGGTGCAATTGTCCATTATTTAATGAATTTTGGAAATAGATTGGTATAGAAATATTGGAAATTGTGGGTAGGAAGGTAGAAATTTCTAAATTAATGGTTCTTATTAGCCTGAGTAGCACCAAGTTAAAAACAAAAGATGAATGTAAATGGGTAAAATTGATGGTAACTTCAGCCAGACAGGTTATAGCGAGTAATTGGAAAAATGCAGAAGAACTAAGGGTGAACCAATGGAGGAAAAAATTGAATATTATAATTTTAGAATATCTAACTGGGAAGATACACAGAATGAAAGGGTTTAAGGTCAGTGAGAAAGAGGAGGATTGGTTTGAGAAGATTTTGAATGATTTGGGTAGGTTTGAACAATTTGGGGCAATTAAAACGTTAAAAGTTAAAAAACCTGGTGGAGGGAGGAGTGTTAAAGTATATAGAATTGTACATATGGTTGATTTGAATATGTTATTATTGATTATGTATACTCAATGTATCAGCCGCCTGGGGGGTTTCACCGTTTGGGTTTTGGTTGTTGGTAAAAAATAAATAAAAATATATTTTTTTAAAAAAAATCAAGGCCCATCATGAGGAATGGGAAGAACAAAGGCCTATTCGCCTCCGGGAAGAGGCCAAAACTCAGTGGCAGAGCTCACACTTTGCATCAAGAAGGTCCAGGGGTTCAATCCCTGTCATCTTAGCAGAAGCAGATGAAGCAGGAGGAAGGGGAAGAAGGGAGCAGGTGATTGGAAAGATTTTTGTCAGATCCCCTAGTTAGCAGATAATATTGGGTTACGGACAAATAGTCTGACTCGCTACAAAGCAGCCGATTAAGAAACACAGAGAAGGATTCAATGAATGAGTCCCGTCAGCTGTGCAAGAGCTTCCAGTTGTTAAACTGGGCTTCCCCCTGTTGCACCTCCCATCCAATGACTCTTGAGGTGCCTGGGCAGAGCAGGGAGGGAGCAGAGAGGGGTGTCGCTCCATCTGCAATGCTTGTGCTGATGGAAAGCTCACCATTGTACATATCACATTTGTACAAAAAATATGCATTTAAAACCCAAGAACACCACGATTCACAGATGTTTCAGGACAAATACTACCTGAACGTGCTGCCCGATCTTGGAAGCTAAGCAGGGTCAGGTCTGGTTAGTACTTGGAAGGGAGACCGCCTGGGAATACTGGGGTGCCGTAGCCTTTTGCCTCATTTGGTTGGAGCATGGTTGATAACACCAAGGTTGCAGGTTCGATACCCATATGGGACAACTGCATATTCCTACATTGCAGGGGGTTGGACTAGATGATCCTCAAGGTCCCTTCCAGCTGTACAGTTCTATGATTCTATATACAATTTACACGCAGCTCTCTATTAATTCTGACCCTTGCACATTCAGAGACCTGTTAGCCTGACCTACTAGCCTCTGCAGCTATCTTTGGTACAGCCATTTAATAGCGTAACATCTTGGCTTACATTAGTTCTTCTGCAAATTCTAAATCAATATCCATTTGCAGGCACTCCAGCGTAACCTCACGCTGCTTAAACACTTGCTACTTAGCCGGCCTCGAATATTTCACTGGCTCTTACTGTGATTAAGTGCAGCATATTGTCCGTGCTTTCAGCACCTTGCCCAATGAACCATGTGCAAACTCCAAAATGACATGAAAATGAAAACACTTCCGCTGGTATAGGCTATTAGTTTCATTTATTTTAGGGCAATTTGATCATTGCCATTTGCTTCCGCATCATCAAGGAAAAGCCACTCTGCATTTTAGGACAAAATATTGAATTTGCAGTATTCGGAATTGCCGGATTGCAAAGGGAGAAGAAGGGCAAGGCTTCTCTCTCTTCAATAATGGTCCAGCCTCACCTGACAAGCTGCATCAGCCAACAATCCCTCCAAGACATTACAGGGCTGCTGCTGTATCAAAGGCTCCTTTTCTCAACTACGCTTCCGCTCCACACAGACTGAAAAGATCCCAAAGTCTTGCAAATCAAAGACGATGGTAAGTACTGAAGATAGTTTGAACCTCAGAACATTTGTACCATTACAAAAGTTGGGTGCCACTCCCACTCTCTGCTGAGCAATAGCAAGATCCCAGGGAATTCCAGACACTCACCCAGGGTTGAGACACAGTGGAGTCCACCGTAGTAATGTATTAAGAAATATGGTTTATTCCCCCATTTTGCACCTTCATGGTGGGAGTCCAGAGCTTACAGCACGGTCATTTCAATAGGGGCTTGTCCTCCACAGCAATGCAGCCATGGAGTCCAAGGCATCTCCCGCAGCCTGCCTTCAGCCAGCCTGCCCAACATGGACCCCTCTTTTTTCTTCCTTCTTCCCAGAACACTCTGCCAAAACCTCTCTTTTCCTGTCACCCCACACCCAGTTACCCTGACAACCTCTCAAAACCCCAGTCTTAGGCAAGGGGGGAACGACAGTTCTCTTGCATTGCCAATGGCTCTCAATGGCCCTGAATTGTTTCTTAATGGTCCTAGCTTTGCCAGGAATTCCTCTGCAGCTTGAATACATCTCGCAAATAATCAAAACCCACCATTTATTAATTACTAGAGTTTGGGGGACCCCCTCCCCACAAATCTATAACAGTATGTTAGCTATGGAGCCAATTCCACACACACCTACGGGACCGCCTCTCCTGGTATGCCCTACGGAGGACCTTAAGGTCCATAAATAGCAACACCCTAGAGGTCCCGGGCCCTAAGGATGTTAGATTAGCCTCAACCAGAGCCAGGGCCTTCTCAACACTGGCTCCGGCCTGGTGGGACGCTCTGTCTCATGAGACCAGGGCCCTGCGGGATCTGATTTCTTTCCGCAGTGCCTGTAAGACAGAGTTGTTCCACCTGGCCTTTGGCTTAGAGTCAGTTTGATTCCCTCCCCCTCTTTCTTTTTCCTTTCTCCTCCTGTGAAGAGGCTGAATCCTAATGTTTTAATGTATTTTAATCTTGTTTTTTAAATTGTATTTTAATCAACTTGTTTTTATTATTGGCTGTTAGCCGCCCTGAGCCCGGTCTTGGCTGGGGAGGGCGGGGTATAAATAAAATTTATTATTATTATACTTTGCATTTTGGAATTTTTGACATTTCCCTTATTCCAGTCAGTTCAGGGTTAGGGAACCTTTAGTCTGCCAGGTACTGTTGGACGCATCCTCCCTGACCATCGGCCAGAGAACTGGAGTCCGACAATATGTGTAGGGGCGGAAACCTCTGTGCATTTAACTGTTATGTGACAGGCAGAAATTCTATAGGCAGATGCCTATGTAACTGCATGGAAGTCTGCACCTAAGTGAACATCTGCTTGTCACACAGATATTAAAGGCACAAAGCGTCTGTTGGGGAAGAGCGAAGAGGAAGGTGGCAATCCTAAAACAGCCTGCGTTTAATATGTCTCTGAAGTCAGGCCAACCATTGCTGAAGGAGGATGTTTGGCTTTTGACCACATACGAGCTAAGTATAAAACAGACACTCTCTAGAAATGAACACATTTCAACACCTGGTGAAGAAATCAGGATTCTGGAAATCATCCCGGGTCTAATTCAGACCTAAGCAGCCAAGAGACTTCCATTAGCCTAAAAACACAGCGCTGTTTTGTGAGCATTTTCCCTGGCACAAAAAAACGTCTTCCAGTGTACTAGCTTTTATATTACGGACGTGTATCCATTAATTTAGAGGCTAAAGACTGCTGCCCCCTTTTTTCTCCGTTGCAAAACAGTGTGAGCTCCTCCATGCTCCAGTTAACACTCGTTCGGAAAGAACAAGGTGTCAGTAACTTTCTGACACGGGGACAAGCAATCCATCAACGGCGAGCAATTTCTGCTCACCGCTAATTGTGTGTGTGTGTGTGGGGGTAGTTCTCTGGGACATTCTTTCCTCCTGCATTCATTTGTTTCCCATGCCTTCCCTTCAGTTTTGCCTCACCTCTCCCAGCTTGCAATCTCCCCTTTGCTTCTCCCGCAAAACCTGTCAGAGCTGCTCCGGGCTTCAGCTAGCCCACTGTTGCCAGTGGGACCGCCCCCTGTTCCTTTGTAAAGCCATAGCTTTCGAAAACCTGCCCAGAGGCATTTGTAAAAAAGGTAAAGGTAAAGGTACCTCTGACAATTAGGTCCAGTCGTGGACGACTCTGGGGTTGTGGTGCTCATCTCGCTCTATAGGCCAAGGGAGCCGGCACTTTGTCCGCAGAAAGCTTCTGGGGCATGTGGCCAGCATGACTAAGCCGCTTCTGGCGAACCAGAGCAGTGCACGGAAACGCCGTTTACCTTCCCGCCAGAGCCGTACCTATTTATCTACTTGCACTTTGACGTGCTTTCAAACTGCTAGGTCGGCAGGAGCAGGGACTGAGCAATGGGAGCTCACCCCGTCGCGGGGATTTCAACCACCAACCTTCTGATCGGCAAGCTCTAGGTTCTGTGGTTTAGACCACAGCGCCACATTTGTATTTGCATTTGTAGCAGGTGTCTTATAAGGCTTTGCTTGCTTGCTGGTGGCAAGGGGCAGCCAGTGTACTTCACAAGGTCTCCATAGAGCAGGGGTAGGGAATTTTAGGCCCAGGGGCTGAACGCCAACCAAGAGGGGTATGTGGATGGGCACAGAAAGTAGCTTGCCGCACAAAGCTAATTCTTAGTTATGATGATGATTAAATCATTTAATTAATTTTTAATAAAATTTCAGTTCAACAACTAGCTAAATTAATCACTGTTGATTTATTAATTACCTGCCCCTGCCTTTCTTTTAGGAATTCTAGGTGCCGAAATCCCAAGGGAGCAGAAAAGACTATTTATGTATGTGACCACAGCTGCGTGGATGTTATTGGCCCAGAGATGGCTACAATGACCGGAAGAATCAACTTAATCTGCCATTCTTCTCTGGTAGGGACTTTAACTTCTTTCCATCTCTGGGCCAATTCTAGGTGACCAAAATTTTAATAAGGAATGGGGAACAATTATAATTTATCTTAAAAACCATTGTAAACAGCTAAAATCGTTCGTAGGATTGGAATAACGCTTGTAGCTTCAAGGTGAATTTTGAACATAATGGAGATGTAAAAGGTTTGGATAGACTGATTTCACAAAGTTAAGTTAAACTAAGCAGATATAGAAGATTGAATGTTTAATTATTAAGATACAAAATGACAATCTCAATAATAAAGTTACAAAATAATAACAAGGAAGTCACGTACGGGTGGAGGGAAGACATAGGGCAAGAAATAAGAAATGGGTAAATGTTGGTACATAATGAAATGTGAAAATGTGAATTTACGAACATAATGTATATGCATCAATATGTAAAGGTTTCATATATGTATTGCAACATTAATAATAAATAAATTAAGTGGGGAAAAGAAAAGGACGGTTTGGATTATCGTAAAAGATGCAGGAGGAAATGATTAACAATAGGACCCACAAAGGGGAGGAGATCCTTTGGAATCTTGTTTTTATGTTGTATGTTGGATACGTGATTGTAAAACTTTAATCTGAAAAATAAATAAATTAGAATAATAACCATAAAATATTTATAAATATAAATATAAATAAAATAATAAAAAAATATATTAATTACTTGCCCCTTCACCCTAAGATGTTAAACAGTACAGGGGACAAGATGCAGGACACCCAGGACAACTCCCATGGTGCTAAGCGGCAGCCAACCATAACTACTTTCCGGAAATGGCCCCAGAAGTAGGAGCAGATTCACGGTCAGAGAGTGCCTCCAATCCCCCACCTGCCTGAGACCCTCCAGAAGGATGCCATGGGCAACAGTATCAAAAGCTGCTGAGAGATCAAGGAGAGAACAAATGAAATCGTACTTTCCCCCACCTCCAAAATAAACCTCCCAAAAAATGCCATCAACCAGACTGGGCAAGGCAGTTTCAGTGCATAGGTGCCAATTTTGTGGGGCCCTGATTTCTTCAGCTCACCCCATAAAATAGTTAGGGGATCCACCCACCCCCAATATTTTCTGCAAGTTGGTGCCTCCCTCTTTCCCTCCCTAAGCAGCTATTTGTCCCCCAGCTGGGCACTGTCCTCTTTTCCCAGCTTGCCTCCTGGCTTTCAATGCCATTTTCCGGTGGGGCAGGTGGCTGGCCTGCCTGCTGGTAGGAGAGGCAAATGGGTGGCAGGTGGCGATGGGAGCTGAGCGGGCAGAAAAGTCTTGCACACAAGTGGCAAGAAGCATTCCTGATGGCATCCCAGTGTGGGAGTGGCTGAGCACAGAGGACAGCAAGTGTTTGAGAATTCTCAGGACAGCAGTACAAACAGAGAAAAACAGGTGCGTGCATGCATTCAGAATAGTGTTGCTAACTGGCCGGGGCAATACTGAATTATGTTTTACTCAGGGAATACCCACTTAAGTGACTAAGTCAGGTTCTTTCATTGCAATGGGTCTACTCTGAGTAACACCACCCCAGGTCAGGATGCAAGGGAGAAACACACTAAGAGGAAGGCACGCTTAGAAAAATTATATAGAAAGGTTTATTGTTTTGTGTACATTCAAATATAAGATAAAACATATGCAAAGGGACTTGACAGGAAGTCAAAGTTGAAGAAAAGATTTGGGAAGATACAAGGGGAAAAAATATTTACTTTCATTATTATCATTTTCTTTGCGGGTGTGGGTGTGTGGGTGTCTGCACACATGTGTGTTGTTGTATGCAATGTTTGGGAGGAAACAAGATGGTAAATAACAAATAACAAACTAAATATCGATGTATGTAATTTTTATTTTTTAGTTATATTTAGTGGTAGTATGGCTGTATTGTTTTTTGTAACATAAAACCATTTAATAAAAATGATTTAAAAAATAAATAAATAAGAGGAAGGCACGCTTGGCAAATCCACACCGTGATCAACTCCCGCCCGGAAACCAATGTCCCCACTGTGGAAGGACGTGTGGATCCAGAATTGGCCTCCACAGCCACTTATGGACTCATTCTTAAAACCATGTTTATGGAAGACAATCTTACTTGGCTACAAGTGATAGAAGAAGAAGAAGAAGAAGAAGAAGAAGAAGAAGAAGAAGAAGAAGAAGAAGACTGTCTTCGCCCCCATTCTCCACATTAAAATCTTTCACATACCCCCAAGCTGCTATTTGCACTGTTAGGAAAAAAACATATTTCTCTCCCACCATCACCACCGCTGTTATTTGCAAAAGTTTCAAGAGACCAAAGAGCTGTGCTTGCATCATGCTTGCTTTTGATCTAAGGTGACAGGCTTATTTATCTCTATAGTCACGTCTCAGTGGTTCAAAGAGAAGTACAGTTGTCCCATTGAACCAAAGCAAGGTCACACACTCTTATTATGCTCCTTCAAGCTCAGACCAGTTCTTGTTCTTACATTATTACTTTGTTTTCCTTTTCCGGTGACACGTAAGCTGCACCGATTAGGGACTAAGCACAAAATAGACACGGTGGCAGGTTTGTGATAAAGATTTTTGGCTCCGGCGTCAAGGCTTTCAGCTCGACTTTTTCCTGCAGGATAGAAGTGACCCTGTTATAAGTTTAAAGACTAAACAAAGCTCAATCGCAGCATTTAGAAAGGGCACGGTTGCTCAACGCACTCCCCAATTATTTTTTTGTACAGTGTGCATTTTAAAAGACTAAGGCTGCAGTTTTCAGCAGCTTTACCTTTCCGTACGTGCCAAAGCAATCAGCATGCCTTACTTCCCAGTAACAGTGAATAAGACGGAGATGTAAAAAAAAAAAAAAGCTGTTTCTCCCCCTTGGTTTATGAACCGTGATCAAATACTGCATGAAATCTGGGATAAGGGAAGAATTCGTGGGAAGCATGGAGAGAGAATGGATAGGGAAAAGTTCTTCTCCCTCTCGCATAACACTAGAACTCAAGGATATCTAATGAAGCTGAATGTAGAAAGATAAAAGGAAGGAATTACATGGTGCACGGTTAAATTATGGAATTCGCAGTGATGGCCATCAACTTGGATGGCTTTAAAAGAGGTAAAGGTAAAGGGACCCCTGACCATTAGCTCCAGTCGTGACCGACTCTGGGGTTGCGACGCTCATCTCGCTTTATTGGCCGAGGGAGCCGGCATACAGCTTCCGGGTCATGTGGCCAGCATGACTAAGCCACTTCTGGTGAACCAGAGCAGTGCACGGAAACGCCGTTTACCTTCCCGCTGGAGCGGTACCTATTTATCTACTTGCACTTTGACGTGCTTTCGAACTGCTAGGTTGGCAGGAGCAGGGACTGAGCAATGGGAGCTCACCCCGTTGCAGGGATTCGAACCACCGACCTTCTGATCGGCAAGTCCTAGGCTCCGTGGTTTAACCCACAGTGCCACTACTGGACAAATTCCCAGAGGGGATGGCTACCAATGGCTACAAGGCACGGGGGATAAACTCTGCCTCCACCGTCGGAGCTTGTAATGCTTCTGAAAATCAGTTGCTAAAATCCAGGAAGAGAGTGTTCTGTTGCATTCAAGTCCGGCTTGTGCGTTTCCCCACAGGCTTCTGGTTGGCCACTGTGGGAATAGGATGCTGGGGCCTAGATGGGCCAGGGGCCTGAACCAGTGAGCTCCAATTAGGTTCTGACATTTAGTTTATGAACTGTGATCTCCTGGTCAGTGGTGGAGCTTCATGCTCTGGTACTGGGGGGCGGGGGGTGGAGAGCAGGTGGGGGCGGGGCTGGTGCGCGTCCTGGGGGCATGGCACACCACCTGTGGAGGCGTGGCACCCAGCGCTGGCTGGGGGGGGCATGATGGCACCCCACTGGGATCGTGCTGCTGGGGTGGGGGCAGTGCGCTCCCCCCGCACTCCTCTTCCTCCACCAGTGCTCCTGGTCACGTACTGCATGAAATACAGTGGTACCTCGGGTTAAGTAGTTAATTCGTTCCGGAGGTCCGTTCTTAACCTGAAACTGTTCTTAACCTGAAGCACCACTTTAGCTAATGGGGCCTCTAGCTGCTGGCAAGCCGCCGGAGCAAAATTTCTGTTCTCATCCTGAAGCAAAGTTCTTAACCCGAGGTACTATTTCTGGGTTAGCGGAGTCTGTAACCTGAAGCATATGTAACCCAAGGTACCACTGTGTTTGAGGAAGGGAGAATTCACATAAAGCAAACTTCAAACTGTGCCTTACCCTCAATAATCAGCTGTAATCAAATATACAAAGAGCTACCAAATATTACAGCTGCGGCGTTTGATGAATTAATTTGATGGGAAGAGCCATAGCAGAGTGGTTGTGCAAATTATTTGCAATGAGCAAGGATCCAGGTTTCCTCAGATAGGACTGCACCCCCATTTCCTTCTCCCTTTAGTGCTTACAGTGGTACCTTGGGATATAGACACTTCAGGTTACATGCGCTTCAGGTTACAGACTCCGCTAACCTAGAAATAGTACCTCGGGTTAAGAACTTTGCTTCAGGATGAGAACAGAAATCGTGCTCCGACGACGTGGTGGCAGCGGGAGGCCCCATTAGCTAAAGTGGTGCTTCAAGTTAAGAACAGTTTCAGGTTAAGAACGGGCCTTCGGAATGAATTAAGTACTTAACCCAAGGTACCACTGTATTTCTTAACTACACTTGATGCTAATGAACATGTTTTGGCTCATATATATATATATATATATATATATATATATATATATATATATATATTATTTTTGCATTTTCTATTTTGCATAAACAAATGAATTAAATACATAAACATATAATCCCTTCTGACTTCCCTCCCCCCTCCCAATTGTGGATCTCAATGTAACGATTTCCCCCTCTGTATCTCTATCACAGCTCTATTTTTATAAATCCTTCATCAATACATAGTTCAGATTTTTTACAAGTTTTCTGTAAATCCTACCAATGTATGTAGTTGTTGAACACGTTGGCTCTGTCATAACCTCTTGCAAGGAGTTAAAGGAGAAATTGTCACATTTTAAAAGATCATGTTACCAAACTTGCTCTACGCCGGAGGACAGATGTTCTGCTTAGAATCATGGAACATTATGTGCTGTCCAGTTTTAAAAGCAGCTTTCTCCTCTTGCAATTCTGATCACCCCAAAATATTCCAGCAAGTGGGGCCTTGGCCCTGAGCTACTGGTTTTGATCTACTCCAGTAGTGACTAAGATCCTCATCGCAACCCAGACAAACGACCTCTTAACCTCAGGAACCGAGCCTTGCTTAACTTACGGAGGGGCCTTGCCTGTTTGGTGAACATACTCAGTGCCACATATTATTTCTTCCAGCAGCCAGGGAGAAGGATAAGCAACCTCCCAACTGATGGGCGAGAATCACAATGTGCAATCCTCTTGCACATATCTGCTCAGAACGTCGCAGTTGCTGTTCAGTGGGGCTTACTCCAGCAAGTAGCAAGTTGCAGTCTCATCCCCCCAAAAGCATGAGACACAAGAATGTCCAGCTGTAAGGTCAGGGAACCCTGGCATCTGCATTGAGCCCTAGGCTGTGTACACACCATACATTTGAAGCATATCCCCCAAGAATTCTTGGGAACTGTAGTTTGCCCCCAAACTATCATTCTCAGCACCCTTCACAAACTGCAGCTCCTAGGATTCTTTGGTGATAGTGGTGGGAAATAAGCTTTAAATGTAGGGTGTTTAACACAGCCTAGGTTGCATTCCTCCTGCCAACCTAGCAGTTCGAAAGCACACCAGTGCAAGTAGATAAATAGGTACCGCTCTGGTGGGAAGATAAATGGCATTTCCGTGCGCTGCTCTGGTTTGCCAGAAGCGGCTTAGTCATGCTGGCCACATGACCTGGAAGCTGTACATCAGCTCCCTCGGCCAGTAAAGCAAAATGAGCGCTGCAACCCCAGAGTCGGCCACGACTGGACCTAACGGTCAGGAGTCCCTTTACCTAGGTTGCATTCAGGAGAGCAAATCTTAGCATTCTTTCTCTGTCTTTTATTTATTTATTTATTTATTTATTTATTTATTTATTTATTAATTAGTGTGGTGGTAAGGTTGGCAACTGATGAGAAAAAGGCCAATCTGTCTTGTCCCTACATCTTTAACAGCAACACAGTCTGCAGAAATCAGCAGGTGAAGCATTACACAGCCTGGAGATAAGGAGGATCAGCTGAAAAGGTTATCGGGCTTCAAGACTGACATAGTGGACCTTTATGCCTGAAACTTTTCTTTTTCTTTTTTTAAAAAAGCAGGGTTGGGCTATGCAGGCCAATAAAGCAATTTCACCCAGAATAAAGAGGTGAAGGGCTAAAGCGGAAGGATGGAAACATACAGACTTGGATCCAATGCATGCCTTCACTGAGTTCAGTGGGATTTAGAAGACACAGAACCAGTGGAGAAGCAGCAACTCTTCTTGCCCATTGGAGTTTCTGGTCTGCGCTCAAGAAGGCCACTTCTTTGTGGCCAGAAGTTGCACATGTTACTCTCAAATAGTAGAACCAAGTTAAAAAATCCAATCTTCCGGAACTGACATTGCAAAGAACTCTTATTCCCCTCACCCACCCCCGGCTGGGAGAAGGGCCTTTCCATTTCCCTTTTGAACAACACCAGCAAGTTTCTAGTCCTTATGGTCGAAATTAACACGGAATTGCTTAGGAGTTCCGGGCACTGGTAGAAAAAGAAAGGCGATGCTAACGGGGGGAGGATCCGTGGCGGCGGCGGCGGGGTCTCCCCGCCCGGGGAAGCCAGCGAAGCCCCCCACCCCACCCCGCTCTCCCCCCGGAGGTCTGCTCCCCGTCCAGCCCGGCTTACGCACCTGTTCCAGCGGGCCACTTTGCGTCGGTAGTAGCGCAGCGCCTCCTGCCCGCTGAGCAGCTTCTGGGCCGGCCCCTCGGGGGCGCTGTAGAGCGGGTGCGAGAAGAGCCTCCGTAGCTTGGAGCCGGCCGTCTGGGTGCTGCGCTGCTCCGGTAGCCGCGTCCAGGGCTCCGTGCTAGGGGGCCAGGCGGCGGCGGCTTCTTCGGCGGGGCAGGAGCAGCCCGGCCCGTGCCCTCCGGCGCGGGCCAGGCGACGGCGCACTTGGGGCCAGAGGTGGAAGTAGAGATCGGCGCTCAGCAGCGCCCCCAGCAGCAGCAGGATGAGCAGCCGGTCGCGCCGGAGCCCCAGCATGGCCAGCCCGGCGGGGGATCGCTGCGCCCTGGAGACGTGGGTGGTGGCACCCCCTTGGCGCCTCTCCGGCTGCGCCGAGGGGCTTCCTGGAGACGAGTCCCGAGGGGCGTGTGTGTGTGTGGCCTCAGGGGAGCCTGGATCCGGAGCCAGGCCTCTGCCCCGCGGCAGCTGCAGGCGCAGGTGAGGCGGTGGGGAGAGCGCAAGGGTCCCTCTTCTCCAGGAAAGCGGCGAGGCTGCGCCCTCGCCAAAGCGCCTCTCCAAATCTGCCCTGCCCAAACAGGCAGGCAGGCAGCGCAGCCTCGGGGAGGATGGCTCTTGCTCGGGGAGGGAAAGGAGAGGGAGGGGAGCAGGCACCACTAACCTGACCTACCCCTCTTCTTCTTCCTCCTCCTCCTCCTCCAGCCCAGGGAGAGGTTAGCTCAGAAGCAGCAGCAGCTGCTCCGGAGAGGCCAGCAGATCCCCATCCGGACGCAGCCTTGCGCTGCTGCCTCCATGCATTCTTCGCCAGCCCCGAAGCGCCGCCGAAATGTCCTGGGCAAGCCTGAGACAGTTTCTGGGCACGGAGCAGAAGTGGCGCGCACGGCATCCATCGGGGGGAAGGAAAGCTCTCGGCTCCTGAAGCAGCAGCAGCAGCAGCGCCCAGCCCCTCGGCGGAGAGAGAGGCTTATCCACCTTCGGAGAAGGGAGCCACACGCGAGGACATTCCTGCGGGGTGGCCAGAAATGATCTGGCGTCGTCGACGGCTGGCGGAAGGGGTAGTCCTGCTTCCCCAACCCACCTCCTCACGCTCGCACGTTTGGCGATGCCCAATAGCTCTTTCCAAAAGGCAATCATGAGCTTCTAGTCCTCAAGATGGTACACAAGATTTTTTCCCCACGTGCACATCGCTCTTGGAAGTTCGGGTCAGCTATTGCCCGTGGCTTTGTAAGCCTTTCCATTGGCATGGGATGGGCAACGGCATACTCTTACCAATAACTCAGGTGACAGTGCAGCCTAGCGGGTAGAGTGTGAAACTAGGACCTGGGAGGTTCAAAGCCTCACTTGGCCCTGAAGCTGACTGTCAGCCTAACCTTCCTCACAGGGTTGTTGTGAGGAAAATATGGAAAGGGAGAGAAGCATGTATGCCATATTGAATTTCCTGGAGGAAATCTGGGTTATAAAGGCAAGTGGTCTACCCAGCAGCTTCAGGAAAGTTAAGATGGAGCCGCCAGAGAGAAGCACCTTCTTAACAAATAGTTCAGGTTAAGTTTTTGCAACTGGCTAAAACAACACCAAAATGGTGTTGAGGGCTGGCTGACTGTACAGTGAAATAGGGCTGAAGAACCCATTATTTCACCAGCATTTTCCCTTGCATACTCCCTTTTACATGTAAACAAATATTTGTAAGTTTAAGCCAGGGGTCAGCAAACTTTTTCAGCAGCGGGCCGGTCCACTGTCCCTCAGACCTTATGGAGGGCCAGACTATATTGGGGGGGGTGAACGAATTCCTATGCCCCACTAATAACCCAGAGATGTATTTTAAATAAAAGGGCACATTCCACTCATGTAAAAACACGCTGATTCCTGGACTATCCGCGGGCCGGATTTAGAAGGCGATTGGGCCACATCCGGCCCACGGGCCTTAGTTTGCCTAACCCATAGTTTAAGCACTTATTTGGGGAGGCTTGATGGTCCAATCTCTGGCATCTCCACTTTCTCTCTCTCCAAATAGCGCAAGGGCTGCCAACAGGGTGCCCATGGGCAGAAGGGTGCCCTTGAGGTCTTCCTCTGGCACCCACAAACCTTCTGAGCCCGCTCACTCCCTGCCCTCTTGGTCATGAGGCGTTGAAGAGGACAGCGCCTAAAACTGAAGGAGGAAGTTGAATGAGTGACACTCGGTTCTACGTGCTTTTCAAGGCTCAAGATAACATTTCTGGATAGGAATAATAATAATAATAATAATAATAATAATAATAATAATAATAATAATAATAATAATAATACTTTATTATTTGTACCCCGCCCATCTGGCTGGGTTTCCCCAGCCACTCTGGGCGGCTTCCAACAAAACCCTAAAATACAATAACCTATTAAACATTAAAAGCTTCCCTAAACAGGGCTGCCTTCAGATGTCTTCTAAAAGTTTGGTAGTTATTTTTCTCTTTGACATCTGATGGGAGGGCGTTCCACAGGGCGGGCGCCACTACCGAGAAGGCCCTCTGCCTGGTTCCCTGTAACTTGGCTTCTCGCAGCGAGGGAACCTCCAGAAGGCCTTTGGCGCTGGACCTCAGTGTCCGGGCAGAACGATGGAGGTGGAGAAGCTCCTTCAGGTATACTGGACTGAGGCCGTTTACTGCTCAAATCCCTTCAAAAACCGAAGTGTGCGCACACCCCCTTTCTTTCTGCCTTTTGGGGGAGGGGGGATGCTAGCCACTTAGACACTTCTGCAAAGAATGCATCTTTTATTAAATAAAATAAATGGGTGGGGGAGAGAGAAGTGGCAGACGAGATGACGCCCACACCACTCACTCAGAAATCCAAATGTGCCACATTGTAGTACACGATGCCAACATTTACTCTCTTCCTGAGACCCTGACAGCCGGAGGAGACTGCACTAGCTCGTCCACCATGGTACAAGGCATCTGCCTATATTCTACCTCCAGATTCTGGATTTTTATTTTTATTTTTTTGTCCTGCAAAAAGCAGCACTTGCACAAGCCACTTTAAAATTCATTTCCTGTCTTCATTCCTCAGGAGGACTGTTTCCCACACCCTTCCCCTTCTCTGAGCTATTTCCATTTTCTTAGGTAACCTAACAGAAGCTACATGTGGGCGTCGTCAGGTATATATAACCATGTTACTAACAATGGGCAAAGCATATTTGCTCCTCCCCCCCCGCTCCTAACCCAGAGTAAAGTAAGCTAGAGTTGAGTGGTAGAACAAAATTGTACTCTGCCTTACTATTTAAAACTTTTGCATGTTTTAAAAGTATGTTTGTGAATTTTTCTCAGTTTTATTGTTTTATCTGGGGTTTGGTTTTTCTGAGCCAGTGTGGTGTAGTGGTTAAGAGCAGTAGTCTCGTAATCTGGGGAACCGGGTTCGCGTCTCCGCTCCTCCACATGCAGCTGCTGGGTGACCTTGGGCCAGTCACACTTCTCTGAAGTCTCTCAGCCCCACTTACCTCACAGAGTGTTTGTTGTGGGGGAGGAAGGGAAAGGAGAATGTTAGCCGCTTTGAGACTCCTTAAAGGGAGTGAAAGGCAGGATATCAAATCCAAACTCTTCTTCCTCTTCTTCTTCTTAAATGGAGAGATTTCGGGAGCTAGATCAGAACAGAGGAAGACAAAAGGATTGATGGAAAGTGCAAGCAAAAATATTTTTGTGAGTAAAAACCAACCAACCAACCAACCGCCTGTCAGTTCTTTGCCCCGAAGAAAGAATTCAAAGAGGGCTTGGAAAGGCTGCCATTTAAATAAATAATAAATAAAAATATTCTGACTAGCTGAAATATATTCAGTTTAACATAATCATCACCACTGTCTTATTTAACATTGTTCACCCTCCATCATATATGATTCCAGGGTAGAATTATATAACATATGACAGTGAAATAATTGCATACAAAAAATGAAAACGTCAACTAAAAATTAACACGAATACTAATCAGCCATGATTAGTAATCAGCAACAAAACCACTGAATCTTAACACACCCTACGTTCTTGTTTAAATCTTTGCTTATTTTGTGTGTGGGGAGGGCAGGGTTAGGACTGTAAGGCTAAAATGATTTGGCCAGAGCCTTTATTTCAGCAAACAAATAATTTTTTATATTTGTTTCCAAGCATCCAAGAATTTCAAGATGCACCATTTGAAAGAGGGAAGGGGGAAAAAGATTACCATAGAGGTGGGTTTCGCTGTTCATTCTATCACAACGTATTGTCATTCTTGTCAGTCACATTTGTCACAGTAGGTCTCAGGAGGGGATGATCGATGGAAGCAGTCTGAAGAGAGATATTTCAAAATTCCATTAAAATATGTATTACAGCCTTTAAAAAGATGTAAATTAGAGAATGTTAAATATAATCCTAGTCTTTGGGGCATTTTGAAAAGTTCGAACATTACAAACATTCACAGTAAGCTCTTCGGCGCCTCCTGCAGTTTTGTGGGCCCACCCCAAATAGATTTTAATTGAAATGTTATTTGGTGCATGATCCCCCTAAATGCATTAGATTGTCCAAACTTAGATACCAATGTTTTCTTCTAAATAATAATAAAAAAACACGACCAGCTTAACTGCAGCAAAATGTCATTAGAGCACAGTGGGAACAGATTACCATTATTTCAATTTCTTCACTTGAGGCATTATATATTAATGAAACATCGAAACAATCAATCGAGAAACAGTACATCATTGGAAAAAGAAAATTGGGGCTTAAGAGGGAGCATGTCAGACATCAATAAGACTGTAATGGGAATTAAACAGTGATGAGTTTCATTACAACCAATTTATGAAAAGTAGTTCAGGCTATGGAATTAAATTACTTTTGCTGGTAGCTAGCTACCATAGCTTAAATGCTAACAATATTAATTGCATTAATCCATTAGGAGAAAATACTCTTACATTAATAACTCATTATTAATGATCATGCTGAAAACTCTGCATAAACAAATACCTATAGGCATACCAAATCCGCCATAAACTAGAATTTGGGCATGCTTGAAATTACCAGCAGAAGGTGTGGCATGACCCTCCCTTTCCCTCTTTTCCTTCTAGTTGCCAGGAACATGTTCAGCTTCTGGCATTTCTAAGCAACCTGGCTGTAACAGAATATTTTAGCAGTTCAGCCAAGAGCAGCAGTATCAGATGAGTGGGAATGCCTGCCTGGAGTTTGTTGTTTACAGCCTTACTTTGGCTGCTTTTGGGGATATGCTGGGACCAGCATCTTACAGTAATCTAAAACTTTTGGCTGAAATCATAAACATACTGACTAGGGAACAAGCCCTATTGAAAACACCGGGTCTGCTTGGGACTCTTCCAAACGTATAGGAAGCTGTTCCTTTCATGAATGTTCACAGCTTACTTGGTTGAAGAAAATTCCTAACCCAAGTCAACGGTTTTGTCTGACCCATCTAAAAGCAGCAACAAGAAGTTTTAATGTTTACATTTTCAACCGGAGGTATGCTTCAAAGTAAAAATACAAGTGGTTCCAATTCCTCTTAGGAAGATGTGGCGAAATTAAAGCTGTAGTTAAACTTCTCAAAGGTAGTTGGTGGAATTAACCTATGATGTAGTTAAGGCACGAGGAGAAAGAATGGATATCAAATTAAAATGGGATGTTGGAATAGAATCTGCAATCAAAGTCTTTTGTGAAAGAGGAGAGCGCAAAATATGGTCTGAAGCTCAACATCAAAAAAACGAAGATCATGGCCACTGGTCCCATTACCTCCTGGCAAATAGAAGGGGAAGAAATGGAGACAATGAGAGATTTTACTTTCTTGGGCTCCATGATCACTGCAGATGGTGGCAGCAGTCATGAAATTAAAAGAAGCCTGCTTCTTGGGAGAAAAGTGATGACAAACCTAGACAGCATCTTAAAAAACAGAGACATCACCTTACCGACAAAGGTCTGTATTGTTAAAGCTATGGTTTTCCCAGGAGTGATGTATGGAAGTGAGAGCTGGACCATAAAGAAGGCTGATCGCCGAAGAATTGATGCTTTTGAATTATAGTGCTGGAGGAGACTCTTGAGAGTCCCATGGACTGCAAGAAGATCAGCCCTGAGTGCTCACTGGAAGGACAGATCCTGAAGCTGAGGCTCCAATACTTTGGCCACCTCATGAGAAGAGAAGACTTCCTGGAAAAGACCCTGATGTTGGGAAAGATTGAGGGCACAAGGAGAAGGGGACGACAGAGGATGAGATGGTTGGACAGTGTTCTCAAAGTTTGACCAAAATGTGGGAGGCAGTGGAAGACAGGAGTGCCTAGCGTGTTCTGGTCCATGGGGCCACGAAGAGTCGGACACGACTAAATGAGTAAACAACAACAACAGCAGCAGCTTTGATCTGAATTGAGAAAAAGAACAACCTAGCTGTATTTTAACCTGCCAGCGTCTACACAGCCTAGGAGAGGAATATAGTCATTCATAATTTAAAAGTTGACCTAGGAATTCAGAGTGGCCAAGGTGGCGGGAAGCTTTCATCTAGATTACAAATGCTCTGGCTACTAATGTTGATGACCAGACGCCACTCCTCTGTTGAAACCAAATCAAATCTGGAAGAAGACTGACGGACACGAGCTCTGCATTTAGAATGGCTGAGGCGATGGCATGGGTCTATAAAATGAAGCAAAGCTCTTTTTTTTTACTTGGCTTAGCCATTGGAGAGCACTGTGTAGAATGTTAAAAAGTATTTTGTACCACGAGCAAAAGGAAGGGCCTGATTTAAGGGTTTGGACCGAGAATGAAGCAGTCACAAAATCAAAAAGTCAGCAGAAGGATGCAGTGTGCTTGTAGGCATTCAAATGTTCTAAATCTCATTGTACTGTTAGTATTTTCCCTCTGTGGCGTTCTAACCAAACAGAGGATTTGGCCCAATAATTGAAATCCACAAGGATAAGAATCTTGGTAGTTCAGAGAGCTGAGCTCATAAAGTACAGGTAAAAAGGTAAAGGACCCCTGGATGGTTAAGTCCAGTCAAAGGCGACTATGGGGTTGCAGCGCTCATCTCACTTTCAGGCCGAGGGAGCTGGCGTTTGTCTGCAGACAGCTTTCCGGGTCATGTGGCCAGCATGAGTAAACTGCTTCTAGTGTAATGAAACACCATAACGGAAACCAGAGCACACAGAAATGCTGTTTACCTTCCCGCTGCAGTGGTAAGGTAAAGGGACCCCTGACCGTTAGGTCCAGTTGCGAACAACTCTGAGGTTGCGGCGTTCATCTCGCTTTACTGGCCAAGGGAGCCAGTGTACAGCTTCTGGGTCATGTGGCCAGCATGTCTAAGCCGCTTCTGGCGAACCAGAGCAGGACACGGAAATGTCGTTTACCTTCCCGCTGGAACGGTACCTATTTATCTACTTGCACTTTGATGTGCTGCTAGGTTGGCAGGAGCAGGGACTGAGTGACAGGAGCTCACCCCATCGCGGGGATTCGAACTGCCGATCTTCTGATCGGCAAGCCCTAGGCTCTGTGGTTTAGACCACAGCGCCACCCGCGTCCCATCATATGATCAGCTGGCTAGCATAGTGGGCATCATACTGACATGTACTACTTCAGACAGCTGCCTTGGGATTGACTTGTTTGCATGCTCCCCTGTCTAAAATTGTCCTGAGGAAAGATTGCATGCTAAGGAGAAATTTCTAGCCTTCTCTCCAATTTTGAATGTGCAGGGAGTTTTGTGTCATGTGGTGGCGGGGAGCATGCAAACATTGTCCACCCACAGCAACCAAGCTGATGAACAGGGGCTTCAGCTGTGAAGCTGGAGAGGCTACTGTATTTCATTTACCCAGAAGCTGGAAATGTTGCTAAAGTCCCCACATCTGCTTAGTGGTGACCTCAAGGAATGTTCAAAGTGCCTGGATTGATCCCCTTTCCTTCACTGGGATAATTCTGGTAAAACCACAGGAAGAAACACAACCTGGAACTTTTATCCTCAATTTACTGATTAATCCAGATTTGGAACGTGTAATTGGACCTCACCCTTTTAGTGTCCTAAGTATGTCATCCAGAGGATCTGGTCTCTTTTCAGTTATCATCCTTTACATGCGTTTTGCAATAGAAAACTGGTTGCAGTTGCCTAGGATTCAGGCACAATGAGATGCTTTCAAAAAGAGGATTAGCCAGCAGGTTTTAGCAAGTTATCATAGGATAGCTGAGAGACTATCGTGGAAGCCCAGTAAAATGAGTCAATAGCAGGAAACCACAGCATTAGGATCGAAGGCATTTATTATCTCATTGTCAGCAAATGAGAGACTTTACAAAAAAGCTCTCCACCCAAAGGGTGAGGTTAGCTCTGTATTAAATTGTCATTTTCTCTGATTCCCATTCTGTGGTTAGGACTACTCTTGAGCCTTTTCTTTGCACAGTACTGTCTTCTTTTTTAACTCCATGGGGAAATATCCAGGCTTTTATTATTCATAAATCCTCAGCATTAAATATTAGTTTGGGGAATGGTTGATAGACTGCTGGCCTCCAGCTTCTGCCACCTGAGGCACCTGCCTCCTTCTGCCTAATGGTAGGGCTGGCCCTGAGTACTGGACACACTCGACTGGGAACGTCTCCTGGGCACGGCCCATTGAACTGAATGCGAGCTACACAAGAACATGGTACTTCTATGCCAATTTCGTTCATTTTATTGGGGCTTGTGCTGGGAAGTACCCCATTGAAATGTGTTCCTTGTCGTGTAATAAAACAACAACAACAACAGCTTTTTATTTATACCCCGCCCATCTGGCTGGGCTTCCCCAGCCACTCTGGGCAGCTTCCAACCAAATATTAAAATACAGTAATACATCAAACATTAAAAGCTTCCCTAAACAGGGCTGCCTTCAGATGTCTTCTAAAAGTCTGGTAGTTGTTTTTCTCTTTGACATCTGGTGGGAGGGTGTTCCACAGGGCCGGCGCCACCACCAAGAAGGCCTTCTTCCTGGTTCCCTGTAACTTGGCTTCTCACAGTGAGGGAACCGCCAGAAGGCCCTTGGCGCTGGACCTCAGTGTCCGGGTAGAATGATGGGGGTGGAGACGTGCCTTACAAACAAGAATGTGTAATATTATTTTTATTTATTTTGTTGCTCAGAAATCTCTGCAGGCATGCCTGTAATGTCTAATATGTCAAAGGTCTAGCTAAATATACAAATACATTTTCATCAGTATGGTTTTCCCTGTTAAGGTGAAAGACTAGCCCCATTCCATGTGCCGATCAGTATTCATTTCTCTGGCTAATGTGAGGAAATGCCAACACTACAGATGGTATCAGATTATACATCTCATAAGGTATCCACTGTGATCATGTCACAAGGTGCTGGAGGGATGTTTAGTGTGCTTAGAGAAAGACAAGCCTAAAACCCTTTGATTATTCCGCAATATACATTTTGCAGACTACATGGGGAGCAGATTACATTCCAACAATGTGTTTTGCCTGTGAATAACGAGAAAGGAATGTAAATTATATTGTACAATCTGCACTAGGTAAGAACACATGCAGATGTATACTATCAGGCAGTTGAATAATTCACTATAGAAAAACTGAATTTTCACCCAGTCCTAAATCCTACAAAATTGGCAGGAGGAGGAGCTTATGATGGTATATGCAAAACATTATTCTATGCTTGTGTAACAAGACAATTAGAACCTTTAGGACTGAGGTGCCAAAATATCACAGGTCATTTATAAAAAGTTGTCTGTGTACCAGAGATTGGCTTCAATTAGTTACTGATGAATGCATTCAGAGGAATCCTACACATGTTGATTCAGAAAAAAACCCCAGTGAGTGTAGTGGAGCTTACTCCCAGTCCTAGGTAAGTATCTACAGGTAGGTGTGTACTTTTAGGTGCCAGGTTGATGCCTGATCTTGAATACCTACCTGCCTGGCACTTGCATGGATAAGAGTAAAACCAAGGCTGAATTGAAGCCAGACCTCATCAGGTTTTAGAAAGAGGCCAGAATTAACACTCTGCCTTATGAGTGATTGTCAGTGAAACCCACACTGAAAGGGGCTGAATGCCTAATGTTGTCAGCTTTGGGGCTATGATTAGGTGTGAAATTATTTTACTTTGTTGACCTTTATGCTCACTTAAATTTCGATGTATGTAAAATGAACTATTAATTTTGTGTGTGTGTGTGAGTGAGTGAGAGAGAGAGAAAGCGTGTGCGTGCGTGCGTTATTGTAGTGAAATTATATTATTTTTATTTCAAATTATTGTATTTAGACTGGGTTGTCTCCAGTGCTGCCCTTTTGCTAGTGCAACAATCTTCCACTTGTGCAGCAGAACTTTCCCCTCCTTTTTTCTGTAGCCCCCCAGACCCCCTCAAAATTTGCTCAAGAAGAAAAGGAAGTTAATTATTGGCCAGCTAGTAGCTGGGCTTGACTGGCAAGGATGCAGGTGAATTTTGGTAGGTAGAGTAGCTGACAACAGGTAGCCAATGAAAAGCACGGAGCGCTGGCACAAGAACCTCAGCATAGTTGCATTGCATGGGCTTCTGGTAGCAAGACCAGTTAGTTGAAATGATTATGACTAACTTTGGATATCTCTCAAAATGTAGGAAGCAGTCCGTGTTCTCAGGGAATCCTGCCAGACATGTTTCCATGCCAAGCCATTGTTAGTCTGCTGTATGGTTGGGGGAATAACTTCTGGGAAAGTTAGAATCTGTGGCCGGACAAATATGCAAGTCGCTCCATCTCTGAACATCTCCTACATCACAGAATATACTGCCGTGTCCTTGTGAGTTGAGTACAGAAAGAGGAAGTGCCTCTGGTGTTGAACGGCTGAACAGTGGCTTTGGTTTAGGCAGAAAGATGCTTAAAACCTGCTGCTGAGGAATCAAGACCCTGTGCAGCTTCATATTTGAGTGAAGTGTCTTGTGGCAGCCTGTACCCCCTTGTTGGTGAGCTCTAGCTGGCTTATCCAGCAGCAGAGCTTCGAACACTATTGGTTGGCTGCCATTTTATTTTCCCACAATCCCTTGATGTAGGGTTGTTCCAGGACACTGTGAGAAACTCAGATAGTGATAGTAACCCTGGGATTTAGTTAGTTAGATAGTTGCCAAGGCATTGGTGAAGGATTCACACCCAATGATTGACACCAGCATGGTGTAATTATGACAATGGCAGCGCAGCATGACAGCCTTCTGACAGTGACCATCCCACTTGTCATCCTGATCCATGGAACTGCTGACCCTGATATTTTGATAGCCGTTTGCTTCTCATCCTGGGGAGAAGTGGATGTTGTTGGTAGCTTTGTACTGGGCTGTGAAACAGAGTACATTTTCGCAGGCATTCCTGAGATGCAACTGAATGTTTTTAAATCACTGAACTGTTTTTCTGAGTCTGGGATGCAGAGTTTTTGGCTGCTCGTTTCATTGCTTTTCTCATTCAGATGCATGTGCAGCCAAGGTTTAATACACTGTCATAATATTTCCTACCACTCCCTTCGTATTCCCAACATGCCTTCAGAGAGTGTGGCTGAAATTCTGCACCCTTGAAGAACTCCCCTCTTTGGTCTGGGACTGGAGAGACAATCTTTCAGGTTTCACGGTGCCCTAATTCATCCCTGGCATTACGTTAAGACTCCTCTGCCATCCTTCCTTCTGGGTGACCTTTAAAAAGTATGTAATTAGAATTCAGGAAACAAAACCTCTGGCTCAGGCTCCAGATGTGACGTTAGAAGCGAAAAACAACTGCATCTATAACCAAGGTGCTTAGCAACTGAGGAAGAAATCAGATTTAGTACAGATGTGGCACCCGTTCCTCTTGATTGTGTTGTGGATAATTCTCCCCCACACCCAATCCCTTGCATGAAGCTTCTACCTTGCAATATTCAGAAGTGGAAATTCCCTTGGTCTCAGAGAAATCATGGCCGCTGCCAGACTGTTGCTATTTCGTGGGTGGCATTGAATCACAAAACAGGCAAATTCAGCTTGCACAATTATGGTGGATTTGGTCTCTTGTTTACTTCCCAACCCCCCCCCCCCCGACTTTTTGCAGTAAGGAAAGTAATAGGAAGATGCACTGGGAAGTGTGGGATATGACAGTTGCTTGGCATCATGCCATTTGATGTCCTCACCAACAAATCATAATGGACTCTTGATCAGCCATGGATGTCACATAAACACCTGCAAACTTTGTGCGAACTCATTTTAGATGGGTTCCCAAAGCAACTTAAATCTGCAGAGGAGGATGCATCAAAACTTGGAGCACAGTAGCTTCTCATGTACTTGGCTTAGCACTTTAATGGTAAAATAAAAGAATTGGCTTTTGAACAACAGACATATTTGTATGTAAATGTGTCCGTGGCGCTTCCTATGACAAGTCTGGCCTTGTAAGCTGCCTAAACGGGTGATTGCCTAGGAAACATGCAAGCCACTTTGAACTCTTCATGCATATTACAAGTAAAGGGATCATATTTTTTAATACAGACTGCCACACTGATCCTGCCCAGTGTGTTGGATATGTACCTCCAAACACACGGTCCAGTATACCTGATGGAGCGTCTCTACCCCCATCGTTCTGCCAGGACACTGAGGTCCAGCGCCGAGGGCCTTCTGGTGGTTCCCTCGCTGCAAGAAGCCAAGTTACAGGGAACCAGGCAGAGGGCCTTCTTGGTAGTGGCACCCACCCTGTGGAACGCCCTCCCACCAGATGTCAAAAAGAAAAACAACTACCAGACTTTTAGAAGACATCTGAAGGCAGCCCTGTTTAGGGAAGCTTTTAATGTTTAATAGACTATTGTATTTTAATATTTGGTTGGAAGCCGCCCAGAGTGGCTGGGGAAAACCACCCAGGTGGGCGGGGTATAAATAAATAAATTTATTATTATTATTATTATTATTATTATTATTATTATTATTATTATTATTATTATTTCAACCCCTTCCAAAACTACCATGTGGATGCATTAATATGCTGTGATCCTATGCACCTTGATGCCGGAGTCAGCCCTTTGAATTCTGTTTACTACTCAGGAAACCTATATAGGATTGTTCTGTATGTCCCTCTTGTGGGCTTTCCTGCTGCTAGGATGCCAAAGAAGGAAATAAGGGAGAGGAAGTCCGTGCAGATATTCTTGGAGGGACAAATCAGCAGCCGGGAGGGCAATGAATGAAAGCCCTCTTTGCTTCCACCATCCCCTTGCTTTTTCTAAAAAGCATCCCACATTTAGATCCAGGAAGGTCCAGGAGCTGGAGTGGCAGAGGTGGATATGGGACTTGGATTCAAGCGCTACTTTTGTCATCTTGAGTTACCGTGATGAAGTCATTTTGTCTCTCCACTTCTGTTTGCCATCTGTAAAATGAGAGAAGATAGTGACCCGTTCTCAGAAGGTTGTTGTGAAGGCAAGCAGAAAGGGCTCTAGAAATGATGCCCAGTTGTAGCATTCAGAGAAGATGGAAAGAATTGCATGTGAAAAGGAGCAGACGTCAAGAATAGACCGCAAGTTATTTTTGCACCACAGTGCTGAGAAAACGTAACAAAGGATTTGTTTTGCTTAGTGTACCAAACAGGAACAGTTATTGGCATAATTACTAGATGATTTATTGCTCGAATGCTGTGATGGCCTCATGAGTCAGAGTCTGGATTTAAGGCTGCTGGAAACTGTGGTGTTACTTTTGCAAAACAGTGGTTAGCAAAGCATCGCAGACTAATGGTCTAATCCCATGCGCCGAGCCTCCCCTGTCTTCCACTTGACAGTCCAAGTACCCGCTTGGCTCTCTGGTGAAAGATAGCAGCTTTCAGCTTGATTGTACCCTAGGGTGTATGGGATTGGGAATCACCATATTCCTGTGGCACGGAAAAAGCTTACCCCCACATAGAGTGACTAGATTGAAAGATCAACAAGGATCCTAAAGTCAATGCCAGTGAGTGGGTTTTGCCACACGGGGTAAGAATGGCTGTGCCTGCTGGGATTCCCTTTTCTGCACATCTCATAAAGGTACGGTCTTGCTTTGCATATCTGTCACCTGTCCCGTCTTATTTGGGATGTTCTTGGATTCATTTGGTGCCGGTTGTGCAGAAGAGGCTATACTGAACCACTTTAACAGCTCTCATTTCATTAAAATTGCAGCAAAGCGTTCCATGAAAACAAGTGTCCTGTTGCCTTATCAAATCTCTGCTGACAGCTGAGGAGTGCTTTCACCACAATTAGGAATACACAGGGGTGTGTGGATGCGAATTAGCAAGTTTCTGGGTCAATAATAATTTCAATAGTAAAGGATGACTGACAGACACTACTATGATCGATATTCTTATGGCAGCAGCCTCCTGAGTCTTTCAGCAGGTACCACCAGGAATCGCCTTGATTCAGTAGCATTGAGATTTCAGTGTGTGCAGGTCAGCCGGGTCCCTTGGAAATGGGACAGAGATTGTTATTTTCTTTATAAATAGCCATTTCGACGTGCTGTTAGATTTTGTTTCTCTTTGAAGTTTAAGCTTCATTAGAGTTTACAGCTTGTTGCAGAACAGCTAGAGTCTGGTTGGTGGATACCTTTTGTTGTAGATGTATCATTATGGAGAGAGAATGAATATTAAAATGCAATGGACCCAGCATTGCTCATAGGTGCCTGGGGCCCTGGGGCCCTGGGTGCCTGAGCACCCACAGGATTCCCAATGAAGGGGCCAGACACCCACAAATTTTGGTGCTAGGGCTATGCACACTGCATGGCACCCACGGCCCCAGGCACCCATGGTCATGGGGCCAAGTCGGCACTTCTGGCATTGCTTAAGTTAATTTGATGGAAAGAAAGAAAGAAAGAAAGAAAGAAAGAAAGAAAGAAAGAAAGAAAGAAAGAAAGAAAGGTGGCATCAGTATCCACTAGCAGGGAGGGTAGGGAATTTATCTACTACCACATTTTACAATTTAAAGCCAATAAATAATGAAATAACTTACATATAATAAAATTAAAATGAATGGAAGCTTTCTGTCTGGGCTCAATAGAAGCTTTTTGGGTGGGGAGATGTTCATTGAGACTGTGGCAGAGGAGAAAGGGTTAAAAAAAACACCTCTCCCATTGGTGGTTGCTGTCTTGATCAGTTTCCCACTGCATCCCTGCAACTGCTTTTAACATTTTAAACAACAGATTTGCGAAATGCATTCAAACATTTTATGTATTGATTTTGTCCTCTGAGTGAGCCTTACTTCTCAGCAAACATCTTAACAATATCTCTGATGATAACTGGAGAATCTGAATTTATTTATTTTTTGTATAAAGCTAATAGAAGGCCCTATTTTCTGAGCATTGCCAGTGCTGGTTTGGTTCAGCCCTCAGCTTCTCTCTCTCTTTCTCTTTCAGGATCTGTTGCTGCAAACCTTTTGCATTTATTTCCTCTTCTGTTTTATGTCATCTGAACAAACAGCTGAAATCCTCAGGAGATCTATAAAAGTGGTACACATCCTGAATTACTTAAAAAACAAACCAACCCCTAACTTCTGTTCTTACTGATAAAAAAAGACACATTCTTCTGCTATAGATTGTTTTGAGTACAGAAAGCTTAAGTTACTAAAGAGTTTGGAAACGTATTCTGCAGAATCTGCTTAGCAATAAGACTTCCCCTCCAGACTCTGCTACCAACCCCCCCCCCCCTGTGATCCATTCAGGAAATGTGGAGGAGGGAAGGGGTGAGGCAGGGACAAAGTATCTGTTTACGATGCAGTGCCAGTTTGTCATGACCTCAAGACAATGCCAACAGCGTCCCTTTTATTCAGAAAACCAGATGCTTAGAGTAAGCATTCTTCCGAGAGTTTCTCTGTGGCAATGCTCAGTTGTGGGCACGGCCCAGTTCAGAGAAACAGCAACCCATTAGTTACCAGCCCAGTCGTGATCATGATTAGGTTATGAGACAATTTAATTGCAGGGAAAGGCTAGTCACTTTCCCACTCATTTGTCCCTATGAGAGCAGATCACAAGTTGCATGTTTTTGCCTACTGCTTGATTCAAAAAGAGCTGTTCTCCCTGGACGCCTTGGGGCGCCTTGGGGCGCGGGACGTGGGTGGCGCTGTGGGTTAAACCACAGAGCCTAGGACTTGCCGATCAGAAGGTCGGTGGTTCATTTTTTTTTTAAATGATATTTATTAAGAATTTAAAATTACAGAGAGAAAAAAGAAAAAGAAAAGAAAGAAAGAAAGAAATTAAACAATACAAGTCAATAATTAAAAAAAGAAGAGAACAAAACACACAATACATCAAAACCAAAAACAAAAGCAAACAAAAAATTAAAAACAAATCCAATATTCCCAAATCTTTATCTTTCGTTATCTTGTTTCATCGACCTCCTCACACCTCCCTTTTTTGTATTCTAGTTATTAATTATCTCAGCAAATCCTTTCCATCTTTCACTATGTTCTGTCATTAAATGGTCTTAATTTATTTTAACCTTATCTTACCATAAAAAGCCCTAAAACTTAAAACTTATTTGTACATAACTCCTTATAGCATTTCTACTAAAGCCAAATAGTTTCATTCCAACATTTTTTCTAACACTCATTAATTTTACAATATTTCTCTAAATGCATTTTTAAACTTTATTCCAATCTTCATCCAATCTTCCTGGTCTCGGGTTCTGTCAGTCCTTTCTATCCATTCCATTTAGTCCATCAACCTGGTGATCTTCTATCCGAGGCTCTTAACTCTTTTCCATGTCCCTTCTGCAGATCTTCTTCATATTTATACCTGCACTTTACTTTGTCTTCTGCTGATCTTGTTCTTAATTTCCTTCCTTTATCGCTGAGGAGTAGATCTCGGGGAGACTCCAACCTAACAATGTCTTTATCCCTTCTTGAAAGGTCAGCCCATTCTCCATAGTCAGCACTAAAATCCAAAAGGTATTTCAAAGCATGTTTCAAAGTCCCTCCAAAGTTAAAGGCCCCGACAACTCCAGACTCCCCCTGGCGCAGAACCAGACCCCAGAAGCCAGAACAGCCCTGCATAGGAGGATCTATCCAATTTCCCATCTCCAATCCAAACGAGACTCCATCTCTCCAAATCTGACTTTCTCCAGGTTCGGTCATCAAAAACAACAGCTTATGTTTCTGCAAGGCCGCGGCTCTCTCCACTTGTATTACTTGAGGTTCAACAGCAACCTCCTCCTTTGTCTTCTGCATAACTTGCCCTGTCAAAGCAGATTCCTGGGTCGGTTCCTGAGTGGTTTCTATATAGGTATTCACTGTTTGTCCAAAATTATTAACTGCAACAGTCATCAAATCCATCTTCTCATGTAGCTGTTCCAATAAAGCGCTTGTCTTGCAAAAAGCAATCACTAAGGCTTCTTCTGGGCACATTCTTGTTCAAGGTCAATGTCTGGTTCTCACGATCTTTAATCTCTACAGCTGGAGAATTCCCCAGATAGACTCCAACAACAGTTTCAAAAGCTCTCTCTAGGGGAAACAATTTCTATTTGTATCCGTCCTTTTAAAGGCACATCCAGCAACAAGATTACTTTCGTTTTTCAAATATTTTGTTCCTTTTAAATGCAAAAGGAAACATTGGAATCAATATGTTTCTCTTTTTTAACTATCTGTCAACAAATGTTTTATTCAGTCAATGAACTTTCCCAAAACGTCTGTCTTCCTAGCAACCCGTTCCCAGGTTCAAGGCGGTGGAAATTTATCTTTCTTTACTCTCTCTCCTGCAGGCTTGAACAATCTAAAATTAAGGGGGGTTTAGTAGTTTTAGCCGATGGAGATTTAATCATTTACAAAAGACTTTCCAGACTTTAGCTTGCAATGTCTTTGCTTCAATCTATTTACAAAAGCGGAAGGCGGGCTTCCTGTTTAGAACCTTCCCGCTTCGGTGCCAAATTAAGATGTTTCATAGTCCAATTTTCCGTTCTACTCACGGGTAGTTGTTTAAAGTCCAATTGTCCACAGGAAAAAGTCAGCGCTCTCCGGCAACAGCAATGCAGCTTCACTCCATGAAAAGAGCAGTCGATTCGAAGCACTGCGCCGTTCACCCCACATCGCTCCGGATCTCCGAAACCGGGTTTTCCCGCAAGTAGGGGAGGCGCAAAAGGTGCCTGCCGAATCCCATGTCCACAGGCTTCTCCCACCTATGGTTTTTGATGGGTCTCCGCCTCGCCGTGGCGGTCCAGACCCTAATTTCCACGAAGCGGATTCCTCCCGATCAGAGGAAATCCGCCATTGCCGGAGGCGCTAAACCGGAAGTCCTGAAGGTCGGTGGTTCAAATCCCTGCGACGGGTAAGCTCCCGTTGCTGGGTCCCTGCTCCTGCCAACCTAGCAGTTCGAAAGCACATCAAAGTGGGAGTAGATAAATAGGTACCGCTCCGGCAGGAAGGTAAACGGCGTTTCCGTGTGCTGCTCTGGTTTGCCAGAAGCAGCTTAGTCATGCTGTACGCCGGCTCCCTCGGCCAATAAAGCAAGATGAGCACCGCAACCCCAAAGTCGGCCACAACTGGACCTAATGGTCAGGGGTCCCTTTACCTTTACCTTTACCCCTTGGGGCATTAGGGGGAATACTTTGATCTCTCTGAATCAATGCCATGCAGTTCAACAACCACTTTGTGGCTTGCACTGGGTCGTGCAAAATATTAACAGTGACCACCAGACGGCATTGATAATGATAATTCCATCTTCCCCCATAGCCACATTGAGTGGCAAGATGTTCTGCCTACTAAACTGGGAAGAAGCGATATTTGACGGTGTGTCTGTCATCCCAGCACTTACTTGGTGTGTCTTTAACTCCTCTTGGTCTGAGCTTCAATTTCTGGAAATTGGGACTGTGACGTAAATTATTGTATTCATAAGAAATGAAATAAAGTGGCAAGATCCATGAGATTATGAGCAGCCAAGATCTGCTGCTCACAAGGACAAGGCCCCTACTAGTTTTATGAATGCTCTGCTCAACATAGCTGCTGTTTAGGAGAGCTCTGCTCAACTTGCCAATTAGACACACAGAGGGATTGTACTAATGGGATAGCATGAAGTGCCTTGATACCACCACCCAATTCTTTGGTTGGGGTTATCTCAGGGTCAACTCCAGAGGATTCTGCAGACCATACAATCCTCAACTCGAGAGTGCTTCCACCATTGCACAAAATCAGTGAGTCAGAGGTAGCTGTCAAGTTGGACCTGGGAATCATGCCAGAGGCCTGAGCCAGGAGATAAAGCCAGGAATCAGCAGAAGGCAGAGACAGGGAAGACAACTAGTACTTGGACTTCTTCCCTGCCCGTGGAGATGCTGCAGCCTGTAGACCTGGTGGTTCATCACCAAGCTGGCAGCTCCTGCCAATCATCGGCTACAGCAGGCAAGCCAAGAACATTATGACATTTATAGGGGTAGTGGAAATTTTTTATCTGGTTCACATTTCAAGGTGAACTTAACATAATTTGCACTTTCTGAAACAAGGTATGAACTAAAACACAGCCGTCCTTCAAAATTCATTCTTCAGAATTTGCAGTGCCATTCTCCAGCCAACTCACATGTACAAAAATGCACGTACTAGGACAAAGTGTTGATACAAATGCATATATTTCTGAAACTAACATAAAGAAATGCATTATATTAGGGGAAATTGCAAAAATGTGTATATTAATCAAAATTGCATGCAAAATGTGTATATGAAGAGAAATTCACACTAAAATGCTGATAAAATGCAGACTTTTTTTTTTAATCGCTTGCTGCTGTGGAAATGTGGAGAACAGAATTTAAGATTGGAAAAACAAGATACTGAGAGAAACTGAAATTGGCATACTCACCCATTCCTAGCCATAAGCACAGCAGCAGTTTCATGCAGTGAGAAATGGCGGTAAAGTTAAAAGTTCCAGAATTATGTGAAACGTGAGCTGTGCTTACCATCCTGGCTGCAACCCAGAGCTGTTTTGAGTTGCAGCCCAAGGGGTTCACTGAAACAATCTGCCATAGCACCATCTTTTGTGTAAAGCAAGGGATGGCCAGAGTAGGCTTTAGTAAACCTTTTAACCACAGAAAGCCAGTTGGAGGAATTGCAGTAAATGTTTATCCTACCCAGGGATATGGAGGCTACAAAATGGCTGCCTCTGGAGGACCAATAGGTGCTATAACTGCAACAACTGTATTTGCAATACCAAGAACAGCCTTTAATTCCACAAGTCCCATCTTTTGCAATATTATGAAGCTCTTGGTAGAGGTTAAATATAGCCCATCAAAACACTGCCTATGGAAAGAAGAATAAGAATGGGTAAATCGTTTCTCATACAAATTTCCACCCAAGCTTTTTTTTTTTAATGTCATTTCAGAATGAGTCACATGATCTAGGACTTTTGCAAACCCCAAAACGGAAGAACTTCATCATAAAAGACACAGATTATCTGATGGGCATGCATATTTATGAAACCTTGGGTTATAAGGCAGCGCTGGGAACACAGTAAATTTTGTCAATCCTTACTGGCAGATTTGAGAAAGTTTGCAACTAGGGTCTTGAATATGCAAACCTCACAGTGTATTAAAGAATTTATGCAGGTGGCATTTTGGGAAAAACCAACAACAACACTTGCTGTATTTATATACCATTCATCATTCATATCAATGCAATTTCAACTTCTGTTACAGAAGCAGGCAAGGGTGACAGAAGATCTGCCTGCCCTGGAGGCGGTGAATGTTCCTTACTCATCGTGAGTCTTCTGTTGATCGCCTTTGTGGGTCTGAACTGCAACACACACACACACACACACCCAGAGAAAAAGCATGTTCTGGGAAGCGTAAGGTGGGAGCTGACCCCCGCCTCCTTCCAGAAACAATTACTGTGATGACTCCCACCCCTTTCATACAAGCAGTAGCAGGAGTCAGGATTATCTACCTACCTAACCAGATATTCTTTGCTATATTAAATTGCAAAGGAATCGTGGTCACATTTCCTGGAAGCTACATGGCTTCTGAATCCTGATGTGGCCAGCCAGGTCATGACTAATGCCAACTTAGGGGTCTCAAAATGGATATGGGAAGAATATGAGCCCAAGTAATGTTATGCATTTGAAGAAATGTGCATTGCATGAAGAATGCTCATGGGCACAACTGCTAACTGTCTGCAGTTGTGCCATACTTGTTCCCAGAGTAGATAACACTGCATAGTCATATGTATGGCAGTGGATACTAGCAGAACATCTAGCAGAGATAATCATCAGAATGGAAAGAGCTTTTGAGCATACTAGATAAACATCAGCTGATTGTGAGAGTATAGGCGCCGTTGAATTAAAAAAGTGTTTTATTGGAGGACTCTCAATTCTTTGCGGCTACAGATCAATTGACGTGTAATTCTGAAGAACACTGATTTCGCTGAGGTTGTTTCAGGGCAACTATTTTTGTCAGTATGCCCTAAAGTGCTTTTGCTTTGGACTCATTTCAGACAGAATTAATTTTAATATGCTGAAGATGTTGCTCTTCATGAGAAAAGATCCCAATTCTCTTTGATGAGGCTAAGCCAAAGAGAGCATGCCATCTAGAATCATAGAATCATAGAGTTGGAATAGACCACAAGGGCCATCAAGTCCAACCCCCTGCCAAGCAGGAATCTAGATCAAGTATGGCGTACTCTAGTCCAGCATAGCACTTTAAACACCGAACTGTATGTTTAAGCCATATTTTGTGCTCAACAGAAAATCCAATTCATTCCCCAGTTTTACTGCACCGAGGTACAGCAAAGAGAAAAGAAAAATCTATGTTCCACAAAGAGATCTGACACAGTCCTGGAACTGCTAGCAGAATTACATACTATGCACAAATAGGTCAGGTGTGATGGGTAGGTGGGTGATTCACCCAAACATATAAAGAAAATTGCTCTTGCATTACTGTGGTTTGGGCCATCAGCTTTGCTGTAGCCTGTGGTCTGGAAGTATGGATGAAGTCCAGCAATGTATTACAACCAGCATGCTCTGCATCTCAGCTATGGTCCTTCCTTTGTTGGCTCTGTTGACTAACTGATTGAGAGTTTTAGGACCAAGCTCAAAGAATAACCCAAGTAAGAATGAAATTGCCAGCTTGGCTTTCTTTCTGGCCTGCTTTCCCCCCCAATATGTATGAGATTTTTCGTCACAGTCTTGTTGGGACCAAACCATGGGTAAGCGTTCAAACCCTTTAAGCAGATGTTTCACTAAGAATTTCCCAGGATTAACAGCAAAGCAGAGGGTTGAAACCACATTCACAGCAAACTGAAGTTTGGGATGAACGCAACCAGAACTAGTCATCTCCCTAACCCATTTCCACCTAGCTATTTGCCGTCATCCCTCTCCCTCTTCCAAATGACAATTGAGAAAATTCCCACTACAGACCCAACTGTCCTTTCCTCTTCCCTTCGACTCTTTCGACACATTTAGCCTGACATCCCATTCTCCAGAGATTTCCTCTTGAAACATTGCCCAGACTTACCGTAGTTCTTTACACACACACCCAATCCCCAATCCCGGGGAGCTTTCTAACTCAAGTTCTTTTATTATTACTTGCATGCTGAGGTGATCCAGTCTGGAAAGAATGTTATTGCTGGAGTCCTCAGACCCTTTGTTGAGTGCCTAGGTTTCTGGAACTAGGAAGTATGTACTGTTACATGATTGTATAGATTCCCTGCATGGGGGATACAATCAGCAGCCGATTCCCAAACTAGCTGTGCTGTTAAATGTGTGAATCTGATCATGCGTCTATTTCCGCCCCCTTAATAATACCTTGTGGAGCCTCAGATAAGAATCTGGACCATGGCCACTTGGTGTCTTTCCCAGTTACACTCCTGAAGAAAATTGTGGGGCCCTTGGTTGCCATTAGCCCTGGGAGTGAAGCTTCCACTGGTGAGCTCATGAAGAGACAAAAGGGAGGAGGAGGCAGTTTCATTGGAACATGTTACTCAAACTGTGTAGAGTTTACAAGGTCAGATCCAGAATTTATGTGTAGAGGAAGCCAACAAAATGATTTCTGTTTATACAGGAAAAGCTGCCAATCCCTCCTTTTGAACAATCTGTCTCCTATTGGTTCCTTTCTTTTGCTTTTTGTTGATAAGCTGCTTCTTGTCTGATCTGTGCTCTTTCTCAGCTGAGCATCAACTAAATTCCAGAGTCCTTTAATCTAGCTGACACCTATGACCCACTCCTTGACCCATGACATAACTGGAGCTTAATAGCACCGCCTTTTGATGTAAGAACTGTTCAGAACAGCTTCATATGGACCCATGTTAACATTTTAAGTAGGCATTTAAAATCCCATTTAAAAAATGCTGTGAATGAGCCCTACAAAACCTTTTGAATCAGGGCAAATATTCTGCTACCTTTTTCATATTGGTGTTTCTGCCGGGGATAGAAAGGTTTTTCCACACATGGAAACAACTTTCATCATGGTTCGTGATAACTTCTGAGCTCCAGAAGAGAAAGGTGCATTTTTGATAGTTGAAGGTATGGCACTGGAACTCCCTTGGGATGAGATCTAGGAAAGCAGACCTAGTTATTTATTCGATATCACTAAAAATCTGTGTTTGCTTCCTTAGCCACAAATCAGCCTTAAATCCTCAATGGAATTTAAGCTGGTGTGCATGGGGGCTGTGCGGTTCTTTAATCACACTGACCATTTGCTGTAAGTTAGGCTGAGAGACAATTGGGAATTTGGAGGTATAATGGACTGTAGGGTGGTCAGAGATGCAGCACGAAAAAATGAGGAAGTGCATCAGTACAAAAAGGGACAATAGATTTGCATATGCTAATTTACACATATAGACACAAGTTTGGAAATAGCTCCTATAATTAAAACAGAAACACAGCATGTCTCACCATAGTGGAGGAGTGTGACTTGTGTGCCTACACATTCTGCTGAACAGATGCTGGCTGTTGATGGCCAATAAAATAGAAAACCAACACAGAGCAAAAATGCATATGTAAAGGGTTAATTGCGAGAGCTGAACACCTCTACAGTCATACCTCGGGTTGAAGTAGCTTCAAGTTACCAGTAAGTATTTTCGGGTTGCGCTCTGTGGCGACCTGGAAGTAACAGAGCGTGTTACTTCCAGGTTTTGCCACTTGCGCATGCACAGACGCTCAAAACGATGTCACGCTCATGCACGGAAGCGGCGAAACGCGGCCCGCACATGCGCAGACGTGCAGGCGCGTCTTACGTTTACTTCAGGATGCAAACGGGGCTCCAGAACGGATCCCATTCGTATCCAGAGGTACCACTGTATATTTAATCTGCAAATGCAAATACACTAAGCAAAAGTTGTATGTTCTTTAAACCTTAAAAGAGGGTGCCTTGGGTCGTTTTTATAGGAGGGGGAAAAGAGGACTAATTAAAGAGTCAAGTGACCCAGGGTTGTCTTCTGCATACTCTGCTAAATGGGAACTAGAGTTTAATTCCCACAAAAGGTAGAACTTTCAGAGAAGCATTTCAGAGAAGGTGGCATTTGCAAATGGCATCTTCCACTTGCAGTGTCAGGTGCTACAGCCTCCTCTATAAACTGGTTCTTATATAAAAGTAACGGCAGCAAACGTTCTTTCAATACACAATGGCTTGTTCCAACTCCTATAATCAATCACAAACATATTCAATAACTTTCTTATTGAGAAATCCCACACGCACACATCTGTTTGCACCTGTAAATTCCTGCAACAGTTAGCAAGACCAGACCTGCCATGCAGCAAGGTGATAAGACCTGCTTCATGGAGTCACTGCAATATTTTGTTGGCCTTAGGCTTGGCTGAAACAGCCTTGCATGGGGATGCCTGGTGGTGGGCCTAGTTAAGCCCATGACCCACTGCCTTAGGGGAATGCATTTTCCATCGGGGAGCCCTTTCAGGCAGGGGAGGCACTATTTGGGTCCTGTTTCGGGTCATAGGCAACTGGCAGCTTGGACAGACTTTAGCTGGACTGAAGCAGGTTAATTTGGGTGAAGAGACATATCTCAGTGATAGGTCAATGCTTAGGCTGGGAGAGAACCCTGTCTGCAGCCCTGAAGAACCACTGCCAGTCACTGAGGTCTGTGCTGAGCTAGGTTGACCAATGGTTTAAGGCAGGTTCCTATGTTCCTAGCTTAGGTTTCTACCATAGAGATAGATGTCTATGGTACTCCAGTGTTTGAGCTACGACTCTACAGTGGGGAGGCGTAAGGAAATGTAGTTTAATTACCAAAGCAACACAGGATGGAGCGGGTTAATAGACATGCTGTTAATGGCCAACCAAAGTCTAGGAAGGGTCACAGACAGCGCAACTGTACAACAGGCTAAACAAATATGCCCCAGCAAGGTTAAATACTGTGAGCAGTGTCAGCCTTTCCTGCAAAGTTATGACATAAAGGCTTCTCCTCTCTGGAGACCAGTTTAGTGGTGATTATTATCAGTGGTTGTAAAAAAGAAGAAGAAGTGGTTTGGAATGTTCTCTTAAAAACACTGATGCGTCAAACATAAAAACTTTGCATCCTCAGAAGGAATAAAGCAAAGTTGTGTAGCCTTCAGTGTAGAAGACGGAGGAATAAATTATTTGCTGTGCAGAGGTTTCAATGCTCTTGCCCATAATGATATGATACACACACACACACACACACACACACACACACACACTCTTTTCCTCAGCATTTTCTGGGGACATGATTTGGCTCACAGGAGACCATTCTTTTGGGCATTCTCTGTGAGGATGCTGGGAAGCTGCTTCATGACTCAGGCTTGAATCCCACCAAGGATGGACAAATCTCTCAATGTTAGCTTCTCTCTCAGTTTCTTGTTTCTCTAGTCTTAAGTTCAGTCCCTCACATTCCTGCATGCGTTTGCAATTTTTGTTTTGTAAAATTCCTCATGAAAATTCATTCATATTTTAGTGCAGATTTCTCATAATAGACACATTTTGGTACGCAAATTTATCTGTTATATGCATCTTTGCAAACTACTTCCCCTAATATAATGCATTTTATATGCTATTTTCATCAATATACAATTTTTTTTATACACTTTCCCTGAATATACTCATTTTGTACTCATTATTTGGCCGGACAACTGTATCACAAAATTCAGAGAAGAGCAAATTTCAAAGGATTGCTGTACTCTGGTTCGCATATTGCTTGGGAAAGTACAGATTAGGTAGTTTAGCTTTAAAATCCTAACCAAGCCAAATATCTTCCCTATCCGTTAATCCAACTAAGTCACTGTCCAATAGAACCTCCCCTCCCCTTCCTCCCCAAAATCTACTGTAAAGGGTTGGTATATATGTGCATGTTTGTTGGTAAAGCAGACACTTTCCCAAAACAGTGAATAAGCCTGTGGTCAGTTGCCATGGATGAATTTAAGGGATGACTATTATTCCAAACACTAAACCCTTATTCCCCCACCCCGACACTCCAAGGTTACTGAAAGTTTAACTTTTGTTTTCTCTTCCACACAAACAGGATGTGGCTACTCGAGGGCTTGAAATGCATGAAAATAGCACCCCTAGGTTCTATCTTTTTGCAAAATTATTTGAACTCCATAGATGCTGCAGAGTTTATATCCATATTTTTAGAGTTTGTGAGCCCTGGATCCACATAATCTGTGTATGTGGACGTCAAGGGAGCACTGAAAATTTCATTGAGTCTGGATCTTAAAGAAATAAGCAAACGCAAACAAAAACTAGCACTAACAGAAATATAGGCCCCATCTGGACTGTACTTTTAAAGCAGTGTCATGCAACTTTAAACAGCTATGACTTCCCCCAAGGAATCCTGGAAAGTGTAGTTCATGAAGGGTGCTTCAATTTTTTAGGAGACCCCCATTTCTCTCACAGAACTACAATTCCCAGAATGGTTTTACAGTCCTTTTCCTCAGGTCTAGGTCTTTAAAACAGCCACACCCACACACCAGGGAAACCTAAAATTGACTTTTACAGAAAAAGCACACAAAACTAAATATTTTATTTTCTCCATCATGAAACCCAAGGCAGTATGTATGTAACTCCCTGGCCAATCCACCATCAATGTACCAACCAGACCCAAAATTGCTTATCTTCAGCAATGTTCTGTACCCTAAGAGCCATGTATGCATACAAAATACACAACTCAGTTCCCATCTTCTGAGGAAAAAATAATAATCCACGAAGAGAGCTGTTTTTTTCTGGATATTTGGATCTTAATGGCAAGTGCACTTTGAGTTCAAAACCTTTTTGGAGAATGCAGGGGTAAGTCTGGAATGCCAAACACTTAAATGATGTTTATTCCCTAAATTCCAGATATTATGAGGAATGGTGGTTCAGAGGGCAAGCTGATACAACTACACTGAAATGTAATGCGCTGCATTATGGATGGGTGGGGAATGAAGCCCTTTTTTATACAAACAAACAAACAAACAAAAAACAACCCAGGCTATCAGGTAAACATGAAGAGAAATAAATGCAACACTAAAAAAAGTTTTCCATGTGTATGCAGAGAGCGCCACCGAATCTTAGTAAATTATACCTCTCTGATTAAGCTACTCATTAAAGTACTGTGGAAAAAATCCAGTATATTTAGGAGCATGGCAGGAGACAGGTAGAAAATTATAGTAATTTGAGCTGCATTTAAAAAGAGGGCTGTGGATCACCCCAGATGTCTAGATCAGGGTATCCTACATTTAAGTCATGAGGCAATGAATTACCCTATCTAGAATGCAAGGCATGTTATTTTTTTGCTGAAGTCTGATGGATGTCAAAAGGACACACTTTCACAGATGACATCATTAGCATAATCATGTGATTACATATTGTTGGTGAACAGTTATGCTTTTCCCCCTCATCCTTTTAGTATAGCTATATATCACCTTGCTCCACATAGTTAAACCATGGCATTCGCTATGACAAGATGTGGCGACGGCCACCAAATTAGGGCTTTTTAGTTTAGGGGGACAAAAAAATCCCCATGGTGTGCAAACAGAGTTTTTTTCTCCCTTTTATCTCCTAATGCTAGAATCTGGGGCCATCCCATGAAGGATGGTGCATGTAGTTCTCCTCCTTCCCATTTTTTCCTCACAACAACGTCATGAGGTAAATTAGGCCAAGGGACAGGCCTGAGGTTCACCTACTGAGCTCCTTGCAGCAATGGGGACTCGAACCGCCCGCTTCCAGGTCTCCCATTGCCAGGAGATGGTTCATTCAGATTGGTATACAGGCATTATTCCCCCCCCCCCCTGCATGGGCTTTGGTTGCTGGCATCTCTTATCCCAAGTTACCTCACGCGCAGCTTTTGAGAGGAGAAAATGGGTTATTTGTCATACGCCGCCATGTAAGCTACACTCAGCTCCTTGGACACAAAAGTAATGAATAATAATCTTCAAAGCACTCTGCTGGAGAAAGCCTGAGATAGGTAACACATGGCTTGTCCCGAAAGAGTGGTCTGAATGCAGAGACCCACTGTGGCGACTGGCCCTTTGATGGCATTTAGCTTGAAACACAAAAGGGCCATCTTTGTCCGTCTCCCAGTGAAGCTCAAGAGTGTTTGCAACATACAGACCATTGTCGTCTGCCTTTTTAAAAATGCCAGTTGAACAAGCCAGTCTAATTGCCATCCAGGCAAACGACCGCTGTTACTGCAAACTGTGTAAATTGTCTGTTTGTTGGGGGGTTTTTTGTTTTTGTTTTTGAAAACACGGACAAACTAATTTTTCTGTTCAGAATCTCCTGCTGATTCAGCTCCTTTTCTTTTTGGCATGCAAAGCCCTGAATGACAGCCAAGGTGGCCTTCAAATATAGGGGGAGATTAGTTTATGAAAAATCAGGTCAGATAATTTTCTAGAGTGCATTGCTTTTCGCTGCCACTTACTCTGGTCTAAATAATAAATTAATAAACACATGCCATTATTAGGCATGGGCTTTGCTTCCTTGCTGAATTTTGTCTTTTTGAGACATAGCAAAAAAGAAAAGAAAAAAAGAGCTTCATTCTGTGTGCAGAAATAGATGCCATTTCCCATCAATGCGGGATTGATGATGGGACAGTGTAGGGGGAGAATACCTGCACCATTTTGTGGCTCTTTCTGGTCTTCTAGATGTGGCAGCCATTTTGTGTCATGCACCCACCCCATGGCAGCCATTTTGTAACTGGTACTCATGACACTTTTTAAAATTTCAAATATACCCATTGACCCCAAAAGATCGGTGAACTCCTATAGTGCAAATAGATTGTCCCTTGTCGGTTTTCTCCCATCTTCACAAAATACTTGACTTTACAGAGCTGAAATTGGCTTTATGAAATTTCAGAGAATCATTTCCATTTGGCCTTCATGTCTGACCCACTGAGGCTAAAATGAGCCTCACTAAAGTAAAAAAGTACATAGATATATAAATGATTGTGTTTGTGAGTCTGCTGTCATTCAAACTGACCTGTGTCAGCTGGGGGTAAAAACTAGTCCTCATTGCTGAAAATGAAATGTAAACATAGATGAAGATTTAAGATTTTTAAAAAAACAAAAACCAGAAGTGAAAGAAATGCCATTCTCTGAATGTGACTAGTTGTTAAAACAACACTCATGCACTTTACATCCCGCCAAGAATTGTTTCCATAAAGTGGAAAAAATATGAGGCATTTGGCTTATGTTGCGAAACAAATGTTGATGAAAGAAATAGTTTTGCTGGAATAAACCAGTCTCTGAAAAGTTTAAAATATGAAAGTTTTTGGCAAGGCCTGCATCTATGAGCAAAAATCACCATTGCTGGATTCAAAAGAGAATGAATTCAGATTTGAGGATTCATTCTGTTCTCCTTCAATAGCTCTGGGCATGATTCTTGAGAATGCTTATATCTCAGCTTTTCTTCTTTGGTATAATGGGTCACCTACACAGTCCTATAAACAAGGGCTATTATTAAGTAGTGGGTTGACATAGTAGCCGGCACAGCGATTTCTTCAAGTAGCTCTTTATTAAGATAAGCTGGAATAGAACTGACTGCGAACAGCTCAGCCGGCCTGTATTTATAGGCAGCCGGCTGTCAACATTGTAACCACAACAGCTCAGAGTTCCCGCCTAAACTAACTGCCGCGGACCTGAGTGAAAACTATCTACAGACCTGAGTGAAAACTATATACAGTATCCCCCTGTTGGCCCAGGGTGAAACTACACTACATAACACCCCTCCCCACCGAGATAAGGCGTTAGTTACAATCGTAATGGTTTCCTTATATACAGCACTACGCGTAATGGTTCAATTAGGCACAAAAGCATATCGGTTACATTTCCCATACTTAGACCAACAGTGATACCTGTCCAACAACGTAGTCCTTTAAATGAGTTGGGCGCTTGGAAACTCTGCCAGACCGCCGGGGACTGGTAGCCAAGTCCGGAGGGCCACACAGTTCTCGCTGAGGCTGTGGTGCGACCCTAGGTGGCGTTGGAACCAACTCCCCTGGATCCGCTGCTGTGGGTGGAGCCTCCGCAAGTGGAGTGGTCTGAGTCTGTTCTGAGACGGCTTGGTTCGGCTCCACGCTGGCAGTTTGCGAGGGAGGTGTAGGTGGGGCCTCGCCATCTGTACGTGTCTCTTCTGGAGCCGCAAGCGCAGTTGGGGGCACCTCGGTAGTGTCTAAGTCGCCAACCCTGCGCCTAAGCTGGTCTATGTGCCGTCGCCACAAACGTCCGTCTTCGAGTGCCACCTGGTACGAGCGAGGTCCAGTGACTCCCACTACTGTGGCTGGCACCCAAGGGATGTCCCCCACATAGTTCCGGGCAAAGACCTGGTTTCCTGGGACAAATGACCGTGGTGCGTTGGCACAGCCTGGGGGTTCAGCCACGGCAAAGTCTGGGTGTAGCCGGTCGAGCGGTGACCTGAGGCGGCGGCCCATAAGCAGTTCAGCAGGACTCCTCCCTGTGGCCGCATGAGGAGTGATGTGTTGCACGAACAAGTATTCGGCGACCCGCTCATGCCAGTCTCCCCGGTCCAGGCGCGCCAGTGCCTCTTTTGTCGAGCGCACCATTCTTTCCGCTTGCCCGTTGCTGGATGGATGAAAAGGTGCCGTTAGGGCATGGCGGATGCCCAGTCCCAAAAGATACCGCTCAAACGTGCCTGACGTGAACTGCGGTCCGTTGTCAGAGACAAGGACATCAGGACACCCATGCGTTGCAAACAGGCCTCGCAGCACCCGGATGACAGCTTCGGTAGTGGTGGAGGGCATCAGGGCGACCTCCAGCCATTTGGAATAGGCGTCCACCACTACCATAAAGGTCCGGCCGTGAAAGGGGCCAGCCAGATCGATGTGCACCCTCGACCAGGGTGTCTTTGGCGTCTCCCAGGTGTGTCCCTTAGCTGCCGGTGGTGCAGGCCTCGACTCTTGGCACGCTTGACAGGCGGATACCCAGGCAGTGATGGCATCGTCCATATTAGGCCACCAGACGTAACACCGAGCCAACGCCTTCATTTTGACAATTCCCGGGTGGCCAACGTGCAGAGCCTCCAGGACGCGCTGACGGAGTCCCTGGGGAATCACGACGCGGTCTCCCCACAGCAGACAGCCGCGATGAGCTGAGAGTTCATGTTGTCTGGTTGCGAAGGGCTGGAACTCCGATGCAAAAGGCCCTTGTGGCCACCCCCTCCACACCCAGTTGAGCACCCGGCTGATGGTGCGATCCTGGGCAGACGCGGAGGCCACAGTGGCAGCCGATACAGGCGCTGCCGGAAGATCCTCAATCAGGAGGAGCGATGAAGCTGGAGCCGGGTCTTCCACAAATGCTGGAAGAGGGCAACGGCTGAGGGCGTCGGCATGGCCCATCGATTTCCCCGGGCGATGGATGAGCCGGTAGTGGTAGGCAGCCAGGAAAACAGTCCATCGCAGCATGCGTGGTGAGAGGACCGGTGGAGTTGGACGATCACCGGCGAGGAGGCCCAGGAGTGGCTTGTGGTCAGTGATGAGGTCAAAAGTCCTGCCATAGAGGTATTCATGGAACCTCTTCACTCCAGCCACAAGTGCCAATGCCTCCTTGTCGAGCTGGCTGTAATTCCGTTCCGTCGGAGATAGTGTCCTGGAAAAGTAGGCGAGCGGTGCTTCTCTTCCATCTGGAAAACGGTGACTAAGGACAGCACCGATGCCAAAAGGTGAGGCGTCGCAGGCAAGGACCAGCGGCCTGGATTCACTGTACTGTACCAGCACACTGTCTGAAGAAAGGAGAGCCTTGACCGCGTTGAAGGCCACCGTCTCTCGATGACCCCAGGCCCAAGGCGTCTTAGTGCTAAGGAGTCGGTGAAGAGGCTCAGCCACAGTGGCTTTGTGGGGCAGGAACATGTTATAAAAGTTCAGCAGCCCCAGGAATGCCTGCAACTCCGTTTTGTCCTTTGGGGTGGGGGCCTGCTGGATAGCGCGGATCTTGGATGTGGTTGGATGAAGGCCGGAGGCATCGATAAGATAGCCCAGGAACTCTACCTGTGGAACGGCAATCAGGCACTTCTCCCTCTTTACCTTGAGCCCGGCCTCCTGGAACCTGGTCAGCACGGCACGGAGGCGCTCGAACAGCTGCTGGTGTGATTCTGCAGACACCAAGACGTCATCAAAATATGGTACCACGCCCGGAAGCCCTTGCAGGAGACGCTCCATAAGGCTTTGGAAGATGCCAGGAGCCACACTCACCCCGAACTGCAACCGGCGGCAACGGAATGCCCCCCGGTGGGTGACGATCGTCTGGGCTTCAGCAGTGGCATCATCGACTGGCAGTTGTTGATAGGCTTGGGCAAGGTCCAGCTTAGCGAAGACCTTACCCTCACCCAGGGAATGCAGCAGGTGTTGGACAACAGGAACCGGATAAGCGTGCTGCTGAAGTGCCTTGTTGATTGTGCACTTGTAGTCAGCGCAGATTCTCACCGACCCATCTGGCTTGACAGGCGTGACGATGGGGGTTTCCCACTTTGCGTGGTCAACGGGCTCCAAAACTCCTTGGGCGATCAGTTTGTCCAGTTGTTCGTCCACCTTAGCCTTGAGAGCAAAGGGAACCCGGCGTGGCTTAAGCTTGATGGGGGCGACTTGTGGATCAAGGCTAAAGGAGATGGGCGTACCAGTATATTGTCCCAAGGTGCCGTCAAAAACCTCGGCAAAGTCTTTGACCAGACCCTCAGTCTCTGCGTTAGAGATGCAGTTGATGCCGATGACTTCCAGGCCGAGGGCATCAAACCAGTCTAGCCCTAGGAGGCTTGGCCGCTGACCTTCGACCACCACCAACCGGAGCAGGCCCGAAAAATCCTTGAAGGCGATCCGGAACCAGCCAACGCCTACCACAGGAATGTCGTTTCCCTGGTAGTCTCTCAGGTGTACGCGGTGAGAGTCGAGTTGCCTTTTGGATACTCTGGGTACCAGTCTTTTGATGGTGACACGACGGACAGGGCAGACCCGGTGTCGATCTCCATGTCACATGGAGCTCCTTCAATGAGCACCGTGACGTTCAGCTTGCGTCGCGTAGACGAGTCGGTTTGGCCAATCGTGGTTCCAGACGGGCAGCGGCAGTTGGTGAGAGCGAAACAACTTTCCTTGGCAGACTGGAGTGAAGACTTGAACTTGCGAGTCGATGAAGGGGGGGGTGTCAGACGGAGCCGATCGGCAGACCTTAGCGATGTGGCCCCTTCTGGAACACCTCCTACAGATGGCGTCTCTGAATCGACACTTGGCACGGGAATGGTCGCCTCCGCAGCCAGCACATTCCGGTTGGCCCTTGGACTTCTGTTGGAGCTTCCTGCGCTCCCGCTTTGTCTGGTGCACGTCATCGTCTTCACTGGAGGATGCCTCATCACTGCTGGCCTCTTCATGATGCACCGGAACTGGCCCCCTAGCAAGACGCGGGCTGCTGGACTTGCGGATCTCCTGGGCGGAGCGTTCAGCAGCTTCTGAGGCCACAGCCTCCTCAATGGCTTTCTGTAGCGTGAGGTCTGGCTTGGCTAGGAGACGCCGTTGCAGATGGATGTCCCGGACCCCGCAGACGATTCGATCCATCAGGGCATCGTCTAAGTCTCGGAACTCACAGTGCATTGCAGCCTGTCGCAGGGCGGTGGCGTAGTTGTTGATTGACTCCCCCTCTGCCTGGTTCCGGTGGTAGAACGCATGGCGGGCAGCAATCTTGGACGGCTTTGGTGCGTAGTGGTTGCGGAGCTTCTCTTGGATCGTGTCCCATGGTGTTGCCTGGACTGCTTCAGGTGCAACCAATGCTCGGGCCGTCTCAAACACCTCAGGCCCACAGAGGCTGAGGAATAGGCCCCGCTTCCGATCCAATGATACTGCTGTCAGCTCGTTGGCTTGGAGGTAGCAGTCGAACCGAGCGAGGTAGGAGTCCCATGACTCAGAGGCTGGCGCAAACGGCGGTAGAGGCACAAGTGAAGCCATGATTCCGATGCCGGCGTGAAGGGCGATGGATGGAACACAGTGCTCTAGCCAGAACAGTCAGCTCTGAACTGGTTCTGCCCAGTGATTTCGCTCAATGATTTCGCTCAGTGATTTCGCTCTGTGGTTCAGCTCAGTTCAGAGGCTGGCCGCATCTGGCTGTGCTCTGATGTCCATCGATCCCATCTTCGTCGCCAGTATTAAGTAGTGGGTTGACATAGCAGCCGGCACAGCGATTTCTTCAAGTAGCTCTTTATTAAGATAAGCTGGAATAGAACTGACTGCGAACAGCTCAGCCGGCCTGTATTTATAGGCAGCCGGCTGTCAACATTGTAACCACAACAGCTCAGAGTTCCCGCCTAAACTAACTGCCGCGGACCTGAGTGAAAACTATCTACAGACCTGAGTGAAAACTATATACAGTATCCCCCTGTTGGCCCAGGGTGAAACTACACTACATAACAGCTATCAGGAAATCAAACTTGGCTCACGTGATTTTTAGGAGAAACACAGCAAGGATAGATGATTGATGACCATTCTAATGAAATATTTTCATTTGCATGCATCTATGGGGGAAATACCTCAGAAAGCGAAGAATGTCAATTTTACAATAATAAGTAACAAGAACCACACTGCAGCACAAATGTACGGTTTCAAAAGAATTGGCACAATGGGACAATATTTGAAATGTCCCACTTTTCTTTTACGCAGGCCACACACAGCCAAATTCTCCATCTGGTGGTTGCAATGATTGCACAGAGGACTGTTCTTCTGGCATTCTAGTTTGGTGTCATTCCACAGGACTCTTAGCTGAGAGGAACATTCCCATTTGATAAACCCTATTGTTAAAACTGGGTTAATGTGATGGGGGTGGGGGAGAAGGTGCCACCCCCCAGGAATGCATGAAATAAAATACCACAGAGTAAGTCCTGCAGCATTTTGAAGACTAATAAATTTATTATGGCATAAGGTTTAGTGGACTACTAAAAATACATTGAACACATAAGTATCTGCAAAACAAAAACTAAAAACATTTTGCCAACCTTGATAACGAAAAGAAAATACCCTGAAGAGTTTAATGTTTCACATTTTAAATTCGCCGACTCGTCATGCTTTTTCACTTATGTGTTTATTGAATTTATATAGCGCCCTCCGCAGATCTCAGGCAGGTTCACAACACAAAAAATATAAGATAAAAACATAAAATACTTCCTGCGTTGGGCCAGTTACTGAGTCTCAGCCTGCCCCACTTCACTGCTTGAATCCCGTTTTATGCTACCTTGCCGCCCCCTCTGAAGCCTTACTTATCAGGCTGCAGCTTCTGGGTTCCAGCAAGATCTAGAGAGAAACCCATGAGATCTCATGAGAGCGACGGAGGGAGGCCTCCTCATGATTTTGTAGGGTTCTTGCAGGATCTCGCTGGAACCCAGAAAGCGCTGCTGCTGATTCTCCTCGTTTTCCTGGTGGCGGTGGCGAGCCTGTGCCCACAGATGTGCCCCTTGGATTCTGTAGCCTGAGGCATCTGCCTTAGTCTGCCTCAGTAATGGGCTGGCCTTCTTCACCTGGCTGTTGCAAAGATATAGGAGATATAAAATGGCTTCAAAATGGACTTAGTGCTTGTATCATAGGCATCAAATTTTGATTCCTTTAACCAGGGTGATCCATCTTTGTACTATAGGGCCACATTCTTCTGCTCCCACCCATCACAAATTAGTATAACCAATCTTTTTCTGGCCAGAATATTACATGTTTTAGGTGTATAAGTGTCATCTGTGTTCAGTCGTGCTTACCCTCTGGTTAGTGTGCACAGAGGACTAATTTCTAAGAAGACTTACCTTAGGCCTGTAGCCACTATGGGTGGGAGATTGTTAAATTATATTTTAAAAAGTTTTACTATCTTACTTTTATAGGTAAAATTGTAAGGAAAAGCAGAGAGTAACTATTTTTTCCTAATTGCTCAGTTAAAAAAACAAAATCTGCTCCCACTTTCCAAAGTTCTGTCCCAATAGAAAAACCAGTGAGATAAGTAACAGGATTTAAAATGTTATAATGTTTATTTTATTAATGATGTAAGTTTGTTGAAATTACTTGATTTTGCAGTTGTGTACCCATTTACCTGGGAGTAAGCCACATTAAACACACATAGACTTACTTCTGAGTGTACATGTCTACCATTGTACTTTAAGTTAATTATACAGTGAATTCTTAATGACTGCTTTGACTAGCTCTTGCACAGCAGGAGACAAGCCCCTTTCCATAGTTTTAGAAGAAAGCAACTTATACGGAGTACCTGATCTCAAATGAACCCACCACATGAAAGATGAATTCTGGTTGTTAGATAGTTGGGAAGGGTAAGCTACAGAGATTCCAAGGTTTAGAAACTGAGACAGAAGCAAGAAAGAAAAGTACACAAAAGGAAAGGGGAAATGCGAGCTCTTCAGGACCTCAGGGATTCCTATAGTTTTGTGTCCAAACTAACTCATCAATCACAACTTTGGCTGCACTAAAATATTGAAAGATGGGAACAACCAGCTCATCTCGCAGAAATTGCTTAAAAGGGTACCTGCACATTTTGCTTTATAACTTTCATCTCAGGAGGACTGGTTGGGTAAGCTCTACTATATTATCACACATTGGACAAACATCTCAAAGAAGAAATGTGGTGTTCCTGTTATGGTGATCTATAATGCTTGAATGAAAAACATGCCTAAAATAAAATATGAAAACCCAATACTGTCCTTTCTTCCACGGACGGCACATTTTTAGCTCACATTGCCACACTCCTTGCTTTGTGAACCAGATTGCTACCCTTTGAAGCAAATTCTCCTTGATGTGCTCTTTTTACAGCCATTCCTTGGCTTAGGGACTTGAGCTCCTTCCATAGCTTTGCACTGCAGCAGTGTCATCAAGAGCAGCATCTCTGGGGGGAATGTTTAGACATTGCTAATGTCAGTTTGATTCAGAAGACATTTCCATTTAACTCCTGCCCTTATAAAGGCTTAAATCAGAGCACAGCTTTTATCACCAGTGCCAAGTGCTGTCTCAGTGTACAAATAAATGAGTTGTGCTTGTCTGGAAAAGTCTCAGTATGTGACAGCGCGGTGTTCTCATCATGGTGGCAGGTAGCCATTAGCGGTGTGTGTGTGTTTTAAAGATGACTATAACTAATTACATTGCAAGAGCAGCCTGGGAGCGAAGCAGACCTTGATTTTACCTTGTAAAGCTAATTCTGTAATGGCATGCAACATGGCTGCAAGAGATTATATCCTGCTTTCCTGCAGAAAGCATGCTGAAAGTCTGCTAAATCCTGTCTCTTATAAGACTCTTTCTGGAAAAAAAGAGAGCTTTTCCATTTCATCCTCCATTGGCATGTCCACCATAGTGTGTGTTCCTCTTCACCAGGAATCTGGATCTGCATTCTACAGGAGATATTAGATGGTTGTGGCAGCGGACAGGCACTCTAAGCAGTGCAACAAGGGAGAAGAAGGAGACTCTCTGAGGGACCTACCCCTGCAGTTCAGCTGTTAGTGTGTACCCACCATACAGACGTGAACTACTTTAATAGTCTTTCTTTTTCCACTGGGAACCAAGGAACTATGGTTCTGTGGTGGAGAACCTGGATAATCTCGAAGTTGCATGCAATAAACTCTGAAGGAGACAGGAACCCAGGGCTGTTTGGAAAGGGGTAACCCCACTGGTAATCCTAAAACAGGTCTGTACCAACCACCCTGAACAAAACCCACCACTCGTAAAAGGCAGTGACCCCCATCCCCATGGCACGAGACTTACTGCTATATGCCCGGCATTGAAAAAATAGGACGGTTGTCAGACATTAGTTGCTAAAGTTCATCCCATGATGTGCAAGCTAGTCCTGAAACAATGATGCTGTGCTGTCTGGTATAACTACAGGACTCTTAGGAATCAAACTATTTAAGCAACATCAGGTACTATCTCCTAATATTTAGATCTACTCCCAGAGTATAATTCCAATTCAAGAAAGACCCAAGTATTTGCACCATAATTTCCACCTTTGCTGAAAAAGCAGGAATACAAAACCGTACCTGGGGTGATTACTACTATTACAGACATAGTAATGAGGTGAAGATTACAGGGCAATTATAGCTCACAAGACTGCGATTTTGCTTTATAACTCACTATTAATGTCGCTTCAACTGAAGGTTTTTAGTGTTTTTTTAACTGAGATGGCAACATTTTGCTTTATTGAGAGGTATAATTAAGCAAACCACAGTAGAATTAACAAAGTGTCTCTTGAAGCTGCAATTCCGGATCTCGCCTGCATCCAAAGCAGCCTAGTCTTCTCCACTACCAAACCTGCCTAAGAACTAATCAGACCACAGAGGCCTGGAGGCAAGCCCAATGGATAAGTAGGCTCTTGGGGATCTCTAGACTAGAGGAAATAGGTCAGATTGGCCCAGATCTCACTATAACAAACCCAGGACACACTTAAGCTAACTCAGAAGAATAGGAAGCTACTTCTATCTTGCTCATCGTGAGGCCTCTCCATTTGTGGACTGGCCTCGAGGGCTTGAGGGTGTTGGGCCAAAAAGACAGATTGGGGGTGCTGCTGGTGTACTGCCCACCCATCTGCTTCCCTGATTGAGCTGGTGGAAGCAACCTCTGGTGTGGAGAACCTAGGATTATTGTCCTGTGGGACTTGAATGTCCATACTGAGGCTGTTCTCACTGGTCCGGTATGGGACTTCATGGCCTCCATGAGGCTGTCTCAAATGGCCATCTTTAGCCTGACACACAATCACTGATTTGTGTTTCTTCGCTCCTGGTGGTGAGGCTGATGGCCTGGAAAAGGGGTGGGGGTCTGTGACTGCATTGTCATAGTCAGGCCACTTCCTGGGGAAGCTTGGGCTGATGGCACCAATTTCCCCCTGCAGGGATGGAGGAACTGATTAGGATGATTCGCCCCTGGAGGTTTATGGATTCTGATGGATCCCTGAACACTCTGATTGATTTTCCCGGTGGGCAGAGCTGGCAATCCTTCTGAAGCTCTTGACTTGTTGGCTGCCCATTTGCTACTGGGCCAAGTTGAAGATTTTGGTATTTGTTAACACAGCTCAGGACCAGGTTGCTTGAAATATCACCTTATCCAGTGCTCTTTTTCTAGAAAAAGAGGTGCCAGAACTCTCAATGAACTCCTCTGTTTTTCTCTTATAATGGCAATGGTGCCCACCTGAAAGATGATGGAACTGAGTTCCAGTAAGTTCTAGCTGGAAAAAAAAGAAGGCCTGAATTTATCCCTCACGTGCCCAGAAGGTCACTGTGTTCTACAGGAGAGATTCTCCTTCAAGTGTCCAAAATACCAGAAGCCTGAAATGTCCACAGCAACTCAAGGGTGTGGCTGCCACCGCTCTGTGGAATAGCATTCCTGTTGAGATACAACAGGCATAACTACCTGCACTTTGTAGAAACAATTGAGTACCTTTTTGTCTCCACATGGTTTTCCAGCTGGAGGAACAGATCTCTCTGCCTTGGGTGTTCATTTTGTTTGCTTTGTGTTTAAAAAACCAACTTTGATTATTTCTTGGTACAGTTTTCATTTATTTTTTTTACCTATTTCTATGATATATTTGCAAAAGCATGTGGAAAAGGCGATTCGTGAATTAATTAATAATAATGCAGATTATATGGCATGCTCAGGGTCTCTGCTTGCTGTCATCTTTGGGAAAGAGCTGCAGGACCAGTTGGAGAATTAGCAAGGGCATGTGCAGAATGTAGCAAGTGCATCTTTTTCCAGTCAGTCCTTGAAATGCCATCTGTGCATACCTCTAGACTAAACCTTAAGCCAGTTTTAGCTGTCATGGATTGTCCATGGGAATGAGCCAGCTATGATTAAATGTTTCCTGATGAAAAGGTCTTGTTAGATTGCGGAAAATCTTGGACCAAAAGAGCTCTTGCCCACCTAACTAGAAACCCTTTAGGGCAAATCTGTTTAGAGCTGTCCAAAGAATGATATGTAGACAATATCAAGCATCTTCAAAAGTTAAATTGCTTTTAATATTTCCCAAGTCTGTAATTCAAAAATAAAACATATTAGTTAGCATTTATATCCTGAACCCCCACCCTACACTCTTCAGTTTTGTATCCCTTCTGGACAACATCCACAAGTGCCAAATTCAGACTAAAAGGTGTACTTTGCGCCCTTAGAGAAACTTCCTTGCTTTACCCTGGTAGCTCATGCAACAGATTAAAATGGTTTCAGTTTTGCCCACCAAAGAGGCCCATAGTACTTTCTTTAATGGGACATTTAGATCCCCCCCCCTCCACCAGTGATTCGATATACAGTATACAGATATTCTTTCCCTGCAATGTTCATGTACCAAAGAAGTGCTTGGCTTCAGAGTGTCTGAACATTTGTGGTCTGTACCAGATACCAAGACCAGAACACGAGGGCATGCTTTGATGGAATCCATGTCAGCAGCCTTAAGGAGTTATTAAAACTTTCCCCACTTTAGTGATGCAGATGCAATTACAGCAGGAACCGAGGGAAGACGGCAACCTGAAGTCTTCTTGTTTTCAGAGAGGCGAGATCTTGAAGCTTTAACCAAGGGGGGCAGCTTAGCCTTTTTGGTTTGATCCGGTGGTTTCTTCCTGTCACTTGCCTTGGGCTCTTCTGCAGACACTTCATCCAGCTCTGGGAATGTCAGCTGCATGGACTTTAAGTCAGACTCTGAGGTGCAAACAATTCCCTTGCTCACCATCCGTGCAGTCATGGGTAAGTTGCTGGGCAAGGTGAAAGTCTCCATCTCCTACAAAGGATTGCAGAGGCCATATTTGAAGGGAGGATCGTGATGGAGGACATAGCATGATCAATGCATATAGAGTGCAAATCCCTATTCTGAGCTGCTTACAGCCAGTTAGGGCCGGAGTAGTAAAGGTAAAGGGACCCCTGACCATTAGGTCCAGTCGTGACCGACTCTGGGGTTGCGGCGCTCAACTCGCTTTATTGGCCGAGGGAGCAGGCGTACAGCTTCCAGGTCATGTGGCCAGCATGACTAAGCCACTTCTGGCGAACCAGAGCAGCGCACGGAAACGCCGTTTACCTTCCCGCTGGAGCGGTACCTATTTATCTACTTGCACTTTGACGTGCTTTTGAACTGCTAGGTTGGCAGGAGCTGGGACCGAGCAACAGGAGCTCACCCCATTGCAGGGATTCAAACCGCTGACCTTCTGATCGGTAAGCCCTAGGCTCAGTGGTTTAACCCACAGCGCCACCCATGATGCTAATTCCATGAATGCAATTTAATGTGCAGTTAAAAGCCTGATCTTTCCTTCAAATAGAAATAGCAGCTTTGGAGTGGTGTTTCTTTTGTTGGGATTGTCATAGGTGATACAGCTATCAATGGCTACTGGCCATGATGTCTATGCTCTGCCTTCATGGTTCTGAATACCAGTTGATGGAAACCGCAGAAGGGGAGAGTGGTCTTGGGCTCAGGTTCCTGTGGGTATCTGATTAGCCACTGAGAGAACAGGATGCTGAATTAGATGGGCCATGGGACTGATCCAGCAGGACTATTATGCTCTTATGCTAGTGGTTCTCCCCCTCCCCTTCTCACTAGCCCCTTGGTCTATACTCTAAAGGCTGCTCAGACTTCCCTGGGGCTGTTATTTGCATAGCAAAAAAGGGAGGAAAGCACACATTATTTGCACCCAGGTGATTACTATGGCCCTATCTGCACTATCCATTAAAAGCATCATCATACTGTTTTAGGCAGCGATGGCTTCACCCAAGGAATCCAGGCGATTTGAGTTTGTTAAGGCTGCTGAGAGTTGTTAGCAGATCCCTATTCCCCACCACAGAGCTACAATTCTCAGAGTTTCCTTGGAAGCGGGGGTTAATTGTTATACCACTCTGGGAACTGTAGCTCTGAGAGGGAGCAAGGGTCTTCTAACAGCCTGCGGTTCCCAAGATTCTTTGGGGGCAGCCACAACTGTTTTAAGTGGCATGATCCTGCTTTATTTTATAGTGCAGGTGTCTAGTTTAGCCCTTGGTTGGGGAACATCTAGAAGACACACATATATATAATTTCTTCTCTCTCTCTCTCTCTCTCTCTCTCTCTCTCTATATATATATATATATGGAAGGAGAAGAAGGGAAAGGGTGCGTTTGAAGTCAAATGCATTTTCACCATCCATTACCCTGCAAAACTGTTGGCTCACTCCTGCAGAAGACCAGCCTACTTGCGTAAGCATGGTACATAATGATGGAGCTGCAAACTCACAACTCCTGTGCACAGGGAAGAGGGGATCAGAATTTTCTCTTTCACAGAACCGGAGGTGCCATTTTGTTTGAGTATGCAGATTCAGTATTATTGCTCCGTTCACACAGCTAGGCTGCTCATGTGAGCTGTGAATTGTGGAAGCTTGCTCACAGCCGACGGTGGGAAGCAACTCTCTTTTTCTTTCTTTCTTTTTATTTAATTTATTTAACACAATTATCACAAAATATAAGCAAAATGTTGCAAATACATACATACATATATATTTCAGATAAGCACACAAATATAAAAAAGAACAAAAGAGAAAAAAGAAGAAAAAATAAAGAGAAAAAGAAGAAGAAAAGTTGGAAGAATTTCTTCCAAATCTATTCTACAAATATCTCAATATGAAAATAATAATAAAATTTCATTGACTGACTTCCATCACTTACTCTGCACTTCCTATATACATTTTAAGCAAGATTGGATCTGTTATTCTGTATTTTCCCCATACAATCTCACACAAATATTCCAATCAGTAAGTTTTCTAAATCTTTCATAAATCTATCAAACTGCCATTCTGAGAGCACTAACTCAAAGTCCCAGTGAAATCAACGCGGCTTGGCATTTCATGTGGCTGGGCTGTGGTGCCACAAAGCAACAGGATTAAGGTAGGAGGGCAGGAAGAGAGGAAGAAGAACATTTGTATGAGGGGCCTGACACAGCACTCTTGCTCTGGGCCAAGCTTCTATCCTAAGTGATGTCCACCACACAGCTAGGCATACTTGCTTTGGTAATAGCCTAACATGCTAAGCACCAAAGATTCATGAGACTATAATCATATGATAACATGATGCTAGGGGTTTTGACCTGCTCAGGTTATCAAATAACAAACTGTAATGATTATGTATGTAATGAAACTCACATGTCAAGTCAAGAGACAGCTGCAAAAGGCCAGCAAAGGACTGGAGGCAAGCCAGTCAGAAAAGCAGGTAAGCCAAGGGGCTCTACAAGCTCTAGAAGCATGTGTTACATACCGTAGTTGCCAGCGCATGGAAAGGTGAACAGCCTGCCCCGAACCGGTTGACTTTGTGGGGGTTGATTTCTCCAAACAGATGTCGGCGGACTGTCCTCCTAGCTATTCTTTGCAGGAATTCTTCTTCCAGATTGTGTTTGAAAAAGCTCTAGTGTCAAAATTGGACAAGGAAAGAAAGAAAGAAAGAAAGAAAGAAAGAAAGAAAGAAAGAAAGAAAGAAAGAAAGAAATGCATGAGCTGTCATATCTGTCAGTCGGAGGCAGAGTGAGGCCTGCTTCACAAATATATCAGAAGGAGCTGGCAGAGTCTGGAGGATTGTATCGCTTCAGGTGGCGCCATTTCTGAATGCTCACCCCACGTTAAAAAAACACACCACAGAACAAGCTGCACACCAGCAAGAATGGTTCTAGCTTTTCTGTGCTAATATTCTGCTTAAGGGGAGATGTTTGATTGTTGTTTTTAAAAAACCACAAATCATGGGGGGCAGGGCACACACACACCCCTAGCTGGTCAACAAGAGATTTAGAGTGAACCTTGAGATCACCCCTACTGACATTATCTGCATTTTTCTGGGCCAGTAGGAGAGGTGAATGCTGCTGGTTCTGATCTGGTGAGACTGCTTCCAAAGAGGTTTCAAGATTTGGAAACCCTAGCTGTAATATGAACAGAGGAGTTGTGGTGTCATTTTGTGATCAGGCGAGGAGCTTGGAAGTGCTGATGGAGGGATTCAGGCTATGGGAAAGCAGGACTTCTCCAAAGTGGCTGCAAGTGAGTTGGGACACTCATTGGATCCATCCTAGAGAGCGAGTCTCGTGGTATTTGTTAGAAATGCTTACATTTTCTTTCCAAGCTCTTAAAGTATGAGGCAGGTGGAGGAGGTAGGATGCAGGGGAGGTATAGTGTAGTTTTGTAGCTGAAGGTTCTAGCTTCCAACAACATGGGAATAACATTGCCTGGGCTCTCCTCTCCTCCTTTCAATCACATTGATTTCAAAGGGCAGAACAGAACAAGTCTTCATTCCTCCTAACTCCTCAGTCCCATAACCACAGCACCTATCTCTTCGAGATTCTGCAGGTTACTTACCTAAGGACAAGTCTAGGCTTTTAGTCCATTTCCATACAAATGCCCCCCCCAATGTGTGGGATGGGGAGAGTGAAACTACTTGCAGAAAAACCATTGACTCCCTTTGTACAGCTCACAGCCCCCCACACCTATCTGTCGGAAATTTGGCAGGCTTCACCTCCTCAGAAGGGGCTATATGCCTGCAAGTTTCATCCACTGTTATCAAAAAATAAAAATGAGATACTATTTATTCATCTCCCTATGTTGGTTAATAGGGGAGAGGGACATACAAAACCTCACATTTCCAAAGTGAGGTTTTGCTTTTGTCCCAAGCTGAAGATACCCAAAGCAATATGAGATGAAGTGGCCTAGTTTTTGAAGTGCTGAAGCAGACTCTAAACGAAGCATTATCTTTTGTGCACACCCCGGTATATTATGCACAGCAATGCCATATCACAATTGGCTTTTAAGGTTTCTTTCACTTTCAAAAGAGGATTCAGGAGTGGGGGTGGCACTCAAGAAACCCACACCCAAAACCTCACTTTGGCACATGGAATGATATGTGCAGTTCTCTGGATCAAGGCTGGCTTACCCTCAGTAAAATTTCATTATCACGCGGAGCCCCTTTGATTAACCAGTGCTTACATTAGAAGCCCTTAACCTTGACCTGAATTCTAACCTACACTGTGGAAGGAGGAGGGTGTGGGTGTTAGTCAGATCATGATCAGAGACAGCAGGAAGAGCGAATGCTATCGTCAGTGCTGTTACCTCGTGTTTCCTTTGTCCTAGGATGCTGCTTAGCGGGGGTGTTTTCAGCCGGCTTTGCGCCGTGTCCTCTGAAGGAGCCTGATTGGGAGACACTTGTCGAGGACGGTCAATTCTGGGTAGCTGAGGCTCTGAGGAAAGAAAGCAGCCTGGGATGTAGTAGGAGGTGCACAATATATTTTGCTACTACTGTGCCATCAAGCTTTGATGAGCGAGTCTGTTTATGGACATCGGTTTATTGTAAACGGCTTACAGGTCTTTTATTATAAGCGCCACAACCCCAGAGTCAGTCACGACTGGACCTAATGGTCAGGGGTCCCTTTACCTTTACCTTATATAACTTTTATTGAAATCAATCAGGCAAGCAAGCAGCTCTGGGGAGGGGGGAGAAGCTCCTATACCAAGCAACTCAAGGCTGCCTTCTTTACCCTTCAAGTCTCTAAGCCTGTACCCACAACTGCCCCTTGCTCTCCTCCTGAGTTAGTGACAGGAGTGGGATCTCAATGTGTTTAGTTATGATGGTGCCTGCTCATCACACTCTGATGCTCTTACTGCCTGGGTTTGGATAAAGTGTCTTTCCCCCGGCCTCTGTGCTTGGGCTCCTTGTAATATTGGTGTGTGTTTGTGCGTGCGCGCATGGAAAAAGAACATCTTCAATTTGGCGAGAAAATCAGGAATGTCAGAGCTAGTTAGGAACAAGCAAACCTGGGGAAAGGCAAGGATGCTCATGTTGGTGTAGGACCTGTACACCTACTTGCGTCCCACCTGCTCCACCTAAATAAGTCAGAAGTGTCCAGCAGAAAGATTTACCCAGCGTCCTCACAAAGATATTGACCACATATCTTGGGGAAGGGCCATAGCTGAATGGGAGAGCATCAGCCTTGCCTGCAGAAGGTCACTGGATCATTTCCCAGCAACTCCAGATAGGGCTGAGAGAGAACACCATCTGAGCAAGAATATTATTGGCACAAAATTGGAAGCAAGAAGAATTACCGACGAAAGAAGAAAGGAGGATGCAACTGATGGACTATGCAGAATTAGATAAACTAACAGGAAGGATTCGAAACCTGCGGGACCAGAGATTCTCAGAAGACTGGAGTAAATTTACGGACAATTTGAAAAGTAATTCTGATGAACAGATTACGCTAGTAGGTTTGCAATAAGTTTTGTAAGGTGAATTATTTGGAATATTGCAAAAAAGACAATGAGGAGAATTATTAGTTAAAGATAATTAAAGGTAATATGAAATTAAGAGATGCATAAGAAGTGATAAGAACGGAAAATCATCAGAGGTGTTGATGGAAATCCAAAAAATATTTTATAAGATGTGAAGTTCTCTTGTATGAATGTTAATTAATATGTTAAAAACTAATAAAAATGTATGTATATATATAAAAAGAGAGAGAACACCATCTGAAATCCTGTCAATGTCGACAAGACTGAGCTAGAGGGACAATGGTCAGATTCAGTAGAGGGCAGCTTCCTATCTTTTTATATTGTTGCCATGAAGTTGGTGGAAATGGTATGCATAAAGCACTAAAGCAGTTATCAAAAAGGCCCAGAGACTTTAGTTCTTCAAGGAGGATGAAGTTCTGCCCAACATTACCTGGCTGGCACTAAACAGTGGAATGCAGCTCACAGCAGCACATTCTGTGGCTTATGAAGAAACACACAAAACAAAACAAAATCACACCTCTTATTATATTGATTAATCTTTCTGACCGCTGTGAAACATTCCTCATGCCAGTTGTCATGTTGACTTTGGGGACATCATTATATTTGCTGCAGGTGGAAAATTATTCGCCAGTCTCTGCATGTGTTAATATTGATTCAAGCTGTTACCAGCCTAATTAAGGAAAGGAAATATCATCTGTGTCCAGCATTTGGAGATGTTCAGCTTGGCAAATTCAAGACCCCCCTTTTCTGTATTCACTGCAAATGATGGGCACTCTCTTGTGTCTACTGTCCATCATCTGTAAATTGCCCTTCACTTCTGTGAACTGGCATTAACTTACAGTTGAGTTCAGGGATATTTTTTCTTCACCTTGTCCTTTACCCCTAATTTGTCCTCCCAATTAGAGCCTGAGAAATGTCCCAAGTCAGGTGTTCTTGCTCTGCATCCTGGATCTATAAATATTGTTTGCTAAGCGGTGGCACTAAAACCTATTTTGGAGAGTGATTTGAAATATTAATTTCAGTAACTCAACACTCCTGTGAGCTGATACTGAGTCAGCTCTTAATTTTGGGTGAGCCTGGGAGGGGATTGCTTTAATCTAAAGATCTGGTGAGGTTTTGCTATTGCTGCCTTTCCCCTGACTTACACTTACTAGTCAGTGGTGGGTACCTGCATCAGGACTCTTCAGTAGGAGTCATATAGTCCCCATGATTCTCAGTAGCTCTTGGCAGCACATGGGGTCTAGCAGAGGCTCCAGCTGTGAGCCCCTCACTGCAGCTAGATAAAGACGGTTCAGGAAAAGGGAGAGGGTGCTGTTGGCAGAGGATTTGGTGTGGGGAGGTTTATAGACCCCATGATGCTTCAGATAACACCATCAGGAACATGGTGGACCTGAACTTTAGCCTGGCACATCATTCGATCTACTGAAAACAATTTATCTTGGAAATTGTTTAAGTTAGTTAATCCATTCCAAATCAGTCTGGGAGGAACTCGCCCATTACTGCTTGACAGCAAAGGAGCTGACACACCCCACATGCTTTCACAGGATACAAGCAGAATGCCTGTGAGACAATGGAAGCAAATAGTCTACCAACAATAGCTTTAAACTCATGCATAATTCCCCTAATTTTCTCGACTCGTTCCAGGCATACCAATTAGTTGGGAGATAAGATAGCGTGCCTGGCTGAGTTATTGACAAGGTCACAAAGATCTCAGTGCAGGCGATCTGAAGATGCTGCAGGTATATCCATGTTTACCTCCCTTAGTGCCTGGTGGCAGTAATTGGCTGGATGAGGTCTATAAGCCAATAAGCTGAAGTTGAATCCTGATGAGATGGTGGTGCTGTTGGTGGGCTATTCGTGAGTCTGGGGAGTCTGGGGAGACAACCTGTTCTGGAAGGATTCAAACTGCCCCCGAAGGAGCTGGTATGTAGCTTAGGTATGCACTCTTGGATCCAGCTTTGCCACTTGTGGCCGGTGCGTCTCCCTGACTGTGAGCTTCAAGTGACAAATTTTATCGCATGTTATGCAATAAATTCCATTACAAATCATGAAGAGGGGCAGACTCAAGGCCTGCCCATCACTTTTGATCATCTAATGTTTATTGGATGCATTTCCCCCCTAAATTGATTTTTGAATTCTGAATTTATTGTTATTCACGTTTTTACTGTATTTCATGCTATTTTTAGTTGCATCAATTGAGTGTTTTAAATTTGTTGTTCGCCACCCTGAGCCCAGTTTTCTGAATCGGGAAGGGCAGGGTATAAATAACAATTTATTATTTTCTTTAAAACACACACACAACAAAAGGTGCTTGGGGTGGGTGCTAGAGAACAAATCCCCTCCTCCTCCCTCAAGCAACAAACCCCTCTGCCGGTGACTCTGTACAACAGCAGGAAGAGGAGAAATAATTATTTCTCCCCTTGGCTCCCTCCCACTGGTGCTGCAGCAAGTTTAAAAATCCAGGACCCCCCCTCCCATCACTTAGTAAGGTAACAGCAGCATGGGGAAGGGGGGGATTCTTCTGCACCCTGGGAGCATCCCCACACCCCTCCTTTGAAGTTACACTGGATTTCCAAGGCTTCCCATGTGTTGCAAAGCACACCCTGTGGTGGTCCTTTCACCTTCTGGATCAAAGATGGAAAGGGTCAGCACCAGGCAGGCTTTGCAAGACATGGGTACCCTTGGAATTCCAGCAGAGCTTCAAAAGATGGGAGCAGAGGTGCTTGTAAAACTCACCCAGTGCTGATTCCCTTCAACACAGATCAGCACAGGGTGGGTTTTCCAGGCCTCCTTGCACCCCTTGTACATGTGCTTCTTTCACATGTTTGCCGCTTGCAGCGGGTCTGAATCTCGATATGGTCACCAAGATTTTCATGCAGTTATTTACCACCGCTTTCATGCAGCTATTTACCACCGGGTGAAAGAGGAGAGTGCAAAATATGGTCTGAAGCTCAACATCAAAAAAACGAAGATCATGGCCACTGGTCCCATCACCTCCTGGCAAATAGAAGGGGAAGAAATGGAGGCAGTGAGAGATTTTACCTTCTTGGGCTCCATGATCAGTGCAGATGGTGACAGCAGTCACGAAATTAAAAGACGCCTGATCCTTGGGAGAAAGGCGATGGCAAACCTAGACAACATCTTAAAAAGCAGAGACATCACCTTGCCAACAAAGGTCCGTATAGTAAAAGCCATGGTTTTCCCAGTAGTGATGTATGGAAATGAGAGCTGGACCATAAAGAAGGCTGATCGCCGAAGAATTGATGCTTTTGAATTATGGTGCTGGAGGAGACTCTTGAGAGTCCCATGGACTGCAAGAAGATCAAACCTATCCATTCTTAAGGGAATCAGCCCTGAGTGCTCACTGGAAGGACAGATCGTGAAGCTGAGGCTCCAATACTTTGGCCACCTCATGAGAAGAGAAGACTCCCTGGAAAAGACCCTGATGTTGGGAAAGATTGAGGGCACAAGGAGAAGGGGACAACGGAGGATGAGATGGTTGGACAGTGTTCTCGAAGCTACCAGCATGAGTTTGATCAAACTGCGGGAGGCAGTGGAGGACAGAAGTGCCTGGCGTGCTCTGGTCCATGGGGTCACGAAGAGTCGGACACGACTAAACGACTAAACAACAACAACAACAACACTTTCAAAAAGCTTCTGATAAAAGCCGCTCATTCTGAGTAAGCTTAGCAGACATGGGATAAGAAGACAAGTCCTCTTATGGATCAGAAACCAGTGAAAGAACAGGAAGCAGAAAGGAGGGGTAAAGGGACAGTTTTCACTGCGGAGGTGTATAAGATGTAGGGTCTGCTAGGGAACTGTTGTGGGTTTGTAACTCATTGTTAGGAGCAGTGTGTATGTGTGTGTAGGTAATCTGGATTATACCCCGTGCCCTTTCTAAACCTGTCATCCTGTGTGCATAGCAGAGGGAACCAGCCAAACCAGTTCATTTGTGAAGGGGATGACTTTGGCTGGCAAGTTAAGTACCACAGTTTACATATCCAAAGAAGTTGCTCTGTGCCATAGAGCAAATGGGTGGCCGTTCCTCACCCTGCTGCCACACAGGAGAACAATAGGCAGAGTTGTGTGTGAGTGAGCTGGAAGCAGACTGGAAACTGGAGACAAAGAGACATGTTTGCTCTGTGCAGTTTGCAATGGCTTATCGGGAAACAAATATCGGAGGCATGCTGCCTAGCTTGATTAAACTGTCGATCCAGTGTGTGGCTGCTTTGAAAAAGCCAAATTCCATGCTAGGGAACATTAGGAAAAGGGGATTGAAATTAAAACTGCAGATATCACAATGCAACCACACTTGGAATACTGTGTGCAGTTGTGATCACTGCATTATTATTATTATTATTATTATTATTATTATTATTATTATTATTATTAATATCACAGTTGTAGGAAAGGGCAACCGAAATAATCAAGGGATCGGAGCAGCTCTCCTGTGAAGAAAGGTTGCAATATATGAGGCTTTTTTTTTTACTTCAGAAAAAAGCAAGTAAAATGAAAATGCTACAGTTTATAATTACGCATGCTATGTACAAAAACACTCACTCCTAACAATAGAATCTGGGGCCATCCAGCAAAGTTGAATGTTGAAAAATTCAGGACAGACAAAGTAAGTACTTGTTCATATTAAACTTCCTAGTAAAATTATGGGATTCTCTACCAAAAGATGTAATTAATGATACCCACCAGCTTGGATGGCTTTAAAATGGCATTAGACAAATTTATGCTATCTGTAATGCTAATCATGATGATTATGTACTTATCAGAAGTGGTATGTCTCTCTGTAGCAGCTGATGGAGATCAAGAGGGGGGAAGAATACTGTTGTGTTCATGTAGTACAGGGGTCTTCAACCTTTAAGACAAAAAGAGCCACTTGGACCCGTTTCCGAAGAAAAAACAACAACTGGGAGCCGCAAAACCATTACGACATTTAAAACAAATATATCTCTGGAGCCACGATCTGACAGCGGGTGGGAAGGTGACGTCGGGACGGTGCGTGACTAACACACACACCGCCCCCATGCGACGTCACAGCCAGTACAGCGCCCGCCACACTGAGGAGTGTCGGGGCGCACAATGCGCCTCCTCCCCTTGCTAGTTGTTGAATGGTTTCTTTACATGTAAAGGTTCATCATTGTTCCACCCGATGTGTGTGTCTTTAAGGGGCCAGAGCAAGGGCCAGAGCAAACTAACGAGACCCAGCTTTACAGCTGTGAAACATAGCAGGTGCGGCTGAGTTGTACTGATTAAACTGTGTCAGCAATTGGGTAGAGTATATAAGGAGCAGCACATAGCTCTGCCATTACCCTGGGGGATGGGTTGGTGGTTGGGTCTGGTTTGCTGATGTATTTAGTGTAAATGGAGTTTTTGTTTTTGTTATTAAAACCTTGTTTAAGTTATTTTTGAGTCCCTTTTTAATGCATGGTCTCCCCAGCAAGCTCTCTGCAGCGCTACCATACTGCAAAAAGCCAACACTAGTATCCACCCCGGAGCCACAGCAAAGATGTAAAAGAGCCACATGCGGCTCCGGAGCCACAGGTTGCAGACCCCTGATGTAGTACCTCCAGGCTTCTTGTGGGCACCTGATTGGCCTCTGTGAGAATAGGATGCCTGTGGTCTGACAATGCCTTCCTTGTCCCTGCCATAATGGGCCAATGACTATTCAAGGATGCTCAGCAAATATATTCTGTTCCAAGAGGAATGAGCATTTTTACAACATTCAGGTTGCTTTCTCAGAGAAAAGCAGATGCAGGTGATTGACGGCGAAAGATAGACTGAGTGTCAATAGATTAATCATGTTATGATTTGTGTGAAAGACAGGCAGCGGCTGATCTCCAAGGCGATGTTTGAAGATGGGATTTTGAAAGAGAAAATTATGCAGTGTATCTGTTTGAACAAGGGAATTAGATATCCCCCCTTTTCATTTCTCATTTCAGATGCTTCTGATATGAAATGAGTTTGAAACAATGGGCTATGCAGAGGTAACACCCTCCCACCCGTCTAGACTTCATAAACCAACAGTTCACAACACTCTTCATTTAATATCTGCCATGATATTTTTCACTGTTTCCTCTGAATAGCAGCTGAGAATGCCTGCTTTTTGCTAAAGTTTCAGTTGAGATAACGTCCTAGTTCCTGTCACGCTTGGCAGTTTGTTTCATTAAGCCATTGAACTTACAAGCAGTAAGTAACATTCACTTGCAAAACTACATATATTTTTGGATGGGGGTCAGGAATCAGGCTTCATTTACCATAAGCAGAGACATAGGCTTGGTTCAGACGTAACAGGAAACCAAGGTTTCCCATTACCACAAATGGGTCTGCACAAGCCTCAGATTTGCGTGCTCCATCATCTTTTACAGCTGGGGGTGGGGGAGATTGTAGGCTTTCATTTCCCGTTTTAAACAAAATACAGTTGCCAGTGGGGGAAACTGTACTTTGTTGAGTTGAGCAAACCACTGTTCTCTGAGCTTGGACAACACAGGAAACTGTGTCTTGTTTAAAACTGGAAAAACAAACTTTGACTCTCCTCATCACAGCTACTCCTGCAGGCCTGATTAAGAAGTACTGCATAGCTGTTGCAGTAGAGGTTGTTGGTGTCCCCTGACAAAATTAGATCAACTAGCTTTCTAGATTGTGGCCAGGCAACATCCCTGTCACACTATTGGCTCCAATGAGCAGGGGAAGCACTCTTATAGGGTGTACTTTCTCTCAGTTGTGGGAGGCAGCGATTGAGTTTGCCTTGGCAAGTGGGGGAAGGTGGAAGAAGAGCCAACAGGCAGCCTGGGTTCTAACTGCAAAGTGAAGACTAGGGGGGAACATAAACCCATTACATGTGAGTGGGTGGCCTTGTCTGACTACATTTCATGGAGAGACAAGACAGCTGCTGGAGAGTCATCACAGGCTCCTCTTTCAAGCCTGACAAATAAGAACAGGCAGTTTTCTTGAATTGTATTTCTCCATCCTCAGCTTTCCTGGAGGAGCCTGGAGCTTGAGGAGTCCTTCAGTTTAAAATGTGAGAGACTCACATGCCCTTTGCAATTGTTTCGAGTTACGAAACAGTAATGTTTAATTACTTATTTGCATCTCTTTATATTTTCTGTATTTTTTGCTCTATAAGACTCACTTTTTCCCTCCTAAAAAGTAAGGGGAAATATGTGTGCATCTTATGGAGTGAATGCAGGCTGCGCAGCCATCCCAGAAGCCAGAACAGCAAGAGGGATTGCTGCTTTCACTGTGCAGCGATCCCTCTTGCTGTTCTGGCTTCTGAGATTCAGAATATTTTTTTTCTTGTTTTTCTCCTCCAAAAACTAGGTGCGTCTTGTGGTCTGGTGCGTCTTATAGAGCGAAAAATAGGTTTCTGCCCTCATATTCTGCCCTCATAAGATATCAGGGCAGAGGTGCTGCAACCCTCCGTTCACTACAACCTGGTAAACGACAAACATCTCAGCTGGTTTATCATGACAAAAAAACCTTGAGGTTACACATTTCATAAATTACCCACTGCCTGCCACTTATATATCTTTTCCAGTTTCTAAAGTATATGCTAAGGGATTCTTGACTCTGCGAAGCTGTTTATATACTTAAGTGAGTTTGGATTTCCGTACACACTGAGGCCAGTTGTTTTGAGCTGAGTTCCTTCTCTTAATTGTTATCCTTTCACCACAGCGGGTTTTGCATTGATGGCCACAAAGTAAAATGCTTAAGCTTCCCCACCCTAACTGGTCCAGCCCCAGGACAGAGAGCTTACAGCAGGCGGCCTGCAAAATGATCTAAATAGCTGCATAAAATAAAGTTAGGGCTGACAGACTGAATGGGGTGGTCAGGGCAACCTTGGATTTGATCAAATCTTACATACCTTAATGTTCAATTTGCTTATGCACATCCAAGGCTTAAGGTCAAACAAGAACTGACACCAGAGATGTGAGACTAGGATCTTTCACAGGCCAATTTCTGCTAGTACAACTACTACTAATTAGCAGCCCCACGTGGCTGCCTTGAAGATGACACACAGAGAGAGCAAGCCTTTCCTCTTTCGCCCCTTAAAAGATCCGAATAGCCTTCCTGCTGAAACTGCATCTTAATTGCAGAGCAGAAAAAGTAGAGAATATCTCCTCCCCTTGGTGCTAGTAATAGCAGTACGGGCATGATGTTTTATTTGGCCCCGATCTTTATTTTTAATGAGAACAATAATTGTATAAAAGTAAAATAATCCAACAGATATAAGAAACTCCTCTCGCAACACTTTCTCCCCCTGATGGTTCTCTTCGGAAAAACAAACAAAAAAACACACAAACCCAGGAGCCGCTTTTTTGTTTTCATGGAAGTAGGAAGAAATGACCGACTTCTAACTTTCAAGAACACTAAGCATTGCAAAAACAACAAAGAATATTTTTGTCTGAATGCTTTTAAATCATTTCCTTTGCAAAAAACAACACCACCCCAAATGTTGAGGAGCAGCAGCCTCTCTTCCCAATTTTCCAGCAATAGCCTTCGCACTTGAATTAAGTGTAATTGCCCAGGATTACAGCCTCTCTTGGCTGAGAAGGCAGAAGAATCTCCAGATAACAGTGTCTTGAACTGCACAGTGCAAAGGAGGGGCGTAGCATAGCTTTTCCTCCCTGTTAAACAGCTGGCACAGACTTTGCCTTTCACTGTTGAGATAAGGCCTGCTATATATCCATCCAAATAGCCGTGTGGATGCAGCACTAATCTGTGTTTTAACACACACGTTCACAAAGGTGTTTAAATATAGAAAGACAGGTGACTCATAGCCCCAGAAAACAGTATTCAAGGCAATCTGTGCCAGTAGTGATGTATGGAAGTGAGAGCTGGACCATAAGGAAGGCTGATTGCCGAAGAATTGATGCTTTTGAATTATGGTGCTGGAGGAGACTCTTGAGAGTCCCATGAGCTGCAAGAAGATCAAACCTATCCATTCTTAAGGGAATCAGCCCTGAGTGCTCACTGGAAGGACAGATCTTGAAGCTGAGGCTCCAATACTTTGGCCACCTCATGAGAAGAGAAGACTCCCTGGAAAAGACCCTAATGTTGGGAAAGATGGAGGGCACAAGGAGAAGGGGACGACAGAGGACGAGATGGTTGGATAGTGTTCTTGAAGCTACCAGCATGAGTTTGACCAAACTGCGGGAGGCAGTGGAAGACAGGAGTGCCTGGTGTGCTCTGGTCCATGGGGTCACGAAGAGTCAGACATGACTAAACGACTAAACAACAACAACAAAGTGCCAACGTTTCATTAGGCGGAAGGTGGATAGAGGAACTTGGCTTCTGCTTTTATGTAAAGGCATGGAAATCAGTTGGGTTTTTTTAAAGGCTTTTCTCTCCGTTGCCTAGCACTGAGATGGTGCTTTAAAATGCTTGGGATGGCAGATATGTGGTGACTTTAAGACTGGCCAATAGCAGGAGACTCACGAGGGAGGAATGTTTTGGCCTAGCGGGCCCCCGCAAACTCTTTATTTGTATTTACAATGGCAGTTTCTCCCCATGTACTACCGTCGTTGCGCTTACAAGTTTAAAGCTGCTGCATTGCCTCTTGGGAATGGGGGGGAAGCATACTTCCACGTTTATCAAGTGAGCACCCCTATTTGAACTCCATGTCAATCATCCGTGGCAACCATCCTTCCTTACTCTTCCCTATTCTCACCAAGATCTCTCTGAACTCAGTTCCCCTCACACTAAGAACTCCACCTGTTCACGCTGAGCACTGGCTATACTAGTAGCAAGAACATTATGACCTAGCGAGAGCATTTACAGAATGTGCTCAGCACTGTTCACGGCCCTCATTATGGCCCCATATGCACCATACATTCAAAGCATTTCATACTGCTTTTTAAACAGCCGTGGCTTCACACCAAGAATCACAGGAACTATAGTTTCTTAAGGGTGCGAAAAGTTGTTTAGAGACCCCAATTCCCCCTGCAGAGCTACAATTCCCAGAGTGGTTGAACAGTCAATCCCTCTTCCCAGGGAACTCTGGGAATTGTAGCTCTCTGCAACCTGAACAAATCAGGGCTCTTTGTGGAGGGCGGACCATGAACTGTTTAAAGTGGTATGATGCTGCTTTAAATGTACAGTGCAAACGTGGTCTTATTAGTTATAATTTGTGGGAGCACAAAGACCAAGAAAGGCAAGCTGTGTGATAAGGAGGCATATGAGATACTACAGTCATACATCGAGTTGAATGCGCTTCGGGTTGAGCGCGTTTGAGTTGTGCTCCGTGGCAACCCGGAAGTAACGGAGTGCGTTACTTCCGGGTTTCGCCGCTCGCGCATGTGCAGACACTCAAAATGACGTCACACGCATGCGCGGCAGCGGAGAAACACGACCCGCACACGCGCTGACGCACCGTCGCATCTTGCGTTCCGTTCGTGATGCGAACGGGGCTCTGGAACGGATTCCGTTCGCATCCCGAGGTACAGCTGTAGTTAGGACTAGAAAAGAGGAGATGCATGTTATGGCCAGAGCCTACTGCTTGTAACAATTCTTAATTAAGAAAAATAATAAGTATTTTTTAAGATTTTGTACAGCATCCTCTCCATTAGCCCGTTAAATGATTAAGAATAGGATGCAGGGAGTGGTGAGTTAACTAGGACAACTAGAAACACTCACATGTGTTTATGCGAATCCGTGTAACTAATTTACACAATCTCTCAGGAGGGGGCTTGCAAGCATTTGAGAATTGCAGAGCTCCCTGTCTGGCTAATGGCTAGGAGCTGAGTTTAATGCAAGTAGGTATATCCTTCCTCTGCATTCCCCAGGTAAGAATTTCACCAGGCAGTGTTCCTTTATTCCTTGGTATGTGTTTAATTATATTGCTCGTATGTGCCCAGAGGACTTTGGCAGCATGCATAAAGGAGAAAAATCGTGTCTGTGTGTGTGTGTGTGTGTGTGTGTGTATTATTTATGATGATTATTAGCAGGATTCTTCATACTGCATGAAATTCATATTCCAGAGACCGCATTGTACAAAACGAACCCAAACACCTCCTTTTCTACAGCTGTGCATTCCTTGCAGTGTGGTCCCTGTCTGTTTCTTAGCAATATGTCAGGCCTTTGCAATCTATTGAATAGCTTGGCAGTTGCACGAAGCTGTCTGCCTGTTAGAACCATCTGTTGCTAACTCCATCCTGGTGTGAAATCCTACCATTTCATATGTCTAATATTTCAGATATTTGCCTGCTGGCTGCCACGAGAGTTCTGAATGAACAAGGACTTGCAATCTGGACGGAGACTCTGCATTCTTTTCTCTCAAAGGCTTTGGGAACTGTGACTTCCTGGGTTGTTGTTGTTGCTTTTAAAAAACTATGCCAGCAGACTGTTCTCTGGTGGAACAAACTGAACAACCCACTGGGAGTTGGCTGTTTTTTTCTATTATTATTATTTGTGCCTAAGACAATTTTCCTTCTGGAATTTGATTAGCTTGTCTGCATGTCGTGGAGACCAGTGGCGTAGCGTGGGGGGTGCAGGGGAGGCCGGCCACACCGGGCGCAACATATGGGGGTTAGGGTTAGGGGGCGCAAATCCACGGGTTAGGGGGCACAAATCCACGGGTTAGGGGGTGCAAATTACTTGCCTTGCCCCGGGTGCTGGCAACCCACGCTACGCCACTGGTGGAGACTGTGTGTTATGGAGAGTTACCGCTGAAAGCAGCAGCTCCTTCGCCATCTTCTCTCCCCTTCATTTGTAACGCCCCAGGCCATTGGCTACTGCTTACCCGGGACAGGGAGACTCAAGGCATGATGATGCCATGGTGCATGTTTTGTAGAGCTACATGGGAAATGGAAACTGAGGGCTCACCCACACTTACATTTGCCCCACATTTCTAAGTGCAGGTCCATAGAACCACAGAATTGAAGAGTTGGAAGGGACTACGAGGGTCATCTTATTCAGGGTTCTCCAAACTTGGGTCTCCAGCTGTTTTGGGACTACAATCCCCATCATCCCTGACCACTGATCCTGCTAGCTAGGGATGATGGGAGTTGTAGTCCAAAATCAGCTGGAGACTCAAGTTTGGGAAACCCTGATCTGGTCCAACCCCCTGCAATGTAGGAATCCTTTTGCCCAACGTGGGACTTGAACCCACAACCCTGAGATTAAGTGTCTCATGCTCTACTAATTTTCTTTTGCCCAGGCATCAGTGTGGTGTAGTGGTTAAGAGCAGCAGTCTTGCAATCTGGGGAACCGGGTCCGCTCCTCCACATGCAGCTGCTGGGTGACCTTGGGCTAGTCACACTTCTCTGAAGTCTCTCAGCCCCACTCACCTCACAGAGTGTTTGTTGTGGGGGAGGAAGGGAAAGGAGAATGTTAGCCACTTTGAGACTCCTTCGGGTAGTGATAAAGCGGGATATCTAATCCAAACTCTTCTTCGTCTTCTTCTTTTCCCGTGAAAACCTGTTCTTTACTGCTGGGTCAGAGCAAACGGCAATCTTGCAAAAACCTGAATTGCCATTTGTTCCGATTCAGCGTTAAAGAGTGGGTTTTGCCAAAGGAAACCCTGTTGGGGCAGGGTGGGCGGGCTGCACATCTCTCCATGCAATGGGCAACAGAGGAGGAATCTTTCATACCTGATAACAAAGGAGTGGAGGTCGGTTATGAGTGGTCCCTCTTTCTCTCATAGAATTGTAGAGTTGGAAGGGACCTCACCTTTCTGCACGTTACTATAACAGCTGCAAGCAGAGCTCCTGTTGCTCTGACCCAGCTCCTGCCAACCTAGCAGTTGAAAAGCACACCAGTGCAAGTAGATAAATAGGTACCACTGCGGCAGGAAGGTAAACGGCATTTCTGTGTGCTCTGGCATTTATCACAGTGTTCTGTGCGCCAGAAGCGTTTTACTCATGCTGGCCACATGACCCAGAAAGCTGTCTGTGGACAAACGCCGGCTCCCTCAGCCAGAAAAGCGAGATGAGTGCTGCAACCCCATAGTCTCCTTTGACTGGACTTAACCACCCAGGGGTCCTTTGCTATTCTCCTACAGTAGCTATACATGCCAGTTCTGTGAGGAGGTTTCTAGGCACAACAAGCTCTTGCTTACCTGGCTCCTGCTGCCCCTTGGCCTCCAGTTTGCTGTCCTTCGCCGCATCCCCATTGCTGCTCCCATGCTGTGCTGGCTCAAGGGTCTCTTGCTCTGTACTTTTGAGAGGTTCATTTACACTGAAGAGTTGTCCCTCCTCAAGGATCGGCAGCGTGGCAAAAGCCCTTTTCTTTTTATTCTCTTTTCTCTCGCCTCGGATGTGACTCCATGGGGTTCTAATCCAAAGGGGGTAGGGATTTAATGTGTTTTACACACACACACACACACACACACACACACACACACGGACGTGGGTGGTGCTGTGGTCTAAACCATAGAGCCTAGGGCTTGCCGATCAGAAGGTTGGCGGTTCGAATCCCTGTGACGGGGTGAGCGCCCATTGCTCGGTCCCAGCTCCTGCCCACCTAGCAGTTCGAAAGCACGTCAAGCGTAAGTATATAAATAGGTACTGCTCTGGCGGGAAGGTAAACGGTGTTTCCGTGTGCTGCTCTGGTTCGCCAGAAGCGGCTTTGTCATGCTGTCATGCCACATGACCCGGAAGCTGTCTGCGGACAAACGCCAGCTCCCCCGGCCTATAGAGTGAGAAGAGCGCCATAACCCCAGAGTCGTCCACGACGGGACCTAATGGTCAGGGGTCCCTTTACCTTTACACACACTATATGTGTGAAATAAACACACACACACATGCTTATATGCTTATATCCCATTTCATGTAAACAAACAAACAAAATATTGTTTACTTAAACGTCTACATTTTGTATTTATGCTTGTTTTGCCATTTACAAAGAACACATCTCATACAGTCATTCAAAAGATTAATGAAAGCCAACACGGAACATGAGCTGAGAGAATGTTTAACCGAAATATAAATAAAATAAGCAATTTAGAAATAACCGCACATTTTAAAAAAAGTATGTGTTAATGTGTACGACTCACTTGCAAGTAGTGTTGTCAGGTACCCTTGTAGGGATTTCGTACAAGTACTATACCTGATGTTCCTTAACAAAGAGATGCTTCATGGTGGCCAGTTATTCACAGTTGGGCTGTGTTTATGCCCCTGCCCCTGCATTGCGGAGCCACAAGGGCCAAGTGGGTATGCTATAGAGTGCATTCACAGTGTATCAGAGAGATGGAGGTCCATGCATGGAAGCATTGATCTGGAGGGCATAAGCAAAGCCCTGCTGGATCAGAACAAAGGCCTATCTGGTACAGCAGCCTCTTCTCACAGTGGCTAACCCGATGCCTGTGGAAAACCTGCAAGAAGGACCTTAGCCCAAGAGCACTCTTCCTTACTTGCAAATCCCAAGAGGCTAAGGTGAGTTTGCATTTCGACTAAAGAGTAATTTCTGACGTTCCGCCCTCTCATTTCAATGCTGTCATCAGCGCTGTGCACACACTTCTATAAATAACTACTACATAATAATTGCTTTCTAAAAAAGTTAAATTCAGATTTTGGAGCATAGCAAATAAGGATCCTATGTATATATGGAACATACCCAGCTACACCTACTGCCATAGTATAAAAGTGCCACACTGTGTGTGTGTGTGTGTGTGTGTTTAACAAATTCATTTATCCCCCACAGCCCAGACTTGATAATGAGGAAGACTGCAGAAGAAATAGCTTTCACGTTATAACTAATTGCAGTTGTTTTCAGTGTAAAATATTCTGCAGGGAGAAGCTTGTAGGCCAGTTGATAAATGCACTGGACTTCGGAGACTTGAGATCAAACCCCAGTTCAATTACAGAGTCACTTGATAACTTTGGACAAGTCACGATTTTTCAGCCTCAATTATCAACCCATTAAATGGGAATAACAATGGGCAACCTTATGGGGCGTATTATAGAGAAGTCATACAGGGGCATATGGAACATTGGGATTTATAATGATCATAAATTTAAACAGACCACTCTTCAGACTAGAGGAACGCTGGGCTCTCTGCAACATGAAATGTTAGCTAGATTACATGTGCAGTTGTCAGGTAGGTGACATGTTAGGTGACACTTTAGATAGATGGCATGCAAATCCAAGACGCCTCCTGCTTTACAGGGATGCTTCAAGGTTCTCCAATGCTTGGAGGAGGCTTTGAAATGATGGATGAGAAATGCATACCTGAGGTGTGTGTGAATACATCTCCATCCCTTTCAGTGTCTACAGACAGCAGTCGCAAGAAGGCCTGATCCAGATTGGGACCACAGCACTACACAAGCGGCCGGGGCTGCGGGGGAGAGATGCTAACTCTTCTCCTCACATCACTTTACCAATAAAAATTCATTTCAAGCTATTTGCCTTGCTGTAGAACAAACCACACACAGCAGCACATAGGCTATGCCTTTATATTTTCCAATGCAGGCAATAGCTGCATCGGGGGCAGGGTTTTCATTGGCATATGACACAGGGGCAGCAATGGGGCAGAGGGCTGCACAGCTACTGCCTCCTGGACATGGGCATTGCTGCTGTTTACCTGGTTGGGGCAGGGGTGAGGTCAGGTGCACTGGCGAGAGTCCCCAACCTCACCACTGCCCTGCCTTGCTCTCTCTGTGCAAGCAGCAGCAGCACCACTGTCAAGAGGGTGTCTCAGTGCTTCTGCCCCACCATTTGCATCACTAGGGGATAAATTTAAACCAACAGGCAGGGCCGCCGCCACCAACACCCTGGACTAGATGTAAGAAAGAAGGCAGTCAGGCAGTGTTCGAAATTTGGCAGGCGCATTTTGCACCTGGTTATCAGCCACTTCTCCTGCCAACCTAGCAGTTTGAAAGCACGTCAAAGTGCAAGTAGATAAATAGGTACCACTCCAGTGGGAAGGTAAACGGCGTTTCCATGCACTGCTCTGGTTCGCCAGAAGCGGCTTAGTCATGCTGGCCGCATGACCCGGAAGCTGTACACACGTCCACCACATGTGAAAAAATTCTCCATCCTTCATTCTACATTTCCAACATGCTTTACTGATCATTCTGTACATTTTTGCTAGCTTGACAGGTGTTAAATACCTAGCTTATATATCTTGAGTTTCTCACACTGCAGGCAGGTGGGGGCCGCTTGGGGGCAGACCGGTGGAGCAATGCCCTGTTTGTCCTCATGGAGTAGCCTCCACTGGTCTGAGGTCACTTAAATCCTCTTCAGAAATGTATGCATTGGTTAGGAGCATAAATAATCCTCTCTTGAAGTGCAGAGCCTACGTGACTTGGCAAAGTTCACCCGCAGATAAAACTATGCTACAGGACATACAGTTAAGAGGGAAATGCCAGGGTAGTAAGATCACCGTACCACTATGTGTCTGCTTTTCTTATCCCTGGGAAGCCCTCAAGTGCTTTTCTCGAGCAAAATGGCAGAGAGAGCAACGCGTTTAAATGCCAGTTTCGAACAAGAACTTGGGGATGGGAAGCACTGCAGGGTCATTTTGCACATAAAAGCAACCCCAGAACAACTGCCTTGGGAGCAGGATGTCTGTGGGATCCCTGGCTAGGCTGTGCTCTTGAGGTAGTGCTGTAAATTTGCTTTCTGCAAGGTTGCCAGCTTGGAAGCACTCTCACTGTCAGAGAAATCTCCTCAGCTGCTGCACAGTTCAGAGCCGAAATGCAAGTTTACAAAAGGCTGAGAATTTTTCAGGTTTTGCTGTTTGGGATTTGTTGAATCCTCTTGACCTCAAGGTTCATCACTGAAATGTCAGGATCAAAATCTCACCGCAGAACTCAGAACGCCTCTTTGTGCGTAAACAACCCACAGTTAGATATAGAACATTGTCTCAGTGTTTGTTTGCTTTTTTTAAAAAATATATCTATGAGCTGTGCAATTAGTATTCAACTTTATATGTGGCTTTTAAACGTTTCTTTAAATAAAGAAAAAACTTAATGCTGTGCTGTCTGCCTACTGAGCCACTGAAAAAGTTCCATTTGTTTCTTGTGGGCCCAGCATGCACGGTACAACACATGCCTGAACTGCTTTCCTGAACAAAGCATTTACACAAAACCTGGTTGGTAACAGTGGCGGACTTTGGGCTGCAGTGTGGTGCCCAGTGTGGCTGAACCAGTCATGCTACCCTAAAACAGCCTCTTTTGGTGGCAACATTAACTTGAAAACCTGATGATTTTCAAAGGTTGTGCTATAAAATTTGCCAATGGCTTTCGTAACAGCGCAGTCTATTTTCATATATCCTGTACAACCGTTATAGGCAATGCAGTGTTTTGTGGCCTGTTCAGTGGGAGGTCGTTTCGGCTGAAATGCAAAGGATTTCGCTATTCCCCTGCGTACACAGCAGGGGTCAGCAAACTTTTTCAGCCGGGGGCCGGTCCACCATCCTTCAGACCATGTGGTGGGCCGGACTATATTTTTAAGGGGGAAAAATGCCCCACAAATAACCCAGAGATGCATTTTAAATAAAAGGACACGTTCTACTCATGTAAAAACACGATGATTCCTGGACCAGATTTAGAAGGCGATTGGGCTGGATCTGGCCCCCAGGCCTTAGTTTGCCTACCCATGGTACACTGCATACATTTAAAACACATTTTCCCCTCAAAGAATCCCTGGAACTATAGTTTCTCAAGGGTGCTGGGAACTGTAGCTTTGTGAGGGCTAAACTATCCCAGGATTCTTGAGATGGGAAGTAGGGCTGTTCTTTAAATATGTGGTGTGTATTCAACTCTTCCTTGCAGGAAAGATGGACCTATAAGGTTGTTGTTTTTTGTCCCTTGCTGGATGTACCTCCCTCTTATCTCCATGCTAGGGAGAACATGTGGAGGAGTAACAGCAGCAAACCTTTGGGGAAATGGGGCCTCCTAGGGGGAGAAAAAAAGGGGGAAACTTCATGGATTCCTCTGTGTCTCTGAATGAAAATCATATTTGTATGTCTGTTCATGGACTCAATTCAAACTCCTCAGAGCACATTTGTTGGCACTGTTTCCTTAAACTGACCTTTTCCTTTGTAAACATATGGAGCCGATTTCCCCTTGATGCAACTGAGTTTGCGAGAAAGAACACAAAGGACTTAGAACGATAGGGCTCCATTTGTTGACACTGCGGGTGCACACACAGTCTTGGTTGTTTTCATAGAGAGGACACCCTCTCAAAATGATAAACCAGGCGCCTTATGAAACCTGGGTCAAACCTTTGGCACAATAAAGAAGTCTGAATCATGTCAGCTCTATAAAGCATTTTGATAGCCTGCCTGGGTCAAATTAATTTTGTATATTGATTTTGCCCCTAGTTATGTAGGTTAGTACATTATTTGTTCTCTTTAAAAGGATATTCTATGGCCTTAATGAATATATTCTTTACATAAATGCTCTATAAAAATAATAATCACAGGGTCTGCAAATATGTATTGATTCAACGTATTCTTTATCAGCTCCAGAGCAGTTCTTCAAGACACTTGAACAAAGTGAAAGGGTTTGCAGCTGAAATGTGGTTTGCATACATGCTAATAAATGCATACATGCTAATAAATGCATACATGCTAATAAATGCATACATGCTAATAAATGCATAACATTTGCCTAGTGTTTGTAGGCATTTGGGGCACAGTGGAGGTCAGAATACGTTGATTCCATACCTGCAGTATTTCTCTACAGCACTGTTCTTCAGTCTTAAATCCTTAGACGTTGTTGGACTACAACTCCCAGCACCCCTAACCAATTTGGCCAATAGTCATGGATGATGGGAACTGGAGTGCAAAATCTGGGAAGCTAAGATGGAAGAATGCTGCTCTACAGGATTCTGCCAGGATACCACAGACATTGCAACAGACATGTTCAGGCATTTGACTGAACACATGAATATCCAGTCTATGATTGAAGACCAGCCCTGCCCCATAACATTCCCAGGTGGGAAGACTGCTGTTTAGATCCTTGTGCTCAACACACCTCTACAGAGTGGAAGGAATGCGAAGTTAATATGGACACGCCGCAAGAGAAGATGATTGAAACTGTAGCAAAGGAAAACTTACCTGGAATGGGCATATATTGATGGTTTTTTCAGGCTCCATCTCTTTGGATGGGCAGGGCCCTGCACCAATTTTCCTTCTGGGGTCCAGAGCCTGGCATTTCTGTCAGAGGAGCTGTGGAGGATCACGGATCCTGAACCAAACATGAGGTCTTCAGTGCTCATCACACTCTTGCGATGGACTCTCCAGGAACCAGTGTGAAAATGGCGTCACCAGTATTTGCTAGGGATCTGAGCAACAGGAGACAGAGACAGATATTTTGTAGAACACCTCCTCTCACCCCTCTCTTTCTCCCTCCTCTGATCACGAATAGAGACTTTGCATTCTGTCCTCTTTTCCTGGTGGTTGATTGGGATATATGAATCAGGCTTCTCCCACCTGCTGAGCTTGCCTGCCCAGGATGATTTGCTCTTGTTTCACTTACAAGCGAAGTCGTTTCTTTTTATAAGAACTTCTAACTATGAACATTGTTACTGTCCCCATGCTATATTTTAACTGTAGCTTAATTGGTCAGCCATTTAGTATGGTTGTGGTTGTTTTTAGCTGTTTTAAGCATGCTATGGGGGATGTGGGTGGCGCTGTGGTTTAAACCGCGGAGCCTCTTGGGCTTGCCGATCAGAAGGTTGGCGGTTCGAATCCCTGCGATGGGGTGAGCTCCCATTGCTCGGTCCCAGCTCCTGTCAACCTATCAGTTCGAAAGCACGCCACAAGTGCAAGTAGATAAATAGCTACCACTCCGATGGGAAGGTAAATGGTGTTTCCGTGTGCTGCTCTGGTGTTGGTGTTCCATTGCGCCAGAAGCAGCTCAGTCATGCTGGCCACATGACCTGGAAAAACTGTCTGCGGAGAAACGCTGGTTCCCTTGGCCCATAAAGCGAGATGAGTGTCGCAACCCCAGAGTTGTCTGCAACTGGACTTAACTGTCGGGAGTCCCTTACCTTTACCTTTTAAGTATGCTATTGATTTACTTGAGTTGCTTTATTTATTTACTTATTTATTAATAGAAGTGGTTCATAATTTTCTGTAATAAAAATCATATCTAGTAAATCCCGTTATTTGTGTATATATGGTCCTGTAGATTCTTCAACTTACCCCATCTTAAATGACGGCAATCATGTAACAATACTTTCAAGTAAAACCCAAATAAATATATTTAGATAACCAAATGACTTGGGTTCAGGCTGCCTAAATGATTGCCTCCTTCCATATAATCTTTCCCATACCCTAAAATCTTATGGAGAGGCCCTTAGGAACACCATATGCCTTTGGCCCTAGGCAATACAAGTCTGACCTGTCCTGAAAAATTTCAGTGCTGGAAAGGTTGCTACCAGCTGTACTGGATGAGGCATCTATGTGTTTACATATTAGACATATGTAAGGCGATGGCAGCATCAGCTGGTCAATGACAGTTGAAATTCAAGTTGCCTTTGCATTCCAGTCATATTCAGTTCATACTATACACCCTGTGTCCAAACAGGGTCCTATAAATAGGAACACAGGAAGCTTATAAGACTTTCTTGGAAATAACAACAACAACAACAACAACAACAACAACAACAACAACAACAACAACAATAATATTTATACCCCACCCCTCTGGCTGGGTTTCCCCAGCCTCTCTGGGCGGCTCTCAACAGAATGTTAAAACACAATAAAACATAAAACATTAAAAACTTCCCTAAACAGGTCTGCTTTCAGATGTCTTCTAAAAGTCAAGATAGTTGGTTATTGCCTTGACATCTGCTGGGAGGGCATTCCACAGGGTAGGCGCCACTACCGAGAAGGCCCTCTGCCTGGTTCCCTGCAACCTCAGTTCTCACAGTGAGGGAACCGCCAGAAGACCCTGGGTGCTGGACCTCAGTGTCTGGGCTGAATGATGGGGGTGGAGACACTCCTTCAGGTATACTGGTGTCATTGGTCTATTTGGTTTAGTTTTGGTTATACTGACTGGCAGTGGCTCTTCAGAGTTTCAAACATGTCCAGCCCTACCTGGAGATGCTGGGAATAAAACCTGGGATGTGGATATGTTGTTAAATGGAGGAGCTTTGTCACCCATGGAGCAGAGATACAGACTTAGCATCTTACAGTGGGCAAGAGCAAAGAAAACTAAACATGGAGCACCTTTGGAAAAGTACTGCTTGTCATGGTGGTTGGCTGTGAAATCTTCCAAATGCAACTACTGATTGAGTTTTGGATACAACACCTTGAAAACATCTCATCCTAAAAGATTCAAAGCTGTAAGCTGATTGCAGCACCTACCTTCAGCCCATGACAGAAAATGGTTGCCCAATCCTGTACTAGGCCTTTGGTCTCCCAAGTTTAATTTTAAAACTATATTTATTTTTGAGGGAGAGAGGGAGGGAGGGATAAATACTGTTCCTCTTTCCTTCCTTGCATCCTGTATTTCTTCTGTTTCTAACAGGATCTATTGATTTTGAAAACCAGGTATTTAGCCCAAGTATCATTGAGCCTATTTCTTACCAGACCTTTTTTGGGGGGAGATGGCTAGATTCAGTTCAAAACCTCTGTGGCAGTAAGCAAGGTGACATGACGGCTAATCGTTAGCCCTCAGTGTCTTATGGAAATATCTGGAAATCCTTCCTTCTTACTCGTATGGATTTGCGACTCTGAACCAACTGCCGCTTCCTAGAATGCCAAATCAGATCACTTACCAGAACCTTCCAGAATCTTTCGTTCAAGCTTCTGTGATGCAGCCTGCTATCAACCTGCTCATATGTATCTCTGTATATATTCTGTATATATTCTACTACAGTGGCTGAATAATGTTGCAGTCATTCATTCCCACACTGGTATTGTGAAGTTCCCATGAGTGCGTTCCCAACTTTCTCAGTGTCACACACAGTGAAGCCGGGATAGGAATGCACCTTGCTTTTTAAGCATTGTGGGTGGGTGAGGGGAAGTCCCCACAGTATCCCAGCAGATTGAACATATTAAATAAGATGAAGCACAGGATGTCCTTATTTATAATGAATTAAAGAAAATGTTTAAGACTTCATTCCCCCCAAAACCGGAGGCATTCTTATTAGGACTCATGACACCAGAAATCCAAAGGAAACACAGACCACTATTCATGTATGCCTCAACTGCAGCAAGGATTTTAATAGCAAGAAAATGTAAAGCGAAACCATCCCTACAAAGACCGGGGATGGTTTGCTGCAGTGATGCATAAGGCAATTGCAGCGTGTGACCTGCTGGCCAGTGAGTTTGCACCTCATTCCTTCCACATTGGTGCTGTCACTACTGCGGCGCACTGGGGCCTATTGACAGGATCAAGGATGTGAGCCGCTAGAAGTCTGATACATACAGGGGTTATGTATGGAAGCAGCGCTGAAGTACGGTTATTAATATTATTTTGTTCATTCCTAGGTCTGTCTGCCCTGCACGTCTGGATAGTCAGGCACAGCATTGTCCACTGGGCCAGCAGAAGGGCAATGGACGCAGGCTTGGACTTCCTGACCACGTGGCACATCTCCTGGGTGTCCAGACGAGGAATGTGTTGGGAGGAGCTTCTCATGATGGTGCGGGTGAAGATGTCTACGGAAGGCACACCTGTGGCAATGGTGGTGCGGCTGGGTGAGAACCATTTGCCGGAAGCTCCCAGCTTGAGCCTGTGGACCCACATGCAGGAGGACTTGGAAGAGTTGAAGGCAGCTCTTCCTGGACTCAAAATTTTTTGGTCGCAGCTTTTGCAGCGACGTGTGTGGTGAGGTAGCCAACGCCCAGCTGCCACCGAGAGGGCCAGGAGGTGCGTCCAGAGCGCAGTGGCCAAGAAGGTTCTGGCCTTGGGTAGGATGGTGATCTGTCACCAGGGCATTACCTTCCATGATGCGTCCCTTTACAGGCTTGATGGGGTTCATCTGTCTGTGATTGGGAATGATTTGTGGCTGACAGCAGTGTCAGTGGGGTTAAGGGATTGGTTACAGGAGTGAGTGGTTGGTGGCGAGCGCGGGTGCTCGTGTGGTGGATAGGCACTGGTTCAGGTGATAGGGATGGGAGAACAGTCTTGCCATCCCTATGTGAAGGGTATTCCGTTAAAGGAATCCAGGGACTCAAATTGGTTTGGTCAACCCCTGAGAGGGGGTTGTGCCTGTGCCTGAGTCCAGGGGAGCATCTGGGGGAGTGAACAGAGTCTGTTCCCGGGCTTTTCACCTACCTCAGGTGTTCACCCTTGGCTGACCTATGATAGAGCTCTGGGTCAGCGCTACCTGCAAGGGTGCAGGGAGCTAGTCGAACCAGAGCCTATGCAACCACTCACTTTTCTGTAATCAATAAAGTTGTGGCCTAAATTCTGCCGAAAACCAAAACTAAAATTTGAGTCAATTGTGTGTTTATTTAGGGGGGGGGAGGTCTCTGGGTCTGAACACACAAAACTAATGAAATGTATAAACTTGAAAAGTATAAATAAAAACTTTTTTAAAAGTTTCTATGTACTCCTTCTCCTTCTCCTTCTCATGTTGTTGTTGTAATCCATTTCAAATGTTTACTTTATCAAGGGAACCATAACTCCAGACAAAAGACTAAGAGTAGCCCTGATAGATAATGTCCAGCATTCTGTTCCCATAGAGGCCAAGCAGATGCATACAGGAATCCCGCAAAGGGGACCTGAACGCAGTAGAGGATCTTGCCACTTGTGAAACCCAGAATCTGGTATTCAGAGGCATATTGCCCCTGACAGAGGACTTTCAGTGTGAAATTGTTGAAAGTGTTTGAAAGCAGCTCTTTCTGGAGCTAGTAAAAAGGGCAATACTTCTAAAATATATATTTCCTCAAGGACAGGATAAAAGGATGATTGTTGAGCATGGTGCTTTGTTTGTGCCTAAAGTTCAGCTTTCTGATTCCGAGTGATATGGGGAAAAAACATCCCATAGGGGACTAACCTTTGAGGCCCCTCTGTTGTAGTCTAGCAATTTTGAAAGCTACATAAGTGAGCCAGTGAAGGCCAATTCTCTCTCTCTCTCTCTATCTATCTATCTATCTATCTATCTATCTATCATCTATCATCTATCTATCTATCTATCTATCTATCTATCATCTATCTATCTATCTATCTATCTATCTATCTATCTATCTATCATCTATCTCTATCTATCTATCATCTATCTATCTATCTATCTATCTATCTATCTATCTATATCTATCTATCTATCTATCTATCTATCATCTATCTATCTATCTATCATCTATCATCTATCATCTATCTATCTATATCTATCTATCTATCTATCTATCTATCTATCTATCTATCTATCTATCTCTATCTATCTATCTATCTATCTATCTATCTATCTATCTATCTATCATCTATCTATCATCTCTATCTATCTCCTGCCTGCCTGCCTGCCTGCCTGCCTGCCTGCCTACCTCACTATTCTACGTGTTAGGGTTCCCATAAGTAAAAACAAAAAACCAGCTCTTACACTATTGAGTGTACAATACACCTTTATGGTTCTATTTCTTGCTGCTGTAATAAGACTTCGCTGGTATCTGCTGAAGATGGCACTTGCTATTTCTTCATTTCCATGGTGTTGTTTATCATGAGGTTTCTGGTGCCTTTTCCCACAACAGTAGCGGAACTGTCACATTCTGTCACTACCTGACAAGTGGTAAATAGCCAGGACTGAAAAGAAGACCTGCCTGAAAAGGTTCAACATAAAAGCGAGTGTCAAATACGCTTCACACTGCTGCTTGTCCCCTCAGGGCTGGTCCACAATGAATATGACATCAATGGATCTATTGACACTTGGTGAATCACTGGAAAATGTACAAAGTGACTCCGCTGAAAGCAGTATGTCTGAGGGTTGCTTATCTCTCTGATACAATCAAACGCAGGCTGGTGGCAGCTATTGGAGAATCATCCTTGTGAACATATTTAATTGCTGAATGGCCTTAGACTGAGTGCTTTACTCCAATGCAAATGCAGTGGGGAGCTTAAAAGTAGTGGAAAGAAAGGAAGGAAGAATTAAGGAAAGCGCATACAAAAAATTGATAATTGTTGAATGCAATTTATATTAATTGATGGAGAATGTTTTGGGGCATGGGTAGGCAAACTAAGGCTGGAGGCTGGATCTGGCCCAATTGCCTTCTAAATCTGGCCCACGGACGGTCCGGGAATCAGCGTGGTTTTACATGAGTAGAATGTGTGCTTTTATTTAAAATGCATCTCTGAGTGATTTGTGGAGCATAGGAATTCGTTCATCCTCCCCCCAATATAGTATGGCCCCCCACAAGGTCTGAGGGACAGTGGACTGACCCCCTGCTGAAAAAGTTTGCTGACCCCTGGTTTGTGGGGAGAGGGAAATGCTGGAGAAATTTTGGGCTAAGCAATATCTAAGTCAGTGTTTCCCAACCTTTTTTGGGCAAAGGCACACTTGTTTGATGAAAAAAATCTCGAGGCACACCACCATTACAGCCCCGTGACGTCAGCGCGCAGCGTCACACTGGGAGGGACGCACGAAAGTGTAAGTTTCAATTTTTCCCCCTCCCCCTTGCCGGGGAACCTCCAAGCTTTGGGGGTGGGGGGGAGGAGGCAGCAAAGCGAGGCAGGAAGGAGAGCGCGGCTTGGCTGGGTGAGCTTTGGCAGGGGCAGGGAATGAGAGCCGCGAGGCGGGCGCTGCGGACGGAGGCGCTGCCCGCCAAGCTCGCAGGCAGCCAGGCAGGCAGACGGCGAGAGCCCCGCGCTGGGTGGCCTCTCCTCGCCGCCGCCGCCCCGCCTCTCGCCGCCCGACTCACCCGCCTCCCTCCAGGCAACATCTCGCGGCACACTAGTGTGCCGCGGAACAGTGGTTGGGAAACACTGATCTAAGTTATAGATCATAGTTATAGTACATTCAATTGTGAGCCACCCTGATTATCTATGGATGAAGGGCAGTATAACCAACCAACCAACCAACCAACATCATTAGAACCAAAATTTTAAAACTGAAATAGCCACCCACCTATAGGGAGAGCTACTCTTGTACCAAGCGCTTTTTGTATTTCCTGTTTCCTTCTTGCTCTTTCCTCTCTTTGCAACACTTTCCTGACCATCCTTTCCCCCTTTCCATTCCATATCTTATATACCCCATCTTTCAAAAACAACTAACCCTTAAACCAGGGGATGCCATGAACTGGCAGGACAACAGGAAGGAGGGAGAAGAAGAAGAGGATCTCAATGAGCGCTGTAGGTGGGACGGGCACACATTGGGGCAAGCTGGGGATGGAGAAGTTGGTGTAGGAAGTACTCTCAGGGTGACAGAGGATGGCGAAGGACTGGGGGTCAGTGTACAGGCACCAGAACAGCATGACCCAACACCAGAGGGGTGTCTCCATGAACATAGCAGGCTCTGACGCATAGGAAGCAGCGGGAGCTCTAGGACATTGTTTCCTGAACTTGAGTCTCCTGCTGTTTTTGGACTACAGTCCTCATCATCCCTGACCACTGGTCCTGCTAGCTAGAGATGATGGGAGTTGTAGTCCAAAAAAACAGCTGGAGACCTAGGTTTGGCCATGCCTGCTCTAGGAGGATGAGGCAGGCGAGTGCCCACAGCCCAGCTCCCTAGGTGGCCAGGTGAGGCTTGCTAGGTCTGGGAAGAGGTGTGTGATCCTTCAGTGAGCAAGGTGCTGGCTTCACATTCACCTTTGGCCAGTCTGCTTAGGGCCACTAAGGCTGGGGGCATCCTCTTCCCAGGCTCCTGTAGGGCAGTGTGAGGAGGCACCGCACTTTAGGGTGGGGAGGGGGTGGCTCAGAAAACAGGGGCAAAGATGGAGGTTGTCTGGGGGACTTGAAAGGAGAGGAGGCTGAGGGAACCCTCCACAAAGGAGGGTGTTCGAAAAAGGGTGAGGGGCTGCCGGCTCTGCAGGCAAGGGGTGACATGACTGGGCTCCTGAGCCCCACAGGGGTGCTGCAGAAAGCATATAGTTGGTCAAGGGAACCATGAACTCAAAAAGGTTGAAAACCTCCAGCATTTGGTAAAACATACTGTTTACATGAGGGACGCGGGTGGTGCTGTGGGTTAAACCACAGAGCCTAGGATTTGCCGATCAGAAGGTCGGCGGTTCGAATCCCTGCAACGGGGTGAGCTCCCGTTGCTTGGTTCCTGCTCCTGCCAACCTAGCACTTCGAAAACACGTCAAAGTGCAAGTAGATAAATAGGTACCGCTCCAGCGGGAAGGTAAACGGCATTTCCATGCGCTGCTGTGGTTTGTCAGAAGCGGCTTAGTCATGCTGGCCACTTGACCCAGAAGCTGTACGCCGGCTCCCTTGGCCAATAAAGCAACCCCAGAGTTGGCCATGACTGGACCTAATGGTCAGGGGTCTCTTTACCTTTACCTTACTGTTTACATGTAGGCTCCATTAAAAAACAAACAACCCCCCCCCCAAGAATTGAGAAGGTGGGCCCTGGGGGTGCATGGACTATTGGGGAGTTTGAAATTAAAACGTGTTTCCGATTGCTCCTATTATAAAGCCTGTAGTTGGTATATTCAATATACCGTATGTGGGATTTAATGACTTTACTAATGGAAAGCATGTGTTGGGGCTGGTAAATGAGCTTTTGTTTGGCACTCGAGGTGCTTTCCACGGGTGTGAAAACTGAGCCGCCAAAGGCAGCGCATGTTCCAGCAAGAGAAGGGGAGGTGCATTCGTTGGTGGGGAGTATTATATTAAGGAAGATTGATCAGCTGTGCTGGAATAATAGCAGCTGCTTTGACAAAGCAAAAGGGTGACACATTGAGGTTTGCGTCAAAGGGTAGCTGTGGAAGGGGCTTCATAACAAAACAAAACAAAAAGGATGGTGAAACGATACTAACGGCAGAGGGTTATATATTCTCATCATTCAGTGACAAGGGCAGCTTGGCCTTGGTGGCTGAAAAGAACCAAAACTGCTTCAGTGAAGGTGCTCAGTAGCCTCAATGCTAAGTCATACTTTCCTTAACCGATGGGGAAATTCACTGGGCATCCCATAGTCCCATCAGTGTTTCCTGGCTCCGGATCACCCAGTCCTCCCAGATCCGCAAAAATAAGACCTTAAACTGCCCAACAAGCACGACAGGGCATAAAACCCAAACCACAATATGAATTCAGCTTCACAAGGAGATGAGGAAGATGTTAAAAGGGCTTTTGGATTTGATATCTGGATAAAATGGCAGGAAGGGTTTTGGTATTTTAAAACAGAAACAAAAATAAAAGGATATTTCTAACATTGCATTTCCTGCTTTTTGCCACAAGAACAAATCTACCCAAATGTCAGATTTGAAGTGCTTTGCCCTTGTGATGTTGATCTGGTTCAGATTTCAATGGCAACGCGAGCACCACTGTATCCTTCCAGACAGTCTGGGATGCAATCAGATCACCTAGGATTTGTTTACTTCTGCCAACAAGAGATAAATAAATGCAAACTATTTTGCTTGTTTGTATCAGGCTTCTTGGAAAATGACTGCGTGGTACCTTAAAGATTATAAATATATGTATTTGCCTACATGTTTATTAGGGACAAGGATGCCTCCATTACCCACTCAGGCTGCAGAAGAACACTGACAAACTGGAACGTGTTCAGAGGAGGGCAACCAAAATGGTCAAAGGCCTGGAAACGATGCCTTATGAGGAACGGCTAAGGGAGCTGGGCATGTTTAGCCTGGAGAAGAGGAGGTTAAGGGGTGATATGATAGCCATGTTCAAATATATAAAAGGATGTCACATAGAGGAGGGAGAAAGGTTGTTTTCTGCTGCTCCAGAGAAGCGGACACGGAGCAATGGATCCAAACTACAAGAAAGAAGATTCCACCTAAACATTAGGAAGAACTTCCTGACAGTAAGAGCTGTTCGACAGTGGAATTTGCTGCCAAGGAGTGTGGTGGAGTCTCCTACTTTGGAGGTCTTTAAGCAGAGGCTTGACAACCATATGTAAGGAGTGCTCTGATGGTGTTTCCTGCTTGGCAGGGGGTTGGACTCGATGGCCCTTGTGGTCTCTTTAAACTCTATGATTCTATGATTCCTCTGTGTACCTTTGCATGTAATTCCTTCTTGAAACCAGTGGGACTTAGGCCTGCAGGCTAGCAACAACTCTTATCTAAATAGATCACTTGATTTCAACCACTCCTATCACAAATCTGAAGAATGAGCACTAGCGAGTGTGTCTTATTTATGTACAGTGCTTGCCACTAGGATTGTGTGTTGCGTTTTAATTATTCTGAGCTGGTTTGGGAGAGGGAAATGGTTTTTGCCTGGGAAATGGTATAAAATATAATGAAGAAATGTATAAATAAACCCCAATGCATACAATGCCAGTGTGGTGTAGTGGTTAGGAGCGGTAGTCTCGTAATCTGGGGAACTGGGTTCGTGTCTCCGCTCCTCCACATGCAGCTGCTGGGTGACCTTGGGCCAGTCACACTTCTCTGAAGTCTCTTAGCCCCACTCACCTCACAGAGTGTTTGTTGTGGGGGAGGAAGGGAAAGGAGAATGTTAGCCGCTTTGAGACTCCTTAAAAGGGAGTGAAAGGCGGGATATCAAATCCAAACTCTTCTTCTTCTTCTCTTCTACTTGGGGCTCAGCTACACTTCCACTATTCCCCTGCCAAATAATAATAATAATAATAATAATAATAATAATAATAATAATAATAATAATAATAATAATAATAATAATAATAATTTAATATTTGTAACCCGCTCATCTGGCTGGGTTTCCCTAGCCACTCTGGGCGGCTTCCAACAAAGATTAAACATACATAAAAATGTCACACATTAAAAACTTCCCGAAACAGGGCTGCCTTCAGATGTCTTCTAAAAGTCTGGTAGTTGTTTTTCTCTTTGACATCTGGTGTGAGGGCGTTCCACAGGGCGGGTGCCACTACTGAAAAGGCCCTCTGCCTGGTTCCCTGTAGCTTTGCTTCTCGCAGTGAGGGAACTGCCAGAAGGCCCTCAGCACTGGACCTCAGCGTCTGGGCAGAACGATGGGGGTGGAGACACTCCTTCAGGTATAGTGTGGGTCCAACGCATGTCCTATAGGTCTGAGCAGTTTTGCCTTTGCTCCTCTGCATTCCCCCCAGAAAACTTGCTCTTTAGTGATAAATCAGAGCAAACATCAACCTAGATTTTTTCCCTGGGAGAAGGAGTGGGACAAGGGTAAAACTCCCATCAAATAAAGAGTTTTAGTGGGGGGGGGGTTCCCCCATTTGCTTGTTTTACACATATTAAAAAGTGGATATTTCTGCTGGCAGCTGTTACTTGGGATTTTGTAGGTATCTGCCATATATACAGCATGTGCTGCCCATGACCCAAACTTCCTCCCCTCTCCCCTCTCCTGTGCCACATAAGACTGGTTGGACTCTGTTGCAACCTGTAAGATATCAACCAGACTAGAGCTTTGAAAGTAAATGAATCTGTTCTGCATGCAGAACCCAGGCGCCCTCTTGTGCGTAAACCAGACAGATAATCTTTCAGACCGAACCGCACAGGATCTGCAAGATAGTATTCAATTTCTTTCCAAAATACAGATTTCTTTTTTCAAGAATACTTTTCAGATTAGAAACAGATGCTAGGGGAAGCTGTTTAGAGAAGAAGATTGCACAACTATATACCTGACCCGAGATGCCTCTATTTCCATATGAAGTGAAGACTGAATTCTGTTGTTTCTTTGTCAGGCTTTTTTTCTTTTTTTTAATGCATAGAATAGAAAAAGGTCAAGATGTTGACCTTTTAAATGTCGAAATAATCGGACAGAAAAGACATTTTCTTGCAAGCTCCTTGGCTCCCTTTTCAAATGAGTGAGTAAGGGCTAATATTTTCTTGCTTGTGGGCAGTGCTGGAGAACATTTTTCATCCCAAGGGCCACATTCGCTTCTGGGCGACTTTGTGAGGGCCACATAACAGTGGTGGGAAGGACCAGAAGCAAATTTCATGAATGCAAATTTTACCTTTGTGCAGCAGGGTAGTTTCTACACACACAAACACCCCTCTCTATCCTTCATCCAAGCAAGCAAGCAAGAGCCATTATTGAGGAAATATCCCACCCAGGAAAGCACACTCAAGCATACCCTTCAGGATTTTTCTGGTGAAAATACAGACCTCTACTACTACTTTACTACTGCTTTACTACTACCTTACTACCATTTTATTACTATTTTACTACCATCTTACTACTACCTTACTACCATTTTACTACCACCGTATTATGAATTTACTACTATTTTACTACCATTTTGCTACCACTTTACTACTATCTTACTACCATTTTACTACAATCTTACTGCCATTTTACTGCTGTTTCACTACTACCTTGCTACCATTTTACTACTACTTTACTACTACCTTACTATACTACTGTTTTATTACTACTTTACTGCTGTTTTACTACTATTCCACCACTTTACTATTGTTTTACCATTACTTAATTGCTACTTCACTACTGGTTTACTATTGCTTTACTACCACTTTACTTCCACTTTACTACTGCTACTTTATTACAAAAACAAACCAATAACCCTCCTCCCTCACCCTCTCCTTTGGCTTGTCCTTCACTCATGACTTCTCACTTGTTCCTTGATCTTAACTTCCCCACTTTTGCAAACCTTCCAGTTGTCCCTAATTTTCCCGGGACAGTCCCAGATTTATTGAAGCTGTCCTGGTTTCTGATGTTATCCTGCTTTTCCTTAGGACGTCCCTATGTTCATCGGAGAAATTGGATGGTATGGAGTTATACAACCCCCAAGCCATCCGAAGGCAACCTGTATAGGGAAGTTTTTTTTAATGTTTACTGTTTTATTACCTTTTTATATGTTTTGGAAGCTGCCCAGAGTGGCTAGAGCAACCCAGGCAGATGGATGTGGTATAAATACAGTGGTACCTCGGGTTACATATGCTTCAGGTTACACACTCCGCTAACCCAGAAATAGTGCTTCAGGTTAAGAACTTTGCTTCAGGATGAGAACAGAAATCGTGATCCGGCGGCGCGGCGGCAGCAGGAGGCCCCATTAGCTAAAGTGGTGTTTCAGGTTAAGAACAGTTTCAGTTTAAGAACGGACCTCCGGAACGAATTAAGTACTTAACCTGAGGTACCACTGTAGTAAACTTGTTGTTACAGAACAGGGCACCCCTATTTTCATCGGAGAAATGTTGGAGGCTATGCTTTTGTCCTGACTTCAGTTTTGACTACTGGCACCTCACACAGCTCCTGACTCACGACAGTGTTTTGCCCATCGCTCAGTTCTGACTAAAGGATTTTATGCGGCCACTGCTGGCGGGGACATTTTGGGAGCCAAAATATCCAACGCCACTAAATTCTGGTGTACTTCTTTAACATAATAGTGTAAACGGGGATCAACATATACACACTGAGAAGCCATTCCCACCCCCCTCACTACTTTATATGGAAACAACTGGAAAAACCTCTGTGATTGAGGCTACCAAGATGGCGCCTGTTTGTACAACGAACACTTCTGAGGTAATTCTTTGGCCCTGCAAAAGCCTCTCAGTTTGCCCACTCGCTGCTGCTTATTCATGTTACTGGTTTCTCTGTTGAAAAAATACAGAGAGCCGAAGGAGGAAGTTGAAAGACTTCTTTCCAGTGCTATTTTTCCAGAAAAAGAGGTGCTGGGACTCAGAATGAAGACCTCTTATAATGGCAATGGTGCCCACCTAAGAGGCGACAGAACTGAGTTCCAGCAAGTTCCAGCTGAAAAAAAGCCCTGGTTCTTTCCCACTTTCCGTGTCAGCTCAATGTGCTTTGGAAGGCGCTGATTAATTCTTTCGGATCCGACTTTTAAACGTACTTTCTGTCTGTCTCTTGGGGCGAAAGGGTTGGAGCTCACAGCACTTCTTGAAAAACCCAAGATTTCCCACTGAGGTCTAGAAAGTTTGGGGAGCCTTCTTCTGCGCTCTTCATAAAAACAAGCAGGTCCATTTGCCTTTTCGCAACACGTTCCATTTCTGTGGCTTTGATGTTTTTCCTTATTGCTATTTTAGTGATGGTTGTCTTTATTATTTAATGATTTACTTTGGCATCTTTTTTCACCCAGCCCTTCAAACAAGTTCCCTGGGCAGCTTTCAAGGTCATAAAATACGGTCAAAATGGAAGAATCTTGCCAAAGCAACCCACACTAGATAAAAGCAGCAAAATCTAAAAGCCGCAGAGAAGTCTGCAGCTGAGCTCTTTTTATTGTCTGCTTGCTAGCTTTTGTTTGTTTAGGCTCAGGGACAGCTTTGGGTTTCCAAATGTGTGGGTTCAAATCATCGCAGCCTTTTAAGATTTGTTATTGATTTTGGGTGTTGATTTGCTTTTGTTTAAACAGGTGAAGTTAGTACTATATAGATATGCTTCAAAAAAAGAGAGGGCTTATACAAACTCACGAGGGAAACATAGATGGAGCTGTGTTATCATGGATGTTGTCCCAGAAATTAATAAATAATGCCCATCTTTCTGCGAATCTGTCTTGCTGTTGACTATGTGATGTTATTCTCTGATATGTCAGTTTAGTCATTAGGGCAGCTTTCTGTACTCTCTGTAACCATTCTTTTAATGGCAAAGCTCATTTTTTCTTCCCAAAGCTGAGCAATGAGCCTGTTAACATACAACAAATTGTACATTGGCATTCCCACTCCTGTTTTCAGCACATACAAAGGGGTTACACTGAAGGTTTTAGAGATATTGTATCCTAGAATTTCCTGCACTGTGCTGAGAACCACACTTTCATTTTAATTTTTTTTTTACTCTGCTCCAGAAAATATGTAAATAATCTGCCCCTGATCACCTACATCTTGCTTAAGTCATGAAGTGTAAGATGCCACTGACAGATTTTACAGAGTTCTTTTAGATTAGCAGTTACAGTGGTACCTCGGGTTACATACGCTTCAGGTTACAGACGCTTCAGGTTACAGACTCCACTAACCCAAAAATAGTACCTCAGGTTAAGAACTTTGCTTCAGGATGAGAACAGAAATCGTGCTCCGGCAGTGCGGCAGCAGCTGGAGGCCCCATTAACTAAAGTGGTGCTTCAGGTTAAGAACAGTTTCAGGTTAAGTACGGACCTCCGGAACGAATTAAGTTCTTAACCAGAAGTACCACTGTATTCATCTTTTAGGTATTGTTTTTGAAATTTCAAGTCTGTTTTGTTTGTATTGTACTGAGGTTGTATTTTCTCAGACCCTTTCACCACTTCTAGGGTTGCAACTGATCAAACGTGATGTCGGTGAGAAACATATATATATTATGCTAATTCATTGCTTTGCATTCGCACTCGCCATTATACTTTTGAATTATGTATTTTGATATGGTAGGTCAATATATAGTTGCCATTAATTCTGCAATGTGTTGAAGCAGCAGATGTCTTAGGCAAATTAGTGAGATGATTGCTTGATTGTATGAGATTGCGCACCCATCGTTCAGCCAGCTAGTCAAGTGCAGCATCTTCTGAGCTATTGTACAGTGGTACCTCAGGTTACACACGCTTCAGGTTACAGACTCCGCTAACCCAGAAAGAGTACCTCGGGTTAAGAACTTTGCTTCAGGATGAGAACAGAAATCGTGCTCCGGCAGCGCGGCGGCAGCAGGAGGCCCCATTAGCTAAAGTGGTGCTTCAGGTTAAGAACAGTTTCAGGTTAAGAACAGACCTCCGGAACGAATTAAGTACTTAACCCAAGGTACCACTGTATATTATTTTGCCCATTACCTGCTTAGTTTACCTTTCACATCCCTCAAACTCATCTTTGTGAAGCTGTCACCAATGCGTAGGCAATGGCTGTCTCAAATGTACACAATTCAGCTTAACTGCAACTTGAATACAGCTTACATTTCCAAATCAGATGGAAGCTGGTTTGAGGGGAAAGGGCACAATTTCTCAAGAAACTACAGGATGTACATGGATTGTGGCTAGCGGCATGTGTGCATGGCTTCAAACACCAGTGGTGGGAGTGCACTGGAGCAAGAGTAAATTGTAATGTGTACAGAGCCATATATATATATATTATAATACTAGTATATATACCAGTATAATATATCTATATCTATATCAATATATACCAGTATAATATACGATATATATACCAGTATAATCTATCTATCATCTATCTATCATCTATCTATCTATCTATCTATCTATCTATCTATCTATCTATCATCTACAAACACACACACACACACACACACACACACACACACACACACACAGTATATGGAAATGCAAGCCTTGCAATTTTAACATATCACCAGAAGGTGTCAGACTATGCGAACACATTAAAAATGCAGATTTTGCTGAGGCTTTTATGCAAAATCTACAACTCAGTTGTAAAAGAGCCAGTCTTACGTCTTAAAGATCACTTCTATCCTCCCAGGAACTAAGGAAAGAGAAATATTCCTCTGTGGTTTTTCTAGGAATCTGCATTACGTTGTGCAACATATTTTTTTTTTAAGTACAAATGTGGCTACACAATAATGGTTTTCTTGTCAGAGGACAATAAACAAAGCTAGAAAAATTTAGGGGGGGGGGTTGTGTGTGGAAGAGAACAAATTCGGTCCCACTGTGGAACATTCCGTTTCCATGGCTTTTTAGTTAGTAGAGCAAAGCTGCCTTCCTGATGATCTCCAAAAAATATTTTCCTCCTCCTTTCCTGTATATTCACTTCTGTTCTCAGTTTCAGAAAGTTCTATTCAAAGGAAACTATTGTACAAACTTTTAGTCACTGGAATTCCACCCCCAACTGGATTGGAGTGAGGATTCAATTGTGTGCTAGTAAGGACCAAATCCAGGATTAATTGGTTGAAGTGATCTGGAAGCAATTGGTTTGGTTTTGGCGTGTGTAACCTCAGATGAGTTGCAAAGCCCTTCCTGAGGCCTCATTCTTACTACACTTCCCTTAATGTTTTCAAAGTTAGTGAATGTGCTAAACGGTGTGTGTGTGTGTGTGTGTGTGTGTGTGTGTGTGTGTGTGTCTTTCCCCTACTTAAAAGTTTAAAGTGAGGTGTCTTTACACCTGTCCGCTTCTTATATCCCTTGTACAGTGGAACTTCAGTTCTTGAACGTCTCCGTTGACAAACGTTTCAGAACCCGATAACCCAGAAGTAAATGCTTCTGTTTCCGAACGCGCCTTGGAAGTCAAACGGCTTCCGCTGTGTGTTTTTCAATTTTCTTTTTTTTTATTAAATATTTTATTAAGTTTTCAAACACATAGTAAAGAGTAAACACACAAGATCCCTTCACCAAAAAGATAACAAACAGAAAAACAAATACAAATACACCAACAAACAATATAGAGAAAGAAAGAAAAACCCAACTGTTCAAAACATTTTTTATATACCGTATTTTTCGCTCTATAACACGCACCTGACCATAACACGCACATCGTTTTTAGAGGAGGAAAACAAGGGAAAAAATATTCTGAATGAAACAGTGGACGTATCATTTTTGTGCTTCATGCTGTGGCCACAGACATGTGATCTGATGGTGAATTTGGGGTGACCCAATGCAAAAATCCTGAGAATCCCTGTGGATCCATGCTTTGTAACCACGTTTTTGCACCATTGCAGCCCCAGGCAACAGTGGGTGCGTGATTTTTTTTTTTGGGGGGGGACAGGCTGTAGCCATGGACATGCTATGTGCTCTGATGGTGAATTTTGGCTGACCCAATGCAAAGATCCTGAGGATCCATGTGGATCCATGCTTTGTAACCACGTTTTTGCACCATTGCAGCCCCAGGCAACAATGGGTGTGTGATTTTGGGGGGGCAGGCTGTAGCCATGGACATGCTGTGTGCTCTGATGGTGAATTTGGGGTGACCCAATGCAAAGATCCTGAGGATCCATGTGGATCCATGCTTTGTAACCACATTTTAAGTGGGGAGGGAAGGAAAAACACAGAAGGCTAAGAATGCAGGAGAGGGCTATAACGTGAGGAAAGGAAGGCAAAAGTTTCCCCCCATCCACCCACCCAAGCCAGCCAGCGTGCGCTCTCTCTCTCTCTCTCTCCCTCCCACCAGCATGACAGAAGAAAGCATTTTAACTGCATTAAGAACTATTTAGCAGCGAAACCTAAGCTTTGCCATCCCTTAAGAGGTACAGACACTGTAATCTTCCAGATCGCATGAATTTACAGGCAAAACACTGTTTAAGGATTTCATCCTTTTAAATGGAAGAAAGCATATTTGAATGCTGTGTGTCTCCAAAAACAAAAAGCAGGAAGTCAAATCAGAATTTTAAGCCGAACCTGTAATCTCTCTTCCCTTCACATACATTGTTCCCTCCGGAGCAGGGACAGGATAGAGCGACGCTCTGCTCTCCTCTCTACTTGCCTGGAGGGGAGGGGCTTTCCCTGCTCTTTGTTTGGACGCTCTGCTCTCCTCTCTACTTGCCTGGAGGGGAGGGGCTTTCCCTGCTCTTTGTTCCGTTTGAGCAAACACAGCAACGAAACAGAGCAGGGTGGGCAGTAAGACCCTGAGGCAGAATGAAGGAAAGCAGCTTCCTGTCTCACGGAGCTCCCTTCTCCCTGAAGCGCGGTTTGATTTTTGCCTCATTTTTCGGCTCCAGGGACACACATTCGCTCCATAACACGCACAGACATTTCCCCTTCCTTTTTAGGAGCAAAAATCTGCGTGTTATAGAGCGAAAAATACGTTAACTAACTGGACTTCCTTACATCTCCCTTACCCTGCGTTCTTTGTAATAAAAAATACCAGCAAATTATTACCTTGTTTCATACCTTATTTTGTACTTTTCAAATGTTATATTTCTAAAATTAAAGTAGTTTTTGTCAATTATTTGTACCTTAAATTAAACATGATATTACTTTAAATTTCGACCTTTTCTTACTTATAACTTAATTTTCTGTATCTCAAAATCAAATTACTGGGGCCGTATTTTTCTGAATCGTGCAACTTCTTAACATTCATACAACTTATATTGTTTTTGTAAGTAGTCCTTGAATTTTTTTCCAATCCTCTACCGTTGTTTCTTCTCCCAAATCTCGGATTCTGCCAGTCATTTCAGCCAGTTCCATATAGTCCATCAATTGCGTCTGCCACTCTTCCAGTGTGGGCAAATCTTGTGTCTTCCAATATTTTGCAATAAGTATTCTTGCTGCTGTAGTCGCGTACATTAAAAAAATTCTGTCCTTTTTTAACACTTTCTGGCCGACAATGCCCAAGAGGAAGGCTTCTGGTTTCTTAACGAAGGTATATTTAAATACCTTTTTTAACTCATTATAGATCATTTCCCAGAAGGCCTTCACTTTTGGACAGGTCCACCAGAGGTGAAAAAATGTCCCTTCAGCCTCCTTACATTTCCAGCATTTATTATCAGACAGGTGATATATTTTTGCAAGCTTGACTGGGGTCATGTACCACCTATATATCATTTTCATAATATTTTTCTTCAAGGCATTACATGCCGTGAATTTCATTCCGGTGGTCCATAACCTCTCCCAGTCCTCAAACATAATGTTATACCCAATATCCTGAGCCCATTTTATCATGGCTGATTTGACTGTCTCATCCTGAGTGTTCCATTTAAGCAGCAAGTTATACATTCTCGAAAGTACCTTAGTCTTTGGTTCTAGCAGTTCCGTCTCTAATTTTGATTTTTCCACCTGGAATCCTATCTTTTTATCCAATTTAAAAACCTCTTGAATTTGAGCGTAATGTAACCAATCTCGCACCTTATTCTTTAATTTTTCTAAGCTCTGCAACCTCCAATTGTCTCCAATTTTTTCTATTATTTCCCAATATTTCGGCCAGCCGGCCTCCATATTGAGTCTTTTTCGGGCCTTAGCCTCCATTGGTGATAACCATCTCGGGGTCTTGTTTTCTAATAAGTCTTTGTATTTTGTCCAGACAATAAATATTGCTTTTCTGACAATATGGTTTTTGAACCCTTTATGAACCTTAACCTTGTCGTACCACAAATATGCATGCCATCCAAAAGCATTATTAAACCCTTCCAGATCTAGGACATCAGTGTTCTCTAACAATAACCAATCCTTCATCCAGCAGAAGGCTGCAGCTTCATAATATAACCTTAAGTCCGGCAGGGCAAATCCCCCTCTTTCCTTTGCATCAGTTAGAATCTTAAATTTTATTCTAGGCTTTTTGCCCTGCCAGACAAACTTAGAAATATCTTTCTGCCACTTTCCAAAACATTCCACTCTGTCCACAATCTGTAGGGTTTGAAACAAAAACAACATCTTTGGCAATACATTCATCTTTATAGCTGCAATTCGACCCAACAAGGGTTTTTCAATTTTCTGAATTGAATTTGTAGATGGCCCATTGACCCTCAGTTTTCAAATATTTCAGAACTCGAATGGTCTTCCGGAACAGATTACGTTCGAGAACCGAGGTACCACTGTATTGCTAGATATTTTCCTGCAAGGTAAGATTCCTTTTCTTGCTGCTGCTATTGCTGTTGTACCATGTTATCAATCTTCCATACCCAGGAAGGCCATATTCTCCAACATTCCTCAGATGAAAATACAGACTTTTCTCACTCTCCTGACCCTCCTCGACCCCCCCCCATTTTTGTAGAGCATTTCCTATCAAAAGGTCAAGTGCCACCACCTTCTTCTTCTTTGGCGATCACTCATGGCCAAATAAGTTTGTCTTCCATGAACACGGTTTTAACAGTCCGTAAGTGACTGTGGAGGCCAATTCTGGATCCACACATCCTTCCACAGTGGGGACCTAGGTTTCTGGGTGGGAGTTGATCACAGTGAAGGTTTGTCAAACGTGTCTTCCTCTTAGCACATTTCTTCCTTTTGTCCTGAGTTCGAGCGTCTTCAGAATTCATGACACCTTTAGTAAAGGCTGTTCTCCAACCGGAGCGCTTGCAGGCCAGTGTTTCCCAACTGTCAATGTTTATACTACATTCTTTTAGATTTGCCTTGAGAGCATCTCTAAACCTCTTTTGTTGACCGCCAGCATTACGCTTTCCATTTTAAAGTTTGGAATAGAGTACCGGTAGTTGCTTTGGAAGACGATAATCAGGCATCTGCACAACACGACTGGTCCAGTGAAGTTGATGTTGAAGAATCATTGCTTTGACACTGGTGATCTTTGCTTCCTCTAGTACACTGGCATTAGTTTGCCTGTCTTTCCAAGTGATATGTAAATTTTTTTGGAGACACCGTTGACGGAATCTTTCGAGGAGTTGGAGATGGCATTTATAAGTGGCCCATGTTTCACAAGCATACAGTTAGTTTGGTAGTACAATAGTTTTGTAAACATGCATTTTGTATGAACATCTATTGTGAAATAGATGTTAAATACATGTTAAATCTATGCTTAAAGTTTTACGCTGAAAGATCCTACCAGAGTTCAGCATTTTTCATGTCCTATAATGACACCACAAACTCTCCCACATTATTTAATGAAACTGAAACATGCTTAACTTTGGCCGTACAGTACTTTGTTTTGTTATTTTGTCTGCAGTTTACAGGGAACAGAAGACAAACTGATAATTCAGCAATTATTTGGGACTTCATTCATTCCTTTTCAAAGGGCAGTGGTTCCAATCCAGCTACTGTTAGTCTTCAGTGGCTTCAATGGAACTTAATTACATAGTTAGCAGCATTTAGCTGAATTAACACCAGAGATTTTGTTTAAACCGTCCCTGTCCCCCCCCCCCAGTGATTGTGACCTCTCAAATAGCATCGTGGTAAAAGAAAGCAGACGTTGGGTAGATTATTAGTTATAGAATCCACTTCTCATTTCATTTATTAGACTTATTAATCACTTGTTACCTAAACATCTCCAAGAGACAGCAGAAAAGATAAACAGTACATAATACCTTATGAGGAGGGGAAGTGGGGGCAATAATATAATACACTAATACATTAATATCATACCCTCCAAAATTTATCTGATGAAAATAGGGATGTCCTATTCAACAACAACCACAATTTATTATTTATACCCCGCCCATATGACTGGGTTGCCCCAGCTGCTCTGGGTGGCTTCCAACACGTATAAAAACATGATAAAACATTTTTTTAAAAAACCTTCCCTAGACAGGGCTGCCTTCAGATGTCTTCAAAAGGTTGCATAGTTACTCATCTCCTTGGCTCGGGGGTTGCATAACTCCATACCCTCCAACATTTCTCCAACGAAAATCGGCATGTCCTAAGGAAAAGCAGGGCATTCCGGGGTGCAATCAGAAACCAGGACGGCTTCTGTAAATCCAGGTCTGTCCCTGGAAAATAGGGACACTTAGAGGATCTGTAATATTTTATATAATATAGTAACAGTCATTTCAAAACATACCCACATAATAAACAGAGCAATAATTTGTCCCCAAACCATTCACACCAAACCAACAATTCCCCCCCCTTTAGCCTTCCCACCCCACCCAGATGTCTGGTGCTGAGGCCAGATGTTCCAAATCAATGGTGGGTGGGCCCAGTGACCTCCAGGGATGGTCGATCATCTCTCCTCTCCCTTCAGGGGGATCAGTAGCACAACAAAGCCGGAGGGTGGTTCTCCACCCATACTAGCAATCGATGAAAGAAACTTTTGTAATGATTCCAAATGACAAAACCTCTTCCTATCCAGCTGATGTAAATTGGCAGCAATGTGAGATTTATATCCAGAGTTTGGAGTTGAGGACTGAACATTGTGCATCTCTGAAAACAAAACAAAAACCAGTCCCGAAACACCTCCATAGGGACAGAATAGATTTATAAATCAAAACAGGAAATGCTGAATTCCTGTCCCAACGGTTGCATAATTCCTCCTGAACACATGGCAGATGCCCTTAAATGGACTAGAGGACCGTTCTTACGTTCTTAAAACTAACATTGTCTTTGACGCACCATTTCCATCTGGGGATAAGGCCAGAGAAACGCTAACCATAAAGGAAATGGAGGTTGGGGTGGGAGGGGGAGAATGAATGGAAAACACTAATGCCAGGGATAAAACAGAGAGGTGGGAAAGCCAGTGTGGTGTGGTGGTTAAGAGCGGTAGACTCGTAATCTGGAGAACCAGGTTCATGTCTCCGCTCCTCCACATGCAGCTGCTGGGTGACCTTGGGCCAGTCACACTTCTCTGAAGCCTCTCAGCCTCACTCACCTCACAGAGTGTTTGTTGTGGGGAAGGAAGGGAAAGGAGAATGTTAGCCGCTTTGAGACTCCTTAGGGTAGTGATAAAGTGGGATATCAAATCCAAACTCTTCTTCTTCTCTTCTTCAAAAGTGCACCAAACAAATATTGTTACAAACATCTGCCCTTCGCTTTGCCGAGTGGTAGCAAGAGTTTCCAGGCACCCACACAGAGTCTGTGTTCCTTTGGAGAATTGATTCTCCTCCCCCCTTTAATCCTCACAACAACCCTTTGAGGTGGGTGAGAGAGAGAGAGAGAGAGAGAGAGAGAGAGAAAGAGAAAGAGAAAGAGAAAGAGAAAGAGAAAGAGAAAGAGAAAGAGAGAGAGAGACTGGCTTAAGATCACCCAGTGAGCTTCATGCCCTAGTGGGGATTTGAACCCTGGTCTCTCCTAGGTCCTAGTAAAACGCTCTAACCAGTATACCACACTGCCTCACTTCCCTCTCCTTGTTTTATAGGAAGCTTGTTCTATTGTCCCAGCTTCAACCTCCACATAAAACAGCTCTGACTGAAGAACAAAATATTTATTGTATATCTATCTGACTGACCTATACTGCCCGTCTGGACTTCAAACAACAGGATGTTCCATAGAGGAGTTTTGTTTTGTTTGCCTTCTACTTTTCTCATCCTGTCCCAGAGCAACACCATATGGAGGTGGCTGGCTACTCTTTCTTCCCTCCACCCTTCTGGCTGAGGCAAGAAAAGAAAAAAGTTTTCAACTCGGTCATGAAAACCCCCAAAAACCTTCCACCCACAGCTCTAACTGAATGGCTATGTGCAGTATAAGGTTCTAATTTCATTTTTCCAGCAGTTTTCACCCATCTAAATGTTTATTGGATTATCACTTTCAACTCCCCTATATTAGAACGAATATTTGATTCAAGAACCACAATTAATCAGAGAGCTTATAAAGATGTTACTACGGGGTCAGGTTGACTTGACATCTGAAGGGGTTCTAACAACTTTGGAAGAAAGAAGAGGCCTGCTTTTTTTTTAGTATTTTTAGGTTAGAGGAGCAAGTTTAAATTCATAAACACACCTCTTTAAGAAAAGAGAATACGTGTGAAATTTTGTTCACCAGTCATATAGATAAAGGCACCCTTGCGAAATTTTATGATCAAGCTGAGATCAGATTCCAGGTGCATACATGAAAAAAAAATGGGAGAAAGAATTATCAGGTGTAATACTGAGGGAAGAATGGAAATTGTCAGGGAACTGCCATCAGTGCCGGAGGGAGAGAGCAAAATCCAGAGGGATTCCAGAGAGCGTCCCGAGATTGGGAGAGGCAGCCCATCTTCTGGGGAAGAGAATCAGCGTAGCACCAGTGGAGAAGGGGGGCAGATGGGGGAAGTGGCGAGGCGGTCCCATGACTCCTTGCCGGGGACCAGCGGGGAGAGTAGGGGTCCTCTGCTGCCTACGCCCTCCTTGCTCAGAAGGCTTTCGCGCAGAGAGAGTAGGAGGAGACTAGGCATCAAAGAGCTTCTTTGCTGGAAGAAGTTTAAGAAACGCCCACTGACGGATTCTGCCAGCGACTGAGACAGCCACGGGTGAGTGGCTGTCCGGACAGAAAAGGTTCACTCAGGCAACCCAGCCAGGTGTTTGCACAGGCTTACGCACGAGCAACCCCTAGAACCATTACAGAAATGCATTTGGGACAATATCCCGTTTAAACTGATGGCAGAAAATTCAAAGGAAAATTGTTGTAAGACTCTCTAAAAATGCTAAATGTGATCTAATATGCAGGCTTAGAGTTTAAACTTGCTGGAGATGTGGTTCAGTCAAAGCTGATTTTATACACATCTTTTGGAACTGTCTCAAAGTATGAGCCTTTACAAAATCTGTGCAGACTAATATGTCAGGATGTCTCATGAACTTTAGAACCTAAAGTTTTCTTGCTTGGTTATCTGAAGGATATTATTTTGGAAAATGATTTAGAAATAGTAATCAATCTTACAACAGCTGCAAAACGAATGATTGCTAAGAAGTGGGGGGAAAGTATATCCCTTTACAGAATCTGAGTGGATAGAGAAAAATATGGTCTTATTGTAACACTGATTAAGTTAACATATTAGAAAAGAATATGCAGAAACCAACCCAATAAGCATATGGAAAAACACTACAAAAAAACCATGTAATGTTCTGGAATAACATGCTTAATGATGATGTTGAACCTTAAAGAGTGGAACAGGATCAAAGATAAAGAACTTGGAGAAGTGAAAAAATGCACTAGGAGCAGGAAGGAAGAAATGGTCATAAGAGTCAGGGGTAAAAAAAAGGAAAAGGAAATTATTGTGAATAATTGATGCATATTATTAGCTTTGTGTACCTTGACACATATTATACAGAAAAACCTTGGTTGTCGAATGTAATCCATTCCGGAAGACTGTTCGACTTCCGAAATGTTCGACAACTGAGGATCAAAGGGCGGTCAGCAAAGGCAATGGAGAGAACAAGAAAGAAAGAAAAACTCTCCAGAAGCTGTTTGGCTTCTGAAAATCGTTCAGAAACCAGAGCAGTTACTTCCGGGTTTTCAGCATTCCAGAGAAAAAACATACGATAACGGAGGCATTTGGGAACCGAACTTTGACTGTACCTGTGACCATTTACCGGTAATTAGATGGAATACTGAAAGGTAAAACCAGTGCTTTTTTCTGGGGGTATGCAGAGGTACGCATACCTGTAAACTTTTTGTGAATTTAAGTTTGGCCTCATTGAGGAGCAGTATATCAATATGAGTAGGAAAATGAGAGTACCCCATAACATATTTTTAAAGAAAAAAAGCACTGGGTAAAACCATCTCTTTTCATTTTCTTTGCTGGATAAAAACTCACTCTCAGTTGTGGGTCTCAGGACTCTTTCCTTTTGCATATTGGTGTGGATTAGCTCTGGTGAACATTTCTCTGCATTGTGTTCTGTTTGCTCTTATGCTTTGGCAATGGTTTCCTCTGTTAGCCATTGTGGGACCTCCTGGAAATACCACCTTATTTTTTTTATTATTTTTTTTGTAAGTACAGTGGTACCTCGGGTTAATTATTTAATTCGTTCTGGAGGTCCGTTCTTAACCTGAAACTGTTCTTAACCTGAAGCACCACTTTAACTAATGGGGCCTCCTGCTGCCGCCGCGCCGCCAGAGCACGATTTCTGTTCTCATCCTGAAGCAAAGTTCTTAACCTGAAGCACTATTTCTGGGTTAGCGGAGTCTGTAACCTGAAGCGTGTGTAACCTGAGGTACCACTGTATGATTATTTTCCTGCAGTAAAGGAGTGGATTCCTGGATTGGTTAGCCCTCCCACTCATTCCACTAGGCACTGTAGCATTACAGCATTCTTAATATTCTCTCTTTCAAATTGTATCTTGCTAAAAATTCTTTTTAATAGAAACGCATTTTGGCACAAATTGAAAGATTGACTGATTAATAAGTAAAAAAATTTGATGGTAAGATGGTGCCCACCACAAAAGCTATACAGTGGTACCTCTGGATGCGAATGGGATCCGTTCCGGAGCCCCATTCGTATCCAGAGCAGATTCGCCGCTTCTGTGCATGTGCGTGACATAATTTTGAGCGTTTGTGCATGCGCGAGCGGCGAAACCCGGAAGTAACGCATTCCATTACTTCTGGGTCGCCGAGGAGTGTAACCTGAAAACGCTCAACCTGAAGCGACTTTAACCCGAGGTGTGACTGTAGTGGGAGATCTGAGGCCCTAAAAATGTTGCTGGACTACAACTCCCATCATCCCTGACCACCAGCTTGGCTGAAGGGAACTAGAGTCCAACAAGGTCTGGAGGGCTTCTTTCATTGTCCCAGCACTGACCGTGATATGTGAACAAAATTCTGCCAATAAGTGAATAACAAGATGTTTATTGTGTGTTTTTCTGACCTATACTGCCTGGACTTCCAACAGCTGGATGTTCCCTACAAGACTTTTAAAAGAAGTGGGTTTTTTTGGAACTTATCCTGTCCCAGAGCAACACTGTGTTGCTGGCTGGCTATTCTTTCCTTCCTCCACCCTTTTGGGCTGAGGTAATCCTTCAAAATTGTTTAGTGTTTTCAACTCTTTTTGAAAGAAAGCTTCCATCCGCTGCTCTTCTGCCCAGTTTAAGGTTTCTAATGTCTTTTCCCTGCAGTCCCCCCCCCCCACCTTAAACTGCAAACATTTCTTGGCAGGTTGCCTCTGTGGTCAAGTCTAGATTAATGTTGGTTGTGGAGATTTGCCTTGACAATGTTTACACACATTCACTATAAGCAAACTTACACACCAATGAAATATTTCAATAGATATTGCGCAGCAGACATTATCAAACAGTAAAAGAAGACCAATAGACTTTTAATGATGAAATCCATCTTACCCACAAGAAGTTTCCTGTTTACTCCAGTGGACGGGGGACACATTTAATCACCCTGTTTCCCCCTGACACACCGCTGCTGCGGTCAGCTGCATTTCCTGGGGGGGGGGGGACCCCAATGTGGAAAATGCAATCGGACTACATTGCAGGGTTGTCAAAAGGTACTCCCCCTCCCAGCTCCCCTCATCCATCCAACCACATTAAAGTGCCCTTTTTTTCACTGCCCAACAAGATTTGTATCACCACACAGGTATATATTAGAGTCTTAGTCCCTCCCTGTAACAAATTCTTTCAGATGTTATGATAAAATGGGAACAAGATATAGGCCACACAATTGAATTGGATAACTGGAAAGAACTATGGACAAAGAATATAAAATTTACGGCTTGTTACTTAATGAGAGAAAATCTCATGAAAACGCAATACAGGGTGGTATTGGACCCCTGTAAAGCTGGCAAAAATTAATAAAACTTATAACAAGAAATGTTGGAGGTGCAAAAATCAAGTAGGAACCTTTTACCGTATGTGGTGGGCGTGCCCAGAGATTAGAAAGTTCTGGGACACGACCTATGAGGAGATGAAAAAGTTATTAAAAATTACATTCAACAAAAAACCGGAATAATTTCTTTTGGGAATTTTGACAAACAATATCCCTAAAAATAAAACAAGACTATTTCTTTATGTAGCATGTAGTGGCTAAGTACTGGAAGGAAGATCATATACCCACCAAAGAAGAATGGTTGTGTAAACTGTGTGAGTACTTGGAACTCGCGAAGCTGACAGATATAAGTATAACAAGATAGTTAAAAAAGAATGGGATTATCTAAATAATACTTGATGAACCAAGGTTCATCAGCTAAGATCTGGCTGTGTTTAGAATAACGCCACAAAGGAAAAAACTCCCTGATACCAAGATGAGGGATTTACTGAAATACAGACAGGTAGAATTTAATTAGAAATAATGAACTGTTATGAAGTTGGCGGAAGTTGACAACAACTATGTTTCTTTTTTTTTGGAAATGTTTAGTTTATTGAAGAATGAACTAATGTTGTTTTATGTAGGCTTCCTTTTTTCTTTTCTTTCTAAGATTTAAATGTACTTACAAAAAGGCATATATTTATATCTCTTACTTCTTTCTTCCTTTCTGGAGTTTCTGCTTTTATTCTTTTCTTTTTTTGCTCTCTCTACATAAGTCTTTTTTGTTTGTTTAAGTTTGTGAGTTTTGATTTATGTATATGTGCAATACAGTACAATCAGAGCTGTTCCGACTGGCCTTTGGTTTGGACTCAGTCTGACCCTTATGTTTCCCTCCCCTTATGGTTTTGATCTATGGGCTGCTTTTAAAACGGAACGGGTGCGAGTGCCTGCGGAATTTTAAGGGAGCGTCTTATATTCAGGTATTCCCCCCCCCCTGAATTTTAAAGGTGCAGCTTATATTCAGGTACGGCTTATATTCAGGCCAATACGGTAATAAATGACTAGGAAACAAATGTTTAACCACACAACTGGATTTTCTACCACCGCTTTGCTCCAGATGGAAGGCAGGGTGATGGCAGCAAAACTAAATCTTGGAAACAAAAAGAGGAGTAGAATCAGTTCCCCCCCCCCTTTGGGGGACAGTGAAGATCTATTGGTACATGACAAATCTGCCCTAGGTGCATATTTTGCTGGTGAGCCAGTGTGGTGTAGTGGTTAAGAGCGGTGGACTCATAATATGGTGAACCGGGTTCATGTCTCCGCTCCTCCACGTGCAGCTGCTGGGTGACCTTGGGCTAGTCACACTTCTCTGAAGTCTCTCAGCCTCACTCACCTCACAGGAGGAAGGGAAAGGAGATTGTTAGCGGCTTTGAGACTCCTTCGGGTAGTGATAAAGCGGGATAACAAATCCAAACTCTTTTTCTTCTCCTCCTCCTTACTACAGATATGGTAAGTGAAGTGTTAAGAACTGGTAGGCTGTTGCTCATTGTGGAATAATTTACTGCCAGTTACCACTAGAGGCCAGCTGATATTAAGTGCAGTGAGACCACACATCTGGATCTCGAGTTGCTTTTACCCAGCACAATCAGAAACAGCCCAGGAAAGAGACAGAGCCCATATATAGCTCTCTCAGGAAAAGAAATGCTAATTTGTGATTCTGGGTGTGTGTTTTTTATCCCACTAACTGCAACTCTGATTGAAGATTTCTTACTGTCCGATAGGAATCACAAGGAATATGTTATTTCCCCCCTATAGAAGGGAGGACCTAATAACCTCAAGTGGTACTCTAGATCAAACAATAACTCAGTTTTGTGGGTCTGCCAGGTAAGGTAGCTAGGTGAAAAAGAGCCCAATTAAGTTACACCTGCCCAAACTGCTTCTTATTAAAAGTGCAGAAGCCCTCTTTCTGTTGTGACCACTCTGGTAGTGGATTGTGGAATAATTGCTTTATGCTGATTGATTTTAAACTTGGATATCACAATGCACTGAACCCTGCTCTCCCATGGTGATCAAGGAGTTCATTATTTACCTGGTTCCTCTGTCTCTGCTCTGCCGTTTACTTATGCTCCTTATATCATGGAGTGGTGGTAGTCTAAAATGACATTCTTTCCAGTTATACCAAACACAAGCCATGCTTTGGGAATCTGAGACCTCTTACTGCTCAGAAATTGGAGTGCACTTAAAAGTACTCTCCCACGTTGCAATACATTGCTCCTTTTCAATTTGCTGCAGGCAGAATATATTTACAAAGCTGTTTGCCTGTGCAAAACTCTGGGGCACAGTTTTCCATCAGCGGTCCAGCTGTATCAAGAATGATCAAGTCTTGTCAGAACAAAGAAATCTCTTCAACTGTCCTGGGAGAAGATTTTCGAGGGGAGGAACTACTGGAGGACAAAAACACGAAGTTGTTGTGAATGGCCATTGCTTTTTCTGGCTGCATTTATGGACTGGAAAGAGAAAAGGCACAAAGAAGCAGAAAAAGTAGTTGGAGGCTTTATAAATCATATTCTCGACAAAGAAAATACCTTGCTGTTATTATGCAGTTTTCTTTGAATCCTTTGCTGAAGTTTTAGCCTAAATTGATTGCTTTAAGGTAAGCTTTTCAATGTTGCTTTCTCTTTGCCTCGATGTATTTTCTTGCCATTAATACCTGATGAAGCCTAGTTATTTGGGAGCAAAAAGGGAAAGAGGGGAGAATTGCTACTGAATGAATGCAAACTCACTTACTCAAAGTGCTTGGATATCAACTGATAAGTGATCTAGATATTTGAACCTATGTACCTAAACTCTGCCAGCTCATCTTGACTCATTTGTGGATTAACATTGCAGTCCTATATGCTTGTTTGGGAGTAACTCTCCTTAAACTTGGTGAGTCTTGGTTTTGAGTAAATCTGCATAGGATTGGACTTGCCAGCTATCTGAAATCCTCTGCAGAGTTTGATTGGTATGCCTGTGATTTGATTTATTTAGGTCAGTCTAAAATAAATGTCTTCCTGTTGCAGCAATATCCTGACCTAGAATTTTCTTTTACCCATAGAAATATTTTAACACAATTTTGTTGTTAAAGCACTTGAGCCATAAAACCATGGGAAAGCTAGCTTTGAAACTGCAAATGCTAAGAGTTTTACCATCCATGTGGAGGTATTAACGTTGCCATCCCAAATTAGTTTTATACAAAGCATTGCAAAGTTTTGACAGGTGTTCCTTATTAGGTTTGTTAGCAGCTTCACTTGATTTGGTAAAGCTGGTCACTGGCTTGTTTATGAATTTGATTGAAATAATATTCTCTTGAGTCATATTTCCTACCTTTTCTTCCTTGCTGTCCTAAATGGAATCTGCAGGCAGATGAATAGCTGAAGTAGACTTGTTGGACCCGCCACCTAAGAATGGGTTTGCCAGATCACGTACCCAAGATCGCCTCTGTCCCTTTAAATATTCTGACAGCTGGAGATTATGCAACCATTCTGCCCCTCACTGTGTTTCTCTCTCACTGCCTTCTGTTGGGTGAAGTCTAAGTTTATTCCTACCCCCAACAGGATTTATATATTGCTTAATTAAAACTTCTGAGCAGTTTACATAAAATGCAATATATATGTGAATATGGCCAATAAAATCAGGTGTTAAAAATGAACCCACCTACTTTTCTTTCCAAAATAAAATCTCATTCGGGGCCATGGAGCAACAGGATGGGAATCCCAATATACTTGCACTGAAACATTTCAAGCAGAATCTTCACCTAGAGCACTGTTTCCCAAACTTGGGTCTCCAGCTGTTTTTGGACTACAACTCCCATCATCCCTGACCACTGGTCCTGCTAGCTAGGGATGATGGGAGTTGTAGTAGTCGAACAACAACTGGAGACCTAAGTTTGGGGAACACTGACCTAGAGATTGAAACACTACATGGAAGAAGAATGTTAGAACTCAGATGTTCTCTCAAACCTATTAGAGTATTTGGTATCTGATGCTCAAACATCCCGTTGTGTTCATGGATGGGTGCAAAATAACTCAAGGTCAAAGGTAGCAGTAGGTCCAGGAATGCTTAAACATGATGAGCAGCAGAGTGGGAACATGTTTTATGGAGATCCTAACTCAACTTTGGCATGACACTAACTGGATTTTCCCTATGCACACGTTGATAAAGTTTGATTTAACCTCTTACCTCTAACATCTGTTTGTCATTAAACACATGAGGCAAAAACCAAGTGGTACCAGCCAATCAGCCAAATGGCAAAATTCTTACCGGGTCCCTGCTCCAAAACAGACGACCCCTAGACAGGCATAGCAAGGCCATAAGAACTACCCTAAATATAGGGAGAGGAGGGCGGGTGATCCGCTGCACGTCGCAAGAAAGTGAAACTCTCCAGCGACATGCAGCAGCCAATAGCCAACCCAACTGACCGAATTTCTGCCCCAGCAACAGAGGGGCAACCAATGGGGTGTTGTGGCCATCCAAACGGTCCCGCCCCACAACAAGGAGGCAGTTTCTGGTGATCTCACCACAATAAGTGCCCTCCATGATGGAGGACCCAACCTGTCAAACCTCCCCCCCCCCCCAATATCCAGTATGATGTTTTCATCCCTGACCATTGTCCATGCTCCTTGGGGCTGATGGGAGTTGTAGTTCAAAATATCTGAAGAGCACCAAGTTGGGAGAGGCTAGTCTGGACTCTGCATGGTATCTACACATACCCAGCTAGGAAAATCAATATATGCACAGAACATTGTGCAAATAAGTGGGAGGGTGGGTTGTGTTGCAATTTATTCCTTTGCCCAGTGCCGCACTTTGCCTAGAGTGAGTAACCTCTGACTGAACAGGCTTATTTTTCATTTTAAGCAGGCTTGAAAATGCAGGGACAACGCCAGAGGAATAGAAGTGTGTATCAACAGACAATTGCACTTTTGTGGAAAAATATAATTCTGAAATGGAGGATGAGGATGCAAAACTTTCAGGCAAGTAAAAATTGCCAGTCGAGGGGAAATAAATGTTCAGCATTTCTTCTTCTGTTCTTTTTTAAAATTTAAAGTTGTGAAAATTGATTAAGCGTTTGAATACAAACAGCTAACTTGTGTGCTATATTGCCATTGCCATTGCCATTTTGTTTTACAGTGAAGTCAAGGGGAGAAGCCACTCGTAAAGTTGCAATGGAGAACTACCCTTTTCGGTTACTGTGTTAATTGCAGAAAATTTATTTGATTTGTCAGTGCATATCATTCCAAGGATGTTCTAATAAACATGCAAGAAATAGTAGGATAAATTATAGTCCACTTATTTTTTTCTTTTATTATCATTTACCTATATACCTCTTTTTGGCCCAATGTCCCAACATATTATCAGTATCAGCATATTAAGGATGGATGGCGGCTAACAGATTGAGGTTGAATCCTGACAAGACAGAAGTACTGTTTTGGGGGGACAGGAGGCGGGTGGGTGTGGAGGACTCCCTGGTCCTGAATGGGGTAACTGTGCCCCTGAAGGACCAGGTGCGCAGCCTGGGAGTCATTTTGGACTCACAGTTGTCCATGGAGGCACAGGTCAATTCTGTGTCCAGGGCTGCTGTTTATCAACTCCATCTGGTACACAGGCTGAGATCCTATCTGCCCGCAGACTGTCTCGCCAGAGTGGTGCATGCTCTAGTTATCTCCTGCTTGGACTACTGCAATGCGCTCTACGTGGGGCTACCTTTGAAGTGGGGGAAATGCGCTCCGAGCCTCTGTAGCCCAGTTAAGTCACCCCTTGCCTGCTGCTCCTGCAGCCCCTCACCGCTTTTCAAACACCCTCCTTTGTGGTGTGTTCCTTCAGGCTCCTCCCCTCTCCCCTCTCCTTGGGAGTCCTCCAGGCAGCCGCCGCCACCGCCCCTGGTCTTTGAGCTGCCCTGCCTGCCCCAAACAGAGGTGCTTGTCCAGCCCTAGAGCCACCATTTGCCCTGGGGAACTTGTAGCCAGGGCTGCTGCAACAAACAGCCATGCAAGCATATGCTGTGCACCCGGGGGCGTGGCGAACGTCCCAGGGGGGAGGGACAAGCATTCCCAGGGGGGCACCGTGGCGAGTGTCCCAGGGGGTTAGATGCCCATGGGGGCGGAGTGAGCCACCCATTGGGGGTGGAGCAAGCTGCACATGGCAGGGTGGGGTGGAGAGGGAGCCATGCCGCTTTGCCAGCAGCCTTCCTCCCTTCCCTCTTACTTTTTTCTTTTTTGAATTTTTTTAATTCATTTTTCTTTCTCATTCATTACACACATCTCACATTCATAACATTTACTATGCAATCCCTCCTCCCTCCCCTCCTAGGCTCCCCCCAACTTCCGCTTCTGGTTTGTTTCTCCTTTCTCCCACTTTGCTGCCTCTTAAAAGAAAAAGCTACTAATAACATATTTATACAATAACTTCAAACCTAAAAATAACAATAAATACATCATATTTATGCGGGTGGCCACAGAGCCTAGGGCTTTCCAATCAGAAGGTCGGCGGTTCGAATCCCTGTGATGGGGTGAGCTCCTGTTGCTGAGTCCCTGCTCCTGCCAACCTAGCAGTTCGAAAGCATGTCAAAGTGCAAGTAGATAAATAGGTACTGCTCTGGCGGGAAGGTAAACGGCGTTTCTGTGTGCTGGTCTGGTTCACCAGAAGCGGCTTAGTCATGCTGGCCACATGACCCGGAAGCTGTACACCGGCTCCCTCGGCCTATAGAGCGAGATGAGCGCTGCAACCCCAGAGACGGCCACGACTGGACCTAATGGTCAGGGGTCCCTTTACCTTTACTTAATTCTTAACTTAAAGATAGCTGCAGTACTTCTCCCTTTCATCCTCTTTTCCTGTTAGCTTTAATTTGCTATTACACTGGTATCTCGGGTTAAGAACTTAATTCGTTCTGGAAGTCCATTCTTAACCTGAAGCTGTTCTTAACCTGAGGTACCACTTTGGCTAATGGGGCCTCCTGCTGCCGCCACGCCGCCACGTGATTTTTGTTCTCATCCTGAAGCAAAGTTCTTAACCCGAGGTACTATTTCTGGGTTAGTGGAGTCTGTAACCTGAAGTGTCTGTAACCTGAAGCGTCTGTAACCCGAGGTACCACTGTAATGATAAAGCTCTGTTCAGTATAGCATTGCTACTGTGATAAGCACTGTCAATATATTCTTACATTTAAAAGACATGGTTCTAATTGTGCTTTTGCAAAAAAAAATTAAAAAGATGGGGGGAGAGGTATTTCTCTCTTTAAACTATCCTGGCTGGAACAGCAAAAAGTTGGCAGAATTTTTAAGGGGTTACATAAGTGTAGTAAGTTGATTTTGGAATACACCACCATGGCTCCAATTCAAGTCAGGCTTGTATTTCACACAAACAAAGGCCTTTCCAAAAATCAGACAAGTTCAATGGTATGCAAATACTGCAAATACTACTTATATAAAATAGATTTTTTAAAAGCTTTTTTTAAAAAAACAAACAAACAGGCAACATCAAAGGATTAGGAAAAACAACTATGAGTAATCAAATAAATATCAGAGTATCATTGTGCCCTGAAAACTCTTTCACCCAGATCCTTACGGAAGTCAGTACAAAAAAAAGAGATACCTTATAAGTCATTAAAAGGTCTGCCAACAGAAAACAAATCTTTTCTTTGATGGATTCTGAATGTAATCCCAATAAATTCTACACATTTAAAATGCAGTTCCAGGTACAAAGGACAAAATAAAATGTAGTGTGGAAGATCTTCTATCCACATATTCCCCCCAATACATCTATGCTACGCCGGGGAAATCTGATAATCTTGGCCGTCAGTCATAGCCAATGAAAACATCTGGAAACTGAGAGCTGTAAAGGCTTGCTTGAGTCTAGGAAAACTAGGATTAATCAAACAGGAAGATCTGTAATGGTCATTTTAAAACTGTCAAAACCACACAGCTATACTTCCCCTTTACATCTGCAGGTGAGGCAGTAGAAGTGCTGGACTAGGGCCTTGCTTTGGTAATAGACTGGATTACTGAGGCTCAATCCAGATAAGACTAAGGCACTGTTAGTGGGTGGTTCCTTAGATTAGATGAATGGGAGGCTGCCTGCTCTTGATGGAACTATACATCCTCTGAAGGAGCAGGTACACAGCTTGAGGATCCACTGCTGTCACCTGAGGCTCAGGTGGTCTTGGTGGCATGGGGTGCCTTCCATCAGCTTAAGCTGGTGGCCCATCTGGACCAGGATAGCCTAACTTCTGTTTTCTCTGCTCTAGGTTAGATCACTGCAATATGTTATACCTGGGGCTGCTTCTGAAGTTGGTTCCGAAACTTCAGCTGGTGCAGAATTCAGTGGCTCACTGGGGCAAGAAGGTTTCAGCATATAAAGCCATTCCTGGTCCAACTGCTCTGGCTGCCAATTAGTTTCTGGGCCCAAATTCAAAGTGCTGGTTTTGACCTATAAAAGCTTTATATGGCTCAAGACCGCAATACCTCAAGCACTGCCTCTCCCCATATGAACTGACCCGGACCCTGTGATCATCATTTGAGGCCTGTCTTTGTGTGTCTCAAGAGGTCTGGAGGGTGGCAGTATGAGAACAAGCCATTTCTGCAGTGGCTGCCCACTTGTAGAAGGCCCTCCCCAGGGAGGCTCACCTGAGGAGCTGACATGGAGCCCAAAAGATCACAATTTTCCCTAGCAATGCAAGGGAGGTATTGGAGGCCCATAACGCTTTCTCTGGAACAAAGGTGTAGGACCCCAGAATACAATGCTCATGTTCTACATGTTTTCTGTGCAGACGTTTGCCCATGCTTTTCCGAGCAGAAAAAGCTTCAGCGCCATTTTTCTAGCTCTTCAAGGAGTGACCCCACCTTTATGGGCAAATCCAATCTATTTGTGGGGGTTATAGATATGTGCATATTCGTGCACATGTGTACAAGAATGCTTGTGTTCAACAGGGGCATGGGGCATTCCTTCATCCCCTTTCCACTATATATGGAAATGGGGATGCAGGTGGCGCTGTGGTCTAAACAACAACTGAGCCTCTTGGGTTTGCTGATCGGAAGGTCGGTGGTTCGAATCCCCGCGACGGGGTGAGCTCCCGTTGCTCTGTCCCTGCTCCTGCCAACCTAGCAGTTCAAAAGCATACTAGTGCAAGTAGATAAACAGGTACTGCTGTGGAGGGAAGGTGAACGGCGTTTCCGTGCACTGCTCTGGTTTTGCCAGTAGCGGTTTAGTCATGCAGGCCACATGACCCGGAAAACTGTCTGTGGACAAACGCCGGCTCCCTCGGCCTGAAAGCGAGATCAGCGCTGCAACCCCATAGTCGCCTTTTACTGGACTTAACCATCCAGGGGTCCTTTACCTTTACCTTTAACTTTATATATGGAACCATAGGAACCCATAGGAACAAAAACATTCTCATAGCTTAAAACATCCAATGTACTGTTCTAGTCAGTGACTTGTTTGTTATTTCTAGGAGTGGTTCTCGGTGTTGGTTCTCCTCCTCACATTTTACCTAACAACAGCGTGGATATACTCTGAGCCAGCTCATGAAATACCTCAGGCATTCCTTGGTCAACTAGATGATCCTTCCTTCAATTATACAGAACTTAGAATCATGTATACTCCAAGAACAAAGATGGCAATGGAAATCATGGAGAAAGTAAAAACCACCTCTGTCATGAAAGGTATATACTATCTATTAAAACATTTTGCTACGTTATTTCTTTAGTAAGGCTTAAGTTGAAAATGGATGAGCTCTGGAGGCTGTTTTCTAAGACAGGAGTGTGATCTAGAAGAGATAGGCAAATAATGAGTGTCTTTGTCCATGTGCAGAGTACCCTTTTGTCCCCCCAGAGTGAATAAAGCAGAGGGTTCCCCTGTCAAACAGCCCTTTTCAGGCATGATTGAGACCTCTTCTGAGGAATCAAGCCATCTGTCAACAGCAGAACAGTGTTTCTTCAACTGGGGACAGGGGACCACCAGAGAATCCCAGTGTTTTGGCCTCCCTGGCTGCACCTTTTGGGGTGGGGAGTGGGTAACTTTGGCAGCTTCCCACAGACATGCAAGAGGGAGGTGGTTAGGGAGTGAGATTGCAGCATGCAAAGTTGTCTGTGGTTTCCTTATCCTAAGCCAGGCATAGGCAAATTCGGCCCTCCAGATGTTTTGGGACTACAATTCCCATCATTCCTGACCACTGGTCCTGTTAGCTAGGGATCATGGGAGTTGTAGTCCCAAAACATATGGAGCGCCGAGTTTGTCCTAAGCTCTCTAATCTTGTGAGATGCCCATGTCATAATGATACACTTGAATTGCTTGCAGCCTCTAGACAAGAAGCCATTTCTCTCACTCAGTCTCTCTGTATGGAGGCTCATATAGTAACTGCAATTTTTTTGTACTAAAGGTATAAGAGTAGAACCGGTAGAAGATGAAAATGCAATGGAAGCCGCGCAAAAGAATGAATATGATGATGATGACTATGAATATGTTGGAGTTATTTTTCAGGACGACACTTCTTATCGACTCAGATTTTCTTATCCTAGAGTGGTTTCTCCAAGCGCTAATGTTGAAGAAATCGGTAAATCCAATATGCCTTTGTATTTACATTCCATTTCTTAGATATTCCTAGGTGTACTGTGCAATCGGGTGCAGATCTGGACCCACATGTTAAGTTAATAAAGATGAGTAAGCTTTTAATGTAGAATGGACAGCTGCATATCTATCCTATACATAGACCTAAAGGTACAGGTAAAGGGACCCCTGACTGTTAGGTCCAGTTGCAGACGACTCTGGGGTTGTGGCGCTCATCTCGCTTTATTGGCCGATTACCATCATACAGCTTCTGGGTCATGTGGCCAGCATAACTAAGCCGCTTCTGGCGAACCAGAGCAGCGCACGGAAACACCGTTTACCTTCCTGATGGAGCGGTACCTATTTATCTACTTGCACTTTGACGTGCTTTTGAACTGCTAGGTTGGCAGGAGCAGGGACCGAGCAACGGGAGCTCACCCCGTCGTGGGGATTTGAACCACCAGCCTTCTGACTGGCAAGTCCTAGGCTCTGTGGTTTAACCCACAGTGCCACCTGCGTCCCTATATATAGACCTATAAATAATTAAATACTTCTGCTCCTTTTTCTTCATGTAGGAAGATATTTAAAGTAGTCATGCACACATATTCATCTACCTGCTCCTCTCCTCTGTCCCTGCTCTGAGCATGCATGACTTTTAGGCCAGAACCCTGTGGAATAGGAGGTGATAAAGCATTTCTAACATATATGTCCTACTTCAGAAATGAGACCAGATAATTCAGAACGTCAAAATCCAAATAAAATTTCAGATTAGGATACTTTTGGAAAGCTTTCAAATTATGTTCCTTCAGACCTTTCATAGGATTTACCGAGCAAAGAATCTTTTAGAACATTTGATATTCCCTTCTGATTAAATCTGGTTTAATTACCGTACATTTTCAATGCTTCCATAACTGTAGGGAACCTAATAGAATGTGCATATAACACACTGTCCACGTCTTCATCTTCTTGCTTGTAGATTACTGTTACAACTATACATCAGACTATTGTAAAAATCCAAAATACTGGTTTGAAGGATTTCTATCACTGCAGTCCAGCATTGACAGTGCTCTTATTGAAGTAAGTAGCGTTATTTTATTATTTGAGGCATTACACTGCTGTATCATATTAGTCTCCCTATCAAGATATATATTAAATGTAATATAAAAATGTGGAAGTCTGACAACAAAGTTAACCCAAGCCCAGCCTTAAGTCTGAGTTGCTTCCTTGACAATACAACAGCTCCAGGCTCCAGCTTTCTGTATATATGGGGAAATAGACCCTCTGCAACACAAGTACACACTTGAAGAAACACATCTGGACTGTGCATTAATAAATGAGTAGCAACTGTACACTTGAGTACCATTAAAAACTGTTTACTTTCCCTCTTGCATATTCACCATGATCAGGCCAGGTGAGTCTTAATTTTCAGGGAAAGGGTGGAGTAACCCCATCCAGAACCAGGTCGAAAGGACACTGGGATCAGAAACACAAGGGAAATCTCAATCCAGAAACAAGCAACAGTTCATAACAAGGTAGGGCAGTTTAAGTGAAACACGCAGTTCATAAGCATCTGGAAAATGAAAGACACAAATTGTTTTAGCAGCTCCCAGACCTCAGCTGAGTCAGTGATGGGGAATCTGTGGTCCACTGATTGTTGTTAGCTTCCAACTTGTATCAGCCCCGCATGGCTAAAGATGAGGGAAGACAGGAGCTGGAATTCAGCAACATCTCAAGGGTCATAGGTCCTCCATCCCTGAGGCTTATATAGTCTAGTCCAGAGGGTCCCAAACTTATTTGGCCTACTGCCCCCTGGAAATCTACCTTCTTTAATCAAACAAACAGAAAGATTCAGTGATAAATTTGCCTTCTTTTATGCATCTATATTTCTACCTACGTCCTACAACACAGTAAAGAAAGATGCTGTTGTAAATAAGATACCTTGAAGCTTGACGTTATAAATAGGCAAGCAAGCTGTGATCCACTTCCTGGGCCTGGGTGAAGCTGAAGAGGGTTCACCAAAGCCTGGGAAAACCCCTTGCCTCCAGCACAACCGCCGGATCCAGGGGAGGCATTGTTGCCATCCCATGACTGTGCCCAACCTGGCGATAAGCGTCATTGCACAACAGATGAAACATGTATGAATGGTTTTTCAGAATTTTCTCCTCTTCTTTCTTTATGCTTCCACTGCTCCCTTATTTTTATTCAACCCCCCCCCCAATTGCACCAGAGGCTTCTACTGCCCCCCGGATTGTCCCAGTGCCCCCCAGGGGGTGGTATTTGTTATACAGTGGTGCCTCGCAAGACGAAATTAATCCGTTCCGCGAGTCTCTTCGTCTAGCGGTTTTTTCGTCTTGCGAAGCAACCCTATTAGTGGCTTAGCGGATTAGCGCTATTAGCGGTTTAGCGACTATTAAAGGCTTAGTGGCTATTAAAGGCTTAGCGGATTAGCGGCTAAAAGGCTATTAGCGGCTTAGCGGCTTAGAAAAAGGGGGGAGCGGAAAAAAATCGGAACACTCGCAAGACGTTTTCGTCTTGCAAAGCAAGCCCATAGGGAAAATCGTCTTGCGAAGCAGCTCAATAACGGAAAACCCTTTCTTCTAGTGGGTTTTCCGTCTTGTGAGGCATTCGTCTTGCGGGGCACCACTGTATACTGAAGTTCTCACCCTGGGCCAGCAAGGGGATACTGTAGATAGTTATGCAAATAAGGGATCGAAAGTGACGTTCAGTGATTGGATAGTTTTAGAAAATTGTTACAGTTACATTGTACTGGAACTCTATATAAGCAGGCTGACTGAACCCTTCAGTTCAGTTCTGTCCTGGCCTGTGAATAAACAAGAGCTGTTTGAAGAATCGCTATGTCGTCTGATATGTTCACCCACAACCTAACATTATTGCCCACTTTGGGAAACACTGGTCTAGTCTGACAAACTTCACCCAGGCCCAGCTGCAAGCACTCAGCCTGCTCTCCAGGAGCTTTTTACTGTCAATGAGTCCCTTATAGTTTTATTAAGCTGGGCTCTCTGTCACAAGGCCTTTTGCTTTGTGACTGCCCAAGCCTAGATTTTCTTGCATCTATGTATTCTAGGGCTAGGAGGCAATTCAACTTCTGCTTCTAAACAAAGTCCTAAATGTATACCTTCTGTATACCTGAAGGAGCACCTCCACATCCATCATTTAACCTGGACACTTAGATCCAGCTCCGAGGGCCTTCTGGAAGTTCCCTCATTACAAGAAGCAGTGCTTTTTTCTGGGGGGGGGGGGATGCAGGGGTATGCATACCCCTAAACATTTTGTGAATCTTTGTACTTTTGTCCATTTACTGTATTTATTTTCCCCGATTTGAAATATAAAATGGTGATTTTCTTGAGTCAAAATGAGAGTACCCCTAAACATTTTTAAAGGCAAAAAAGCACTGGCAAGAAGTGAGATTACAGAGGGCCTTCTTGGTAGTATTGTGGTTTAATAATTTGTTGGAAGCCGCCCAGAGTGGTGACATGTGAAGACCTTTTTGCCATTGAGCTATGTCTGCAAAACAGGGATAAGCAACAGGTTCATGTGGCAATGAGAATTGTGAAATACTCCAGAACTGTTATGGAATTGTTCAATGACTTTTTCCTAACACTGTTGCCTTCTTAATTTTAATTTTTAGCTGATCACCAATCATTCTGTTTGGGACGAAATGAAATCTATTGGTGGCATCCGTATGAGATCATCTTCTCTTACTCCTTCAGATAGCTTATCAAACAACCTGACCTTTCTGGCTACAGTCTTGTGCTTCTCTCCATTTTTGTACTTCTTGTCACAAAATGTTTCAGGAGAAAAACGGAAATTGAAGGAGATGATGAAGACAATGGGGCTACGAGACACAGCATTCTGGTGAGCTATGGGATTGGCTTCCTATGAGAAAAAGGATAAAAGAGTGATACGAGGCCCCTAGATCTGAGTTTTTGTATTTTAGACTATAGTTCCTTAATCATAATAGAGATTGGACTGGAAATGTTACCACCTTGGGCACTCTTAGGTCATTAGACAACACTGAACATGGAGGTGCTGCTTCAAATGGGAACCTGAGTTATTTTCCCTCAGCATAATCTTCTGGTACTCCTACCTTGGCTGCGTTGCCATTGGGTTGTTTATTTCTCCTTTCTTACTCTACATCATCAGCTGCCATTAGCAAGGGTGAAGAGCATGGTTCCATCTGCCTAAACATTTGATCCCTTCCAGGAGAAAAAAAACCTCCCTCAGTAAGAGAATGGCAAATAAGATTTTGTGAATACAGTGGTACCTCAGGTTGCATACGCTTCAAGTTACATACGCTTCAGGTTACAGACTCTGCTAACCCAGAAATAGTGCTTCAGGTTAAGAACTTTGCTTCAGGATGAGAACAGAAATCGTGCTCCGGCAGCGCAGCGGCAGCAGGAGGCCCCATTAGCTAAAGTGGTGCTTCAGGTTAAGAACAGTTTCAGGTTAAGAACGGACCTCCGGAACGAATTAAGTACGTAATCAGAGGTACCACTGTACATAGAATCAGCAAGACTTAAAGCAGTGGTAAGAGGTCAATCAGACCAAAAACTGAGGAGTGCACTTGCATGAAGGAATACATCAAAAAACATTGTTCTGGTATTAATATATCAATGTGCAATGAATGAAACTTATAGAGTAAAAAATTAAGAAGAAATGGTTATAAGATGAGATAGTCAAAAATAATATTGATAACACAGCAAAAAGAAGAAAAGAAATAAAGGAAGCCACACAGAGGTGGAGGGAAGTCAAGATTTATGTTTGGATGTTTAGTTAGTTAGTTTGTTTTCTTTATTGTAATCTAAGTATGTATGTGTGTATAATAAGTTTGTTTTGTGTTTGTAAGTATTGTATTTATCAATAAAAGTTTTTTAAAAACACACCATTTGATCCCTTCCAGTCATAAAACAAAACTTCCATGGATGCTTCTATGTCAAATTTCTCACTTACGCAACTTTGAGTGTCGTCTTTGTCCTCTTTCATTCTGCATAGCCTTTATCCCAATCACGTGCCGGAGTTCAAATTGTCAAGAAGACTAACAGGATTTTTCCATAATAGGCTATCCTGGGGTCTGCTGTATGCTGTGTACGTTGCGATTTTGTCCTGTCTGTTGGCATTTCCCTTGATGATGTCCTATTTGACTGCAAGCACCTTTCCTGCAGTATTCCTTCTGCTCTTCCTTTATGGCATATCATGTGTGAGTATGTGAATTTTATTCTATAAAGTACTTAATTCGGGGGGGTGGCAGCAGTCAGGCCCGTGCAGGTGGTGGGCAGCTGAGTACTTTGCCCCAGGCCTTGGAGGGCTAAGCTGGCCAGGGGCTCCCTGCCAGGACCCTGCCAGACTTACGTTGTCATGCCAAGAACATCTCATGCCTCCCAGCCAACCAGGAACTTTATGGGAGAAACAAGACTCTGGCCCCATGCTTCAGACACAGGCCTGGCTGCAGTTAAGCCAGCAGAATGCTAGCTGTTACATTCCAAATACAGTGGTACCTCGGGTTACAAACACTTCGGGTTACAGACTCCGCTAACCCGGAAGTAGTACCTCGGGTTAAAAACTTTACCTCAGGATGAGAACAGAAATCGCATGCCGGTAGCGCATCCGCAGTGGGAGGCCCCATTAGCTAAAGTGGTACCTCAGGTTAAGAATGGTTTCAGGTTAAGAACGGAACGAATCAAGTTCATAACCAGAGATACCACTGTAACATTTTCTCCTACATTTTGATTGTGGTTTGTCCTGTGAATAAGGATGCCCTCTGTACACAGTTGGAAAGAAACTTAGGGTAAGCCAACTGTGCCCTTTTCCAGATTTTATCTTTTTTAAACAATACCACCACCACCAAACATCCTTCTGAGGATTGTTGGAAGGAATTCGGAGATGCTATGGGGCAAAGAAATCATTTAGTCCTCTTCTTGAGACACTATGCCAACAATGGCTCAGGATAAGAAAGGTTTAAATATTCCCTTTTGGGGAAATGGTCCTGTGTTTGAAGAAGGCAGTCGGTGAAGAACTTGCCCTGCTTGCTCTCTGTTTGTATCTCTTAACATTATTTTAAAATTTAAAATAAAATAAAAAATATGGACAGGTTTCAAGTGACATCCAACATTGCATGAGTAGATATCTGCCTGTGTAATGGGACTTCCTCTCCTCCACCTGTAGCCCTTTGTGCCCAACCTCCCCATGTAACAGATTGTGGAGGTTACTGGCAAATGGGATTAGTCATGATTAACCTAATGAGCATATATGTAAAATTAATATGCCCCCACCAGACACGTATCAGTTTCACTTGTTTACATTGAATTGCATTTGCCATTTGACCACCAATTTACCGTATTTTTCGCTCCATAAGACACACTTTTTCCCTCCTAAAAAGTAAGGGGAAATGTGTGTGCGTCTTATGGAGCGAATGCAGGCTGCGCAGCTATCCCAGAATCCAGAACAGCAAGAGGGAGAGCTGCACAAAGCCTCTTGTGCTGCCTTCCCAGCGAAGCAGGATGAGGGACGGAAGGGAGCCTTATGGGTGGGCGGACCAGCGGCTCCTTAGCCTGATCCGCCCTCCTCCTTCCTCTTCCTCTTCCTCTTGTTTTCCCCAGCTGCCTTCGGCTTCTCTTGAGCCTTCCTGAGAGCCCGTCTGCCCCCTAAGCCGGCTGCCTGGCTCTATTCCTCGCAAGCCCCTTGACATGCTAGAAGCAGCAGCAGCAGCTGTGGCATCGGCAGCCCCTGGGAAGGCTCAGGAGCGCTCAAATACATAGCACAAGGAGGGGAGAGGCCTCAGATGCAGAATATTTTTTTTTCTTGTTTTCCTCCTCTAAAAACTAGGTGTGTCTTATGGTCGGGTGCGTCTTATAGAGCGAAAAATACTGGTACTTAAGTCTGTTGATTTTAGTGGGTCTGCTCAAAGCACGACTTACTTCGATAGCAATCCAATCTCTTTAAATTACAGTGGTAACTCGGGTTACATACGCTTCAGGTTACAGACTCCGTTAACCCAGAAATAGTGCTTCAGGTTAAGAACTTTACTTCAGGATGAGAACAGAAATTGTGCTCCGGCAGCAAGGCAGCAGCAGGAGGCCCTATTAGCTAAAGTGGTGCTTCAGGTTAAGAACAGTTTCAGGTTAAGAATGGACCTCCGGAACGAATTAAGTACTTAACCTGAGGTACCACTATAGTATCAAACTCAATTCCTGCTAACTGGTTGTATCCTGTTTTTCAGATATGCTTCTGCTTCATGGTCAGTTCTCTCCTAAAGAAGCCTAAGACCACTTCATTCGTTGTCTTCCTATTCATGTTTACTCTTGGAGCCATCAGCATTGTTCTGTTGATCAATTTAGTTCCTGCAGCTTTGAAATGGACTTTGAGTGTCTTCTGCCCCTTCGCCTTTGGTGTTGAACTGTCAAAGGTAGGGTGCTGTGCTTTATTTGGGATGGAAACAACATTCTACGCCCCCAACCTTGGTGAAGCTGATTTTCAGGCATGTTTTCAGTGGAGAACAGAGGTGCCGAGTTGTGCTCAACATTGTGGGGCCTGTTGTGCGTGTGACGAACGCTGGGCTGGGAGGAGGCTGACCATGGAGGCAGGGGGCCAGCTCTGTCCTTTAAAAAACAGGAAAGTGAAACCCTGTCAGTTCTCCCCACCCTGCCCTACCATGCTGGCCTGCAGCCCCCACTTCTTTTCCTGCTCTCTGTGTGTCACATTCACTGCAGAGCATCTGTTTCTTTGCCCCTGTACCTGATGCAACAAATGCCACAGCACAGCCTAACCCTTCCTGACGACTCTCTTCAGCAGGGTAATGGTAGAAACCATGCCCCCCCTTTCCCAGCAAAGGCGTAGCCGTCGGCTGCCCCTTGCCTCAGCCCCGGGGCTTGCAGCTTCCTCTCCCTCAGCCTGGGGCTGAGGCGGAGGGTGGAACAGGGGGCAAAACGGGGTGGCTCAGCCTGCCTAGTGACACCTCCCGGAAGAGGCCAATAGTGGGAGGAGGCCTAGCACGGGGGGGGGGGGGCTCAGCCCCATCCCAACAGACTTGGGAAGGGGTCTGAAGGAACCTCAGCCCTATAGAGTTGGCACCTATGGTGGAGAGAGATCCCAACCATCATGGTAGCACGGGCATTTTCCAGGGCTGGCCCCTGCCATGCAGTGGCAGAGCTTCATGCTCCAGCACCGGATGGGGGTGGGGGTGGAGAGCTGGTGGGGGCAGGGCTGGCACGCGTCCCAGGGGGCGGTCGTGCATGCCACCTGCAGGGGGGCAGCAGCCTACCAGGATTGCGCTGCCAGGGGCGGTGCGCTCCCGAAGCACTCCTCTTCCTCCACCAGTGCTGCCATGCACAGTGTAAAGCAGGGGAGGACATTGCTGTGTGTGCAACATGACATGCCCTGTGCCTCCGAAACTAACCTGCTGCCCACAGGTGCAGTGGTGTTGTCCCGTCACCAGTACTGAAGTAAGGTCCAGATGGCTTCTGCACATGGATTGCTGAGGGGAGAGCACCCATTTACCCTTTCCTTTATGCAGGAAAGTGTGTTGGGCAATCCCTGCCCTTTCCATTCACCTCTCTTAAGGTATTCTGAGAGTGAATGTACAGAAATCTGTATACAGTGAACGCTCAGGTTGCGAACGTGATCCATGCAGGATTCATGTTCGCAATCCGCAGCGTTCACAACCCACGCGGGTTGCGATTCAGTGCTTCTGCGCATGTGCAAAGTGTGATTTAGCGCTTCGGCGCATGCACGACTGCCGAAACCCGGAGGTAACCTGTTCCAGTACTTCTGGGTTTCGCAACCTGAAAAAACAAAACCTGAAGCATCTGTAATCCGAGGTGACTGTACTGATACAACAGGTGCTCCTCTGTATTCTATTCTATTTTACTTAACTGTGATCCATGCTTCGCTTACATGGGGCTAGCTTTTAAACAACAGGCAGGCAGCGAGGGGCTAATTCCGTTTCAAACTTTTCTTCCTCCAGTTTTGACCCACAGGGACTTAGACGTTGTTCTTTCCCCCCACAGATTCTCCATGTTCAAAAATATGGAGGAAACTTCACCTTGTCTAGCCTAATGCATGAACCATGCACATATATCCTGGTTTTTGACGGTACTTTATATATGTTGCTGGCCCTCTATTTTGACAAGGTCATACCTGGTAAGCATACGACAAGCATGCTAGCTGCATAATTGCTGCTTTAAAACAGCTGCATCAGTTGCATTTGTTTCTGGGCCTAGTTGAAGATGTTTCACACCACTAGTGTTTAAAACCCTAAGCAAATATCTGAAAGGCTTGCCTCCTTCCCCACAGACCCTCTCATCCGTTGACTTTAGTAGTGGTTTATGTTCTTGGTAGGGACGCGGGTGGCGCTGTGGGTTAAACCACAGAGCCTAGGACTTGCCGATCAGAAGGTCAGCGGTTTGAATCCCCGGGTGAGCTCCCATTGCTCGGTCCCTGCTCCTGCCAACCTAGCAGTTCGAAAGCACATCAAAGTGCAAGTAGATAAATAGGTACCGCTCCGGCGGGAAGGTAAACAGCGTTTCCGTGCACTGCTCTGGTTCGCCAGAGTCATGCTGGCCACATGACTTGGAAGCTGTCTGCGGACAAACACCAGCTCCCTCGGTTTGTAAAGCGAGAAGAGCGCTGCAACCCCAGAGTCTGTCACGACTGGACCTAATGGTCAGGGGTCCCTTTACCCTTTACCTTTATGTTCTTGGTAAGAACATCAAAGAGCCAAAGAGCCAACAAGCCCAGGATCCTGTTCTCACAGTAACCAACAAGATACCTGTGGGAAGTCCGCAGAAAACTTGCAAGCATTCAGTGGAGAAAATGGAAAAACATGCAGTGGAAGCTGTTTGACTTCTGAGGCGCATTTGAAAACGGAAGCATTTACTTCTGGGTTTTTGGCGTTCGGGTCCCAAAATGTTCGGCTTCCAAGACGCTCGAAAACCAAGGTACAGCTGTACTTCCATTGCTCTCATAAGTTTTTTTGAGGAGAGGGGCATTCCCTGTGGCAGCCCCCAAGCTGTGGACTTCTCTCTCCCTGATGGCACTTTCATTGTATGGTTTCTTTATTAAATAAATGTTATTAAGTTCCATAGAGAAAAATACCAAAGTTAATGTCTTTTTCCTTTAAAAAAACAACCACCACCAAATCAAACCGAGGCTTTTATCTAAATACAATAAAAACACAAAAATGGGAGGGGCAAGGGAGAGAGCTAGAGAAAGAAAAGGAAAGAAATAAAAAGATAAGGAAAGAGATGAAAAGAGAAAGAGAGAAAAATAAGGTTCAGAAAATAAAGGACTTCCAATTGTTCATCTGTCCACTATATATAAAAACAATAGTCACGTCATCCAATCCAATATAACACCAAACAAAACCGTTTTTTATAAACAAACATTATCTTCAATCCTCAAATTCAGATATCAGTATTTTATTTTATTTTTCATGCAAAAAGTCCATGAGGGAGTTCCAGTCTTTAACAAATGTTCACAATGCATTAAACAAGGCCAATTTCTCCATCTCTGCTAAGTCTGTTAGTTTTAATAGCTGTTCTTCTGTTGTTGGTAATAGTGGGCCCTTCCATCTTTGTGCATATAAAAGACTTGCAGCCACAATCACAATATTGCAGCAAAGTTCCATAATCTTTTTCTAACTGTATATCCATAAGTCCCAGTAAGAAGAGTTTCTGACATACTGCAGGTGTACTTCCTGGCCTTTGAGATTTGAGATGTACTCTGGTCTTTGACATAGGGATAGGATCCACCCTATTCTTGTGACAATAACCACACTTTTTCGTTTATAAGACGCCCCCATGGATAAGACGCCCCTTAGTTTTTGGGACTCAATATTAAGAAAATGGGGAGATTGTCCAGAATGGGAGGAATGCCAAAAAAAGCTCACCCAAATTCCAAACATTTGCGATCGAACGCAATGCACAAGCCTTCTATCGTATTTCCGATCGACACCAGCAGCCGCCAATCACACGCCCAATTGCCGCAGCAGAGCCCAATCACCAGCAGCCATTGTCGCAGCAGCGACCAATCGTCAGTGGACATTCTCGCAGCAACGACCAATTGCAAGCACACATTGCCGCAGCAATGCCCAACCACAAATGGACATTGTCGCAGCAGCCTATCACCCGCAATAACACCAGTAACTATCTACTACTCAAGACAGAAATCATTTCCACAGTCCTCCCTCTGTACTACCCATGTATAAGACTACCCCAATTTTTAAGCGTTGTTTTAAGGGGAAAAAACATCGTCTTATAGACGGAAAAGTATGGTAATTTGTCTTTAACTGTTTTTAAATATCTTAAATTGTTGTGACTGCTGTGAGAAGGGTGGGCAAAACAAAAATTAGAAGAAATGGCTTTTGGCTGGAAGATTGCATCTCTGTAGATTGCATTTCCTAACCTCTGATTTATTTCTTTGGAATTGACTTATGTAATTTAGGAAGCCTTGTGATTAATGCCTTTTCTAAGGGAAATAGCATGATTGGAGCAGCAGTACTAGACCTTGCTTGAGATGTAGTAGCTTATATATTCTGTTTAAGATTCTGAAAGCATAAGCATTATCCAAATATGGATTCTATGAAGGTATATTTAAAGAAACTTTGTTAGCTTTTAGGTCCTAACCCTGCACTTGCTTTTCCCTGCAAGATATGAGCAATCAAACCAGGAAGTCTCTAATTAACCATAGTTTCTTGTTTTGCCTGAACCAGAAAATGACGTTTACTGGCTTTAGAGCAAGGCAAAATCCCGCTTTGTTCTGAAATTAGCAGCCATAGTTTCCTAGTTCAGATGAAACACAAAGCTATGGTCAATTAGAGACATTTTGAGTTTAATGTGACTTGTGTGAAGGGAACAGGAAAGAGGCTGAGGCTTAATAAGCCAAGATATGATTGCCTGAATGCAACCGATGTATCTATTCGGTTAAAGTTATGTGACTTGTTCCACAACCACTACATATTTGAATGAATGACTGTTTAAGTAAGCTGCAACATCCATTTCCACGAAATGTTGGTCACTGAAACTGTGCTATAGAGAAGTAGCAAGGGCTGATAAATTTGAAGTGTGTTACATGTTTAATACCAAGAATTAATAGAACCTTTTGATGCATAAAACCTTTTTTATATGTGTATCTTAGACAAATATGGCGTGCCCTATCCTCCCTTCTTTTTCCTGAAGAAGTCCTACTGGTTTAAATCAAGAGGAAGCTATAACAGCACTGCTCTTACAAATGAACCAAGCCATGGTAATATCTTCAGTGACAATGCTGAGCTTGTGCCTCCTGAATTTGATGGAAAGGAAGCCATTAGGTAAAAGTTAAGGAGGCGTGGCCTTAAATAATTTTTTGAGCAAATTGACGCAGAAATCCTGCCCCTGCGCCAAGGATCTGTATGAAGTCAAGAATATTTGGTTTTTGTTTTCAGAGGGTATTGGGGAACATTGTTTTTATTCACAAGAGAGCGATGCAGACAGAAATATATACCGTATTTTTTGCACCATAACACTCACTTTTTTCCTCCTAGAAAGTAAGGGGAAATGTCTGTGCGTGTTATGGAGGGAATGCCTATGGGTGGCATGCCTATGGATTTTCCTCCTCTAAAAACTATGTGCGTTTTATGGTTGGGTGTGTGTTATAGAGCGAAAAAGACGGTACTTCTGTTGCACAAAATGCCAAGGAGTCTCAAGTATGTGGATGAGGTTGTTTATTGGGAATGACAACTAACTGAGCATATGTCTAAGAATTCTTTCTACCCATGTGCAACATTGATAGGGAAGAAAGATAATATCTGGTCTGAATTTGAAATAGTAGTTTCAAAGTTGCACAGCTTGACCATTTCCATAGAGATGATACGCCACCGGGGAGATAGTTGTGACTAAATTGTAACTAAAATCCAGTATTGTATTAACCATTCGCTGTTTCCGAATCCTTTAGACTAAATAACATTAAAAAAACTTACAAAGTGAAGAGCAAGGAAACAGAAGCTTTGAGAGGTGAGATGCTTTTCATGTTTTCTCGTCCGTTCCGTAGTGGGACTGGGCTGCATGCATGAAACTGTGTGTGCAGATTGAATGACTCCACCGCCTACTGAAGGAAAAGGAGAAACTAACAATGGGTTGTGGGCTTGGAAGCAGAATAAGGAGCCTTGGCTATATGTTTGTGAAACATTGCTCTGGAGCACAGGGGTCAACCCTCCTAATTTGCACTGTTAAATGTGGACAAGTAGTCTGGTTTCTTTTTGTTTTCCGTTGCCTTTTCAGCAGGCTTGCCCACTCTAAGCTTTGTGGCTAATATCTAACCTCCCCTCAATGCAGTTACATTTATTGAGCACTGACTGTTATGGTGGGACGAGGCGGTTTGTAGGAAATAATGGATTTCCCCTCTTCCTTTATTGATTCATGGGCTCACCACTGCCCCATGTTCAACTGCTTCTGCATTCATAAACAGCTAGGAGAATTGCTTCCACTGCACTCCCTATGAATACTGTACCAATTTTCTATATTACTATGTACAAGGCAGTTTACAGCAACAAAATACACAACAAAGAACACATACCTTTTAATAATTTGATCCAATACCAAAAGTCACAATCAAACATAACTTTAAAATGGAACAACTTAGATTATTGTATATTACTTTATTTGATGTATTAGAATCTAATAGTACACCATAAAATAAACTCTCAGAACATCAGCAAATAATAATTAAGCAAAAATTCACTCTTAACAATTACAATAATTACTAAACTGTGATCAATAAAAATAACTGCAAGTCATGATGCATAAAATACCACAATGCATGTAAAAGCGTGGAACTGAGAAACAAACACACACATGAAATTATTTTTTAAACATCCCTGAGCATTCCATCAACAGCTTGGGGCAGATACAATGTCCTTTGGTTCATTAATCTCTCCTCCACAATCCTGATACACATACTGTATGTGCATCAGTAATACTGCATACAAAAACCAAATTCCAAAACCTTTTGTGCCTTTTTGTTTTTTTACTCATTTCCACATGAAATACCAAATGCAAAAATAATCTTCATAAAGTTCATTTGTCACCCTTGAGGAGACATGACTCCTTGACACTGTCACTAACGTCCACAAATTAGAAGTGGATATCTTCAGGACAAAACCTACAGCTGGGGTGGACAGAAGCTAAATTGAATCCTAGGACTCAGCTATACTGTATAGCTGCAAATAAATAAATAAATAATTTAAGTGTGCTGTAAAGTGCATCATACAATCTTACATTAGATGGTGATGGTGAGCTATGGCAAATTCAATACATTTTTCAAAACTTTTTTAAAAAAGCGTTTTCACAATGTTTTTTTATATGTGTCTCGTTTCCATCACAGAATCTTAAGAGTTGGCAGGGACCCAAGAGCCATCTGCAATGCAGGAATTCATGATAATTGGAAAACAATTGGATCCAATCTTCTATGTAAACACATCAAGTGGCATTTTTGGACTATTTTATGAGCTCACAAAAGTACATGTATATATGGAACATAGGAAGCTGCATTATACCCAATCAGACCTCTGGCTCATCTGCACTGACTGTCCAGCAGCTCACAAGGGCTTATTGCACTGACATTCCCAGCCCTGGAGATGCTAGGGATTAAACTAGGGACCTGTTTCATGTAAAACACATACTCTACTACTGTATTGTACTCCCCCCCCCCCCGTACTACATATCACTGCATGCACAGTGGTAAAAAACAAAAACACCTCTTGATGCAATCATATGACTTTTTGCAGTGCTTTATCAATGCATGCCAAAAATTCATACAGATATTGAAAAGTGGAGACAAATGAAATAAACTGACATCAGGACTATACATGCACAGCTCTCTGTACAAAATTTAGGATGGGTCGGGGTGTGTGTGGAAGATTTCTTCCTAATTCCCGATTGATTCCATGGAGAAGCAATATTCTGCAGTATGAAATTCCAAGAATCCATCCGAAAATTCAAACGAGAATTTTGGCAGCATCCCTAGTGCTTGATGTGATGTGATGTGAGGAAATTAAAAATGAGCCATGACGGGAAGTTTTGTAGGTTTACTCAGAAGTGAGATTTCAATGGAACTTATTAGTAAGAGGGTTTAGGAATGCAGCCTCCGTGTACCTTGGCCGTTTTAAGAGCTAACTTCTGTTCTTCTGTTAGGCTTGTCCTTGGATATTTATGAAGGTCAAATCACTGCAGTTCTTGGTTGTAGTGGAGCTGGGAAAACAACACTGCTAAACATCCTTAGTGGACTTCTGAAGCCATCTGATGGTACGTATCAGAACTTTAAAATGAAGGAGGCTGCCACCCAAATCCATAAGAACAGGAGGAAGTTCCCCTTGATCAGACCAAAGCCTTATCAAGTCCATCATTTGATTCCCACAAAGGCCCACCACACGCCACTGGGAGGAGCACAAAGGGGGCAGTAGCAGTTCCACAGCAGTCAGTCTTCTGATTTAGCCATTGCGACTAGCAGCCACAAACATTTCCAAATCCCCTTTTAAGGCCGTTTAGGTTGGGGGGCCATTGCTACACTGTATGGCGGCAACTTCCGTAGTTTAATTATGTGCTTTGTGGAGAACTGAGATTCGTTGTTGTCATTGAGGCTGTGAGGATTCCAAGCAATCATACCTAGAATTGCAGTCTAGGTCTCATTTCCACTCTTAGCAGGACAGCAGTTAATAGGATATGTTGAAACTTTTATGAGAATTCAAGCAGCCTACTCTGTTTATTAAGCCAACCTATTTGCTTCCTATTTGCTTATGTGTACAGGCTCTGCGACCATCTTCAAGTACAATATATCAGCAAGGGAAGATATGGAACAAATTAGGGAGATAAGTGCTGTGTGCCCACAATTCAACGTGCAATTTGAATTCCTAACGCTGAAAGAAAATTTACGGACTTTTGCTAAAATAAAGGGGATTCCAAACAATGATATTGAGAATGAGGTAAGGATATATTCATATGGCAAGTATTTCTCTTCTGCCTCTTTATATTCTTCATCTATTTTCTTTGTAGAACAGGTTCATGGCAAGGGATTACTGCCTTATCATTTGTTCTGCTTTGTATTTGAGGTTTACTCAGACTAATTCAGAGAAAACTCATTGTGCTTAAGTCCCGCTGAAGTCAATGGGACAAATTTGTTGAAACCAATTTAAATCCTGTTAATTGCAATGGGAGAGGTGCAATAAATTTGCAATAGGTAAAGGTAAAGGGACCCCTGACCATTAGGTCCAGTTGTGACCGACTCTGGGGTTGCGGCGCTCATCTTGCTTTATTGGCGGAGGGAGCCGGCGTACAGCTTCCGGGTCATGTGGCCAGCATGACTAAGCCACTTCTGGCGAACCAGAGCAGCACACGGAAACTCCGTTTACCTTCCCGCCGGAGCGGTACCTATTTATCTACTTGCACTTTGATGTGCTTTCGAACTGCTAGGTTGGCAGGAGCAGGGACTGAGCAATGGGAGCTCACCCCGTCGCGGGGATTCAAACCACTGACCTTCTGATAGGCAAGTCCTAGGCTCTGTGGTTTAACCCACAGCGCCACCCGGGTCCCTTAGACTGGGACTAATTCAATAACTGAACAAAATATGTAAGCCTTGCGACCTACACAAATGAAAATTCTTCCAGCACTGTCTTTGTTATCATACTATGGAGGAATTATTTGAAGATTCTCTTGAAATGAGTTGAGTTGAGGCATACCCCTCAACTGTCCTGATTTGACCAGGACATCCAGAATTACAGAAGCCATCTCAGCTCCTGATTGGATCCCGGGATGTACTATTTTGGCTCCCACAAGAGTGTGGCCTCAAAAGATGCCCATTGGGGGGCTGTGCTCTTGTTTGAGTCATGTGACATGCATCCTGATTTTCCTCTGTGGCAGGTTGCAGGATATGTTGAGATTCTTGCTGAGTATATGTATAACTCAGAGCAGGGCCTTCATGTGGCTGCCACCTTTCTTTGGAATAGTATTATTGTCAAGATACGACAGGCACCCATTATCTGCTCTTTCCAGAAACAAATGAATTTAATTTTTTTGACAGACTTTCCCAGCTGAATAAATGGATATTTACCACAAGTATATACCTTGTATTGATTTAGTTTTGTTTGTTTAAGCATTGTATTTTTGACTTTTCAATTACACATACTAAACAAAGCAGAACAGTAATAAATTGATAAAAGAAAAAGCTATTTTGGGGTGTAATGCAAAGACAAGAGTGCATAGATTATAGGAAAACAAAAGGGTTCCTCTGGTTGAGTAGCAGAAACAAGGCTCAGGAATGATTAGCCAAAAAATTCTATAGCTGATAAAAAGGCTTCTGTTGGGCTCATAACTTGAAACTTGGCATTTACAATCTAGCTGATGCCGTCTACAAAACCGCCACATTTCAAACTGATCCAGTAAAAATGGCCACAATTACAGCAAGTTACAAAGTGCTGAAAAGTGACACTTTGACCTCTTTTTTCCAGTTGGCAACAAATCATTTCATATTATTTCTTTTAGACGTTGCAAACTACTGGTGTACTTTATCCATGCTTGTTGTGGACCAGACCTTTTCATTGTTTTGATGAAATCCTGATCAGCAGTTTGAAATTATTAAGGTTTTCCTGCCCAGCTGAAATCTATGGAAAACAAGGACTTGCAAAATAATGCTTGGTACTTGACTGAAGGCAAAAATGAAGGCAGAATGTTGCAACAGGAGTCACCTAATGGATGCTATGTGCAATGCCTTTTCCTTAGTTATTAAATATCACAGCATGGGTGAAGAAAAAGGCATGATTGAAAAATAATGTAGGAATGGACCATGTTGTAGAACATTTAGCGGCAGATATTCAGGCAGCCGGTGCATATTAAAGTCCTAGTGTTGATGTGTTTGGGAGGGAACAAGGAGCAGGGTCTTAATGCAATCCCACTTTCTGCTTCTCAAGAGCTGATTTCAAACTCTAAACCTTCTTGAAGGGCTCCTTGAGTGACAGCTGTGCATCCAGAAAATGCAGTGTGAGCAATACCGAACTGCCTCATGGACCACTCTTCACTAGATGAACCAATAGCGTTTTCCAGTCCACACATGAAACTGTACTGTAATCCCATTGGCATTCATAAAAAATAATAATAATAGCACAAGCATCGTTGCATAACCAAGCAAACCCTGGAATACAACAGTCTGGAGCAATGCCATTTGGGTTCTTCCAAAAACCTGCTTGAGCAAATGATCCTAATTCCAGGGATGACATCTCATCTGGAAATACCTTATACTTCAAATATGGGAGGTTGCATAATATTCCATTAAGATTTGAACCTCTATAAAATAGCTTGTTGCTTTCAACCAGCCAAGTGACTGAAAAGCAAGATAGGAAGAAATCTGAAAGAATCCCATCTTGGTGCTTGAAACATGTGTTTATATGCTTTACAGGTGCAAAAGCTAGTGACCCTCTTGGATCTCGATGCCATTCAAGACACCCTAGCTAATCGTTTAAGTGGTGGGCAAAAGCGAAAATTATCTCTCGCGATTACTTTCTTGGGAGAGCCACAGGTAGGTGAAGCAAGGTCAGGACAAAAGGACCTGTTGAACATATTTCATAAGTACTCTCCATCTTGTAATGCGTCTACTGTTTCCTCTCAAAAGCAATGGAGTGTGTAGATCTCTCACTGATCTGTGGTCAGTCATGAAACTCCCTAATTTCAGTCTTATCTTTACTTCCCTTCTAAATTCCCATTCCCCAAACACTGTATGTAAAGTGAAACTTTCAAATTTAGTACAAGATTAGCTTCATTTTTTTTAAAAAAATAATATAAAATTATTTCCCCCAAAACATTTTTTAAAGCCGCATAACTGTTTATATTGTTGTGAGTTAACCCTGCACCCAGCAAGGGGTTAAAATGTAATGGAGGATGCAACTGTTGGAATAGCCAGGCCAGCTTCTTGGTGAGTTAATGGCCCTTAAGTATGGGTCCTTAGGGTAACAAAGGAAGTGGGCTTTGTGCCAGAGGCCAAATGAGTGGGCCCCTTCCCTCACCTGGCTGGTGGTGAGAAGGACAAGTGCCAGAGGTATGTGAGAGAGAGCTGGGCGGGAAGCAAACAGCAGGCAGAGGTCAGAGAGTGAGAGCCATGTTTGATTTCTGTTTGAATCCAAGGCTTTGACTACCGGAAAAGCAAGACCTTCTGGGGTGTTAATGCTGTGACCATATCCATCGTAGACTCAGGTTGTATATACAATGGTACCTCAGGTTAAGAACTTAATTTGTTCTGGAGGTCCGTTCTGCTGCTGCTCAATTTCTGTTCTCATCCTAAAGCAAAGTTCTTAACCCAAGGTACTATTTCTGGGTTAGCGAATTCTGTAACCTGAAGCGTCTGTAACCCGAGGTACCACTTTATGTGTAAATAAACTGTTATGTATTGAAGTTCTCATCCTGGCCACCAGGGGTATTGTGTACAGTGGTACCTCGGGTTACAGACGCTTCAGGCTACAGACTCCGCTAACCCAGAAATAGTGCCTCGGGTTAAAAACTTTGCTTCAGGATGAGAACAGAAATTGTGCTCCGGTGGCGCGGCGGCAGCGGGAGGCCCCATTACCTAAAGTGGGGCTTCAGGTTAAGAACAGTTCCAGGTTAAGAACGGACCTTCGGAACGAATTAAGTACTTAACCCCAGGTACCACTGTATATAGTTTTCACTCAGGTCCACGTCAGTTAATTTAGGCGGGAAACCCTGGGGTGTTGTTGTTACAATGTTGACAGCCGGCTGCCTATAAAAGCAGGCCGGCTGAGCTGTTCAGTTCAGTTCAGTTCAGTTCAGTTCAGTTCAGTTCAGTTCAGTTCCAGCTTACTATAAAGAACCACTTGGAGAAATCTCTGTGTCGTCTGCTTTGTCAACCCACTACTTAATATAAACCATATATTATAAAGGCACCACAGTCTTTGCTGTTCCTTATTCCAAGGAAAGTGAACTCTGGGTAAGATCCCGGAACTCCTGGGCTCTTGCACCACTCCACAGTTGGGGTGGCATTCAAAAATATCATTGGCCCAATTGGGTTGCCATTAATTCTTTTTAAAGAATCCACTTCAACATGGAATGCTATGTGCTAATTTCTCAAGGTTTCCAAGTCTGAAAATGCTATTGCATGTTCTGCCTACAGGTCTTATTCTTAGATGAACCAACTGCAGGGCTGGATCCTTACTCTCGACACCAAGTGTGGGCCCTCCTGAATGAGCGCAAAGCAGGTCGAGTGATTCTGCTCACCACTCAGTTAATGGATGAAGCTGATATTCTTGCTGGTTAGTAGAATGTCTCATGGATGGTAAAAACAGTTTGACAAGTATAGGCATGAAGCGAGAGAGAAATAACCGAGACCATGTGACTTGGAAACTTATCCCGCACTGATCTGCACTATCCTTATTTCTGTCTGTTGGAACAAAAAGCTCTTCCATTGCACTGCGTAAAGGAGGTGATCCACATAGCACCCTAGATGATTCCTTCACATCTTTCACTATGCTGTCATTCACCAAGTTCCTGTTATTCCAGGAGTAACAGGCGTGCTGAGGACTAGCCTTGGAAATTCCAATGCCTTTGTGAAATGTCAAATTACTGTTACCTCTTCTGCTTCACTGGCTAAGCCAGGCATCCCGTACCTGTGGCCCTCCAGATGTTTTGGCCTATAACTCCCACGATCCCTATCTAACAGGACCAGTGGTCAGGGATTATGGGAAGTGTAGTCCAAAACATCTGGAGGGCTGAAGGTTGAGGATGCCTGGGCTAAGTGTTTAATGCAGTGTTTCCCAAACTTGGGTCTCCAGCTGTTTTTGGACCACAATTCCCATCATCCTTGACCACTGGTCCTGCTAGTTAGGGATGATGTGAGTTGTAGTCCAAAAAAAACAGCTGGAGACCCAAGTTTGGGAAATGCTGGTTTAATGGGTTGCAGCTACTACTCTTCAATGCAGTCTTCACAGCTGTTTGAGGGTGACCAATCTTTTCTCTCATTCCACCACCATTAGCTTTTGGATCCTTTCCCTGTTATCTGTTGCATCTCTTTTTGCATGACATCAACTGCCCTGCCCTAACAATTGACATGTGATTGTAAAATAATCTGTACTTGGGAGGACAGGTGAAATAATCCCTCCCATCACTCTGGGGGACAAGTGTTTGCATTTTCCAAGCTTGGCTCCACCTGGGTTACAAGGAGTAAATAGATCTCTTCCAGCTGAGCCTTGATCAACAAGTTCTGCCTTAGCTGAAATGTGTTTTGCATTTCCTATCTTATTCCGGGTTCCTGATATGTAGCTTCCCTTAGATTGCACCTTGGTCTTCTGCTTCTGACTCGCTCCAGACTGCTTTTTGTGACCTGGACAATTATGCTGACTTAACCCTACCCCAGTGAAATAGATTTGCTTGCAAGACTTGCTGTGACGATTGTACAGCTTGCCTGTTTGTGTGTGCAACATACTCCTCTGATTTGTGTGCATGTAAACAAACAGGATTGTTTGAAATGAAGGCAGCATTTCTGGAACTCGTTTTATTTTCTGCATCACCCTTCTGAATCTCAGCTCACTGCACATTCCCCTTCAGATATTTCCTGCTTCTGATTTGAATATGGGGAAGAATTTATTTCTGCAGAATGTGATAAGTAAAACCAGAACTTTATGTGTTTTTCCTTCCAGACCGGAAAGCATTTATCTCTCAGGGCAGGCTGTCTTGTGTTGGTTCATCTTTATTCTTGAAGAAAAAATGGGGTGTTGGCTACCATTTAAGGTACTTTTGAGTTTGGCAATCTTGTACTCTTACCTATTTTGCAATCTCTGGTGGGCAATCACAGATATTTATCTATTTTATTTATAAAATTGTGCAAACTCTTCTTCTTTTTTAAAAAATCTAAGTATGTCAAGAAATTCCTCCTTTCTGGCTCAACGTCTCTTGGTCCAAGCTCAGACCAAAAAGAGGAAAGGGAGAGATCAGGCTGTAAAGATGCTGTGCTGCTGTTTCTTTCAGCAGAACTCTTATGGTTTTAGTAATGTCATAAATACTTGATTCAGATAACAGTTTTATTAAACGAATGCAATACTTGGTAATTGGTGTCCATCTAAATCCATTCTGAATATGAACAGGATGCATGTAAATGAATTGTATGACCCCGAGAGAACAACATCCCTGGTCAAGCAATACATCCCTGCTGCCAAATTATCAGCACAACATGAAAATGAGCTGAGTTATATACTGCCCTTGGAAAATGTGGATAAATTTCCAGGTAATTATCATCTTGAATATGTAAATGATATCATAGCTATCATCTTTGAGAGTGCTATTAATGGAGATGTTCCTCAAAATGTTACTTTGGGCTGTAAGGATTTGCACAAGGCCGTAATGGAGATTGGAAATGCTAATCTTGAACTAGAAGTAAGCACTTGAGTTTCTTTCTCCCTGTCATGTAGATCTGTTCTCTGGCATGGACCGCCAGAAAGAACTAGGAATTGTTAATTATGGGGTTACCATGACAACTCTGGAAGATGTCTTCTTGAAGCTGGAGGGAAATGAAATGATTGATGAGAAAGGTAACATACTGTTCCAAATAACATACTTTCTAGTAGTGATTCCCTGCTACAGCAGGGAAAATATGAGTTTGGGACCATATCTGCTGTTGGCATCCAACTGTTGTGGGAGCATACCCTCCAACATTTCTCCTATTTTATAATAATAATATCTATATGCCGCCCATTTGACTGGGTTGCCCAAGCCACTCTGGGTGGCTTCCAATAAATATATATAAAACATAATAAAACATATATTCTTGTATTTCAGGGTGTTAGACTAGATGATCCTTGGGTCCCTTCCAACTCGTAAGATTCTATGATTTTATAAAACGTTTAAAAACTTCCCTATACAGGGTTGCCTTCAGATGTCTTCTGAAGGTTGTATAGTTACTTATCTCCTTGGCTCGGGGGTTGCATAACTCCATACCCTCCAACATTTCTCTGATGAAAATAGGGACGTCCTAAGGAAAAGCGGGACATTCTGGGATCGAATCAGAAACCTGGACAGCTTCTGTGAATCCAGGATTGTCCCTGGAAAAGTGTTGCATTATAGCTGCCTTTCCCTGTTTTATTTTTTTTAATCTGGGAGTGAGAGCTGGGATGGTTTATCAATGACAGGGGGGAAACATCTGCAGTAGTGGTGGCAGCAAGGAGAGCTGGGGCGAAGAAGGGGATTGACTGACCCAGCATCAAAAGAAGTCAGAACTGAGTTTGTATAAGCAAGTAGTCTCTCCTTTGGCCAATACCAAAGTTCTGATTTTGTGCTTTTGAAATTTGATTACAAAGAGGGGCCAAAGGGTGCTGACGAAATGGAACAACATCTGCTATTGCTCTCCGACACGGGAAAGGCAACCATGAGCGGATCAGAACTCTGGAGGCAACAAGTTTGCGCCGTGGCAAGAATGCATTTTTTAAATCTCAAGCGTGAGAGCAAACTCTGGGGAACGCTGTAAGTGCCAAGATAATTGCTTAAAAGCCGTCGCAATCTGGGTTACTGTATATGTAGCATCACCCCCTAGCCTCCTCCACCACACTGTAACTACTAACACACACACACCACAATTGTGAATCAACTACCCTTCCAATTTTGCAGCCACAATCGTACACTATTTTCACCTTCATCCCTGTTCCCATCAAGGGGAGGGGGCAGAAAATGAGGGGGAGGAAGAGGCATGGAAATGGGGGTGAAAGGGGAATGTGGGGGTGCAAGGGGACTGCAGTGTAGAAGAGAGAAGCAGCTTCAGAAATGGGGTTGGGAAGGTGGAAATGGGGATTAGTAGTTGCATGCGGTTGGAGGGGGCTGGTCTACAGGAGTACAGTAGTACCTCGGGTTAGATACGCTTCAGGTTACAGACTCGGCTAACCCAGAAATAGTACCTCAGGTTAAGAACTTTGCTTCAGGATGAGAACAGAAATCGTGCTCTGGCGGCACAGAGGCAGTGGGAGGCCCCATTAGCTAAAGTGGTGCTTCAGGTTAAGAACAGTTTCAGGTCAAGAACGGACCTCCAGAACGAATTAAGTACTTAACCCGAGGTACCACTGTACTGAGGTGGGGGCAGAATTGAGAGGTTAGCAATGGGGGATAGGCTGGTTTGGCCAGTGACAGAAATGGGGTTGCTGCCGCTAATAGATTCAATACCAGTTGCAATCATTCTCATTTGCTTAATTACTATCCTTTCTTTATTACAGACTGGTCCTTTTTGGAATTTTGCTGGCACCTTTAGTCATCCAGGTGCTGTTATATACTATTTGGGGGAGCCTGCATTGTGCAGAGCTACATCCTGGGCTTTATTTTGAGCCAGGAAAGGAGTCTTTCAGAGGGTCTGCTGGACTTCTGATCCTTAATAATACAGGTAAGTGTGAAGAACAGAATATTGAGATTCCCCCCCCCCCCGCCCCAATCAGGTTTCGACCAAGAGCCAACATGCCAATACACCATGGCCAGACTGGGAAAACCTGGGTACAAATCTCTCCTCAGCATAAAGCACAGTTTTATTAACCGACCAATCAAATCAAATCCAATCACATCACATAAATTCCGAATTAGAAAGCCGAATTTTATTTTTTTTGTTGGGGGTACCCATATTTCAAGTTCCGAAGGGGATTCCAATCATCTTCTTGCTGCTGCGTTAATATCCACAAATCTGTCCAAATAATGTTCATATTTCTATCCAGTCCTATCTTGTTGTTCCCACGTCTCATCTTATTCATATATTTTTCTTTTTTCTTTGTGATCTCTTCTGATAATCTCCTTAAGAAGGTAAACACGAGTTATAATCCTGTGTGAATTTTTCCGTTAATCACCATATCGAGATGGTTTCCATATATCATCACTTCCATAAATAAAAGCACTCTTTCCATCATTCATCTTCGCAAATCTGTCGTCTTCTTTAGTTCTCTGAGGAGGCCGCCCGCAGTATGAAAACAGATCCATTCGTCCTCCCAGACATAAGTCTTTTGACAGAACTTGCCAAAATGGCGACGCTGTTTTTTTACTGCGTCATCCCAAAGCTCTTAAACTTTCCACGATCTCCTTAAAACATGCTTTTGGTTAGAGATTATCTCCACACAGTCTTAAATCATCAGCTTAGGTCATTTAAGCAGCATTTCTGACTTGTGTGTGTGTGGGGGGGGATTCTTGGTTAATCACATAAAGAAAAGAAAGGAAAGTCCCCCCCCCCCGATCCAGTCCCGTTGCCGACATACCGAGCCTTGGTGTGTCTTCTCATGATATATTCCTGTTTATCCAACCCGTCTTCTTTCTCAGCGATCTCTTCAATTAGCAGTCTTTACTCCCCCTTCTTCCTTGAAATATGTGCATTTGCTTCCACCTAATAATTTCTTTTGAAGTTGCTGCAGCTAGAGGTGCGAATCAGAGACAGCGTCCAGGAGAGCCGAAGTCCGCACAAGGGCTTTCTGCCTAGTGCCCCCACCCCCTCAAGTTCGGGGATGGTATAGGGCGCAGTAGGCAAGGGCAGTCCCCCCCCACTCACTTGGGGGGGGAGGGAGGCTGCTTACTCCCATCACAGCCTCTTAATTACCTCGTGTGGGTCGGAGAGATGTTATTGTCGGCCATCTTCCAATGCGCCCCTAGTGGCACCCCCCTGAACAATAATCATCTCTTAATCCAATATTGTCTCAGTGTTGTGAGCAAAAAGTGAGGGGAGGGGGAACCATGTCTAACAGCCCTTTGGAAGGAAGGATAGAATATGAAGGTAATAAAATGAAGTTTTCACACAATTTTAATGGACCAGTAGAAAGCGAGTGAAAAATGTTTTTCCAGCTCTCTATCAGGAACTGAAGGCTTTTTAACTAAGAGCACCCAGAGCCCCAACTATAGCATAGCTCTATGGATTGCCTGAGGAGTTTGGTCTACTCTTAAGGAGTAGGTTCCTTACAAATAACCCTTTGTTCCGTACGAGACCATGTTCTTTTGGAGAAAACTTCAGCATCAGGCAGCTGACTGAGCCTGCAACTTTAGGAATCAGTACTCCCTTGGACTCAGTAGTGGTTTAGCCTCTACCATTGATTTTGAGCAAAGGTCTGGTGGAGAAAGGTCTTGTGCCATGATCCCTGAAAACCCCAAATCCCCCTGCTGTGTCTCACTGCCCCATTATACATCATGCTCCTCTATAATGTTAGCTTTGGGGAGTGCCAAGTCCTCCTCTGAAGAGGATTCCTTCAGGGCTGTCTGAGATGCCAGATTGTGTAAGGTATCAGATATTTGATTACAGCCAACCAGGATATGGCTCTTCAAAGCTTGCTTCACTGACGGGGTCATATCATGGAGCCTGGCACTATTGGCAGTCCTAAAAGAATAAGATAATTCCAATATTACCTGAATAGAAAAATAAAAAATTAAGAATTTTGGGTGGAATTCAAGATGGCACTAAGGTGATTGTTCCATCAGTGCTCATCTCCTCCTTCATGCTGTTTTAGGGGTTTTCCCCAAACTTCCCTCCCCTCAAGTCAGTTTGGGGAGGAGAGGGTGAGGGAAGCCCATTTGTGCTAGTGGGATAACACAACCCATTTTAGCAAATAAATAGGCATTAAATGTTACACAAAGATAATTCAAATTCTGTATTACACTTCATTTTGGTTTTCTCCTGTTTGAGAAATTAAGATTCTACCACAGTCCTCCAGTCATTCTGTGAATCCTTGTTTTCTTTTTCAGGTGCAAGCATTGACAATTTCATCCAAGCAGTGAAGAATCAGAATGTCCTGGTAGAAGTTGTCTCTGGCAAAAATGTCAGTGACCAACTAGTGCACAATGGGGCTATAATGGTAGCCCTTGAAGACAAGGTAACTTCAGTTATTTTTTGTTGCAATCAGTACCATTTTTCTAGAAAAGGAGGTGCCAGAACTCACCACGAACGCCTCCCTTGTTTTCTTAAAATGGCAATGGTGCTCACCTGAGAGGTGCCAGAACTGAGTTCTGACTGGGGGGGGGAACCCCCCTGGGTGTAATCCTAAGTGGGATAAAACTGGGGAGCAAAGCCCCATATCGACTGTTACCATCTTGTGCCAGCTTGTGCAGGGGCAGGAAATGTCAGGGCAGACTTACTCTTTGCATTTCCATGTGGTTTCCTTTTTTAATCTTTAGCCCCATATCGCTGGCTGGAGGGGGTTAGGATTGTGTGAAACTGGCTCCCTGACAACGAAGGAGAGCTTTGACTGTCCTTGTTTCTTCATAAAAGCAATACTAAAAAATCCTGGTAACCAAATATGGTTGTACATGTTTTGAATTTGAAAGCAAGCAGCATCTTGTGGTGTTGAGCGTAGCTGTTTTGCAAGCCTGTTTTTAAATGCCTTTCCCAGTTAAAGAGAAATGCTCTTTAAGCAGAGTATAATACTGGTGCAGCATTAGGTAACAGGTAACAGCTAGCTCCATCCCAGCCAAATTAGAAGCAAGGCCACGATTCCAAAATATGGGGGCACAAAGTTCACAACTGTATGAGAGCAATGAAGCTGAAATATACTCGGAGTCCTGTAGTGATTTCATGCTCTTTATTGCAGCTTGTAAAACAGTGATTGAATTGCCCCCCAAACCCCAGGCTTTTATATACATTAATTACACAATGAGTCCCGTCTGATTGGCTGATTCTGTTTCCCTCCTGGAGCCCGATTGGTCTTTTCCTGCAGACCAATCAGTGGTTGCATTTTAGGATCCTACCAGCCTAATAGGCTGATTAACTTCCTCCTGGAGCTTGATTGGTCTTTTCCTGCAAGCCAATCGGTTGTTGCATTCTAGGATCCTACTTGCCTATTGTTCAAGGATCCAAGCTTAGTACATAACAGAAGCTGTCCCAACAAGTTCGCATACCTATCCAGCAAGCTCTTTTCCAGAAGAAGAGGTGCTGGAACTCACCATGAACGCCTCGCTCGTTATCTTATAATGGTAATGGATCCCACCTGAGAGGTGCTGGAGCTCAGTTCCTGTGACTTCTGGCTGAAAACAACAACCCCGTTTATAGCTAAGGCACGGCACATACCTTCCATGAAAGAATCAGCCTTGTAAGAATGTCTAGCCTGCAGGTGCAGACTCCATCAAGGTGGGTGCATCTGTTCCCACTGGTGAAGGCATCTTCTGACCCTGGGAGACAATGGCAGACCTGCCTCCTCTTGTGAATCCTCTTCAGCCTCACCCCAGGCTGTGGCTCTGAGCTCTCCACAGCCTCTGGCAACATTCTCTCCTCGACAGGAAGGGAAACGGCAACAGAGACTCCAGTACCAGCATTACCATCTTTCTTCAGACAAGACTTTGCTCTGCTGTCTCAGGCTCCTGTCCCCACTCTTCCCCATCTGCTGCCCAAGGTCCACACTTGAAGGCACTTAGTGATGTAGGACACCTTCATTACAAATAACACATAAAGCAGGCTTATGAATTTCTGTTTTCATTACAGGCTGTTATTTTCTCAGCATTCATTCACTGACTCGCTTGAATTTCTAACTTGTATTTCATTTCTTGTCTCGGTTCAGAAATACAGATTCACACTCATATGCCACATGGAAGTGACCAATTGCTTTCCGGTGCTTGTCAACATCATCAGCAATGCACGCCTGCGAATGTTAAATTCCACTGCCCATATTCGAATCTGGAGTCACATGTTTCTATTTGTAAGTCTTTCAACTGGATTGTAAGAATGGTTACAGTAGTGTGAAGAGGCGGGCTAGTTGTAGTGGTGAATAAGTGTGAAAACACACACACACACACACACACCCCTCTCTTTAATAGATTTGCATTCATCTTTAATATTGATAGGCTTCCAAGCCAAGGTATTTCTAATTTCATCCATTTTTCAGAACTTCTGTGATTTTTAAAAATCATGCGTTCAGTTTGAAACATCATTTTATTAGTTGGTGTTATATATATTCCAAGGTATTTGATAGAAACGTTTGTCCACTTAATATTCATTTGTTTTGATATTTTAGTTTTAATTTCTTCTAGTACAGTATATTAATACTCATAATATCTGTACCACCTGAGTCGATTTTATACTCAGAGACTCTGCTGTAGTCTCTGAATTCAGTTGATTCTTGTGAGTTTATAATAGTTAACAGTACTACATCATCAACCTAAAGACAACTTTTAAATAAGCAATGATCAACTTTATTCCTATAATTAAATATCATTTTTAAGCCTACCAAGTGCAGAGAATAATAGCAGCTGTTCTAATCATATATACTGTCACACAGTGTTTATAAACTTTATCTTTCTGATTTGTTTCCCAGCAATTTAGTAGCAAACAGCTATGGACCTTTTTCTGTAACATGTGCTTGTTTGGGGTATTTATATACCCTACCTTTCCAGCACATTTTGCGATGATGAGCGGTCGTTACTACAAGGTAAAGTAATTAAACATGCATGAAACTTATTCCCTTGCAATGAATGCAGTCTTTTGATTTCCCCCACTCCAGTTGACATCAAATTCAGTAGATTATCTATCAATTTCGGATCTGCATATAGTTTACTGTCCAAGCACCCACAGCACTCTTGGCATTGCAGTACAATTGTGTCTTATGTGGGAGTTTAGTTCCAAGAGTCGCCCGTATAGGCAAAACGCATGAACTCAAACCCTTGGAACCAAACTTTTATGTCATTTTGTGGGAGCATCCCAGACTGGTGAGAGGAGATAGCCTTGCTCAGAAAGCAAGCCAGATAGCTTAAAAGCTCTATGTGCACCAGGAAAATCCAGTGTAAAAATAGTTTCTAAGTTCTCTGCCTCACTTCCCAAGCAAAGCCCTTTCCACACACCAGCATTTAACGTCAATCAGCCAGTGTTCAACTGCATATGGTTGAAATCGCGCAAGTTAAATGTGCGTAAGACAGAATCATATCTTTGGGGCCTATCACCCCTACATTCTTGTTTCTTTGATAACTTATTTGAGTTGGATATAGCTCTTGGATTTATGTTCAAACCTTGGGAGATCGCAATGGGGAGCTAACGATTCTATGTGCCACAATGGAAGAAATAAAAACTTTCAGTTTTATGCTAGCTCTTATATCCCAGTCCAGATCTCCCTTTGAATGTTTTATTATTTGTTTTTGAAATGTAGAGACTTCCCTATTAAAAAAAGTTTTAAAAAACAAACAAGCTGAAACAGTGATAAAAAAGATACAATACAATACAATATACATAAAATACAATATACATTTCGGAATTGAGAAAAAATGAGCACACCCAAAAAAAGGGGGGGGGGATAAAACTGCTATACAGTGGTACCTCGGATTACAGGCACTTCAGATTACAGATGCTTCAGGTTACAGACTCTGCTAACTCAGAAATAGTACCTCAGGTTAAGAACTTTGCTTCAGGATGAGAACAGAAATCATGTGGCGGCAGCAGGAGGCCTCATTAGCTAAAGTGCTACCTCAGGTTAAGAACAGTTTCAGGTTAAGAATGGACTTCCAGAACGAATTACAGTGGTGCCTCGCAAGATGAAATTAATCCGTTCCGCGAGTATCTTCGTCTAGCGGTTTTTTTGTCTTGCAAAGCAACCCTATTAGCAGCTTAGCGGATTAGCGCTATTAACAGCTATTAAAGGCTTAGCGGCTTAGAAAAAAGGGGGGGGAGCGAAAAAAATCAAGACTTGCAAGACATTTCCGTCTTGCGAAGCAAGCACATAGGGAAATTCTGCGAAGCGCATTGAAAAACGGAAAACCCTTTCGTCTAGCAGCTTTTCCGTCTTGCGAGGCATTCGTCTTGCGGGGCACCACTGTAAGTTCTTAACCCAAGGTACCACTGTAGTAAGGTTTTTAAATTCTGAAAGGGCATTAAAAGATGTCTCAGGTACGCCTTCTCGTGGGCCTCATTCCACAACTGTGATGCCACTACAGTGGACACTCGGGTTGCGAACGTGATCCATGCGGGATGCACGTTTGCAATCCACATCTGCGCACGTGTGGGTTGCTATTTGGTGCTTCTGTGCATGCCAAAGCATGATTTAGTGCTTTTGCGCATGCTCGGCCGCTGAAACCCATTCCGGTACTTCCGGATTTCGGTGGTCCGCAACCCGAAAAAAGGCAACCTCAAGTGGCTGTAACCCCAGGTATGACTGTACTGAAAATGCCCTTTCACTCTAGGCCCCCTCCTAGAAGGGCCTCCTGCAATGAGTCCAGGTAGGTAAGTGTAGCAAGAGGTGATCAGTTCAGTATTCTTGCAGTCAGTGCAAAGATTTCCCAATTCATTCAAGTGGAGAGAGCGGGTATTTATTTGAAGTATTGATACACCATTCCCTTTGTCTGACATCCAAGGGCATTCTAAGTTGCCAGCTCCCGTAGTTCCTTCCCTATCTCACCTAGGAATGGGACACTTTTCTCAGACTTCTCCTTCTTTAGTCTTTGGTTGCTCGTTTCCTCCCCTCACCCTCTTGTTTCCTCAGAACACTCCTATTCAGAACTTCATTGTTTTTGCTCACATTTCAGCTGATACCCCTATTAATTCATGACAACTTACTAGGAGACCAGTGGTCACCTCAGCAGTGTCTTCAATGCTACTTCCTCAATCCTGGCCAAAGTGGTACAGAGAGGAGGTTTCTCCCAAACCTGAGCCCACCCTTGATTTTCTAACTGCCTCCCTAAATCCTTAAGTTGCCATCTCTTTCTCCATTAACGTTTTGTAAATTGCAGAGCCCAAACCCTTTAGAATGGTCCCCTGGTGTTAAAAGTAAAGGGTAAAGGGACCCCTGACCATTAGGTCCAGTCGTGGCTGACTCTGGGGTTGCGGCACTCATCTCGCTTTATTGGCCGATGAAGCCGGCGTACAGCTTCTGGGTCATGTGGCCAGCATGACTAAGCCGCTTCTGGCGAGCCAGAACAGCACACGGAAACGCCGTTTACCTTCCCGCTGGAGCGGTACCTATTTATCTACTTGCACTTTGACATGCTTTGACATCACGGGGATTCGAACCGCCAACCTTCTGATCGGCAAGTCCTAGGCTCTGTGGTTTAACACAAAGTTTATTAGTTCTATTTATTAAATTTGCTAGTCGCTTTTTAACCAAAGCCATTCAAAGAGTCTTACAGTAAATAAACAAACACATACCTTAAATCTGTCGTAAAAGGAAGGAAAGAAAAATCTAAATGGCTACTCTACTTTAAAAAAGTTGAAATAAAACACACACACACACCCCACACACAAGGAGGCAATTTAAAACCCAAGAAATGTTTTTACCTGGTGCCTGAAGTTAAGTAACAATGGTACCAGGTGAGCCTCTCGGGGGAGAGCATTCCACAAGGGGGGAACCACCACTCCCATCTTATCTGAATCTCCTGTGGAGGGGACATAAAAGAAAGGGGGGGACTAAGTAATTGATGAAAAATATGTATCTTAGGGACGTGGGTGGCGCTGTGCATTAAACCACAGAGCCTAGGACTTGCCAATCAGAAGGTCGGAGGTTTGAATCCCCGCAACAGGGTGAGCTCCCGTTGCTCAGTCCCTGCTTCTGCCAACCTAGCAGTTCGAAAGCACATCAAAGTGCAAGTAGATAAATAGGTACCGCTCCAGCGGGAAGGTAAACGGAGTTTCCGTGTGCTGCTCTGACCCGGAAGCTGTATGCTGGCTCCCTCGGCCAATAAAGCGAGATGAGCGCTGCAACCCCAGAGTCGGTTACGACTGGACCTAATGGTCAGGGGTCCCTTTATCCTTACCTTTATTATGTATCTTGCCACAAATCATATACTGAAGGGCATAATTATCTCTTGCAATTTTCTTTGCTAGATAAAAACTCGTTCTCAGTTGCGGGTCTCAGGACTCTTTCCTTCTGCCTTTTGGTGTGGATTAGCTCTGGTGGACGTCCCTTTGCATTTTATTCTCCTCCTGCTGCTGCTTTGGCCGTGGCTCAGACTATTAGACATTTTGGGACCTCATGGCCATACTAGCACAATTATATGTTTGGTGAGTATAATTACTTACATTGCTTTTTAAAAGTAGTCTTTAAATGACCTTTAATGTTTACAATGCTTACAAACTAATGTTTACAAATGTTACAAACATTGAACCATTTCCACTGAATAATAAACTTGGGCTGCGATCCTCAATAGTTTACAAGGGAGTAAACTCACCCAAACATAATGGGCCTTCTGTATAGTTTGGTCATATGAAATGAGTTCCCAGAAAACCCGTGTTTTCAGACACCAGTCTTAACAATAAATATTAACCTTCTTCTTAACAGGTGTCATTTCTGTTTGGCTACAGCACGTCAATGGTCTTATTCCTATATGTAATTGCCTTCGTGTTTCGCAACAAATGGCATGCTAGCAGTTTTTGGTCATTCGTCTTAATCTTGGTAAGTTTTATGACCAGACCACTGACTGATCATTTATTTCCTTATATTCTTAATCTTACAATACCTCTAATTGTTTATAATTTTCCATTAGAGTAGACAAATCAATGGATGCTTCAAATATAATAATGTGAAATAATGTAAGACTGAATGACACGTTGAACAGAAAAGAGCATGAGCAGTGATCCTTTAAGTGTGCATACTTAAGCGGTATTCTATTTTTTAAATTTTTTTAGTATTTAATTTTTTATTAGTTTCAATTCATTGTACAACACCAAACATTAAAACAATAAAAAAGACAAAACACAAAAAACAAAGAAAAGAAAAACATTGCATAACATAAAACACCAACAAATTAAACTTACAGTAACTAAATAACTAAATCACACAACAATGATTGACTTCCCTTCAACTCGGTTTCAGAATATGTTACAAAAGTTTTTCTATCTGCAGTTTCGTTTTCTTAAAACTCTTTACGTCGCAGGCGTTACATCGAGCCTACTGTGATTTTTAGATTTTTTACATCAGTTTCAATATATGTCATAAGTTTATTCCATTCATTATTAAACTTTGTACCTTTTTGGTTTCTTATTTTCTGTGTCATTTTTGCCAATTCTATATAATCAAATAATTTAGATTGCCACTCATTTATAGTTGGGATTTTTTATGTCTTCCAGTTTTGTGCTATTAGTGTTCTAGCAGCCACTGTTGCATATTGGAAAAGTGTTTGGTCTTCCTTTTTAATTTCTTCTCCAATTATCCCCAGAAGGAAGGCCTTAAGCGGTATTCTAAATCAGGTCTCCAGCTGTTGTTGGACTACAACTGCCCTCACCCCTCACCCTTGCTCCTGCTTGCTAAGGATGATGGGAGTTGTAGTCCAACTACAGCTGGAGATTCAGGTTTGGGAAACCCTGTTCTAAATACTTCCTTCAAACTGTCTGCATTTGAGCCAAGTTATTCCATACTTGGGACTGTGAGGACCCTTCTTCAGGAGCTGCCCAAAGAGATCTGTACCTGTCTTATAGGTAAAGGTAAAGGGACCCCTGACCATTAGGTCCAGTCGTGACCGACTCTGGGGTTGCGGTGCTCATCTCACTTTACTGGCCGAGGGAGCCGGTGTACAGCTTCTGGGTCATGTGGACTAAGCCGCTTCTGGCGAACCAGAGCAGCACACGGAAACACCTTTACCTTCCCGCCGGAGCAGTACCTATTTATCTACTTGCACTTTGACGTGCTTTCGAACTGCGAGGTTGTCAGGAGCAGGGACTGAGGAACAGGAGCTCACCCCATTGCAGGGATTCGAACCACTGACCTTCTGATCGGCAAGTCCTAGGCTCTGTGGTTTAACCACAGTGCCACCCGCGTCCCTTATACCTGTCTTATACTCTGCCACAAAAAACTTTTCTTCTTGCCACTAGAATAGGATACTATCATTTTGCCCCTTCCTCAGTAATGCCTGTGAAGCCAGTGGCTGTGAGGTAAGGTGAGGCAACTGCCTCAGGTAGCAGGATCCATTGGGGCAACAGACCCCAATGTAGATCTTATTCAGGGCCAGCTCACCCGTGAGGCAAGCTAAGGCAACCGCCTCAGGGGTTGGAATCCACAGTGGCAGCAGTTCCCGGTATCAAACTTTCTTTCCCCACATTCCCAATATAGACCTTCCCCCACCCCTTCTTCTCTGGCAGGGAGGGGAAGCCACTTTGGGGTCCACCTCAGATGCCAATATGTCTTGGGCTAGCCCTGAGGTATAGATTTCATTCTATGGGTATCGGGTGAATTCCACCTCCCACCCTAGCAATTCACACCTTCCAGTGGGGTGGGAGGTGGGATTCACCCGCTACCCACAGAGTGGTAACTCTCAACTTATGCACATTTAACTTCTGAGCATTTAGTTTTATGCGCTTGGCAAATAAAATAATAATAATAAAAGTTGAAAGGGGACAGAAAGCGGGGCAGGTATCCAAGAAAAAAGACTTTGGCAATCCCACCCACCATTGAACCCATTATATTTTGATATACGTGATTTTGGCTTCACACTCTGTCCTCAGAACATAACCCCCACGTAAGTTGAGAGATGTAGTTACACACACTTGGTTGTGTTTCATTTGGGGTGTAAAGGAGTTAAGCCTCAGTATGGAAAACAAAATGGGAAGAAGCTGTTTAATCTGTTCAAAAGCTTAATATATTTTTTATCGTTTCATTTCAGATGAACGTGCTTGCTTTGATTAATGCAGTCTATGCAGTCCACTATGCGCATCATCTACTAATATTAATTCTTCCCCTGTTTACAGCAACAGAATTTATGTTAACTTTCACAACGGTAAGCAAAAGTGCAGCCTATTCCTGGTATCTTTAACTTGCCCATTAGGGCACCAAAGAGCCCTTGGTACCTTTGTCACGTACCAAGACCACCTGCCCCTTCCAATTTTATTTTCATTTTTAAATGATGTTTTTGGGTTGGGAAGCTTCCTGTTTTTATGTGGTGTTGTCTGTGCATTTTGTCTGTGCTTTTGCAGGGTGGGGATTTGTGTTGGGTGGGGGGAGTTCCAAACATGACCAATTTTTTGCCCTATGAAATCAGCATTATTTGGTGTCCAATTTCTGAATTTATCACACAAATCGAAAAGGTTAGGGTCCGCTAGGCTATCGCTTTGCAACTGTGCTCTTGGGTTAAGGAAACAGTAGCTCATCATGGGCCACCAGATTCATAATGGCACATCCTCCTGGTCTGTAATCCCGGAATAAAGGTGCTCCCAATTAAGGTTCACACCCACCCCAGCCCCCGAGCCACCTCCTCTTTTGGAACCTGATCTCGCAACCACTGTGCCATCTGTGCAGCTACCTTATCTAATCTCCTTGACCTTGGGCTGATCGGCTGGACACTTTCCAGTGAACCGGGGGAGGCTCCGCGCGGCTCGAACAACTAGGTGCGCCTTATGGTCCGGTGTGCCTTATGGAGCGAAAAATACAGTAATACAGTTGTACCTTGGGTTACAAATGCTTCGAGTTACAAATGCTTCGGGTTACAAACTCCGCTAACCTGGAAGTAGTTGCTCCGATTTGTGAACATATCCCCAGGATGAGAATGGAAATTGCACGGCTGCGGCGCAGTGGCAGCGGGAAGCCCCATTAGCTAAAGTGGTACCTCAGGTTAAGAACGGTTTTGGGTTAAGAACGGACCTCCGGAACGAATTAAGTTTGTAACCCGAGGTACCACTGTAACCGAAACTGATCCAACAGCTCTGCTCCATTTGCATGCCTCCATATGGCTTAATCCTAATCATTGCATCTGTCAGAGCTGCTTCCAGATCCTAGCTCACAGAGGATCACGCTAGCCAGCGGTCACTTTATAAAAGTCTTTATTGAGTTACAGTTTCCATTCTCAAGCTGCTGCGCGCAACTCTACGTCTTAAGGGTTAGACCGGCGAAGCTCCGTCTGAGTCTCCGCCCCCTGTGCACCAGCTTACTAACCTAGCCTTACTCCACCTCTTCCGTCTGACCGTTCTTCTCTGGGTCCCTCTGCCCCCCGTGGTCTCTTCCTTCCGGGATTCTTCTGACGCTGACCCCCCGGACCCTCCTGTCTCCTTGCGCCGGGCTTTAGGACCTGGCTCCCTTTCCGGGCTGCTTACTGCGCCACCTTCCTGTGCATTTGAACTTGGCGCGCGCGCCCAACCTTCCACTTTCCTCCTGACCGTTTCTTCACTCTCCGATGGAGGTGTGGCCACTCCTGACTCGTGCCCTCCCTCCTGTTGCGAGCTGCCAGCGCTTGATACCTGGCGCCCTTCTTCTCCCCTGCTCTCTGTTGGTGACGCTGGTCCCGATTTCCAACTGCTCCCCTCTGAGCCCCCTCTGGACCCTTCTTCCTGGGGTGTCCCCCTAGGCTCCCCCCTTGCTCTGGCCACTGGTGCTCCTTTCTGTGAATCTTCTGATTCACTGGAAAGACTCGGAGATCTCGGGTCGTCGTCATCACTCATCTTTTCTTCTGCCTCCTCCCCCTCGCTCTCTGTTTCCTCCCTTGCCCTCGCCTCTGCTCCTGAACCCCTGACATCCATCCCCCCTCGAAGCCCCCCTTCCCCCCTCCCCTCCTTCCGGTGCGGGAGCTGGGTGCTGCCGTGTCATGGGAACGAATGTCGGATACAGTTCGCTTCCCGTGGCGGGCCTCCAACCGAAGGCTTCCGGTTCTTCCTCCCTGCTCTCGTCGACAACAGTCACCTCCGCTTCCATCTCTGTGCCGCCGTGCTCGAAACCCGGGTCGTCCCCGAACACGTCCATGTCCGTCTCTTCATCGGTCCCTTCTGGAGGCGTTGCTCGCCCGGGACCCTCCAGCCACTTCCTGCGCCACTGCTCCTCTGGTCTATCGTCCCACCAATACGAGGGTTCTGAGGCAGATCCCGAGGGTGACCCCCCCGGGGAACGGGCGTCTCGTGTCGGTTCCTCGTCCGAGTCAAACCCCTGGAACGTGCTGGCTGAAAGCGTGGGTGTGAAAAGCCAGTCGTCGAAAAAGTCTGCTGGCATGGGTCTATGTGGGAAGAGGGCATGAAACTCGTCTTTGAGCAGAGGTTCCTCCAAAGCGTAGCCCGGCACCCAGCTGTTGGCACTGGCCGGGGTGCCCTCCTTGGTGAGAAGGTATTCAACCCCCTCTTCCCCCCATCTGGAGTCCAAAATCTCTGTGACTTCGTTGATGGGCTCCTCCTGTGCCACTCCACCTTGCTCGGTTCCCTCTCGGAGCGGACTCGGCGCCGTTCCTGGTTCCTGAAATCTGTGAGGTGCCTTGTAGGGAGTGAGCACCGATCTGTGGAACACCGGATGCATCCTGGAGCCCTCCGGAAGCGCCAGCCTGAAAGCCACCGGGTTGACCTGCTCTTCGACTTGGTAGGGCCCCAGCTGTTTATGCCCCAGTTTCTTCTTCGCTAACGACCTGGCCGGCACTGCGTGGGCCGCTAACCAGACCCAGTCCCCCACATGGATCTCTTTGCCAACCCTCCTGTGTCTGTCCGCTTGTACCTTGTATGCGTGTTTAGCCAGCTCCAGGTGCCGCCGAAGCTGATCGTGGACCTCCTGCAACTCCGACGCGAACGCATCCGCTGTTTGTGGCTCCCCCTCCCCCATTCTTTCCAGTCCCGGGAAAGTTCTGGGGTGCCTTCCGTTGTTGGCGAAGAACGGCGTTACCCCCGTGGACACGTGCTTCGTGTTGTTGTAGGCGAACTCGGCGAGAGGCAGGTAATCCACCCACATCGCAGGCTGTTGATTAGCATAACATCTCAGGTACTGCTGCATGATGGCATTGACCCGCTCCGCTTGCCCGTTGGTCTGCGGGTGTCTAGCCGAAGCCAGGTTGATCTTGACGTTCAGGAAGCCCATCAGCTTCTGCCAGAAGTTCGAGATGAACTGCCGCCCCCGGTCGGACAGTATAGACCGCGGCAGACCGTGAACCTTGAACACGTGATCTATGAACAGTTTGGCGGTTTGCTCCGCCGTGGCCACCTTCGCACACGGGATGAAATGTGCCATCTTGGAGAACAAGTCCACCACCACCAGCACTGCCGTCTTGCCCCTCGAGCTGGGCAGATCCGTGACAAAGTCCAGGGCCACTCTCTCCCACGGTTCGAACGGGGTTTGCAGCGGTTCCAGCAGTCCCGCCGGCGGTCTGTGTACTGGTTTGGCCCTCTGGCAGGTGTCGCACCTCGCCACATAGTCCGCGACCTCCCCTCTCATTCTGGGCCACCAGAAGTCCCTGGCGACTAATTCCATCGTCTTCTCCGTGCCAAAGTGCCCTGCCGTGGGTGCGTCGTGCAACTGCTGCAGTACCTTGGCGCGAAGATCGTCCCCCGGCACGTAGATGGCCCCCTTACGGAGGAGTAATCCATCGCGAACCTGGAACTCGCCGGTCGCTGCCGTACCCTTTTGCGCCTCTGCCATCTTGGCTCGCGCGAAGGAGTCGTCCTGCAACGCTCTCCTCACCGCATCCAGGTCAACTGTAGCCGAAGCGCACGCCCACACCGTCGGTGCGAAGATGTGCATGGCAGCGGCTGGCGTCGCCTCCTCCAGATACTGTGGTTTACGGGATAGGGCATCCGCCATGACGTTGGTGTCCCCCGGGACATACTCTATTCGGAAGTCGAAGTTTGCAAAGAATTCGGCCCAACGTATCTGCCTCTGGTTCAGGAACTGCGCCGTGCGCCAGTGCTCCAGATTCTTGTGGTCCGTGCAGACCTGCACCGTGTGCTTGGCGCCGATCAGGAAGTGCCTCCATGCCTTGAATGCTGCATGAATGGCAAGCAACTCCCTGTCCCAGATGGTGTAGTTCTGTTCAGACTTGCTGAGCTTCCTGGAGTAAAACGCTCCCGGCCTCCAAGCCCCCTGCGGGTCTTGCTGCAACAGTACTGCTCCCACGGCTCTGTCTGATGCGTCCGTCTCCACCCTCATTGGCCTGCTGGGGTTGACATGCAACAGCTGCTCTTCCGACGCGAAGAGACGCTTGAGTGCCTGAAAGGACTGCTCCGCCTGTTCCGTCCAGATGAACTTCTTCTTCTTGGAACTGAGCGTGTCCGTGATGGCCGCTGTTTGCATAGCGAACCCCTTGATAAACTTGCGATAGAAGTTCGCAAAGCCAACAAACCGCTGGACCTCCTTCCGGTTGCGCGGGCTCTTCCAGTCCAACACTGCACGAACCTTGGCGCTGTCCATGGCGAGCCCCTTGTCTGACAACCTGTAGCTGAGGAAATCCACCTCCGTCACGTCGAACTGGCATTTTTCCAGCTTGGCGTAAAGCCTATGCTGCTGCAGTCTGCTCAGCACTTCCTTGACGTGTCTGTCGTGATCCTGCTGCGATTCAGAAAATATCAGGATGTCATCCAAGAAGCAGACACACGTCTTGTAGAGGAGCCCCGCCAGCACGTGATGCATGAAAGCTTGAAAACAGTGGGAGCCATTTTGCAATCCAAAAGGCATAACTCTATATTCGTAGGTGCCCAGGGGCGTGAACATGGCTGTCTTCCACTCATCACCCTCCCGCATGCGAATGAGGTTGTACGCCCCACGCAGGTCCAACTTGGTGAACACGCGGCCCTTGCGTACCGTCGCGAGGAGGTCGTCGATCCTGGGCATGGGGAAGTCCGATGGCTTGGTCACACTGTTCAAGATCCGATAGTCCACCACCAGTCTTTTTTGGGGCGTGTCCTTCTTCTTAACAAAGAATACAGGACTGCCCCCCACTGCCTTCGACTCTCGGATGAAACCGCGCTCCAAATTATGATCTATGAACTCTTTGAGTTCCTGTAGTTCGTCCTCAGACATGGAATACAGCTTCCCTTTGGGCAGTGCCGCCCCCGGCAGTAGGTCAATCTTGCAGTCATATGATCTGTGGGGGGGTAGCTTGTCCGCCTCCTTCTCGCAGAAGACCTCTAAAAATCCTGCGTATTTGTGGGGGATTGCTTGCAGCGTCCCCAGCTGCAGCTGCGCTTCCTCCTCCTCTCCCTCCTGCCGGGGCAGAATGCAGTGTTCATCGCAGTATGAGGAGCCAAAGACTAGCTGCCGCTGGTACCAAGCCAACGTCGGACTGTGTCTGTCCAGCCAACTCATGCCCAAGACAATAGGCGTGTCCGACAGTCTGGTGACATTGAAACTGATGACTTCCCTGTGATTTCCAAGGCGCATCACCATTGGTGGCGTTTGCTTCACCACCTGCCCCCCTAGCAGCTCCCTGCCATCCACCGTGACGACCTGCAGGGGCAGCGTGGCAGGCAGCAGCTGTATAGCGTGTTTATCTACAAAGTCTTGCCCTATAAAGTCCGCATTGCTTCCTGAGGCAACGGTGATTGGCACGTCTAGAGTGAGGCCATTGGGTAGCTGAAGCGATGCAGTGAGTTGCACTACTGGTTTGGGCGGGAGGGGGTCTGTGGGCTGCAAAATCTCTGGGGACTGCTTCACTGACTCGTCTGGCTGGGCCCCAGTGCCTCTGTCTCCAGCCAGACTCCGTCGTTTCCCTGCTGTGTGTCTCCTTGCTGCGTTGCTGCAGTTACCATTGCTGAGGCTGCATTGATCTTGTGGATCCTCTGGGGACACTCTTTCGCCATGTGCTGCGGACTTTCGCAGATGTAACACTTCCTGTTCCCTCTAGGAGGCTTCGCTTTGACTGCTCCCGGTGCTGTGGCTCTGGTTGCTGACTGAGCCCTGGCACCCCCAACCTCCATCGGTTCCGCTCCCCCTCCTGGCGGAGGCGTGGATTGCGCACGCGCAGCTTCCCTGGGAACGAAGGAGAACCCTCTCGCTGGTTCGCGCCCTCCACGCCCTTCGTCCCTGCTCCATGGACGTTCCTCCAGCCTCACTCCCACTGCCAGCGCCCTCTGAACGACCTCCTGCGTGGTCCTGGGTCTCTCCCCCCTTGCAATTTCGTCTTTAACTGCACTGTTCAATCCTTCCCAAAATAGGTCTCTGACTGGAGCTGAATCTCTGTCCCATTCCAGGGCACTGGCCAGTGCAAAAAAGCGGGCATGGTACTGTCTTACGCTGGCCCTCCCTTGCTTCAGCCCATGTACCTCCTTCCTGGCAAGATCCACGTCTATGCTGGACAAAAAGCAGCCATCCATCGCTTTAATAAAGGCATCCGCGGTTTGGAGCGCCGGATCCTTATCTCTCCACAAATTGCGCAGCCATGCTTTAGCATCTCCATGCAAATGGGACATGATAAATCCCACCTTTTCTTGCTCATCTCTAAAGTCTTTGTCCAGCAGTTGCAGTGCACACTGTACATCTGCTCTAAAGTTGGGGTACTGTTGTAAATTCCCATCGAAGTGAGAGACTAGACCGCCTGTTCTTCTCCCCAACCCAATCCCCTCCGGTTTGGGTGTCAGTTGCCCTTGCTTCGTAAGCACTTCCAACCTGACCTGGAGATCCCTGTAGGCGGCAGCTGCGTCCTCCTCTCTCTTCCTGGATGCAAGTATCTCGGCATTCAGTCGTGTCACTGCTTCTCTGAGTTCTCCTATCTGCTGTTCGGCCGTCATATTGTCTGCCGTTCGTGAGCTGAGTCGTAGGCACCCGCCTTCTCTCCTGTCCTCGAGGCTGTAGACGCCCACAACTGGAGACGGAGCTTACTGTCAGAGCTGCTTCCAGATCCTAGCTCACAGAGGATCACGCTAGCCAGCGGTCACTTTATAAAAGTCTTTATTGAGTTACAGTTTCCATTCTCAAGCTGCTGCGCGCAACTCTACGTCTTAAGGGTTAGACCGGCGAAGCTCCGTCTGAGTCTCCGCCCCCTGTGCACCAGCTTACTAACCTAGCCTTACTCCACCTCTTCCGTCTGACCGTTCTTCTCTGGGTCCCTCTGCCCCCCGTGGTCTCTTCCTTCCGGGATTCTTCTGACGCTGACCCCCCGGACCCTCCTGTCTCCTTGCGCCGGGCTTTAGGACCTGGCTCCCTTTCCGGGCTGCTTACTGCGCCACCTTCCTGTGCATTTGAACTTGGCGCGCGCGCCCAACCTTCCACTTTCCTCCTGACCGTTTCTTCACTCTCCGATGGAGGTGTGGCCACTCCTGACTCGTGCCCTCCCTCCTGTTGCGAGCTGCCAGTGCTTGATACCTGGCGCCCTTCTTCTCCCCTGCTCTCTGTTGGTGACGCTGGTCCCGATTTCCAACTGCTCCCCTTTGAGCCCCCTCTGGACCCTTCTTCCTGGGGTGTCCCCCTAGGCTCCCCCCTTGCTCTGGCCACTGGTGCTCCTTTCTGTGAATCTTCTGATTCACTGGAAAGACTCGGAGATCTCGGGTCGTCGTCATCACTCATCTTTTCTTCTGCCTCCTCCCCCTCGCTCTCTGTTTCCTCCCTTGCCCTCGCCTCTGCTCCTGAACCCCTGACAGCATCCAATTCCAAACAAACCTGAGGGACTTTACTCACAAAATGCCTAGCAAATTTGTTTTAGCGGAGATCCAATGGGACATTTTGGTACTAAATTCCAGGATTCCCCCCCCTTGCTCTGTTGCACCCCTCCACATCGAGAGGGGGCTCCAGGCCCTCTGGGAATCACCCACACATCTATTGATTCTGGCTGCCTACACACACACACACACACACACACACACACACACACACCCCACCAGGCATACATTTGGAGCCCATCCTCTCCTCTGCCTCATGAAAAGGATTCTGGGAAGTGTAATTTATCCTCTGCAGCCAGGCATTTGGCTGACTAACATCCTATGTCCTTTTACATGTTTTTTTGGAAGGGGGGAATGTTTGTTGCTTTGGTTTGTTCTTGTCCTTATTATGCATTTTGTATCTTTTGTCTCGTATTTATATGCTGTGAATGGCCCTGCAATTTTCAGATGAAGGGCAGTATACAGATTTAATACATAAAAAACAATCCTGCATAGACCTGCAGTTCCCAATTTTCCTATCTCCCACAACAAGAAGCACTCAACATAATGTAGGTCTTAGAAGCTCACAGGTCCTCGAGTCACTGTCTTTCGAAGTCATTTTCTTTTCCTTCACAAACTAGTATACTTCTGAGTAAGCAGAAACAGTTAACTTAATTTGGCGGGACACTAACTTTCAAGCTGCCAGGCACTGGCACAACCTGACTTCAGTATTAGAGGGAATAATCTACAGAATCACCTTTTTCCCCCTTACAGTTGTTGAGTGTATCGCTTTATGATGAAGAGAGACAATTAATGAATCTGATCTGGGCGGCTTCCTTTATGGTGAGAAATGAATTCAATATTTGTAGGGGAGATATTTTAGTTCGTAGGGTGTTGTATCCAATGGAATGGGTGTTCACCTTGTTGCGAGACACTAGACAGGAGCAAAGACTTGTGGGGAGCAGGCTGGACTCCCTCAGTTTTTCCTCCTGTCTAGATGCATACAGGTGACGCTTGGAAAATTAGAATATTGTGGAAAAGTTCATTTATTTCAGTAATTCAACTTAAAAGGTGAAACTAATATATGAGATAGACTCATGACATGCAAAACGAGATATGTCAAGCCTTTATTTGTTATAATTGTGATGATCATGGTTTAAGTTGAATTGCTGAAATAAATGAACTTTTCCACAATATTCTAATTTTCTGAGTTTCACCTGTATAGTACATTCCTCCCAGCTCTCCTGACTCAACTAAGTTTTTTACTAGCTTCTGAACCCTCTTTTTTCTTTAGATTTCCCTTATCGTCGTTTTAGTTCTACAGTTCTTTGTTTGTCCATGCATTGTGGTTTCTTACACACACACAAAAACCAACCAACTAACCAAAGAAACAAAGAAACAAACAGACAGACAGACAGACAAAAGAAACCTTTTCCTTTGCTCTTTCTGTTTGGTTGTTCTGCTTATTTGCCACTCTTCTTTTATTCCTTAGTTGTTTACTTATATTGATAAATTTTCCAGAATCAGTGCCTGGTGAGATGTGTGACTCAAAAGACATGTCTCATCCATTTCCTCAATTCTGAGTGCTACCGGTAGGCTGCCCTTATCCCAGAACTGGTTAGTCAAATGCTTTCTCAAGGGTGAAGTACGTTGACACCAATGGCACATCGCTTCCCCACCTGGAATTTACACTCGGTCCTCGCAGCTCTTCAGAGACCTCCTTTCAAACGTCTATGTCTTGCACCCCTAAGGATCCTTTCCTTCAAAGTTCTCTTTTGGCGGCAATCACTTCGGCACACAGTGTCAGAGTTTTCAGCCCTTTCTACACCTAAACATTTTTGTATTTTCCACAAGGATAAGGTGGCGCTACGTTCAGACCCTTTCCTTCCTTCCGAAAGTCTATCTAGTTTCCACTGCCAACAAAATCTGACTCTCTGACTTTCCGTCTGCATCCAAAATAACCGAAGGAGCAAGCCTGGCACTCCCTGGATGTACGCAGAGCTCTGAAAGTGTACCTACATCATGCAAAATCCTTCTCTACAATGGATCTCTCCACCTGGTTTTTAAATGGCAAGGAGAGGAATCTTATCTCCCTATCTTACTGATGAGCACTAGAACACTAAGACCACATTGTAGATAAGAGCATCGGAGATAACTCTTGCTTGTCTCTGATCTTAAGTGTCCTGGTGTTAAGATGGGAGATCCCCTTACTTGCCCCAGGCATGATGTGGTTGGGATCTCAGATGATTGGCAGGTGTGTTGGTTTGCCCCAAATGGCTGCATGGACCAAATGAAGAGGCAATGGCCTCCCCCACTACTGGTTTATAGGATTGCAGCCCAAATATAGTGACTTAAATTGGTTATAGGTCTGTACACTTCTTGAACGTAATTGGTTGTTTCTGTTTTTTTGTTTTTTGTTTTGTTTAGCCTTACTTCCACATTGTGGTTCTCATTCTTTTACTTCGCTGTCTGACGGCGAAATATGGCAGGCCAGTTATGAGAAGAGATCCTGTGTTTAGGTTTGTACACATATGGTTAACCTGCTTATGCAGTCAGACTTAGCAATGCAAAAGGTTTTCCTGTTTTTCTTCTGAAATGATGACTTTCAAATACATACAGTCATACCTCGGCTCCCGAACGCCTTGGGAGTCTACCGTTCTGTCCCCCAAACAATCGAAAACCAGAAGTGAGTGTTCGGGTTTTCGATTTTTTTTTTTTAAGCCAAATGTCTGGTGTGGCTTCCGCTATTGTTTCCGGAGCGCCTGCGCAATCAGGAACCAATCAGAAGCCGTGCCTTGGTTTCCAAACTTTTCAGAAGTTGAACGTACTTCCGGAATGGATTCCGTTCAACTTCCAATGTACATCTGTACGTCACTTTTTATATCCATAGGTTCTTCTCTCTCTCTCTCATTTAAAAAAGCAAGTTTTCCTAGTTCTGCGCTTAAGAATCCCAATATCCCCTGGGAGTAATTCAGTGTAGCGCTAAGCAAATGACTCTGTCAATGCATCACTGCTGGCCTGAGGGAATCAACTTCTCTCTCTTCCCACTTACTGTTCCAGGGGTTCTCTTCACCCCTTCCCCAAGCCAATTTGATGCAGTAATGGATGGAGGAGTTGGTGTAGTCCTGTTGTACTTTTGGAAGTTCTTGAACAGGTCCCCACTGACGGGGCTTTTTTCAGCCCTTGGTTCGCTTTATTTATTTATTCCATAAAAACTTTAAGGCAGAGATTTCCAAACTCTGTGTTGAGAAACGTTAGTGTGTCGGCTGCAGTGTGTAGGTGTGTCGTGTGAATGCTCCCCGCCTTGAGGTAAAAATCATGGACTTAGGGGACTCAAAGAATCCCATGGGGAGTTGGGCAGCAAAAGCCAAATTTTCGCATCAATTCTCCTGGGGCTGAATTACTGTGTTGCAAAATAATGCATGTCTAAAAAGGGGTCACCAATGTGAAAGGTTTGAAAAGCTCTGCGTTAATGTGTTTGGCAATGTGTAAAGGTAGATTCATTTCACAGTTGTTGTTTTAAAGAGGATATTCAAGATTTAACAAACACCTTCATAATTTTTAGGAATCTTTCATTTCATGAGGGTGCTTGTTTTCTTCCATAGGGCCAAACTTCTGAAAAAAGAGGATATTATTTTGTTGTTAAAGTATGATTTTAAAAAATTGCCTCACATAGGCAGAATATATGTTTTGATTTGATTTGATTTATTATATTACTATGCTTCTTTTCATTCAAATGAATCCCAAAGCGGCTTGCAAACAAACAAAAAATAGCAATAACATGATAGAACATAATAGAACATCACAAATAACAACATAAATGTAATAGAATACCGGTAATTAACAAATCATCAGTAGAACATTTGCAATCTATAAAACACTGCTTACAAATCAACAACTAAAAAAATAAGACAAACATCACATTTAAAGCAAGCCATATTATATGATTAACAAATCAATACAGCATTTATAAAACAATGTTAACAACGTTAACAATCAATCTTTAGCTCCAGGAGTTGACTTTATAAATAGAAAAATAATAATGGTGATCTTAATAATGTTACATACCACCCCAGTCTCCAAATGGTGAGAGATTCCAGGGGTTTCAGCGCATTCTCGAGTTCAGTTTTCTTTGAATGAAGGCTGGCAGGGACTGGAGAGGCCTTAACAGCATTAACTTCCCAACAGATCTTGCTTTCCCATTAAGCTTCCAGGGAAGCCCTAAAGCCCAGCACAGAACAAGCATGTCTCTTGTGTCTCCAGCTTCTTCACCTCCTTTCTGCCTAGCTTACACTACACTGGCTATTGTTCTTGTATTTGCCTGGCAAGGCCCCGGGCCCTGCAGTTCCCTTAGATAATAGACACACGGGCACAAATGTTTAGCTTAGTGGGGTAAAATAGGCAACAACTTTATTGGTTACGGAAGGGACGCGGGTGGCGCTGTGGGTTAAACCACAGAGTTTAGGACTTGCTGATCAGAAGGTCGGCGGTTCGAATCCCTGCGACGGGGTGAGCTCCCGTTGCTCGGTCCCTGCTCCTGCCAACCTAGCAGTTCGAAAGCACATCAAAGTGCAAGTAGATAAATAGGTACCACTCCAGCGGGAAGGTAAACAGCATTTCTGTGTGCTGCTCTGGTTTGCCAGAAGCGGCTTAGTCATGCTGGCCACATGACCCGGAAGCTGTACGCCGGCTCTCTTGGCCAATAAAACGAGATGAGCGCCCGCAACCCCAGAGTCAGTCACGACTGGACCTAATGGTCAGGGGTCCCTTTACCTTTACCTTTATTGGTTACAGATGTGAGCGGTTTGCCTTAGGCATTGGGCGAAATGATATCTTGACTTCTGCCCATCTGCAGGGAGTCTCATTAGGGTAAACCACCAATAGGGGGGAGCCCTATGATATACATCAATTAAGAGCACCCCCAGGGTCACCGATGGAGTCGTGCCATGGCCCTAGCCTACACCCAGGCTCCGGACAGGATCCAGATCTGCGGTATGGCACAGAGCAATTATGCTTATTATGTTGTTTACCTACTCAGCCATTGCCTAGAGAGATTGGCTTGATGAGCTTGCTCTCATACCTCCTACCCCCCCCCTACAGATAGAGGAAGGAAAAAATTGGAAGGGACTTGGGGCATCATGCGGACTGTCCCCCGTCCCCCAACAAAATTCATACAACAATAATACTGTGGCTAGGGATATACAAACTATAATTATGCATATGTTTCTGCCTAGCCCCCCCCCCCCAATATGTGTTATCTGCAGAAGCAGGTGTAATTTTGTAAGGCAGCATTTTCTGGGCTGTGACGAGTTTGCACATTAAGTTCAGAGAGTCTCGCTTCCTCATGGACTGTTTTCTGCTCTCCTACTTGAGATTGGAATTCATTCCTTGGTGTGCAGTGCTTTTGAAACACTTTCTGTGGTGTCTTTGATCTGTAGGATTTCTCCACAGAGAAAGAGCAGCCATCAGATTCCTGAAGAGGCCAGTCAGGGCGATGATAGAGATGTTCAAGAGGAAAGGGCAAGAGTTCAGAGTGCACTGGCCTCTGCAAATCAGGAAGAGGTAAAGCAGAATTATTGTGATTTCCTTGTTTTAGAAAGGCTTTATAGCTTGCTCTGCTGTTCATTGCAGTGATTTGCTTGTGTAATGTAACTCGATGCCTGCTCCTGCTTACAGTCACCTTGGAAAACAAGCTTTTATGGCTTAAACACCTAACATTTTTGGCACTCCACGGGTACTTCTTATAAAAGCTGGAAAAAGTGGAGGAAGAGATGCTAAGAGAAAAGGACTGAGGCCTCCTAGATAAACAGAGCTCTATGTAGGGATGAGATATTAGTGTCCGGAAGAAGAGTGTCAGTACCTTAAGTGCTGGAAAACTAAGTACTGCAGATACCCTGTTTTTCAAAAGCCAAGCCATGTACCCCCATACTTTTGAAAATGTTGATATCTCTACAGTAGCTTTTGTTATGAGAATGGTTATGCAGACCACCGATTGGGAACCACTGTCTTGGCTTATTAATATTAACATATTAATGTTAAGGTGACTTACTTGACCTAACAATAATTTGAAGCATCATCTTTTCTTCCATCATCTTTACCTGGTTTCTTAATATGCCACAGTTCTGACAGTTGTTTGCACAGGTGTGTGGTTGGGATGCTGGCATAGTTAGCACTATCTGATGATGTATACTTGAGGCATTTAGCTTTGGAGTGGGACCACAGTTCACTGATAGAACTCATGCTTTGCATAGAGGAAGGCTTCAGAGTCAGGTAAAGGGCATGGAAATCCTCTGCCTGATATCTTGGGGTACTGCCACCAGCCAGAGAGTAAATAGACAAATAGCCTGGCTTGTTAGCCAGTGTGGTGTAGTGGTTAAGAGCGGTAGTCTCATAATCTGGGGAACCGGGTTCGTGTCTCTGCTCCTCCACATGCAGCTGCTGGGTGACCTTGGGCCAGTCACGCTTCTTTGAAGTCTCTCAGCCCCACTCACCTCACAGAGTGTTTGTTGTGGGGGAGGAAGGGAAAGGAGAATGTTAGCCACTTTGAGACTCCTTAAAGGGAGTGAAAGGTGGGATATCAAATCCAAACTCTTCTTCTTCTTCTTCTTGTTATAAGTCAACTTCTTCCTATGTTTCTGTCTGAAGCAGAATGTCTTCCATGGCTCTTGCTTTGACCCACTTAAACCAAAGGTATAGCTATGTATGTATATGTGCTGTAAGCAAGCTTCTCTCTTCTGCACCTATTTAGAAACCAGTCATCCTAGTCAGCAACTTGCGCAAAGAATACAGAAGTGAGAAGGCTTGTTCCTGTGGCAAGAAAAGCAAGACGCTGGGGAAAGTGGCCACCAAAAGTGTCTCCTTCTGTGTTAAAAAAGGTTTGCTGGCAATGGAAAATTACTGTTACAGCTTGACCAAGGAAAAGCATAACTTTTACTTTGTAGTCATTTTGGGGGATGCTTGACATTTGAATATATTGTAAGTGACTCAGATAGGAAGGAAAGGAATCAGTATAGGGGCAGACCAATCCTAAACCCCAGATCTGCTGGCTGCTTGGTGGGTTGGGTTCTGATGTGGTGCAGGTGCCCCTTTGGTGGCATGGGGCCACAGCTGCTGCTGAAAGTTTCGTTGCCATTGATCTACTAGTTGCAGCATTTTTCCTGGCAGTAGCCCCAGAAAGGCAGTGTTCCTGGGGAAAGCCAGAAGCAGAGCCAGACTTGAATCTACTGAACCCAAAAGACCCTCTTCTTCCTAGATGGGACCCAGGATCGGGCTTGTTACCAATGGCAGCTTGGAGATAGGTTGGGTAATTTCATCACTACAGTGGTACCTTGGGTTACAGATGCTTCAGGTTACAGACTCCGCTAACCCAGAAATAGTACCTCGGGTTAAGAACTTTGCTTCAGGATGAGAACAGAAATCGTGCTCCGGCAGCGCAGCAGCCGCAGGAGGCCCCAGTAGCTAAAGTGGTGCTTCAGGTTAAGAACAGTTTCAGGTTAAGAACAGACCTCCGGAACGAATTAAGTACTTAACCTGAGGTACCACTGTATTGGTTTCAGTGGAAGGTACTCCCAGACTGGCTGATGCAAGCCGGCAGGGCTTTGGAAATAGTGGGGTGATTTGCCACTTTTCTCTCCATTGTACCCAGGAAAATTTTCTTCGCTGTTGCAGAAAGTTAAAACTAAGCAGAACTTATAGAAGAAGTGCATTTGTTGCTCCCAGGGAATCAGGCTGTTTAAAATTACTTAAGTTATTTTAAGTTTTGTGTAAGTTTTTTTATTAGATCAAAAATCAACATTAAAAAACACATTTCTCTAGAGTCTAAAATAATTATAGGGAACCTAAGTTGCTTAGATAGTGATGTGTTGTACTATGCATGTTTACTCAGATGCAAGACCTGAAAGTTTAAAGTTGCAGCCTTAGTCTAATGATCATATCCAATTGTAAGACTTTGAGTAGTACCTGGGAAGATGATTTGAGTAGTACCTGGGAAGATGACTGAGGCAACTGAGAGTGCAATATTTCTTATGAATATAGCTATCTGAGACCATATAACACCGGTCCTGAAAGACCTTCATTGCCTCCCAGTACATTTCCGAGCACAATTCAAAGTGTTGGTGCTGACCTTTAAAGCCCTAAATGGCCTCGACCCAGTATACCCGAAGGAGCGTCTCCACCCACATCATTCAGTCTGGACACTGAGGTCCTCCTCCAAGAGTCTTTTGCTGATTCCTTCACTGTGAGAAGTGAAGTTACAGGGAACCAGGCAGAGGGCCTTCTGAGTAGTGGTACCCTCACTGTGGAAGGCCCTGCCTACAGATGTCAAGGAGATAGAAGACATCTGAAGGCAGCCCTGTTTAGGGAATTTTTTAATGTTCAATGTATTTATCGTGTATTTAATATTCTATTAGGAGCCGCCCAGAGTGGCTGGGGAAACTCAGCCAGATAGGCAGGGTATAAATAATAAATTATTTTATTTTATTTTATTATTTTATTTTATTTGCTGGGATAATGTGTAGTATCCTTACCAAAGTGTGAGTATGTGTGTTGTTCTAGGAGAAATTTTGGGGCTACTTGGACCCAATGGAGCTGGTAAAAGTACAACAATGAATATGATAACAGGAGACACAGATCCAACAGCTGGACAGGTAGGTGTGAGCACTAAAATGTACTCTTCTTTTTCATGAACAGGTGCACCATCACTGCAAAAGTCAACTTCAATGCATTACAAAGTGTGGTATGGCAATGGCATCAATAGCAGATTCCCATCTAGGACTAGGAACAGGGAGGGATTTTTGTATAGGAGGTAGAAGATTGAGGGCTGGCCTTTAATTTCCTAGATAGGACTTTTATATTTCAAAAGATGACTCATGTTGGACAAATTTAAATGGGGCCACAATATTTTGGACAGGTCCTGATGAAAGGAGCTGATGCAGCTGCAACGGAAGAAAATGCTGTCGGTTTTCTTGGCTACTGTCCCCAAGAGGATGCCCTCTGGCCCAGCCTGACCATGAAAGAACATCTGGAGATTAATGCAGCTGTGAAAGGGATGCAGAAAGACTCAGCTGGTGTTGCTATCAGTCGGTAAGGGCAGCAAAAGATCCTGTTTTCATGGTACACTACCTATCTCTTAGTTTTTGGGCTACTGAGTGCAAAGCCCCACATTCTATACTTGACAGAATCGTTGGACTTTGAAAGCTAATTGTTTTTAGCATTGACGTTTCTCCTTGGGAGGTGGGCAGTTAGCATTAAGTTCTTACACTGGCAAAAAGCACATGTGGTTCATCTCCATCCAGTATCATAACAGCATCCCTGAGATTCACTTTCAACCTCCCCTGTAATTCTTATGCAAAAGAGATCCATTCTATTTTTTTTTTTGTAAAATATTTTATTAAGTTTCCAAATACAAAATAAGAAATGTACACACAAAGTCCCTTCACCAAAGAAATAACAAACAAGAAAACCAAAACAAGTACACCAACAAACAATATAGAAAAGAAGAAATAAAAAAGAAATAAAAAAAACCAACCATTCAAAACATTTTTTATATAACTAACTGGACTTCCTCACATCTCCCTTACCCTGCGTTCTCCACAATAAAAATATCAGCAAATTATTACCTTATTTCATACCTTATTTTGTACTTTTCAAATGTTATACTTCTAAATTTAAAGTAATTTTTATCAATTACTTGTACCTTAAATTAAACATAGTATTACTTTAAATTTCGACCTTTTCTTACTTATAACTTACCGTATTTTTTGCACCATAACACTCACTTTTTTCCTCCTAGAAAGTAAGGTGAAATGTCTGTACGTGTTATGGAGGGAATGCCTACGGGTGGCATGCCTACGGATTTTCCTCCTCTAAAAACTACGTGTGTGTTATGGTTGGGTGCGTGTTATAGAGCGAAAAATACGGTAATTTTCTGTTTCACAAAATCTAATTGCTGGAGCCGAAGTTTTCTGGATCGTGCAAGTTCTTAGCATTCATACAACTTATATTGTTTTTGTAAATAGTCCTTAAATTTTTTCCAGTCCTCTTCCATTGTTTCTTCTCCCAAGTCTCGGATTCTGCCAGTCATTTCAGCCAGTTCCATATAGTCCATCAGTTGCGTCTGCCACTCTTCCAGTGTGGGCAAATCTTGTGTCTTCCAGTGCTTTGCAATAAGTATTCTTGCTGCTGTAGTTGCATACATAAAAAAAGTTCTGTCCTTCTTTAACACTTTCTGGCCGACAATGCCCAAGAGGAAGGCCTCTGGTTTCTTAACAAAGGTATATTTAAATACCTTTTTTAACTCATTATAGCTCAAAATCAAAAGAGATCCATTCTAGAATACTCCAGATGTCGTTTCGTTTCTTCTGCCCTTTCTTTCAGAATAGTTCAAGCTCTAGAACTCCAGGACTATTTGAAAACGGCAGCTAAGGCATTACCTGCTGGGCTGAGAAGGAAAGTAAGTTCTGTGTTTTGTTAGTTTCTTGAACCGGTTGCCAAATATTTAATGTTGGCTAATGGATAGAGACCAAGCGGCATCACAAGGTACTTGGGTTTGTTGCTCAGTCAGCGCTAGTTCTTTGCCACTGCACTGCCTATTTTCCTCCTTGCCCACACAGAACAATGTAGTCCATGGGGCAGATTGCTGTCTCGATAATTTAAACAACATATCCACACCTTAGTTCTTAACAGACCTTCTGCTCTAAATATGTTGCAGTCTTACCAGGGTGTGTCCATTCAAAACTTTGGGACTGAAAATTATCGTTGGAAGTCCTAATTGCCTTGCTTGCCCACCAACCTCAGTTTCTTCAAGGGAAAAGGGTTCCTAGATGAAATGTATTATCAAAATCTCTTACTGGCTTATTTGCCTGTCCAAGCATTCGGCATGTTTTAGTTTGGTCTCGCTAGGGACGTTGGAGAATTCTGACAAAAGCGGTAATGAGAGCAGAAATTGCCAATGCTTGTTTATCCATCCTGTTTCCGAAATGGAAATGAACTCAGCATGTACCACTTTGTTTTGCATTTACTGTTGTTGTTTCAGTCCACAAACAATACATAATTCATTATTCTTTCCCCCGTTGCTTCCTTTGCACTGAAACGAATAATTTTGCCACAGTGGACTGTGAGACAGATAATGCAGTTTGGGCAGAAGAGAAACTACAGCACAATAGAATCAGTGTTTGGAAGAGAAAACAACGCCTTCTTACAATCACTAGTTCTCACTCACATATTGATAATTTTCTGGGTTTCTGCACCTGGGCAACTGTCACCACAGACTCATCTGTCGTCCAGAACCCTCTGCAAATATTTTTAGTTGTATTTGTACTTACTCCCCCCCCCAAAAAAATTATATCCTATCAAATGTTTGAAGCAACTTTAAATGGTTATTATTGTTTCCTTCATTTAAGTTATGCTTTGCCCTGAGCATGCTGAGTAATCCTGCAGTGATGCTATTAGATGAACCAACAGCAGGAATGGATCCTAAAGGAAAGCGCCAAGTGTGGTGAGTGACTCATACACTTAATATTTCAAACCAGGTTTGTGAATTTGCAATACATAATAGCATATCACTCAAAACAAAACGTATACTTATAATGATGTACTTGCATTTAGGAATCCGAGTAAATATTGTGAATTTGTTCAGTGTTTTTTTGAAATACAGTGGTACCTCAGGTTACATACGCTTCAGGTTACATATGCTTCAGGTTACACACTCCGCTAACCCAGAAATAGTACCTCAGGTTAAGAACTTTGCTTCAGGATGAGAACAGAAATCGTGCTCTGGTGGCGCGGCGGCAGCAGGAGGCCCCATTATCTAGTGGTGCTTCAGGTTAAGAACAGTTTCAGGTTAAGTGTGGACCTCTGGAACGAATTAAGTACTTAACCCGAGGTACCACTGTACCAGACAATAATGTCTGCTAGGAACAGGCCGTTTACGGCTCCTTCAACAATACCCCACCCTAGTAAATCTTATGTTGACTGCAGGAAAGCAATCCTCACTGCGCTGAAGGACAAAGACCAAGGAGCCATTTTGACAACTCATCACATGGAAGAAGCTGAGGCGGTGTGTGACAGAGTAGCCATCATGGTGACTGGACAGCTCAGGTGAACTTCAACTTGCATTTTGTTTTCCAGCATATTAGGATACCATAAACAGCTGATGTGTTGATGGGGTGAAATATTCTTCTTATTCTTTTTCCACCTTCTCATAAGAAGCTTGCTTTATACTTAAGTTTTTACCTCTATCTCCAGTACATTATATTTTATTTTATTGCTATGGCTAGTGGCTGATGCAAAGATTCTTCTGATTCTGAAGCTCGCCGTGTTCAACTTATAATTTGTTACGTTTTTGACAATAACTGTCTAAAGTGTGTTTTTAAAATAAATTTTATTAGAGTTTATAAAGAAAAATACAAAACTTAATATCAAATATCTTTTTTATCAGCATTGATCAAAATAAGATAAAAACATAGCAAGAAAGAAAGAAAGACGAAAAGTTCAGAAACTAAAGAACTTCCCATTCTTCATCTGTCCGCTATATATAAACAATAATAACTTCATCCACTCCAATATAACCCTCAACAAAACCATTTTCTATAACAAAACATTATCTTCAATCCCCAAATCCAAATGTCACAAATGCTGATTCCATCCTTCTGCAGGTGTCTTGGTTCTATTCAGTATCTGAAAAGCAAATTTGGCAAAAATTATTTGCTCCAAATAAAAGTTAAGGGCGTGGACCATGGAGAGCTTCTGAATACTCATATTCTGCAGATCTTCCCACATGCAGCTCGTCAAGAAAGGTAACTGGTGTTTCTCCTGCAGCTTGACACACAATTTCCTGAATTATTTTGGTTACTATAGTTTATCTTCAGAGGGACGCGGGTGGCGCTGTGGGTTAAACCACAGAGCCTAGGACTTGCCGATCAGAAGGTTGGCAGTTCGAATCCCTGTGACGGGGTGAGCTCCCGTTGCTCGGTCCCTGCTCCTGCCAACCTAGCAGTTCGAAAGCACATCAAAGTGCAAGTAGATAAATAGGTATCGCTCCGGCGGGAAGGTAAACGGCATTTCCGTGCGCTGCTCTGGTTCACCAGTCATGCTGGCCACATGACCCGGAAGCTGTACGCCGGCTCTCTCAGCCAATAAAGCGAGATGAGTGCTGCAACCCCAGAGTTGGTCACGACTGGACCTAATGGTCAGGGGTCCCTTTACCTTTATAGTTTATGTTCTTGTATACCCTCTTACTTACCCTCCTTGAGCTTTTGGTAATGGGCCAGATGAACATGATGGGGACAGAATGCCCTTCTGCTTCTTCCTGTCCCCCAGCCTTCTAGGCCCCAATGATGAACCAGCACGTGGACCTGCCACATACTGAGCAGGTGTTATTTCTGGAGACGGCCCCACACTCCCCATTTCAGGTGGCTTCTGTTTCGATCCATAGGTGGATGAGGAAACTCACGTGTGGCTCCCTTTTGAAACCAACAGCAGAGGCGGTTTTAGGGTGGCGTGCAACCATTGTGATTGCACTGTGCACTGCCCCAGGAAGCACCAGAAGGCTGTAGAATAGAGTGAGAGAGGTTGGGGTGTGCCGAATTTTAGTGCTGCACAGGGTGCCGTTGAAATTTGAGAGCCCAAAGCCCGCTGCTGCCAACAGCCAAGGCTGTGCACAAGGAGACCCTTTAAAAATCTAGTCTTGTTGCTCAGCAGGAAAAGTTTCTCTCGTGTGTGTGTGTGTGTGTGTGCGCGCGCGCTAGATTCTAGATTCTAGAATCTAGATGCTAGATTCAACTCCCCCCATTCCCCCACACAACCAGGGCTGTGTACACGCAGTCTGCTTGCACTGCACTTACTCCATTTGGATCAAAGCCATTCTGGTGACTGAGTTGATTTCCCTCCCCTTAGGATATCCACTTTGTTGGCCTACAAGATCCCAATGGAAGACGCACTGCCTCTATCAAAGGCCTTCTCCATGTTAGAGGAAGGTACGTACAGACAGACTGTGCAGTTGTTTGTGGAAGATATTTTAATGCCCACCTGATTTAGGTATTGCCCCCTTTCCTTCCCTCTACGCACAGTGGAGAGGATCCCTCCTTCCGACTCACTAGGTAGGCCTTTCCTACCTCTAGAAAGATGTGTAACACGCAGCACATTAAGGGAATGTAGAGGCATATTGTATCTCAGAGGTTCCCTCGCTGTGATAAGCCAAGTTACAGGGAACCAAGCAGAGGGCCTTCTCGGTAGTGGCACCCACCCTCCCACCAGATGTCAAAGAGAACAACAACTACCAGACTTTTAGAAGACATCTGAAGGCAGCCCTGTTTAGGGAAGCTTTTAATGTTTGATGGACTATTTTATTTTAATATTCTGTTGGAAGCCGCCCAGAGTGGCTGGGGAAACCCAGCCAGATGGGCGGGGTATAAATAACAAATTTTTATTTATTTATTTATTTATTTATTTATTTATTTATTTATTTATGTATGTATGTTCTACATGTTTGTGTGCTCTTGCTTCAAATGCTGCATCCTCAAACATCTGGGGTGTTGAAGAGACGGAAGTGCATCTTGCATGAATGAAGGTGCAAGGTGCATCATGGGAACATGGAAAGCTGCCTTATGCACAGTCAGACCATCGGGTCCATCTATCATAGCATTGTCTTTGCTGACTGGCAAAGGTTCTCCAGTAACCCAGAAAGAACCTTCTACATAAAAAGCAGATGCTCTGGCACTGAAATTCAGACATTCCCATGAAAAGAACCTATCAAGCTGATTTGGGTCAACCAAACATAATTGGCTTTTTATCCACACAGCTAAACGAAGCTTCAGCTTTGAGGAGTACAGCTTTTCTTTGAACACCTTGGAGCAGGTAATGTGATTTTCAAATATAATTGCATGGTGGGATTTGTAGCGCTGCATTCACCACAATTTGGCTTCCTCTGCTGGATTGGAAAAGTAGTGCCAAGCATAGCTGTCAACCTTCCCTTTCTTTGCGGGAAATTCCCTTATTCCAGCGCCGCTTCCCGCTGCCTATCCCAGATTCTTAGATATCCTGTAGACTGTCCCCGGAACAGGTGAGGCTGCTGATCCCTTATTTTCAAATCTGAAAGTTGACAGCTATGGCGCCAAGAGAGCTTAGCAAGTGCCTCCCCCAGCCAGTGCTGGATCTCTGCATGCAGAACTAAGGATTATCTATCCAATTGGGAATTTTCTGCAAAACCACTTTTAGGGATCTGGTGAAGTTCTCCTGAGCCTGGCTCTGAAAAGAACTGGGGCAAGGCAAAGGGTCACCCTTAAAACCTCAGCAGAGGAGATTTTTCTGCCCAGTTTAAAATATTGCTAGCTTCCCTGGCCTCTCAGATTGCCCCTACTGGAGTCAGTGGAATGGCATTGCTCTGACATACTAAACAGGGGGAAATGGAGATTCTTCCTGGGAAGAACTAGCAGGTGGGCACCCACTGGTGAATTCCTTGGTTTCTTCTGCTTTACATATTGTGTAGCTATGTGATTCCATTGCATACAAAAAGGGGAGAAACCAGCCCATGGAGCGAGTTAGCTGTTTCTTGCAGGTCCTGAATAAGGGAGGGTGTTTTTTTTTTTACCCTTGATTTTCTCCCGGTAGCATCTTTTCCTTATCATGATCATTAGTTTGTGTACAGACAGTAGAAAGATTTCCCCACTTCCTTGGAGATGCATGGAGTGTTTTTGTTGTTGTATTTTGAGTTCTTGGATTAGCTAAAAAAATATGGAGTTCATCAGGGTGGGTTATTTTTAAAGAAAATGTTCAGCTTACAATTTTTGAGCAGTTAGACACACATTCTGGATTTAGGCTGCTATTAATTTGCCATATTGAAAGGAAATGGCAACTGACATGATGGAGTAGGGTCCCTCCTTTAAAAAAGACGACAGATTTAGGTCACATCTGTACATAATAGGATTGATTTTATTATCTTCATTTTCATCAGAATGATCCAAAGAAAGGGAATGTGATATATTTCAATCACTACTTAGCTGAAGAACCCCCCCTTTTTTACTGTATTGTGCAGGTTTTCCTAGAACTTGTCAAAGAGCAGGAACGTGATTGTTTCGATCCATCTCTGAGCACAGCCTTTGAATGGCAACAGCTGCAGCAGGCTGATGTTTAAGTTGTTCGCAACCTGGACATGAAACTGATGCTTACAGGAGTAAGTGCTGGTCCCTTGAAACAAGAAGGATATAAGAAGGATCTAGCAGCCCATCTCTGAATAATGTTGTGTCTCCTTTGGCATGTGAGACTGGAGTCCAGCCTTTTGACGGGAGGACTTTACATATAGCTCTGTGTGACCAAAACCCATATTGGTCATATGTAGAGAATGAAATGTACCATTTCTGGACATGTCCATCCCCTGGAATTTTTTTTCATTTGTTTTCCAGAAAAAAATGTTTTGATTTTTTTTTTTGGGGGGGGTGAATTGAAATATATGCAGTACATAATTCTTATATCATCTCAGCTTAATTTACTACTTTAAAACCATAAAATGCATTATGTATAGCTTAGCACATAAAATTGTACTGTTTGGCATATTTATCAGGTTGGAAAAGGGTAAATGCCTTTGTGATTCAGCTATCCCCAGCAAGTCTTTTCCCACAAGCCACTCCACCCAGGCCTTCCTTATTTTTCACTGCTGCTCTTCCTCTGCCGTCTTATTCTGGCTGACTCCATGACACCAACAAGTCTAGCTGTCGCCAACTAACCAGCACCTGGCTAAATATGTACTTTTTCCTGCCCCTCTAGTCCAGCTCCAGCCAATGGTGCCAAACTGAAAATTCGGAAATTATCGCAGCTGTTAGTTAAGGCCCCTAGCGGCAGGTAGACTAACTTCCACAGGAGCAGACAGAAAACTTCCCATGTCAAATGCATCACAATGTAGTACAAATGTCAGAACACATTACCCAACATCCATTAAAACTTAATTCAAATAAACATTACTTATTCACACTTCATAGTAATATCTAACACTGTTGTAGTGTATCGTCTTCTCATACAGTATGTGAAATAGTAACTGTGGACACAATTAGCTGCATCAACCCATAGAACTTCATTTCATTAATATGCCATTCAAAATCCAACCATCTCATGCTTCCTTCTTTCACCAGAAGCACTTTCTAGAAGATTATTTGCTTCCGATTCTAAGCTTTCCTTTTTATCTCCATAAGCTTCAGAGAACTGAAGGGTTGCACGAATGAAAGATGTTCCTCTACTATTTAACATTTCCAGGCACAGACAAGCTGCTCTGCACATATTCTTTTTGGATCAAAGCTATATGAAGCTGGCAGGAAAATTAACGGGTTGCACATTCCCCACAAGATTCATGAATTGTAACTACCTAATACAGTACCTCGCTTTACATAGATATTAGAAACCATAAGGAAAGGAGGGAGTGAAAGATAGCTAAGGCTGAAGAGTGCTTTACTAATCTGTAATGCCAAAGCATAAAGAGGTCTAGATTATTATATTTCTATTTTATCTGAAAAAAATATATATTTGCATTTGCAGAACATATATTTGTGAAAATTGTACTAAGTTACGTCCGTCAGTTGATCAAGACTTGTAACGGAGCATAATTTCTGTTTCTGGTGCTGTTGTTCATGGGTTTATATTGTTAGAGATTGAAGTAAAATGATGTATGTAAACTAAAGTGGCAATACTTTCTCTAAGATTGTTTCCAGACAAGCAGCTCCTAGCACTAATCTTTCTTTTGTAAACTGCAAGTACTACATTTTTTAAAGTAATAATAAAAAAAGCAAAATGGAAGATTGGATGGAAGATTTGTTAGCACTACCATCATGAAGCCAGCACGGTGCCACCCTACATCTGTGCAAGTCTGCCGGAAGCATGCATGTTAAAACAAATGCAAATCTGCTACAACCCACAATTTAACCATCAAACTATAGAGTGCATCAGTGGCTGGAACATCTTTAATTTCATAAGGTATGGCTTTCATTCAAATTCAGTTTCTCATGGGGGTGTGATAATATGATCTCCACTTTATTCTCTTTACAACCTAATCCTAAATTGATTACATGCAACTATGACTTTACCATATAAATGTTTATTCCTCTATTTTGTTATTCCAGTGGCCAATGGAACAGATTCATTGCTTTCCATGGTTATCAAAACATTAGAACTGGGGTGTGCTGCTACAAATTGTAAAGACCTTGAAAACGGAACACAAAAAGTTAAGTCTGTCAAACATGTAGTACATCTTGTGTGTTGACATTAAAAATGGCAAAAGATAATGCAACGCTTTAATATGCTGTATAAAGTGATTTAGTCATGTTGCCTTTACAATTTGCATTTGAAGAAGTGAGAGAAACCCATTTAAACAAATGGACGTATGCATGCATGCAGTATACAGGGTTCTTTGCAACTTGCAATGGTAATGGTTTAAACCATCCAAAACAAAATGGAGCATTGGTAGTCTTATACCACATTACACATATATCAAAATGTATTTTGACATTATTGAATGTAATTCATAACGGCTTAAAGTGATTGGCTGCAGGCAAAATACTTATTTCGAGCTCATGAAATGCTGACTATACCCATCTGACCAGATCTATTCTAGACAATGTGACTGTTGTTCAGAACATGTAACCCAAAAGGGGGAGCTAGAACAATGCCATAAATGCCTTGTCACTAATTCTGAAGTTCAATTGCTTTTTTTAAATTAATTTTTATTGGGTTACATGAGTACAAACAGCACCTGTTTTCAGTTCAGAGTCCTTTCTACAGATCAGTCATATTCGACATGAGATGCTAATGTTTTAGTCAATAAAAGGTTGGGGGAGAAGGGGGGGGGAGAGAAGAGAGTATTAAATGTTCATTATTTTACATAGTGTTATGTGCAAGGTTTTGTGTCAGTGTCACATGGGTAGATTCTCTTTCTATTCATACATCTTCACTGGCGGTGAGGGAGATTGAGAGGCAAGGCCTGGTTGATTGCCTTCAGTTGACTGCAGTGAGTTTTGTTTGCATGGGTGAGGGGCAGGGGTTGTTAGGTCAAGTTAGTCATATTGATTCATATGCAGTCGGTGGGTTCTTGTCTTCTTGGGCTTTGTATGTAATAAAGGAGAGGCACAATAGGGTGAAGGCATCCTCTTTTGTTTGTCCCCATGCTAGTTTCAATGTGTTGCTTAGGTTTTCCCAGTTTGGTCCCAGTGGCTTGTGTTCACTCCTGAAGGTCACCTCCAGTGTCTAGTTATGATGATCCTGGCTGCTGAGCATATTTGGGTTATGAGTTCTTTGTAGTGTGAATGTGCCTATTGTCTTGGAAAATATTCAGTAGGGCCAGTTCTTGGGTGGCTTCTAGTACCTGTTTTGTTATTTTGCCTATTTCTTGTAGGACTGATGTCCAAAAGGGTGCAACCAGCATTTTGGTGGGGTTCCTGGGTGTGTCAGCACCACCTTTTGGGTTGTTAGGTACCATCTAGAGATAAGTTTCAATGTGAGTTGCCTTCTTTTGGCTGATATGGATTTAAAGGGAGGTTTAGACCACAGTTTAGTCCATTGGGCAGTGTTTATTTCATAACCCATATTGTGCTCCCATTGTTTTTTGACTGAGATGAGGGGATTTCTGGAAGTGCAATTACTTTTTTTGAAGTACTGTACAGTGGTACCTCGCAAGACGAATGCCTCGCAAGACGGAAAACCCACAAGACGAAAGGGTTTTCTGTTTTGGAGGCGCTTCGCAAGACGAATTTCCCTATGGGCTTGCTTCGCAAGAAGAAAGCCCATAGGGAAATCTCCGGGGACCTCTTTTAAATGCTGGTGGTGGGGAGCAAAGCCTTTCCCCCCCTCCGGCCTTCAGAAGAGGTCCAGGAAGGCCAGCGGGGGCCGAAAGGCTTTGCTCCCCACCGCCAGCATTTTAAAAGCAGTCCGGGATAGCAGGGAAGCGCTTCCCGCTATCGCGGACGGCTTTTGAAGGCAGGCGGGGTGGGGGGCAAAGACTTTCGCCCCCCGCCCGCCTTCAGAAGAGGTCCAGGACCTCTTCTGAAGGCGGGCGGGGGGCGAAAGTCTTTGCTCCCCCCTGCCTGCCTTCCCGGGAGAGCGGAGAAAGGCAGCACGTTTCTCCGCTGTCCCGGATGGCTTTGGAAAGCAGGCGGTTGGGAGCAAAGACTTTCGCCCCCCGCCCGCCTTCAGAAGAGGTCCAGGACCTCTTCTGAAGGCGGGCGGGGGGCAAAAGTCTTTGTCCCCCCTGCCTGCCTTCCCAGGGGCTTTTACATCGCCCCGGACAGCGGAGAAGTCCTCCGCTGTCCCGGGCGATTTTAAAATGCCGCCCGCCAGCATTTTAAGATTGCCCCGGACAGCGGAGAAGTCCTCCGCTGTCCCAGGGTTTTTTAAAATGCTGGGGGTGGGAAGAAAAGCCCTTGTCCCCCCCCCAGCCTTCAGAAGAGGTCGGGGGACAGACTGTCCCCGGACCTGGTCTGAAGGCGGTTTCCATAGGAACGCATTAATTGATTTTCAATGCATTCCTATGGGAAACCGTGCATCGCAAGACGAAAAACTCGCAAGAAGAAAAAACTTGCGGAACGAATTAATTTTGTCTTGCGAGGCACCACTGTAGTGCAATAAAGAGTTAACAAGCACTTCAACTCAGACCCTAGCAAACAAAGGTTCATGCTCACTCAATTAGGTCAGTAGCAGCTAATGCTGCCTTTGCTGTGAACACATCATTGCTGGATATTTGTAAAATGGCAACATCATCATCTTCCCTAGGCACCACAGACTGGACGTGTATTCTTCAGCTGATGCAAGCACAGTGTTGCATCAGGTTCTTTAGTATTCGCACTGCAGTTGGGAATCGCTGTGGTAAGTCCCAACTCAGTTAACCCTTCCTTAACCCTTCCTTAACCCACTGAAATAGGACGATTGGTCTTACCTGAAGCTTAAATTTAGTGGGTTAGGAAGAGCTCGCTGGGGCCCAAGCCATGGTCCTTCCCATAAAGCCAATGAGTTTCTTGAAAAATAAATTGCCCCCAAACAATATATTAAGTACATTGCCCTCTTTCCACCATTACTACAGAACAAAACAAAAGGATAAAATCATAGAGGTTTTCATTATTACTTTTTTAAAAAAGAAGCAAGTCTTAGAATAGTAGTAAGAGTATTCAAAAATAAAGGCATTTCATAATATTTCGTAAGGCAAAGAAGGTTTACTCAGTTGCTCAGGAATAGGCTCTGTAAGATATTTGTTCTCTAGAGCCACAGCAAACAAATATTTAGCAAAAACCCTGACAAGCGAAGCTCTTGAATTTCTGCAGTGTGAAACAAATCAGAAAATAACTCTCTCCCCCTGGGATCTTTCCCAACTAATTGTTCCATTTAGGGTTCCAAAATTGCTCTCTTCCTCTTCTTGCTCTTTGACAAGTTCCATAAATACCTAAAATGAATAAGAAACATGAATTAATACATGGATTCTGCCCAGTCCTATAGGCAGAATAGTGCTCTAAGCTACTATAGGTTTCTGAATCTCCACCAGACAACAGTGCTATATTACAAATCATCTGTACATGTAAACATAGAGGTTTTTCTTCTGGGGGATAAATTCCCGATGACACCCCCCACTATGTGACAAAACATCATTAGGTATGTAACTAATTTGGATCCCTTCCAGTCGGGATTCAGGCCTCATCATGGGACTGAAACTGCCTTGGTCGCACTGGTTGATGATCTCCGGCGAGCTAGGGACAAAGGTGAGAGCTGTTTCCTAGTTCTGCTGGACCTCTCAGCGGCGTTTGATACCATCGACCATAGCATCCTTCTGGACCGTCTTGAGGGGCTGGGAGCTGGGGGCACTGTTATACAGTGGTTCCGCTCCTTCCTCCTGGGCCGTGTTCAGAAAGTGGTGGTGGGGGATGAGTGTTCAGACCCTTGGGCCCTCACTTGTGGGGTGCCTCAGGGTTCTGTCCTCTCCCCCATGCTTTTTAACATCTATATGAAGCCGCTGGGAGAGATCATCAGGAGGTTTGGGCTGGGTGTTCATCAGTATGCGGATGACACCCAGCTCTACCTCTCTTTTAAATCAGAACCAGTGAAGGCGGTGAAGGTCCTGTGTGAGTGTCTGGAGGCGGTTGGAGGATGGATGGCGGCTAACAGATTGAGGTTGAATCCTGACAAGACAGAAGTACTGTTTTTGGGGGACAGGAGGCGGGCAGGTGTGGAGGATTCCCTGGTCCTGAATGGGGTAACTGTGCCCCTGAAGGACCAGGTGCGCAGCCTGGGAGTCATTTTGGACTCACAGCTGTCCATGGAGGCACAGGTCAAATCTGTGTCCAGGGCAGCTGTTTACCAGCTCCATCTGGTACGTAGGCTGAGACCCTATCTGCCTGCGGACTGTCTCGCCAGAGTGGTGCATGCTCTGGTTATCTCCCGCTTGGACTACTGCAATGCGCTCTACGTGGGGCTACCTTTGAAGGTGACGCGGAAACTACAACTAATCCAGAATGCGGCAGCTAGACTGGTGACTGGGAGCGGCCGCCGAGACCATATAACACCGGTCTTGAAAGACCTGCATTGGCTCCCAGTACGTTTCCGAGCACAATTCAAAGTGTTGGTGCTGACCTTTAAAGCCCTAAACGGCCTCGGTCCAGTATACCTGAAGGAGCGTCTCCACCCCCATCAGTCTGCCCGGACGCTGAGGTCCAGCGCCGAGGGCCTTCTGGCGGTTCCCTCACTGCGAGAAGCAAAGCTACAGGGAACCAGGCAGAGGGCCTTCTCGGTAGTGGCGCCCGCCCTGTGGAACGCCCTTCCAGCAGATGTCAAAGCGATAAACAACTATCTGACATTCAGGAGACATCTTAAGGCAGCCCTGTTCAGGGAAGTTTTTAACGTGTGACATTTTACTGTATTTTTGGTTTTTATGGAAGCCGCCCAGAGTGGCTGGGGAGGCCCAGCCAGATGGGCGGGGTATAAATAATAAATTATTATTATTATTATTATTATTATTATTATTATTATTATTATAATTTATGAATTATAAAATGACAATTTTATATAAGAAATGTAAATGGAGACACCACATTTCAAACTTATTTTCTAGAGCTGGCATGCTCTGTTCTTGAAAAACGGTTAAATTACCTGTTCCAGTGTTGCTTGAGAAAAGCTGTACTCTTCAATATTAAAAGCATGTCTTGCTGTTAGAAATGTTAAAAAGAAGTATTTACAATCATAGGCATCAAAAGAATACATACCCACAATCAACTAAAATCAGTATGGCCAGAAGTGGCCATAACAGGGTGCAGGAACCCAGCTGTCCTCAATGGGAAAGCCACTGTCAAGTTGTAGTGCAGTGGATTTAAACGTTTAAGGACACTGCAGCCTGTCAAACATACCTTGTGGCTCTAAGGGAATGGCAAGTTTATTTCTCAGGAGACAATCCTGTGCCTCTTTAAAATGCTCTGACTTTACTATGCCTCACAAAAGCAAGGGAAGAAGGTGACACATGCACCAAGGCAAATGGCCTGGGAGATGATAAAAGCTTGTAGGTAATCTAACGTTTGGATAAAGGAATGTAGAATCATAGAATAGAATCATAGAATCATAGAGTTGGAAGAGACCACAAGGGCCATCGAGTCCAACCCCCTGCCAAGCATGTGTTGTTTACATAGTGTTTGGGGACAATGTGGGAGTTTGGCAGGGTGAATTCAGATTACTATGAGATTTGGATGGATAACTTAGAACTCAGTGATGAAGATTCTACTTAGTAAATTGTTGCCTCACCTTCCTCCAGTTTAGAAAAAGATACTGCAAGCGAGTGGACGTCTTCCTTTGGGATTTTGTAAGCCAAAACAGAGGCAATGCTGCAACACACAAAAAACAGACACAAGTACATACCACCACAACTTAGCAGAAATGAGAATCACAAAATTGCTTGGAGTAAAGTTGCAGGAGTTAAGCATTTTGTACAATATAGCCAAACAGGTACAATAACTCTGAATCAAACTAGAGGTTTTATCTAATAGGAAGGTATTTAGATGATACGAGAGGGAGGCATTCAAGGTGCTTGCCTAGTTGCCAAAGCATTCACTGATGAAACCTTCCATGTACCAAGTTCCATCTATTTTGAGAATGAAAATGTGTTGATTAACCATAGCAATACAGTGGTACCTCTAGTTACGAACTTAATTCATTCCGGAGGTCCGTTCTTAACCTGAAACTGTTCTTAATGGGGCCTCTTGCTGCCGGCACACAATTTCTGTTCTCATGCTGGGGCAAAGTTCTAAACTCGAGGTAACTCTTCCAGATTAGCAGAGTTTGTAACTCAAGGTACCACTGTAATTCAGGGTTCTTTCACTTGAACTCTATGAGGAGAGACTTAAATCAGCACCAGTCTTAGATGTGCACCTCTCTGCTCCCATCACATCAAGAAAATAATAATGAGTGATTCAGCCAAGCTGAAGCGGGTGGGGGGTAATTAACTCCATGCTTGGACAGATCCTTGACACAGCAAATGCTGACAGGAATGGCAGCTTCCTGCCTTCTGCAGGTATGGCTCAGTAAATGATAGCAAAATAGACAAGGGGGATGCTGGTTGCTTTATTATGCCAGTTTCTTTGGTGGACCTTGGACCACATTTCCAGAACCTCTGGTCTATAAGGTATGTTTCTCTAGTAAGCATTACTCAAAGCCCAAAGTGTACAAGAGCTCTCATAGAAAACTAATACATGTTGGCAATAGTGTTTTCTTTTCTTATAATTGTAATATTTTCTCTCTGCTTTTATTTTTAAAATGATTGCTTGAAAAAAGAATGGTAAGCACTTTTTCTTTTTAATGCTCAGAAACGTCAACTATTGATTTCTACCTTTTCTGGCAACTTGCGTTTGGAAAGATGCGCAAAACCATCCTTTGAAGACGCTCCTTCTGCTGTAAATCCGGCACTTCTCTTAATTTCATTTCTAAGAAATATCCTCTGCCAAATTTACTCTTGAGATGTTGAACTGTACCAATGCACCTATCAGTTTTGAGGGAGAGAGACAGGCAAACAAAATAATAGATTTTGGCATTAAATTTGTTTTTAACAATAAAAATCTGAGCTTCTTCACTCAAGATGCCAAGGAAGTACCTTAATTTTCCAGACACCAAGATTGCGACTCGATCACACACAGCCTCTGCTTCTTCCATATAATGAGTTGTCAGAATAGCTGCTCTCTCCTTACTTTTTAAGGCTGCCCGAATTGCTTTCCTATGGTGAATAAGTTACAAATTGTTGCTCTTTCGGTGTGCAGTTACATATAAAGGGCATAAGATCATTTATTGGATCTTCCGCAAGTGAGTGGGAAATGTACAGGCAGTGGTATACTGTGAGTAGCCACCAAATGCATTCTCTCCTCACATTCCCTCTGACATTTAGGGATCATCCAGACTTCCTGTTACGTTGTACTTTCCAGATATAGGTCTGCCTTTTAAAGGCCCATGTCTTAGCGTTTTGCTTTGTTTTTTGTCCTGGTGCTTTCCCTGGGAAAACCAACATTTTACTGCTGAATCGGAGCAAATGGCAATTCACGGAAAACCCAGTTGCCCTTTGTTCTGATTCAGCGGTGAAATGCAGGCTTTCCTGGGGAAAGCGCCAGGACACGCTCAGAGCTTTAAACCCATGCCTTAGAAACATGGCACAAAAGGCAGTCTGGATGAGCGCTTAGCCGTGACATGCAGCTGGTGCCATGGAAGTTCTGTGAAAGAAAAAGGACAGCCAGTGGGAACAAAGCTACTGTGTGTCAACATCAGGCATAGGCAAACTCGGCCCTCCAGATGTTTTGAGACTACAATTCCCATCATCCCTGACCACTGGTCCTGTTAGCTAGGGATAATGGGAGTTGTAGTCCCAAAACATCTGGTGGGCCGAGTTTGCCTATGCCTGGTCAACATGAAAGAGGAAACAGCAAAGAGGGTGGAAAGGATCAGCTAATAGTGTTCCCCAATGCCACACCCAATTTTGACCGTAAACTCTTCAGGGGAGAAGGTTTGTTTTAGCCCTGCTAACATCTGTCATATATATACATGAATACACCTATAGCATTAATAGGAAGGCAGCCAATAATATGGGATAGATTATCTAAGCATGTATCTTCAAGATACGTATATTGTAAAGATGCAAAAAGACTGAGCCTACTGTTCAGAAGCAGAAGAGAGATAATGAGCAAAGCATGGTTATAAGCCACACACACATGTGATATTGCTTTCCACATAAAGCCTCCATGATATTTGGGGTTACTCACCACATCTGCTGTATCCCTACAGGGTCCATACCAGTAGATGGCTCATCTAATAGAGTAACATTAGGGTTACCAAGCATACTAAGAGCAAAGCATAACTGAAAGAGAAGGGAAGGGTGACCATTATACAATGCACCATTGGCTGCATTTGAACACTAATGCCAAGCCAAAAATCCTGACTTAAATCTGGGATATGCACAAGTGATGTGCATCATCATGCAGCCCATTTCCTACTACTTTGCTCCTTCCTTCCTACCAGTGGCAGAACAAGCCAAGATTTTTAGCACAGCTTTCCATTGTGAGCAAACCTAGAAACTAGCTTCAAAAGAAGCCAGGTTATTAAGCAATGTTTTTTGGCTTAATGCCCCCTGGCTTGCTTTGGTGATTAACCATAGTTTCTGGGTTTGCACACAATAATTAGCAATGGTTTGTTTTGCCGCTCATATGAAACAAGAATGTGTGGATTCACAGTGGTCATGCATATCCAGGCTTATTGATCCTGGATTTTTGGTTTAGCAATTCAGCTTAAAAACAACAATCAAATACCTTTCGTTTGATTCCTACTCCAAGGTCCTTTGCTCTTTTCTGTAGATGTTCCTTGAGGTCAAGTGCATGGGAAATGCTGGAGAAAAACAAAAGTATACAGTGTTAAACATTCTAAGAAACCAGTATTAGAGAACTTTAGCGTATGCTCATTAGTTCTTTTTCAAGTAAATTACTTCATATGACATTTTGTGTTTTAGCTAGTATTATTTGATCTCCAGTTAACTTTACACTATTTGTGGTTTTAACTGGATTGATCTTCCCTACAGAAATAATCAAGATGTATGCCACAGGTAGCTTAAGTGTTTTTTTAATGGTGTTTTCAGAGATGTGACCAGAAAAGTCTTGCAACCTGTCAATTTTGTCTGTAACTTAGACTGTTGACTACAAATTACCTTTCAAACTAGCACAGAAGATTTTGATACATAACAGAAAGCAGAATCTGAACTACAGCTTTCATCAGCCTAAAAATAAAATGATGCAAATTTATGTCTTAGATATATCTGTGTATCTACAAGAATCTGTGGGGTGTGGTTTTTAAGTTGAAGCTAACAACGATTTTCAGGGAGACATTATACCAAAGTAAGAGAGAAGAAACTTCTCTGAATGTAAACGAAGTGTTTAAAATATATATTTACCATTTTATGAATTCTTTCATGTTACTTTCACTCATTCCTTTGATAGCACCATAAATTTCAAAATGTTCCTGCAATGTAATATCAGGCCAAAGTGGATTTGTCTGTGGACAGTATCCCATAAATCTCATGGAGCTATCCTTGTTATTTTCGCCTAAAGAATAATCTCCCATCAGCACCTGTGAATATACCAGTCCTTATTCAATATTTTTACATATAGTTTGCAGTTAACATGCAGAAAAGTTGATTGTATGGAAAGTTAAATTTAAAAAAAAATATGACAAGAAATGCTCAGGTTTGGTTTTACTACATGATCACTCTTTTATATACCAGGAGCCATCTGGGATATAGCCTTTCTATGAGTAGTCACAACACCCCAGTGCCTATTTCTGAATCTAAGCCATATATCATATGAACGGAAAACCCATTGTACCCCCTCTAAAAGTGTTAGCTTTAGAAGCAAAGCAAACATGAGTCTGTTCACAACTCTCAACCATGTATTTTAGTAGGTCTTGTGACACCCCCCCCCCCCAGTTCATAGTTCTGAGATTATCTATGAAACCAAAAAGGAGTTAGGCACTGAAAATTCATATGCATGAACATTTCCAATAATGGGCACCCCACTCTTGCATAATCTTTTTTGGGCATCTAGCTGAGGTTTAGGTATTTACATGCCAGCTGGAAAGAAATATCCAGAAAAGAGTATGGATCCTCAGTATGAAATAACATTTTTTACCCTCTGAAAAAAAAAGGACTACAGCCTGAGCTATGAAACCTGTTCTGGATGGAAGAGGGGGACACCAGCTTCAGGTTGCACTTGAATACCTGGCCTGAGGTTGGTTCTACTTCTCCCACCAACATATTAATCAGTGTGCTCTTCCCAGCTCCATTGGGGCCTAGCAGTCCCAGAATTTCTCCTGGAAAAAGAAAAGGCAAACACGTAAAATGTGCAGTTCTGTTTAATGAGATGGTGCATTTTATTTTCCCAACTTATTTATTTTTACAACTAACCTTTTTTTACACAAAAAAAGACCTGATTGGTTGCCACCTTCTTGATTTTTCTTCCAAGAAGAAAATCTGTCTTTTCATCATAATCTTTATGTAAATTGCTGACCAAAATGGCAGGTTTCTGGTGAAACAAAAGATAACAGAGCTTAATTAATAACGCACATGGAAAACTAAACCATGCTTTCTTGCTACGTGCACAAGTTGAAACAAGCCTGAGCAAAGCCTCAACCTCACATGCTCACCTGTGCAGCCAGGAGAAGGATTTCATGGGCATTTACTTTCAGTTCCCATAAACTTAGCACGTCTTCTGCTAACCAGGGATTGTTAGTTAAACAAGGTGCATAACTCGTGATTTGGAAATTGTGCTTTTTGAAACAGACTATCACTATAAGAGAGGTAAGGCACATCACCCCCCCTTATACAGGTCTTACAATACGGCCAGGTGCCAGTAGGTTCACAGGGTTGATACTGAAGAGCAAGATTTACCTCCTCACAGCTCTGGCTCGTTGTCATCTCCTTAACCCTCAACCTCTCAGCCACAACATCTTCATCCTCATCCTCGTCAAACGGCACATCTGGCGATTTCCTGGCCTTCAGCTTCACAGGAGTTCTGAAGTTAAGGAAATATATTTAAAATCTGCTCATTGGGACCTCTGAACAGATAGAACTAACAGAAATAATGCCATCAGGTAGACCTACATGAAACCATATTGATACTTTCCTGTCCAATATGACCTTGTGACAGAATTGGCTAGAAAAACACCTAAAATAGACAAGTGAGATATTTTGCTAGATCAAAGAGTGATTGGGTGAATGAGAAGGTGGCAGCATTCACGCTACAATCGCTGATAATATCCCATTTATCCCTGATTCAGTTTCTTATGTGCAGCAATAAGAAGAATGCTCTTTCATGCAAGAATCATCACATATTCAGTCAGCTAAAGAAATGGTTGGACGATGGGTGGGTGTTCCGAGAAGCTGTGTGAAGGCTTTGTTTTCCTTCTCATTCTAAAGCATATTGAAGTGTTTGACTTGGGAGAAAGTTCAAATAAACTCTCTGGTGCTGATGGCTACAATATATTTGTCTGATCCACTAACTAGGAAAGCATACACACTATTCTGTGATATTTTAGTTTGCCTAATAAAGTAGTGTCAGAAAGGATGTCAAGGGCACAACTCTTAGATCATGAACAGAAAAAAACTGTGGCACTGCAAGGATCCCAGGGCAAACTCTTGGACTCCAATTGCTTCACTAACGTCCCTAAAAGTATTGCCTATCTAAGTAATAACTCCAGCCCTCCCTTAAGCCCTAAACATCAGCAAGTGGTCACTTCTCCATGGACCAAGAGACTTTTAATGTGCATACTTTGTTGCAGTTCACTACTGACTAACACTGGCTTGGTGTAGTAAGTTCAGTACCGTAAATAGAGGCATACCAACCTGAAAAATGGGTCATTTCTCATTGATTTGCCTCCACATTTCACCTCAAGATAGCGTAGAAGGAAGAGCCAAATGACACATTGCAAGTAGGGCTAAAAGAGAAGAAAGGAATAAGCACATTAAATAAAATGGATTTTCCCCTTTGCAAAGGACCCTAGATGCATCCCCCCTCTTTGCACATTGCTCCACTCTCTTCCCACAAAGCAATGTAAGATAGAGCCAGTGTGGTGTAGTGGTTAGAGTGCGGGACTAGGACCTGGGAGACCCGGGTTCAAATCTCCACTTGGCCATGAAGCTCACCCTTGGGCCAGTCATTTCTTCTCAACCTAAACTACCTCACAGGGTTGTTGAGAGGATAAAGGGGAGGAGAGTAAGTGTGTACGCCGCCTTGAACTCTTTGAAGAAAAAGTAGAATATAAATAAAATATTATTATTTATTTACTTTATGTATCACACTTCACGTGAGGCATCACAAAGCAATATATAATACAATACAATTAGAGTGATGGAGCATCTTAAGACCCTCATTACATTTCCCTTTCTGCAACAATCTGTCGGTTGTCTCCACAACTATTTACCATATTTTTCGCTTTATAAGACACCCTTTTTCCCTCCTAAAAAGTAAGGGGAAATGTGTGCGCGCCTTATGGAGCGAATGCAGGCTGCGCAGCTATCCCAGAAGCCAGAACAGGAAGAGGGATTGCTGCGCAGTGATCCCTCTTGCTGTTCTGGCTTCAGCGATAGCCGCGCAAAGCCTGCTCAACAACATTTGATTCAGAATCTTTTTCCCCCTTGTTTTCCTCCTCTAAAAACTAGGTGCATCTTATGGTCGGGTGCGTCTTATAGAGCAAAAAATACGGGTATTTATTTAAGCAATTAGTCGGACACCTCAACCCAACTTGTGCTATACATCCTTCAATATCATTTATATGCCACAGTGGTGGGTCAGGAAGAGTACATCAAAAATGGCTGATCTTCACCTAGTGTTAGAGGCAAGACTAGTTGCACCAGCATACACTTGCTTTTATGTTTTAGCAAAATAACTCTAATGACCATGATTATGGCCATCTCTTCCCCATAGATCAGTGATGGAAAACATTTGGCCCATGGATCAAACTTGACCGGCCAGGGGATCAAATATGACACAAGAGGCAGCTTTCTCCAAACCATGCTCACCTGCCCCACACCTTTTTGTAAACCGCTTTGAGGTTTTTTACATGCAAGTAATATATACATTTTATGAAATAAAATAAAAACAATAACACCTTATCATTACATGTAAAAGTGTATCCAGACAACCCATCTCTTAAATTCTTAAGGGAAAATATGGTGCCTACCGCTATTGTTGAAACCAATAGCCTTTCTGTATTTCTTTCCATATTTCGACCAAGCTTCTCTGCTACCTAACAATACAGAAAATGCTTATTTCAATATTTCCCCCCTCATATTTCTACAAGTCATTCTGAGTTCATTTATATATTACCATTTAGAAAATGCTTTCAAATGGTTTTACAATGCTAGTTGTAAAGGCTAGGACAGGAATATATAGCATCTGGAATGGAAAGAAAAAGGGGAGTGGTCATCTATGTAAATACAATGTTGAAATCCCAAATGTTATTCCAAGATGATGAAGGTAGAGTACTTGGGGTAGAAATACAAACAAAAGAAGGAAAAATCATAGTGGTGGGAATATATGCTCCGAATAACAAAAAGGATGAATTTTTTAGAAAATTGGAAGAGAGATTATGGGATTATGTGGATGAAAATATAGTAATTATGGGAGATTTTAATGGAGTAATATCGATAGAAATGGACAGAACGCAAAGAGAGAAAACGTCAAGTTCAGGTAGATTACCACTCTCCTTTTTCCATTTAATTGAGAATTTTAATTTATATGATGCGTGGAGAACAAAAAACCCAAGTGTTCAAGATATAACCCATTACTCGGAGGCAAAAAAATCTGGGGGACGAATCAACGCAATATGGCTAACAAAAAAGCTGATGTTAAGTTTAGAAAAAGCAGAAACACTAAACAGATCAATATCAGATCATAATCCGGTATCGGTAATAATGAAATTTCAAAATCTTACTAAGGGAAGGTGGAGAATGAACGAGGAGGTATGGCGAGACGATCAAAGGGTTAAAAGGGCAAAGGAAATATTGAAAGAATTTTATGAAATAAATGAAAATCAGGATACGGATAAAAAAATGATTTGGGAAGCGAGCAAAGCCTATATGAGAGGGTTTGTAATACAACAAATGGGAAAGATAAGGAGAAATAAAGATAATAATATTATGGAAATAAATAAACAAATAAGAGAGAAAGAAAAAGACCTAGTGAAAAACCCAAAGAATGAAGATATCCTCCAACAAATAAAGAATTTACAAGCCCACCTATCAAATTTAATAAATAGGGAAGTAGAGAAAAAAATTATATGGACGAAACAAAGATATTTTGAACAGGCAAATAAACCGGGTAGGATGCTGGCAAGGTTTATCAAAGAAAGACAGGTAGAAAGAGTAATAAATAGAATTATTGATGAAGAAAAGGAAATCATTGACCCAAAACAAATTAAAGAAAGTTTTATATAATATTACAAAAATTTATATAAAGTAGAATTAAAAGAGGAAAAGAAAATTCAAAAATACCTATCAAAAAATAGACTACCAGATATAGAAGAAGAATATGCAATATTAAATTCAAATATTGAACTTGAAGAAATTAAAAAAGTGATTAAAAATATGAAGGAGGGGAAATCGCCTGGACCAGACGGAATCTCAGTAACATATTATAAAAAATTAGAGGAAATAATAACACCCAAATTGCAATTAATTATGAATGAAATTTTAGACAAAGGAGAAATACCTAACTTGTGGCAAGAAGCATTAATAACCCTTATCCCAAAGCAAGGTACAGATTTGAGACTTATAAAAAACTACAGGCCAATATCTTTATTGAATATAGACTATAAAATATTTACTGGAGTCCCTGCAAATAGAATGAAAACTCTGCTAAAAAGGATAATTAAAAAAGATTAGGCAGGATTTTTACCAGCCAGACAAATAAATGACAACCCTAGAATAATTATAGACTTAATAGAATATGCCGAAATGAATCCAAGTAAAGAAATTTCAATGCTTTTAGTAGACGCTGAAAAGGCATTTGACAGTGTCTCTTGGAAATTTATGATCAAAACATGTGAAAGCTTAAATTTAGGTAAAAGATTCATGAATGGAATTCAAGCAATCTACAAAAAACAAACAGCTAAATTAATTCTAAACGATGAAATTACAGAAGAATTTGACATCGAGAGAGGGACGCGACAGGGATGTCCTTTATCCCCACTCCTATTTATAACAATATTAGAAACTCTATTAATAGCTCTGAGAAAGGATGAAAAAATAAAGGGCATATGTCTTGGGACACAGTGTTATAAAGAGCATTTGCAGACAATGTGATCATTACAACTGAAACACCAAAAGAAAGTATAAATAAAGCATTGGAAAGACTGAAAGCATTTGGTGAAGTAGCAGGATTCAAATTGAACAAAGATAAATTGAAATTGATATCTAAAAATATAGGCGAGAAAGGAAAAAAGGAATTAGAAGAAATCACAGGACTAAAAATAGAAAATAAAGTGAACTACTTAGGGATATGGATTACAAATAAAAATACAAATTTATTTAAGGATAATTATATTAAAAATGGAAAGAAATTAAAGAAAGCATGGACAAATGGGGAAAATTTAAAACTATCATTAGGAGGAAGAATATCTATGATTAAAATGATGATACTCCCCAAAATTCTATTTTTATTCCAAATGATTCCAATTGTAATAGGAACTAAATATTTTATAAGCTAGCAAAGAGACCTTGCAAATTTTATATGGCAGGGGGGAAAAGCAAGGATAAAATCAGAAGTAATGATGGGCCCAAAAGAAAGTGGAGGATTCACAGTGCCAGATTTAAGGAAGTATTTTGAGGCAGCGTGTTGGTGCTGGATAAAAAAATGGATATTATTAAAAGATAATGAAGTCCTAACATTAGAGGGCTGGGACGGCACGGCTACTTATTCTATGATAAAAAAGAACAACACAAAAAAATTACAAACCACATAGTCAGAAAGGCTCTATTGTATGTATGGGAAAGAACAAAAGGAAAAATTATTGAGAAAACTCCCCAATGGGTTTCGCCAGTGGAAGCAACTACAACATTAAAGAGTAATGTAAAAGAGACTTGGCCAACGTTTAGGGAAATATTAGAGGATGCAGACGGAAATATTAAATTAAAAACTTACGAACAATTACAAACATTTAGAATAAATTGGATACAATATTATCAATTAAAAGCAACTTATGAAAAAGACATAAAAAGGGGGATTTGAAAATAAAACCTCAAAATTAGAAAAGGAAATACTACAGAGCGATCAAAAAATACTTGCAAAAATGTATAGACTATTAACAAAAACCACCCTAGAACAAGAGACGAAAGGGGAAAGTTAAAATGGGAGAACGATTTGGGATATGAGATAGATCTGGAAAGATGGAAAACTTTTTGGGAGGAAAATATAAATTTTACTGCTTGTGATTTATTAAGGGAGAATTTCAGAAAAATGCACCACAGATGGTACCTAACCCCTGACAGATTGTCGAAAATAAATAAAAGGAACAACGACAAATGTTGGAAATGTAACAGAACAAAAGGTACGTTATATCACATGTGGTGGACTTGCCCAAAGATTAAAATCTTTTGGGATATGATCCATGACGAAATAAAAAAATTGATAAGGACATCACATTAAAAAAGGCAGAGGCATATTTATTAGGAATCTTAGATAAAGATATCCACAAAGAGAAAATTAACTTATTTCTATAAGCGACAACAGCGGCAAGAATTTTGATTGCTAGCTATTGGAAAGAGGAAAGCATCCCAACAAAAAGAGAATGGTTGGGGAAACTTTGCGAGTACCTGGAATTAGCAAAATTGACAGCTATAATAAGGAGAAAATCCAAAACTATGGTTATGAAGCAATGGGAGTGTTTAAATGATTATTTACAAAACCAGGGCTCAACTACAAAAATCTGGTTGTGTTTAGAATAATCTTGTGCGTAATATAAAAAATACAAAGTGAGACATTAAGGAAACCCAAAGGGAAAATATGAAGAACACAGGCTCTGAAAAAGGGATTATTAAAAAAGCGTGAGGTAAATGGTGGAAGTCGTTATTTTTCTTTTCTTTTCTTTCTTTTCTTTTTTCTTTCAAAAGAAACAATTTATTTAAGGTAGATAAGGACAAAACGAAATTATACAATTGAATGTATATATAGATGGGAAATGGCTATGTATTGTGAGTGCTTATCTACTTTAATAAATTTTTCATATATGATCTTTTCTTTTACTTTTTCATATATGATCTTTTCTTTTACTTTTTTATTCTTTCTTTGTTCCCTTTTTCTTTATTCTGATATCTTACATTTCATTTCACTGTGTTATCATGAACAGCATTTTATAGAGATATAAATAACTGTAAATATGAAAAGAGACAAAATATTCTTTAATTCCTTTTCCTTGGATAGATGTATTTGTTCTTCTCTTTTGTATTTTCTTTTGTTGTGAATATGTATGTATTTTAACTTGTATTGAAGAAAAATTTATTTTAAAAAAAGAAAAGAAATAACAACAACCTATTTTCCAACTTTCAAAATAGTTCAGTTTCCTGAGCCCAGCTATGGTTGCCCATAACTAGTCTTAAGTCATGTAGTGAGTGATGTGGAATGAAATTTTAATCAAATGTATTGCCACCTGCACACCAGACTTTTGAAACTACAGACAAAATTTATCACTGTTTTAGTTCACTGCAAACTTACCTCTGTTAGAGAAATGAGACACCCAATAAGAGGATATATTGGGATGAAGATAGAAAAGCACGTGTGAATTATAATTGCTATTGCGTACGACTGAATAAAAGCTACATCAATAACAATAACACAAATCAAGGCTACCTGAAAAGGGAAAAGAAATAAAGATAATTACAATAAAATTAGAGCACCATTTGATTTCTTTTTATCCATCTTTAAAAAATGTTGTAGCATTCATTTGCATGTGGGCTACTGAAAAACCAGCTGTATAGATTGCTTTTGCTAAGAAAGCAAAAAGTAATATCCAGAATAAAAGGAACAGCAAATAGTGCCTAAGAGACAAATAATTAATCCTGCAAAGTTTGGTTTCATGCTGCATGCACATGCTGTACAGCAAACTATGCACTTGCAGGACTGAGCTACAACCCAAATGAGGAAAAAAGACATATAATTATATCTTAAATGTAACAGTCAATCAAAATACTAAATTGCATTAACTAGGAAAGATGTATCAAGTACTGCACTTTTACTTACTGTTGAAAAAATTAATGACCAAAATTCTTTGGTGTTTTGTATTGTTTTGAAGGTGAAAGAGACAACATAATGAAACAGAATTACCGATGGAACGTAGCCAATAAGGCACAAAACCTGCAGGGAGAAAATTAAATTTGAGTTATGCATAACATGAAAACACAACAAAATGATTAAGAACACAGAATACAATCTGTCACCTTTCCAAACTTTTAGAAGACATCTGAAGGCAGCCCTGTTTAGGAAAGCTTTTAATGTTTAATAGGTTATTGTATTTTAGTGTTTTGTTGGAAGCTGCCCAGAGCGGCTGGGGAAACCCAGCCAGATGGGCGGGATATAAATAAATTGTTGTTGTTGTTGTTGTTGTTGTTGTTGTTGTTGTTGTTGTTGTTGTTGTTGTTGTTGTTACCCTGCAATGTTTTGCAAATGAAATCAGGGGTCATATTTTTAATACAAAAACACAAAAGGAAATACAAAGACTCCCTTAATTATTGCACATTGTTGAAAGTTTTTCACTACCTGCAGTGTGCTGTACTCATTTACAGTGTTACCACCTGCTCCTATGCCAATTTAAAAGCCAAAAGGTTGATGGTTCTTTGGGTTAAAAGTAGAGCAGAAAAACATAAGTATACAACATTATTTATTGCAGGATGTGTGAAATACACTTCAGTGAGTGCAGCATGTAAAATGGCAGGCAATGCCATTACGCAGGCAATTTCTGCTTTATGTTCACTTTGCCGCTCTGTTGATTTTAGTAATTATGTGGCTTGTGGCTTGCTGTACTCTGTAAGATGCTTTGGGAACCTCCAAGTTGAATACAGTGTTATTCTGCTTTTGTAATAAATAAAATAAAATGGTGCCGTGGGGAAGAATCTTTACTAGGGCTGAAGAATGGCAGATTTGCCATCACATCCGCAGTTCTGCCGGCTCCTGCCTACCTGGGCAGTTAATTTTTATTCTTTGTGGATGGTGCAGCAAAGAGTCCTGGATCGGTTCCTCCAAGGGAAACAGACTGATTTTTGATCCAGTGGCTCTATCACTGGCCCTATTCTTCCCTTCCAAGGTTCCAGGTATTCCTGCCAGCAGTAGTTTAGTAATTCCTGCCCGCACCTTCAGCAGGTGCAGTGGGGTTTTCCATGGCAACACAGTTCCTTCCTGCCATCGGGAAATCTTTTCTGAATCCTACTGGATTTCTGTTGTTGAGGTGACGCCAATAAGGGCAGCAAGGAACGGATAAAAGTATCTGGAAGAAAACAAAACTTACCACAGCAAGAGCCTCTTCAGGGGAAAAAATAATTCCATGGTGAACTATGAACAAGATTCCGACCATCAGGAGGAGAATAATGTAATATAAAAGAATGTCAACCAGTGCTTGCCCACACCAGTATGCAGATGGATAAAGACCTGATAACTTAAGTTGAGTATAGGCTTTGATCTGCAAAGGTGCAAAAAATAAATGAAAATCTAGGTCAAATATGGGGAATGGCAGGAAATCCAGCAATTGTACTTTTGCTTTTGATAATATGATCTGGAATGAACTATTTTAAAAAAAATTCAGTACAAAACATTCTGTGGGCTCACCCACACTTATTGTACTTTATAGATATGGGTCTGAGTAGCTTTGGGTTTGGTTTGCCACTTTCCCCAGGAAAACCCACTCTTCAGCACTAAATCAGATCAAACAGCAACCAGATTTTCTGCAGATCGCTATTTGTTCTGATTCGGTGCTAAACTGTGGGTTTTCCTGGAGGAAAGTGGTGGACAAATGGAAGTGTGATTGAGCCTTCGGCCACTAGCTTATCTGTAGGGCTGGAACATACGGTTTTCTAGAAGAAAAGCATTGGGAACATACATCAAGAGTCCTTCTAACTTAATTGATACAAGACACCTCAAACACCCCTAACTGATAAATGAACCAAGATGGAGGAAGAACATATCCTATTAAGAAAATAAACTAGGGAGCAGCTCAAAGAAAAGTACAGCAATGGCAGAGAGTCCTGCACACCAGGGAGTACTTACCTCCCGAAATTTCATGGGTGAAAATAGGGACATTCCTGTACAGGAGTGGGTAGGGCTAGGGGCGGAGTCCAGCAGCTCAGCAGTGTGGTTTGGCAGACAATAGCAGGGCCAACACAATCCAGAGTCAAACGTGCCACAAGGAGAAAGCAGGAACTAATATGCATGCAAGGAGATGGCTCCAGCTGGCAAAAGCAGGGAGGCAAGCCACAGGCTACAAGGCAAATCAAATGCATAACACACACACACATATATATGCACTATATTTCATTTATATCATCTAGATTCTAGAGGACATTAGTCCTGTTTTACAGTGGGGCACAACAGTGAGTATCTAGCCCAAGATCAGTCACTGAAGATAATATTAAAGCAACAAATAAAGGTAATGCCTGCAGCCTCCCACCCAGAGACATTGGAATTAAGAAGCATTATTTATTATTATTCATCCTATATGGCTGGCAGCACAACATGGGATCAATAGGCCATTGCCTGCACAGTCCTAGTTAGGAATATTGAGGTCAAATGCAATTAGATTATTTTTAAAAAAAGGATAAGCAGCATTTAGCCAAAATATATACTCCCATTTAGACTCTGATGTCTACTCTGAAGTTAATCCCCTATAATTCCATGTGGTTTACTCCCAAGTAAATGTAATGAATAAAGAAGTTGCAACCGTAGTTACTATAGCTGTGGTTTTCAGAGAGCCAGAGGTTGGGATCCAAAAAGCCATTTGTGAAAGGAGAAAACGTTTGTTAATTTTTTGTGGGCAAGCTAGCAGAAGACTTCTCAACAGTATACAACACCACAATATATCAGGAGTTGTGTTATACTACAAGAAACATGGTGTGTAAGGAAGATACAGGCTTTTGGATCACTTCCATCTAAATAATTACTTTTATGCCAGTTTCTTTGTAAGTAGTGAAACAAGGAGTTATGTAAGCATCTGCAGAGAATATATGAAAGTTTGGCTGGAAGTTTTAAAATTTGTGTTTACTCTCTGAACTTAAGGTTTGGTCAACACAGGCATACATGGAGCAAAAAAAGAAAAACAAGACACATGGAAAAGGAAAAGAAACGAAACATAGTTGCATCATTAAAATTAAGAGAGCAGGTGTGGTTTTTCCCCCTCAGACTGAATAATGGGACAGTTTGGGTGGTAGTAGCAAATGCGTAGTTTGAGGAAGAAAAAGCAAAATGACTCTTGATGATTGGTAAAATGAAAGTTCACTAGAATGATCTGCAATTTCCACCTGAGTCCTAGTGTGGCAATGAATATGAACCAGAATATCCTGCTAATCAAACCCAATAAATAAGCTCTTTAGAATGCAGCATGACAACCAGCCCAAGTTATGACAGCATGGTATCAATTAGCTGAACAATACTACAGTCATATCTCTGGTTACAGACGCTTCAGGTTTTGTTTTTTCAGGTTACGGACTGCCAAAACCCGGAAGTACTGGAACTGGTTACTTCCGGGTTTTGGCAGTCGCATCTGCGCAGAAGTGCCGAATTGCAACCCGCGCGATTGAACAGAGGAGTTATAAATATTGCTGCTATTTCCTTATTCTATTTGAACACTTTTACGTACAACCATATCTGCCCTGAATTGATTCACTACAATGTATGAAATCAGTTAAAATAAGTTATGATGCCAAATAGGTGGCAAGGGAATAACTATGGTGACTCCTGATTTTCCCTCTGAGGAATTTGGTCTGAGGAATCACTGTGTTGAACCAATGTATAGGACATTTCACATTGCTTTTTTTAAAAAAAAGTATGTTCTAATACAAAGTTACCCTGTGGTTTTCTGCATTGTCCATGGAAAAATATGATGGCAATCCAGTTATTGTGACTCCTACTGTCAAAGCTTGAACAACCAGCACCATTATGAAACCTCTGTCAGTAATTTTCTGCAAAATAACAGATTGCAATATTAGAATACAAAGGGGGAAAAACCCAAGGTGAAATATAATTTTAAGGGGGTTTTTTTGGGGGGGGGTGTCTAACCATGGTTTGATAAATCAGTCTGTTTTTGCTATATTTAGTTTAAAGGTTTTTGCATTTTTAATTCTTTTGAAAGACAGTACAATAAAAGTTTGAAAACTAATACTAATAAATAAATCCGTTTTGCAGCCTGACTAGGGCTGCATAACAGGGAATACCTGGGAAACCACAACACATGGCAATTAAGACGTGTTTGGTTTTGGAGATCACAAGTCATGCAATCCAATGTACACAAAGGCCAACTTGTCACAAATTGGAATGCAACTTCATTTTACAAGAACTTTTTTTGGACTTTGCATTTACTCACTTGGAAGAACGAACTACTCCAGACATGGATGTTTTCTGTGACATTTAAATTGTGCAGATACAGATTGCTAATGATATTCATCATAACTGGTAAAGAGTGTTTCATGGTGCAGTTAAAAGCAGCTGTAAAGATGTAGTTCTGAAAACAACAACAAGAAGAAGAGCATAATCAGCGACAAATCTCTAGTGCCACCGTTCCTTCCCCCTAGCACTTTATGTGCTGCTGGAACAACACCAGGGCAGTCTGGGAGAAAGGAAACGACATGTGAGCTATTAAAGAAAACTCTGTGAGCTTTGATCTTGCCACTGCTGCTGCCACCAAGGCTGACAGTGAGGAAAAAGGAAAAAGACCTACCGCCCTGTTTCTAAGTCAAGTTCCCTCTTCAAATTTCAAAACCTCCCCTATCCCACTTGGGGAAAAAATTCATTTTGCACCCCAACTCCCTGCCAGCAAACAGAACCAATGCCCACATAGACCCAATATATTTAACCCGCATTTCTTCTCACCTTGCCTGCATGAGATACATTTAATGCTCCATTGTGGGGAGCAACTGATACATAATCACTGCCATTGAATATTTCTGTGTGTACATTCTGGCGTATAAGAGAGCTGATGATGTCATCAATGTCTGATCCTAGGTTGAGACAATAAAGAAAGTTGAAAGGTTAGTCTCACAGGCACAAAGATTCCTTGCATGCAAAGAGTTTCCCCATTCCCTGCTATGCCAAAGATACATATTATTATTGAACATTTAGAGTTAGCACTGGTATTGCAGCAAACAAGAAGGCTCATGTTCTCCAGAAGTCCCGTATAAACATCAAAATACCCTTAGAGTTTTAGGGTGAATTCCAATTAAGTCATACTCAGACCCGACACATTGAAATAAATGAAAGTTAATTATTTGAGTGGGTCTGCTTTGTGCATGAAGGAGATCAATACTCTTGAAGCACTGACAATATGTGTATATATTATCTCTCTCTCTCTCTCTCTCTCTCTCACACACACACACACACTCACACACACACACACACACACACACACACGAACTGTGCTGTCATGTAATCACTATAATTATGAAATAATGTTGCTTATTTTATTGATCTATTTTTAAATATTTATACCCTGCCCACTAACTGATGCTGCTGCAAAGCTTTCAGCTTTTTGGTAAAAAAATCAAACTATTTAAAGTCTGTTCGATGAAGTTGGCCAGATACAATTCTAGAAACATATCTTTAAATTCAATTTGTGATTGAATGGGGTGGGGGAATCAAACCAGACTTGCCAGAGGGCTGATTTTTCTACCTGTCTTCAAGCTAACCATTCATTACACTGATTGCTGTTAAACTTAATTACACTTTTAATTTATTCCTACTGTATGTCATACAGTAAAAATAAAATAAAATAATGAAATGCCAGATGGAGAAATGAATAAAAGCAAATAAATTGAAAAGTGACTTACCAGTGAAGTTCTGAACAAGGAGACTGCTTTTGTATTTATGATGAGTTTCATTTGGTTTAAGAAAGTATAAGTCTGGAGAAAACGTAACAGGAACCACTGCATTTTTGAAGTATTGCCGATACATATTGAACATATAAATCTCAACACCAAGGAACACTGTTAATAGCAAAAACCTGAAATAAGAAGAAAAAAGTACACGTAAAGCTGGTACAAATTAGTGTAAAGAATGGTGACCTTTAGAGCAGAGGTAGACTGAATAGCCATCATCCATAGTATTTCTTTATTTAATTTAACACAATCTGTATGCTTTTTAATTTTTGTAAAACCTCTAAGTGATTTTGCATTGTTTTACTGGAAACACCAATCTGTCTTAAGTTTATTCAATACAAAACACATATTCAAAATAACTTGAGGATGACAAGCATGTACTCTTTCGCAGTAACAAAGGAAAGGACCTTGCTAGATCAGAACCAGGTTGACCTGCTCAAGCATTCTCTGGAAGAATACCCTTAAAACTGTATCCACTGGTAAAATTGGCTGCAATCCCTGCTCTGGATGACAAGTCATTAAATAATGATTTCACTCATCCACATACTAAAAGTACAAGCCTGTAAACAGCTACACTGAGACAGCAGTCCTTGAGTATGATATCTAAGGCACCTTGTGTGGTATTTAAAAAGTTCAGAAAGGTTAAGGGGCAGGGAGTGTTATTGAAAAACTAGCATTATAGTCAGAGGGCTTATCCACACTTACCTTTTCCCTGCTCTTTCGAGGCACAGGTCTGTGCTTGTGTTTTATTTTTTATTTTTTCCTAGAGCTTTCCTCATGAAAACCCATTATTTAGTGCTCAAGCAGAGCCAATGTCAAGTTGAGTTTTCCACACATTGACGCTTGCTCCAATGGAGCTTTAAAGAGCAGGTTTGCGTGGGGAAAGCTCCAGAGGATTAAAAACAAAAACGGTGCTCAGACCTGCAGCTTTAATGCACAGATCATGCCTTGAAAGAGAGGAAAGGTAAATGTGGATAAGCCCCCAGTCTCAAGCAATAGCAATCTGTCCCTCTTGGAGCATGACATGAATGCAATCACTTATTTTCCTTCCGTGGGCTCCTTCTCTTTTGGATCGTTAAAACATAAGACGGAAAAGTTTCCTGAAGTTCATGTGTAAGCCTTAGGTAAGAAAACTTGCAGCCAAATGTGATGTTTGATGATGCAATTTCTTTTCAAACACCTCTATCCTTGTAAATAATGTGCACAGATTGAAATTTACCACTTCCTCACTGGAACTTCTTTTCAAACATTTTTTCAGGATGTGGCAAGCTGCCCTCTTGAAGCGCATTAAGTATTCGCACAGATATTGCTGGCAAAGGTGAGGGGGACAGAAATAATCTAATATAATAAGGCTGAATGAACACACTTAAGCCCCAACTATCTCCAGGCTTCTCCTTGGCACACTAGAACATTATAGGGATTAGGAGGCATGCATACATCTCCCTTGTGTTTCTCAAGCATGCATGCACATATGTAAGCTCTCTCTCTCTTTTCTGGATGCTAGCTATTTGAGAAAAATTTGAGCTATTTGGGAAAGATGGAGGGCACAAGGAGAAGGGGATGACAGAGGACGAGATGGTTGGACAGTGTTCTCAAAACTACCAGCATGAGTTTGACCAAACTGCGGGAGGCAGTGGAAGACAGGAGTGCCTGGCGTGCTCTGGTCCATGGGGTCACGAAGAGTCGAACACAACTAAACGACTAATCAACAACAACAGCTATTTGAGTCCCAAATTTAACTTGCACTAAGAGATAAGGGAAAACTACACAGACCTTCCACTCTCCACAATGATGAAGCGTGCTGCTTACATGTGTGCAGCATAGGAAGCAACGAAGAGACTCAATAGCAATTCCTCCACGCAGACACATGCTGTACTCACTATTTCCCTATCAGGTGCTGCAACACAAGGCGCCAATCTGAGATGCAGTCTTTACTCTGGGCTGCGGTCTGTTTTTACCTTTTACCTATTTCCGTTTCTGACTCTCATACATTTTGGACTAAGAAACAGAAAGCCAAGATGCTTACACTTCCGTGAGTGATTTGATGTCACGTTTGAAATTAAGAAAATGAACTTTTGCCAGAGTAGAGACCTGTTTTTTCCAAAGAGACTTATTGCTTAGTACACACGATTTTGTCTCAGATAGCATTAGCAGGCTTTGCTCTAACTCATCCATAGATTTTGCATCCATTTCATCTTCAGCTTGCTCCGAGTTAAATGCACTGAAATCTAAGGAGGGTAACAGGTTAGGCAACTTAGAATTTATCCCCCGCCACCAAATCATTGTTCTGTAATGTACTACAGGAAGTACTGTCATTGATTCTCACCTGTGTGGTTAATTTCAGCTTCAACTTCCAGCTTGAGGAACACATCCTCCAAGGTAGTCATGGAAACGCCGTAAGAAATAACACCCAAATGGGAATGCATGTCTAGATCAGCAAACAGTGCTAGAAGAAGAAGAAGCAGGAATAGATGTGGTAATAGTAGCAACAGCAACAACAGCAGCTGCTGCCGAGCTACTGCTTGGAAATAGAAATATAGGAAGCTGTCTTATACCACTGATCAATCCCTACCTAGAGCAGGGATTGGATGCATTGCTGATGGATGGGATTATTGATGGGTCAATCACCTGACATCACTGTGATGTAATCAAACCATGCAGGCAAACAAACTGGGCTTTGCAAGTGCCTGCAAACAATTTCAGCAGGGAGTTGCATCTTTACCTTCCCTCAAAGATGTTCAAGGAGACTTTGACTAAACATTAGGAATAACTTTCTGATGGCAAGAGCTGTTTGACAATAGAATTGACTACTTCCGGAGGTGGGTGGACTCTCCTTCACTGGAATTTTTTTAACAGAAGTTGGATGGCCATCTGTCAGGGATTCCTTAAGCTATGACTCTTGCACTGTAGGGGATTGAATTAGATGACACCCCTCCACACACACTACAATTCTATGACTGCATATCATATATGGCATGAGGGGTGGAACAGGCGAGAGTGGTTTAGAGAAAAATAGCCTGCCTTGAGTGCCAAATTAGGTATCTGGATGGGCGTATTATGTCTGTCTGCTGGTCTACGATGACAGTGGGTCTCCAGGGCTTCAGACACAAGTCTTTCCCAGACATACCTGGTGGTGCCAGAGATTTCTGCATGCAAACTTTATTCTCTCCCACTGAGCTTTATAGCTATTACATTTCTTGCAATCATGTTGCCTTATTTCTGTTTGCCGTTGAGTGTAACAACAAAAAAGCCTTTGGTGCCACTATTGTTTAACAATTGCATATAGCGTAACAGTTCAAAGTCACATGAAACAAAAGGTGAATGTTTTCCTTCATTTATCAGAGTGTCAAAAATGTGTCTGAAATTGAGGGTTTTTTGTTGTTTTCTGGGAACTGTCTTGCTACAATATAATTTTTATTAAAAGCTTGCCAAGGAAGGAAGGAAGATTACAAAAAACAAAACACAAACCAAACAACATAGTTTGGGGTGTTTTGACCCCTTTCGCAATAAATACCATCTCTTTTCCTTGCATAACAGGCCCAAAACCTATGTTATTTCTCTTGAAGTCCATTTCAATTTAGTTTTCCATGAATTTCATTATTTTCCTCATCTGCTCTCCAATTTTCACTCATGTTCAAAGGGGAGATGAGGTATACCTGAAAATTTGTCCATGTCGTTAAAAGGTAAGGCATACACAAGCTGCTCTTCAGTCTGCTTTAACAAACTGGCTCCAGGGATATGCTGCTTGATCAAAAATGCTGTGCCTTCTGTGTTACAGTACCTGTCTATTTGCATACTAAGGAAAAACAAACACACACAATGTTTAATTATTATTTACAAGGTGGGACTCTATGGTCTGTTTGTTTTTTAAGTAACAAAAATAACATATTGTAAACCAATTTAACATATAAACTTTATTTTCTTAATCCAAATGAAAAACAAAATTTACATATAAGTATTCATAATACTTTACCTTTACCTTTATTCATAATCTAAAACTCTAACAGATAAATCATAAAAACATTTGCGATATATTCCAGAGGTGGGCCTTTTTTGTTTCTAAGGGCCAGTTCTTTTCAGCAGGCTGACTCTGACAGATGGGTGGGCCAATCTAGTTGTCAATCACATCTCCCTATGACATAATGTGATTGACAAATGGGTTGCCCAGCCCACTTGTCAAAATCCCTTCTGCTTGCAGTGCTCCTTGCTGCAGTTCCTCCAGCAAACTTTAAAGGAGGAGGGAAACTACTGCAAAGAATGGCTGCTTTAAATTAATATCCACGCTCCTGACTGAGCATAGGAGAGTGGAGACTGAGTGCTCTTTGCAGCATTTTCTCTCTCCCACTTTTGCTGCTGCTCTCCAGCAGCAAAAAGGTAGCAGACTCTTTTTTCTTCTTGGAAGGCCCACCGTACACTGATCCTTTTCAGAGGCTGAAGAGATGGCTTTCCAAGAAGGTCCAGCCAACCTGCTGACATCACCAATAATAGTAGCTGATGGACAGGTTGGCAATGTTTGGGGGAAATGGCTTGGCAGTCCAAACTGGACCCCCTGTTTCTTCATGCCTGATATTAAGCAAGTCAATAAAAAAATTGCGGGGGTTTTGGCGTTTGGGGGCAACTCTACCTGATACACTCAATCATATTTCCATTCAGTACTTTGTGGATGTTACTGAAATTTCTAGCAGGTATAAGCCTGCTTGATCCAATTATTATTTAATATTTTATTTAGAATGCAATCCTGTACTCACTTACCTGGGAGTAGGTGGTATTAAATTTAGTGGGAACTCTGAGTGGATAGACATAGAATTGTTCTGTCAAATGCTTTTTTATAACCTTGTGACAGTTGCTTTGTAGTGATAATTAAGAAAGAAAATAAGGCAGTATGAACCAACTAGTGTTCATATTTACCAGGTTTACTCATTGCTATTATACTTCCAGCTAACCAAACTGGGTGTTTTTTTAAATCAGTTGTAAAATTCAGCCAAAGTGGAAAATAATGAACACACTGAAATAGACTTTCAGACTACAGATACCTCAAGCGGTAGCCAATTCCCCATTTTGTTTTAAGGAACAGAGAGGAGCCAAGGCATTTCAGCATTCCTTGAGAAATCACAGCTTTCCGATCTAGAAGCAAGAACAGAAGGTACCTTCAGTTATATCAGTTCATACAGCGACAAGCTGGCCATATTACCAAACTGGTACTAACACAAAGGCCCCCAAATTGCACTTGCCAGCAACAATGTCTGCTTCTTCCATGAAATGGGTACTGAACACAGTCACTCGAGTGGATTTTCCATTTTTCAGGAGGTTCCAAACTGTTTGCCGTGAACATGGATCCATGCCAGCGGTTGGTTCATCTAAGAGTAATACCTAAATATTGGCCATGGAAAACAATGGACTAGCTATTCATTTTGAAAGTGACAGTTATCCCTTACCAATAATATCGTTTATCATTATCACCACTTCTATCAGATATGTGAACAGTTTGACCAGATAAGATCCCAAGAAAAAAGCTCAACAACTTTTGTGTCTGGATTATTACTTTTTGAAATATGGCAACCCTACTGTTTCCTCAAGCACATTGTCTCCTGTTATTGTAAGTTTTTATTTCACGGTCTCAGTCTGCCTGCCAGTAGTTTGGGAATATACTAAAAATAAAATAATTTTTAAAACACTCTGCTTCATGAAACACATCCTGTTCAGCTCCTGCAAACTGAGAAGTCTCATATACCCACATGCCCACACCCACCCCTTATAATAATTACGACAAATCCATTCCTACCAAAAGAAACACAGTCCAGAAGTACAAATCAAACAACATCAGAGATTCTGGCATTATTCTCATTAACCTTTCCATTAGTAAAGAACTGCAAAAACTCTGGGGAGAAATTTGGATGAGAAATGTTGGCACCATTCCAAGAGCAATGTAGATGTAGTGACATAGACATTCTTCAGTGCTATCACCACTTCTGATGGACTGTGAATGGATCGTTAGCTCATTTCTTATGTTATTCTGGAAGCCATTTCAGCATAGCCATGTTGATGTAGGAAAAGACGATCAGAAGCCCTAGCCCACACCGTCTGGTGTTATGTATAAAAGTGCCTAAGATGCTTTCACAAAGTAGTGGGAAGAGAGCTGCAAACAACTGTGCTTGGAATTATCCTAGGAGGCTTCAAACACTCAAAGGAAGGGGATGTAATAGGCCTCCAGGCCTCGTGTTATGTAGGATTGCCTGAAATAAATACGCAGCTTAAATATGACTTAAATACATATGCAGCTGCTAAACTGGCTCTGATCAGTAACAATGAGGAAATTTAAACCAACAACCTCAATGTTGGTAACTGGAAGTTGAGGACTATATGGCAAATGCACAAAGCCATATTATGACCAATCAAATGTAGTAGTACAGAGGTTTAAAAAAAATGCACGCAGGTAAATATAGGTGGTTAACTCTGATAAAACATCCCCATTCCACAACAACACTTGACATACAGTTGGAAATACAGCTCCAGCAAGGCAAGCATCTGGCTCAAAGATTTCTTGCTAGATTGTCCCAGTGGCCCTGTCCACATTTCTGGCATGGTTGTTACTGAGAGATGGGCAAGCACGTTGTCAGAACTGAACAGGAAGGGACTACCTTGATCCATTTCAACTAGAACTGGAATAGCTACCCAACAAACTAGGATTTGAAGACAGATACCCCTTAACCAATTTGCAGACTAGACCTGTGGTTCACACTGAAATCTGCATCCTTCTGGATTCCTTTAACTTTGTGAGATGCCACTATAAGACAGACAGATGCTTCTATCGCTAGTTTCAACAACTACTAGAATGGGTGCACAAATCTGCATAATAAATATGCCATGTAACTGATTCTATATATCTACAACTTTACCATACAAGCAGTGCAGAGAAACACATTTCTTGTAAAGAAATTACATATTATTGCTGCATCAATCAACCGTTTTGACCTTCTGGCGCTTACCTTTGGATCTCCAAGAACTGCAAATCCAACCGACAGTTTTCTTTTCTGTCCTCCACTTAGTTTTTTAGCTTGGTTATCTTTAATGGGGTGCATATCCAAATCGAGTAAAACTTTCTGGACCTTAAACCAAGGACAAGAAGTATTTCATGTTAAATGCCCTATCCTTAAGGCTCAAGATGGCTCGCAGACATTATGGTAGTATAATTTAATATATTTATGAAAGCATAATGGAATATGGTCATTAGCCTGCACTCACCTCTTGTATCATATCATTGGGAGGTATTCCTTTAACCGAAGCTATTATTGATAAATTCTCTTCCACGGTTAATACATCAAAATATATATCTGACTGCTGGCAGACTCCAATTACCTTTCTTATATCTAGCATTTCATCTATTTCTGAAACTCTACAGCCATAAATCGATGCAAATCCTAATGCATGAAAAGCAAGAGCGGAAATGTTAACACTGTGATGGCTACCAGCGTAGAACATATATCTAGAGGCAGCTAGCTCAAACCTGAGGCAGAACACCCCCAAAAGTCAAAGTGTCTAATATCGCTGAACATGCAGAGTTGATTTTAAAATAAAAGCGATCAAATAAAATTATGCACTACCACCAACACGCACACAAATCAGAAAACATTAGAAACAGTACAGCTCTTGGAACTGATTTGTAAAGCTGTAGAGAAAAGAATGCATGCCACTAAACAGTTGGAAGCAGAAAGTGCAGAGAAAACACAGTGTCCAAACTCAGCATGTTGGCTAGAGCGGCACTCTATGTTTTATTGTAAAAGTTGGAATTAGTTAATGAATGACTTGTTAATGAAGACCATTTGTGCCTTCTTGTCAGCTAGCTACCCTCAATAAGAGTGATGCTGGATGACCAAAAAGTAACCTCTGGAAAGCAGGGATCACAGACCTGATCAGAGAGAGGGGGAATCTTTCGGAAGAGAGCTGAACTGTTCTCCTGCACACTGCTTGAAATGAGGAATTGTTAAGCTTTACTGGCTGAATAAACCATTACTACTGGTTTGCAGCTGTGGAGTCACAGAAGCCTTGGGGCCACCATCTGCTGTAGTTCTTTACTGCAGCACACCTCAGCTGCCGCTGCACTGCAGCCTTTCTGCTGTGACCTGCTAGTTGGATTTCATTACAGTGGAACCTCAGAAGCCAGACACCTTTGAACGTGAATGTTTTGGCTCCCAAACAATTGAAAACCAGAAGTGATTGTTCCGGTTTTCAAACAATTTTTGGAAGCTGAACGTCCAGCACCTTGGTTTTCGAACTGTTCCAGGAGTCGAATGAACTCCCGGAACGGATTAAATTCGAAAACCAAGGTATGACTGTACAGTATTGTGATGCTCTCAAATTCTGCATCTATGGGCCGAATCCCTTAACTGACCATGAGTAAGACCTAAGGGCACAAACTTCCTTTGGCATAGATGGACCCTGAGAGACAGTGGAATGAACTAAACTAAAATATATTTTTGTATTGCTCCCTACATTGTTAATCTCTTGTTGATCCACTATTATTTGAATAAATAGCACTGCCTGCACATATTTGTGTGTGTGTGTGTTGAGAGAAGGCTTCTATTCAAACATTCAACTGTCCCAGGTTTCCTGAGTAGGGTCTTGAGTCAGAACCTACATTAAGCCCATCCCAAGGGTTACATATTTCAAAACAAAAACCACAAAATAGGCTTCCAGGGGATTTCTTCCATTTACGCTCTTTAAGACAAATGCAAAGAGAACAGAAGTAGGCACATATTTACCATCAGAAGGTGGGGACAATCCACAAAGAATGTTCATTAATGTTGTTTTTCCTGTTCCACTATGTCCAAGTAATGCTGTGATCTGACCCTCATAAATGTCAAAGGATAAACCTAATAAGAAATAAAAAAGGAAGGGGATTAATTAATGGCATTATATAGTTTTGCTACAAGCTTCAGGAAGTATTTAGCCACTGCTACATAGAGTACACTATCAATTACTCTTAAGAAAAACCCCACCATTAACAGAACATTTAATATTTAATAAGGCCAAACACACAGTTGTGTACAGATTAAGTTTGTTTTGACTGCTGTTTCCTTATTGAGATATTTACTGATTACAGATGAGTAGTCAGTTAAGAGAAACTCACCCACATACTATACCATTGCTCCCATTGGCCATGTTTGCATTGAGCCTTGGCCTCATGTGCTCCCCTTTCCTCCACTGGCTTGGTCAAGAGCAGTTTGGAAGTAAGAAACCCAGTTTGAATAGGAGTGCACAATCCTAAGATTTGGTGCAGCTTATTTCTCCTTGATCACACCATGCTAAATCATGGTTAAGATGTGATTTCGGTAAAGCAAAATCAAAATCTTCTGGACTCACCTTGCCAGGCATATGGGAAGAAAAGAAGGAAGTGCGCAAGCCCAAGTCTTGCTGAAACTCATTTCTGCTAGTGCATGTTGTGCTCAACCACGGTTTAGCATGACATGCAAATAGTCACTGTCAGAAAACGAGCAGGCAACACTTAAAGAACAAGGACTCACACTTGTGGCAGATAGCTGAAAACCTAAGAAGTCTTACTTTTCAGGGCCTCCACAGTTTCACCCTTTTTAATATATGATTTCTGGACATTATTGATTCTGAAAGAAGAAAAGATAAATTTATTTTCAAAAAGAAACACAGAACTTTGGTAAAAATTTACCAAGCAAGATAAAATCAAAGAATATGCAGGTACCACATATTTATATTAGCTTGAATATTCCTGTTTTGGTTTACAATGCAAGGTGATCTTCATATTCAAAAGTAGTACGATGCTCCTGGGAAACTATGCCATAACCCCTTCCCAGAAAGAAAGTACCACATACTTTTCCTGAACATATAATTTGACTATGATTTCTTCCAGACTTTGATCTCTCATAAAACATTTTGAGAAATGAATGCAATGAGGAGGAGTCTGAACCACAGAATACAGTGAAAAAGATGAAATGGAACATTTCTAAACCACAAATACCACTTTTTGCTATTTGGCTTCTTGTCAAACTAAGGAAAATATGGGTAAATGGCACACAAGGTTAATTGGATTGAATATGCCTCACTTCTGATTGAAACTAAGCTGGTTCCTACGCAAAGGCATAGTACTTTGAGTGCATAGCAAAATGACCTTCCTTGCCTCAATTGCAAACTGACCAGTCAACATGCAACAGAGATTTGTACATGCAGTGACTCCCTTGTTGACTCTTATCAGGAAAGAAATATTAGTACGTGCAACATGCAACATTTGCATCTTAAGCAATACATGGTGCTTCAGATCACTTGCACAGGTACTGGTCTACAATGTATGTTTTGATAGAACCAAAACTGATTAACACTGTCTTTTCTCAATATGGACTTTTTTCCCTTTGCCAATAATCAATGACAGAAGTATCACTTCACAGGACAATGACAAACTATATTTGCATATGAAAACTATCACATTGCTCCTCTTGAGTGTGCATAATAAAACTGACAAATTAATTATCACTGCATGCATACTTCACACAGCAGCCATATTTGCTTGCAATGTTAAGCCAAGAACCCTGGCTTAATAAACCATAATGTACATGCAGAGGATTACTCAACTCTTTCCTCTTCCCTTCACGTGACCTAGGAGTGTGGTTTGTTTATCACTAATGAACCAGAATTTGAAAGTCAACAGCAAGCCTTGATTTAAGGCTGCCTACCAAGAGTTGCTTGTTAGGGAGAAATGAACAACACTCCTGCATTCAAATGTCAGGCTGAGCTGATTTGCTTGCAGCAATCGGAAAGTGTGTGCATGCTGCTTGTACACAAAATTATTTATTAAGCCAAGGTTCTTTATCGTTTCATGCAAACGCAGCCAGTTTCTTTCTAAGTGCAAAAACAATTAGTAACTGACAATAGGTTCAGGTTAAACTTCAGCATCATCCGTCATACCTAATAGCTTCTCTTCCCTGGAATTCGGAAGATATAGGCTCAACAATCTCATTGAATTCTAAGCTTCCATTAATGCTGCTTTCATACAATTCCTTATAATTTCTTGTTCGCTTTACCCAAAATGAGGGCTTTAGGAAGAAGAAAAAGCTTCGCCGCAATCCATATTCCCCTGAGGGGTAAAAAAAGATGAGAAAGAATCTGTAAACCTATGGATTACACAGTATAATTACAGGTTTGGACAGTTTTCTGTTTATAGTTTGCTAATTTTTAGACTTGTGCAAACTATAGCCCTTATTTTGTAACCCAGGAAATCTTCCAGTACTACAGACTGGCATGTAATTTTTAGCATGAATTACAAATACATCTCTGGTGCCACAGACATACATATACACTATGTGCAAGTTGAAATTCTGCTTTAATTTTATATTGAGGCGCTATTTATTTCTTGGCTCCAAATCTAAGGAGGTTTGGGATATAAAAGTTTTGCATTTAAAATGCCCATGATTAACGACCATTTCTGAATCCTACAGGAGTATTAGAGCAACAGCATAGAATGGTAAAAGGCACAATCAAACTTTCTGACCCCTAAGCTTTTCTGTATTTATCAAAATGCTTAGGCACCCAGTCAACTTCAATTTATGATGTGTAGATGTATGACTTGTACCACACTTAGGAATAGAAAACCATGTATGCAAATTATAGGCAAATTTCTTTAATTAACACAGAAGATACTAAAAGTGATTTTGTCAAATAGAGTTCAGCCAGTGGTGATAATAATAGTTGTTCATTCAGATCAGGATGGTTTTATTAAGCACAGACAGATATGTGGGTGATTTACTATTATTTATTAGTAGACCAGAAGCATATATACCAGAATTATGAAATATAACTAATAGTTTGGGTAGTTTGGAGTATATGTTTAACAGGTTCCAGTCTGCATTAATCCCAGTGGGGATTGTAAATCACATACATTGTATATGAACTGGCAATTTCGATAGTGCCCAGAGGTCATAACATATCCAGGCATTTTGGTTCTGCAACATATTTCCCAAATGATTAGAATGAATTTAAAGAGGTTGAGAATGAAAATTTCTAGTATGGACACAATTTCAGTAAGGATGATGATACACTTAAAATGAGTATTTCACCACATATAATATGCGTCACAATACTTAATATGTAACCAAACCCTTGATGTTGTTCAGGTTTTTTTGTATTTTTCTTTGATTCTAACATACCTGGAATCACTTGATCGAAATAAATCCCTAGGAGCAGGTAAAGCATACTATCAAGGGTCAATAGCGTATAAGCAATAATTAGTGGATAAGGGCCATGAGTTATATGTGAGAAAATAGCTCCTTCTTCATAATCTTCCAGATGCATCACCTGCAAAGACATATAAAAATTGCAGCTACGTGACAGCATTAGTTTACTAAAATAATAAGGTAAATAATGTAATACTATATAAACCTTGATGATGATGATCGTTGCCATCATAAGTAGGGGTGATGGGCCAACTTCCTCATTTGGGCAGACAACTATGAGCTAAAGCAGAGAACATTCAAGCTATCCCCCCCAAGTCCTAAATTCATTCTTAACTGCTGAACCTCTGTGATCCCCTCTATATTTCATGGTTGGTAAGGCAGCAAAGACTGTTGAGCAGTGAGATGCCATTATTCTCTCTCCTCCACCTTTAGGACAGTTGTGGCCACAGCAGCAGGAGGGAAGGTTGAATGTGCCTGTCTCTCTCTCTCCCAACCATTATCCGCCTCCTCTCTTCCAGATCTTCCCTTTCCTGGATCCCCAGGAAGCATAATTTCCTCCAACTACGAAATGCCCAAACTAACATCAGGGTTTCAGAGACATGGAATGCTATTGTGACAGCATTCCAGACACCAGGGAAAGTGGAAGAGAAAAAGAAGTGGGGAGATAAGTTCACTGTTACCATTATAGCTGCTGGATGGGAGTGGGAAGGTGTTCTTCTAAAGTTTGGATTAATATCTGACCCAGAAGAAAAACTCAGTGGCTTTAAAGCTGACTTCTGCTCATACAACGGGATTCCACTACAGAGCCATTGTGGTGTAGTGGTTAAGAGCGGTAGACTCGTAATCTGGTGAACCGGGTTCGCATCTCCGCTCCTCCACATGCAGCTGCTGGGTGACCTTGGGCCAGTCACACTTCTCTGAAGTCTCTCAGCCCCACTCACCTCACAGAGTGTTTTGGGGGAGGAAGGGAAAGGAGAATGTTAACCGCTTTGAGACTCCTTAGGGTAGTGATAAAGCGGGATATCAAATCCAAACTCTTCTTCTTCTACCTTCCTTTCCCCCACCCTGCGTCCTCAAAATCTGCTCCAGGGAGTTGGGGGAGCCTCTAGAGAAAATGTATGAGGTGCACGGGAGACTGCAGAGGCAGAGACCATAAGGTGATCTCCTGCTATGCTAGCCAAAGACTGCTTGTGATGTTCTGAAAACTACACATTTCTGACAGGAAGCTGCAAAATTTAACATAAAAAGTCTGCAACAACACAGTGTTCTTTGAACCTCTGACAAAGGTGTTACTTATTACAGTTGATTTTTCTCATCGGTTAAAATGTCGACTTAATAACAAATTAGAAAACAACAAGAAACACATATATAAAAAGTTCAAAGCAAGTTCTAGGTCTATTACATACTTTATTCCAAGATGAAAGATTTAAAGTATTATCACATCTCATATTAGAACCACAGTGATGGGTGCATGCCACAGTAACAAACAAATACTTTACTAACCTGTACAACACCAATTAAAAAGGGGCATTCACACAGTGGGCTTAGTGACCACACAAAAGACTTTGGAAAATCTTCCAACAGGGCAATGCTCAGGCCCACAGCACCAAAAGCCACAGTTGTGAAAAACTGAGCTGAACCAGCATAGTTCACTTTTTTGAAAAGAGAGGTTAGCAAAAATGCAAAGGAAATCTAAACAGAAATAGAAAGCGTATTTTCAGTGCACAATAGGACTTGATTTAAATTGCTAGAATCTCAACTTTTATATGTGACCATCATAATTATTGTATCACTTAGTATTTGCTAAAGACAATATAATATGCTAATGAAAGACATCAGCCGGCTAACAGGCTGAGGATTTTCTTCCTAAGAGTACTATCTCCTTTGGCAAACTGCAACATCAAAATTTCCAAAATTGGTTATGAAATCAGAGTGGGAAATCTAAGGTTGTAAGGAGCGCATTAAAAAATATAATGTGGTGTTTAAGGAATGATTCTTTTGCAATAAAAACAGGACAACTTTTAAAAAATGATCACTTTCAATTCAGATTCAAGGTTCAGAAAGACAGTGAATGGCCAAGATGCAATTCAAATCACAGTGCAGCTCTTACATTTAATGAGGTTTTCAAAGTTAAGCAATTATGTATTTTGCTTTGATTCTATGAAAAGACGGGCTGCAGGAGCTGCTACTCATGAAAGTGGGATGGGAGGGAACTTTCCCAATTTTCCCTTCCCACGACAGCCTTCTGAGTCACCTGCCATGCCCTTCTATGAATGAGATGTCCCATGAGCAGAACTCTACATTTATATCCCATTTTCTGGCCAAGATTGGTTCCCAAAGAAGTTTAAAATTAAAATCCGTATAAACAATGTGTTGTTATTTCCGGGGGCAGGGTATTGTTCTCAACCCAAGCAGCATATTCTCAAGGGGCAGAAGGAATTGCAGATAGATTCAGGGACTGGCTGATGGTAAAAATGCCAGCCCACAGAAGCGGTCTTTCCACTAAACTTCATCCACATGTATGGACTATACACATTATAGTAGAGGCCTGGTTGTACAATATGCAGCCTATATAAACCTTTCATGTAAATAATGGGCAGATTGTGCAGAACAGAGAGCAGATCAGAATTTGACTTTAAAGGCCCTTGAATATACAGTCCATTTACATATGCTATATTCATAAATTCGGAATAAGTGCAAAATCAGTACCCACAGGTCACCTTCTCTTCTTGCTATAAATAGATGTTTCCATACATTAAATGTTAGGAGCCAGAAGACTTTGGGCCAAACTAAACATAGGTATGCTTGAGAAATCTGAACTTTACGAATTCCAATATGAATTGACCTAATCCAAAACTCCTGGACTAAAGTGTGGAACAGAACATTGCTATTTTAATCACTTCTCTGAATGTTGCAACACAGCGCTTATCCCAAAAAAGTTTTAACATTTTGAGATAAAGTACATTCAATAACACTTATTTAAATGCAAATTGTGCAAACTTTTTTTAAAGAAAGTAAATTAGTACAGAAATGGGACAGAATGGGCATATAAGTGAATACATGCAAAAGACACATGGACTGAAATAAGAGTGGACAAATTGGTCTAAATAACCGAAATGGGGCAATCATAAGGGTCTTAGGCACATTCACATGTCATGGTGGGAAAGAGGACTACATGAAAAGAAATACAGTCTGTTCTCCCCAACTCCCACCAGCACCACATTCCATTGCTTCAAGCAATTCTACCCAGCTCAATTCTTCTACCCAATTGTCCCAGTATCAAAGATGAGCCAGAAGAAGACTGCTTAATGAAACAAAGCACAGTGAAGGTGATGGCAAGTTTCACTCATCTCCCTGCACTTGGCATCTGAACAAAAATGGCAGACAGGTAGATGGGTGGCAACCCTGTCACATGCAGTTTGGTCCCGAGAAACACAGATAAATCAGAAACAACATGCTTTATGTAGGGCCACCCTTGTGCAGAATGCTGTAGATAGACTGGCGATGGGAAGAGACTACTGCCCACACACGACACCAATGTTAATAGTCCTGCCCTGACTTCCCATTTGCTTCCCATCTACTTGCACTGGCGTGCTTTTGAACTGCTAGGTTGGCAGGAGCTGGGACTGAGCAACAGGAGCTCACCCCGCTGCACGGATTCAAACCACCAACCTTCCGATCGGCAAGCCCAAGAGGCTCAGTGGTTTAGACCACAGCGCCATGACTGTGCTGGCATAACATGCTACAGAAGGCGTGGAATCCTGTTCTGACTAAAATGTTAATCCTGATTGTGGTGTAACATTAGAACAAAAGAGGTTGCATTAGTTCAGAGATTCCTGCTGCAGTAAATGGGCACTTCAACGTTACTGCCTTCTGCACTACACAAGGAGAGGAATTCAACAAATTTTGCAGGCAATCATGACACACCACCAGCAGTATATAAGACTCAGACAGGGACAACACAGTTCAGATAACTAGGTAAGTGACACTACTCTGTGCATGTGTCTAGAGAACTTAAATCACAGAACAACTCTGGAAACTATGATAAAAAACCTCTTTGTTATTAGCCCTGTATGTTTACTGTTTGTGCAAAGTTAAAAGGTTACGATTATGTGTATCTTTTCAGAATTCTTGCAAATACCCTGTCTCTCGGGGTCCGAGATAATGCACAATAACTTCCATTGTTACCATTGGGCACCACACACAGTTAAACGGAAGCCTGGAGGGTGGGGGGAAAGGAAGGAATCCATGCCTGAAACATTACTTCTCCAGATCTCTCCCATTTTTGTCCAATCCTCACCCACTGCTACAATATGGACAGTGTAAACTCCCAATAATCTTTTCTCCTTCAACGGTAACCAATATTGTCTCCAACTTAGGGTACATACACGCTCTGCAGGAAGAGGGGATGTTTGCCATGAAGGTGGGACCGCACCGCACACCAGCAGAGGCAATGAGAAGCACAGCTACCTTTGAGACTGAGAAGTGGAGCACTCGACTCCAATGATGCCTAGTATAGGCCCTCTTCCTTGTCAGATGGAGCAAGGAAGGCGGCACACAGCACTAAAGGCAGAAATAGACAGGATGGGATAAAGGGGGCTGAGCAAAAGTGACAAACCATTGGCTCTATGGGTTCCACAAGGACCACACATCACCTTTTTCAATTGGCTGTCACAGTGCTTTGCCTCAGGTATGCCATCTTCCAGTCCTTTTAGCGAGAGACTGTATCCACAACATGAGACCTCATGCATACTAAACTTGCGCTGGGTTCTTTAAGAATTCCCTTAGTACTGGTTTATGTAGTTGGGTCCTGCTATCTCCCGCTACATACTGCATAGCTCATTTCTGCTGCATTAAAAAGCAGGTCCTAGAAATGGCCTCCAGGAGCAGCCTGTTGAGGTCCTTGCTCTTCCTTATGTGTTATGTTCCTGTCCTTTCCAAATAGCTTGCTCATCCCAAAATCTGTATCTTTGGGGGAGCATTGTTGTACAATTCAGCTTAAACCTTCTTGAGAATCCATGGGTCCTCCATGCAGGCATTGCATTGGTGCTGTGATCAGAGTAGCTGGTCCTTCCTTGAATGACTTTGTGTGCTTGTCTGTCAAAAGATGCTTGTTTGCAGACTGCCTGTGTAGCACTATTAGGAGGATTTATAACCCTTCTCAATAAGAAGCAATTCCTGAAGGGTTTCACTGTACATATCAGCTATTATGCTCCTGCTCACTAAACCATAGTGGTCTATACTGGGAACAGTGTTGTGGTGACTTTGGGGCTGCAGGGTTATATTTTATATGTGTTCTAGCTAGGGTGACATGATGGGCTCCTTCTGCCATCACTCTTATTGACCAGATCCATGGATGGCTAATATGGGGAAGCTATCAGCATTCAGTGTTGTGATTGGTGGGGTGGCAGAATTGCCATGGAGGCGGTAGTTGTGTCTGTTAGACCTGCTACATTTTATCTGGGTAGAAGTAACATTATTCTGGTGGAAATCCATGGCATCTTGCCTAAACGTCCCCAAGATTATCCCTAAATTAGTGAGTACCTGTGAAACACCATCATAGGATACCTCTATGTCAACAGGAAGGACAATCCTAAAACACGTAGCTTCAGCATATTGGCAATGAGCAAGCACACATACATACACACACACTTACGGAGGATAATCCATATAGGAAAAAAAGAAGAAATATCACAAAGCTGCTACTTTGGGGAAAGAGCGAAGAAAATGTTGCAATAACCGACATGAGAAGGGACATGACAAGAATCAGACTGGTGTAGAGCAAGACCCAAGAAAGCCTAGAAAAAGGGAAAACACAATGAAGGCTCATGAATTCAAAGTTATCTATAAGAACTACTAAGTTGAAGCTAAATATTAGTCAATACTATTAAAAAGTGATAACTCTCAAATGGACCCTTGCGTGAAATTAATGAAGCACAGAATCGCAGTAAGAATGACAAGATGAATTATTTCATATTCATCTAAAATATTTGCAATGTACATAGTAAGCCACAAACCAAGAAAAGAAATTTTTTGCTGGGTAGGTTGCCCATGGGAAGAAAATAACTAGTTAATGTTAGGCTTAGAGCTTATGGGGGCATTTCCATTGAAATAAACAGGTGGTACATGTATTGTCTGCTGCCAATGAAAGGCTTCTCTGGGAAGGAATCATTTGGACATCACTGTGATCACAAGTGATACATATGACTTGAGGACGAAATGATAGAGGTCCTCCCAACTTGTGAGGTCTGCTGGAGATTAAGAGTTGACAGGGCCAAAAGTGAAGAGTGAGCAGGACTTGTCCCTGCAGACCTCACAAGCTGGGAGGAGTTCCATCATTTTGCCAGCTTTGAATTGGCTCAGAAAAGTGATCCAAGCATTTTGGAAGGGCTTCGATAGGGCCAACTCACCCATGAGGCAAAGTGAGGTGACTGCCTTGGGTGGTAGGATCCACAAGGCCAGCAGATCTGGCCTCCAAGGAATGCATCGCCCATTGCTACAGCTGCTGCCATGGTGGCAGGGAAGGCTGCAATGTGCTCCTTAGAGGCTGAATCTGTTGCCTCCTCGGCAGCCCCTCCCATGCTGCTTCCACAGCAGCTTCTTGGCGATTCAAAGTTGGCCCCTTTGACTCCCAATTTAACTACTGAGAAAGATTGATTGTATTCCCTTCCCCCTTGTTCCTGATGTAGATTTCCATTCCTCTCTTCTTCTCTGGTGAGGGAGAGGCATTTTGTGGTTCGCCTCAGGTGCCAAAATGTCTTGGGCCAGCCCTGGATCATTTCCAATTTAATCCAAGGTGATCTTGGGAGCGCTCACCCATATATTCTAGTTGTATGTAGTTCTATTTCCCTTCCTAATATATCATTCACTTCACACAATGATGTTACCTGGCAAAATGGATATTGTCTATTTTAATAAATCACTCAAACTTTTCATGGCAGCAGAGAATGAATAAAACAGCTGGTATAATTGACATTCTATCTAACTTGTCTCAAAACCTTGGGCAAAAAGATTGTTGAAATTTTGACAAGAAGTGAATGCACAATGTTGGTGCGTGACACCCCCTCAGGGTGGTGGTCATTCCACAAGTGTTTTATTACAGCAGCAATATTTTATAATAGGTATTTTTTAATCATGTGGTAATCTCAAATAAACTGAAGAGAGGGGTTTTCATAAACTTGGCTACAAGAAAGAATGAATGGGAATGAAATAAAATTGAACAGAAAATTGGAGAAGAGAAATGAAATTGATTTGGCTACGGAGAAGAGAAATAAACTAGAGGAAATAAATGGAGACAAACTGAAATGGAGAGCAGGGATGAAATGAAGGCTTAAAAGTGTGCAGTTGAATGACAGATAATATAGAGAAGATCACCAACAGTAACAGCACAGAAAATACCTGTAGATTGAAGAATGAGCGTCCGCATATCTGTTCAGAAGCAAGACACAGTCTCAATAGTTTACGCATGATATCTGGAAAAATACTTTGGGCCCTACACTCTTATTAATATCTGTATAAGTAGCCTACACATGTGAATTCTATAATGGGAATTGTAATGCAAATATATGCTGTGTTGCAACAACAAATATTAACTGAAAGGAGGTGTTTGACCTTTGGGGGCTCAAAGCTGACCTCTGTCTTCTACTCACTGGACATATTGACTTTTCCCATTTAGTTCTGCATTCTTTTCACAAGAATAGCCAACCAAATGTTCCACGCAGCTTGTAAGACAGGCATGAGGGCAACAGCAACCCCGTTGCCCCTTAACATCTGATTACTTAGGGAGAGACAGAAACACAGTTTTTATTTTATGTGTGGCTGTATGAGCTCTTCTGGGTGCATGACAGAGACAGAGAGGCGGCTTTGTGTGTTGCCATTTCTCAGGCTTTGGCATTGTGTTCCCATATATAAAATGGGGAAATCATTTCCCCAAAGTCTTCTACATGCCCATTTCCTTGATCATATGATGCATATCACATGCAGCTTGGCTCACTGTCTTAAGGTTAAGGTTAGCACACAAATGGGACCACTTAAATTAACCAAAGATGTTCACATAGAGAAACTGTCACAAGAACACCATGATGATGTTAGCTTTGATCCTAAAACAAAAAAAAATTCATAGAAGAAAAAAAACGCTGTGCCTTCCTCACTCCTGTAACCTTTCCAGAGGGGTTGGGGGGGAGTAGGGTCTTAAAGTTATAAGTTTAAAAACACATAACATGCTGTGTTTGAATGCGCTACATTTAAAATGCTGCAAAAGCACCAGAAAAGGATGGCATTTTTCCAGTTCAGTAAGATAAGCTACCTGATGACTCATTACCAGAAATTCACAGCAGGAAGCTGAAACTTAAGCCTGTATGTGAGTTTGTTGGTGTTTGATAGCAGCAGTATCATCATCAGAAGAGCTGCAGAGAAGCTCTGCAAAGATGAGTAAATTCAGGTTCTCCCTCTGGGACTAGAGAGAGGAAAGTATAAAGGACTGAACCCCATCGTTTGTTTGAAAGGGGTTACTTTGTTATTTCGTAACATTTATCTTATTGCAACTAGTATTTATGACTGTTCTGCAGTAAAGCTTTTAAACTCATAATTGTGGTGGAGAAAATTCAACTCTACACAAGATCCAGATAAGAGATTCTGCTGAACAACTGCAACGTTGGGGGGTGTCCTCCTGAACAATGTGGGAGGGTTGATGGAGGGTTTCTAATTTTTAGTGATTCTCCCTTCCCTCAACAGGTGCAACATGTTCTGGAGCACTGCAGCATTCTGGAGAGACCTCTGGTCCTCTGGAGAGGCTCGCTTGCTTGCTTGCTTGCTTGCACACACACACACACACACACTTGCAAATCACTTCACACAAAACATCCTAAAGTGATTTACCAATAAAAATACAAGTGCAGAGTACAGCCACAGAGACAAGATGATATTTCAGGTATCCTGGTCCCAAGCTGTTATAATAGGGCTTTGTAAACCAGTACCAAGTCTCAGATGGCTGCAGCAGGGGAGGAAGGCACAGGAAACTTTCCTTTTATGAACTTTCTTAAATTGGCTTAACTTATTATGTGCTGCTTCTTCCTGGAGTAGCATAATGCAGTGATATGAGATACATAAATGGAACAAAAGTTGAATTAACACCAAAGAACTAGGAAATATGCATACCAAAAAGCTGTGTCTTGAAGTCCCATTACCATTAAAAATTCCTTCAGTTTCTTCTCTTTTTCTGTCATAATATGAATAGTCAAAAAATAGCCAAAAGGTGAAAAGGCAATAACTAAGTAAATTAAGATTACTGCACGAAAGAAATTATCTATTTCCACAACAGCAGACTTTCCCATCTTGACAGCTTTTGCTGATTCCAGTTCTTCCAAAACTGATTTATTAGTCTTCAACTAAGAAAAATGAAATGTTAAAATCAGATTTCAAATTACTCTAGCAGCTATTTCAACAGGCATTTTTTATTTCCAAAATAAAGTGTAAATCTGCAAATACCAATCTCATTGCTTTAAATAGTTTTTATACCAAATTTAACTTACTGCCATGAAACTCAAAAGGGATCCTTCACAACAGCATTTTGGTTACAAGGTATAGTGAGTGCCCAGAGTTTGCCATATTCTGCTTTCACCAAGTTCACATTTTCCAAAAGCGGGTATGGCAATCTTTATAGATTACACTTTATTCTGTCTCTCAGAGGTACAATAAACCTACCATTAAAATTATGGACTGGTCATTTCTTCATCAGGGGGCAAACAGGCAAATTTAGCAGGGGATCAAATACCGTATTTTTTGCACCATAACACTCACTTTTTTCTTCCTAGAAAGTAAGGGGAAATGTCTGTGCGTGTTATGGAGCGAATGCCTGCGGGTGGCGGGGGGGATCTGCTGCAGTCGTGAGCAGAGGATCCATGGTTCCCCTTCCTTCCCTCCTCCATGGTTACAAAGCATGGATCCACATGGATCCTCAGGATTTTTGCATTGGGCTACTCCAAACTCACTGTCAGATCACATGTCTGTGGCCACAGCATGAACCACAAAAATCATATATCCACTATTTCGTTTAGAATATTTTTTTTCTTGTTTTCCTCCTCTAAAAACTACGTGCGTGTTATGGTCTGGCGCGTGTTATAGAGCGAAAAATACGGTACTTCCCCCCCTACTGTACATTCAGGATACCAGTTCAATATGTCAGAATCCCTCTTTAAAAAATCAGTACCAAATTATTTTATTGTATGAAAGAGTGGCCACATAAATTCTGCAGCATTCATTATTACTCAGATATTCATGAACTGGAAATCTTCATTTCTCAGAGTTCTAGAATATCAGTGTGGCAGGATGCAATTGCTGGATCTAGTAGCCCAGTGTAGTGAAGCAGTCTTTTAGGTCTGGCAGCACCTATACTTCCAAATTCCCTTCTAATTGTCATTAGGCAGGCACTTTCACTTCATATAAATGCCGGCTGAAAACTGTTATTTCAGCAAGCCTACTCAGACATATAATTTAAGTATCTATATTTGTTTTTAAAAGTTTTACTGATTATTATTTTATGTATACAGTGGTACCTCAGCTTTCGAACATCTCCATTGACAAACGTTTCGGTTTTCAAACGTCGTAAATGCTTTGGTTTTCGAACTCACCTTGGAAGTTGAACATGCCATGCGGCTTCCCTATTGAGGCTTCCGTAATGAGTTTTTGGTTTTTGAACGTTTCGGATCTCGAACCGTCTTCCGAAACCGATAATGTTTCAAAACCGAGGTACCATGGTATTTGACAACTTTGTGAATTTTAACAGTGTTTTCTTGATAAATGTATGTGCTGTGCTTAAATAGTGGTTTATGAAATTTCATAAATAAAATTTTAATGGTGACTCACAAACTTTTTTCTCACTTGGTTCGTGAGGAAAAAAATACAAAGTAGTGTTCGCTGGATACATATTGGTAATTGCTACAGTGTCTATGAAAGGATACATATGGGTGTCAGGGTGTCAAATACAAATCCATGTGAGTAGAACTCCACTCAGAGGGTACTGCCACTGGCAGAAGAAGAGGGGTGAGGCAATTTTGACTAATTGTCCCATGCCTATAAAACCCCCATGTCCCACCCTCAATTCTGCTCCAAAGGCTTCCACAACTCTCTAAAATAACATGCAAGGTGAGCTGCATAGGAAAGGAGGTAATCAGAAAAAACTGTCTCCTCCCACCATTTCGTCCTTGAATAGAATGAATACTTCCATTTGCAGAAAGGTAACTCAAGATTCAAATCATGGCTTTTAACACATATATTTATACTACGTATATACACAGGGATCCATAACTGGCCATAGTTCCTTAGGGGTATATACACAGTATTCATTTGCATAAATGTATATGGTAACACTCAGAATAAATTATATGCCATTAACGGTTGACACAGATATCCTGATGGAAATCACTGTCTAAACTTAACGTTCAGTGATGAACGGAACTGTTACTATCATGCATTAGGCTTAGGGGAAAGCAGCTCACTGCATTTGTTCACACATCACATTAAGCCAAACAAAAACAAACAAACAAACCTCTCAGAAAGGAGATTAGAGCTGCTTTGCTCTTCCCTAATTGTTTTGTACTGTGCTGCTGACTTAGCATGTCATCCAAACTTGCATTTGTGGTTTCGCTTTCCCAGACAAGCCATGAGCTGTAAACCACAGAAGCAGCCTTGGTTGCAGTTCGTGGTTTGTCTGGGGAGAGCTAAATCATGGAAGCAGCTATGATCTTATCCAGGAGCCCACACATTTGCTGATTTGGCTTAACATGATGTGCGAAGCACACCATTATATAAAATATCCTGAAATACAAGGGGGGGGGACACCCATAATACCTTTTGATATGTCAGCTATTACAAAATAATGGTGATTCAGAGTTGCTCACATTCTGATTATTTATATTTACCTCTATAATTGCTGCATCAATGTAGAGCTGTATGCCTGCAAATCCATAATGCCAGTATGTTTCATCTTCACACATTTTGGAAGAGGTTGAACAACTTTCTATGGGGAAAAATCAAAGCATAAGAAGGAAAATCTAAACTCTGTTAATTATTCAAAAGCATCAAAACTGGGTTGACATTAGGTTTCTGCACTATACATGCAGATTCTAAAAACTTATCTCCACCATTCTAGATACCATACCAGCATGGATAGATTGCCCTACAATTCATGCAGAGGATCAAGATACTGATGCTCAGAAATTAATAAAATAGCCATGCAGAGCTATACACAATCGGCAAAACAAGCAGTAGCAGATAATCTTGCTATTGCAAGCCACTCCTACGACTGAAATTGTAACACAGTAAGAGTTCTCTATTCAATGAGTAATGCCAATTGTGCAAGTATTTTGAAAATCTGGGAGCCTGCAAACAGGACCTAAAATAAGCATGTGCAAAGGATTCCTAAATATCTATTTCTATTGAAACAGTTTTCTCCTATTATTATTGTTGACTTTTTTCGAGTCTCCATTTTCAAGACAAGGTCAAACATCTACGTTTTGTACTTTAAAATTAACAAGCACACATATTTTATCTATTCATTTATTTAAACTTACCTATTGATGTCGGGAGGATTAAAACTCTTGGAGACGCTACAGTAGGAAATCTGAGGTGATAGGACATGGAATCATTGAAAATGACACCAACAAAGTTTTCAGGGTCCTGAAGACTAGCCTCTTCCATTTCTGCCTCACTCAGAAATTCTTTTGCATCTTCTGCTGCAAAATTGCAAAGTTACTTGATTACTTTTTTGCAGGAAGCTGCCTAATACAGAGTCAAACCACTGAGTCCATCTAGTTCAGAGATCTCTGTGCTGGCTTCAACCAATTCCAGCTACAAAAGCTACTACTGCTAAAGGTACCAGGGGAGCGACAGAAACTGTTACTGTTGAAGGTGACAGAGATCCATGAGTCCAGAAAGACATGCTGCTCAGAATGCCCAGAGACTATCAGGGAGATGGGATGTTCAGGGGCTTTTGTTGGGGTAAATATTTAATTCAAGAGGTGTGGGTTTTTTTACTGTTATTGGGATTGTTTTTTGTATTTATTGTTTGTTAGACCTTTTATGAATTATAATTCTTAGTATATTACCTAGTGACGTGTTTTAATTAGCTTATTGTTTGACTGTTTACATTTTGTTGTATTTTGCAAATTAGTAAATTATACATATTTTTATATTTTTAGCTGCCTTGAGTGTGGCTTCCTATGGAAAGATGGCACATAAATAAATGATAATTATTATACTGACAAATTCAGGATTTCAAGCAGGAATCTCTCTTGGACCTATCTGAAGATGTTGGGAATTGCACCCAGGGCTGTCTGTATCAAAGGAGATACTCTGTCACTAAGCTAAGGCCCTCCCCCAATGAGAGCTGTAATTCAACATCTGGAGGGCCACAGGTTCCCCATCCCTGCTGTAGATGAGCATGGCTTTCTTTTATTTCCAAAATGGGAGGATTTTTTCATTTTCCTTTGTGGCTCAATTCTGTTCATTAGTCGTGTATTGTGCACTTTATGCTAGATACGGTGCAAGTATCACCCACTGAAGCACTGCCAAATCTGGCAATATCATCACAGAGCCCGTATCTTTCACACAGAAGCAACCTACAGAGAGGGTCAACCCTATTCTGCTTATGGAGGGTGAGGTGGGAAGAGTATAAAATACATATATAGTGAGCTGGGCCAAGAAAATCTTGCTAGTGCCCCATAGATCAGATCAATTGCTGACAGCAAGAGCCACAACTTTTTCCTTCTCTAAAAGCATTCTTAAAAATGTTAACATAAGAAAACATTATGCAAATTGTGTCACAAACCTATACCCAAATTCTTTCAAGTATCCAGTAATACCCCCCAATACAACATAAGGCTCTAATAAATAAAATATCAAGAATGGATAAGACAAAAAGTATCTTAGAAAGTTCTCACAGCTCCTGAATTGATACTAAAAATATATAAATGCAGTACAAATAAGAAATACACAAATTGTTTTAAAATGTCAAAATGACAACTGTGAAACTGAGCTTTAAAAGCACACCACTCTATTGTCTAGTAGTAGTAAAGGAAGTGAAGATTTGGCTACATAATTATGTTTAGGTTTTATAGAGCATTACATCCTTTTTCTTACTTTCTAAGTTTAGTATGAGAAAAACATGCAACAAACTCAAGCGGTTTAAACTTTTAGCATCTATGCAATAAGATACATACTTTCCCCAGTAAATTCAAGAAGGAGGAAAACCACACAAGACAAATTTATGAAAGACCGTGCAGCATGACAACTCATGGTACCTTCTGGGCAGTATTCTGAAGTCACTTTATGCATGATTGTTCTTGTCATATTAGTCACTGGTGTGTAGCCAATAATAAACTTAGAGATGCTGAAGCAACTCGTAGAATCAAGATTACAATCTGGAACTTCATCATGTCTTTTGTTAGGCTGAATCATGCTTATTATTATTAGCAAACCTAAAAAGGTAAGTGGAATCAGGACTTCCTGTATATAGGGAACAAACAAGTTTAATGGTAAAAGAAGAAACGAAACAAGAGAGCCACAGTTGCATTTATGCACACAGGCCCAATGAAGACAACCAGCTTAGGTACACATAACGGAGGGGTGGTGGTGCAGCATTTACGACAAAACGTAAAGCTGAATGAGATATATGTAACAAAATGTATATACTGCTCAACAGTAAAACCTCAGAGTTGTTCGCAATTCTGCATCATGTGATATGAATAGTTTAAAAACATATTAGCAACTCTTAGAATTGAAAGAAAAAGAGATTGATGTCTTTATGATATATGGTTTATTTACACACATATATAAACCAAGCCTATGATGTTCACAGCATTAACACCCCAAAAGTGTCTTGTTTCTCCTTTATCCAAAGCTCTGTCTTTGTCTCCCTTAGCCAAAGCCTTGGATTCAAACATAAGTCGAACATTTCCTACCCTTTCTCCAGCTTGCTGCTTTACTTCTAGGTCATATCACTCCAAAACTCTACTCCAAACTCTGGCTTTGTCTGTTGACATTTGTCATCTCACACTGAACCCCTTAACAGCTCACCACCCAGGGTATCACTTCACCAGGAGGCTAGTCTGTCTATTCCCAGAATAGGACACCTTGATTTAATTTAACACTCTCTGGATCCAGGGATTGGAGTGGCACTCCAAACTCATAACTGCATATAAAAAAAAAATCAACTCACCTGAACACTAGCCTTTTTAGTCCTCCATTTAACTAGACAGTTCTTGTATAAAAGAGCTCTGGTCTGTCGCCACACTCCTATTTGTCTCGGAGGATCCAGAGACATTTTTTATGTGTAGCCTGAAAAGCAAAGCAATACATGAGTGCCTTTGCACTTTTAAAAAAGGCACTTTAATTTGCACCTTTAAAAATGCCCAACAATAGTTAAAACAACTAATTCTTACATACTCTTAAAGTTAATATTGGGTCTTTCTGGATGCTCATTCACAAGTTCTATTTTATCCCTCATTTAAATGGCCATAAACATTTACCGTATCCTCATTTAGGAATGAGTCACATTGAAGTAGTCCCCCATTAAGTCAGTTTAAAAGCTACTCTAGGGCTTGTTTGATGTTAACCACCACCATTATAATCCCATCACAGATCAAATGGAGTCTTATCTCTTTTCAACAAGCACAGCTATTTTCAAACTGTTCCTTGGTGCTTTAAGAAAGCTAAATTCTTTCTCTTGACTCACTCATCACCCAAACACATAGACCCTCACGGTTCTGGTCCTGTGCGTAGAACAAGCCCTCACAGACCCAATCTAGTTCACCCTGCATATGGAGCAAGTAGGAAAGCTAATGTGGTATAGTGCTTAGTGTGCTGTATAAGGATTAGGGAGACTCAAGTTCGGCACAATGTTCACTAGCTGACCTTGGAACAGTCACTTTCTCACATACTAAGTCATCTCACAGAGCTGGTGTAAGGAAAATAAGGGAGGAGTGCATATAGCTACTTAGAGGAAATATATTCAACAATAAGTAACACTTACAAAAACACTATTGAGGAGGTTCTGAACTTCTTTGTCTTACCTTAGTTTTTCTTCCTAGAGTGCACAATGCATCTGTGTCTGAGTGCCACAACTGTCGACCCCTCTCCTGCACTGTGAACATTCACCACATATTTATAGGGTAGTAATCTGGAATTTTTCTAATAGGCAGGCAAGTCACCATACAATCAACATACCTATCACAAGTTCATATTGATTATCCACATAAGCCCCCTCTCCCAAAGGTTCGGTGGCAGGGTTGCAAGTAATTCTAAATAAGGAATCTCTTAAGGTATTCTGAAAACTAATAGCTATCAACCATCTGAACAGATTTCCTCACACTTGAAGGAATCAGATATTGCAAGATTCTGAACTTCACCACGCAATGACTGGCCCACAACAGTGAACTAATTCTAAAGGGTTCCTTCACTAGAGCAGTTCTGCCTCAATCTAGATAAGGCACCAAACACATCAAGTGCATGACCTGATCCATGTATCTGTTCTCTCTATATAACAGGACAGTCCAAAGGTTGCCATGGTGGCTATGAAATCCTGAGTCACTCCTTGTATAATAAGGCCTCATGTGGATTATTGCAGCCCCCACTCAGACCAACAGCCCAGAAATCTCCAACATGGTAAAATTGAGACCACCACAGAGATGGTTAGAACCTCAGTCTCTCCTCACGGCCCAACACTGATGGGTAAAAAAACAGAAAAGAAAAAGGAATTCCTATGAAATACAGCTGTTTTGCCTGACCCTAGCCATCTATTCACCTGTGATGCTTTGCAGATAATGCAGCTGGACATCTCCAGGACAGAATAAGACACAGTGTCACACCAGCTAGATTTCTGTAGCACATGCCAGATCGATCCCTTCATCCAGGATTAAATCCAGGAGAACTTTCCTCTTATATAGCTTGGCACAATCTCCTTCTCCCCACCTCAGGCTAATAAACATACCTCCCTTACTTGCCCAGAATTAGCAACAGATCTTCTCCGCAAAATCCTTCCTATGAGACAAACCCCCCCCCCCACAAAAAACACCTTTCTACCTTCAAAATAAAATCCCTTTCACCTGAACAGTTTCCACCTTACATCTCTCTCTCAACAGCACCTGCTTAAACGAGTTCCTTGGATAGCAGCCTTTCAGAACAGCCAGGTGTTAAATGCTTAATTAAAAAGTAATGCTTTTAAATTTAAAAGTATTAACCAACCTGTGGAGACTGAAAACAATCTGCTAGGGAGAGAAACGTGCAGGATCCCTGTGTCTCAGCTCTTCTGGGATCCCAAAGTCAAGACATCAGAATCCTGACCCTATATGACGTCTGGCACAAGCCGCACCCGTGGATGTGAAAGTCTTAAGATGGACAAGCAAGAACAGGAGTCAGCAGGAGGCCGTTAAAAGACCCCAGGAAGGAAGCAGCGCAGCCACGGTGTTCCCACTGGCCCTCAGCCACACTTCAGCTCATCATCACCTTGCCGTCTCCTGGTTGGCATTTCGGTTCCCTAACGTAGCATCATGCCAGTCACGTCCTCCTCCTCACTGCAGTCCGGGAATGGAAGATGACAATTAATAGAAAGCAGCAGCAAGCAGCCTCCAAGGAGCCAGACCAGGCGGTGGCAGCGGAGGCAGCTTAATGGGTTGGACCTAAATGGCAGCCCAGAGAGGAGAGGATTCAAGCAGCAGCAGCAGCAGCAGCAGCAGCAGCAGGCAATCCTAAAATCCAAGGAGGCAGGCAGGTACTGGAGCAGAGGAGCAATGAAAAGGAGGGGATAATGGGGATAAGAGAAACAGCGCCCGTTTCCTCCCTGGCCTTCATCCCACCCTATGCTCTCTTTTTTTCCTATTCACTGTGTCTCCAAGCGACGCCTGACTGAGTCGATTTGAGGGATGCATTAGGGCGCTGGCTCCATGCCCGAAAAGGCAACCCATGCACCAGCCTCTGCGACGCCTTTCAAAGCACAAAGGTCGGTTCCTTGCCCCTCAAGCCAAGGGCAACAAGGCATCTGGAGAAGGTGCAGCTGCTGCTGCTGTGGTGGTGGGGCAGCAGCCCCCCAGCCCCATGGGCGTATCCAAGGGGGAGGGAGCTGCTTCCCTTAAATCAATACAAATCTGAGGACCCGTCCCCCCAAAAATCCTGGCTACGCCCATGCGTCCCCCCCTCCAAAAAACACAAAAGCCCCTCCTCCCCTTTATCACCAGAGTGGCTGGGGTCACCAAGTCAGATGGGCGGGGTACAACAATTTTAATTATTGTTATTATTATTATTACCCCACACTAACGTATCCTGCCTTCCCTCGCTTGCTTTCCCCTCATGGATGCTTTAGCTGAGAACCCTTTGCGTTGCAACCGGGGTTGGGCTAGATGACCCCTCGGGGTGCCCCCTTCCGACTCGACGGTTCCAGCATCCCTCCCTTTCGCCTCACCGCAGCGTCGCTCCTCCTCACGGCGGTTTCCTTCCCGTGCCACCGCTCCCGGCCTGCGCGCGCAGCTGCTGCCTCCGGGTGGGAAGAAGGCCTTTGCCTCAGGCCGCAGGCTCCCGGCCGAGCAGCGAGCGACGGCAGGGGCGTCTCTCCAGGCCCCGAGCGGCGGGAGGGGAACGCGGGAGCGCGTTACTTCCCGCCGCCGCTCTTCCTCACTCACCTGCGCCTTTGGTGAGGGGACCAGGGAGCCGAACTCACCTGTCCTTGGGGCGGCGGCGGGGGGGGGGGCGCCTTAGCTGCTCTAAGTCGTCGGTAGAGCCGCCAAACCGGCCAGCATCTTTCCTCGCTGCTCTCGCTTTGCCGTCTTCTGTGTGTGTGTACTGTACTGCGGCCAATAAGCAAATTAACCATGGGCCGTAGCCAAGGGCTATTCAATTAACTGAGGTTCTCAATCAACTGAGGTACTGCCCTCCCCCCTCCAATGTTTGTGTGCAAATTAACCAAGGGGTACTCAATTAACTGACTTTATTCCTTCACCCAGCAGAAGCCTGTCCCGCCTCTGTTAATGTCCTCTTCTTGTTATTGTTAATGTTATTTTTACCCGTGATTTCCCAGAAACTTCTGCTGTCCCCCCGCCACAAAAATCCCAGCTACGCCCATGATATTAACTTCAGGTATTCATTTGATTTATTCCAGACCCTCCCTATTTTCCAGGGACATCTCTGATTTAGAGAAGCCGTCCCAGCTTCTGTTTTGAGTCTTAAATGTCCCACTTTTCCTTAAGACGTCCTATTTTCACTGGAGAAATGTTGGAGGGTATGGTCGGATGTCCCTATCTTCATTGAAGAAATGTCGGAGGGTATGGAGTTATTTGACACCCTCCTAAGCAGTCTGAAGGCAATCCTGTATAGGTGTTTTTTTTTTTTTAATGTTTACTGTATTATATTTTTTAAATATGTTGGAAGTAACCCAGAGTGGCTGGGGCAACCCAGTAAGATGTGTGGGGTATAAATATTAAAATTATCATTATGGAATCGGACGTCCCTATTTTCAACCAGAAGCGTTGGAGGGTATGTTACTCTGAAGCGAGGTTCCTTAGAATATGGCCTCTTTGCCTTAAACAAGATGTGTAGGAGGGAGGGTGAGGGGAACTGATAACTGATTACTGATAATGAGACTTTTTATTTAGCTCTGTACCACTACTCTTCCTTCATGAGCATGAAAAGCTTGTTTGGATTCCGAAAAACCCTTTCTGAAAATCTGAAATGAAGAGATGCACCATCGCGGTGAGAAGAAAATTTAGATTCACAATTTATGTAAAATGGGTTCTTGCGTTCAGGAGGAGTACTGTAGTTCCAAATGTGTGGAGTTAAATAAAAAGTCACCAGGTAACTGTGTTCGGAGGTTTGCATGCAGCTTTGAACAGCAAGTCCTGCGTTGTTTGGCATTGCTTCTGAAAAGACTCCTGGCAGTTTCAAAAGTGATTTGACGCAGCATTCGAGGGGATAGGCACAACGGCTCAAAAAACACAATACCAAATGCATCTCAAGACATCTGGAACTAGACAGACGAAAATAAACAAGCACATAAGAGTCTGCTGTATCTAGCCATTGGCCCAACAACCCATCATTTCGTTCTCAGTGTGACCAGCCAGGCACCTATGGGAAGCAGAAAAGTGGTACTTCACACAGTGCATCCTCAAACTATGAAATTTGCTTCCATAACATGACATGTTGGAACACCAACTCATATGGCTTTAAAAATGGATCAGAGGATCCTGTCCATGATTACACCTTATGAAGGCCAAATTACCTTAGCTATATTCCTCCAGTAACTTAGCTATACATATTATTAGTTATAATGGCTATAGTAACACTAAAACCCAGCCAGATGTTGCTGTTGTTTAGTCATGTCCGACTTCGTGACCCCATGGACCAGAGCACGCCAGGCACGCCTGTCTTCCACTGTCTCCCGCATGCTGGTAGCTTCATGCTGGTAGCTTCGAGAACACTATCCAACCATCTCGTCCTCTGTCATCCCCTTCTCCTTGTGCCCTCCATCTTTCCCAACATCAGGGTCTTTTCCAGGGAGTCTTCTCTTCTCATGAGGTGGCCAAAGTATTTTTACTATATTACTTCTGAATACCAAGTTCCTAACAAACCACAAGCAATGAAGTGCTCTTAGGCTTCTGGGCTGCTTCTGGGCTTCCCATTGGCATCTGGCTGGTCATTGTGAGAACAAACTACTGAATTATATAGACATTTGGTCTGACCCAGCTTCTGATTTCCCCATAAAGCAGTCAGCAGTATGATTTACTGACCATTTTAATATTATTGATTACATAATTCAAACACTTCAGTCATGGCAGGAAGGCCAGATACAAAAAGTGCTTTAAGACAGACAAGGTTCCAGTAGCAGTGAGCTGCTGATAGTTTTGAGAGTTTTGCAAACACACGTAACTACAAATGCTTTAATGCTAGCAGAAGCAAAGTCCCCTGCCCTCCAGAGAAGGGAGCAGGAGGATGGAAGACAGATATGGGTCAGTGTGGCTGGGGTCACTCAGTTCTGAGACCCGGCTACCCAATCACTTGCAGTCTCCACTCACAGCCATATTAGCTCATCCCTGGTTGGTCTATGGATGGGGCAATCAGGGCAGACCAGAGGGGAGACTTATTTCTGGGCCACTTAGAGCCTAGAGGGAGCCAATATGAGGTGAACACCCAGTGTGGAATTTTACCTTCAAAATGCCAGCTGAGTGCTTTGTTTTCTTTTGCACCACCTTGTATTTTCAGTTCTCTTTTCTATCAAAACTGTCTTGGGGTGCAGGCATAGGGCAGGGACCATATTTGGGGGAAACCCTTCAGACACCTCTCAGTTCCTCTCTGAGATGGCATGAGGTTTGTGAGGGTAAGCAGCCAGAGCTGTTTAAATTGTCTGCTCTTGTCTGATGCCATTCTTCCTTCCTGTGTCCCTCAGCAGGAAAGCTGGGGGCATCCAGTGCCAGCAAACAGGCCGCCGGTAACACTGGAATGTATACGTATGAGAGCAGATTTATGGAAGCTGTAAGCATTCAAGTGCAGCTTGTTATACCTAAGTCTTGTGTTAGTCCTCAACTTCAGTTTCCTCCTACTCTGCTTCCAGCTGCTGGCACAAAAGTGCTTCAGCGCTGTTAGCATTATAATTCAAATAAATTATTCAAATCTTTAAATTGTAACAGCATGCCCACCGGAATATCCACCGTGGGTACTTAGTCACCCATTAGCATCCATCAAGATTAAGGAACTACATCCGAAATGTGCACACAGTCCTCTTCTTGCACTCAACATTTTTGCACTACTCATTGCTGATTCAGTGCCATCTAAATTGCCTCTACACTCTCTTTCATCTTTGGGAACCCCCCACCCTCCCCAAGACCAACTCTCCCAAACCAACTCCCACTTAAAAGCTTTTCCTTGTCAGATAATTCATTTGCAGCTCACTGTTCATGTAGTAAGAAGTCCTGGAAATCGATTTTGTTTCCTTTGTACTATTTTTCTTCCCCCAATCTGTTCTATCCTTATAGGTGTCTCCATAGGAATTGGCAAAGGAGTGTCCACTCGCCCTCTGCTTCCTTGCCAGGGGCACAGGTCCCCAATAAAGGAGAAAGCCTGGTGTGGAAGAAGAAATGTAGTTGATTTACGTGAGTCACTAAGCTGTTGTTAGTTAAAGCTCATTTTCCAACTTGCAAATAGCCCTTTAAGGAAGACATCTTTGCTTTTAGAATAGGCAACGCCTGCCCTTCAACTTATTTCTCTCCCCTCAAATCTGACTTTCCCCTTTCACATCCCTAACTTTAGAACAGCTGTTCATACCTCTGCAGGCCAAGCAATTTGCACTCTGGTCTTCACCTCCTTGCTACCAATTTCAAGTTAAAGATAATCGTAGAGAACCAAAGCTACATATCTAAGTGCAGCGGAAGATTAAATCAATTCTTAAAAGCCCCCAAAGTCTCATTTAAGAGAGTCTTGCTCAGAAACGTGTTTTTGCTTACATACCTCTTTTGTAAATTTGGGAGTGACGAAGCTTTCCTAGGCTGCATACAGACCATACTTTTGAAGCATATTTAAAGCACCCCCCAAAATGATAGTCCTTGACATCAAAATGCCCGCCAGCATTTTCCCCCATTCAATCCAGATTTACCCCTTCTGGGGGAAATCTGCCTGGTTAAAATACCAACCAGTTAGCAACAACCTGTTTGTGGTATCTCAACCATCCTTTTAAAGTACGGAGCCCCCTAAAACAATAGCAGCATAACTTTGACTTGTGTAAAAAACCCTTCTCCCAATTTTCTTCAAACAGGAAGGCATGACAAATCCTGCAAGCGAAAATTGTGCTTGAGAAACAGCCTTCCAACATCAAAAATAACATGATTTTATAGGAACAAGATTTTGGAGGATCTTTTGTCATATATACACATATTTTTCCACATCTTAGTTTTGCGTTTCTACTGTGCATTTAGCAAAGTCAGAACCGAAGTAGCAATAGCAAGAGTCTCTAGAACCTAATGGAAAAATTGACTTTTCATAAGAGTACATGCTGAAGCAATGAAGTCTGCTAGAATCCGGCATTTAACTTTCATACTATAGTGCTTAGTCAAAGGTTAACATTCTTTAATTAAGTACAGATATTTTAGGCCTTTGCATGGAATTCAGCTTACACTAGGGGTGTGCTAATGTGATCTCCTCTTTATCATTTTTGAAGAATTCTTTTTATATCCCAATAATAAATTGATTACATTCAAGTATGGCTATACGAAACATAGATCTTTATTACTTCCCAGTGATACTGGAACAGCTTCGTTATGTTTTTCCATAGTTATCATCATCAACATCACAATAAATACAAGGTTGTGGTGTGCGTGGCTACAATTTCACTGTCAAGGAAAGACCTTGAAAACTGAACACAGAAAAGTTTGCCTGCCAAAAGTGGTAGATCTTAATGTGCTGAAACTCTCAACAGAAATAACCACAATGATGCAACAGTTCAACATGCTATAGGCTATTAAGGAATGTACAAATAGATTTAGCTATTTGGTTTTCACAATCTGCATTTGTAAACGTGAAAGAAACCTATTTATTTAAACTATTTAAATGTACTTGTGCATGCAGTATAGGCTTCTGTGCAACTTGCAACAGTGACGCAATTTAGACTTACCATTCAAAACAAACAATTTATATACCTGGCAGCCTTATACTACACTTTATGTACATGTATTTGGATTTTGTTGACAAGTATGTGGTTGTTCAGAGTGGTTTATAATGTAATCCTACACAGCCTTAAAGTGCAATATATTTCTGGGACTTGACCCAATAAATCTCTCTTCTAAACTAGTGAAATGCTGATTATGCCCATCTGACCTGCAGTGCTATAAGATCATGTGGCTGGTATTTAGCCCATACAACACAAAAGGAAAGGGGTTTGGAGATGGGGGCTAGAGCATAAATGTCATTAATTCTGGTGCACAACTTGCTTTAAAAAAGCATTAAAATTTGCAAACTGACAATGTAGATTCTAACTCAAATAGTGCATAGCTTCATTTAAATGGGTTTGGATGTGGCAGTACTGGGGCCCTGTACTGGCAGAGAGGGTCCAAGCTGTCAGAAAAGTGTCTCCTTGGCCATGGAGAGGGCAGAAGACATAATTGCTGGTAATTGACCTGGTGAAAAGCACACAGATGGGGTGCTTTTGGTGAAGAATGGGCGTGGTTAGGGACAGACACAGTTCCACATCTGACCAGACCCCATAGCTGCTGGCCACACCCTTACAACCTGGCAAATCCCACCGAAAGGTCTGGTGGAAGGGAAACCCAGTAAGACACAAACATGTCAAAACCAGACTTCCCAGTTTGCTCTCCCTCCCTCTCTCATCCATGTGGCACAACCAGACAGCCAACCACTGCAGTACATTGGATACAAACCTGTGACGTGTCAAACCCTACTCAGAATGTCAGAACAGGTAAAACGGCATGAGGCTATGCTTCTGTCTGTGGACTTGGAACTTGAGGGGGTGGGGGATTCTGGTGAAAGGGCATTTTGCACAGAACATAAACAGAAGGCACTTTGTTCAAAGTTTACCTCTACAGCTCATGGGGCAAAGCTAACACTACTCTTGGGCTTCCATCCCAACCAGGCTCTTTAGCAGCAGCTCTACAGATAACAGGACCCAGCAGGAAACGCCACTAAAAAATGGTAACCGGGTCGGAGGGGACTTCACACAGCCCAGCAAAACTAGTCCAGAAAAAGGGAGCATGTCTTTGTAAGCAAATGACCGAGCCCCCTGCAACAAAAGAGCCAGCCCGCCCATGGACAACCACAGGCCCCATTTTATGTTTTTATTGCTGTAAACCGCTTTGATATATATTTTTATGATACAAATGTAAATAAACTTCTGCTACTTCGCTCAGGTTGCAGATGTAAGCACACCAAGCCAACATGCACACATGTCATTCTAGAGGGATTCCCAACAAGGTGCACAGAGATATTTTGTTCGACTGTGTAGCTGGTTCCATCGTAACAATACAGGGCTTTAAAAAAACGACCTGCCTGTTATTGTGTGTTTCAGTGGTGTGAGTGCTGTGTTTAGGGACCTGAAGTGGAAATGACAAGGTGTCGATTGCTTGACAGTGTAGCTGGTTCCATCGTAACAATAAAGGGCTTTTAAAAAATGATCTGCCTGTTGTTGTGTGTTTTGGTGGTGTGAGTGCTGTGTTTAGGGACCTGAAGTGGAAATGACAAGGTGTTGATTTCCACCCAGCTGCAGCACTGCTGGTGCTAAGTGTATTTACAGTATCACAGTGAGTGTGAGTGTCATGTGTTGTCTGGTCATGTGTGTACTGGGTGGATCAGCCTTTGCTGCTGGGAGCTGTGTCTGAATTTGCTGCTGTGGGTGGGGCTATCATGGACGTGTCCTTGTGCCTTCTGATGCTCTCGCTCCCCTTTTCTCAGCCATCATACAATGGGGACTGTATGAAGTGGGAGTCTGTGATGCCAGAACTGCCAATGTTTCTGTCCCCGGGCAGACTTCCCTACTTTGGGTTGCACAGTAAGATCAACTTGAGCACTTAGCATACAAATAAAATTCCAATATGAATTTCCCCAGAAGTTTGAAGAAGATTAAATAAATGCTAAGTATTCTATTTTGTGGTTTATTACAAATTGAGGTGTACCTGAGCTTTGAGCCACCTGAATAATACCTGCTAGTCTAGGGAACTGCTTTCTCTTATGATTTAGCTTACATAAAAATGTGTGCAAACTGACAGGAGTTACCAGGTTGAACCGGAACCATGTCAGTATGGTCTTTAGCAAAAATCTCCTCTGAAAAATATCCATATAAACCGATCACTATACTGTAGACTGCTCAGTAGTGTCGCAAAATGTTCTCCCTACAACTTCTTCAGAGGTGGTTCTTGAAATCAAGCTTCATGAACTGCAGCACATTTAAATGCCTTCTAATCATAAATTTTAAAAATCTGTAGTTGTCTTCTGCTAAAGAGGATACCACATACTTGTACTGACTGATGCAATTTGGTATATGAAATTCTAGAGTAGAAAGCATATATTGCACCCCAAAAATTAAATTCTAATCTGCCCTCTTTCTGCCATGGCTACAAAACGTTTCACATAAAAAGAGCAAGTCATAGATAAAAGACATTTATAATGTTGATGTATGTAAGGCAAAGAAGGTGAATAGGCTCCATTTTGCATTTTTAGGTGAAATCAGTGTTATTTATACTTAGAATTGTTTGGAAATATGTTTCCGATTCACTGTGCTCATACACATTCCAAAGGAAGGAAACAAAGACGGGGGGGGGGGGGGGAACAGTCCTTTAAAAAAAAGTTGAAGAATGAAACAGGTAAAATTCTACAACGCAGACCAGATCAGAAAACCACTCTCTCCTGCGCTCGTTCCCACCAAAGAGTGCTGTTTAGTGTTCCAAAACCACTGTCTTCCTCCTCTTGCTCTTTTGCAAGTTCCACAAATACCTAAAACAAGTAAGAGCTTAATGAATATGTTAAATTACAACCACAATGCATGTGAGAATTTTGCAGGCAAAATGGTAGCCCAAGTTAATAGAGAGTTTGAAATCTCCACAAGCAGTAAACCAAGACTAAAACTTTGGTTGCAAACCATAAGCCCGCGTTTAGATGTATCACTAACCCAAAGAATGACTTAGCTTTAGTTAGTAGAGAAGAAGCAGGAGTGTTGCGGCAACGATATTTGCTCCCAGAACCCAAACATTTGCACATTTGTGCTAAGCCATGGTTTGGTCCAAAAATTATGTGTCATGTTAATTTACAAAACTTTTGTGAACTTGGAAAGCTATAATAAAATCATCGTCAGATATGAGAGGTATGAATGTTTTCTGTGACCATGTTTTCTGTAAATATAGCTAGCTTACAGAAGCAAACGATTTTACCAAATATAAATTTGAAAGCCGTGAAACTATGTTCTGTGGAACGCTGCATTATATTTTTGAAAAAGTCTGTTTAAATTACCTGTTCAAGTGTTGCTTGAGAGAAGCTGTACTCTTCAACATCAAACGCATGTTTTGCTGTTAAAAGTGATAGAAAGAACTCCTTACTCCTCAACAGTAATCAATTATACATCAAAAATTACTTGTTTACAAGGACACGCATTTTAAAATGAAACCTGTCTCTCAACATCAGTAAAAATAGAAAACACTGATCAATCTGAATGTCATAAGCATTAAGATGTGCACATCCTAAAGCTCTTAGCAGTTTCTGGCTCCCACATATACAGACACATCAGGGTACATGTACCCTGTTGTTCCCTAAGATTCCAGTGATCAGGAAAGCCACTGTATGCATTGCAGTACAGTATACAGTGGTACCTTGGTTCTTGAACAGCTTAGTTGTCAAACAAATCGGCTCCCAAACACTGCAAACCCGGAAGTAAGTGTTCCGGTTTTCAAACGGTTTCAGGAGTCTAACAGACTCCCAGAATGGATTAAGTTTGAGAACCAAGGTACCTCTTCTGCACATTAGGAGCTTCCAGAAGACTTTAATGTTTAAGGATGCAAGCACTAGTCAAGCATAGTGTATGGCTGTGAGGAGACAACAAGTTAATGCATCAAGAGGAAATCCTGTACCTCTTTAAATGCTCTAAAAGTTAACAGACTTCAATGTGTCTCAGGAAGGCAAATCAGGAAGGCAACATACCCACTCACCAGGGGTTGGGATAAGGGAATATATTATTTACAGAGAGAACTGTGATTCTGAGAGACATGATGATGGGGGTGGCGATTGACAAGATGAATTCAGGTTAAGATGAATTCAGGTTAACAGATGGTTTGGATAGAAAATTGAGAATCAGATGGAGGTTCTACTTAGTAAATTGTTACTTCACCTTCCTCCAGTTTAGAAAACGATAATGCAAGTGAGTGGACATCTTCCTTTGGGATTTTGTAAGCCAAAATAGATTCAAAACTGCAACAAAGATAAAACAGGTATCAGCGCATTCAGCAACAACTAAGCAGAAATGAAAACCACCCGTGGCTTAAGTAATGTTACTGGAATGAAGCGTACAATGTCGTAATATGCCTGAACAGGCTGTCGTTTTGGATCAGACTGCAGCTTTTATCTGTTCTATCAACTTATTTTAACATAGCCAGTTGAGGGTCCTACAAAGAAAATTACCAATCAAAGTGATTTGCAAAGAGAAAACCAAACATAACAAGCAGATCTTGGCTGCCTGTCATGGACCCAAGCAAACTTTTCTTCCAGCCACATCAACCACAGTCTACTTTGGGTCTATAACAAACACCTAACTGTATTTACAGTAACAAGCAATATTTGCAATAATGAGTGTCCAAATGTAAGTAGGAGGACAGGCAAGTAAATACTGGCCTAAACCTGCATCAGGGCCCAATTTATGGCTCGGGAGAAGACCAGAGGAGAGAAATTCCCACTCTAATCTATTTCCGAGATCCCTTCCCAAGGCTACCTGCTGTAGAGCTGATCAGCTGGAAGTCAGGCATTTGTTGTGACCAACCTGTGGGCTAAGTTCTGTGTCACTGTTGCCAGGTGTGTTGCCAGCTGATCAGTGAATCCTCGCTTTTCATCCTCCCTCCCCATGTTGTGCACTTTGGGGTGTTGGGGGAAATCAAGCTTCTTTTTGTTTAGTTTAATACCCAGAACTCTTACACGACTTGCTTTTTTACCTTTCCTGGTAACTTCCATTTGGAAAGATGCGCAGAATCTCCCTCTGAAGGTACTCCTTCTTCTCTGTAAGCGGCACATGTCTCAGTTTCATTTCTAAGAAATATCCTCTGCCAAATTTACTCTTGAGATGTTGAACTGTACCAATGCATCTTTGGGCGGAGGGGAGGGGAAGGGGAAGAAAAGGCAGGCAGGCAGACAAAGGGGAACTTAATGTCAAAACCCTTCAAATTATTTTAATGCAAAAGCCCAATATGCTTTTATTCAAGATATCCCAAAGACGCAGAGGAGGTACCTTAATTTTCCAGACACCAAGATTGCAACACGATCACACACAGCCTCTGCTTCTTCCATATAGTGAGTTGTCAGAATGGCTGCTCTCTCTTTATTTTTAAAAGCTGCACGAATTGCTTTCCTGTCAGATGTAATAAACAGTGGAAAAGTGGAGTGGCTAAGCTGCAAATGGTTCACTTTTTTAGTATTCCTCTATGGAATAGCATATAATGGTTATAAAGTCATCTGCTGGACTTTCCATCAGCTGGAGATGCAATCAGATACAAATCTCTCTCACACCCCAATTGTTTCTCCATATCCAAGTATTTTTGTGCCCATTCTCCAGGGATGACAGGTAGGTCCAGCGCACTGGCCATAGGTTACAATTTACACAATACTCTGATAAATCCTTTCATTAGGGTATGTGGAAAAAATGGCACAAAACTCCCTTTTCTGGTACTGTGGAGTTGAAAGTTCTTGATAATCAGCAGGAGGGTTCTTAAGAGATTGGAGTTTACTGTGGGTAGCACAATATCTATATTTCTCAACTTTTTGCTGATTCTGAGGTGGCAGAGGTAGCTGAGGTTCCCTAAGGTAGCTGCTACCTACTTTGTCCATTTTCCTTTGTCCAAAATTACCCTGGGCATTCTGGGGGTGGGGGGGGAGGCAGCAGCAGCAGCAGCAGCAGCAATAATAATAATAATAATAATAATAATAATAATAATAATAATAGAATCAGTGTTATTTTGTGTTGCAACTATATTATGTTCCTGCTGTCAATGTTTGTTCACTGTGCTGATTTTTCAGATGATTATTCCAGGTTTGCTAGCTGCATTGAAAGTGATGCAGTAAGGGGTGAGATGTAATTCTAAATAAAAAGCTGTGATATTCCATTCTAAAACACATTCTCCATGTCGTTTGGTGTTACTCACCACATATGTTGCTTTGCTTTGGGGTCCATACCAGTAGATGGCTCATCTAGTAGAGTAATACGAGGGTTACCAAGCATACTTAAGGCAAAACATAGCTAAAACAAGAGGGTAGGAAAGAAAGATTAATTTGATGGCCGTGTGCTCTACAGATGAAGAAAACATGCTTACACACTGAAACTACATTGACTTTAATCCTCAAAGTGTGCAAACACCTGGAAACCCTCAAAGGGGATCTCCAAGCATTTGATTTAATGCCAGAGGGTGCAATGGCAATCTTTCTGTCTATTGCCTCTTCCCCCAAAATGGGGAGGGGGAGGAGAGTCTCATTTTGGGGGAGCTGAAGTTGGTGGTAGGTAGAGGAGGGCTCCAACCCATTCAGCCTGCCACTGGGAGGAGAGTAGAAGAAGAAAGTAGGAAAGACAGATTGGGTTTGTTTGCTTGTTTAAAGGAGGAATCAAGTGACACTGAAAAGTAAGAGAAAAGAGTCTCAGAGAAAAAAGGCTTACTTTGGAGGGGGGAAGCTGGCAAGGGAGAAAAACGTTGCTGTGCATGTGGAATTGCAAATGCTGGAGATTAAATAGATAAGCATGCCACCAAGAAACCCAGCATAAATTGCCAGCAGCTGACACACCACTCACAGAAAGGAAGATGGAAGGAAGGTTAACTAAAAAGCAAACAACCACTACACAGTGGTACCTTGGTTTTCAAATGTATTGGTTCTCAAACGCTTTGGTTCACAAACTCTGAAAACCCAGAAGTAAGTGTTCCAGTTTTCGAACGATTTTTGGAAGCCAAACGCCCAATGCGGTTGTCGGCTATTGTTTCCAGGGCACCTGCACCAATCAGAAGCTGCGCATTGGTATTCGAACATTTTGGAAGTCAAACAGACTTCCAGAATGGATTAAGTCTGGTGCTTTTGTTTTTGCTAGTTATTTTGCATTTTTGTTTTTGAGGCTTTTTCGGTTAATTTGTTTTTGTGACTGTGTGGAACCCATTTCAGCTACTGATTGATTGATTGATTGATTGATTGATTGATTGACTGATTGATTGTGTGACTGCGGAAATAGATAAAAGCCTCCCATCCAAACAATGACTATCATCAGTGCAGGAAAGAATTTTTTTATTTTATTTTATCATCTACAATACTGTCTTATTGATTTTATAGTACAGTACATTGATTATTGCTTTCATTTTATGGATCAATGGTCTCATTAGACAGTAAAATTCATGTTAAATTGCTGTTTTAGAGATTGTTTTTAAAAGTCTGGAACGGATTAATTCATTTTGCATTACTTTCTATGGGAAAGCACGCCTTGGTTTTGGAACGGTTTGGTTTTGGAACAGGCTTCCGGAACGGATTAAGTTTGAGAACCAAGGTACCACTGTACTGTGACTGAAAAGGCTCGGGGTTGAGGGAGGGGGAGAGAGGCACTATGACATGAAAATCTCATGAATGGACAGGAGGTTCTGTACATTGAGAGGCAATCTACTTCCTCAATTCTGCATTTTCTGCCTTTGGACAATAGATGTCAATATCTACCCATCTGATGGATGATCACCTAGGGAGACAGGCATTTTTCATTCTCAGTTGAGCTCTCCTCCACTTGCTACCATGTCCGCTTCTTGCAAGGTGAGGTTTTATTCTTGTTGTGGAAGAGGCAGGCAGAGAATGGAGTTTGAGAAGAATCAAGGCATAGGGCTGCTTGTTTACATCAGTTTGAACAGGGGGTGCTCATATAGTCAAATGCCCGTTTATTCCATGTAGCCTGAATTAGAAATGCAACGTTTTAAAGCAATAAAATACCTTCCGTTTGATTCCTGCTCCAAGTTTCTTTGTCCTTTTCTGAAGATGTTCCTTGAAGTCAAGTGCACTGGAAACGCTGCAGAAAACCACATGGCCAACATTTTTGTAGTCTAGAAAGGGGTGTCACTACAGTATTAAGCATTCTAAAAAGCCTACATGAGAGAACATCAATAAATTCATTATACGCTCATTATATCTTTTTCAGTGTGCTAGTGAGATTTATGTGATTTACCTGGACAAAAGTAGTAAAACAAACAGTGCCTGGTGAAAACTGTCCAATAAAGAAAGAAGGGCATGGAAGATGGATTTAGCAGCTCTCAGAGAATCCTTTTCCCCTGCCACCCCACCCCCCTGTGAACTGTCCAGTATCTTAAAACTTAGAGCAGTTCCTGGTATGTATTTGCTACTTATAAGCACTACTCAGAGGTTCCTAAATCTTGTTTCTTTCTGGGTTTATCTCCCTTTTGATCCATTTGTCAAGTGTAAATGAAACACTTCTGTTAAATATTGTATGTACTACTTTAATACTTGAAAGCTGCATTTTAAAGGGACATGCTAAGTTTTACAAGTACAATTTGATCACCATCAATTAAAGCTTTTATACTTTGCAATTAAGTAAGATACCCATACCGAAGGACGGGGAGGGGGAGATAGACTACTGTACAACAAGTGTTCAAAATAAAATATTTACCATTTTATGACTTCATTCATGTCATTTTCATTCATTCCTTTGATAGCACCATAAATTTCAAAATGCTCCTGCAATGTAATATCAGGCCAGAGGGGGTTTGTCTGAGGACAGTATCCCACAAATCTCATGGAGCTATCCTCATTATTCTCACCTAAGGAATAATCTCCCATCAGCACCTGTGGATATACCAATCCTTAGTTAACATTTTCACCTTGTTGTTATCATTATTATTGTTAATGTATTTGTTTAAAACATTTCTATACCAATTAGTAATTAGCATTCCAACATGGCATACATAAAAATAAACTACAGAGTCTATGGTTTTAAAATTCCTACATAAAGTTTGCAAGGAAATACTGAATGATAGGAAGAGCTAAATTAAAATAATGGCAAGAAATACTATCTGAAGAGTTTTCACCTTACTGATACATGATAATCCTATGGAAGCTGGGCAAGTTCCAACCCTCCTACGAGCCTATTTCTAACTTTATAAAGTGTTATATGCGTGAGGGGAACCCATTTTTCCTATCTTTAGTTTCTACTGGAGTGCTGCCAGAATCGAGATGAGGGTGAGTCTGTTTGTAACTCGTAACGCTGTTTTGTTCAGCTCAACCATTTCAGTTTTGTATGGCCCTTTTCAGCGCAAATGAAAACCAACAGCTGTACCAGCATCAGCACACTGAGCTTCTGAAGAAAAGGGACACTTCACACACCCCATGCTCTCTGACAATCCCCCTTCTTCCTTTGTCAACCCACCACAATCTCTCTCTCTCTTTTTCTGTACGCTTTTTGTTCTGGCTGGCTGGCGTGTCAGATCACGCTTCCTAGTGAGCCACACTGCTGTTGTGGCAGTAGGAAGACTGGCGTTGGAGCTACTGCTCTTAAGCGACTCAATGCAGGGTGTGGCGTGAGCAGAGTGCTGCATGGACAATTCATTCTGAAATCAAACCGTAAACTGTATGTAGATTCGGTATGAGATATCAGTTTCTTCAATCTAGAAAGAGGGACCAGTGCCTGAGCTATGAAACTTTTTAATTAAAAGAGAACTCCTGTAATGGTGAACACAATAAAACTCAGAAGGAAGAGTGAGCAAACAGGTTAGGTTGCATTTGAATACCTGGCCTGAAGTTGGTTCGACTTCTCCCACCAATATATTAATGAGTGTGCTCTTCCCAGCTCCATTGGGGCCCAACAGTCCCAGAATCTCCCCTGAAATAAAAAGAAAGAGCACCTGCAGTTGTGCCTCACAAGAGGGTGTGTTGTATTTTCTAAAAAAAAAGAGTATTGATTCCGTAGTAAACAATTTAACTCAAACCTTTTTTTACGCAAAGAGAGACATGGTTTGTTGCCACTTTCTTTATTTTCCTTCCAAGAAGAAAATCTTTCTTTTCATCGTACTCTTTATGCAAATTACTGACCAAAACTGCTGGTTTCTAATAAAACAAAAGATGATAGAGTTGAATACTGAATGAGATTATATAATGCAATTTTTTAAAAAAATAATCCATCCGAGCACTGAGCTCCATCCCCCCCCCAAGTGCGTGCTGTGTCTAATTTAATTTCTGTTCTTTACATCACCAACACCGAAATCAGCAGAAAACAATATCGGGGTGAATTAGCCCACTGAAGTGAGGATTAGCAAACCCTGGTTAAATGTGATGTGCAGGAACACATGAGCCTAAGGCGCACACATGTGAGCCTGAGGTTAAGCAGAAGCCTCAGACTCATCTGCTCCTCACTCACCTGTCTTCCTCCTGTGCTGCCAGGAGAAAGACTTCCAGCTTCCCTAAATCTTAGCACATCATTGGGTGCAAACTAGGGAGTATGATTTTTCACTGAAGGGAAAGACTTACCTCCTCACAGCTCTGGCAGGTTGTCATCTCCTTAACCCTCAACCTCTCAGCCATAACATCTTCATCCTCATCTTCATTATGTGGCACATCTGGGAACTTCCAGGGCTTCACTTTCACGGGAGTTCTGAAGGTAGGGAAATAGGTTTAAACTCTGCTCATGGGACCTCTGGATACACAGCACTCACAGAAATACAGTAGTACCTCCGTTTACGTAATCCTCTGGTTACGTAAATTTCGGGACACGAAAGTGGCAAACCCAGAAGTATTTTACTGGGTTTTGCTGTTCGCACATGCGCAGAAGTGGTCTATCGCCACATACACACAAGCGGTTGTCTGGTTGCAAAACCTCGGGATCTGGCCGGACCCCCGGAACAGATCCAGTCTGCAACCGGAGGTACCACTGTAATGCCATCAGCTCAACAGGCCAGTCCATAATATGGAAAGTTCCATACATGCAACCCTGCTGATATGTCCCTATCCGAAGCATCACTGCAGCAGAACTGGCAGTGAGCACAGTCCCTCGCAGATTCTGTGAGTCATCTAGTACTGGCTTGAAGAGGAGCAACAGCCAAGGATGGTGCTTGGGGAGTCAACTGTCCAGCTCCATGGAGCCTTCAGTGTGGGGTTCTGCAAGGTTCAGTTTTATTCCCCCGTGCTGCTTAACACCAACATGAAACCACTGAGTGGGGTCACCAGGAGTTTTGCAGTACACCGTGAGCAATACGCTGGTGACACCCAGCCCTACTCCTTTACATCTGCAGGCATAGCAATGAATGTGCTGCACTGATGTCTTACCTCTGTAATAGACTGGATGAGTGTCAATAAACTGGAACCTAATCCAGACATGACTGCTAGGGTTATATGTTAGACCAGATGAAGAGGATGTGGTCTTCTCTGGATGGGGTTACACTCCCTCTGAAGGAGCTGCTACATAGCTTCTGGTAACCATTATTGTTGCTTGAAGCTCAAGGGGCCTCAGTGGCACCAAGTGCTATCTATCTGCTTTGGCTGCTGGCCCAGCTGTGCCCTATCAGGACTGGGACAGCCTAAATTCTGATGTTTACATTGGTAACCTCTAGGTTAGGTCACTGCAATGCATTATATAGGGAGGGGGCTGCCTTTGAAGACAGTTCCGAAATTGCAGCTGGTGAAGAATTTGTTGGCCAATGGGAGATGAATGGGAGCAAGTCACTCCAAGCATATAAAAATTCTGGCATGATGATGACACTGGCTACCAATTAGCTTCTGGGCTCAATTCAAAGTGCTGGTTTTGGGCCTATCAAGCTTTCGGCCTTATGTGGCTCAATACTTTAAGGACTTCCTCTCCTCACATGAGGAGGCACATCCAAGGCGCATGTGAAATGAGTGGAGAAATGAATGGGCTTTTAATACGCATGAATGGGGTTTTTTCTGCTTTGGTTTTATATTGATTTTAATCTTTGAACTATTTTGTAAGAAAAGTGGCTAATAAGTGCAAATAATACTAATACTAATACGAATACCATTAATAATATCATCCTGAAATCAGGTTTGGATCTCAGCCTCCACATCGATCTGTGCTGATTCTTTTGGTTGGTGCACACTGTTCTGAATACTGCTACTTCAAAGACAAACAAACCTGAAAAATGGGTCCTCTCTCAACGATTTGCCTCCACACTTCACCTCAAGATATCGTAGAAGGAAGAGCCAAATTACACATTGCAAATAAGGCTAAATTGAAGAAAGGAAAAAAGTATATTAATTGAAACAGCTTTGGTCCTGTGCTGATTTGCATTTGTAACTGCATGTTTACTGAAACTTAAACATGAATGTATAGAATGGGGCATGCCAATTGCTGTACTCCTATATTTATAATCCATGGTATTGTGTATGGTTATGAGACTATGGCACTGGCAGGCAGACACATTTAGTGCAAACCTTTATGATAAGGTTGCAGGCTCTGTGGTGATTTGATTTTTTTTTAGTTCTATTTTAAAAAATGTTCAATCTGGAAATCACAGTCTTCCCAATTGTAATCTGCTGAAATCTGTTCTCTTAATCTCTTGAACGTTTCCCCGTCATGAAAGAGGTTTCTGATTTTCTTCATCATTCACGGAATGCTTGTTTTGTACTACAATTCATTTCATTCCTGACTATTGGTTATGCTGGCTGGGGCTCATCGAGACTAGTCCAAAACAACTAGATATATTTCCTGATCTGAGGTCTCCCACAGTACTCTTACATGTCTTTCTCTGGGTTTCAACTGAACTTCAGGATCTGAACATTTATTAACACTCCTCCCGTTCTACAGTGTAATTGTAAAGCTGTGGTACACACTAAACATATAAAGCACATTTGAAGCACACCCCCCCCCCCCGAATTCGAGGCACTGTGGTTTGTTAAAGGTAGCTGGGAATTGTAACTCTGTGAGCAGTAAACTACAATGCCCAAAATTCTGTGAGGGAAAGAATGTGCTTCAAATGCCCTTTGAAGACATGGTGGGTATACCACCTAAAATTATAGATTGCAGGAGAGTGTTACACTCCATGTAACACTCGTCTTTTTTTCTGCATACATCTGTAGGCTGATTTGTTTAAGCAGCCTAAAAGGACCAAGTTCTAAAAGGTGACCTTCAAATGTTTTGATCAAAGATCAATAAAATAAATACTATTGTTTTATTTAAGAAATAAGTAGGTTTGTCTCACCCTATCCCTTCTAAATACCGTTTTGAGCAGCACTTACATGCCACAGTGGTGGCAGGTTCAGGCAAAATGGCTGCTCTTATGTTGGCACTGGAAACAAGGCCTGTTGCACCAATAAACGTCCAATCATTCCTAAGTATGAGCCCTCAGGTGAGACCTCTGAACCCTTGGGTTGATTTTTCAAGCAGCAGCCTTAAGCGTGAAATAATCTTTCTGAATTACACTGTGAGGGTTTGATTAGCTGCTTGTGCGTGAAAACGTGCTCCCTCAGAGTTTGTGCGCCCCCACAAACCTCCGTGTGTGACGGAGCTCCTCAGACATGTCTGCTCTAGTCACTAGTAGAGTCCGACAGTGGCTGTCTGCGGAAGCGTTTCCAACAAAGAAGTTCCTTAACGGAAACGCGTCTCCTGGACTCACGGCGTGACAGTTTCCTGCGAGGTATGGGTCTCCCTATGGGAGACTCCGATACCTCGCCACTGTTCTCGCTGGAAGCCTCCCTGAGCCCTCCCTCCTGCTCGCATTCCCTCAGAGACCCACTCCTCCCCCTGCTGGTCCCTGCTTCAGCAGTTGAGTCTCTTTCATCCTGCCTGAGTCCCTCCACCACCTGATGCTCTGATGGCAGTTCCCTGACATCCACCTCCCCTCCAGGGCCCCCCTCACCCCCTCCCAATTCCTCCCCCCTGGGAGGTGAAGGGCTAAAACCCCGAAACGAATCTTCCTCATCTTCTGACGTCTCGAACAATTCTCTCCATCGATCGTCGTCCTGGCCAGCTGAATCCTCCTCCTCTTCAGAATCTGGGAACCCCTCCAACTCCTCTTCCTCGTCGGTGGTGGCAAAGTATTCCCTTCGGAACCTCGCTACAGGCTGAGGTTTACGTGGGAACCTCTGATGAAAAGTCTCTATTAAAACCTCGTCATTGACATCCTCTGCCCTAACCCAGGTGTTTTCCGACTCCGGTTCCCCTTCCCACATTACCAAATACTCTACTTGATCTCCCTTCCACCTGGAATCGAGGATCTCCGCTACATGGTAGCTGTGTTCCTTCTCCTCCATTGCTGGTCCCCTAGTGACCCTCCCCTCACTGTCTCCTCTATACGGTGACAGCAACGACCTGTGAAAAACTGGGTGCAGCTTCATGTGGTTCGGTAACCGGAGCCTGAAAGCCACTGGATTGACCTGCTGTATGACTTCAAACGGACCCAGCCTTTTGGGTCTTAATTTCTTACAACCTCCTTTGAATGGCAACCCTTGGGTTGACAGCCACACCTGGTCCCCCACCCTGATGCTTTCACCTTCCCTTCTGTTTTTGTCTGCTTGCCTCTTATATTCCTCCTTAGCCCTGTTTAAGTTGAGTTGGAGCTGGCGATGGATCGCTTCCATTTCTTCCACGAACTGTTCTGCAGCTGGAACGCTCCAGTTCTCCCCCTCCCCCCCTGGGAAGGCTCTGGGATGGCACCCGTGATTAGCCAAAAAGGGGCTCATCCCCGTGGACACGTTCTCTGCATTGTTGTAGGCAAATTCTGCCAACGCCAGCTTCTCCACCCAATCATTCTCTCTGTCATTAACATAACACCTCAAATATTGTTGGAGAACCCCATTTGCTCTTTCCGCCTGCCCGTTGGTTTCAGGATGACGGGCCGTCGAGAAATTAACCTCTACATGCAGTAAGCTCATGAGCTTCCTCCAGAACCTGGAAGTAAATTGTTTCCCTCGGTCTGAAACCACCCTCAAGGGGGCGCCATGCAACCTAAACACATTCTCTACAAACAATTTGGCGGTTTCTTCTGCTGTAACCGCATGTGAGCAGGCTATGAAGTGGGCCATTTTAGTTAACAGGTCTACTACAACCATGATGGCTGTTTTCCCTCTAGACCTTGGCAGATCAGTCATGAAATCTATTGCCACTGCTTCCCACGGTCTCTCAGGTGTGGGCAGTGGTTCTAATAAACCAGCCGGCGCCTGCCTCTCCCCCTTGGCTCTTTGGCATTGTTCACACCCTCTCACATACTCCCGCACATCTTCCCTGACCTTGGGCCACCAAAATTCCCTGGTAACCAGCCACATGGTTTTGTGTTGCCCAAAGTGCCCTGCTGTGGGGCTATCGTGCAGCTGCTTGAGTACTTTCTCCCTCAATTCCCCTTCCGGTATATATAACGCTCCCTTATAATACAATGCCCCATTTCTCTCCTCAAAACCACCGGGTTTGTCTTCCTCCCCTCTGAGATCCCTGAGTTTCCCCTGGGCGTATGCATCCTGCACCGTACCCTCTACCAATTCCCTTTGCCCCACCAAAGTCGCCCCACACACCCAGCGGTCCTCTGGAATGATATGGGTTTCTTCGGGTGCTCCCTCCCCCTCCAAATATTCAGGCTTGCGTGAGAGAGCGTCCGCCCTAACATTCTCTGGGCCTGGCACATAACAAATCTCAAAGTTAAATTTGGAGAACTCTTGGGCCCATCTCAACTGCCTTTGGTTGAGCACTCGCGCCGTTCTCCAGTACTCTAGATTTTTATGGTCCGTGCACACTTGCACTTTATGTTGTGCACCAACTAGCAGATGCCTCCATCTCCGGAACGCCTCATGAATAGCAAGCAGTTCTCGGTCGTACACCGTGTAGTTCCTCTCGGATTTGTTCAGCTTCCGCGAGAAGAAGGCACACGGACGCCACTCCGACTCCTCCTTCCCCGGCTGCAGAAGAAGCACCGCCCCTATGGCTCTGTCAGATGCGTCTGTTTCAACCCTTAGCTTCTTTCGTAAATCCACATGCAGAAGTTGTTCTTCAGAGGCGAAGGCCCTTTTCAGTTCCTCAAACGCTCGCCCCGCCTCCGCCGTCCATACAAACTTCTTCTTACTGCTGAGACAGTCAGTGATGGGCGCCGTCAGATGGGCGAAGTTGCGGATGAACTTACGATAAAAGTTTCCAAACCCTAGGAACCTCTGCACATCCTTCTTGGTTTTGGGTGTTTTCCATTCCAGCACTGCCTGTACCTTGCCGGGATCCATGGCCAATCCCTTGTCTGACAGGCGGTACCCCAGGAATTCCACCTCCTTGGTATGGAACCGACACTTCTCCAGTTTGACCCACAGCCTGTTGGCTTGCAGTCTGCTCAACACTTCTCTGACGTCTCTCACATGTTGCTCCTCATTCTCAGAATACACCAACACATCATCTAGAAAGGCAACGCAATTCTTGTAGAGCAAAGGGCCCAGCACGTGGTTCATAAAAGATTGAAAACACGCGGAGCCTGCTTGTAATCCAAATGGCATAACGAGGTATTCAAACGCCCCCAAAGGGGTAAACATGGTGGTTTTCCATTCATCCCCTTTCCTTATGCGTATCAGGTTGTACGCCCCCCTTAGATCCAGCTTTGTGAAAATCTTTCCCTTCCTCACCATGGTCAAAATATCATCAATTCTGGGCATAGGGAACGCCACCGGTTCAGTCACTGCATTCAGCCGCCTAAAATCACATACAAGTCTCGGCTTGTCCGCATTTTTTTTGTCCACAAAGAACACTGGGCTCCCCCCTGCTGCTTTGGACTCTCTGATGAAGCCTCTCTTCAGGTTCTTGTCAATGAACCCTCGCAACTCCTGCATTTCCCTGTCTGACATGGCATACAACTTGCCCACGGGAAGCTGTGCTCCAGGGAGTAAATTGATCTGACAATCAAAGGGTCTATGAGGTGGTAGTTGGTCAGCTTCCTTCTCGCTGAACACGTCGCTGAGATCTGCATACTGTGGTGGTACCTTCACCTTCCCCATTACTTCAGTCCCTGCTAGGGTGGCTTGGGCCCCTACTGAACCCTTCTCCCCTTTGCAGTGTTCTAGGCAATGTGCTGAACCAAAGGACACCACTCTTTGATGCCAGCCAACCAGCGGATCATGTAGAGCTAGCCAGCTCATTCCCAAAATAATGGGAGCGCCTCCCAGGGTGGCCACATTAAACGCTATCAGTTCTGTGTGCCTTGCCACCCTCATTATCATTGGGACAGTCTGCAAGCGGACTCCTCCTCCCAACAACTCCCTGCCATCAATCGTGGTCACCTGCAGGGGGTTGCTTAAAGGGATGGTCTGTATCTGGTGTTCAGCAGCAAACTCCTTGCTCATAAAATTGCAGGAGCTGCCTGAGTCCAATAGCGCCTTTATTTTTAGGGGGTGCCCATTCTGCAGCTCTAGCGACACTTCAATCACTAGAGCAGGTCGAGGAGCTTCTGGCACGGGCACTTTCACTGCTCTTTGGCCTGGCTGCAGTGCCCCAATTGTGGCAACCAGGCGTTGGCTTTTACCTGCTCCGCTCCCCCTTCTTCTCCCCCCTCAACAGCTCCCACCATCCCTTGCCATTCCTTCCTCTGGGGGCAGACTCTGGCAAAGTGGCCTGGCTGTTGGCAGAGATAGCATTTCCGGGGGCCCTTTCCCTCCTTCTTAGCTCCCTCGCTGGTTTTTGAAAATGCGCGCGCGCGCGCTGTTCCGATTTCCATCGGCTCTGCCGGCGGGAAAGCTGGCTCAGGAATGTCTGGAATGCGGAACTCCTTCCAACGTTCCCCTCTCCCTTCCCGCCTCTCCAAGGCTCTTGCCTCCTGCCGCGCTCCTATGGTCAGCGCAGATTTGGTCAGCTGATCCATAGACTCCGCCCTGGGGCTCCGTGCCAGCTCGTCTTTCACCCCCGAAGAAAGACCTTCTTCAAATAGCATTTGAACGGGTGCCGCCGATAAATCCCAACTCAGTCTGTGAATCAGCATGGTAAACTCAGTCCAATATTCACGGACAGATCGACTCCCCTGCTTACAAGCCATTAGCTGTCTGCGCACCACCCCTTCCTCAATATCGCTGGAAAACATGATATCCATTGCACGAAAGAACTTCATTGTGTCCTTTAGTATGTCATTGTGCGTTGCCATTAGGGGTCGCACCCAGTCTCTAGCCCCTTTCTCAAGATGCCCAATTACAAAAGCAACTCGCGATTCCTCATCAGGGAACTCATCGAACTGCACATTAAGGGCATATTGCATCTCTGTCCTAAAAGCATGGTAGTCCTTGGGGTCCCCCCCAAATTTCTGCACCAATCCTGGTACCTTTCTGGGGAATTGAGTGGCTCTCCCCTTCTTGTCTGCATCCTGAGCCCTTCTCTCCTCCAGCCTCGCCGTCTGCAGGGCCAGTTGAACCTCCAACGCTCGGTATCTATCTTCCAAGCTTGGACCAGCTCCAGCCCCTGCTCCTCCGGTTCCGGTTGGTTCGCTCATGATGCCTTCTCTTGCACAGGCAGCGTACAAAGACTGTCGGACTGCTGTGAGGGTTTGATTAGCTGCTTGTGCGTGAAAACGTGCTCCCTCAGAGTTTGTGCGCCCCCACAAACCTCCGTGTGTGACGGAGCTCCTCAGACATGTCTGCTCTAGTCACTAGTAGAGTCCGACAGTGGCTGTCTGCGGAAGCGTTTCCAACAAAGAAGTTCCTTAACGGAAACGCGTCTCCTGGACTCACGGCGTGACAGTTTCCTGCGAGGTATGGGTCTCCCTATGGGAGACTCCGATACCTCGCCACTGTTCTCGCTGGAAGCCTCCCTGAGCCCTCCCTCCTGCTCGCATTCCCTCAGAGACCCACTCCTCCCCCTGCTGGTCCCTGCTTCAGCAGTTGAGTCTCTTTCATCCTGCCTGAGTCCCTCCACCACCTGATGCTCTGATGGCAGTTCCCTGACATACACTGCCCAAAATGAAGGATAGCATCCTAATTGTTATTTGAAAAGGTGGTGCAGTTGGTCACATTTTTACGAAGAATGGAGGAGTGAAGTTTTTGGTTTTGTTGCTACCAACCACTCTCGTGAAGTTCTTCCCTCCCTTTTTCCAAGTCTGAAGACAAGTTCACAAGTGGAATAATTCACTGGGATGTCTCCAGTTTACTCAGAAGAGACTTACTCAGAAGAGACCCCTTGAAATTGCTGGACATGACTAACTTGGGCACATTCATTTTAACGGATCTGCTCTTAGTAGAACTTGGTTGGATACCACCTCCTACTTTTAAATAGTATCAATCTGAATGATAGTCAAGTGATATAGAATGTGGCATAAATATTCTGGGCAATCTGACTTTTTCATTCAATTTTATAGGCATGGAAAATGCTAGGGGTACTTAGGAAAACACCGTAAAAGTAAAATTATTCTGATAGAACATCTTTCACTCTGTCATTGCACTTTCTGGACCCACCTGTAGATTAAATTATTTATGTAAAAAAATTTTTTTCTCATAAAATCAGAATTAAAACTGGACAATTAAGAAACCAAGTAAAGACCAGATAATAAATATCAAGAGCTATAGTAAAGCATGGGCAGTCAGGACAGACACACAAGACTTTAAAAGATAACAATGCGTTCGACTGCAGTGTAGAAAAGAAACTACATAATTGGGGTGCCAATTCTCTTCTGCAGGCACTTGCCTAAGTTCCAAAGACAGAGGCACTCAAAGTAGGACCTCAGATGAAGCTCTTAAATTATAGAACTCTCACATAAGAGAAGTTGGCCATTTAAAGTTCTAGACTCACCACTGAAAGTTAAAACTAACACTTTGAATGGTACCCAGAAACTGAATGGAAGTCTTAAGAAAATCATTCAGCATTCTGGTAATATGTTCCCTGTGGTGAATTCCAGTCAATAATCTGCCACAGTTTACACTAGTCCAAATTTCTGAATGCTTTTTCAAGAAATCCCACTTTATAAAGCATTGCAATAGTTCAACTGGGATCTTACAAAAACCCAAGTAATCTATGGGCACAGCACACTGACTTCCAGGATTGTCTGGAACAAACACCACATGCCCTCTAATTGAAAGGGGGCCACCAGGTGGCGCGTTGGAAGATGGCCGACAATAACATCTCTCTGACCCATACGAGGTACTAAGGGACTGCTATGGGAAGTATGCAGCCTTCCTGAACTCCTCCAGGATGTGGAGGAGAACTGTCCTGCCAGCGGTGTTCACAATGCACCCCCTGAAACGAGTGATGGGGGTGCTGAACACTTGGCACAGGCCCTCGGTGAAGTCAGATCTTCCTGACGCCAATTCCAATCAGCGCGTGCTGGTTGCTTCAGCTTGGAATTATAATTGGAAACATACGATTGGAAACGAAGCTGAAAGCACATACATCAAGTAAAGCTCGAAGATAAGACTGCTGATTAATGGATCTCTGCGACCAGGAGTGACGGACGGATAAGTAAATCTTCTGATGAATCACCATAAGGAGACTTTATGTTTGGAATGAAGGGGGGGTGGAGGAAAAAACTCTTTTTTTCTTTGCATGATGTGACATTAATAACCCTTCACCCCAGATATAAACAAGATCGTCGCGTTTCTATGAATCACAGGCAGGATTTTAAGAACTATGTGGGACAGAGTATAAGGAAAGACGACTGCAGAACGGTGAGAAAAGAAGAAAATTTTTATGACGCAGTTAAAAAATGGCGTCTCGCCATGACAGGTTTGCTGAGGAAGAAGGACTGGGGGAGGAGAATCAGGATTGTTTGAAAGAGAAGGAATGCTGGAATGTAAGTTTGACCTGACAGAACCCCCAGACTCATTTGTTATTTGGTAAGCCTGAGGAAAATAAAGGACAGATCGGAGATTAATTTTGTTTATGGAAGTGTTGTACAGAGGCTGTCCCGGATCGATATGATTTTTGGAAAAGTACAAAATCCACATAGAATGCCAGCTGTTAACCTGCTTGTGAAAATCATCAGAGATCGCAAAGAAAGGAATTTATGATAACAACAAGAAGAAAAAAGAAGTAACAAAGGACTTTCCGGATCAAACTGGAGAGAACTGTCTAATTAATGCAGTAAGGTAAGTGATGCTGTTTTGGACTCGACCTGACCTTGATGTATGGGTACCCCCAACAAAATTTAAAATTTGGCTGTATAATTTGGAATCAATGTGATGTGATTGGACTGTTAATAAAAATTATTTAAAAAAGAAAAAAGAAAAGGTGAAACTATACTACTTGATGTTAGAATACTGCATGTAAACAAACAAACAAAAAAGTTAAACACACAATAATATGATGGGTTTGCACAAATGATAAACAGTAACAATAATTACTCTCCAAAATGTAACCAAATAGCCGATCCCCTGAATATCAAAAGAAAAACAGCATGCTTACCGCTACTACTGAAACCAGCAATCTTTCTGAATTCCTTTCCATCTTGTTATCAAGTTTCCGGGCTATCTAACAAGATAACAAATAGTTATTCATACAACTCTTTTCAATGTATTTTGCAGATGATGCCAATTTTAATTTTAACACTGCAATTCAGAAAATCTGCATGCTTTCCCAAAGAGTGATAAAACTTTTCTTCTGAATTATAGCGAATCAATACTGTTAATACCACTATTAAAGATACCATAAACTAAAAATACCAGTTTATTCCAATGGGATGTCTCTTCTGGATTGTAACCATGCTGTTTAAATGCTTCCCCTCCTTTTTAAATATAACAAGAATATTTCAAAGATAAAGCCACTCCCAACATCAGGAGGGGGGGGTTGCGGGCTCACGCCCACCACTACCCGCGCGGGGCTGGCTGCAGCCCCGCACAATTATGGGAATCCTTGGGTCGCGTCATACCCCGGGCCAGCCAATCGGCTGGCTGCAGGGGCGGGGCTAGGGTCATTTAAGGACAGCGCGGCCCAAAAACGCCCCTTTTTCTCTTCGATTCAGCTGCAGTTTATATTATCAAAGTTTTCATGATGCTTAAATGACACGGTAAAAGAGAGCTCCCATAATTGCCTGTGACTAAAATGCACGATTCTTCTTCTTCTTCGGCGGTCACTCGTAACTGAGTAAGATTGTCTTCCATAAACATTGTTTTAACAATGAGGCCAATTCTGGATCCACATGTCCTTCCAAAGTGGGGACATTGGTTTCCGGGCAGGAGTTGATCACGTTGTGGATATGCCAAGTGTGCCTTCCTCTTAGCACATTTCTCCCTTGCATCCTGAGTTTGAGTGTCTTCAAAGCCCACGGCACCTTTGGTAAAGGCTGTTCTCCAACTGGAGCACTCGCTGGCCAGTGTTTCCCAGTTGTCAGTGTTTATACTATATTTTTTAAGATTTGCCTTGAGACAGTCTTTAAACCTCTTTTGTTGACCACCAGCATTACGCTTTCCATCTTTAAGTTCGGAATAGAGTACTTTGGAAGACGATCATCAGGCATCCACACAACATGCCCAGTCCAACAAAGTTGATGTTGAAGAATCATTGCTTCAACACTGGTGATCTCTGCTTCTTCCAGTACACTGATATTAGTTCGCCTGTCTTCCCAAGTGATGTGTAAAATTTTTGGGGGACACCGTTGATGGAATCTTTCAAGGAGTTGGAGGTGGCATTTATAATTGATCCATGTTTCACAAGCATATAATAAGGTTGGTAGTACTGCATACATTAATACAATGCCAGTCTGTTACTTCAGAGGCTGCTATGGTTGGGGATATTGCCTCAGTAAGTTTCCTCTTCCATTCTTCCTGTCAGTGAAAGGAGAAACTGCCCCTCTTCACACCATTCCTCTTGCCCAGGCAACCTCCATGATGCTCTTTGAAAAAGGTCTACCCTTATTTTGTAGTGGGTATCAGAGGAAGGACTTAACCCACATAATACTATTGGATATGTCTTTATCCTGCACTCACATTGCAGTTTAATATATTCCCTCCCCTAGGACACACCACAAGCAGAACATATCCCTATTTCAGTTCCTTGAAAACTTACCTTTATAAAAGAAATGAGGCACCCAATAAGGGGATAGATTGGAATGAAGACAGAAAAACAGGTGTGAAGGACGGCCGCTGTTGTGTAGTACATCATAAAAAACGCTATTTCGATGACAACAGAACAAACCAAGGCTGCCTGAAAGGGAAAAGAAATTAAAATAAAGACTTGGACTTTCAACAACCGGCTTCCCGTTCTCATGGAGGGAACCGTGTGTGCATACCTATGAGATTGGGGAGGGAAGGCATGGCCGGTGTCATCATCCAGAGGACATGGCTGCTCCATGTGTTCTTGGTAGTCCTATCCTGCATTTGGTAGCCAAGGCTACCAAGCGCCTAAACAGGGTTTGTGTGCTTGCAGGACTGGGCCACATCCAAATTACTGGGGGGGGGGGGATGTAACTGATACAATATTCATTGCAAAATTATGGTAAGCAGGAAAGGCAACTTCAACACAGCCATTAAACTTACCACTGAAAAAATGAATGACCAAAATTCTTTGGTGTTTTGAATTGTTTTAAAGGTGAAGGAGACAACATAATTGAACAGAACTACTGATGGTACATAGCCAATGAGGCAAAAAATCTGTAAGGAAAGGAAAGTTATTAGTGTTAATTAAAACATGTTCCAAGGTGGAAACAGGTAACAGCAGTTAAGAAACTAAGGCACTCCCTGCTCCCCTAAATCCCCGAGCAGGGAATCCCTATAGGGCTCAATGGCATCCTTTAAGTTCCCCCTTCTGTTATTTTGTTCATGTTTCCCTCACGGACCTTAAGCCAATAGCCCTGCTCCTGTCCAGGACTGGTCTTGCAGGCTACTCGGGATTATAGCCTGCACATGGAGATTTCAGAAGGAGGGAAGGATTTGGGATCCATGTGATAAAGGAAAACACAGACCACTTTTTACCAAAAATGGCTGGTCACATTTGTACTACGGCCGCTTGATAAGGGAAACAGGGGAGGGAGAAGAAGAAGAGTTTGGATTTGATATCCCGCTTTATCACTACCCTAAGGAGTCTCAAAGCGGCTAACAATCTCCTTTCCCTTCCTCCCCCACAACAAACACTCTGTGAGGTGAGTGAGGCTGAGAGACTTCAGAGAAGTGTGACTAGCCCAAGGTCACCCAGCAGCTGCATGTGGAGGAGCGGGGAAGCGAACCCGGTTCACCAGATTACGAGTCCACTGCTCTTAACCACTACACCATGCTGGCGTACACTGATGATGTTCTTACTTTTTATTAGTAAAAATATGTGTGTTGCTCAAAATTGCCCATGAATCTGCATGAAGAAAGCAGCAGCCCGTACTCTAATGGGAGTAGCTACTAGAAAGTAAATTCACAGCTGCACTGTTGTATCTCTACTGCCATTTTCAGACACAATTTGCCATGTTGGATTGGAAATGGCATACAAATACTTAAAAGCCATGAGCCAGAAAAAAAGAGATGAAAATAATTCTTATGTTTATAGCACCTGCATACCAAGACAGTACAAAAACTGAATGTTTGGGAAGCGCTCAGATGTTTGCATCTGTGCTGGATTTTCACTGCCATAGTGAGACTTACCACAGCAATAAACTTTTCAGGGAAAAAATAAACTCCATGGTGAAATACAAATAAGCTACCCATCATGAGGAGGAGAATAATATAAAATAAAGGAATGTCAACTAGCGCCTGTCCACACCAGTATGCAGATGGATAAAGACCTGAGATCTTAAGTTGAGTGTAGACTTTGATCTGCAAAACACATTAAAACACATGTCAAACACGGAAAATGGCACCAAGCCTAACCAGATTAGCCTAACCAGATTTCTGCCCTTCAGCAGTTTTGGATTGGGATGAACAGAGCTGAACGGCTTATGCACATCACAGAAATGTAAGAATGTAAGAAAAACCCTGTTGGATGCCCATCGAGTCTAGTATTCTGTTCTCACCAACAAGATGCCTCCGGGAAGCCCAGAACTTCCTGGACTGAAGTACAGCAGCCAAAACACCAGTAAGCGATGAATGAACACAGATCAAATAAGAATAGGTCTTATTTAGTAACAAAGCTATATAGTAAGAGAGAGCAGCTCAAAGAAGGAAAGACAGATACATTGGTGCTGGAGAGAAAGGGAAGCTCAAATAAGATAAATAAAAATCCTCCAGAGTGGCGTGTGGATTTTATACGGTTAGAGAAGGAGATTTAATCCCTGGTCTACAAATGCCAATGACTTCTGAAAAGGCTCTGTCCCTGGTAATCTGTTAACCTAACATCTCTTACTGCTGAGAAGAGGACCTCAGTGACTGATCATAAAGGCTAGGCAGGTACAAGTGGTCTTCAGTTAGTGTGGTCCCAAACCATTAAAAAAAAACAAATATGGGCATATACTTAATTCGTGCAGCATCTTTTAAATTTAAAACTATAGTTAATTGCAATATTATAAGCTTACATAAATCGCATACTACTAATTTTTTTGTACGGTTTCATCATTATCAAATATTTATTTATTGCATTTCTATCCCACCTTCCCCACATCCAAGGAATTCAAGGTGGCGTACATGGTTCCCTCCCCCCTTCCTTAATCCCTACAACAACTCTGTGAGGTAGGTTAGGCTGAGAGGCAATGATTGGCCCAAGGTCACGCAGTGAGTTTCATGCGTGAGTGGGGATTTGAACCCAGGTCTCCCAGGTCCTAGTCCGACACTCTAAACACTACACCACACTGGCTCTACCACCAAAGAGAGGGTACTGTCCTGCTGAAGAACTGAAAAACTACTGATTTATATTGAAAAATATTTCTATCTGTTCTGAATTGCATTACAAACTGATTTATTATTACATGTTGCCACAATCATTTAATTTTGCTATACAAAAGACAAAAAGAATCCGTTCTGTGATTCTCTTCGTCTAGCGGGTTTTTCGTCTTGCGAAGCAAGCCCATTGACGGATTAGAGGATTAGCGCTATTAGAGGCTTTTAGCAGCTTATCAGCTTATCAGCATCTTATCAGCTGATAAGCGGCTTAGCGGCTTAGAAAAGGGGGGGAGGAAAAAACCCCCGCAGGAACTCACAAGACATTTTCGTCTTGCGAAGCAAGCCCATAGGAAATTCGTTTTGCGAAGCATCTCCAAAACGGAAAACTCTTTCGTCTAGCGAGTTTTCCGTCTTGCGAGGCATTCGTCTTGGGGGCACCACTGTATTCAATAAAACTATTCCATCTTATATTATGAAGCTATCATACCTTCCTGCCGTCTAAATGTGAAGTAATGAGTTAATTTTGCCCTAGCAGCAAACTCCCGAAGTTTCATATAATATGTTTGTGTCTATTATGGATTAGTACACTACAAAGTGAGATCAATTAATGTGGGTCATGAGGACAACTAGATGGCCTGATTATCTACTCATTCATATCATATTATGTTTGGCCAGATGACCGGGGGAACCAGTAAATAAGACTTATGTTCCTTTTTTAAATACTGTGGTTGAAATATATTACCTTGTGATTTTCTGCGTTCTCCATGGCAAAATATGGCGGCATCCCAGTTACAATGACTCCTAGTAACACAGCCTCAAAGTACAGAACTAGTGTGAAAACTGTGTCAGTAATTTCCTGCAAGTCAAAAGATTTCAGTGTAAGAAAAACAAAACAAAAAATCATCTGGAACATTAATTTTATGTTTGCAGACATGGAAGGGGATGTGTCCACAAATGGACTCAATCAACACCCTGTTTTTGCTGTCTGCTAGTTACTGGAAAGGCACAGAAGGGTTGTCAAACATTTGCTAGGCCACAGTACACAGCTAGATGGTTGGCTGTGTTTGGTTGGCTGTGCTCATGTGTAATATGCTTCTGAAACATGGACCACTTATAAAAGCCAACTCCCAACTCCTCAAAAGATTCCGTCAATGGTGTCTCCAAAAATTTTTACACATCACTTGGGAAGACAGGCAAACTAATGTCAGTGTACTGGAAGAAGCAGAGATCACCAGTTTTAAAGCAATGATTCTTCAACATCATCTTTGTTGGACTGGTCATGTTGTGCAGATACCTGATGATCGTCTTCCAAAGCAACTACTCTATCCCAAACTTTAAAATGGAAAGCGTAATGCCAGAGGTCAACAAAAGAGATTTAAAGACTGTCTCAAGGCAAATCTTAAAAAATGTAGTATAAACACTGACAACTGTGAAACACTGGCCTGCGAGCGCTCCAGTTGGAGAACAGCCTTTGCCAAAGGTGTCATGGGCTTTGAAGACACTTGAACTCAGGACTCAAGGGAGAAACGTGCTAAGAGGAAGGCATGCTTGGCAAATCCACACCATGATCAACTCCCGCCTGGAAACCAATGTCCCCACTGTGGAAGGACGTGTGGATCCATGTAGGAATGAAAAATCACAGGAGACGAGAGAGGCAGGTGTAACATGAGGCGTCTGTCTGGGCGGACCCCTGAGAGCCTCTTTTATTGAATATTACAAGCATTGCCACAGGTGTGCTTGTCGCTGATTGGTTGATACATAAGCATAAGGTGGGAATTACATGTGAGAGGTGGGGATTACATGTGATCATTTATCACTGATACATTAAAGGCTGAGAATCGGAGCTATAACTAGACAGGCATGAAGCCTCCTAATTAAATTGTAGCTAGGGATTAATATGGCACGAAACAATACAACAATCAGGTTCTGTAGATGTGGTCAGCTAGGCATGGAGAGCAGGTACAGTTTGTTTTCCATGAGCTTAGGATGTCTGTTACTAATGATTGATCATAGCATGTAACAATGTAACAATCAGGTTCTGTAGTTGTGGTAGCTAGGCATGAAGAGCAGGTACAGTTTGTTTTCCATGAGCTTGGGATGTCTGTTACTAATGATTGATCATAGCATGAGACAATGTAACAATCAAGTTCTGTGGATGTGGTCAGCTAGGCGTGAAGAGCAGGTTCGTACAGTGTGTGCAAAAGCAGGGAAAAACCTACGAGCAAGACTTCTCAGAAAGCAAGAGAAAAGAGGAGCAAGGCTTCCCCAAAATGGAGCAGTTTTGTGCAGAAAGAGACTAACAGTTATGTGCAGAAAGAAGACTTCCCTTTAGATCCAGAATTGGCCTCCACAGTCACTTACAGATTCATTGTTAAAACCGTGTTTATGGAAGACTACCTTACTCGGCTACAAGTGATTGCCAAAGAAGAAGAAAATATGTGTGTGTGTGTGCGTGTGCTTAATTCGAATAAATATAAATGGTGAAACTGCAGCAAGAAAAATATTAGAGTGGAATTAATGTTGTAGACATTCCCAGTTCTTAGCATACACACCGGTGGAGGAAGAGGAGTGTGGGGTGAGCGCACCGCCCCCGACAGCACGATCCCAGTGCAGTGCCATTGCGGCTGTGTCCCCCCACCTGCGCTGGGCGCCATGCCCCTGCAGGCGCCATGCCACACCCCCAGGACACACGCCAGCCCCGCCCCCACCTGCTCTCCGCCCCTCGGTGCTGAAGCATGAAGCTCCGCCACTGAGCATATATCTACAGGACCAGACTGGAATGCAGTGGATCCATAAAGGAATAAAGGAGCGAAACAGGGGAGTTGCTTATCCCCAAGAAAAAAAACACACCTACATTTCCCTTACCACTTCAATTTACAATTATTAGTCTTTGGGTTTTGCATTCACTTACTTGAAAGAAAGGATTACTCCAGACATGGATCCTTTCGGTTACGTTTAAATTGTGCAGGTACAAGTTGCTAATGATATTCATCATAACAGGTAAAGAATGCACCATTGTACGGTTAAAAGCCACTGTAAACATGTAGTTCTGCAAAAAAATAAAATAAAACGCAAAAATGTAAAAACTAGCTTCCAGAATCAAAAGTACACAGTTTCACAAAGCGTTGAGAAGACTCAGATAATACTACTTATGGGACATCAGGCTTGCAAATACCTCTGCGCGAGAATGCCCTCAGACTATAGAGTATCTATCATGTGCTTCTAAAAGGATTTTACAAAGCATGTCACAACATTACAAGTTCCACCTTGACAAATGTTATAATGCAACTGCATGGTTGTTGGTGGTCAAATCACACTGCAAAAATAGTGATTAGCCATGTTACTCCCCTGTGTTTATTCCAAGGAGCAATGGCTCTAATTTGGGACTAATTGTAGGATTCTTTCCCACTTCTTAGAAGTAATCGTCCATCGCTTACAACCGGGGGAGGGATCTGTTTTTTTATGTTCTGAATGTCACTTTAATAGGCGACTCATACACTTAATAAACAATTATGCACTAAAAATAAACATTAAAAGTATTGCTTCTTTATATTTAGTACATTTCTTCCATCCCAGAATTCAGGGGCCTGTACACGGGGTTCTCAGATAACCACCCATCCAGGCAGTGAACTTGGCTTCCAGCAAGTTAATTCCATCATATTGCAACCACACGCACAACAGTTTACTTGAGCTCTCTATATCCCAAGCAGAGATGGGAGAAGGCCTGGAAAAAACCCCGGGAAAATTGGGGGGGGGGGGGAGAGACAGGGTTCCCCCCCCAAAAAAGCTGTTTGTTCCCATTTGGAAGAAAACGGAAAAAACCCTGCCCCCCCCCATTTTTCCGGTTTCCCCCCCCCCCAGGCCTTCCTGTCTCTAATCCCAAGAGGACCAGTATTTCTTCTCACCTTGTCATCATGCAACACGTTTAATCCTGCATTATGTGGAGCAAATGAGACGTAATCGCTGCCATTCAATGCTGTTCCATGGGAGTCAGCTGATCCGTAGTCACTGCCATTGAGTATCTCTGTCAGAATATTCTGGCTCCTAAGAGATCTGAGGATGTCGTCAATGTTTGACCCTAGGTTAAAGACAATGAAGAGAATGATATGCGAGTATCAGGGCTGGATTTATGTTTGATGAGGCCCGAAGCTACTGAAGGTAACGGGGCCCTTTATATGCCCAGGTGTCCTTTGTCAACAACAAATTGTTGCTGTTTTTTGTGTTGAATATGCAGTGAGGGGGGGAAACTATTTGATCCCCTGCTAAATTTGCCCGTTTGCCCTCTGAGGAAGAAATGACCAGTCCATAATTTTAATGGTAGGTTTATTGTAGCTGTGAGAGACAGAATAACAGGAAAAACCCCAGTAGCAAGATTTAAAGGGGCTGCTCACCTTTGAGAATAATGGCAGAAATCTTCATTTAAAACAAACAAACAAAATACCTCCCCCTTTTCACCAGCAGCGGCTATTACAGCAGCAAGAGCTGCTTTGCCTAAACCAGGCACCCCCAACCTGCGGCCCTCCTGATGTTTTGGCCTACAACTCCCATGATTCTTAGCTAACAGGACCAGGGGGAAGAATGGTTGTTGGTGCAAAACATGTCTGTCAGTCCAATTTGCGAATGAATTGGGAGGAGAGTGAATGCCCAGATTTGTTTCTGCTTTTGAGGACTGAGTTTGCCACCTGCCTGCCATGCTCCACACCAGCCACTCTTCAACCTGAACTAACACATACTATTCCTTATCTCCACTGTACATCACAATCAATTGTATTTTATAACTTGGATGTTTTTAATTATTTAAAAATCATTTCCATACCACCTTTCATTAAAAAATAATTCCAAGGCAGTTCACAGTAAGAAAATAAAACAATATGATAAAGACGCACGTATTAAAATTGTGACTGAAATACATTATAAAATACATCTTACCTGTAGAGTTTTGAATGAGGAGGCTGGTTTTGTATTTGTGATGAGTTTCATTGGGCCTAAGAAAATATAAATCTGGGGAGAGCTTGATAGGGATCACTGCGTTTTTGAAGGAATGGTGTATAATGAACATAAGAATCTGAATAAGAAGAAACACTGCGAATAGCAAGAATCTGAAAGAAAGGAAAGAAAAAGCATAATTAAAACGGATCCAGATTATATGTAAGTCTATTTAATAATTACTTTTCTCTAGAGCCCAACTTGAGATTACTGTGGTGTTCAAAAGTCTTTTTATTGAAAAAAATCACAATAGATAGATAGATAGAGAAAAAATAGATAAAGATATAGAGTTTGTAACACTGAAACGACTTAATAATCAAAACACAGACACAAGGCATGTCTAAAGGAATGATATCATATCCTTCATCCACATTCTCAGACAGTTGCCAGCGGGCCAGCATCTTAAGACATTCCACAAGCACACTGTCTCTGGTTTTCCTCTTATATTCACCCCTTAAACTCCCCCCCCCAACAGCCTATTAACGGGCAGCTATCAACTTCCTATGTAAGCACAACTCCTGGTAAAATGCTGTGTTTGGCGATGCAGCCCTTGGGATGAATAAGGTGTGCCATCCCTATTACAGTGGTACCTCGGGTTACAAACACTTCCAGTTACAGACTCCGCTAACCGGAAGTAGTACCTCGGGTTAAGAACTTTACCTCAGGATGAGAACAGAAATCGTGCAGCGGCAGCAGGAGACCCCATTAGCTAAAGTGGTACCTCAGGTTAAGACGGTTTCAGGTTAGGAACGGACCTCTGGAACAAATTAAGTTCGTAACCAGAGGTACCACTGTAGATGTATTTGGCTTGTGGAATGAATGCTACTTGTAAACAAGAAGTTTTCTGTTCTCCCATCATTTCCAAGTGGGACTCGGGTGGTGTTTCCGTGCGCTGCTCTGGTTCACGAGAAGCGGCTTATTCATGATGGCCATGACCCGGAAGCTGTACGTTGGCTCCCTCGGCCAGTAAAGCGAGATGAGCGCCGCAACCCCAGAGTCGTCTGCAACTGGACCTAGTGGTCAGGGGTCCCTTTACCTTACCATTTCCTTTTAAACATATATAAAGAGAAGTGGGTGTGGCGTGGTGCTCCATTCGCCACATGCTTCACCCTCTGGGAAAAAATTGGGAGGTTTTTAAACAAAGGTTGGACCTTGCCCTTCTGTCAGGGACTCTTTAGCTGCGACTCCTGCACTGCAGGGGGTTGAAGTAGACTGCCCTTGAGGTCCCTCCCATCTCTACAATTCTATGGAACACGAAGCTGAAATACTTACACCGCTGCCACTGATTTAACCTCTCGTTTTAAGTTAAGGAAGTGTACTTTCGCCATGGTAAAGACCTGCTTTTTCCAAAGAGACTTATTGCTCACTGCACAAGATTTCGTCTCGGATAGCAGTAGTAGGCTCTGCTCTAACTCATCAACAGATTTCTCATCCATTTCCTCTTCAGCTTGCTCTGGGTTAAATACACTGAAATCTAAGGGGGAAAGAGTAGAACAGGTTGGCAATTTAGAATTGATCCCCTCTGATCAAACCACAGCTCTATAAAGCTTGGGTCCACACTTATACTACGATTGTCAGTAACACCCTACATTTAAGTTTGCCACACTATACTCTAGGATTCGCATTAATTTGGCAGTGCCAAGTGCCAGGACTGTGCCCAGAGGGATGAGGTATTACTTAAAAGGAGGAAATAGAAAACGCTTTGTTTTTGGAGGGCGGCATTGTTGGAACCAGAATCTTGAAAATCAAAAACAACTTTAGAACGATATATTAGCCCTTGCATTAGAATGACCCAATGAGTTCAGCACAGCTTTCCAATAAATATGGTTGGCACTGCAGTCTTAATGATCTCTCCCATTGTAAATATATCACGAGCATGGGATCTTGTGCACTATTACCAGTTGCAAATACAACCTTAATAAACTCGATACTGATCATTTTTGCTGCACTGGGCTTCTTTGGGCGGAAAGATAGATCTACATTTAAATAATAATGGTGTTTTATTTTAGAAAACTAGAGAAAGCACTCCAGTTTGCTTCTCACCTGCTTGGTCGATTTCTGCTTCGACTTCCAGCTTGAGGAACACATCCTCCAAAGTCGTCATGGCTACTCCGTAAGAAATGACACCCAAATGAGAGTGAGTGTCTAGATCAGCAAACAGTGCTGTAAGAGGAAGTAGCTAAGTTAATGCTTGGAAATACATTTCTTTGCAATGATGCTCTCTTACTTCTTTAAGTTGTTCTCAGCACAACAGCAACATGGCTTGTGTTATCACTATTGTTTAAGGGAGGGGTGCACAACATCTGTGGCCCTCCAGATGTTTCTGGACTACAACTCCCATCATCCCTGATCACTGGCTATGCTGGCTGGGGCTGATGGGAGCTGTAGTCCAGAAATGTGCTCATGTAAGGGACAAAAGTGTGTCTAAGGCTTGAAGCCTTGGGGGGTGTTTTTTTTGCAGGGAACTTTCCTATTACTTTCCAGAACTGCTATTTTTGGGGGAAAGAGTTGAGAGTCAGCAGTCCTCTTCCAGAATAACTGCCGTATCTTTGTTCCACATAACAGGACATAAGTCAAAGCCTGAAATAAAGGCCAAACTAGAGAGTCCAATGGGAACTTTCCTCCCCAGTGCAATTCGATGGGGTGGGGGGTCATCCAGACTGGGACAACAATGTGGGCCAAAGTGTTAAGGCTTCTCTGCACTGGGGTCCCAAGCTGAACCAATTCCTCCTGTGTCAGCAATTTATTTTTAAAATCCATGTGATTCACTAGAAATTTCAATAGAGAGTTAAGTTATACCTGAAAATTTGTCCATGTCGTTAAAAGGTAAGGCATACACAAGCTGCTCTTCAGTCTGCTTTAACAAACTGGCTCCAGGGATATGTTGTCTGATCAAAGATGCTGTACCTTCTGTGTTACAGTACCTGTCTATGTGCATACTAAGGGGGGGGGGATACAAAATATAAGCCTTTTTTGTTTACAAAGCGAGTCTCAGTCGTGTTTTTAGAAACAATTAGGAATAATAACATACTGAAAGCCGACTTACAAGAGAAATTGTATTTTCCTAATCCAACTGAAGAACAAAATCTATAAGTATGTATCCATTTTCTAATATTCCAACAAAGCCAAAGGAAATATTAGCAGCCAGGGCCGGCCCACCCATGAGGCAAGGTGAGGTTACTGCCTCAGGCGGCAGGATACACAGAGGCAGCAGATCCCAGGGTAGATCTTTATTCCACCCTTCTTTGTTCTGATGTAGATCTTCACTCACCCGTTCTTCCCTGGGTGGGAGGGGGTATGCCATTTTGTGGTTTGCCTCAGGTGCCAAAATATCTTGGGCCGGCCCTGTGAGCAGCAATATATTGACTTCATTAGGTTTAATAGCATCTAACCCTGGGCTGGGCTGTGGCCTTTACCACACACAGTGAAACAGGCATTCGAACTACAGATACCTCAAGCGGTAGCCAATCCCCCATTTTGTTTTAAGGAACAGAGAGGAGCCAAGGCATTTCAGCATTCCTTGAGAAATCACAGCTTTCCGATCTAGAAACAAAAGCAGAGGATACCGTCAGTTATTCCAGTTGATACAGTAATAACCAATGGAGTAAAAAGCTGGTCATATTGCCAAACACGTATTTAACAAACAAAGACCCCACTTCCCCCCAAAATGTTTTGCACTTGCCAGCAAGAATGTCTGCTTCATCCATGAAATGGGTACTGAACACCGTCACGCGATTGGCTTTTCCGTTTTTCAACAGGTTCCAAACCGTATGCCGTGAGCACGGGTCCATGCCAGCGGTTGGTTCATCTAAGAGTAATACCTGAATTATTGGCCAAGGAAAGCAATAGATTGAATATCTAGGTATTCATTTCAAATTGCCAGTGAGATTATTAGCAAAAAGGCAGGCACTTATCCTCACCACCATCATACAGTCATCTCAATTCTGAGTGCTGGGGGATAGGTACCAAAAATGGCACCACTAACGTACAACAGGGAGCTATCAGCATGCTAGAGGTAATAGCTACTTGCTCCATCTAAAAGGTAAAAAAAGGTAAAGGACCTCTGGACAGTTAAGTCCAACCAAAGTCGACTATGGGGTGCGGCGCTCATCTCGCTTCAGGCCAAGGGAGCCAGCGTTTGTCTGCAGACAGCTTTCTGGGTCATGTGGCCACCATGACTAAACTGCTTTTGGCACAACGGGACACTGTGATGGAAGCCAAAGTGCAAAGAAACACCGTTTACCTTCCTGCCGCAGTGATACCTATTTATCTACTTGCACTGGTATGCTTTCAAACTCCTAGGTTGGTAGAAGCTAGGACAGAGCCAACCTTCTGATCGGCAAGCCCAAGAGGCTCAGTGGTTTAGACCACAACACCACCCACATCCCCATTGCTCCATCTAATGACAAACTGATTGAGTGCCTTTCAGTTTGGATGCTCCACAAGCACTGTATTTCAGTTGTCAACACTACAGGAAAAAAGCATTATAGTGCTGAGCTGCTGAGGTTCCGGGCTCGTCAGCTGGAAGCTGTTAGAGGGAGAGAGAGAAACTCCCAATTGCTTATTCCTCTACTCCCCACAATTCTGGAAGCTACCAACTTATTTCCTTTAATACTGAACTTTGCAGCCCAAAAATGATTTGAAAGAGGACCCTCAACAATAGTGCTAGATACAATAGACCCTCAAGAGCACTCAGTCTCAAGATAGATGTATGGGGAGGTGGACATAAGTTTTTTGGCAAGTTGGGTATACAGAGATGGACATACATTTCCAAGAGCATTATTGAGTTCCTTGGTGGTCTATTGGTTAGGATTCAGCACTCTCACCAAGAGTGTTTATTGCAACAGAACTGGATGTAAAAATCCCAGTCAGTTCCAATAAACCACAACACTTGGCTATTTTGTATTTTCACTTTAAAAGCAGAAATAGGATAATGAATGGGAATAATGAATATGCACTGTAAAATGTTTCTACAGATGCTTAACTGTTACATGCAAGGCAAAGAAACATCTATTTTGCATGCGGAAGACAAAATATTATGGACATTCAGTTCCGCTGCCATTTACCTTTGGATCTCCAAGAATCGCAATTCCAATTGACAGCTTCCTTTTCTGTCCTCCACTTAACTTTTTTGCTTGGTTATCTTTTATGGGCTGCATATCCAAATCTAGTAAAACTCTCTGGACCTTTAAAAATAAGGATTAAAAGTACTTAGCGGTAACCTCAATTTACTGGGACATCTACCAAGCTTGCTTAGAAAACATTAAATATAATATGTTGACCTTAATTAAATATGATTGCATGCACTGTGCAGCTTGCATCCAATTAACTCACCTCTTGTATCATATCATTGGGGGGTATCCCCTTAATTGAGGCAACTATTGACAAATTTTCTTGCACTGTTAATACATCAAAATATATATCTAACTGCTGGCAAACTCCAGTTATTCTTCTTGCTTCTAACATTTCATCTATTTCAGAAACTCTATATCCATAGATTGATGCAAAACCTAATGGGGAAAAAATACAATTAAGATAGGCAATGATGCAGAAAAGAAATCTTAAGACCACTGGAATTGCAGCAGGGACTTAGCTGTATAATAATAATAATAATAATAATAATAATAATAATAATAATAGTTTTATTATTTATATCCCATTCATCTAGCTGGGTTTTCCCAGCCACTCTGAGTGGCTTACAGCGTATCTAAAACACAATAAAAACATCAAACATTTAAAACCTCCCGATACAGGGCTACCTTCAGATGTCTTCTAAAAGTTGTGTAATTCTCTATCCCCTTGACATCTGAAGGGAGGGTGTTGCACAGGGAGGGAGCCACTACCGAGAAGGCCCTCCACAGGAGTGATTCTGCACTTGTTGTTCTATGAACTAAATCAAGTAGTTCCACCTGTTTAATTCTTCCTAGAAAGACTCTTTCTTTACTAGTCCCCAGATCAGATAAACTAGACACACTTTGATGATATTTACCATCAGAAGGTGGACACAATCCACAAAGAATGTGCATTAAGGTTGTTTTTCCTGTTCCACTATGTCCAAGTAATGCTGTTATTTGACCCTCATATATGTCAAAGGATAAACCTAAAAAAGGAAAGGAAAGGAAAGAAGAATGAAGTGATTTGGGGTGGGGGTGAGGGACAGAGATAAAAGCTGTAAGAAAGTGCTTCTACATGCCTCCTTATTAAATGTTCGAAACCCTGCCATACAGAGTACAGTCCCACTCACCCTTAAGAAACTATCACAACATAATATAACATATATTAGTTAACATATTTAAACATCCAGAAGAGTTAATAATCAGTGAGGTTTAAGAGAAGCTTGTTCAAGTGCTATATCATCGCTTCTGCTGTCCCTATATACTAAACAGCAGCAACCAAAGTACAAGGACTCCCACTTGTGGCAGAGGGATGAAATTCTTACTTTTTAGAGCCTCGACAGTTTCACCTTTCTTAACAAATGTTTTCTGTACACTGTTGATTCTGAAAGAAGACAAGCTAATTTTATTTTTTTTATTTTTTTATAAAAAGGTAACACAGAACTCTGGCAGAATTTCCCTAGCAAAATAAAAAGTGAACAGTATAAAGGGATCAATATTTATTTTACCATAAATAATGGTTGCTTTGGTTTGCAGTGAAAGCTAACCTGCATATTCAAAAGAACTAGTTGGTTCACAGTAACATGCGGAAACCACTACATAACATTTCTTACACGACATTAGTTGAACCATGAAAATAATTGCTACTTGCAGTAGCTGCACATTCCAATCACTGAATCACTGCTACTTCAGACTTGCCTGATGTAAAAAAGGTAAAGGTAAAGGACCCCTGGACGGTTAAGTCCAATTAAAGGGAACTATGGGGTGCGGGGTTCATCTTGCTTTCAGGCCGAGGGAGCTGCCGTTTGTCCACAGACAGCTTTCTGGGTCATGTGGCCACAATGACTAAACAGCTTCTGGAGCAACAGAAGCGCACAGAAATGCCGTTTACCTTCCCGCTGCAGCAGCACCTATTTATCTACTTGCACTGACTGCTTTCAAATTGCTAGGTTGGCAGGAGCTGGGACAGAGCAATGAGAGCTCACCCCGTCGCGTGGATTTGATCAGCAAGCTCAAGAAGCTCAGTGGTTTAGACCACAGTGCCATCCGTGTCCCATGCCCTGATGTATTAATAACTGACATTAGCAACAGAAGCTAGAATGAAGCATAATCAGTCCATACCTGATAGCTTCTTTCCCCTGAAATTCAGAGGATACCGGTTCAATTATCTCATTGAAATCTAAGGTCCCGTTAATGCTGCTCTCATACAATTCTTTATAATTTCTGGTTCGCTTTAACCAAAACGATGGTTTCAGGAAGAAAAAAAAGTTTCTCCGCAGTCCATATTCTCCTGAGAAATAAAAAGAGAGAGAGAGGAAGAAAGGCCTGTAAATATTAACTACAGGCTGATCAAAGCATATCAATGCTAGGTGCTTTTATGTTCACTGATTTCCAATTATGGCTTACCGGTTTTTTAGATAGCTGAGAAAACTGTAAGGTTTATTCGGGGTTTAGGTCTTTATTAAGGAAAGTTTGTCAGTACTACAGAGCATGCACGTCCTTCAATTATCAGCGTAAACTAATGCCCAGTTGCTCTGCTCAAATGAATCAGGAGATACGTGTAGAGTATTTGCCTTTTCTGAACCCAACAGAAACACATATTTGGAAGTATTTATGGAACCATTTTGAACAGCTGCCTGGGAAAGTTGTTTCAAATTTATTTACGTTCTCGCAACACGGCCATGCAAATTTCACCCCACAGACTGGGCCAACCTAGGGGGTAAGAGCGAGAGGCAAAAACTAGCGGTGGGTAGTGCCCATTGGGATTAGTATGACGGGAGACAGGGAGGTCAACAGCAGGTGGCGCCAAAGCCAAGCAGAGCCAACTAATTCCACTCTTGCCCCCATCCTCCTCCCTGCCGAGTTCTGCAAGTGCAGCACTGAGACTAAGGAGCAGCAGGCTGGCAGACAGTGCCACCCCCAGGACGGGGGGGGGGGGGACGGGGACTGGCTGATGGTAGACTGAGTTGGTGGAGAAGAGCTCCATTTGCCCTAATGGACCAGCCTCCATTGGCAACAACCAATCAGAACTCAGTTGTCTCAAGGCCATGCTATATTTGGATCTAAGATACAGAGGAAACTGAAGGTAAAGGTGTTCAATCTTAGGAAACGCAAATGGCTATTGATTCAGTCCCCACCATGACAGTGTAAATCAAAAGAAGGTTCTTTTCCTTTTCGCCAGGGCTAATGAAGACCAAACAGAGGCTCATGCTGGTGTGGGCAGATAGCAAACTATCACGCGCCTAATTAGGTGTCAGCATACATGCCTCTCAATTCCCAAACAATCTTTTAATTACAGCCGCCAGTTTATGCCATGGTTTGCCCCCTCTGTGCACTTGCACCGAGAGTGTACACACTGCATAGTCACCTGCTAAGCAAAGCTAAAAGAACCACATAATTCTGGGGCATGTGCAAAGGCCCCAGCCCATCCAAGCAGTAGCAACAGATTCCCAGCCAGGCAACTTATCAGGCACACCAGCCTACCTCCAGTAATGCATTTGTGTCAAATGCCTTCAGACAGTTGTTTGGGAATACACATCTGCTGTCTGTGCAGCTGCACAATGCTTTGCATTGCACAATACTAGCGGTGCATAGAAATCCTTCTTTCACCCATGAGCATCTCTGGCTAAAGATCCAGGGGTGGAATCCTATTTATGCTTTCTCATTCTCTCTTATGAAGGATGGGGATAACCCACTGAACAATTTCCCACTTAAGTATTAGAACAGGGATGCACCTATACAGGTGGGCATTGAACCGACCGGATGTTGTCCTACCAGATGCTACCAACTTTATGCTGTGTTAGGCAATGTTTAGCACATACGTGCGTGTATGCTAAAACCAATCATACCTGGAATCACCTGATCCAGGTAAAGTGCTAGGAGTAGATAAAGCATGCTGTCCAGGGCCAATAGTGATAGTGCAATAACTAGAGGGTAAGGACCATGGCTTAAATTTGAGAAAACGCTTCCTCCTTCATAATCTTCCAGATGCATCACCTGCAAACAAATACAGAAGTTATAGTAATCCAGCGTATTAATCCAGCGTATTTTCTTTTAATTCTTGAATGATTCTGTGTACATTGCAGAAGCCTTTGGCTATGTGCAATAAAACTGACTGACTATAGAAGTTATAGATACTATGGAACAGAATTACTTTATTTAATATTATCAGGGGAACTTTTCTAACTGGCCATCAAGGCAGCCCTGTTTAGGGAAGTTTTTAATGTCTGATGTTTTATCGTGTTTTTAATATTCTGTTGGGAGCCTCCCAGAGTGGCTGGGGAAATCCAGCCAGATGGGCGGGGTATAAATAAATAAATGAAGAAGAAGAAGAAGAAGAAGAAGAAGAAGAAGAAGAAGAAGAAGAAGACGAAGTTACAGTTGTTATTTGTGTGAAACTGGACACACAACACTCTGCATTTTTGAGAGGAAACAATGAGCTTCAAAATGAACCATTAATGATTGTTGCAGGTACAGTGAATGCCATCCCATGGGGAACAGAGTAAGCACATGTTCCATGGGAAATGAGAGCTTGAACATTGCCCCTGTAACAGGAATGGTGAACCTCCAGACCATGATATCATTTCACCCAGACCTCAGCGGCCTCACCTCAAGCCATGCCTGCTCTGGTCAGCCTAGCAATGATACAACAGGAGAGGGGACCAGAATACCTCTACCACAGTTGGGAGTGGGGAGTGCAACTTTGCAACTTCCCCAATTCCCATGGCTTCCTTGGCTGCCTCCTCTTGGCTTGTAGCGCCGTGAGGAAAGCAGGGATGTAAACAAGCACACTAGCCCAAGCAACAAAGGCCACAATGCCACACTCAACCCCCCCCCCCACATTCCATGACTGAGAATCCAAGCCAGGCAGCTGGCCTGTCTCTACTTAGCTTCGCATAAGAGAGGGAGGGGAAGAGGAGAATAGAAGGGTGTGAATGTGCATTTATTCTGGTCCTACCTACCGTATTTTGCTGGAATGCAGACCCTAGCCGGTTCCAGCTGAGGTTACTGAGAACATGGAAGGAGAAAGGTTTATATAGTGCATGGGTGGTGAACCTAACCACTGACTATCTTGGGAAAAGGTTAGCAGTCACATTTTCACAGCGGCAAAACAGTACACTTAGTACAAATGTTTACAGCAGAAACCTCCTTTCGGGGGGCTATCTATGTTTGTTGTTTTTGCTTAAGTCCTCTGGAACCTTAAAGACTATTACTATTACGATGATGATGATTTAAATTTGTATACTGCCCTTCATCTGAAGATCACGAGGCGCTTCGCAAGATAAAAATACAAAATGAGAACACAAAATACATACCAAAATAAAAACAAAAACAAAAACCATTAATTCTCCTACATCAATAATTGTGGAGACACATTATTATTGGTTTGTATACTAGCAAAAGGAAAAGGCTAATTAGAGCGATGCAAATGACAGGAAGCCAGTGTAATTTGTCCCAGAGTAAAAAAAATGCTTTGGGACATATCCCAGGGTTGTTGAGCTATTTGGGGGGAAGTTGTTGACATTTGGCCGGTTTTCCGAAATTCCCCTGGGACACTAGTTGAAATCCCGGACACGTCTGTGAACATCCTATTCCTAACTCCATTCAGGGGTAGGGCTGATGTCAGGCTTTAAACAAGCCTTTAAAATAAAAGTTTGACTAGGTCATGTGACTGAGCTCAAAGGAGTTTGGAATAACGCTAAGTCTTCCCCTGCCCTGCCCCTACCATACCCACAGAATGCCCTTGGGGGGGGGGGGACTTATCCTGACCTGACTTCAATTCAGCAGGTTTCAGCTGGCTATGGGACTTATACTGGCATATCTCCAGCTGAGCCAAGATGAGGGAATTCAGCTTGCATAGCCCTGGCTCAGCCCAAGATCCAGCTATTCCAAATTTACTCATCCCAGAGAGTGCTGGGTGTGGGTTGCAGATTTATTCTGGCTCTGGTCCCCCCAAAATATCTGCCAATGTTAGTGGATGAGAAAACCATTGATAATAAACAAGCAACACGTTCACTGCAAGTTTAAGAAATGACAACTCCGTGTCACACATTTTTTACACTGAGGTGAAATCTTATTATCCTATCTGGTATTTAAGCGATAGTGAAGTTACTATTCATGGAAACCCATATACCAGCACTGATTAAATAGGGAACTTTACTAACCTGTGCAACACCAACCAAAAATGTGCACTGACACAGAGGACTTAGTAACCAGACATATGACTTTGGAAAATCCTCCAGCAGGACGACTGTCAGGCCCACAAAACCAAAAGCCAGGGTGGTCAGAAATTCAACCGTACCAACGTATTTTGATTTTTTGAAGAGAGGGGTCAGCATAAATGCAAAGAAAACCTGAACAGAAACAGAACATTTATTTCAGTGCACAAGAAACCTCGATTAAAATTGCTGAAATCATAATTTGTGTAGACAATTTGGAACAATTACAACGTATTGCTCTCTTAATATCTATAATGTACCTGATCCAAGAAATCAACTGGCCATCATCCTGAGGATCTTTTCCTAAGAGTGTTATAGCTTTTGATATGCTGGCTGAATTTGCACATGATGTTAAACCATTGTTTACTGTGTGCATGAACAGAAATGAGCCCACACAAAAACCTGGGGTCGCATGCTAAGGACTTTGCCAGAGTTACATTTCATTTTTTACAACTTGTGGCTTGTCATGACATGCAAACAAGGAATCGTGGTTTGAAATGGACAGTGATTAGATAAACAAGCCAGCTTCATAGCCTATTGTTTGAAGATGTTTGTTCTGAAACTGAAAAACCAAAACCCCTGGCCTCACAGGAGGCAGATGATAAATTTGTAAATAAATTAATCTTAGTATCCACAGAGTGCATTCTGCTACCCACCATTGATTTATTTAAATGCCTGCAAGCATCAAGAAACAAAAAATCAGGCATAGGCAAACTCGGCCCTCCAGATGTTTTGGGACTACAATTCCCATCACCCCTAACCACTGGCCCTGTTAGCTAGGGAGTTGTAGTCCCAAAACATCTGGAGGGCTGAGTTTGCCTATGCCTGCAATAAATTGTTTAAAAGTCAAAAGACTTAAAACACTCAGAAACTACTGGAATAATCCAGGTCCACTAAAAATCAGTGGTAATGTTTCCAAGATGAACTGCACCCTTGGCTAATGGATAATTAATAACTCTTTAAAAGCTGCCATCTTAAAATAAGACTGCAGTGAATAAGTAATGCAGTTCATTCTAATATCAGGGAAGGGTTATGTGGTAAGTAGCCATTTGAATACATTCAACAGCAAATGAAAAATAATGTCTGCCAAAATGTATAAGCAAATGTAACTATTCAGGACCTCTTATGTCAAAGAGGTAGGGTACCTACTGCTATTCACAGCAGAGGAAAAAAACACATCATAAAAAAACCTTTATGCCAATATAGCAAGGACTCCAAAACACAGTACTCTCAATATACTGACAATGAGCACGAACACATACACACACTTACGGAAGATATTCCATACAGGAAAAAAAGAAGAAATATCACAAAGCTGCTACTTTTGGGAAAGAGCGAAGAGAATGTTGCAATGACCGACATGAGAAGGGACATGACAAATATCAGACTGGTATACAGTAGGACCCAAGAAAGCCTAGAAAGAGGAGAAACACAATGAAAGTTCATGAATTTCAAGGTCATCTGTACAACATACAGATAAAGATACTTTTTCTGTGAGTCCTTTGAATGGTCATCTGGGCACGTCTCAAACCTGGTTTCTGTACCTGAGAAGAGCAAGTTGGGAACTTTCTAGGAAGGCCAAAGCCTTCCAATCTCGGTTCTGATATAGTTTGGGGCTAAAATGGCCTTTGCCAACTATCTACGCTAGATAATATACAGGGAAGTAATGGGGTCCCTCTGAGTTCTACTAGAATGCTCAGTGGCTTTTTATGTCACTGGCCATTATGTCCAACATTTGGCTTGGAGACACCATTTTTCAGTGGCTTCAGTCCTGCTTGGTGAAGTGTCCCCAGAAGGTGATTTGGGGGGACCACCGTTCACCCCTTTGGCAATGGCCTATTTAGCATCTATTTAGCATCTATTTTAAATCATCATTCACGAAGTCACAGGAAATGGTGAGCCGGGGATTTTGACACCCAGCAATATTTCTCCATTTCATCTAAAGCCAAAAAGGGTCTACATCGTTGCTGGGGTGGTCTGAACGTAGGCTAACAAACCAGGGCTGGAACAAAACAAGACAAAATTACTGTTGGCCAACCTGAATACAGTTGGACTTACTTTTGAGTGAACATGCAAAGGATCGTGTTAGAAGAATTTTTGTAAGGGAACTGACAGAGGGAAGTTATCGATGCTGTTATTGTAAGAACAGCCAGAAGAGAACCGAACTGGAAGGTGCTTGCCCTGTCTCTCAATTCACTGCTCTATCCAAACAGAAGGGTAGTTCTAGGAAAATCCTGAACTTGCCCAACATAGGTGCAGAACTCAGATGTGATACCCCAGAGACCATGAAGAACAACAAACTGAAGCCAAATGCAATACATGCTACTCAATGCTGCACAAAGTGATAAGGCCCTAAAATGAGCCCTCGCGTGAATCTCAAATGAATGGAGCACATTGTGGCACAGATATTGAAATGAGTTCAATAACATTTTAATCCAAAAGGTTCTAAAGTACATAATTCTCCCGAACTTTTTCAAAACAGCTGTCTCAGAAATTCTGCCAACTATTTGTGTCGGCCCAGTATACCTGAACGAGTGTCTCCACCCCCATTGTCCAACCCGGACACTGAGGTCCAGCTCCGAGAGCCTTCTGGTGGTTCCCTCACTGCGAGAAGCAACATTACAGAGAACCAGGCAGAGGGCCTTCTTGGTAGTGGCACCCTCCCTGTGGAACGCCCTCCCATCAGATGTCAAAGAAATAAACAACTATCAGACGTTTAGAAGACATCTGAAGGCAGCCCTGTTTAGGGAAGTTTTTAATGACTGATGTTTTAATGTATTTGTAATCTTTTGTTGGAAGCTGCCCAGAGTGGCTGGGGAAACCCAGCCAGATGGGTGGGGTATAAATGATAAATTATCTTCATCATAATCATCATCCTTTGGCTTAAGATAAGGAAAACAACATTGATGGGGGTGGGGGCGGGGAGAGAGAGAGAGGTTTCCTTTCCAGACCTCTCCACAACAGAGGAACTGCAACAAGTCAGAACTAACCCTGCCCCCCAAGACCAGGGCTACATAATGGTACCCAATCTAAGCGTTAGTTGACCTCTGGAAATGAGGTATAAGATCCTGGCCTGGGGAAACAATTTGCAAGGCCTCTTGGAATTCATATTGAGCAAAAGGGTGGCAGCATCATTAGGATAATAGGTTTTTCTTTACCATGCACCATTGGATCCATTTTGGAGCCTTTGGCAGAGCTCATATCAATAATGGCGGCATATGAAAAATCAACAATGGCTTTGAGAGTAAGCTAAGCCCTTGTGATCTGTTTGTCCTTGTTTGTGGTAGGAGGAGGAGAAATGCTCGAGATAAGTCTCCTCCAGATAAACCACATGCTGTAAACCACGCTAACCCAAACCACAGCTTAGCTCAAAGTAGGAAGATTAGAAGGAGCAAAGCAGCTATGATCTCGTCTCTGAGAGCCTACGCAATCACACTAAAACATGGCTTTGGCTTTGCATTACTATCCATGCTGTTTACTTAACATCGAAGAACTAAGGCACATACATACCAAAAGGCAGTATCGTGGAGACCCATGATCATTAAAAATTCTTTCAATTTCTTCTCCTTTTCTGCCACGATATGAATTGCCAAATAATAACCAAAGGGGGAAAAGGCAATTACTAAATAAATTAAAATGATTGCACGAGGGAAATTGTCTATTTCCATAATGGCAGACTCTCCCATCATGACCGCGTTTGTTAGTTTCAGGTCTTCCAATAGCGAATGATTAGTCTTCAGCTAAAAAAGAAAGAAAGAAAAGGAAGGGAATGTTAAAATCAGTTTCTATGCTGCCCCTATTAAGTAAACTTTAATTCCAAAATCATTAAAACAAATATAACAATATGTGTGCTTTAACCTAGTTTAGTAATCCAGCTAAATCCCATGGAACTCAAACATTTTTGAGTTTCACAAAACTGATTTCTTAAATGCTTGCTTGCTTTATCTATTTCACTCTATGAATCTTGGGCTTCTTGAGCAGAGGAAAAGTCAAATAAATTAATAAAAAATGAATTTCAGACAGAAAACATGTCCATACTACAACCTGTGATGCTGCATTATCACCAACTTTTCAGGTTTTCCAAAAACTGATTCATATCTATGTCAAAGCATTCCTGGAACTAGTTCAACATGCCAAAATCCACTTAAAAACAAAACAAAACAAAGAACGGCCTTATTTTATTTTTATTTTATTTTAGCCATATAAACCAAATAGCAAAATAGAACTTCATGAGACAAGCACATGAAAACTAAACCAAAGCAAAACTGGCATGGGATGTTACATTCACAAGCAAAAATGATAAATGCTCAGAAAGCATCCATACAGTGCAGTCATTAGAAGTAAGTTCGTTTTGAGTTCTGTGAGATTCTCAAGTGCTTTGTTGTGTTTATGGGCTTCCAGTCTTGCTTCCACGTCCAATTCAAAATGCTGTTTTTGACATGATGGCAGAGTGATATATAGAAAATTGCATTATGTGAGACATTTACCTGTAGGTAAATGTTTCATGTAATAGAATTTTCATGTGTTTGTTTTTTTGAAAGGGAAACAAAGGCCACCTTTTTTGCCTCTGTTTGGTGAGATTTTATCGAATACATTAAAAATTTAAAAATTACATTTGTCCCTTCTCCAAGCTTCTCAAGAAATTTGGGATAAGTAACATCCAATTGGTTGAAAAATTTTCTTGATGTAATACAGAGCCTTTTATTCTTGGTTCTCCTTGTGTCTCTAATGGTTTCAGTTATAGGTTGGTGTTTCTGCATATCTTGTAAGTCATGTGTGCCATACCTCTTGTTTTCTCATTTCTTATGATGGTACTCTCCACCTACCTGTCTGCTGTATCTTATCGAAAATATCCAGTTAACCAACTTTATCGACACATAACACAGTTAATGTTGCTTGCACGTATATCCACAATACCCATTTGGGTGGACGTATATGGCATAACTCAGAAAAAAACGTTTTATATTTGGCTAACCATTGGCCTTGATATCTTTATAGAAATCATCATATACACTTGATTGATAGTCACCATGAAGGCAAATGTTATTGCCATTCATTTGAGCAAAAGCCCTCCATTATGTGAAATGCCTTACAATGCAAGGAAGAAAGTACAATGATTTTTAATAGATCAACTCTTCTTGAACAACAGTGATTCAGGGCATTACACATTCTCATTCTTTTCATTTACTTGTATAATTGCTGCATCAATACTGATCTGTAGAGCAGTGAATCCATTGCGCCAGTACGTTTCAGCTTCACATATCTTGGAAGGGCTTGGGCAGCTGGCTGTGGAAAAACAAATTCTAAGATGAGAAACCTAAACTTTCTCTGTTAATTAGCCAAAAGCAAAAAGGCTGACATAAATTCTGATGACAAAACCCTATGAATTTGTTTTATTGTCACCGAGCTAGATTTTGCCCAGTGATTCTATGCTATGGGAACAAAAATGTGGGTTTGGTTGTCTTACTTAACACACTCTTCTACCTAAACACTCTAGGCAGCTTCAAAAAATACATTCAATAAAATAACAAAGAAAAAGCATCAGCAAAAAGATTAGCAGTTGCTCAACCAAAAACAACTGTCTTGAAAATTACTGTTGCAAGTTGCTCCCATGACTAAAGCTGTTAATATTATAAGGGGTACACATACATACATACATACATACATACATACAGGTATTACCTCTGGATTCCATATAAATTGCAGATACTGGAACCTTTGCAGGAGGAAATCTGAGATGGTAGGACATAGAATCCTTGAAAATTACACCCACAAATTTTCGAGGGTTACGAAAATTAGCCTCTTGCATTCCCTCCTCACTTAGAAATTCTTCTGTAATTATTCCTGCAAAATATAAAAGTCTCTCTTAGCTACTCTCAACTATGGACATCTATATCAACAGAAGGACAATTCAGGACATTAGCTGCTGCCTCATTTGTTAGCCCAAAGCCTAGAAGGCCGTTGTTTTTGTTTTTACAAATACCGGTATGTGCTGGAAAGGGCAGCTCTAGCTTTTCAGGCAGCATGGGAACCCCTGAAGTTATTCAAAGCAACAGACAGCAAAGTGAAAATTGTAAACTCGTATGAATATCATGTCCTATACATGAGCCTAGCAATTGCATGCTTCAAAAATAGAAAAGTACTTTTTCCGTGGACCGATTCTATAGATTAGGGCTCTGAGCCCCTGGCAAATGAAGTGCAAGTGTTTTCTACTCAATCAAATGGAAATATAATGGCAGAGCCCAGATCTTTTGCTCTCAAGTAACATAAGGCATGGGGGCAGGTCACTTAAGACTCAGGATGCCAATGTCCCTGGAGGGATATTCACCCAGTTTTTCCAATAGGAGAAAGACAAATCTTGAACTTGTTTTCTTTGTTCCTGGAAGGTATAACTGCTATGTTGCTTATTAATGTGATTCAGGCAGTGGCACAGGAATAGTAGTGAAAACTCCCTTGGTATGCAGCAATGAGAACACTGTATAGTAGGAAGATGTATTCTTCAGGGCCTCTGAGGCAGTCTTCTAACATCAGTGACAAGTTGAATAGTGGGAAACAATGGAGAACAGCACATTGGGAGATAAGATTCTAGTGAGAGAGAAAAGAAACCTTCCTCCTTAAATATGTCTGTCTGAGCCCTTATATGTCGCTGAGCTGGATGTAAGAGGGATTCAGTAGTCGTGTAGGATTAGATACTATGAACAAAATGTGAAGTCAAAGGCTTTGAGAATGTAGTGTTTACACAGGAGAAACACTCTTCCATGCAGAAAACGTACTCGATAAATCATTCTGATAACTGCATCTGCCAAGTAAATGCAAAGGGAAAAGGCAAAACACGTTTATGGAGCAAACAAAAAACAAAAAAAGTAGAATGAAAGCTCACAATACCTTCTGTAAAGTATTCTGCAGACATTTTGTGCATGATTTTTCTTGTCTCATCATTCGCTGGTGTGTAGCCAACAATTAACTCAGAGATGCTGGAGTGATCCACAGAATAAAGATCAGAATCAGGCACCTCATCATATTTCTTGTTTGGATACATCATGCTCATTAATATTAGCCAAAATAAAAAGAAAAGTGGAAGTAGGACTTCCTGCACAAATGAAATGAATAAGTTAAATGGGTAACAGTAACTGACAGTAGCCACCTAAGGCTGCATTCCTGTACCTAACCCCATGGTAGGCAATAAGCTTAAATATGCATAATAAACAGGACTGTACCCTTTGCACAAACTTGCTCAGTATAAAAGAAGTACATCAAATTAATCAACATTATTCAGATAAATTCAAAACCCTTAGAAGCAAATAATCATGACTAGTGGGTACAGCATCTCAACAGACTTAAATGAGAACCAGCGGGAGGGAAATTTGTTACACCAAGTCTGGGGTTGGTGCAAAATTGCTCTGTCAACAGCTACACCCACTGCAGATTGAAAGGGTATAGGATACGGCATGTCTATTCTACTCTAGCAGCACCCATGTCCTTTGCATGATTCTGCCCCATTCTGGCAGTTCCATTGGCAAATGCTCTTTGCAGAACAGCTCTTGGTCTACAGCATTGCTCCTAATATTGTCTCGCAGTCAGTGTGCCCTTGATGATTCATAATAACAAAAAGCACAGTCAGCTGCAGCATGGGTAGAAAAGCACCAAGGCTTCTCCTGAGATTGTGGCAGTACTGAAATGACGGTGTGATTACAGCAATTCACATGGTTACACTGTTTTCCTACTGAGCTCATGATAATCATCGTATACATTCCTTATACTTGCAAGTTCCACTTTTTAGAAAACGAGGAGCACAAAGGATTAAAATTGGCTAACTAAAACACTGCCTTTAGCATAGCCCATCACATTTAAGCAATTTTGTTTTTTGATGAAGGAACCCAAGGGCAAATCTGAAAGATCTTTTTAAAACACAGCCCCAAGAATTAAAGAAATGCCGTTAAACCCTCAGCAACATTTTCAGATAAATCTAGAAAACACAGACAGCCATAAACATTAGAATACTGCTGTTCAGCTCACCTGAACACTGCTCTTTTTCGTCCTCCATTTAACTAGGCAGTTCTTGTATAAAAGAGCTCTGGTTTGTCGCCACACTCCCACATGTCTCGGAGCATCTGTAGGCATTTTTCACACGTGGCCTGAAAAGCAAGCAAAAAGCATGAGGCGTGCTACATAAAATGAATTTGTACCTTTTAAATGCCCAATGTGCATATTATTAATTGTAGAATAATGAGCAGACTCTTACAGGAGCTTTGAATAATTTCATAACTACCCAAGGCTGCCTTCCATAAGAGTTTTCCATCAATGATTCTACACTATTTTGAGTCATTTATTACAAAATTCAATTATTATTTTTTTGTAAATGTCAAATGGGGCGGGGGTGAATCACATATTTTAAGCAGGACATCACAGAAACTAAGAATCTAAGGGAGCAATCAAGAAAGAATAATTTAAAAGTCTAAATTGGAGGGGGTAGAAGTAAAAAACCTTTTGGTATCATTACATAGGGCCTGTGGAAGTTTTCAAGACAAATATGGGTGTTGAACACAAAAAGGGTCCGTATCCCCACACTTTAGTTAATTTTGTGATGAACAAACAACCCTCCAAGTCCAGATGTTATAACACTATATTTATTTAGCAAAATTCCATCAAGCTTTATGTTTGCACATGATCAGAAATACTCTTCCACTCCAGCCAGCTTTGCAAGCACAGGAAAAGCTACTACAGTGGTACCACGGTTCTCGAATGTCTCCATTGATGAAAGTTTTGGAACCCAAACACCAAAAACCCAGAAGTAAATGCTTCTGTTTCCGAATGCGCCTCAGAAGTCAAACAGCTTCCGCTGAGTGTTTTTCAATTTTCTCAACTGAATTTGCAGACAGCCCTTTGCGCCTCAGTTTCCGAACGTTTCGGAACTTGAACGGTCTTCTGGAATGGATTACGTTTGAGAACCAAGGTACCGCTGTAAAACTGGACTTAACAATACTTTTTAAAAAAGGGCCCCAATGTTACCGGGACATCCCAGATTTACATAAGCAACCCCAGCTTCTGAAAGTAATCCTGGATGTCCCATTTTGGCCAACACCACCACTGCCACAGTCTCCACCTGTGGTGGTGCTGCCCTAGCCAAGGCTCTGGGCTTTTCCAGAAGCGTGCTGACAACACACTTCTGCTGTACCACGAACTCCACCTCTACCGCATCATACAATACAATAGTCTTTATTGTCACTGTCCCATATAGAACAACGAAATTGAAAATCTACATCAGACATTGAGAAACCAACAATCCTGCTATCCCAGCCTGGTTAGCCCCCTAAAAACTCTGATACCCCATAATTAAATACAATATACTCCCATAGAGACTACCTTACACTGTGTTTAAAACCAAAATTGCATTTGAATAGAGACTGTTTCTCAGGCAGCTACTCCTAGTCTTTATAACCCTGTACCTTCTTCCAGAAGGCAGAAGCTGAAAGAGATCATTTCCGGGGTGTGCACTATCCTGCACTATCTCTGCAGCTTTCTTATGGCACCTGGAAGCATAGATTTGGGAAGGTGGAAAGAGTGCACCCAATTATCCTCTCTGCAGTCTTTACAACCCTGGACAACATTGTTTTTCCCCTGACCGTGCATCATGGTCTTTGCCTGCAACCACAGGCCACAAACAGTGGTGGAGCGAGGAAGATAAGGTGGAGGCGGGGGGGTGGGGGTGGGAAGACAAGCAGGGGGATGGGGAGTGTCCCGAATTCCTCTCGGGAAATGTTGGGAGCGTATGAAAAGAAAATGTACAGTTGTTACAATTGCTTATTTGTTGCTGTGATGGAGGAGTGCAGAAGGAGCAATCCAGCCTGACACTAGCGCACTGCTCACCCATGGTACGCCATGGTAGATGGCTTACCATGTCTTATAATGCCATCAATGAATTTAATGGTGCTCTATGGTAAGCATTACAGACAAGGCATGGTTAGGTTTCTAATGTTTGCATCTTTTCTAAGCCTCCGTCCTCGGGAACTTTGAAAAAAGAAAAGGAAAGGAAAAGATTGAAAATCCCTGTGATTTAGAAAGAGAACGCACTGCCCTTAGGAATACTGCATATCAACTGTCTTCTGAGAAGCCAAGTGTGACTGAATGACAACAGTGCCAAACAACATTGACGTGTGCGTGTGTTTTTAAATGTTACTCCCATCACAAACATTATACAACTATGGCTCCACTCCTGACCTAGTCTCCACAAAAACAAACAATTTATCAAATCATTAAGTTTTCCTGAAATAAATGCTTGCTATTTATTGCTTTTTAATTGAATAAGCCACAGACAGACAAAATCTGAGAACTCTACTCTCTTGCTACCGAAACTACCAAGGCAATGAAATTACAGTGGTGCCTTGCAAGACGAAATTAATCCGTTCCGCGAGTCTCTTCGTCTTGCGGTTTTTTCGTCTTGCAAAGCACGGCTATTAGCGGCTTAGCGGCTATTAACGGCTTAGCGGCTTTAAGAAAAAGGAAACAAACTCGCAAGAACTCGCAAGACGTTTCGTCTTGCAAAGCAAGCCCATAGGGAAATTCGTCTTGCGAAGCGACTCAAAAAACGGAAAATCCTTTCGTCTAGCGAGTTTTTCGTCCTGCGAGGCATTCGTCTTGCGAGGTACCACTGTACACAGATAGACTCAGCTCACTGACAACAGACTGCTCTGCTTATTAGTAAAGCTTCAAGCAAGGACTGCATTTTGTGCATAGTCTTCCTGCTGCTCTGCATCATTTCAAAGCACTCACCACTAGCTAGTTGGCATGGGGAAGGACAGACCGCTGCCTAGAAACACTTTGATCAATCTGCCTGCCTGACACATCTATGTTAGTAATCTCTGGCATCTTGTTATCCTAAAAAGAGGAAACAAGTCCTTATACTGATTTTCTGTTTACTGCATATGATGTTGGCAAAACTGTGCCTCTAAAAGAATATAAGAAGCCAATGACTTCTAATTATTATTATTTTTACAATATCTGTCTGGCATCCCAGACTTGAAAGTCATGACATCTGCAGAAGAATCTATGAACTGTCCACTGTAACTCAAGTGTCATGGATCGCTGGGAACCCCTCTCTAGAGAAACAAGGAGGGAATAAAACAAATATAAGTTTTTTTTAAAAGGAAGGAAACAAATATTCTTAACACAACATTCACTAACTTCTAGCATCCAGTAGTCACAAACAATGTCTCTGTCTTGCCCAGAGATCAAGAGGTCAGAACTAAAGGTTGCCCCTGCCTTCTCGGGACTCAAGAGCAAGGCAATGGTATCGTATATATACACATCACAATCTGTATTCCTCAGTACAATAAATACATATTATGGTAAGGTAAGGTAAAGGGACCCCTGACCATTAGGTCCAGTCGTGACCGACTCTGGGGTTGCGGCGCTCATCTCGCTTTATTGGCCGAGGGAGCCGGCATACAGCTTCCGGGTCATGTGGCCAGCATGACTAAGCCGCTTCTGGCGAACCAGAGCAGCACATGGAAACACTGTTTACCTTTCCGCCGGAGTGGTACCTATTTATCTACTTGCACTTTGACGTGCTTTCGAACTGCTAGGTTGGCAGGAGCAGGGACCGAGCAACGGGAGCTCACCCCGTCACAGGGATTCGAACCACCGACCTTCTGATCGGCAAGTCCTAGGCTCTGTGGTTTAACCCACAGCGCCATATTAAAAATACATATTAAAAGTACCAACAAAACACACAGTACTGACCCAATCCATGGATTTTCCAATAAAATTTACTCAACAGGCTACAGAACTTCAACTTGTAATCACCGATTTATTTTTACAGGTCTCAAACCTGTTTCAAAACCAACACTCTGAGCTACAGACATTTAAGTAGAACTAAACCAAATACATTACTAGACCACCCATGCATGGATTCCAGACCCCACCGGTCCAGACGTTTCCACCAGAGAGGTGTCTCTCAATTTTAGGGACAAACGTGGCAGTTCATACAAAGGTCCAAACTCCCAAGAAAGACCACAGGAATGTGAACTCACCTGTGTTGCTCCTTTGGTCAGCTCTAAGAGTATCAGGGCCTTGGCAACATCAAGCAGTGTGGTCTCTTTGGGGTCACCAAATTGTTATGGGCAAAAGACCGCCAGGGGTTCAGGCACAGCCAAATCACTTAGTCCCAACACTGATGAAAGACCAGGAAATGCTTCTTTCAAATGAAATCGGATTTTATTTCAAGCTGCAGACAAGAAAGGTGACAGTGAGACAAGCAACCAGAAAAGCTTGTTCAAAGCGGCATATGCAAGTAAACAAGAGAAGCGTTCAATACAAATGCTTATTTCAGTTCAACTCACAGACTGTTTGCATGTAATGCTCAACTATGGTTTGTTTTTACCATGATTTGTTCAACAAGTCATCTCAAAGATGAGCAAACAAACCGTAACTTATTTCTCACCTCTGCAGCTTAAAATTATCTGTCACTACTGCCCAAAAACCTCTTTAGAACATGGTGCAGAAAGTTAACCATATGTACACAGAGATGGCACATTTGCTATATAAAATCAATGTTCATTTACATCACTAATCTTGCTTCCCCTCTTTGAATAGTTTTTAATAATAATAATAATATCTTGAAAGGGAAGTTATCCTTCAAGCACATTTGTGTAATCTGACAGCAATTCCTCTCTATAAGGATCTGGCCTGTGAAGAACTCGGGTTAAAGGGATTTCTGACGAAGCTGACAACATTGGCTAGATGAGGCAATTTGCACAAAAAGGAAAGAGGCTTTTAGAGTCTCTCTGTGGACACACAGCATTGTGATCACAGCACTTTGCAATCTGGGCGTACTGAAATAAAAGCACTCAAGGAGGAGAAAGTGTGTGAAACCTCATCCGGGGGCCAGTAAGGCAGACTTAAATGTCATTATAGTAGGCAGATACACTTTACTTCAAGAAAGACAATTCCTGACCAGACAGAGGCATTCTGTTTACATATTTAATGCCCGTCATGTTTGACTGAAGCCTCTATTGAACTAAACTGTATTCTAGTTACCCCCTTTTGTTAATGATCCAGATAACTTCACATGTACAGTATTGGCTTACAGAAGAAGTACAGGCGACTTCAGCAAAGGAACCTCTTATTCCTTTTTACGTGGTGCTGTAATGCTAAATTAGCAGCGGCATCTGATGCAAATCTGAAGAAAGCAGGGGGAGTGTAGCATGGAGGTCATGCAAAGGTACTTAGCTAATCAGTCAGCCCAGCTGCAGTGCAGTGAAGCAGAGACATTACCCCCACACACACACAAAAACCTCCTTGCTAGTATGATTTTAGAAACCTAGAGCTAATGTTAGGGGTAACCTACAAGCATTTTGTAGGTCCTTGTTTGAATGCTTTTCACCCACAGCTTCTGAGAAATAAAATTCCAAGGTCTATATAGACTACACAACGGAAGAAGCAAAATGATTCATCTAAAATCCGCCAACAGTTTATTGGTAACGCAAGTTAATTGAAATTAGCCTGTATAGCTCTCACGTACAATCGTACTTGTACTTTGTAGGAAAAGATGCAAGATAATACATTGTCATTCTCCTTCCTCTTAATCCAATATCCACACATGATCAACCTGTGAGTATTACAGATCGCATCCCATCTTTTCTGCCACCTGCCTGTTGTTGTTTTTTTTTAGCAAATGGAACAGGATTACTCTTAAATCTGCTCAGAATATTGCCAATACGTCAAGAGATTAGGAAAAGCTGTGCACACTCTTTAAAAGTAGAATCACAATTTACAGGGCAAGAATCAGTTAAAAGATGCAGTACAAAGAGCATAGTACCTCAGTCATATGCTCATTTTGTTTCTCAGTCCAAACATTAATATGAACTATTTAAAGTAACATACTCCTAATTTGTTTATTTCTTTTAAAATACTTCTAAGATGCCATTAAGGGTCCAAGGATATGGTGAAGCATAAAAAAATACAGTGCAAACAACAATAAAAACTCAACAAAAGACAGTTACAATAAAGGGGAGGAGCGAACCACAAAAAATATGTATCAAAGAAATGGTAGTAAAAACATATGAGTTTTGGGATTCTCCTTATGCCTGAAGAACCCCAGCCGGCAATTCAACCCAAAAGTATGGAGCCACCACTGAAAAGGTCCTCTCCCTCATGCCAACTAGCCTGACAGCTCTCAGACACAAGCACTCCTAACAATATTTATTCAGAGTTACGCTTATTTCAGCTGAGGTCACTTGCAAAAAAGTAAGGTTAAGAAAGCAGGCTTCTGCTAAAGTTGCCATTTAACAAGGGAAACACAGTTTTACAGTGAGCCAGCCCAATGAGCAACTGTAGGAGATGCTGGCAAACAGAATGGCCACTTGTCTGAAGAAATCATAGTGGAATAAGCTATGCGATTTAATTTATTAATTGCTGATTAATTATGCACAAATATGCACATTAATAAAACAGTAGTTCTAATGGGATTATGGTTTGTTTTTTTTAAAAAGGAGAAGGCCGAGTGTTGCAGTCCTAGTGGCATGAACTGCCAAAGAATGGCTGGAATATAAACTTCAACATACCGGTACGTATTTCACTACTACAGACAACAGCTATATTACAGTTAGCATCAGAGGCTAACTGGCTGACAGCTGCTGGGAATCACCACTGGCAAAATGCAGTTAAGGTTCATGTTTTGCTTGTGGGCCTCTGAAGGGCAACTGGTTGGCCACCGTGAGAACAGAACGCTGAACTAGATAGGCCTTTAGTCTGATCCAGCAGAGCTTTTACGTTCTTATGCAGCACAGTCAGACCTTGGAAGTCGAATGGAATCCGTTCCGGAAGTCCGTTCGACTTCCAAAACGTTCGGGAACCAAGACGCAGAAGCTCCTGCAGCCAACTGGAAGCCGCGATGGACGTTCAGGTTCCAAAGAACGTTTGCCAACCGGAACAATCACATCCCGGTTGGCGGCATTCAGAAGCCAAAACTTTCAACTCGCAAGGCGTTTGATTTCCAAAGTACGACTGTACTGCCAAAAACTTACTCTGACACTATGCTTATGGCCTGCCAGAGGAAAATCAACGTTTTGTCAATGCAATCAACTTTCCACATGAAGCAGGCAATCACTGTCAATCAGCTAACATATATCCAGCGTGTTAGCCATGCAAGCCTGTTGCATTAAAAGCTACGGAAAGGCTTGTAATATATAGCATAGGCTTTTGCGGACTAGTCTCCACTTCAGATGCATTCAATTTTATGTAAGTTGTCCGATCTATACATACATAAGGTTGCATGGGAATGCAGATGGGGAATGTGTAAGCGATAAGGGATAAATGCAATACAAGACCAGACTGTGACAATTACATTAACGGTAAAATCATTATAGTGACCATTCATATTTGCAAAGCTGTGTTGACGATAACACAAATTTAATGGCAAGTTAATTAGCTGACCGTTCTTATTTGCTCTTCCAATTCAAATCTACCATATTTCATTTTTGTAAAACAATTTTTGTTTTTGTGAAAATCCAAACATAAAAAACCGTATTATAAAATATACAGCATATGAATATATTATTTAAATTTACAACAACAAAACAACAACAACAACATGTTGGACCTATCAAAATAATATATATGGTTCAATTATCATGGTATTTCATATTCCACTGATTATAAACAAACACCACTTTTCAATAAACCTGTCTGTTGAGTATCCTTTTAATCTGTACGTTTTGGTTAGAAATGTCAAATTTCCTCATACCAAAATATTCTCGAGGATTTCCAAGGTGCAGCTACCACTTATCTTGCTATCACACGTAAAACTCTTCGAAATTTCCAAGTCTTCCTGTCAGGTGTGACCCTTCAAACATCCCAGAAAGAGTCCTTTAGGATTTAACAGAACATCATATCCCATCATCTATTTTTATTGCTTCTCGAACCTCCTGCCAAAACGGCTTGACAAGACAGCAGCCCTAACATACATGTGTTCAATCTGCATTATTCACTTTTATCTTATGCCTTTGCGCCACAGGAAGATGCAGCATCAATTCAGGGCTTGGCATGCCATTGCAAAGAGAGCAGCTGGTGGCGATAGGGAAACCAGAGAATTAATTTGTGCTCTTGTTGGTCTTATTTTTCCCCCACAGCCTCTCTTTACAGTTAAACAAAATCACTCCCCAAAATCCTAACCAGAACCCAGAACGACTACAGTAGAAGCGAATTGTAAAATACAGCTGCTCCTCAAAGGAAAACAAGATGGCCTTTCCTTGTCTGCAGCTAGATATGGACTGTTCCTTCCCATAATCAAAGCATGTGCAGGCATGACCGCCTTCAAAAGATAACTGACGGTGGCTGCATTGATATCTTGACAGCTATCCACTCTGGCTGTGGCTCTAGAAGAACAGCCTTGGGATTTGTTCTTAAAGCACCACAGTCTGCATTCCAAACGTGAGGAGGCACACTGCCCTCTCATGCCACCAGAATGGATATTTCTAATTTAAGCAGTAGGTGTTACTAAAGCCTCATCCCTTGGACCTGGCTTGCTATTGCTCTTCTTCTCCCTCCCCCCCCCCCGCGTGCATATCTCATTATCTGCAAAACTGCAGCGATGTCCACTTGATGCCTAATTCATATGCAGCATCCGGGGTGCCAACTTGAACAAAATACAGTGGTACCTCGGGTTACATACGCTTCAGGTTACATACACTTCAGGTTACAGACTCCGCTAATCCAGAAATACTATCTCGGGTTAAGAACTTTGCTTCAGGATGAGAACAGAAATCCCGCAGCGATGGCGTGGTGGCAGCAGGAGACCCCATTAGCTAAAGTGGTACTTCAGGTTAAGAACAGTTTCCAGAACCTCCAGAACGAATTAAGTACTTAACCCGAGGTACCACTGTAAGTGGGGGGGGGGCGGTAACCCTGCCCAGCATAATCGATCACACTCCATTTGAATTGCAATGCCCATCAACTTGGGGAGGGGGTGGTTTGGTTCCCCCCCCCCCGTCAAATATTTTATAGGAGTTGGCTCCTATGGGTAGCATAATGAGGTTGTGCAAAAGCATCGATTCTGGAAGGGGCAGGGAGGGAAAAGCGCATAAACGCACGCAAGCGAAAGGCATGCTTTCGGACAAGCTTACAAAAAGCAAACTCCTTCCCTCCCAGCCCGCGTAGCAGCCAAGACGCGCTGCGTTCCGCGCCGAGAAGCGGAGAAACCCGACGCCGTCGTGAGGGTTGCTCCTCAATTATTGACAGCTCCAGCCCATATACACCTGCAGCGACAGCAGCCAAGCCTGTCTGGGCTGGGACAGGAGCCGCGTGCGCCAACATGCCCAAGACAGCCCCGGGGCCTTGGCAACTCTCCCGAAGAGGAGGCCGTCGGGTTGCAGCCCCCGAGGGGCTTCTCCAGCAAAGGAACGTGGGAAGGAGAGGGGCCTGGGCCTGGGGCTGCTGCTCGCCCTCTCCAAAAAAAAGGGGGGCAAATAAACAAACCAACCCGCCGCCTCCTTTCCTTCCCCTGAATATCTCTTCTTCCACCCTAGTTTTGGCCTCCCCTTTCCCCGCGTCTTTTCTCGCTCCGTTCCCGCCACCGCGCAGCCCCACACGGCGCCTTCCTCCCCGCCGCCGAGCCTGTACCTGAGAGAAGCCGCAGCCTCGCCTAGAAGCAGCCGCCGCTCCCCAAAACAGCCAAGCCGGCGAGACGCAGCGGCGGCGGCGGCGGCCCCGCTTCCTCCACCTCAGGCCCGCTTCGTCAAGGGGGCTGAGAGGAGGGGGAGGAGAAGGCGGAGAAGGAGGCGGCGGCCGGCGCGCATGGCGCGCAGCTGCCGTCGCGCGCCTTTGCCCCCGCAGCCTCGTTCCCAGGGCAGCTTACCTGGCTCTGCCGTGCGAGAGGGAGGCGAGCTGCCTTCCGCCGGCTTGGACGGAAAGCAGAGAGGAAGGAGCGTCGTCTGCTGGTAGGAGCAAGTTTCCAAGCCCAGCGAATTCCTCTCCTCCTCTCCGCTCCGAGGGATGGGAAGAAATGGAAATAAAAGGCGCCGTTCTGCAGGCGCCGCTTTAGACGTAACGACAGAAAAGAAACATTCTCCCGCCGAGTCCTCGGGTCGGAATGCGACAGATCCCAGACGCGTTGCCAAGCAATGCATTCGGTGGCGTTTTCTTTTCACACACACACACCCCGGATTATACTCTAAAGAGCCTACCCAATGCTGGTGGCGACCCTAGGGCAGCGGGGAGATGGATCGGGTGGAGAAGCCAGGCCACCCATAGGAAGAGCACGCGCAACTCCAGGACACATGAATCAACAGTGTGGTGATGCAGCAGTGTGGTGATGCAGCAGCAAAAAAGAGCTAATGCTATTCTAGGCTGCATCAACACAGTGGCCATATACAGTGGTACCTCAGGTTACAGACACTTCAAGTTACAGACGCTTCAGGTTACAGACTCCACTAACCCAGAAATAGTACCTCGGGTTAAGAACTTTGCTTCAGGATGAGAATAGAAATCGTGCGGCGGCGTCGCAATGGCAGCAGGAGGCCCCATTAGCTAAAGGTTAAGAACAGTTTCAGGTTAAGAACGGACCTCCGGAACGAATTAAGTTCTTACCCCGAGGTACCACTCTTATGTCCTCTTTTTCCCGGACAAGTCCTTTTCTTCATGGATCTTAGAAATGAGAGCCATCATAGCGCTCCATAGTTAAAAGTGGAAGTCGACAAATGTTTTTGGCTCTTAGAAATATGGCAGCTCTAATAGAAGTATAGTGTCCAGATGAAGGGAAGTCATGGTATCACATCTGCCCTCCCATCAGATGTCGAATAAATAAGCAACTATCGGGCTTTTAGAAGGCATCTGAAGGCAGCCCTGTTTAGGGAAGCTTTTAATATTGGATGAATCATTGTATTTTAATATTCTGCTGGAAGCCGCCCAGAGTGGCTGGGAAAACCCAGCCAGATGGGCGGGGTATAAATAATAATAATAATAATAATAATAATAATAATAATAATAATAATAATAATAATAATAATTCTGCCTCGGTCAGACCACACCTGGAATACTGTGTCCAGTTCTAGGCACCACAGTTTAAGAAGGGCGTTGACAAGCTGGAATGTGTGCAAAGGAAGGCAGCTAAGATGATCAGTTGGTCTGGAAACCAAGCCTTACGAGGAGCCCTTGAAGGAGCTGGCTACGTTTCGTCTGGAAAAGAGGAGACTGAGAGGAGATAGGATAGCCATCTTCAAATACCTCAAGGGCTGTCACATGGAAGATGGAGCAAGCTTGTTTTCTCCTGCTCCGGAGAGTAGAATGTGAACCAATGGCTTCAAGTTATAAGAAAGGAGATTCTGACAAAATGTATGGAAAAACTTTCTGACAGTAAGAGCTGTTCGACAGTGGAACAGTCCTCCTTGGGAGGTTGTGGACTCCCCTTCCTTGGAGGTTTTTAAGCAGAGGTTGGATGGCCCTCTGTCACGTATGCTTTAGTTGAGATTCCTGCATTGCAGGGGGCTGGGCTAGATGACCCTTGGGTCCCTTCCAACTCTACGATTCTTTGAACACAGAGACACACCATACATTCAAAGCACGTTCAATGCACATGCCTCTCCTCGCAAAAGGAAGGATCCTGGGAACCGTAGTTGAAGGATTCTGGGAATTGTAGTTGCCATGTTTCCTTTGAGGGAAGTTGTGTGCTTTAAATGTACATACCCTCCAACATTTCTCTGATGAAAAAATTATTATTATTATTATTATTATTATTATTATTATTATTATTATTACTTATTTATACCCCACCCATCTGACTTGGTTGCCCCAGCCATTCTGGGCAGCTTCCGACATATATAAAAACATCATTAAACATTTTTTTTTAAAATTTCCCTATACAGGGCTGCCTTCAGATAGCTCAGGGCTCGAATAACTCCATACCCTCCAACATTTCTCCAATCAAAATAGGGACGTCCTAAGGAAAAGTGGGACATTCTGGGATCAAATCAGAAACTGGGATGGCTTCTGTAAATCCAGAACCTTCCCCCTGCTTAGAAGTAAGTCCCACTGGGTTTTGTAATGGTTACTCCCAAGGAAGTGTGGGCAAGATGGCATCTGAGGCTTTATAAACAACCTAGGTCTAACAGGAGTGGAGAGAGACTCCTAGCAAGATTACAGATGCTTTAGGTCTGAATCTTCGTTCTTCCCTTTTAATTTCATTCCAGGCAGAAACTTGAAGCTTCAAAGACAGGGGTCTAATTTGTTGCTATTTCAGAACACTTTGGCAGGAGGAAAACTGACTAGCTGAACATAATAATTCTTCAACGTAGAAGATGCTTATTAGCCCCACAGTCTAGGAAGAGCTAGTGAGCCACATGTAGTCATCCTCAGACTTCTTACCAAATTCTGTTGCATTTAAAAATAACAACAGTTTGCCACCTGATATTTATATAAACAATGGCATCTTGAGTAGAAATTGTGTATATTTGTTATGCTTATTATGATATAGCTGTAGTAGTTACAAGAAATCAAATTGACGCTGTCACCATATGTGTAATTGCAAACTCCAAAAAAGTAAAAACAACAAACCTTGCTACCATTTTTAACCAAAGAGTGTCTTGCCATGCAAGCAACATTCCAAAGTATGAAATACCAGTTCATTAAATATGGGGAATTATTATTCCAGTTATCAGGAACTTTTGAACCATTGTCCCTTGCAAGTAAACTCCATAATATTTTATAAAATTGTGCCATCCATGTCAGCTGCAAATAACAAGCCAGGCAGATGCTAGTCTGGGTTGTGATTCATGAGTAAGTGAAACTATGGCTTATGGAGCTAAGCAAATATGCAGGCTCGCAGAGAAGAGTTCAGAACCACTTCATTCCTACCTGGTCCTTTTCCCGCCCCCCATGGCACTGCTGAGCCAACCAGGCTACTGTGCCCCATTAGTGTAATAGATCATGTAATTTCCCCTTTTAGTTTGCATATTTCTAACCAATGTCCCAATGACTGAAGAACTCCAGCAAACATGAATGTCCTGCAGCAACAAGCATTACAGTGGTGCCTCGCAAGACGAAAAGAATCCGTTCTGTGATTCTCTTCGTTTAGCAGTTTTTTCGTCTTGCGAAGCAAGCCCATTGACGGATTAGCGGATTAGCGCTATTAGCGGCTTTTAGCGGCTTATCTGCTTATCGGATCAGCTGGTAAGTGGCTTAGCGGTTTAGAAAAGGGGGGGAGGGAAAAAAACCAGCAGGAACTCGCAAGACATTGTCGTCTTGCGAAGCACCTCCAAAACGGAAAACTCTTTCATCTAGCGAGTTTTCCATCTTGCGAGGCATTCGTCTTGCGGGGCACCACTGTATTCTTAATTTTTTATATTGAAGGTGCCATTAATATCGAACTATGTTATTTTTTTTTAAGCAAACAAACCCCAATTTAAAACTGAGAGACCCAGTTTGAAATGCATAAGTCAGGCACCCCCAAACTCAGCCCTCCAGATGTTTTGGGACTACAACTCCCATCATCCCTAGCTAACAGGACCAGTGGTTGGGACTGATGGGAATTGTAGTCCCAAAACATCTGGTGGGCTGAGTTTGGGGATACCTGGCGTAAGTTTTAGTTAAAAGGCTCATGTGAATAAAAATATATTAACCCGGCACCTGTGAAGAGCTAATTTGGAACAACGCAGCTGTCTGAACAATGCTTGCATTTGAGCAAGGCCAAGGGCGGACAATTGAATGCCTAATGTTTATGCAACCTGATAGTTGTGAGACAGATGAGGAGGGAGGTTGAAGATAAGCAAGAGGAGCCCCCACTGTAGAGCAAAGTCTACTTCAAAAGTAGCCTGATAGGGTAGGAATGTAGCTGTTGATAAGTGGCGGTGAGCAGTGTGTGCAGGCCACAACAAAATGTCACCAAATAGCCTAAAGTTCTTCATTTGAGAAGATGCATAAGGGTTCTTTGTTCTACGCCATGGGCATCTCCTTACTTGTCGGGCAAGGGATCCTGCTGCAGCACTGAAATACAGTGGTACCTCAGGTTAAGTACTTAATTTGTTCTGGAGGTCCGTTCTTAACCTGAAACTGTTTTTAACCTGAAGCACCACTTTAGCTAATGGGGCCTCCCGCTGCCGCCACGCCGCCGGAGCACGATTTCTGTTCTCATCCTGAAGCAAAGTTCTTAACCCGAGGTACTATTTCTGGGTTAGCGGAGTCTGTAACCTGAAGCATATGTAACCCGAGGTACCAATGTAAAGATCACCCTCCTGGACGCTTTTGCCTTATTTAGATTTGGTCGCTGTCTATTCGTATAGCCCAGGGTTTCCCAATTCCAGCTGTTGTTGGACTACAACTCCTATCATCCCTAGCTAGCAAGACCGGTGGTCAGGGATAATGGAATTGTAATCCAAAAACAGCTGGAGACCCAGGTTGGGGAAACCCTGGTATAGCCCCACCTGGAAAACAGATTTTGGCAGGGTGGGAGACATAATAATAATGATAACTTTTATTTATACCCCGCCCTCCCCAGCCAAGGCCGGGCTCAGGGCGGCTAACAATAATAAAAACAAGTTGAATGAATACAACTTAAAAACAAGATTAAAATACGACATTAAAATTAAAATGCAGCCTCATCACAGGTGGAGAAAGGAAAAAAGAAAGAGGGGGGGGATCAAACTGATTCCAAGCCAAAGGCCAGGCGGAACAACTCTGTCTTACAGGCCCTGCGGAAAGAAATCAGATCCTGCAGGGCCCTGGTCTCATGAGACAGAGCGTTCCACCAGGCCGGAGCCAGTGTTGAAAAAGCCCTGGCTCTGGTTGAGGCTAATCTAACTTCCTTAGGGCCTGGGACCTCTAGGATGTTGCTATTTATGGACCTCAAAGGACCATAAAGATAGTGCCCGGTAAACTTCTCTGGAAAGGCTATTCTATAACTGGGGTGCCACCACAAAAAGGTGGTCCTCCACCTCATTTCTTTTGGTGAGGACCCTCAGAGCAGGGTCTCTGAAGAGAGCATTAAGGTTCAGGTAGAAGCACTAAATATTTTCTCTCAACACTGGCCTCTGTATTGTATTTGTTTTCCCACAAGCCCTCCAACACTAGGATGTAGGATTTTAACGCTGTGCAGTTGCAGTGAGGACAAATGTCAGCTTTTGGACAGATATCAATGAGCATTCTCTAACCCATGTTGAAAGGCTGCTGTTGTCTCCAGATGCCGGATCAGCTTTCCCCCCTGCAGACAAAGGGTTCCTACAGATCCTCTTGCCTTGCAGATTTCAACCTTTTCTGTGCCGTCTGCCTGAAATACCAAGCAGAGTGTTATATAATGTGAAAACTTGTTGTTGCTATATGCGATCTATTCATTACCCAGTGCTGAAAATTTGTCAGAAGCACAAATGTCTTGCTTGGAAAAAGGTAGGACCAAGTAGATTACACAACCCCTTATTTTTGAGTTAGCTGTTCATGAGAATGGAGTTCCCCACTCTTTGAACCATACTTTTCCGAATCTTGAAAAAGCAGTTTTCTGTTGGTATTAAAAGTGAGATAGACAGGAGTTGCTAAATTGCTTGCAGAGAGTTTCCTGTGAGCAGTAAGGATGTAAGGAACAGATTATACACAGTTTGAAGTACAGTATAGACAAAGTGCCTCGGATAAATGCCATGGCAGTTTTCCTCCAGGGAGGCCATTGTTCAGAGGCAAGTTCTGTGGATATACTGTATATACTGAACCCTCTGTCCACTGTGAACAAACCTTTTTAGTTCTTAATATAGCACTTAATGCTTTTGGCAAGGATGTTTGAATAAATTAGCATCTTTGTTTAGTAGAACGATGGGCCTGTAAGATTCCAGATACAGTGATACCTCGGGTTAAGTACTCAATTTGTTCTGGATGTCTGTTCTTAACCTGAAACTGTTCTTAACCTGGGGTACCACTTTAGCTAATGGGGCCTCCTGCTGCCATTGCGCCGCCACCGCACGATTTCTGTTCCCATCCTGAAGCAAAGTTCTTAACCCGATGTACTATTTCTGGTTTAGCAGAGTCTGTAACCTGAAGCGTATGTAACCTGAAGCACCACTGTGCATGCATCCTGTTCTAGGCTTAGGAATAGCTGCTATTCCAGTTTTTCTCTGCATCTGGGGGATATCTCCAACTTTCCTTAGCTTCATCTTTACAATTTAATTTTTTTTTAAATAAATCCATCTAATCCCAGTGTTTGTTGTTTTTAATATCACTCCTTAACTTCCTCTTCTAAGATTTCTAGAGTTGGATTCAGTGATTTTCATTTTTATTCTGCTCTCAACTAGGGATCTAAGTAGTAAGACTGTCTCCATTTAGCTTACAAATAGACAAAAGAGCTCCTAACAGTATTCAGCAAAAGAACTTCAACATAGTAATGTTAAATTACCATCTTTATTGACAGAAAACCGATTTCTTGCATGCTGTCTTCATCAAATAGTTGAGTAAATGTTTAGTTGACTAAATGTTTTGAGTTACGGTATAATAGAACTCATGTCATGGTTCAATGGAACTTGCCAGTTTCAAGAGATTTTCAGTTTTGCTCTTTTGACTAGCATTTTGGAAAAAACCTACCCCCCCCCCCCGTTTCTCCAATATTACTGTGGGCGGGGATTCTTGGCTCGATTTATAGCTTGCTGCTGCTCAGAATGCACAATTATTATTATTATTATTATTATTATTATTATTATTATTATTATTAATCCAAAAATAAAATACAATTAGACCAACATTTTCCAATATACATTACATTAGTGACTGACTTCCCTTCCATGGTTTCCTCAAATTATCTATTACTGTTGCATATTGCATGCACTAAATATTAGTCTGCTGCTTAGTAAGAAAGCCTCATGCTTGGCAAAAGCAGCTTGGCCCAGTCTGAGCTCTGGGGCTTTATTGAATGTGCCTCGAGACTGATGCTGCCATGGTATTCGACTCTGTTGCTAACTGGGATCAAGTGCATAAGCTAACATGCTAATATGAAAGATCCAAGTAGAGACGAAATAAATTTAAAATGGTCAAAGAAAAATTATAAATATGGGCCCATCAACAGTTTAAAAAAACACGCACACCAAAGAATGGTGCAACATTACCATCAAGAAGAGTAATTATTATTATTATTATTATTATTATTATTATTATTATTATTATTATTATTAATAGTACCCTGCCCATTTGGCTGGATTTCCCCAGCCACTCTGGGAGGCTTCCAACTGAATATTAAAAACAATACAGCATCAGACATTAAAAACTTCTTTAAACAGGGCCGCCTTCAGTTGTCTTTTAAAAGTAAAATAGTTGTTTATTGCCTTGACATCTGCTGGGCAGGCGTCACCACCGAGAAGGCCCTCTGTCTGGTTCCCTGTAACCTCACTTCTCGCAGCGAGGGAACCACCAAAAGGACCTCGGCGCTGGACCTCAGTGTCCTGGCAGAACGATGGGGGTGGAGATGCTCCTTCAGGTATACAGAGTATTTACAGGCGACTCTAAACTTATGCAGGGAGGGTATACATGCCAGAGATAGTACATAAAGCCAAAACTGTGTCCGCCACACATTGTAAAATAGGAAGCTGCTTTGTACTATTGGTCCATCTCGCGCAGTACTGTATTTACTGACTGGCAGTCGGTCTCCAGGGTTTCAAGATTTTCTCCCAGTCCTACCTAGAGATGCCAGAGGTTGAAGCTGGGATCTTTGGATTCAAAGCATGTTCTCTACCAGTGAGTTACAGCCTTTTCCCCATGGCAAGTGGTCAGTAACAATAATAGAGGAGATAAGAGGATAGGTTTTTTCTTTTCCTTTTGCTGAGTAAATGTCAGAGACACTGCAGAGGAGGAGTGGTGGAGACTGCCTCCCCAGTCCGACCCTTCCAGAAAAGAAGACTGTTCAGAATTACAACAGCAGTTTGAGGGAGATCACAGCGCAGAGGTAGATGAGGGGGAAAGCTGGGAAATAATGGGAGAGGAGGAGGAGGAAGCTCTCATGGCTAAAACAGGCAAGGGAGATTTTTGCACAGGTATACAGCTCTTTTATTTAGGACATAATAGTGAATCTGGAAAACACACACACTTGCATGCATATTATAATACAGAGGTAGCCTTTGTTCTTTCAAGAGTCACAGTCTCTAGGGGTATTTTGGCTAAATATAGCTGTGTGGAGAATTCAGTTTGGATCAGGGCTGTGATGCAAGGAGAGGGAGGGAGGGAGAGGGAGGTCTCCCCCCCTCTGCCTGCTACTAAATACAGTGGTACCTCGGGTTACATACGCTTCAGGTTACATACGCCTCAGGTTACAGACTCCGCTAACCCAGAAAGAGTGCTTCAGGTTAAGAACTTTCCTTCAGGATGAGAACAGAAATCGCGCGGCGGCAGCAGTGGGCGGCCCCATTAGCTAAAGTGGTACCTCAGGTTAAGAACAGTTTCAGGTTAAGAATGGACCTCCAGAACAAATTTAAGTTCGTAACCAGAGGTACCACTGTAATATTAGTAATAATAATAATAATAATAATAATAATAATAATAATAATAATAATAATTTTTAATTTATATTCCGCCCATCTGGGAGGCTTACAACATATATAAAAACACAACAAAACATCTAATGTTAAAAACCAAAATATCCTATACAAGCAACAAACAAACAAACAAACCAATAAATCAATGGAAACCAATAACAACAACAACAACAACAACAATAACTATAATATACAGTTTATAGTTATACCCAAACTGAAATAACCACCAACCCCAACTAAACATTTAACTGGAGATGGTAGGGGGTTGACCCTTCTTTTGTGCTGTGTCAGGGAGCTATGCTTCCTCCTCTTGAGCCTCTTTGAAATGGGAATGTAACTTGAAAAATATATTTTGGTAATGTACCTATACTTGGCATATGTGGTCTCAGTTTTGTAGGTTGAACTAAGGATTTGTGATGAGTTGGTGGACTGAGCAGACCAGAGGTGCCTTTTATCATCTCCAACACTATGGGTGGTATTCAACAGAGTTTTTGTTCAGGGTAAAGGTAAAGGTAAAGGGTCCCCAGACCATTAGGTCCAGTTGTGGCCGACTCTGGGGTAGCGGTGCTCATCTCGCTTTATTGGCTTCCAGGTCATGTGGCCAGCATGACTAAGCCGCTTCTGGCGAACCAGAGCAGCACACGGAAATGCCGTTTACCTTCCCGCCGGAGCGGTACCTATTTATCTACTTGCACTTTGACGTGCTTTCAAACTGCTAGGTGGGCAGGGTAGACCCACTGAAATTAACAAATCTAATTTATGAGTCGTGCTCGTTAATCTCAGCAGGTTTACTCTGAGCAAAACATAGCTGACTACTACTCCCATAAGTGTAACACGAAACAACAGCTCATTCCAAGGAAGTTAGCAGAGCACCAAGAAGCTTCATTGACATGGGTGAAAATTTAGACGATCCACGATTATTTGCACTTAAATGCACCCGCTATGCCAACACCTGTCTCCTTAGCCATATGCTTATCATGGTCAGTCCCAAGAGAAACACACAGTGCCTGACACGCTAAAGCTATACACTTGGCATAGAAGCCCTACTCCGCAAGGCCTTTTAATCAATTTCTGAATTAAAGCACTGTATGTGGGATGAAGCCTTCCTGATGTAGCAATGTAACAAATCTGTCACTCCACTAGATGTCCCCAAAGAGTAAAAATATTATATTGTAAGGGCAAACTTCGAAACCCCACTTCATTCAGCGCAAACAGCATAAATACATGATAAAGGTAAAGGGACCCCTGACCATTAGGTCCAGTCGTGACCGACTCTGGGGTTGCGGCGCTCATCTCGCTTTATAGGCCAAGGTAGCCAGCGTACAGCTTCTGGGTCATGTGGCCAGCATGACTAAGCCGCTTCTGGCGAATCAGAGCAGTGCACAGAAACGCCGTTTACCTTCCCGCCAGAGCGGTACCTATTTATCTACTTGCACTTTGACGTGCTTTCAAACTGCTAGGTTGGCAGGAGCAGGGACCGAGCAATGGGAGCTCACCCCGTCGCGGGGATTCGAACCGCCGACCTTCTGATCGGCAAGTCGTAGGCTCTGTGGTTTAACCCACAGTGCCAGCCGCGTATAAATACATGATAGAAGTAGTTAAATTGTGTCATATTCCTTCTCCCCGTGTACTGCTTGTTAACACATGAACCTCATCACATGTGCCACACAAGCACACATGCATGCCATCGACAGAAGGATGTCTTATAAGATATTGGGCCTAGAATAGCCCCACACTGCAGGAGAAGTTGCCCTGCACACTTAAGATGAGGAAGAAATTGGCAACAGAACGCAGACTACCATTATATGGAAAGCAAAGGTTTGCAGTTATTACGAAATAGAAAGGCAGTTAATAGGTGTGAAATATGGGTACAAGTGTAGGAACACAGGAAGCCGCCTTAAACCATTGGTCCATCTAGCTTAATAGTTCCAACTCTGACTGGCAGCGGCACTTCAAAGTTTCAGGGAACAGTATGTCAGGCTTCAGGAATGCGGCTCACTCCCTCCCTTTGCCCATGGATAAGCAGAACAAAACAAAATAGTCCCTTACCATTTAAATAGATTTTGATGATCACCGCGAAAGAACAAAGCATCCATTCTCAGAGTAAAGGTGCTCCCAATTAATGTCTACACCCACATCCCCACCCTCATAACTTCCTCGCCTTGCAACCTGATCTCACAACCACTACCTTATCTACTCTACATGACCTTGGACTGATAGGCCGCACTACTTTTGCAGGATACAGATCCTTCTGTAACTCTGCAGGTGGCGAGATTCCTGAACGCGGTTATCTCACACACAAAAACCACTAAAAAACAACAACAACATCAAAACTAATCGGACAGTTATGATGAGAGTGCATGTCGGATCTCGTTTTCAGTTTTCCTTTTTCTGCGATCCGTCCCTTGGAGCTCTCCGGGCCCCAAGCTGTTATTTGGCTCGGCTCAATGTCCCACCCTTGCATCGTGGTGTTCTCTTTCTGGTGCCGAATATATCGGTCTTTATGCCTCTGCCCTTTTACGTTTGTACATATTTTATGGGCTAATAGCCGTAAATAAAATTAAGTAAGACTGATAGGCTGGACACTTTCTAGCGTGAGAGAGTCTGCTGGCTCTCTCTCTTCCAGTTCTTCTTCACTTTGCTGCTCAACCCCCTGGTTTGTCCCATCTTTTGTCTTCTGAACTATGCCCCTCTGCAAACCACTGTTCCCAATCCATACTGTCCCACTGTTCCCGAGCAGCTTCAGAATCCCACCATTCCGCATCAGAACAGTACTCCTCAGCCTGGTCTCCAACACGGTATTTCCTAGCTCTAGCTGGAGATGATGAGGATTGAACCTGGGTCCTTTTCCATATAAAGTGTATACAGTACTGTACCCTTGGGCTGTGACCCTGCCCACATTCATGCACAGGCCTACACAAACACAACATGGCCTGGACTGACAGTTCAATCGACTTATCCTAGGGAGAGAGGGAGGGAAACTGTAGCTGCCATATAAAGAGAGGAGAGAGTGCTAGGGATCCAGCATGCTATAATGGAGGCCTGAGCATAATAGGACACAATCAAACGAAATAATGCAGGATTGGGCCATGTGAGGGTTGTGCAGCTGTCTAGCTGAATCCAACCCATATATCCACTTTTTACATACATCTAGCGTGGAATTCAATGTCACACTAAGGTGATTGTTCCATCCATGCAAGCTTTTCTGCTTGCCAGAATGATTTCCCTCCTCAGCTCACCGTGCAGTCTTTTTGAGGTTTCTCCCAATCCTGCCAAACAGATTTGGGGGAAGGTGTGAGGGATGGAGAAGGGAGATTATCACAGTGTGTGTGTGTGTGTGTGTGTGTGTGTGTGTGTGTGTAGCCGGGATGTAAGAACTTTGCTGAAGCTTCGAGTTGATGAATTGTGCGATGGCATACCTCAGAGGCACAATGCCTTCCGATGTGCATTTGCAGCATTCACAATCAGAAACGAAATTTTGCGAAGGCATAGAGATGCTGCCGTTTGCAAGTCAGCACTGATGTTTTGCTCGAATTCATGTCAGAACTCAGCAGGAACCAAATTTCAGGCACAGGACCTATTTGTCATGCCAGGCAGGCAATATGTGTGTGTGTGTGTGAGAGAGAGAGAGAGAGGGAGAGAGAGAGAGAGAGAGAGAGAGAGAGAGAGAGAGAGAGAGAGAGCACAGTCCAGTCCAGAGTACTAGCACCCACTTTAGTGATACTATGATATTTCATCTTTAATTTTTTTGTAATGGTACATGCTCCCCACCTTGCCAAGCGATGAGAGCAATGTGGGTTTGACTTCCTTTAGATCAGAGCACACTGAGGACTTGTGACATTTTTGTAATGTTTTATCTACAAGCAAGTAGAACCTGCCATGCTCTGAATCAGTGTTCCTGCTAATCAAATCAACCATGCCCTCCTCCACAATACTCCATTCCATTTCTCCCTCACTGTCCTCTTGCCCCAGTGCAATTTCATGGCCACTGAGCATGCTCAGGCCCCATTGGGCTGTTGTCAGGGTCCCCCCCCCATTAGGATTCTCCCTAAAGAGTTTTGGTAAACCACTTTTTATGTAAACCACTTAGAGGTTTAATTATCCTAAGCGATATAATTTTTCAAATAAATATGCTTTTATAATATGATATTCCTTAATATCTGTTTCGCTAGATAAGAAAACGGGTGGGGGTGCTATATGGCGTGAAGCTCTCCTAAGTGGGAAGAGGGTAAGATTAAAAAGCACAATTTGCAAGAGGTGTTCCCCAACCATTAATGCCCAGTGTTTAAATCTCTGGTTGCTGAGATGCACTTTTGTATTGAGTTGAAATTTGCAGGAAGAAGAAGAAGAGTTTGGATTTGATATCCCACTTTATCAGTACCCGAAGGAGTCTCAATGTGGCTAACATTCTCCTTTCCCTTTCTCCCCCACAACAAACACTCTGTGAGGTGAGTGGGGCTGAGAGACTTCAGAGCAGTGTGACTAGCCCAAGGTCACCCAGCAGCTACAGGTGGAGGAGCGGAGACGCGAACCCAGTTCATCAGATTACGAGTCCACCGCTCTTAACCGCCACACCACACTGGCTTGCACCCAGAAACAGTTTATGTTTAGAGTTTTAAAAATTTTGCTCACCTTCAAAGGAGCCCACTGGTCTATGTGTTTTTGTGTGAAGAACTGTTCTAGAATAACTCCTGTCCTGAGTTGAAAGAGATAAGCTCAGGGAAGTGATTTGTGCTGAGATGCAATAGGGCTGATTGGAAATGAGCAATCCTCTCTTTGAATCAGATACCTGGAAGGAACTCTGTAGGTTCACATGTGGGTTAAGCAGCTCCCTGATCCATTTGAGACCAGGTTCAGTATCCCGGTATTGGAGTGTAGATTATGCTTTGATTCTGCCCAGTTTGTTGCACTGAATGTCTGCTGCTTGGACAGCCAAAGCTATTTAAGCCCCACTCGGAAAATACCCCACTTTTGAATTATGGAATGTTATCTTCAGAACCACGGACAGCGCCTGTTAACATAAGCCAAAAATAAACCCAAAGAGAGATCCAAAGAATAGCAAAACGAAGTTCTGCATGCCTATAGGTCCTTTGGACTTGAGTTCTTAAAATAGGGGCTCACCATGCAACATGACAAAATGCAAGGACTTTCAAATGAAAATTGGAATTTGGCACAGAAACCTGCTGCTCAAAGGAAGGGGAGTTGTTAATTTTTAAATCACAGATGATGGAAGAGTATAGTAGCTCTTTCGATACTGGTCCTAGTCTTTAGTGTAGAGCAGGGATTCCCATACTTGGGTCTCCACTGGTTTTTGGACTACTGTTCCCACCATCCCTGACCACTGGTCCTCCTAGCTAGGGAAAATGGGAGTTGTAGTCCAAAAATAGCTGGAGACCCAAGGTTGGGAAACCATGGTTTAGAGTGAGAATCCTAACAAATCCAAGTGAAAATACCTTAATAACAATAAGACACATGTTGTTAGAAAGATGAAGAGCGGTATCCAATTAACGTGTCCCATCGGTGCAATTTATGCTTGTGCAGTTGGATTTCCCTCCCTCTCCTCAGAGCCCACACCCTCTCCAAGTCAACTCTGGAGTGTTGGTAATAATCCGGAACACACTTACGGGGCATGATGGGAAGGGGGGGGAATTCCATTGTGCAAGCGTAAATCCTTGTGTTATGTGAATTACTTGGCGCTACATTGGATACAACCCTAAGTTCCTTGTGGCAAGAGCTATTACGGATAACAGAACACTTTACTGGATGCAGGCAATGGACTTGGTCTGTGACAGTGGCAGCTGAAATAAGTTACACTGCAAGATGTGCCAAGTTAACTTTGAGAGACAAGAAAATGATAGGAGTTCCAAATGAAAATAATTAAAAAAAACCTGATCACTAAACGGGTGAATACATATTACAGTTCATTAGGAGGTGATTTACCCTTTGAAGCCTGCAAACTGCTTATACTTGGAAGTTCAAGCTATGAGAATTACAATCAAATTGTAGATTCAGGTAGGTAGCCACAGTCAAAGTAAATAAAAAATTGTCCAGTAGCACCTTAGAGACCACCTAAGTTTGTTCTGGGTATATGCTTCCATGTGCATGCACACTTCTTCAGATACTTCTGTTTCCGTGTATCTGAAAAAGTGTGCATGCACACAATCAGAAGGTCGGTGGTTCGAATCCCTGCGACGGGGTGAGCTCCTGTTGCTTGGTCCCTGCTCCTGCCAACCTAGCACTTCAAAAGCACATCAAAGTACAAGTAGATAAATAGGTACCGCTCCGGCGGGAGGGTAAATGGCATTTCCATGCACTGCTTTAGTTTGCCAGAAGTGGCTTAGTCATGCTGGCCACATAACCTGGAAGCTGTACGCTGGCTCCCTCGGCCAATAAAGCGAGATGAGAGCCCAGAGTCGTCCACGACTGGACCTAATGATCAGGGGTCCCTTTACCTTTACCTTTAAGGTGCTACTGGACAATTTTTAATTTACAATCAAATTGCAATCAAATTGGTTAATTTTCCAGTTCCACAGCTTCCCTTTGAAGCTGCTTGGTGCATGCAATAGAAGAGTAATATAGAAAACTCTCAGTAAGTCAATGTGCACTACTTGGTGTACAGATTTTTTGCTCGTAAGAGGAAGGCAATGGATAGGAATACGGGAAACTGCCTTATAATGCAGTTGAGCGATGTTGAGGTGAGCGATGTTGGCTGGGAGTCCAACAGCATTTGATGGTCAACATACTCCTCATCCCTGGTTGAAACTAACCAACCAAAGAAAAATTCCAGCTTGTGACTCAGGTTGGCTGTTCTTCTATCTCCTGAAGACTTGGGATCGTCCAGTAGAAGGAAGCACTTGAATCTGTGGGTGAGTCAGGTTCGGGTGATAGAACCTTTGAGGGTTCTGGCTCAGGCTTATGTAACTAAAGGAAAGGGTCTGCCAATGCCTCTGTTTTGTTTTTAATCAAGTGTATCTCAGTACAGCCAAGGGGAAGGTTATATAAATGTCATAAAATCGAGAAGGCTTTGCATGTTTTTAATATTAATGCTGTTAATATTTTATAGATTATAAAAGCCATCTTGATTTGTTAATCATATGACTTCTGCTGTAATTGTGATGTATTTTTAGCTGCCCCATTTGTTAATAATGTTTTATACTTTGTAACTGTTTTATTGATGATTTGCTAATTATTTTATATGATTTAGGCTCTATTTGCGATGTTCTAATAGGTTTTATTACGTCATTGTTATTTATTGTTTGTAAGCTGCTGTGAGATTCATTTGACTGAAAAGTGGCATAAAATTACAATAAGCCAAGTCAAGTCAAATGCACCAGGAGTTGGAAATTCTTGCCCCAGTGGGTCAGAATCTTATCCTGGCTCAACTTTGACAGGTGAGTGGGGCAACCCACCTGTCCATCACCTGATGTCATGATGGTGTCAGTTACTTGACAGAAACACACAAAGGTGGGGCTGTTATTTCATCATTTTGCTCCATTTATGAATTGCTTCTCCTAAAATATCTCAAAGCAATATCACAATAAACGGATCAACAACAGAAACCATTGCACACACAAACAATTTAAAAAAGACCCCAATTAGAAACACTTTCATATGGAAAAAGAATTTTAAATCCAATGCAGAAACAGAATAGGAGAAAGTTCTCTACAGTGGTACTTTGGATAACATACGCTTCAGGTTATGTACGCTTCAGGTTACAGACTCCGCTAACCCAGAATAGTACCTTGGGTTAAGAACTTTGCTTCAGGATGAGAACAGAAATCGTGCTCTGGCGGCGAGGCAGCAGCAGGAAGCCCCATTAGCTAAAGTAGTGCTTCAGGTTAAGAACAGTTTCAGGTTAAGAACGGACCTCCGGAACGAATTGAGTACTTAACCCGAGGTACCACTGTACTTATAAAGCTCATTGAAAAAAAATGAATGTTTCCAATAGGTGCTGAAAAGGCAGCAAAGATTGTGCCTGTCTAATATGAGGGTAGGGATGCGGGTGGCACTGTGGGTTAAACCACTGAGCCTAGGACTTGTAGATCAGAAGGTCGGCAGTTTGAATCCCCGCGACGGGGTGAGCTCCCGTTGCTCGGTCCCTGCTCCTGCCAACCTAGCAGTTCGAAAATACGCAAGTAGATAAATAGGTACCACTCCGGTGGGAAGGTAAACAGCATTTCTGTGTGCTGCTCTGGTTCGCCAGAAGCGGCTTAGTCATGCTGGCCACGTGACCTGGAAGCTATATGCCAGATTCCTCGGCCAGTAAAGCAAGAGTCGGCCATGACTGGACCTAATGGTCAGGGGTCCCCTTTACATTTAATATGAGGGTATTCCAAAGGAATTCTACCATACTAAATACCCAATTCCTATATCATACAGAATGGACCTCCTGATGACATTTGTGGGAGGCCCTCTCTCAGACGCAGTGATCAGCTGGGTGTATAAGGGCTGTAGATCTGTTGGGTATGTATCCTGTTAGAACAGCAACGTGCCATTCTGCTGACAGTGAAGCACTTCAGCTTACGTTTTGTGCATGTTGAGAACAGCCATCCTTATTAGCGCATTGTAATCTGTGGTGGGTGGGTGGAACGGTTGTGGCTAGAACGTAAAAGGATCACATAGTTGCTTCTGGGAACGCTGAGGGAGGGGGAGCGAGGTGAGCGATGCGACATCAGAAGACATTCTCACCGAGCTGCCGCCTGAGCGTCAAGGTATTGCAGCACTCACAAAAGAGGTCAATCATTACGCAAGAGACTGCACTGCACTCAAGCAGAACAGGTGAATTGTTTTTAAAAGCCCTGGGAGCTCTGGAGATAAATGGAATCGGAGGGGAATAGCAATAAGCAGGGCTGGATTTAGGTCTGATGAAGCCCTAAGCTACTGAAGGTAATGGGGCCCTTTGTATGTCCAGTTGTCCTTTGTCAACAACAAATTGTCGCTGTTTTTTGTGTTGAATATATGCTATATGGTAATTTATGGACCTAATAGGTATCTAAAGCCATTTGCACATAACAAAATATGTATTTTATCAAAGTAATTGAGATAGAAGTGAACAAACCAGTGATATTTTAGGGAGCAGGCTAGCAGGCGGGGCCCATTACTTACATCATAGGAACCTACACAACACAATACACTGTTGCTGTATGTAGGTTTTATTTGTTTTTTATCTTATATTTTGGAAATGTACATCCAGTTCCCCCCCCCCTTCATTTTTTGGGGGGCCCCCAAGAGAGTGGGGCCCTAAGCTATAGATTGTTTAGCTTATACATAAATCCGGCACTGGCAATAAGTATTTAAGGAAAGTAGCTCTTCTCACCAGAGAACTTTGCCATTTGCCACGCCAGTCTATGGGCCGGAAGGGTGGTTGAAGTAGTGAAGTAATTTATTCCAGTGCACCAGTGAATTAACTTTGGGAGGTGGAGGTGGCGGGGAGACAAAGCGGTTGATGGTTACAGTGGGATTGCATTTTCTTTTCGTTACAAAGCAACAACATCTAATAGAGGAGAAAATCATTTCCCGGATCTTGGGGTGTGGTGCAGTTTATGGGAGATATCACTAGTGTGACATAAAAAAAATATGAATAAACACAAAAAGGAATGACAGTCATCCCTATTTGAGCTTTTCTGGGGTAGTTATATAGTTGCTTTGTGACACTCTAATTTAGCAGGTTTGTTTGCTAGGAAAGCTAAAGAAGAACTGCAAGAGCTTAACTAATAAAATAGGCAATTAAAAAAACCAATTAAAACATGATGTTAAAACCAGTTTAAAATATGCCTCTAAACCTCATCCGCTAAATAACTATGAAGTGTTAACTTCTATTTGCAGATAATGCAGGTATATATTAATAGGAGGGAGGAGTTGTAACCAGCGAGGTCAAATAGAAATGTAGTGCAAAATGTACAAACTGTGATAATTCATTTTCTTCTGACCTCACTGCTTACTGCTTACAACCCCCACTCCAATACTGTATGTGTAGATGTCTGCAACTGAGGATAATACTTCGGGCAGCTGGTGAAGTGGACTTTAGCCCATGAAAGCAGATGCCATAATAAATTAGTCTTGAAAGTGCCACAAGACAGTTTATTGTTTTTGCTGCAACGCTGCCTAGTATGATCACCCCTCTGGAAATCGTTGCATTTAAAACATAAGTAACATGTCTGTTTATTTTAAACTTCAGCTTTATGGAGGAATTGTTTTAAATTCAGCTTAAATTCTAAACAGATCTTGTATGGAAATAGATCTTCAGTACACATTTGAGAACTGCCAACATTTGTCTTCATTACTCAGCCTCTTCATACAGATAAAACAACAGCCTATTATCTCTGCTCTCTGACACCTAGGGAGAAAAATGAACACATGAAACAACAGACCCAAGTCCACTGTAAAATAAATAAAAAAGAGAGCCATGTTGAAGGGAAGGAGGTTGGGAGCATCTTAAATCCTAGTGTACCAAATTCATGGTCAATAGAATTTGAAAATAGCTGGATAAAAAGTGAACAGTATCAGTGACTGGTGGGTTGAGTTTGTAACTCCCCCCCCCCCCTTGGCATTTTTGAGGAATGGCACGCTGGAACACTAGCTGTTTACATTACTGCAGAGAAGAGATAAGAACTGAAAACTCCCAACACCCACACAACTGAAATCTGTATTTCATGTATCTATCAGGCACCTGCACGACATTTTGAACACAACATCTCCCAACTCACATTTTTTCTTTGTTCAGCTTGTTTCTCCTCAGAACATCCAACGTTATGGAACACCTGCACAATTTCCCCAAGTCACTAGTGCTCTACACATTCCCTTCCCTATGGTCTGTATCACTTCTCAAGAAGTCAACTCTATCACTTCAACCTTTCCCTTTCCATACAGAAGTGTCTTAATGTAATCTATCATGTTGGGGCAGTGAGTGGGTAAAGGAATATTTAACCCTCACCCCCCTAATAGTCCCAATGAACACCCCCCCAACATTTGGGACTTAAGAAATTAGGACTACTCACTTGGCTGAAGCAGCACTTTTTTTTTGGTAAAAGATATATATGAGGTGCCAGTACTACAGTATTGATAAAAGTGATGTGGGTGGCAGCACAAAATGGCTGCCATGTGCAGCAAAAGAAAAGAAAAAAGAGGTGCCAATATTCTGTACCATGAGTTTAGATGCACCAAAGGGAAGACAAAAAGGAAAAAGAGTAAAATTACTATTCCAGCTGAAAACAGACCAGCAATTAAACAGTGCTGTTAAAATGATGGTCTGTGGAAGCACCCTATTTGGGAAGCAGTATCATAGAGTTGATAGGGACGTGGGTGGTGCTGTGGGTTAAACCACAGAGTCTAGGTCTTGCCGATCAGAAGGTCGGCGGTTCAAATCCCAGTCCCAGCTCCTGCCAACCTAGCAGTTCGAAAGCACGTCAAAGTGCAAGTAGATAAATAGGTACCGCTCCAGCGGGAAGGTAAACGGAGTTTCCATGCGCTGCTCTGGTTCACCAGAAGCGGCTTAGTCATGCTGGCCACATGACCCGGAAGCTGTACACCAGCTCCCTCGGCCAATAAAGCGAGATGAGCGCCACAACCCCAGAATCGGCCACGACTGGACCTAATGGTCAGGGGTCACTTTACCTTTACCTTATCATAGAGTTGGAAGGGACCACAAGAGTCACCTAGCATAACCTCCTGCAATGCAGAAATCTTTTGCCCAGTGTGAGATTCAAACCCACAACTCTGAGATTGAGAGTCTCCTACTCTACCAACTGAGCTGCCTGTGGCGTTTGCCCTCCTATGTGTGTGACATCATACTGGGTTCATAGGGAAAGGGTTAACTAATTGTAAAATGACTAACCAATGGGAACCCAGGGGGCAGAGTTAACTGTATAAGTTTTAAGCACAGAGGTTTTTTAGGGAGTTAGAGTTGTTGAGAAGACAGTCTGGAGTTAGAACAGACAGAGAAGATAAGTCTGTGGGTTGGGCTAGTCTGGTGTGAGAGAGTGAGAGAATTTGTTAAGAGGAGTCAGTCAAACAGTTGAGATAATCAGTCAGAAGGTATTAGGAAGGTAAAGAAACTAAAGTTAAGTTACTGATAGTAATATTATCTGAGAAACCATAAACTTGTTAATGTTTGTAAAATAAACTTGTTTTTTTGGTTCACTTTTAACAACTGACTGGACTCAGTGTTTTACCCGAGAGTAACTGGTTGGTGGCAGTGGGGAAGCGACCACAGTGGTGGCACAGGGATCAATAGACCGTTAAACGTCCGGGGACCCTGTGTGATTGCCACATACCCCAGGCCGGTGAATGAAGATTTACTTCACAGAGCCCCAGAGATAGGGCAAAATGAGACAGACTCCTAAAAAGCCAATAGAAGATGCTTGCCTATTTTATTATCATTTTATTATGAGCCACGGAGTGTCATAGTAAACAGACAAACATGTTTAGTATCTTCTGTTCTAGTACAGCAGCAATCTGCTCCCTTCCCATCTGCTTGGGACTCAAATTGATTTGTTTTTCTGCAGAACCCTTCCTCTCCAAAGATAGAGAAAAAAATCTGTGAACTTACTTTAGCAAGGAGAGCTTGACCATCAAACACAGAGCCAGTTAGGGACTCTGTCTGCCTCCTGTTGCTGGGTGGGAAAGGTTGTTCAAGTCAGCAAGCCTTTCCTGGACAAAAATCACAGCGCTGTGATGGACTCAGGGGTAATATGTTCAGATTCAGGGTTTTAAAAATAAAATAAAAATAAAAATGTGGAGATGTTACAGCTAAGAGGTGATCTATAAATGCAATCAATAATGGAGCATCAATTCTATCAGGCTGACATTTCCTTATTTAGCAACCGCCTAGGTTTATACTGGACACGGGTGGCGCTGTGGGTTAAACCACAGAGCCTAGGGCTTGCAGATCAGAAGGTTGGCGGTTCGAATCCCTGCAACGGGGTGAGCTCCCGTTGCTCGGTCCCTGCTCCTACCAACCTTGCAGTTCGAAAGCATGTCAAAGTGCAAGTAGATAAATAGGTACCGCTCCGGCGGGAAGGTTTCCGTGCGCTGCTCTGGTTTGCCAGAAGCAGCTTAGTCATGCTGCCCACATGACCCGGAAGCTGTACGCCAGCTCCCTCGGCCAATAAAGCGAGATGAGCGCCGCAACCCCAGAGTCAGTCACAACTGGACATAATGGTCAGGGGTCCCTTTACCTTTACCTTAGGTTTATACCTGTCCCACCCATATATACCAGTAACTTCATTGCATCTAAAGTTCATGAGGTCCTACCATAGCTTGTGGAAATATTCTGAAATACAGTGGAACCTTGGTTCTCGAACGGCTTAGTTGACGAACAAATCAGCTCCCGAATGCCAAAAACCCAGATGTAAGTGTTCCAGTTTCTGGACATTCTTTGGAAGCTGAACATCCAATGCGGTTGTCAGCTATTGTTCCCGGGGCACCTGCGCCAATCGGAAGCTGTGCCTTGGTTTTCAAATGTTTTGGGAGTCAAACGAACTTCCAGAACGGATTACGTTCGAGAACCAAGGTTTTTCAAATGACACCTGCTTATTCTATGTCTAAGACATCTTTCCTAGACATAGCCAGCCCAGTTTATTGCTTGCTAGTCCATCAGGCCATAAATAAAAGATAACAGGCAATAAAAACTACAATAAGATGCATACAAAACACATTAAACTGTATTGGAATATAATGATATTGTTATAGTCAGGGCTTTTTTCAGGTGGGCGCCATTGCCATTATCATTGCCATTCATAGTGAGTTCCAGCACCTCTTTTTCTAGAAAAATTGGAGTTGTTACAGTGATTCATTAACATGAACTTTGACAAAAGCAAAATAATGTTTTTTGGGAATTCACGCAAGAGCTATAGCTGGGTATTTGGTGGTAAACCCATGCAGCAGGTATTCAAATTCAACTATCTGGGAATTACATTCCATCATAGGCTTCTCTGGTCCCGCACCGTGCAATGGCGGTGAATGCTAGTAAGATGTCTATGCAGGCCATAATGCATTTTTTATAATAAGAGGTAATTCACATATCCCTTCTGCCCTTAAGGTCTTCAACGCCAAAATTATAGCTCAATTGCTCTATGGTATTCCAGTCTGGCTGCCAGGGTTTACCCAGTTGGTAGAATGAGTGCAGGCAGCTTTCCTCTTCAAGATTTTTACTGTCCCATGATGTGTAACCTATGCAGCCTTGTGTCTAGAGGGAGGTCAATACAAGGTAGAGACTGTCACCTGGTGAGATTTCTTCTATGCTGATTAAACATCAGCCTTACATCAGATAAAGATCCTCTCCTCAGTGAAGTTTTGTTAGACCCCTTTCTTTCCCCAGGGCTACAACAGTTTAACAAGAAGGTACAGCAACCAGGGCTGTCAGTGGAACTTCTGTGATCGATGTCCCTACCATCTGCCAAGGCTATAATCATTAACACATATTCCCATCTAAAATATTAAGCAATTTCTGTTTCCTTAAAGTCAAACTAATAAATTTGGCCATCTTATATGTCCCATAATAATCTGTTCCAGCCAGTATACAAATACTTTTCTGCCTAGAAGAGTTATTTCTAATCCCTGATATTGGAACCTTCTTAGATATATTTTTAATTATTCAGGTGGAGACCTGGCATAAAATTATCTTGATATCTGATATCATCAAAGTCTGGCAATAAAGAGATCTCGTTCCCACTTAACTCTTGAAGAAGGAAAAATATATAATGTAATGTCAGGCTCCAAGCTAAGCTACCTTTGAAGTTAAACTGGTGTTTTTCTTGTGTCTCAGCTCCTGTTTGTTTAATCAGCGGCCAACATCTGTTATTGTGTTGCAGAATTTACAGAACAAATCTGGCTCTGAATAGAACATCAGTAATAAGTTTTGCTTTCTTGCTGCTGCTATTGTTGTTAGTTTTTGTTTGTTTGGCTGAAAATTAGTCTGAGGCGTGGGCATATTATTATGATTGCTCAGCTCCAACAAAGAAAAAGCATCAGAAAATGCTAAGCCCTTCCAAATGAATTTTACGTAATGGGTCCCCCCCCAAAAAAAAACTGGAACAAAACATTGTCATGGAAAACATTCCAGATGACCAGTGCTAAACTGAAGTATTCACTATTACTCAATTAGAATAGCTGGTTCATGGGGGGCAGGGGGTAGGTTGGGCACCAGATGGAAAGCCCCAAATATAATTCTTGAACCGGTAAACCAGGGATTGGGGAAACCTCCAGACTACATCTCTCATCAGCCAATGGCCGAAGAACATGCTGGAAGTTGTAGTGGATGACTACAGGGCTCCCATCCCTAAAATAGGTGTTTTGAGTGCTGGAGAGATGGTTTCAATGGATTATAAAGCTACTGTGATTGCAGATGGCTTCCATTTGTTTTCTGTTTTCCCTGGTCCTGGAATCACTGGTAACAGTTTACTTCATGGACTAGAGTCTGGTAAATCTTCTGTGACCTTTATCCATCATGAATATGAGCAGTGCTATTTTTCTAGAAAAAGAACTCACCATGAACACCGATGTGGCGTTTGCCCGTTTGTTTGAAAATGTCTGTACAGGGGGAGAGAAAGAGTTAATAGGTAGACCAATAGAAAAGCCAGAAGTGGAGCCTACCTGTTTATAAAAGGGCTTAGCCCGAGGTTTGGGTTGTGGGTAGTTGGTTGGTTTTAGTTGGTTGGTTTGTTGGGAAGAAGCGGTTGGGAAAAGGCAGTTGGGAAAGCAGTTGGCAGACAGTTGGAAATAGAGAGACAGTTAGTGGAGTTGGTTCTTGTGTGAGGGGAGGTAGAAGAGTTAGAGACAGGATAAAATAAGACTAAGAAGGTAAAGAGTAACAACGTTTTGAATGCAGTTAAAGTTTATTTGTGTTTGCAATAAACTACACTCTTCTTTGTTAACTTAAGAACCTGACTGAGACTAAGTGATTTACTGGGGAGAACCTGATTGGTGGCAGTCCGTGAGACGACCGGGGGCTCCGTACGAATGCCACAACCTCTCTCTTAGAATGGCAATGGCACACACCTGAGAGGTGCCAGTAGTGAGTTCTGGCAAGTTCTGGCTGAAAAAAAGTCCTGAATCTACTTATGCCATCAGGAAAAAATATATATGAGGAAAGTAATTAAAATCATTGGAGAAGATTCCTTTCGACTTTCAGATCTGTGATGACCCATTTAAGCACACAAGTCACAATTTGATGTTACAGCCATTAAGTTTTGGAAACGCCTTTTGTAGAAACACCTTTGGTGATAAATGCCACCCCATTCATTTGGGAGTCTGATCTCCCAAATCACTTGCCCTTGCTAGGTTTTTTTTTTAAAAAAAATTGTGATTTGAATTATTTTGTTTGTAAGTTTCCTTGTGGTTTTGATTATCTTCTTTGTACATTTACCTGTGTTCAGAAGCATGGGTAATTTGTAATAAAACAAAAAGTTCCAGCACTTTTGGGAACAAAGTATCTGGTGGTTGGGAAAGGAATGCATTGTGAAAAATTACAAATGCTTAGGCTTTGCTGAAAAGAGTTAGGTTGTGCAGCCCCACCAGAGATAAGACAGTGGTTTTACACACAAACACACACAGTGGACCTACGAAAAGAATAAGCCATTTCTTTATCTACTGGTAATCTGCTAGATAAGTTCTTATGTTGTTTCTGCTCATAAAGTCATTCAAATGACCAGTTAATTGACAACTTTTGACCTGTCTATTGATTGCTAAATGTATAATAATTGGCCACTTAATTGACTAGCTTTCCAAAACAAATTTGGTAATGATTTTGCCCGTGAGCATCCAGCGTGTAGAACTGTGTTGATACACTGATGGTGGGAACTTCATCTCTCTCTCTCTCTCTCTCTCTCTCTCTCTCTCTCTCTCTCTCACACACACACACACACACACACACCACATTTGAAAGCATTGCTGTTTCCTCACAAGCTCTCAACAGTGTCACATCATAGTCCAAAGTGAGCTAAGGACTAATTCCAGAAAGCAGCCATGGAGGGATAATCCCGAAAGGAAGACCACGTTTCAAGAGCCAGGCAGAAGTCTCGTCCTGAGGAAGTCATTCAGCAGTCCTAACAGGTGGTTAGGTGCAGAAACAGTATCTTTATATCTTTAGTTATATCTTTATATCTATATTTATGTGAGGGACTGGACTGAGGAGGAATGGCGAAGACCGCCTCCTCCTCCTCCTCAACCTTCCTGAGAAGAGGAAGACAGTATGGATTTACAACAGTGGTTTGCAGAAGGTCACGGCTCAGAGATAGGAGAGGGACAAACCTGGGAGATCATGGCAGAAGAGGAGGGGGGAGGAGCAGAACCAGAGCTGCTGACTGACATGTTATTGTTAGAAAGCATTCCAGACCCCCCCCCTTCTCCCAGAACCTGGAGAGCAGTGAAAGTGGGAGAGCAGAAGGTGAAGAGGCAAATGGCCTTAAGCAGCCACTGCAAGGGGGGTGGTGCTGTTGACAACTGAGAAGGAAGTGGGGGGGGAGAGTTTACTCAGGGCAACGCCATTACCAAGGAGGCAACATTTCTAAGCCAGGCATATACCTGCTGGGATTGAAAAGGCATACGACCCTCACCTGAATCTCATAGCTCTCCTGACAAGTGCTTTGGTCTGCCCACCAGATACCAGGCACTCTACTATTCAAATTAGGCCCCAGTGTTTTTGTTACAATCCCCCTTCTCAATTAAGTAATCAATTTTAATCTAGAATTTAATTGAGAATTTAAATTCTCAAAACTTTCTTATTTGTTAATTTGAGCAAGTAAACTACTGCTCTCACTTCATTACAAACAGTATTTCTACCTGCAATACACTTGAGCAAACTTGCTCCTCTTCCTTTCACAGATATTTTGTTGCCATTTGCAACTTTAGCTGTCTCTGATTAGTTATCATTTACCGTAATTCTTGGGGAAAATAATTAGCATTGCACGTCATGTGCATGGAAGTTGCCAAACCAATTAACCAACTAGAAGGATTTCTGTTAATAGCACCAGTTTTCCTATACCTTGATTTTGCTGGATAGTTTTGATGAACTGCAAAAGCATTTTTAGTTTGTTTTCTGTTGCCACCGTGGAACTTTTCTTTATTAGTGCCGCTTTGTTTTGTACAATTCCTTGCAAATGAAGGAAAATAACTTTTCTGCTTGTATATGTTGATAATATAATTTTGGTGACTGAGGACAAACAAGATTGTACAAAAACAAGATTGGGTGGCAGCCTGGCCAGGGCATAGGTGTCCTGACTGTGACAAAGGTGACCTGTGTGCTTGCTTGATTAACAGCTGTTGGGAACTTCAAGGTCCCTGCTCTCCCTTCTTATGGTCTTTATATTGGACCTGGAGACTCCAATAGAGAGCATCCCATGTCAAGAAGGAGGGCAAGTGGGCACCCTATCAGATGTCAAGACAGGAGCTACACAGAGCAGGGCCTGTTGTATGCCTCACTTTTCCAAGACCTGCTTTCTTTTGGCCTGCATTTTGGAGCTTTATAATTTAGGAAGACTTTGGAAGAACTGGTTGACAAGTCTTATCAGTCGCTGACGTTAGGAGCGGATTTTATTTGCTGCTATTCTGGGCAGCAGCATTTAAATTCCCTAGCACCGTTGGAGAGGAGGCAGGCGCAGCATCCTCCTCTGCTTATTCCTGCCATCCCTTCCGTTCTGTTGCCTGTTGTAGTAAGCAAACATAACTCCAGATGTGCTGCACAGCTTGGGTGTATGAAAGATTTGGAGAAGGAACTGGGGAGGGGGTGGAAGCCATGTACTCCCCTCAATTTCAAGGTTCAGGGCAGATCTCCAGGTTGTAGCTCAGCTTGACAAGCTACATAACTGTTCAACATGCAGTAGCCCTGTCCTCTTTCAATCATTCATCTTTGGGGCAATATAGCAGAAGTGCAAAAATAAGGTGCGCATGATTCCTGCAACACCATTTTGTGGTTTTTTGGCTTTGTTTTGTTTGCTTGTTTTGCTTCTGAGTGGTCTCCAAACCCTGAGTGAAAGAGCCTGGGTGAGTAGGCTCTCGCTTTCCCCTCACAGAACTCAGGCCCCGACTTCATTGTTACCAGAAGAGGTTCATATAGTGCATGACTGAATTAAACTATGTATTTGAACAGCAGAGGATACCTTTTAAATATTATAAAGGTAAAGGTAAAGGGACCCCTGACCATTGGGTTCGGTCGTGGCCAACTCTGGGGTTGTGGTGCTCATCTCGCTTTATTGGCCCAGGGAGCCGGCGTACAGCTTCTGGGTCATGTGGCCAGCATGACTAAGCCACTTCTGGTGAACCAGAGCAGCACACGGAAACACCATTTACCTTCCCACCGGAGCGGTACCTATTTATCTACTTGCACTTTGATGTGCTTTCGAACTGTTAGGTTGGCAGGAGCAGGGACCAAGCAATGGGAGCTCACTCCGTTGCGGGGATTCGAACCGCCGACCTTCTGATCAGCAAGTCCTAGGTTCTGTGGTTTAACCCACAGCGCCACCCACATCCCTGCCTGGGTGAGTAGGCTCTTGTTTTCCCCTCCACAGAACTCAGAACTTCATTGTTACCAGAAGAGGTTAATATCGTGCATGTCTGAATTAAACTATGTATTTGAACAGCAGAGGATACTTTTAAAATATTATAGAGAGGCCAAATTTGTGTGCTAGAAATTTGTGTTTCAGGAGTGCAGCAGATGGGCCAGGATCATCCTAAAAGAATCAGAAGTCAGAGGTACAGAGACCAACACTATTACTCATGGAACAAATATAAAATGATCTGCTCAGAAATAACGTCAGAAGTGGGCGGGTTAGTCCATCAACAAGCAAAGGTTGCAGCTGCATTTATCATGCAGCCAAATAAAAAAATCACATCATTGTCCAGAAAGAAGGGGGGTGGAGTGGGGAGCATCTCAGGATTGATGTCTCTTGTTGAGCAGATAAACAACCTCCAGCTCCATTTAATAGCAGGAAACAATTACACTGCTGAAATGATATGCCGCGCTCTCTTAATTAAACATAAAAGCACCCTAATCTTATAGTAACTTCAAGGGATTCGTTTGAAAATACTCTGGCTTGTCTCTCTGATGTAGAGCAGTCCAAACAGCCTCCCCGGGGTGCCTCAGAGAAGACTGCACTGAACAAGGGCCAACGCCGCTGGAGAAGAGTGAAGAAGAGCCCATAAATGAAACACGCAAAGCGGACGTACAGTGAATTTTCCTTGGCTTGAAAATGTTGCGGTTGTTATTTGGTTAGAATTTCATTTCCTGAGCTGGCCAGTGGCAGCATTGACAAATGTAAAGTTGCCTGCATGTATACTTGTTTCTGTACTCTTGCAACGCATGCTCAACACACACACACACACACACACACACACACACACACACACACGGGGGAGAACCAAAACTATTACCACTGTGCTTCTTGTTTTTTGTTAAACTTGTCCTGTAAGGGCTGCCCTAGACTTCTTACCTCTTGGGAGAAAGAAAAGGTTTGAACAGCACAAAGGCTGCAACTCAAATTTACGCTCCTTTTGCGAGATTTTGCAGTGCAGCATTTACTGTATTTTTTTGTGTATAAGACGGCCCCTATTTTTAGAGTTCAAAATTAAGAAATAAACATTTTAAACGCCAAACAGAATAACTTTGACATTTTATTAAATATTCAAAACACCGGTATATTTAGAACCGTATATTTAAACATCAAACAGTGAGACAAGATGTAATGACGGCTGCTTCTGTCAGCTCGGTGTAACTCCACTGTAGCTGTGCCTCCAGCTCTCCTGCCTGTGTGTTGCACTTTTGTCTTACTATTTATGGTGGAAGGGACAATGTCCGGAGTGGGGGCTGCTGGGGAGAGTACAGTAGTATCTCTGGTTAAGAACTTAATTCGTTCCGGAGGTCCGTGCTTAACCTGAAACTGTTCTTAACCTGAAGCACCACTTTAATAATGGGACCTCCCGCTGCCGCCGCCGCGCTATTTCTGTTCTCAACCTGAGGTAAAGTTCTTAACCCGAGGTACTACTCCCAAGTTAGCGGAGTCTGTAACCCGAAGCGTTTGTAACCCGACACGTTTGTAACCCGAGGTACCAGAGTTTGTCGTGAGGCCAATAGTGAGGGGAGGCTGAGGGGAAAGAATATGGATGACGACGTGTATTTATTTATTTATATATTTAATTGCAGCATTCCGTGTATAAGATGACCCCCAAATTTAAACTTAAAAAATTGGGGGGGAATATTGTCTTATACATGGAAGAAATATGGTATGTTGTGATTTAAGATTTCTCCCCACATTATTTGTGTCTTCAGTTAAAAATGGTAATTTCTCCCCCACCCCCACAAAGGGTGCAATTACTCATGCATTGGTGCCTTGGGTACCTTTGCATGTGTATTTTGATTCCAGCTGAGCATTGCCCTAGGATAAACTCAGCATCCTCCCACTTCTAGTTCTTGTACCTACAGTGTGTTGTTGAATATACACCTGACATCAATCTTGCAAGAAGTAGGGCTGGCCAATTTTGGTTTACCTCAGTTTCCCAATCTTAAGTTTGCTTCTCCACGTTTCTGCATCAGTTTGCATTTTTCTCCCCCCAGAAAGTTCTCATGAAGCTCTGTCTGCATTTCAGTGCAAATATCTCCAAGTATACACATTTCTGCATGAAATGTTGCCTGGTATGCACATTTTTGCATGCCATGACCTCCAATACAGTCTTTTCATGTTGGTGACAGACTTTTTAGATATGCATCATTTTGCGACACAGTAATTCAGTTTTACTAGCAAACCAGAGGTTATACTAACCCATTTCCGGCTACAAACGACATGCATACATACGGCAGCTGACACACTAAGGTGTTGCGACACACAGTTTGGAAAGCTCTGCTCTAATATAATGCATTTCATGTCATTTTCACTTATATATTCATTTCTATGCACACTTTCCCCTAATAGACACATCATTGTACACATTACTTGGTTGCAGAACAGCATTACAAAATTCAGAGAAGGGTGAATTTTAAGTTGAATTTTGGTTTGCATGTTGTCCCAGATAGTGTAAATTAGGTAGGGTCACGTTAAAATCCTAACCAAAGCATATTTCTCTTCCATCCGTAGCAAGAAGTAATAAAATCATTTGAACAAACATGAACTCAACACACTGTACAATATACAGTACCAAGGTCCAACTTCACATGCAAATCTCAAACGTGCCTGTTCTTGTGCTCCTACAAAAGCTACAAACACAAGAAGCCATGGAAACTAAAAATGTACAAATTTGGTGCTTGCTATCCCTGCGGCGGGGTGCGCTCCCGTCGTTCGGTCCCAGCGCCTGCCAACCTAGCAGTTCGAAAGCACCCCCGGGTGCAAGTAGATAAATAGGGACCGCTTACAAGCAGGAAAGTAAACAGCGTTTCCGTGTGCGGCTCTGGTTCGCCAGAGCAGCGATGTCACGCTGGCCACGTGACCCAGAAGTGTCTTCGGACAGCGCTGGCCCCCGGCCTCTTGAGTGAGATGGGCGCACAACCCTAGAGTCTGGCAAGACTGGCCCGTACGGGCAGGGGTACCTTTACCTTTACCTATTTTATTTGTAATGAGGATCTCTCTATACAGTGGTATCTCGGGTTACAGACGCTTCAGGTTACAGACTCCACTAACCCAGAAATAGTACCTCGGGTTAAGAACTTTGCTTCAGGATGAGAACAGAAATCACACGGCGGCAGCAGGAGGCCCCATTAGCTAAAGTGGTACCTCATGTTAAGAACAGTTTCAGGTTAAGAACGGACCTCCAGAACGAATTAAGTTCTTAACCGAAGGTACCACTGTATATATATCTGTTCTCCAGGTTCATTGTGATATATTTACTGTCAGACGCTCTTGGGTTCCACATGATATTTAAATAAAGTGTGGCATCACATGGCACCAAGGGTTATCAACACGTGCTCTTTTAGAGATTAAAAGTGGCAACACCGAAAGGTGTACATTTCTCACATGTGCACCCTCCCTCCACACCCAAGCGCTCCACCTCTACGCATACAAGAATGACAGAACGAGGCTAATACTTTGGCGTTCTCAGCTTACCAAAATCACCTTCCCTCCACAGGAGAGCAAGAATGAGAAAGTGTAGCTTGTCCAAACAGGGACAGTCTGTCGATGGAGCTGATTGACAGCGAGACCTTGCCTTGGTTGGACCCATAACCAGCAACAAGAAGATGTGGCAGCAGACACTGTTTTGCATCTTTGCAAACTAGGTTTGATCTTTGTGCAAAGGGGCATGAGCACCTTAACCCCTGAATGCAGACACCAGGTATTTTCTAGCTTCCTGACATTAGAAGACTGACATGCCTGCAATAAAACCCAAAGCTTCCTTGAGATACTTGAGGCATTTGCCTGGATCCAGAATTAGAGACACTGCTGCTGGCTCTAAAGCAGCCTTTCTCAACCTGTGGGTCCCCAGATGTTGTTGGACTACGACTCCCATCACCCCTAGCTAGCAAGGCCAGAGCTCAGGGATGAGGGGAGTTGTAGTCCAACAACAGGTTGAGAACCGCTGCAAAGCATTTCTAGCACTGCACTTCTGACTTTATAACAATTTCAAAGTCCTTTAAAGGAACAGCTAAACCATTGGTGGCATCAGACCTGTCTACCTTGGCAGATTCAAGATCGCAAAAAGAAGAATGTGTTTTACATCCTATTAAACTAAATGCAAGATTCGCAAGTCTAATAAAAATAAGTCTTTGTCTGGCAGACCTGTCCAGTGTATCTCAAATATCTTTTGCAGCTCTAATACTCTGAGTCAGCTGCTGAGTTTTGTTTCTCTTGGCAAGTTAAGGCTCTGCTGATTTGCTGGAAGTTCACTTTTTCCTTCTTTTGTTTCAGTTACACTAAGATTTGTCTCCATCATTACTTACCTGGAAGTTCCCTCCTCTCCTCTAGCCTCACTCCCAAGATTGTATTAGGGCAACTTAAAATGTGAACGGGCTTGATTTCCTGTTACTTTTATGAATTACAACTCTTTCCCAGGGTTTTATAGCTTGTTGCAATGTATATGCTACACACACACACATTCATTGATCTGGTTATAAACCACAAAGTAGAATCTAGCAATTCCTCCTGTCTTAGTTTCATTTTTGCAAGACAAAAGAAAAGCAATCTGGAAATTCTTAAATTGCTTTGAGACTTTTATTTATACATAAAGCAACTAAGAAATATAATAAATACAAATAAATAAACTGTGTGTTTAACACACACGCGCGCGCACACACACACACTTCAATAGCTACCATTTCTGACGCAAAGAAAAAGGCCCATTTTTCTTGTTTGGGAGTGGTAGAAGGAGCCGGATTATGACAACAGCCACAGCTGACAAATGGACAATTAGCTGCAAAGGTAAGTCATCTACACCAACTTCTGTTGACCTGTGGGGAGCTTTGGCAAATAGATACAAAAGACAGCTGGGTTCTCAAGAGGTGTGCTGAAGTGAAAATTTCAGAGCAGTTGGAGCTAGGAATGGGGTGGGGGAATTCAATTAATCTCTCATTTAAATGTGGACTTACCTAATTCACACTTTTTGAAACAATACACAAACTGAAACACAGCCACCCTTTAAAATTCACACTTCTCCAAATTTTGCAGTGCTATTCTCCAAGCAAGTAATGTGCATAGAAATGCATATATTGGTGGAAAAAAGCCTCCAAAATGCGTTATATTGGGGGAAACAACAAGAATGTGTAGAAGATGCATATGAGAATATTTAGGAGACATTCACACCAAAATGCTGTATCGGACTTAAAACACACACACACACACACACACACACATCACAGAGTGATGTGGAAATGCAGAGAACTGAAGTTACGATTGGAAAAATGAGACACTGAGAGAAACCAGAACTAACAGATTCACAAAACGCTAGTTTCACCTTGTCATTAACAGTGAGGAAAGTGGCAGTCGTGGAAATGCCCTCTCCTTTTCATCTATCAAAGCACAGGTACCCATCTTCTTCTGCATCTGGTCATCTGACAGGACATAAAGAATGATCTTACCATCCTAAGGCTTAGCTGGGAGGTCCATGTTCTCTCTGGATCAACGGAGGATTGTCTTCTTCTTCATCATCTTCCAAAAAAAAGGGGGGGGGGCCTGTCAATGGCTAAGAACCTAAGAAGAGGCCTTCTGGATTAGACTAAAGGTTTACCTAATCGAGTCTCCTGTTTTCTACAGTGGCCAACTAGATGTCTCAGGGAAGTCCATGAGGATAAAGTGAGGGACAAAAGGCCTATCCTGCTGTTGTCTCCTAGCAACTGCTATTCAGAGACCCATTTCCCTTTGATTATGGAGCATACAGCCATCACAACTGGTAACCAGCTTGTGCCAGTCTAATACCCAGGGAGAACTTCCTGGGCTTGCCAGAGTGGGACTAGAATACATCTATATTTGTAATACTGAATAGATTATAAGGCCCTCACACTCTCTGCTCCTAAGCTGACACAATGCTTATCCCTGCACTTAATACGTTACCTTAAAATGAGAGTGGGCCAGTGTGCAGTAGTTGTTAGGTAAAAAGGTAAAGGACCCCTGGAAGGTTAAGTCCAGTCAACGGCAACTATGGGGTGTGGCGTCCATCTCACTTTCAGGCCGAGGGAGCTGGCATTTGTCCACAGACAGCTTTCCGGGTCATGGGGCCAGCACCACTAAACCGCTTCTGGCGCAACAGAACTCTGTGATGGAAACCAGAGTGCATGGAAATGCCATTTACCTTCCCACCACTGTGGTACCTATTGATCTACTTGCATAGCGTGCTTCCAAACTGCTAGGTTGGCAGGAGCTGGGACAGAGCAATGGGAGCTCAGCCCGTTGCGGGGATTCGAATCGCCGACCTTCTGATCGGCAAGCCCAAGAGGCTCAGTGGTTTAGACCACAGCCTTTACCTTTATAGTTGTTACAGCAGACTTCCGCAAGCTGCTGCCCTCCAGATCTTTTCTCCTGCTTGCGAACGGCAGGCAGTAAAAGAAGAATATTCCCCTGCTTCTGGGCTAGGTTCTCTCCTGTTAGCCTGCTCTGTGGAATTCTGACCCCCTAAGCAGCTTTCTCCACAGAGAAGTTGTCTGTCTTAACAGTACAGTGGTACCTCAGGTTACAGACACTTCAGGTTACAGACTCCGCTAACACAGAAATAGTACCTCAGGTTAAGAACTTTGCTTCACGATGAGAACAGAAATCGTGCTTCGGTGGCACGGCAGCAGCAGGAAGCCCCATTAGCTAAAGTGGTGCTTCAGGTTAAGAACAGTTTCAGGTTAAGAATGGACCTCCGGAACAAATTAAGTACTTAACCTGAGGTACCACTGTACAGAGCTACAAAGCACAGGTAGTCACCATGAAAAAGCTAGACAGTATCACGTTGATAGCTGAAAACTGACCCACAGAACCTTTCCGTCCCAGAGTAATTCCCATTTGCTGTCTGAGTGAGACAAACGTACGATAAAGCCCCCGAGTTCTGCAGAGATTTCATGTGCTTTATGATGGTTTTAAAATATGGAAATTGCAAAAGATGATAAGCACAGGACGCCTTCAGAAACTTCAGACATTGCACAGGCTTTCAGGATCAGCTGAATCTGCAGAACTCTGCCGCGGACATTGCCTATGGGCTGCTCACATCACAAGACATTAAGATTATAGGCATGGTTATGTGCTACACTGCACTGAGGATGGATGAGCAAAGACTTTGCCAGCACTTCCGCCTTATTTATTTATTTTATGTGCCTTCTCGGTGGCAGTGCCCAAACTTTGGAATTCCTTCTCTGGGGGAAGTGAGACTGGCTCCTTCTTCTTGTCCTCCCAGTGGCAGCTGAATACTTTTCTGTTCCATCAGGCTTTTGGGAACTGACTGCTTTTAATGAACGGGCTGGTGCTGTACATCTGAAGGCAGCCCTGTATAGGGAAGTTTTTAATGTTTAATGTTTTATTATGTTTTTGAAAATGCTGGAAGCTGCCCAGAGTGGCTGGGGCAACCCAGTCAGATGGGTGGGGTACAAACATTAATATAATATAATATAATATAATATAATATAATATAATATAATATAATATAATCATATCATAATAATCTTTATCATCGTTCTTGTTTTAATAGATTTTGTATATGTATATAGTTTTGATTCTATTACTGATTCAATTGTTTTTATTGATTGCTCGTTCTATGTTTTTAGCAGTTCTCATTTTTACCCGTGAGCTGCCTTGAGCCCAATGGGTATAAAGGTGGGGAATAAATGTATTTATTTCTTATTCATTCATTCATTTACTGCTTTTTTATGATGGCAAACTGTAATTTAAGGGGTTCATTCCTTATTCATTAAAATGTTGCTCAAAGGTATAATTTTGGCATGCAACAGATCCTGTGTGAGCTTTGGAATGTGAAGTTTCTTTTTAAGTAAATAATAATAATAATAATAATAATAATAATAATAATAATAATAAACCGATAGCCACTGCTGACGGGCACAACACAGCTACAGTTTCACGGATGTTATTTTGCCAATATCCGTTATTTTGTAGTTGCCTTCATTCTAAAAGGTAAAAAGGTAAAGGTAAAGGACCCCTGGGTGGTTAAGTCCAGTCAAAGGCGACTATGGGGTTGTGGCGCTCATCTTGCTTTCAGGCCAAGGGAGCCAGCGTTTGTCCACAGACAGCTTTCCAGGTCATGTGTCCAGCATGACTAAACCACTTCTGGCGCAATGGAACACCATGACTGAAGCCAGAGCGCACAGAAACACTGTTTACCTTCCAGTCGGAGTGGTACCGATTTATTTACTTGCACTTTTTGGTGTGCTTTTGAACTGCTAGGTTGGGAGGAGCTAGGACAGAGCAACAGGAGCTCACCCCGTCGTGGGGATTCGAACTGCCAACCTTCTGATTCGCATACCCTAGACGCTAAATGGTTTAGACCATAGCGCCACTGCTTTCTCCTTGCCTTTATTATACAGTAGTACCTTGGGTTACAGACGCTTCAGGTTACAGATGCTTCAGGTTACAGACTCCGCTAACCCGGAAGTAGTATCTCAGGTTAAGAATTTTACCTCAGGATGAGAACAGAAATTGCACAGCGGCAGTGCGGCTGCAGCGGGAGGCCCCATTAGCTAAAGTGGTACCTCAGTTTAAGAACAGTTTCAGGTTAAGAACGGACCTCCGGAACGAATTAACCCAAGGTACCACTGTATAGCCATAGCAGCCCATGTGGTGGGCCAGAGCTTCCCTCCTGACATTGGTGTCGCTGTGAGCTTACCTGGATTGAGCAGGGGAGGGTCAGGTTGGTGGTGAGGTTGGAGCTGTGCAGATGCCTACCCAGATGAGTCGCAGCAACACCAGTTTTGGGGGAGAGGCTCCTTCTCACATGATTGGCTGCTACTCTTTCATCTCCAATGTTCCCCTCTTGCCAAATGGTGATGGCATTACAGGGTTGTGTCGTATGGAGGCATTTTAGGAGGGGAAATGCGTCTGTGGTGGACAACATTCTTTCAACCTGCTTTTCCCCCCATGCATCAGCCAAGTTACCATATGTATTAGAGGGCTTTTGATGCCATTGCTTAATGCTGATCCTTCTTCATTCTTCTGCCAGCTTCTGAGCTTTTATATCTTCTTCTGCTAATGTCTACGAAGCAGGCATTAACAGCAAGCTAAAATCACATTAGGTTGGAAGTTTTTTTCCTTTAAGACCTAAGCTTTCCAATGTAATAAAGGCGACAAACGTCAGCTTCCCATAGGCATCTGGTTGGCAACTGTGGCAACAGGATGTGGGGCAAAATTAGCCCCTTGCCAGATCCAGCAGTCTCTGTTCAGTGGCGGAGGAACCCTCTCTGGCACCCATGGCAGGGCTGCCCGTACGGAGTGTCCATGTGCGGCAGCCCATGTGGCCGCCTCGCACAAGTGACTGCCCGTATGCCCGCCTCGCGCAAGCGGCAGCCTGTACGGACTGTACATGTGTGGCGACTGTACAGGATGCCGTGCATGTGCACTCCATACGGGCTGCTGCTCGCGCGTGGTGTTCTTATGAGCTGCCGCTTGCATTGTGCCTGTATGGGCTGCTGCGCAAGTGGCATCCTGCACAGAGTGCGCACATGTGGCAGCCCATACGGTCACCGTGCGAGAGACAACCCGTACAGACGCCCGTATGGATGGCGCATGAGAGTGGCAGCCCGTACCGACTGCTCACGCCCTCGGCCACTCTACAGCTGGGGGAAAGCAGGGGCCATCTTGTCACCCCCCAGAGTGGCACCCAGGGCGGCCCGCCCCCTCCGTCCCCCACTTTGTATGCCCCTGGCTCTGGTTATGTTTTTTATGGATTGCTCAGTCAAAGTGCAGGAGACTCTTAATCTCAGGGTCATGGGTTGGAGTTTTATGTTGGGTGAAAGATTCCTGTGTTGCAGGGAATTGGATGTGGTCCCTTCAGACTCTACAAGTCAGTGATTCTGTGAATAATCAATACATAAATCAAAACAAGAAGTAGAACAGTGGGTATCCCACATCAATAATTTCCACGGATGCTCTTCCTCCAAATTCTAAACTGTGCAGAGTGAAAACACTTTAGGACCGACACATTTCTTTCAATAGAAGGAGAGTCAATACATCATAACAAGAGGACATGAACTCATTTCTGTTCTCGCACACACATCTCCTACCACGCAGAGTTGAAAGGGACCACGAGGGTCATCTGGTCCAACCCCCTGCCATGCATCTTTTGCCAAATGTGGGGCTCAAACCCTGAGCTTAAGAGAACCGTGCTTCATCAACTGAGCTCTTTCCAATATTCCAGCACCAGTCATTTTGCCACCACCACCAGCACCCGCAGGACCCAGTTTCGTTTCCCCTCAGTGAGGTCCCACGACGCCCGGATATCGTCCCAACATTACAGTAACATCTGCAAACGCCAAAGGTTTCCCTAGAACAACATGAATGTCTCATGCATGCAGTTCAAAAATATCTTGATTTTTTTTTGTGTGGGTGCATGCAGTTCAAAAATATCTTTATTTTTTTTGTGGGTGGGTAGAATTCAACATCGCACTCTTCTGATCATTCCATAAGCGAAAGCATTTCAGTCTGCAAAGAGGCATGATCTTCACTCTTCTCCTGCCTTTAAATGCATCTAAAGTTACATAATTATGCAACTGTACAACAATTACATAACCAATATTAATAATATTATTTATTATTTATTGTGCTGGCATAATATGAAAGTTAATATATTAAAACAGAAATATAAAATGCAGGTTTAAATATCATACATACAAAAACAGGGGAAAGAAAGAGAAAAACATACACACAAGAACAAGAAAAGAAAACTTGCATGTAATTCCAAGCAGGCCATTATCTTATAAAGAGCCAATACTTCCTGCTCAACCTTCCCAAAAGATTTAACTATGTTCCAGTAAATTATAACCAGTATTAAATTGTTTCTAAAGGAAGGAATTTCTATTTTCCCATAGTCTTTTAGAATGTGCCAGTTTAACCACTGTTTGTCACACATTCCCCTCGAGACGCTAATGTTTTTCCCCTGTAATGTTGCATAACTTCTACATGTACTGGAATGGGAAGGTAATTTACAAAATTTGGGTAGTCCTTTTTTCTGGATTGACTGGAGTGCATAGGTCAGTTCATAACCTGTAATGTATTTCTGTGGTAACACAATCTTTCCAGACGGCTTTTATGTATCTACAACTCTGCCATAAAGTTCACATTTATTTTTATTAATTAAAAAAACAAAACACAACCGCCTTTCCAGCTACTTTGCCCTCACAAGGAGGAGTCCTGAATAATTATAAACAAGAACAACAATATCAACATTAATCAGATTCATATCTGTGCTGCACCCTTTAAATTAAGCAGGACAACTTCACTTAGATGGAGATTAATAGAAAGCAAAGTGAAATGAAAACCTCGTAAGGGTTTTCTGAAAAAAGCCACAGGGATTGGACCATACCAACATCATTCAGGAGGGCATTCAAGAAGTGCAAGGCCACCACTGAATAGGCCCTGTTCCTGGATCCTCTCAGCCTAACATCTCTTATGGACAGACAGTAGGCTCTCAACTGATCTTAGAACCTGGGCCAAGCAGTCCTTCAGGTTTAAGACTTCAAAACCAATTGGACTTTGTTTCCCATTTGGAGCTCACAATTTGAACTAGCAGCACCATGCATCCTTCTCATTTAAATGCTATTTTCTGCTTCAAACACTTAAGTGTCCGGCCTGATTTTCAGTCTTCCATATATATATATTTAAGCTACCTTTAAAAATATTTTTTTAAGAAAAATTCTGGAGTTGCACCACAGCTGCTGATACCTCCTCCTTTTGCATGATGTTTATGGAAGTTTTTAATATTTGGTGTTTTATCATGTTTTAATATTCGGTTGGGAGGCGCCCAGAGTGGTTGGGAGGGGTATAAAATGATAATGAAGATGAAGATGATGATGATGATGATAATAATAAAACCACTTCAACTACATAAGGATGGACACTCGGAGCATGTTCACCCTTAGGAAAGATTCTCAGAAAAAGAGACCTAGATTTTTAATGCAGCTTCAAACATTTTGTTAGAAGGTACAACCGGTGGTGTAGTGGTTAAGAGCGGTGGACTCATAATCTGGGGAACCGGGTTCGCGTCTCCGCTCCTCCACATGCAGCTGCTGAGTGACCTTGGGCCAGTCACACTTCTCTGAAGTCTCTCAGCCCCACTCACCTCACAGAGTGTTTGTTGTGGGGGAGGAAGGGAAAGGAGAATGTTAGCCGCTTTGAGACTCCTTCGGGTAGTGATAAAGCGGGATATCAAATCCAAACTCTTCTTCTTCTTTCTGGCTTGGTGTCATGAAGTAGCAGAACAACTGGGGGAAGGAAAAGGAGGAAGAGGATCCCTGCGAGGGGTGTAGCAAAGACCGGGCACACTGGGGACAAGCTGGGGATGAGGAAGGAAGTACTCAGAGGGTGAGGGAGGATGACGAGGTGATGGGGGTCAACGCACAGGTACCAGAGAGGCAGGACCCATTGCCAGAGTGGCCTCCGTCTCCACGAACACAGCGGGCTCTGAGGCATAGGGAGCAGTGGGAGGGGCACTCTAGGAGGTTGAGGCAGGCAAAGGCCCACAGCCCAGCTCCCTAGGTGGCCAGGTGGGGCTTGCTAGCTCTGGGAAGAGGTGTGTGATGCCTCAGCTGTAGGCTTGGAGCAGGTGAGGGTCACATGGCTCAACAAACGCAGATGCTGTATATTACAGTGGTACCTCTGGTTGCGAACGGGATCCGTTCCGGAGGCCCGTTTGCAACATGAAAAGAGCGCTACCTGAAGCGCTGTATCTGCGCAGGTGCGCGCCACGATTCGGTGTTTGTGTGCATGCGCGAAGCGTGATTTTGCGCTTCTGCGCATGTGCGGGTGGAGAAAACCCAGAAGTAACCTTTTCCGGTACTTCCAGGTTGCCGCAGGATGTAACCTGAAATAACGTAACATGAAGCAAATGTAACATGATGTATGACTGTATTGTATTTTAATATTCTGTTGGAAGCCGCCCAGAGTGGCGGGAGAAACCCAGCCAGATGGGCAGGGTATAAATAATAAATTATTATTATTATTATTATTATTATTATTATTATTATTATTATTATTATTATTATTATTATTATTATTTATTAAATCAGCATGCCAAGTACAAAAGAGGGGCTGTGTCTGCTCATCTGCCCATGTTGATGGACCTTGGCTTGGATGTTCCTGGACCACCATGGGACTGTGTTTCGGGTTTGACTCTGGACTGTATCCGGACTGCTGGACTTCAGACTTGGCTACTTGGATTTCGAGTTTTGGACTTGGCATACTGACTTCCTTCCAGGTAGGCCAGGGGTTCAGGACACTTGACTAACCTAATCTATGAAGACCCATTTTTGCCTTCAGCTTCCCAGTCAATGGAGTTCAGTACAACATAAACATTGGAAGAAGGCAAGCGAGAGTCCTACAGAGTTGATTGTGACTCCTACTCTAGAAGCACAAACCCACAGGACAAGCAAGAAGCCATATGTGTGAGAAAGTGAGAGTATTTGTTTTGTGTGTGTTAAGAGAGAGACTGTGTATGTGTGTGAAAGAGAAGGATTGTTTTAAGCGAGTGTACGGGAAGTGTGCAACTCGCAAAAGTTTTATAGATACTTCATTCCTTGAATGCTACGTTGTGACTCGACTGTAGTCTGTGGTGAAAATGGCTCACTCAGCCGTGAGTGATCTGCTGTGTAACGGTCTTCAGTTCGCTCTGTGAATCTGTAGCCTCATTTGTCCTCTGTGGTTTGGCTCACTTCCTTGAGTGATCTGTCTTAGGTGTGGTTCGACTTGGCTGCCATAAATTCACCGACTGACCTTCAGAACAGGCATAAATTCACCGACTGTCCTCTTGGACCTGCTGTTATTTGAAATGTCTTGTAAATAAAAATTAATTTCTTAATTACGCGATGCATATATGTGAGCAAAATGTGAGATGTAGGTTGCAGCTGGTTTCCCTGCTTATGAATGCAGTTTCTGTATTGTGGTGGTGATTCATTAGGGAGTAAAGGTAAACCCCATGGCAGGGTGAGGTCCCCTTGCTCTGTCCCAGCTCCTGCCAACCTAGCAGTTTGAAAGCACAGCAGTGCAAGCAGATAAATAGGTACCACTGTGGCGGGAAGGTAAACGGCGTTCCTGTGCCGCCACCTCTGTATCATTAGGGTATGGCACTGAGTGCACTAGCTCCCACCCCCTGGACTCTTATCCCTGAGCTTTAGTCAGGTCCTGGGATGAGAACTATACATGTGACTGAGCTCACATGCACACCATAGATTTCGAGCAAATGACTTCCTCCAAAGAACCTGGGAACTGTAGTTTGTTGAGGATGTTGGGAGCTGTAGCGTTGCGATCAGTTCTTGTGATCCATAGAACGGTAGACTTGGAAGGGACCCTGAGGGTCATTTAGTCCAATCCCTACAATGTGTTTGAAATGCATGGCACGGTGCAATACTTAAAATCATAATCACAATATTTTTAATAGCAGCAAAGTAGAAATTAAAAGACCGGAGCTTTGTTGATCCGGAGAAATCCTGGTTCGTCCGCCAGTCTTTTAAAAGTACAGTGGTACCTCAGGTTAAGTACTTAATTTGTTCCAGAGGTCCGTTCTTAACCTGAAACTGTTCTTAACCTGAAGCACCACTTTAGCTAATGGGGCCTCCTGCTGCCGCCGCGCCACTGGAGCAAGATTTCTGTTCTCATCCTGAAGCAAAGTTCTTAACCTGAGGTACTATTTCTGGGTTAGTGGAGTCTGTAACCTGAAGCGTATGTAACCCGAGGTACCACTGTAACCTGTAATTGAAGAGAACGCAAAACTACCTGCATTTTCAAAATATTGTCACCAAACAATACGGAGTGCCTCCATTTAGATGGCAAGAAAGTCTTTATTGAGGGAAACGCCACTGTTTATCTTGGGCAGTGTGTCTTGCTTGCATGTATGTGTTTAGACTAAAAGCTTAAGGCAAATTAATTCAGAAGATGCTCAATGGCTAGTCATGCTGATATTTCTGTATAGTGACAATATTCTTCCGAGAGGCTGAGCATTCCCTGGTATATGTACTACCATGCGAGGCGAGGGGTCGCCACTGTTGGAGGCAGACTGCTAGACTGCAGTACGGCAATTCCTGTTATGAAACTGCCATTGGATAGACACGAAGTCTCGCAACGTGGTTGCATGCTCGCTCTGCTAGGCAATGCTTCTCTGCAGCTTTCCGATTACATAGCAGAAGACTGTGCGCGGCCGTTTCCATTTCCTGCTTACATTTTCCAGTGGGATCTGTGCGCCCCCGCTGCACAGCAGTCGCCTCCAAGTAGATGGCTCCGTGTATCTTAATCCCACCCACCTCCCTCCTCGAGCATGAAGACAACGGAGTCTCCTTAAAGAAGCTCTCAATGGGCTGTCCGGATGAACTACATTACCCACAAACCAACGCGCTGCTCGTAGAAAGGACGTCTGCGCACTAAGGCACTCGGATCCAAGTTTGGAGCTTTTAGCTGCCAGTCCTGGCCCATCATGTAGGTGCAGCAGAGCCTTCCTTACCATTGCAATAGGGGGTGAAAACCCACTTTGCAATCTGTTTTGCAAGGTGTGCAATTGCAGTTCCTTCCTCTGCAAGGAGATCTGCTGCAGGGAGTCAGAAAAACTCCAGTTGCATGAAGACTGAGCGCTTGCAGTTTTCATCTTTGTTGCAAAACTAGCTACTGAAGAGAGAAGGCAAAGTCTTTTGTGTTCCCCTCCCCCATCAAAGCAGAGGGGAAAATGTCTCAGCAGAGAGGTAAGGCTCCGACTTGCGTTCCTTGCAGATATGCAAAAAGTCGTCCATGCATTATGGAATTGCATGCATGCAATTTTGGGGATGCAATTGCATTTTGAAGTTTGAGGCTTTGAATAGCTCTCAGTTGCATTTCCTGTTTAGAATGTACCTTTTTTTTCTCTCCTTGCAGACACACACTGGCGCGCGCACACACACTCACGCACATACACACAGGCACACATAGTTCCTGTAAGGCAGGGCTTGCAGTTCAGCTGTGCATTGACGTTATTTGCATTCTTCTGCTGGGATTACAGAGCTCTTTTTTTGCCTTTTGCACAGTCAGGGCAGATAAAGGCTTTTGAAGGGCTTATGCATTTAGCTGCTGTATATTTTCTTTTTTTCGTTTTCCAAAAAAGGCGAAATGCAAATCTGCAAGACAATTTACCTTGCAAATTTAAGCCAAACTTTGCATTAAAAAAAATAAAATTATCTGGAGGAAAGGGAAGGTGAAACTTGAGTGGAGTTACTAAGAATTTAATATATGCCTCTGTTTCTATGGGAAAGTATTGTTCTGATGCCAATGCTGAGCTCATTTTCCACAGACCTAACCCCCCCCCCCCCGGTCGTCGCAAGCTGTGCGTGTAGTTTTAGGAATGGATTTGAGAAAGTTACGCAAGGAAGTCTCCTACGTTTTCTTACACTGGAACACGGATTTCTTGGTTTGGGATGTGTGTAAATGGAGGCAGAGCAGATCTTTTTCTCAAAAGTACTGGAGAAGGTTCTGTGTCCTCCTCAGGCTGGCAACACGGTTTAAAAGATGGGCAAACGTGGAAGGATAATGGACATGGAATAAAAATGTAGACAAGCGTCCCCTTCAAACTTTGTAAGAGTAATGTTGAAAGTGGGAACTACTGTAGCCATCCTGCGTGGGTCATGCAGTTAGGGGAGGAATCTAGCTGTCTATGCATGGATATACGGATTCAGTTTTCTGGGTTTTATTCTGTTTTGCACTACAAATATCTGTGTTACAGAGGCTGCAGGACTTGTGGGTTTGGATTCTGTGCACAGTGGTGCAGAATGCATTTTGGGAAGCCACTTGTATGAGTTCCTTTATCGACGACTTCATTTTTTCCTCTCGAGGGTGGTCGGGAAAGGGGGCTAGAGAGGCAATGGGTGCTAATCGCAGTGTTTAATGTCAACCCCCCCTTCCCTAGTTGCACTTTGTGGCGGCTGAATTGCATAATTTATTCCCTATTTACTGCAGTCCTCTCTTCTGGCCAAATGGAGGCTGATTGGAAGCTCTCAGCAGAAAAGAGCCCAATAGGGTTTTTTTTTTTGCCAGTCTAAAAGGATGGCTAGCAGAGAATGTGGCACTCTTCCTTTCTCTTCGGATCCAACATGTTGATCTAGTTAGCAGCCAAGAGGGGAATCCATCATTTGATACATGGAGGAGGAAAAGGGGAGGATGTAGAAACCTGAATCTCCCTCCTCTTGCCTTGGAAAAACTGATTAAAGCTGGAGGAGAGAGACAGTGAAAAAGTACTCCTTTTTTTTGAGGGACTGGATTTGTCTAAATTGAAGGGGAAATGCACCAATTCATTCAGGTTAGATCTTGCTTTCATTCAGTTTTGTTTGCAGCCAGGATCCATCATCTTGTCTGGTAAGGGCATCATTTCCCAGCCTAGAATTCTGGTTTCCTTTCCAACTCTCATTCTGTCCACATGAAGCATTTCCATACATATATTTAGATGTGTAGAATGTAATTTTCAGGTAGATGAGGTTGTGTGTGTGTTTTTTTAGGTACTATAAAGAACACAAATGAAGCAAATGTTGGCTCCGAAAACATCTAGAGACCTTTATTTCAAAAGAATAAGGGTGCCTGTATGCAGCAGAAAGTACTCTAAGGGGTAGTGTGTTAAACCGGCAGAAAGAAAAAGGCCTAACTTTGAGGTTTGTGGGGATAACTGTGTAGACGGAACTTCAGATTGTAAGCTCACAGGGGACAAGGGACTTCTCTTTTGCTCAGGTTACCCTGCAATGTTAACTGGTGGGTTGGACAACAGGGGGAGCGGAGCAAATAAAAAGCAAGGGTTACAAGGCTTCAATATAAGGGAAATACAATTGCATTTACTTGATATTTCTTTCAGCCGAGCATGAGAACTACAGGATTCTGTGGATTATATGTTTTTGAGATGCTATAAGAGATGGAATATTTTTAAAATAATACACCTTGACAACTGTAATGGCAGAAATGAATCTTCCTTTGGGTATGCTTTTTTAAACACAAGAGATTGAAAAAGGTAATGGTAAAGGACCCCTGGATTGTTAAGTCCAGTCAAAGGGCGACTATGGGGTTGCGGTGCTCATATCGCTTTCAGGCCGAGGGAGCCGGCGTTTGTCCACAGACAACTCTCCAGGTCATGTGTCCAGCATGACTAAACCACTTCCGGCGCAATGGAACACATGATGGAAGCCAGAGCGCATGGAAACGCTGCTGCAGCAGTACCTATTTATCTACTTGCACTGGCATGCTTTCGAATTGCTAGGTTGGCAGGAGCTGGGACCTAGCAATGGGAGCTCACCTCGTCGCGGGGATTTGAACCGCCGACCTTCTGATTGGCAAGCCTAAGAGGCTCAGTGGTTTAGACCACAGCGCCACCCGCGTCCCTAGATTAATAAAAGGAGAAGCTAGCCCCCTGCCATGCAAATGATTCCTCAAATACAGCGTCCAAGGGGCTGTCAGATGGAGGATGGAGCAAGCTTGTTTTCTCCTAAGACCCGAACCAGTGGCTTGCAAGTTACAGTGGTACCTCAGGTTAAGTACTTAATTCGTTCCGGAGGTCCGTACTTAACCTGAAACTGTTCTTAACCTGAAGCACCACTTTAGCAAATGGGGCCTCCTGCTGCTGCTCTGCCGCCGCTGCACAATTTCTGTTCTCATCCTGAAGCAAAGTTCTCAACCCGAGGTACTATTTCTGGGTTAGAGTATCTAACCTGAAGTGTATGTAACCTGAAGCGTGTGTAACCCGAGGTACCACTGTACAACAACGGATTCCGACTAAACTTCAGGAAGAACTTTCTGACAGGGTGAACTGTTTTGACTGTGGAAGAGATTTCCACGAGAGATGGTGGACTCTCCTTCCTTGGAGATTTTTAAGCAGAGGTTGGGTGGCCATCTGTCATGGATACATAGCTGTCAACTTTTCCCTTTTCTTGCGAGGAATCCTATTTGGAATAAGGGAATTTCCCTTTAAAAAAGGGAAACGTTGACAGCTATGCATGGATGCTTTAGCTGAGGTTCCTGCATTGCAGATCACCCTTAGGTTACCTTTTGATTCTGCGATTCTGTATCTTTTTATTATTATTATTATTACCTAAATTGTGGCATTTCTGGTTTGTGGGGTTTTCTTTTCTATAACCACAAGCTGCTGGTCCTGACCCAAATGGGGAAAGTTGATCTTGTGAAACCTTTGTCGGGGTGCCACCGCATTCTGCTAGCAGAAGCGCCAAGGCAGACTACGTAAGGGGGACTTATCCATGGGGCAAGCCAGTTCTTCTGAAAGGGCAAGCTAATCTAGGACTGTTGGCATACTTAGGCATTTCCAGGTACCCTCACCTCATGGTAAGACGGATTTAAGTGGTACTTAGCTCTCAACAATGTTGGAATCCCCTCCCTTTAGTGCATGGATAGCTCAGTTGGTTAGAGCATAGTGCTGGTAATGCCAAGGTTGCAGGTTCGATCTCTATCCTATGGGACAGCTGCATTTTCCTGCATTGCAGGGGATTCAACTAAGATGATCCTGAGGGTCCCTTCCAACTATACAATTCTATGATTCTATATTATATCGGACAGGCACCGTCTCTTACTGTTCAGAGTCTACTGAAAACCTTCCTCTTCCAACAAGAGCTTTAAGCCGATATCTTTCTCAGTATGTTCTGGAATTGTTCTTAGGTGTTGTAATTCAGGAGTCACCAACCTAATGACTCTGGGCACCACAGTGCCTGAAAATGTCCTCATGGCAAAGGCCCCGAACTGAGCTTTTAAAGAAATTATTTAAAGTAAGCCACTAGCTCTCCGAGAAAGAAATGTATAAGGGTACCATTCTAAGTGATTTCTGTGAAATGAGCCAGTCTGGCTGCTCCCACCTGTTAGTTGTTTTCAGTTAATAAATGAAATATGTCCCCTTTGAAAACCTTTTGCATACCCCAGGACGATGTGTACCACACTTTAGGAAATACGGATCTAGGCGAAAGCCATAAGCTTGCAGTACGAACCTTACTTTACTTTTGAGCGCTGTTGAATTCAGCAGGACTTAACATTGTTAGGACTGTGCTCTAAATCCCGTTTTAGCTCGCAGTCTTTTTGGTTTCTGATATTGAACCGTTCACAATTATCTCAGGGCTCCTCCAGACATCCTTCTTATTGCACATTCATCCTCACCTGTGCTCGTGATGGACTCAAATTGTTTATGCACGATGGCGCTTTCAATGCAATTTGCACATGCAAATATTTCAGGGTGATTATCCTGCTTTGGCTGCAATCGGTCAGGGCCCTGAAGTTTCCTGCTAAATATCTGCAACTTTTTATACTACAAATCCTTTTAGTCCGGCTTTTAATATGCTATGGTGCAAGAGCGTCTTGATGGTGGTAATAATAATAATAATAATAATAATAATAATAATAATAATACAGTCGTATCTTGGTTCTCGAATGCCTTGTGACTCAAAAGTTTTGGCTCCCAAATGCCGCAAACCTGGAAGTAAGTGTTGTGGTTTGTGAACTTTTTTTTTGGAAGCGGAATGTCTGACGCGGCTTCCGATGGAGTGCAGGAAGCTCCTGCAGCCAATCGGAAGCTGCACCTTGGTTTTTGAACATTTTTGGAAGTCAAACGGATTTCGGAACAGATTCTGTTTGAGAACCAAGGTACGACTGTAATATTATTATTTATACTCCGCCCATCTGGCTGGGTTCCAGCAAAATATAAAAGCATAATAAAACGTCAAACATTAAAAACAGTGCTGCCTTCAGATAATGTCCCGAAATGTACCCACTTATGTGATGTAACCACTCCCGCATAGTTCCTATTGATGCCAGGTGCCGGCATTCCATTGTGTGTGGAAACGAGCTCTGGTTTAGCCCTGCAACCGCAGCCTGAACCCACTCTTGAAAGTGTGCATATAGAAGCATGGCATCATAGTGCAACTATCTTACACTTAGTGTAGAGGGTGAGCAATTTTTTGGGGTGTGTGTGTGTGTGTGAAAACACAGAAAACAGAATAGGTAGAGTTCAAGTGGGGATGCAGTGACACAGAAACTTTAGAAAGTATAAGAGAACAACTGAGAATGTGGGCTGATCTGATAGAAATCCGTTTCAGATGCCCTACTAGTGGCATAGCGTTGTTTGCTGGTGCCCAGGGCATGCTGGGCAGGAGGGCTGTGCTCACACTGTGCGTGGGGGGGGGGCAGCCTAGTTGCTGATGCCATTGGAGTGACTCCACCCTGCCGAACTGCCTGTCTGCCTGCACGGGGGGAGCCGGGCCGGCAGGCAGGGCCCTTGGTGGGCAGAGAGGGGCATCGGGCCATGCCACGCTGGGGTCACCTGCGTGGGGACACCTAGTTTGTGCTCCCTCCTGGCACTCCCCACGCTATGCACCCATGCCCTACTAATGCATCATTGCCATGTCGCTGCATACAGCTGCTATTAAACAGCAGTCTGGAGGGGGCCTCAATATTCCATTAAACCCTTATTGAACCTGGAACACTTCACAAAGGAGTTCAACAGGTGTATGGCAGCAGGTGTACGCCACAGACAGCGCTTCTGAAGGGGTTGGGAGGTTCTCTTGACTTTAGCTCTTTGCTAGTTCCGTTCGGAAGAGTGGGCCGTGATCGCATTTGGTTAAGTTTTGCTTTGCTTTTGTGTGCAATCTTGATCGCGTAGCTAGCGTTAAGGCAACGCGAATGACTATTTACAGAACTGGTTGCGAGAGGTTAAATACTGAAGTAATGCTCCCCATTGTTTCGTGGAAGGATAATTAGTTCTGGGTGCTTGAAATCGGCACTTAGCTGGAATTAGTCACTGAAAATTATCCCCAGGTAAAAGAGCACAGCAAAGGTTGAGCTCCAAAGTGCCCTGTGCTGGAATGGAAAGTGCTTCAGCTCATGGGGGGTGGGATGCTGGGAGAGCGAGTAGGAGCTGCAGACCTTTTGCGAGTCTTCGAGGTGCATTGAGTTCCCCTGACCTTCAGGCCTTTCGTGATAGGGAGGAAGGGTGGCAATGGGTTTCGGCAGGTTCTGTTGCACGCAGGGTATCCCCTGTGAAACCTAGCCGTGGCATATCAAGAGCAGCATCTGCTCAGGTGAAGTTTCTTTGCTCATTCAAAAGTGTTCTTTATTTCACTGCTTATAAACATACTGAAGAAGCCACTTCTGTGGAAGCCCTATGTAAGGGCTGCTTCTGCAATCGGCCTCCCTGCCTTCTCCCTCTGTGTGCCCCCGACTGCAAAATAAGTGGCTCTGAGGATACCCCCCCCCACCGCCCAAAACAGTGGAGGAGAGGAGCGATTGTTAACATTTGGCAAGCTGATGTAGTTGCCCAGACAGAACAGTTGTCTTAGCTTGATGTTGAATTCCACCCAGTGTGATGGATGCCCCATATTGCATTATGTTGATACGGTAATTCCACTCTGCATCAGTTTCAGGTTGGGGCGGAAGGATGCAGAACCAACAAGAACATTAAAAACAAGCTTAAAATATTCTGTACTTAGAAAAATGTGAACCTCTGTGACTTGTGGAATAATTAAATGCATCCTCTTCCTTTTTTTTTTTTTTAAACAGTTGATAATGTATTTGGTCTATTTATCCTTCCCTCTGCACATGGAATGCACATGACCCGGGTGGCGCTGTGGGTTAAACCACAGAGTCTAGGACTTGCCGATCAGAAGGTCGGCGGTTCGAATCCCCGCGACGGGGTGAGCTCCCGTTGCTCGGTCCCTGCTCCTGCCCACCTAGCAGTTTGAAAGCATGTCAAAGTGCAAGTAGATAAATAGGTACCACTCCGGCGGGAAGGTAAACGGCGTTTCCGTGCGCTGCTCTGGTTCGTCAGAAGTGGCCCAGTCATGCTGGCCACATGACTCAGAAGTTGCACACCAGCTCCCTCGGCCAATAAAGTGAGATGAGCACCGCAACTGGACCTAATGGTCAGGGGTCTCTTTACCTTTATCTGCACATGGAATAGGTTAGAAAAACCAAAAAAGCAAACGGGAGAAGAAGGCTTCTTCATTGGTTTTCTGATTTGCGGCTTCTAATATGCGTCAAGATTTTGCATGGCTCAATCCTATTTGGATGTAATGACTTGAGAAATGGGGATGTGTAGTGGAATTCTGTGCAAGATGTGAACAGCATCTGCTGTCTTTGAAAAGTGGTAGAAAAACAGTATCCATTGCACGCATGCCAGATTTTCGTTGCAGCCGTGCCTCTCGGAATAATATTTTCTTGTAGACTGCCATGGTGATGATGTTTGTGAAAATTAAATTTAAAAATAAAATTAAATTAAATACTGGTAACCCACTGCTTGCCAGTCGCAAGGGACTGATTTTGTGCAAGTCTCTTATGTCCCTGAAGAGGGATCTGGAGCTTTGCTGCACACGCGATCCATGCTCTTTAGGCAAAGTTCCATCTTTCTGACTCAAGTCAGGCATGAGGTTTGAGAGTGTGTACTTGGTACAGTGACTTCTGGTAGTGGGACCCCAGTTGCATCAGCAGACCCTGCCCCATGCTGTGACGCCCCTCTTGCAGTGAGCTTACCAGGGTGGCTGAGGGCTGTTTGAATTTCCCACAGTGCCCCAGAGTGATGCTCACAGCTGCTTGCCGCTATTGGGCATCAACTCAGTGTTAGAAACTCAGGTGGGTGCCAAATGGCTCCATAAGCCAAGGTTGCAGTTGCCAAAACAGATTGTCTAGTTGCCATTTTTGGGGCCGGACAGCTCAAAAGTTGTATTTTTCGATTTGACTTTTTGGTTCCTGAAATTCATTCCGATTGTGCAGATAACATATAATGGATAGAATTCTGCAGGATGTGTTGTTAGTGTGTGAAAACAGGCAAGACCCAAGGCTTCCCAGGCATGCATCTCCAGATGGTGGAGACGTTAGGCACCATCCTGGCACCTGGACATTTTCACTTGGCGGCAAGTGGTAGCCGGGTGCAAAATGCTTAGAAAGAAACTATGGCTTATCATTCTGTGCAAGTTGGGCCAGTGAGATCTATGAAATGCACAAAAGCACTAGATTTATTGTAGACAATATCTTTTTGTATTGTGTATTCCATTTTTGTTAGATGCTATAAACTTTTGTAGGAGAGGTGAAAAATGTTTCAGGTTTATGGAATAATAGTGGGGAATAGGAAGGCATGAAAAAGCAAAAAGAAGTTGCTTAAGTCCACTTACGTAACGTGGGCACAGATCATGTTTATTCCACTTTGATTTTTGTGCATTGCTGGTCTTATGTCTTGGTTGATATATGAAAAAAGGGTGTAAAAATGTTTTTTTTTTTGACGATCATACGCTATAAGACCTAGAAAACTGCAAATAACCTTAATATCATTGCTAACACTGATTTACAGAAAATCCCTTTGCTTATTGAATTTGTAGCTTCTGACTTGCATGTGTTGTAATCTGAGCTAATACGTTTAGCAGAGGTTTAAACTTCGTGAGTTTACTCTGTAGATGATTATTGGAGTTGTTCTTTGCTGCTAAAATCTTCCTTATGGCACGATAGGGATACTGAACATGTTTGACGGAATCACTGAATGTATCTGATATGTGGTTGGTTTTTTGGGTGGGGTGGGGTGGAGGGTTTCATCCAAGCCTACTACTACCAAGCCTAGTTTTTCCAGAGGATCACTTTTGCCCACCCCTATTCCTCCATTTATCAGCTGCTAAAGCAAAAGACGATAAGCTATCCCATGGTCCCCTATTTAGAGCTAGGGGACTGAACATATGGCACGACTTATGGGGCTGGCTTTGGCCCAAAGGATGCCAGTTTCTGATCCCTAGAGAAGTGGCTTCTATGTTCTTATATGCTAATGTGTAGTTAAATATACGTTAAAAGGCTGCCTGTAACCCTCCCCATTTCATAATTTGTTTTTTATGATCTCCATCACTGATAATGGACAATCTTTCCACTTCTATATTGCTGAAATACAAAGCCCCCCCCCCCCGTCTCATGAAGAATAATACAGTGGTACCTCGGGTTAAGTACTTAATTCGTTCTGGAGGTCCGTTCTTAACCTGACACTGTTCTTAACCTGAAGCACCACTTTAGCTAATGGGGCCTCCCGCTGCCGCTGCGCTGCCGCTGCACGATTTCTGTTCTCATCCTGAAGCAAAGTTTTTAACCCGAGGTACTATTTCTGGGTTAGCAGAGTCTGTAGCCTGAAGCGTATGTAACCTGAAGCGTATGTAATCCGAGGTACCACTGTATATATTTTGTTTTAAGGGCAGAACTGAACCTCTTTCATATTTAAATAATAATATTTGGAGCCATGTGGTGTTGGGGTGTCCAGAATTTAAAACCAGAAAGCTAAGTTAAAGATTGGAGAGCAGAAAAGTATCTCGTAAGCTGCTCACCGCCTTTGGAATGCAGAGTGGCTTGGCTGCCTAAATAGATATTGTTGCTTTGAGTTCATTCTGCCAAATGATTCTCACACCAAATTTTGATGTTTTGCAATAGGAGGTGGGGATGGGTGGGAATTTCCTGAAAGTTTGTGATCTATTCTCTGCGTGCGTGTGATGCAGAGAGCCACGAACGTCGTTCTCGTATGCGTGATGCCCTCTGTGTTTCTTGGCAGGTGCCAACTCATCTTGGAGGCAAACCACTGGCAAGAAACAAAACATTTTAAAAGCCTTGCTGTGCGCCTTAGTGGGGCTTGTATACATATAACAGCAGGAGCAGCTTGTGGGACATACTTAAATATGTTGCAAATGAAACTAGTGCACAAAAATATTACATTGGTACACTTGCCCAAAATGAAAAGAATCTCCTGTCTCTTTTATAGCCTCCTTGCCTGGTTGTCTGGAGGAAATTCTGCAGGGAACCGGACTGGTGGCTGTTTACAAGCTTTCAATATTGCCTTTGTTTTTCATCTAACCACACAGGTCTTGGAAAAGAAAAATCCTGTGGTGTTATATCAGGTTGTATAGGCGACATACACAGAGATGCCATGGGAACTGTAGCAGTTTTCCACAGTGGTCCTTTGCCGTACATGTGATTCTGGAGCTTTATTTTTTAATTTTTAAAATAAGCTGCATGCAGTGCCTGTAACGAGACAGTGGCTGCAGAGGGTGCAATTATACTTCACATGCATTTTAGGAAATCTTTATTTTTTTGTGACCAGCTGGTTGTGCAGTTGTGTGTGTCTATATGTCTATATCTGAAAAAGATATACCAAGAACTCTGGCCACAACTTTCAATTAGAGGAATAATTCCTACTCAAGAGTTGAAATGAAAAACGTGTATATTCTGCTAAGAATAACAGTTTGAAGCTAGTAGTAAATATAAATATAAATATAAATATAAATTTAAATATATTTAAATTTACTACTAGCTTCAAACTGTTATTCTTAGCAGAATATACACGTTTTTCATTTCAACTCTTGAGTAGGAATTATTCCTCTAATTGAAAGTTGTGGCCAGAGTTCTTGGTATATCTTTTTCAGTATATGTCTATATCTACATGGAATTGAACCCCATTGAGTTCTGTGAAACTTACTCTCAGGAAAGAACAGGGCAGAGAAAGAATTTTCTCTCTCACTTCGGCTATTCCATAGTTGCCTTTTGCTAAACGTAGGTAAACTACTGTTGTGTACTTCTCCAGGGTTATGGGGGAAGGTTCACAGCTTTCAGAAGAGTACTTTATAAGGTGTTCCTCCAACCCAACTCCCAGAAACCATTTGGTAATTGGATTATTACCACTCTTCCCTTTGTTTGTATTATGCAGTGCAAAGAGTCACACGCAGCAGGCATTTGGTAATGAACCTGTGAAGTGGCTGAATGAGTGAGCTAGCCTGCCTCTAGCACAGGGGTCAGCAACCTTTTTCAGCCGTGGGCTAGTCCACCGTCCCTCAGACCATGTGGGGGGCAGACTATATTTTGGAAAAAGAAGAACGAATTCCTAGACCCCACAAATAACCCAGAGATGCATTTTAAACAAAAGCACACATTCTACTCATGTAAAAACACCAGGCAGGCCCCACAAATAACCCAGAGATGCATTTTAAATATAAGGAGACATTCTACTCATGTAAAAACACGCTGATTCCCGGACCGTCCGCGGGCTGGATTTAGAAGGCGATTGGGCCGCATCCGGCCCACGGGCCTTAGGTTGCCTACCCCTGCCCTAGAATCCTCTGTGTGTGTGTCTGTGTGTGTGTTTGTGTGCACGCAAGCCATGCCCTCTGCCAATGCACAAGTGGGGTCAATCTGAAGGGGTCCCTATTTGTTCATAGCTCCTCTTCTACAATTCCAGATTCTGTGTAGCTCACCCCATGGATATGACGTGTAGGGGGCAGGCTACTGGAGCTGACAAAACAACAAGATGCAACACAAGCAGGGTACTTACGAAGCATAAGCAGGGTACTTATGAAGATGATAGCAAGCAGTTCTTGCAGGGAATTGAGAAAGCCTGCAAAAGACGCTTTCCCAAAATTGAGCACATGCTAATGATTTCTTAGGGAAAAGGAAGCTGGTGCTGGGATTTCCAGCTGCTAAGAACAATCCAGTTGATTTGGAGCTTTTGCTAATTGATTCATTTGGCCCGTATTTTGTCTGATGCTCATATATATTCCTTGTCTTCCTGTCTAGAAAACGGCAGCATTTAGATACATAAAAAATATTTCCCGGGCCTGTGCAATGTGAAATCGAGCCATTCCCTTGGATGTTAGAGGGGCAGTGGTGCTGAATTAAAATTGGATTGTTATTAATCAATGCTACGATTATGATTTCACCAAATGGCTCTGCTAGCTGTGGTCGCTTTCCTAGGGGCATCGTCTGTGACCATGGCACTTCCCATATTAAAATTTTCAGAAAGAACTGTGATTTCTGTCTGGTGCTTAATGGTGGGTCAGACATTGTGAGCCAAGAGTAGAAGTGCAGGGAAACATATGTGGATGTTAGTCGCTGAATTACTGGTATGGATAGCATTCAGTGTTCAGCATTAGCCAGGTGCCAGCCAGACACATTTTGCACCTGACTTTTGACCACTTGTGACCAAGTGAAAATGTTTGGGCTCCAGGATGGCGCCTGGAATCTCCACCATCTGTGGATCACTGGATCCGTACTGTTTACGCACACAAATACCTCCTCCTGTAGAATTCTATCTGCACAATTGGGATGAATTTCCGGAACCCAGTTGCTTTTTCTGTGCAGCCTTGAGCAGGAGCAGTCACCATTAAGGAAAAGAGGTTGGAATAGGCCAATAGATACATGGACTGGATCAAGTGACCTTCTTTAAATTCTCAAAGTTCTTTACATAGTAGCTCAAGGCTGTCATCTGAGCTGGTCAGATGTTTAACTGAGAATCAATCACAGTCTGTCCACCATTTGAAAAATAAGACTTTAGAGTGGTCTTGCCCCAAAATGACAACTGCAACCTTGGTGTATTGGAGCTATTTGGTGCCTAGCTTATACATCTGAGTTTCTAACACTGGTAGCGTTCACACTGGGAGGGCCAGTGTGACCCGTGGGTCCAGTGCAGAAGCACCCTGCTATACCACTTCCACACCACCTGCTCCTTTGACAGTTCACAAAGTGTGTGCATGTGATTTTCTCCCCCACAGCTCAAGCTGTTTCTATCTCCAGGCTGCCTCTATGGAATTTGAGCATTCTGAACTTCAGACGGGCCACATGGAGCTGAAGCAACTTGGTGCAGCTGGCTGGGGATGGGCGAGAGTTTTTCTCTTTTACAATCTGTCCAAATTGAGTTGCCCGAGGGGACAAACTATTTTATTAAGAGCCAACAGCTGGGAGTTGCCGATGTGTTCAGGAAAAGTGTAGGGTGTGTGTGTGTGCGCACGTTGTCTCCCCTGCCCTGTTTTCCCACTCTTTGGGCCTTTGCTCTATTTTCCAGAACTGCATTTTGTTCAACACCCAAGAGATCAGTTGCTGATCTCGGTGGTGTAAGTTGGATCCTCGCTTGCTTCTGCTGCAGCCTCTAAGGGGAGCAGTCATGCTGCTCCTCACAGGCTGTGGCCATGGCGGTCTGGCTGGGCTCTTCAGGTGGAAGGAGAGAGAGGGGCTTCCTACATCTGCCCCAAACCAACCTGAGTGATGCACCTGTGCTGGCTGCAGGAACTGACTCCCTTGATTTGTTCCATCCTTTAGGAAAAGAGCAGCCCACAGACTTATTAGAGGGGGCATTGCAGCTTCTCCAGTTCTTGACCACAGTAAACATTCTGATGCTCAGCAGAAGAACAATCTGCTTCTCTTTGCTGCATGGATGGGAAAGCTGTGTGTGTGTGTGTGTGTGTGTGTGTGTGTGTGTGTGTGTGTGTGTGTTTGCGTGATGAGAGACTTCTTCCTGCTCCTGAGATTTGCCTATCTCTTGTTAGTTGAGAGATGTTGGCATTTTCTCTTGTTTTCATTTGACTGATGGAAGCTTTGTTTTCTTCGCGTGTATTTTAATTCTTGCATTGTAATTCTGGTGCATGGACTCAGGGGTCCTTGGCTGCAAAGTGGAATAAAAACGAGCTTACTTCCCCAATTCCTCATGAACAGAAAAGAAAGGGAAGAGAAGAAAAATTATGTTCGCCCCCCCCCATTATTTTTGTTTAAAGGGAGCAGTGGGATTATGAAACACTTTCCATTTACAGTACAGTGGTACCTCGGGTTACAGATGCTTCAGGCAACAGATGCTTCAGGTTACAGACTCCTAACCCAGAAATAGTACCTCGGGTTAAGAACTTTGCTTCAGGATGAGAACAGAAATCGTGCTCCGGCGGCGCAGCAGCAGCGGGAGGCCCCATTAGCTAAAGTGGTGCTTCAGGTTAAGGACAGTTTCAGGTTAAGAACGGACCTCCGGAACTAATTAAGTTCTTAACCCGAGGTACCACTGTATGTGCATCTTCACCCTGCTTTCATTTGCCCAGAGTGCACAGGCACAAAAGTTCTCTCATGAAATTTATCATTACGTAACTGCTTGACGTGAGACCTACTGGCATTTTTTATTTATTCCAGGGAAGAATAAATAAAATGCTCACCGCACTGTGAACTCTTTAAGGCTGCAATTCTTCTGTTGGGAGTTTTCTATGGACTTCAGTAGGAGTAGGATTGAAGAACATAACAGCTGATCTGATTGGACGCTCGGGAACCTCTTTTTTAAAAAATGCAGAGATGACATAGGGTGAAACCACAAATGCTCCGTATATATTTGTGAGAGAGGAAATGGTGGCCTTTTGCGTGGTTGCTGCTTTTGTGTGGCTGTGTTTTCCACCCAGCCACGGGCTGGGAGGCGGCCTACAAAGCGCAGAAGACATGATATCTCCCCACAGCAGTTATGCCAGTCTCGAGGAAAGGGCCCACACCATCTGTTTTGCCTGTCCCACCCACTTCCCCGTTTCAAATACTGACTTGCATTGCTCCAGGACTTCAGCACCTGGAAGCAGTCAATGCGCTGCAGCTAGAAGAATTTTCCTGGGGTGTATTTGGGCATTCAGATACAGTGCTTCTGATTTAAGAGGCAGCGCATAGAATTATAAAATGGTAGAGCTGGAAGGGGCCATGAGGGTCATCTAGTCCAACCCCCTGCAATGCAGGAATCTTTTGCCCAAAAGATTAGGGATTGGGAAACTGTGACCCTGTTGCTGGACTCCCAACTCGCATCGTTTTCAGCCAGGATGGCCAATGGGAGTTGTCGTCCATCAACATTTGGAGGATAGAAAGTTCTTGAACATTGATGGTACAGTGGTACCTCGAGTTACATACGCTTCAGGTTGCAGACTCTGCTAACCCAGAAATAGTACCTCGGGTTAAGAACTTTGCTTCAGGATGAGAACAGAAATCACAAAGCGGCGGCCTGGCAGCAGCAGGAGGCCCCGTTAGCTAAAGTGGTACCTCAGGTTAAAAACAGTTGCAGGTTAAGAACAGACCTCCGGAATGGATTAAGTACTTAACCTGAGGTACTACTGTATCACAATACCATCAGTTACATGAAATGTTTAAATTAGATAGAAAAAAATGGTTTTGCGGACCGAAGCTCACAATTCGAAAAAGAACTGCTGCAAAACAAAGAGACACTTTTGTCTAAAATGTATACAGTGGTACCCCGCAAGACGAACGCCTCGCGAGACGAAAAACTCGCAAAACGAAAGGTTTTTTCATTTTCGAGTTGCCTCGCAAGACGAATTTCCCTATGGGCTTGCTTCGCAAAACGAAGCTTGCCCCGCAAGCTCCGGGGACAGCGGGTCTTCCCGCTGTCCCCGGACCTCTTTTGAAGCAAGGGGCGGTGTGGAGAAGCGATCTCCCCGCAGCCCCTTGCTTCAAAAGAGGTCTGGGGACAGCGGGGAAGAAGCGATCTTCTCCCTACAGCCCCAGGTCCGGGGACAGCGGGAAGCTTCTTCCCCGCTGTCCCCGGACTTCTTTTGAAGCAAGGGGCTGCGGGGAGATCGCTTCTCCACGCCACCCCTTGCTTCAAAAGAGGTCCGGGGACAGCGGGAAGCGCTTCCCGCTGTCCCCGGACCTGGGGCTGCAGGGAGAAGATCGCTTCTTCCCCGCTGTCCCCGGACTTCTTTTGAAGCAAGGGGCTGCGGGGAGATCGCTTCTCCACGCCGCCCCTTGCTTCAAAAGAGGTCCGGGGACAGCGGGGAAGAAGCGATCTTCTCCCTGCAGCCCCAGGTCCGGGGACAGCGGGAAGCGCTTCCCGCTGTCCCCGGACCTCTTTTGAAGCAAGGGGCGGCGGGGAGAAGCCTGCCCCCGCCGCCCGGCTTCGGAACGATGCTCCGAAGCCGGGCGGCGGGGCGGGAACACCTTCTGAAGGCGGGCGGGGGGCGAAAGTCTTTGCTCCCCCCTGCCTGCCTGTCCCGGAGGGCTTTTGAAGGCAGGCGGGGGGGGAGCAAAGACTTTTGCCCCCCGCCCGCCTTCAGAAGAGGTCCAGGACCTCTTCTGAAGGCTGGCGGGGGGCAAAAGTCTTTGCTCCCCCCTGCCTGCCTGTCCCGGAGGGCTTTTGAAGGCAGGCGGGGGGGGGAGCAAAGACTTTTGCCCCCCGCCCGCCTTCAGAAGAGGTCCAGGACCTCTTCTGAAGGCTGGCGGGGGGCAAAAGTCTTTGCTCCCCCCTGCCTGCCTGTCCCGGAGGGCTTTTGAAGGCAGGCGGGGGGAAGCAAAGACTTTCGCCCCCCGCCCGCCTTCAGAAGAGGTCCAGGACCTCTTCTGAAGGCGGGCGGGGGGCAAAAGTCTTTGTCCCCCCGCCTGCCTTCCCAGGGGCTTTTAAATCGCCCCGGACAGCGGAGAAGTCCTCCGCTGTCCCGGGGCGATTTTAAAATGCCGCCCGCCATCATTTTAAGATTGCCCAGACAGCGGAGAAGTCCTCCGCTGTCCCGGGGTTTTTTTAAAATGCTGGGGGTGGGAAGAAAAGCCCTTATCCCCCCCCCCAGCCTTCAGAAGAGGTCCGGGGACAGACTGTCCCCGGACCTGGTCTGAAGGCGGTTTCCCTAGGAACGCATTAATTGATTTTCAATGCATTCCTATGGGAAACCGTGCATCGCAAGACGAAAAAATCGCAAGACGAAGAGACTTGCGGAACGAATTAATTTCGTCTTGCGAGGCACCACTGTGATTTGTTATTAGACTGGGAAACAAAAGACGAGCTTGTTAAAGCCACAATGACACACTGGGCAATAGAAATAGGACACAATATAGATTTTAACCTCGGAGGAAAACCCTGGAAAAGTGACTTGAAGTTTATAGCATGTTATTCTTTGAAGAACTACCTGAAAATGATTTCACTCTAAGTAGGCTTGCGAAGATGTATCAGTCCGAATCAGATAAGTGCTGGAGATGCAAAGAGGTGGAGGGAAGGTTCTTTCACATGTGGTGAACTTGTAAAAAGGTAAAAGAGTATTGGGAAATGATCCATAATGAATTGGAAAAAATAAATGTTTAAAAGTACTCCCCCCCCCCCGCAAAACCAGAGTCCTGTCTGTTGGGGATAACTCCGGACTGAAATTCCCAGGTAACAAAAAAGGTTATTTATGTATGCCACTACTGCAGCTCATGTTTTGTTAGCCCAAACAACGCGCAGACTTAACATATAGTATAAGAGAACAAGAAGTACATACAGTGGTACCTCTGGTTGTGGACGATATCCGTTGCGGAGCTCCGATCGGATCCTGAGGTTTCCACAACTGGAGGGACCGCTTCTGCACATGCGTCTTCGGTGCGGTAGAGCGATTATGTGCATGCGCCCGTGGCGAAACCTGGAAAAATATTTCCGGGTTTGCCGCATACGTATCCCAAAGGATACGTAACTGGAAGTGAACGTAAGTAGAGGTACATTTAGAGAAGATTGGAAAACATTTATTCAATATGTGGAAAATAATTCTGTACAGCTGAAAACGCTGGCAGCATTAAGATAAATTCAACAGTGTAAGCAAGTTTTGATGGGTGTAATAATGGAATAAGACCCTGATGTTGGGAAAGATGGAGGGCACAAGGAGATGGGGACGACAGAGGACGAGATGGTTGGATAGTGTTCTCGAAGCTACCAGCATGAGTTTGACCAAACTGCGGGAGGCAGTGGAAGACAGGAGTGCCTGGCGTGCTCTGGTCCATGGGGTCACGAAGAGTCGGACATGACTAAACGACTAAACAACAACAATAATGGAATACTGAATGGTACAGTTTTTGTAAAATATGCAGGGATTTATGATATGTAAAATGAACCATGGAAAGAGAAGAAGGGAAATCACTGATGTTCTGCACCCTACTGGGTTGAGAGGATACAGTTTGTTCTGGATTCCCTGTTTCATTGAATTGGTTTATGCTGTGTTCTTAAAGTCATGAGCTGACTGTACATTTAGGGCACCCTGTGTACCTGCACAGTGTTGCATTTGTGCTCGGGTTACCCCCTCCAAAAAAAGAAGGGGAACGAAAAGAGGTAGGGAAGGGAGTCAGGGTTAAAGTGGTGTATTATATCTTTTTGCAAGAATGCCAGAGTTACGTTTTATAACAGTACTCATTTTGAGGCCTTCCAGAATGTGTCCTAATAGCTTGCCGTTGCTTAAATATGTGACCTTCCTTAAATACTTGCTGGGCAAATGACCACATACTGTATCCATATAAAAAAAATATCCTGGTATAATTGGGTGATTGTCGAAAGCAAGCAGAGTCTGCTTAACCATAGCGAGAGAAATGCTAGGCACGTCTCCGATTGTGGAGTGCCTTTCTTCCTCGGATGACGTTTGTCCTGGAACTGGAATTTGAAAGGGGAGGCCATGTGAACTGGAAGCAGAGAAGCAAATAGAGGCCTGCCTGCCCAGGAACAACAAACAGAGGTCACTTTCCTGGCTGGCCAAAATTACTTATGTAAAGTCACTCTAGCAGACAGCGAGAGGCCTGTTGCCACAGAGCATCGAAGAGCGAAATCATGAGGGCATGGGTTCTGCTTCTTTATTTGTGCTCCAGGCCCTTGCCCTTACCCTGAAACTTTGCCAGAAACGCTGCATTTCTTCCTAATACCTGGCATATTTGTAACTTCATCTTCTTATTGGAAAGCTTTAGAATCACATTTTTCAAGTGTGTGAAATAGTGGCGTTAAAATCAGCTAAAAAACAAAAGTTTAATTATAACTGCAAGAAAATCCTGAAAACCAATTTTCACCTAACATTATTGCTCTCTCTTTTTGATTTTATGGAAGCCTTCAGATTATTATTTTGGGAGGGGAGAGGAGGGAGGGGGAGGAATTACACATCTCTACAGAACAGAAAAACTTCAAGCTCCTTTATTTGCAGTGTATAACCAGTTTCTGGATGGTTGCAAATTGTAGATAAAATCAGAATGGTTTTAACTGTTCTACTTAATCAATTCTTTTAATGCAACCTAACAACCTCAGATATGCAGACGACACAACTTTGATGGCAGAAAGTGAGGAGGAATTAAAGAACCTCTTAATGAGGGTGAAAGAGGAGAGTGCAAAATATGGTCTGAAGCTCAACATCAAAAAAACGAAGATCATGGCCACTGGTCCCATTACCTCCTGGCAAATAGAAGGGGAAGAAATGGAGACAATGAGAGATTTTACTTTCTTGGGCTCCATGATCACTGCAGATGGTGGCAGCAGTCATGAAATTAAAAGACGCCTGCTTCTTGGAAGAAAAGTGATGACAAACCTAGACAGCATCTTAAAAAGCAGAGACATCACCTTACCAACAAAGGTCTGTATTGTTAAAGCTATGGTTTTCCCAGTAGTGATGTATGGAAGTGAGAGCTGGACCATAAAGAAGGCAGATTGCCGAAGAATTGATGCTTTTGAATTATGGTGTTGGAGGAGACTCTTGAGAGTCCCATGGACTGCAAGAAGATCAAATTTACCCATTCTTAAGGAAATTGGCCCTGAGTCTCACTGGAAGGACAGATCCTGAAGCTCCAATACTTGTGGCCATGATCCAAAGCTCCAATACTTTGGCCACCTCATGAGAAGAGAAGACTCCCCGGAAAAGACCCTGATGTTGAGAAAGATTGAGGGCACAAGGAGAAGGGGACAACAGAGGACGAGATGGTTGGACAGTGTTCTTGAAGCTACCAGCATGAGTTTGACCAAACTGTGGGAGGCAGTGGAAGACTGGAGTGCCTGGCGTGCTCTGGTCCATGGGGTCACGAAGAGTCAGACACAGCTAAACGACTAAACCACCACCACCACCACCTGTTTTAACTCATTCCAATTTTGGTAAAATGGAATTAGCTTAGCTTATGTACCATTGCAGTGAGATACAGTACCTACATTTTGTGCCATATGACTACAGTATAGTATAAAATGAAAACTACCCATAATGAAGTTCTGTCCAGATTTTCCTCTAGAAAACTAAGCATTGAGGGCCAAGTTGCACATTATATTGTAAGTTTAGCTATGTCTTTGTATTCTTTCTTCTGTAATGACAGGTGGGGAGTGTTGTTACTGGGAAGGGAAGTTTATCATCATCCCACAAAAAACCCACCCCATTGTGGCTATAAGCCTTTGAAAAAAGTTCCCATTGGCACCATTAGAAACCTTTCTCATAAGGCTCATAGCTGCACAAGGAGTTTTGTTCTGATTGCAGCCAGGGTGGGAAGAGATAAGCCTCTTTTTTTCTTTTGAACTGCATTTCCCCTAACAACACTGCCTCCCACCGGCACCTATAGTTAAAAAGGCAGTGGGCAAGGGGGAGATGACATAGGTACATGCCAAGCAGTTCAGTGTAATGTGATGCTTGTCCTTGATACTCTTGTGATCCATCAGAGTTGTACCTTGGTTCTCAAACTTAATCCGTTCCGGAAGTCCGTTCCAAAACCAAGGCCCGCTTTCCCATAGAAGGTAATGCAAAATGGATTAAGCCGTTCCAGACTTTTAAAAACAACCCCTAAAACAGAAATTTAACATGAATTTTACTATCTAACGAGACCATCGATCCATAAAATTAAAGCAATAAACAATGTACTGCAGTCACACAATCAATCAATCAATCAGTAGCTGAACTGGGTTCCACACAGTCACAAAAACAAAACAAAAAAGCTGCAAAAACAAAAATGCAAAATAAATAGCAAAACCAGACAGACCTCAGTGTGGCACTCAAAGTGGAAGTGTGGCACTCAGATTGGAGGCGTAACACTCAAAATGGAGTACGTATGGCTTCCAAAAAAGGTTCACAAACCGGAACACTTAGTTTGCAGTGTTTGGGTTCCAAGTTGTTGGAGTACCAAGGTGTTTGAGAACCAAGGTATGACTGTACCTCATTGACCCTAGAGCTTTATGAACAAGAGAGGAAATATGGGAATAAATGTCAACAGCTACTAGTTGTAGGTGGTATAAATTCTTCTGCCCTCTTGAAACTGGGTGTGAAACACAGAAACCGGGTCTTGCAAATGGGGACCATATTTTTTTCCTGAAATCTCAATAGTGTAGGGAGGTGTTTCTTAAAAACAAAGAGTGTCAAGTAGGTGACTTAAAGACTTCGCTTAACTCAGCCTGTCAAGTTTTTCCAACTACAGTTCCCGTTTTCTTTTGTGTGGTTTATTATGTTTCACAGTACTAATTATTGGAAAATAGGTATGTCCACATGCGCACAGCAGTGATAATTCTCCCCATTTTGTTTGGTTTTAGAATCAACAATGCTTTTAAGTTACTGTGGTCTTTTAAAAGGTTCGAAAGGCAATGTGCGAAGGGGAAACATTTCCCTTGGAATCCAGTGACCTGAGAGAGCTGGTCACAAGGATGAGAAAATTAAGCATCTGCTAAACAAAAAGGATCCCCAGTGAAACTGAAAGGACTCCGAGCCTCTCACAATCCAGTTTTTTTTTCTTTTTACAGCTTGAAATTCCTGTGGTTTTCCGTGTTTGAGATAAGCAGCAATGGGGAAAAACACTATTTTTGGGATGAAAAGGCAGCGTAGCCGCTGAACTTTGGGTAGAAAGGAACTGCAAGTGTGATTTATGCACCATGGGGGAATCACAAGCAGTGCTCCCCAGCTGCCCATGTCTCTGGTTTTTTATTGGTATTGGTTTAAGAGATAATTTATAACAGAGGCTACGAGGGCTTGTGATTTTTTTTGTCAAGCCTAGTGCTGCATTGATTCTCTCCTGAGCTGAAAAAGAGATTTATCTTCCCTGTGTCCGTGCGTAATCGGGGTGGGCGCGGTTGGCCTATGAATGAACTCGGTACCCCAATATTAAGTGACCGACTGGGCTTCATTTGAACGGCTTTGCCTGCATCCACATCATTTTCCAGCATTCACCCACTCCTGTGAGGTGATCAGCAGTTGCTCCACAGTGAAGGCTGCAAGATTCATCTTCTGCAAAATGTCACTGCCTGGCATCTGCGAACCCCAGCTCATTCCTGGCGCAACATGACTCGGAGTGATAGTCTCTCCAGTCACCATTCCATGTACAAGCTGTCTGTCTGTCTCCAGTCCTCTCCCTCGCCGTTGTGTTGTTTTCCCGTTTATTCCTTTATTGCCCTGCGACTGACAGGACCAGACTTGTTCTGTGCCTATTCAGTTAACTTTTCCTAGAACGGGAGACACTTTTTATCAGAACAATCAGTCTTGTTCTTTCACTCCCACAAGGCCGTAGCTTTGCAGCAGTTTTAAAATATCTGGATATGAAGATGTTTTCTTTTTCTCTTTGTCATTCTTTTGACGTTTTCGGCGTTGTCAAGATGCAATTCACTGCACCAGAGTGGGAGATGCTATCATCTAGCCTCCAAGATACATTGGTTAATCAATGAATTTTTGGCTTGGTGCAAGGTTGAACATTATCTCCGACTCACATTTTAATCTAAGCCACTCAGATTAAAACTCTTCTTTCCCTTTTCATGTACTGTTGCAATGGGGAAACCCATGACTACAAAGCCCATCATTCCTGGCCATTGACTGTGCTGCCTGGTACTGATGGGAGCTGGAGTCCAACAACATCTAAATAATAATAATAATAATAATAATAATAATAATAATAATCATAATCATCATCATCATCATCATCATCATCATCATCATCATCTATTATTTGTACCCCGCCCATCTGGCTGGGTTTCCCCAGCCACTTTGGGCGGCTTCCACAGAAACAAAAAATACACTAAAATGTCACACATTAAAAACTTCCCTGCCTTAAGATGTCTTCTGAATGTCAGGTAGTTGTTCATCGCTTTGACATCTGATGGGAGGGCATTCCACAGGGCGGGCGCCACTACCAAGAAGGCCCTCTGCCTGGTTCCCTGTAGCTTTGCTTCTCGCAGTGAGGGAACTGCCAGAAGGCCCTCGGCACCGGACCTCAGCTGGATCTAAAGAGCCAGTTTTCCTGTCCCTGGCTTACACAGTGGCAGCTGCTGTGGTAGTGATGTTACCAGAGGGAGAGAGAGAGGGAGGTCTTGCTCTTCAGACCACCTGGTACCAGTGGTGGTGAAGCATTCCAAGAGCCAGGGACAAACGATGGAGATAGAGACATTCTTCTGCTGCAACCTCAGAGTGAGTTATGAGCAAGTTTGGAGCTCTGGGGGAAGGTGGGGAAGTTTCGGTCGCATTCCAAGTCCAGCTTGGAGGAATTTACAGTGGTACCTCGCAAGACAAATGCCTCGCAAGACGAAAAACGCGCAAGACGAAAGAGTTTTCCGTTTTTTGAGTCGTTCCGCAAGACGAATTTCCCTATGGGCTTGCTTCGCGAGTTCTTGCGAGTTTGTTTCCTTTTTCTTAAAGCCGCTAAGCCGTTAATAGCCGCTAAGCCGCTAATAGCCCCTAAGCCGCTAATAGCCGTGCTTCACAAGACGAAAAAACCGCAAGACGAAGAGACTCGCGGAACGGATTAATTTCGTCTTGTGAGGCAGCACTGTATCCATCAGCAACCTGTTGTCAACAAAGCTCTAAAATCCACTCTTTATTTTGGAAATTTGTTCATCTGTTTGTCCTTTCTCAGTACATTTGTACACTTCTTAAAGTATCGTAACCCAGTTTTGCACGATGGTTCCTGAAATAAAGAAACACGTTTTTGTCTATGTTTTGGACCTTTATAAAATTGGACACCGTTCGGAACCAAAGGTGATGGACAGAACCTATCAAAACTGCTCTGATTTTGTGTTTATCCAGTAAGAAAATGATATATAATTAAATACTGCGGGGGGTGGGGGGAGGGAAGTTGCAGAAAACATAGGTGGAATTCGTTTGTTTTCTATTGTCGAAACATTGTAAAAGGCAAAACATAAAATAAAATAAAATAAAAAACAACTGCTCTGATTTCTCAGAAATTCCAATCAACACCAGGCCATTCCTGCTAGTGGAAAATATATGCAACCTAAGATTTATTGGCAGTTTTAAACAACTAGCTAAATATAAAAGCAAATACAAATAATGTTCGCATGCAATTACAAGATATTTGGGGTAGTTGTCTCCTCTTCTATACTCCAAAGTTCCTCAAAATCTTGTTCTGGTCTTTTTATAATGACAAGTGTTGTTTTTCCCCACGGGTCAGAAAAATGTGAGTTCTTTTGCAAGTGTGAAGAAGAACAATCTGGTGAATCCTTTTCGAATCCCAGAATATAAATAAATTGCAGAATTAAGCCTGCCATGGAATGCAACAGTAAAACACAACAAAAGCCAATAAGACCCACTCTCTCATTTTTTAAAACTTCATTTCCTCAATCCCTCTTAACAACAGACGTGGTCCAGTGCTGAAACTGACCCCTTTTCAAACAAATCAGTGGGGCTCTGCCTGCTGCAGTGGGGTGGAAATCCCTTGTGTAAAGTATTTCCTTATTTCAAAGGATGTTAATAGATAGCAGTATATAAATCAGTATCAACAAGAACATCATTCTAGAGGGTACTACCCCTCCAAATGTTCGTATACAGGGAACATCAGCTCTCTGATCTCCAGCAAGCGATGTGTTAAACGCAAGACTCATGTAACAGCTCTAAGAGAGGCTTGATTGATTTAGGAAATAAAAGTGAAGTTAGCAGGATACGAGGGCCTGTTGAAAGGGGAAGAAAACAAGTGCCAGGATTTGCGCTAGATGGGATGATAGCCATTCTCTTCTGAGACTGAATGATTAATAGAAAACTGAGTCATCTTTGCAGGATTTCCTGGCTTGTAATAGAGGGGGTGGGATTATTATGTATTGCCAACTCTTGTTTGCGGGTTTTTGAAAAGACAATTGGCTGTTTGGAGGCCACATTATAACATGTGTTGCAGTGAGATTATCTGTATGTCAGGAAGTAGTAATTGTGGTTCATGGGCCTTGTGGGGAGGGGTCCATTGACCAGCACTTGTTGATGTATGCATACTTTGACATCTGTAAAATTTCCAGTGCATTCTTTGTCACTAGACTTTGGACACTGGGCTTTACGCATGCCAGATCACTGTGCAATAAATAACAAAAATGGCAAGTGTGTGTGTGTGTGTGTGTGTGTATTCCGCCCATGGAAGCTGCTGAATGCACAAAGATATTAGCAGATGCAGAGCGAGATCAAATAATACTACAGTGGTACCTCGGGTTACAGACGCTTCAGGTTACAGATGCTTCAGGTTACAGACTCCGCTAACCCAGAAATAGTACCTCAGGTTAAGAACTTTGCTTCAGGATGAGAACAGAAATCACAAAGCGGCGGCGCGGCAGTGGCGGGAGGCACAAATGGCTAAAGTGGTACCTCAGGTTAAGAACAGTTTCAGGTTAAGAACGCACCTCCAGAATGAATTCAGTTCTTAACCCGAGGTACCACTGTACTCCTAACTACTAAAAAACCTGGAAAACTCTTTAGCTAGATATTTATCTTAACTGTATTACATTACTTTACAGAATAGCAGCACTTGGGTTTCCAGATATATACATAATAATATACAGCTATTACTCTATTTTTCTTTGCTCACCCTCATTAATCTCAAGGGATAGGGCTTTTAAATGGAGTGTGTTGTCTGATAAAGCAATTTAATTTTAAGTTTAAAATTTTCCAGGTGATTGGTTTTGTTTTTTAAAATCACCATTGCAGAGCTTCCTGTTTAGTTAATCTTATTTTTCCTAAGCACAGCCAAGCCTTTACAGCTGTCAGTTGTGAGACTATGCTATCAGCCGTGATGGATGACCAATATCACCAGGGTTCTCTGTCTCAGCATAAATGGCTTAGTGAAATTACTGAGAGTTGGTCTTCCATACTACATATATTTTGTCCTTCATACTTAGAAGCCTTTTTAAAATTTCTAGATACTATTTTATTGTGATAGCACACCTTTACCGGGCTTAATTTTGATGGTAGTCTGTTGTCAGATAATGATTTTGTTTTGTTTGACTTGTAGGGTTTCACTTTTTTACATGGGTTGCCACAAGGATCTGTGCAAAGGGGATTTCAAAAATTGACCTCATGCCATGATTTGATGAAGAATTCATTAGCTGGTTTTTATTTTTTTTATTTTAATCCTTTGTTTTTCTGCTTTTTTTTAATCCTTCATTCTGGTTTTTACATACTATGTTTTGTATGGTATTATGAATACCATACAAAACATAGTATTTAAAAACCAGAATGAAGGATTTATTTAAAAAAGCATAAACACAAAGGATTAAAATATAAAAAAATAAAAAGTTGGAAGGGACCCTGAGAAACATCTAGTCTAACCTCCTGAAATGCAGGAATATGCAGATGTCCCATACAGGGATCAAACTTGCAACCTTGGTGTTATCAGTACCCAATCTAATCAACTGAGTTATCCAAGTGCATCATTTGTATTTGAAAACGTGGTATGTTGCACAATATATCTTTGAGCTCGTTTCAAATTTTGCGAAAGCCATATGCAGTGAATGAATGAATCTTTATTTGCGTCGCCATCAGTCATAGCAATAAAACAACAATACAATATACAAAGAATAGAAATAAAAAGTCAATTATATAAAATACATTTTAGGGTTTTGAATCAATAGTCAAAGAGTGGATCTTATTCTGATTGCCCCAGCTAAAAACCTTGCAACCTTTGCTGTCACCTGCTCATCTTGATCTGCCAAGAGAAAGGACACGGTGGCAGTGGTTGGGCGACCCGGAATGGACAATAAAAGAGGGTGATAGTCTCATTCCTCAAGTCTTTATAAAGAGTGCAAGCCAGAAGGGCACGCGCCACTGATTTGGTACTGCCATCTCCACAGGGACATAAGCGTTTTTCGTGTGGAATCTGTTGGAATCGTCCCTCAAGTACAGCCGAAGGCAATACATTCAATCTTGCGAGAGTAAAAGCATGTCTATATTTTAGAATTGGTAGGTTATGCAGATAGGGTGCCAGAGTCGAAATGGGAAGGTGGAAAATAGTCATGCCATAGGCAAAATTTCCTTATTGTGGCCAAGTTGTTTTGACGCTTGATATCATCTAGGCGCTGACCATATGCAATGAAAGCTTGTCCCAGCCTGAAAACCCTCCCAGTGTTCTAAGGTTGCTGCTGGCATTACTGGGTGAAGACTCCTTTATGCCAGGGTTTGCTAACATTTTTCGCGCTGCATTGACTCATGGTCAGCCCTTCAAGGGCTGCATGTGAAGATGAGCATCACCAGTTTTGAATTTTTTTAAATTTATTTTTATTAGGGATAATTTTGAGGGAACCCTGGGCAGTCAGAAAAATCACAGCAAGAGACCCATGGAAATGTTCAGTAATAAGTAAATGAAAATATTAAAAGTGGAAAAATTTTGGGAAGCTATGAAACAAATATTCTATTTTGTGTTACCCACCCCACCCCAGCCAGAGGACATTCTGATTATAAGTGCAGAGTGAAAATTTATCAAATAAATACTTTTAAAAAAAAGTTTACATGGACAGAGATTTGGGTAGTTGAACACGGTATATATATATTTTTTGAGTGGGTTAATTGGAATTTTTCATATAAATTGGCTGCTTGAAAACTCGCCAAAATGATTTGCAAGCCAGCCCCCAAGTAGATGCTTCTTCTGCAGGTGCTAGAAAAAAATCGGACTTTCCTCACACGAGGGGTAATGTTTTGAGACGCAAGTAACCATGCCGTGCTCTGAACTGAGACTGTACAAACATCCCTGCAATTTTCACAGTTCATCTAGTGCACTTCAACCCTCACTAGCAACAACCTTGTTATTTTAGTTTTGCCTCCCCTCCCTCCAAATTGCACTTTGTAGAATATAATCCTCACTGTATGCTATGAACTGTGGAATGTTGTCACGGCACAAACCTTGCAGGTGGGCTGTTTGCACTGATAAACCGGGTACCATTGCCTTTGGAGACGGTAGCAAACTTACTGAAATGCTTTCCGATGTAATTTCCTCCCACTGTATATCCCCACTTCTTCTGGCTTGGGTATGCATTGGGTTAGATTTTTTTTCAGTAGCTGCCTGCTAGTAAGCCATGTACTGCGTTACTTCTGTTTTGCCACTTAAGGCAAAGAACATGAAAGGAACAAATGCAGTTTGCCCAGATGATGTACTCTGGCACTTGTGTTTCCTGAGGAGAGGCAAAGATAGATTTGACTGTCTGGACTGGAGTTAAAGGGGAACATAAAAAAAATATAAAAAATACACCACCCAGTTTTCTTCTACACTCCTGGTGTGCACTGAATGTTAAAACGTTTCCCTAAGTTCTTTTTTTTAAAACCATGGCCCAAATACTCAACATTTGTGCAGAGATTCAGGGCAACTGTTCTTAAAGTTCATGCGCTGCAGCCCTTTTGAATTATGTCAATCCGTTTAGGTCAGGGGTCAGCAAACTTTTCCAGCAGGGGGCCGGTCCACTGTTGCTCAGACCTTGTGGGGGGCCGGACTATCTATCTATCTATCTATCTATCTATCTATCTATCTATCTCTATCTATCTATCTATCTATCTATCTATCTATCTATCTATCTATCTATTTTTTTTGGGGGGGGGGGAATGAACGAATTCCTATGCCCCACAAATAACCCAGAGATGCATTTTAAATAAAAGGGCACATTCTGCTCATGTAAAAACATGCTGATTCCCGGACCATCCGCCGGCTGGGTTTAGAAGATGATTGGGCTGCATCCGGCTCCCGGGCCTTAGTTTGCATTTGCAAATGCTACTACAGTCATATCTCCGAAGCCGAACGCCTTGCGAGACGCATGTTTTGGCTCCCGAACGCCGCAAACCCGGAAGTGAGTGTTCTGGTTTGCGAATGTTCTTTGGAACCCGAATGTCCGATGCGGCTTCCTGCAGCCAATTGCAAGCCGTGCCTTGGTTTCCAAACGTTTTGGAAGTTGAACGGACTTCCAGAACGGATTGTGAGGTACGACTGTAGTCCATATCAGGAGTCTGATTTGTAGAAAGCTAATGGATCATATTGAACTGCCTCTCCCCCACCGCCTTCTGAATCTGCAGCAGGTCCGCCTTACCCATAGGCGCTAGCGGTGCGGGGCACCCAGGCGCCAGGCTCTCAGGGGTGCCAGGTCAAAAGTCTGGAGCCCGAGAGTTGAGTCCGGGGAAGAGCCTGTCCATTGGATGGAGCCCCATGGAAGGCTCTTCTATTGTGGGCGGCTTTGCGCCGCGAGTTCGGGGGTGACCGAGCCAGTAAGACACTGAGGCGGCTAGCTGGCTCTGCCCTCTTGCACGCCTGGGACTGGGCAACCTGGGGGAGGGGGGCACCAGGTGGATCTTTGCACCATATGCTTAAGACAGCCCTGATCTCCAGTTACAGGTAGTGAAGCTGGGGAATGTTTCTGCTTTGGTGAGTGGCTAACAGTTAGTGGACAGTACAGTGGTGCCTCGCAAGACGAAATTAATTCGTTCCGCAAGTTTTTTCTTCTTGTGAGTTTTTCGTCTTGCGAAGCACGGTTTCCCATAGGAATGCATTGAAAATCAATCAATGCGTTCCTATGGAAACCGCCTTCAGACCAGGTCCGGGGACAGTCTGTCCCCCGACCTCTTCTGAAGGCTGGGGGGGGGGACAAGGGCTTTTCTTCCCACCGCCAGCCTTCAGAAGGCTGTTCTGAAGGCTGGCGGTGGGAAGAAAAGCCCTTCTCCCCACCTCCCGCCCCGCAAGCTCCGGGGACAGGAGGGCTTTGCTGCCGACCGCCAGCATTTTAAAAGCCCACGCTGTCCCGGGGCGATTTTAAAATGCTGGCGGGCGGCAGCGAAGGCTTAAGATCGCCCGGGACAGCGGAGAAGTCTCCGCTGTCCCGGGGGCTTTTAAAATGCTGGGGGTCGGCAGCGAAGGCTTCGCTGCCGCCCGCCAGCATTTTAAGATCGCCCGGGACAGCGGAGAAGTCTCCGCTGTCCCGGGAAGGCAGGCGGGGGGGAGCAAAGACTTTTGCCCCCCGCCGGCCTTCAGAAGAGGTCCAGGACCTCTTCTGAAGGCCGGCGGTGGGCAAAAGTCTTTGCTCCCGACCGCCAGCATTTTAAAAGAGGTCCCCGGAGATTTCCCTATGGGCTTGCTTCTTGTGAAGCAAGCCCATAGGGAAATTCGTCTTGCGGAATGACTCAGAAACGGAAAACTCTTTCGTCTTGCGAGTTTTTCGTTTTGCGAGGCGTTCGTCTTGCGAGGCACCACTGTATTGAAGCTAAAGTGGCTTGTTTGAAGGCAGCCCTTTATAGATCCCAGTAATCAGGACATGGTAGCTCTTGAAACTAGTGTATTCCACCCAGTGGGCTTGTCATAACAAAGGAGGCCATTATGAATGAATGTAGCATTAGTCAGTTTCGCTATAACAGCAGCGGTAGCAGCAGTCTCTAGGAGCGCCAATACCACCCAGTGTGGGGTGTGAAGTTCATGATGTATTGAAAACAGGCTACACTTTTTCAGCTTCTGAGGCTTACTGTAAACAACTGGGATTAGGGAAAGTGATCCTAGAAGCTGCAAGCTGAAACTCTTGGCAATGTTCTTGCTTGGAAACATAGGCGTCTCTCAGCGTTTAAAAGACTTCCATTCTGCCTTTCCGAGATATGCTGAGACCCAGTACACGCTCCTCCCATCGTGCAAGCAAGTGAACAAGCCCAGGAGCCTTGGTTAACCAGAGCTTCCAGTTAACATCAAAATCAGGAGCTATGATTAATGGCTTCTAAATTAGCCAGGATCTGGAAGCCAGCACTAAACCATGGCTTCTTTCTGGTTTCTTCAGAAGCTGTTAACCATTTGTGATGATACCCTTGTTTAGAAGCTACCTTTTAGGGCAAAGCCTTCACAAAGCATCTTACCTAATCATGAAATGAAATACATTCTGAAACAACGAAGAATCCACGCGATAAAATGTTTTTAAACGTGTGGATCAGTTAGTTAAACAAAAATGAATAGGATTTTGGAACCAGATCCACCACAAAGCCTGTGTCATAAAGAAACCTCATTTAAAAAATACAGAATGGTAGATAGATAGGAGAGAAAGAAAGAAAGAAAGAGGAAAAAGAAAGAGAAATTAGATATGTTGGAGCTCCACAGAGCTTGAAATGAATTGGATTTCCATAACCTGGAGACGTCTCCAAATAGACATAACCAGTTAAGGTGCCATCACTATGCCATAAATTGGATTTTCTTTACATTGAACCATGTTTGTTCGTTCACCTGGTTCAGAAGAAATCATTTTGAGGTGTGTACAGTCTGCTTAAATATTCACTACCTTTAATAATATGTGCCGTACACAGACTTTGGCTTCCTCACTTCTCAGTCCTGTCTCTATACCATTTATGAAGACAGAGATCCAATAGAGATCATTCAAGTCCATGTCTGCTTTTTGCATGTTTTTGACAAAGATGGGCCGGGCTGCCCACTAGCCAGCATGGTATTAGGTGACCAAACTTCGAAGGAAGGAGTAAGGAATGCACTTAGAGTGCATTTGTGAATTCTGTCCTTCCTTTTGCAGGTCTGGTTTGAAACCATGTCCGCAAGAAGGACAATTTTTGAATGCAAGTCGGTCTGCCAAGGAAGATTCCTGCGGAAAGTGGGTCCTGTTCTCTGCAGGGACCAATGACATGTGGGAGCTCAAAATTGAGAACTCTCAAAAGCAGCCAATCCCAGCAAGGCTTACATTTGACGCCTGTCAGCTGAGAAGCATGAACTGCAACCCAACTTCCAGAAGGGTTTGGTGCCACTTGAGAGCTTCTGAGTGGACCCCAACACAGCGAGGCTTGCTATTAAAAGGCACTGAGTACAACCCCTGCTTGCCAAGGAACAATTGAGAGTGCACTTTGAGACTCCTGATTGTTCCTTCGCAGCCAAGTCTTTACCGCATTACATCAGGTGTGGGACGCAGAAAACAGCCTCACAGGCCAAATTAGGATCCCCTGCCGAGTCAAATTTGGCCCATGCGCTGGAGGTTCCCTGTTCCCGCTCTAAAATGAATGCGGTTGCAGAAAGGGAATGACCAATATATTGGTAAACCCAAGGATTCACAAACACAGCAGTTGCCAAATAGCCCCCTAATCTTCTTTCTTGATACCTAAGCAAATAAGACCATCATTATAGATCATTATCTAGGACTGTTAGTTAATGATTCTAGCATAGCTAAGTTAATAGCTGCCTTGCCTGTGCTGGAATCATTAAGTAACAGCCCTGGAAGATGATCCGTAATGATGGTCTTATTTTGAAGATAACTTTCCTGCCCCCCCTTTAATATAACAAGAATACAAAGCTGAAAATGAATGAACTGCAACTAAAATATTACATTCATTTTTCACATGGTCTAGTCCTTCCCCTGCCCCCCTCAATATCCTTAAGAGGGTCTCTTCTCCAGTCTTCAGAGAGTAGCTGGAAGTGGGGAGGCAGAAAAAGGTCTTCCTTTCCTTCCACTCCGCAGTTTTAATCTAAAATCTTAAGCACAGTACTGTGCCCAAAGCTCAGAAACTGCTCACACTAATGAAATTCCCTCTTTCAAAATGCACCTAGAACAATGGGTGTTTCGAACTCCTTTACGTGCTTGACAGAAATATTACTTTCTTTTTAAATTGGGGCGAGCATTCGGGAAAATGATTTTGGCAGTCCCACACACAATTGAACCCATTCCCCCACTTTTTGTGTATGACTCTGCACAATTTTACACACTATTTCCAAAATGTAACCCCTGTGAAAGTTGAGAGCTGCCTGCAAACTGCATTCACTTAAGACATACAAGCAACAAAAACAAATCGCAGCTGAAAGACTAAATCCCTTGCCTTGGTTCTTACTCTTCTAGTACCGTCCCACAAACAAAATTTTAAAAACTGCTAATATTGACCCAAGTTTTCTGTCTTTTAAACTGCCTACCAGGGCTAGACTTTCTTTGGGCTGCTCTGTATGTTATCTGTTGCCCATATAGGAAACCACAGTCATATTTTGACGCAAATATGTTTAGTATCCCAGATGGGTGGGTTGGGCAGCTGATGTGAGCAATGGGAAATAATGGAAATCAGTGTCTGTAGGAAAGTATAATGCAGGAAGCGGGCCTCATTGTTCCTCTGGCGAACCTTTCACACCCGTGGATGGCGGGACTCTTCCCTACCTGGTTGTTGTTGTTTTTTAATAGTCTCCAAGATGAATGGAAGCATGGTCTAGCTGCAGTCAGCTTGAATAGAGGGCTCAGGAATATCTGTTTCTGCTTTGTGGTTGCTACTTCCGTGTTTGTCTCATTGCCCTCTCATTAGCATTTCATAGATGACACCATTAGCAGATCAAGCAGGATTTCATGTGTGTTAGGCTGGGAGGGTGGAAAAGGGTTGGTTGGTTGTTGTAATGCTGTGATGTTGTAACGAAAGAGGCGCTGAGCCAGTTTGAGACGGTTGTTAAGTGGAGGTCCTCAGGTTTGCTCAGAGGCAAGTACGCAGGTGTCAAGGCAAGTTGCCAGATCAGGGGGATTTCTATGAGATTGGAGGAGTATCAGTGCAGTATATTAACATGCCAAAAACCTAGTAAAGGGGAAAAGCAGGCGTGTGCATGTGCGCGCACACACACACACTGTATTTCACAGTGCTGCCTGTTTCATTTTCTTAAGCAGGTAAAGAGAATCCATTCCGTACTTTGCAACTTCAAAAGGGGGAATTAAAGCATCAAGACAAAGGTGGAAAACCTGCTATGGCTATGTAATAGTGTTTGTGGGTGCTATATGATATAGAAACCACAGTGCTAAGTGATATATACCGTATTTTTCCGCCTATAGAACATCCCCATGTTTTGGGGGATTTCGATTTAAGAAAATGGGGGGGGGGGAGATACTATCAGTGTAGACATTATTTTAGAGTAAAAAAACATAGTCTTATAGATGGAAAAGTACGATAAATTGCTGAAATCATCAGTATACACAAAACAGGAAGAATGTCTTATTTCAAACGAATCCCTAACAAATATTGGCGCGAAACCTCCCCAGACAATCTGTTTCTTGGGTGGCTATTGATTTTCATTATTGAACTTAATGGTAAGCCTGCAGGAACGGTGGTTCATTAATTCAGTCTCTGTAGAAAAGTCATAAATATCAAGTATTTGTCGCACCTATAACTGAAATCTTAAATTAAGGAGAGTTGAGATACATATACACTGATTGAGAGTACCGCTTGTGTGATAATTCATTGAGGCTTTTTTTTTTTTTAAAAAAAGGGACAGTGGCGGAGGAACCCTCTCTGGCACCTGGGGCGGGACGTCGAGGGACGGGGCGAACCACTCGGTGGCACACACACAACATCCGTACAGATTGTGCACGTGTGGCATCCTGGACGAACCGCGCATGTGTGGCATCCCATATGGAGTGCGCACGTGCAGAAGTGGCAGCCTGTATGGATGCTGCACGAGTGGCGCCCATACTGACTGCACACGCCCTTGGCATGTGCAGCTGGGGGGAAGCAGGGGCCATCTTGTCACCCCCCCAGGAGTGGCACCCGTGGCGGCCCGTCCCCCACTTTGTCCGCCCCTGGACAGCACCCTGTGCAACTCTGTGCATGCACTGGGAAATTGTGTGCTGGTTAGAAATGACTGAAGCCTGAAGAGGGTAATGCAAACTCTTCAGACCAGAGAGGTATCACAAGCTCCTGTGGTGTTTGAATTTCTGAGAGGGCAGGGAGGCAATAGGCTGTTTTAGAGGGCACTTTGTGTCCCTGGTCACAGATGTCCTCTGAGTCTATGGCTTCTTCCCCTCAGGATGGGGAGCCTGATCCCTGGGTCATAACACTTTAGGCCACAAAATGTCTTGGGCCTGTCCTGACTGAACCATGACACAGACATTCTGAAGGGCTGTAAACACTTGACCATTATCATTTTGTTTTTGTGTTCTGTTTTGTTTCTTTACCAGGGGTAGGTTGCAGCAATTTAGAAACAAGATATTAAACACAATACACAGTTTAAAAGAAATTAAAGTCACAAGGGGTACGGTGGGCCCTGAAACATAGCGAATATCTTCTAAAAAAAAAGGAAACCCAAGACTTTATTTTATTCCCACCCTACCCCAAATCTCCTTATTGCAGGCCATGCTGGGAATATGCTTCCTTCTTTCCCCCCTTATTCCCATTGTTACAGTTGAATTTGACTTGGATTTTTTTAAAAAGGGGTTTGTTGTTCTCTGTGCTCCCTAGCAACCTGTAATTCCCAGCTACTTGGGCAAATGAAGGTATGTGTTTGCAGAGTGGCACCTTCATTTCTTTTTATTTTTGCCAACCCAGACATGTTGCAATGACTGGAAGCTACAGGCTAAATATCAAGAGAAGCATTTTTTAACGATGAGAGTTAATTGACAAATGTTGCAATCAACGCCTGAGGAGGTGGTGTGGTGGTTTGTCCATCATTTTGATGTTGCTGAAAACAAACAGCCCTCTTTTAAGGCTTAGAACTGGAGAACCATGGTTTCCTGATTTTGTTCAAAATGAAACCGAATGTGTGTGGTAGTGGGATTGTTGTTGTTATTTATTGAATACCTAGAGGTCTCAGAGCAGTTCAGGGATGCATATAATGTTATTTTGGTGCTGTGGGTAAAAGCCTCAGCGCCTAGGGCTTGCCGATCGAAAGGTTGGCGGTTCGAATCCCCGCGGCGGGGTGCGCTCCCGTTGCTCGGTCCCAGCGCCTGCCAACCTAGCAGTTCAAAAGCACCCCTGGGTGCAAGTAGATAAATAGGGTCCGCTTACTGGCGGGAAGGTAAACGGCGTTTCCGTGTGCGGCGCTGGCTCGCCAGATGCAGCTTTGTCACGCTGGCCACGTGACCCGGAAGTGTCTCCGGACAGCGCTGGCCCTCGGCCTCTTAAGTGAGATGGGCGCACAACCCTAGAGTCTGTCAAGACTGGCCCGTACGGGCAGGGGTACCTTTACCTTATCTATTGTGCCAGCACACCAGTCTTTTACTTCTGGCTGTCGAAAAGGTGGGGTAAGAGGAAAGACACAAAACGGCCTAGCAGATTTTCTCTACACATGTTCCTGTATTTAACTTTTTTGGGGGGGTGGGGGGGCGGAGATCCTTCCACCTGAAATCGAACAATCATAATAGCAACAGAAATGTCGTTGAATTCCTTCCAATATTTTGTAGCGTCCCCCCCCCCAGCAACACACCCGTGAGGGTATCCCTTTCATTCCCATTCTTGATGCTGCACATCATGCGGTTCCACAAGGCTCCTGCTATGTGCAATATAGCGCATATTTATTCATTTAGAAGATTTGTGTTCTGCTTTCTGCCTAAAGCCCTCAAAGCAGCTGACAACGCCTGTGTAAAACACAACAGATGCACCAGGGCCACAAACACCAAAACACTACCACCAAAATAACCAGGAACACTTACTTCTCACATGCGGGGGGTCAAGGAAGCGACAGTCTGACTGGAGAATGTCCTGATGTTGTGTTAGCCTGCCTCCCTTCCTCTTTCCTTCCCTTCCCAGAGGGCAGATTGTCTCTGTGGCGATTGTGGAGAGGACAGTCCAAGTCTTCAAATATCTTGCCTTCTGTATGGATTTGTCTCATAGTACAGAGTGCAGTTTTGCCATTTGTAGTCAACCTGCTTTCTGCTCTTGCCGCATCCAGCTGCATGGCTTTCGCCCCTGAGTCTGCATGCCTCCCCAGGAGTGTCCCTATTGTGGGCTACAAAATGGTCAAAAGATATGGATTTGCATCTGTGCTCCTGACCTGAGGCTTTGTTCTCTAGCTACTTCCTCCCCTGAAGAACTGGAACTTGATGCTGCAATAGATCTGCATGTTACACCTTCTGCAGGGGGCCCAACTTGAATAAAATATTGGGGCGGGGCGGGTAAGCCCTGCGTGCAATTGATCACATGGCATGGCACAGATACCCCATTTGAATGGGAATTCCCCTCAACTTGAGGGGGGTCCCCCTCAAATATTTTATGAGGGGGGGGGGAAAGGGACCTCAGCCCCTAGGAGCCCTAAACGGCCTTGGCCCGGTATACTGGAAGGAGCTTCTCCACCTCCATTGCTCAGCCTGGACACTGAGGTCCAGCTCCGAGGGTCTTTTGGCGGGTCCCTCACTGTGAGAAGTGAAGCTACAGGGGACCAGTCAGAGGGCCTTCTTGGTAGTGGCGCCCTCCCTGTGGAATGCCCTTCCATCAGATGTCAAGGAGATTAGTAACTATACAGCCTTTAGAAGACATTTGAAGGCAGCCCTGTATCAGGAAGTTTTTAATGTTTGACGTCTTACTATGTTTTTATATGTTCTGTAAGCTGCCCAGAGTGGCTGGGGAAACCCAGCCAGATGGGCGAGGTATATGTTGTTGTTGTTGTTGTTGTTGTTGTTGTTGATTTGGCTTCCATGCCTGTCTGGCTTGGCTAGTGTAACCTATTGGTTTTTCCTGTGTTGATGCTTTAATGTAGGTTGGGCTAACATAGTAGCCTTTTAACAGAGTTCAGGTTGAAGGGATTTAAAGAAGAGTTTGGCAGGTCAGTGTATAAACAATTGCTTGCTGCGCGAACCATGTGTCTGCTTAATAGAGACTCACTCCTTCAGACCCAGCCACCCAGTTTCTGTGCTAACCAAGTCTCCGTTTTGCCCTTAGGATAAATTCATTCATTCCTGCAATTTTCATTCCATGTTGCTTCATTTTTGACTCGTGTGGATTTCAAAATACCAGGAGCAGAAAGAATCAGGAAAAGCCAGGGTATGGGGCTCTGAGCTATTAAAAACGGCAAAGTCTTTCACAGCACCTCTTTTGACTGGAATACATGATCACAAAGGTGTCCACTTTGGTGTCACAACTTTCCCCCACCCCAAAATCACCTGCACATTTTCATTTCCTCTCTCCATATAATGCAATGCTAGAGAGTTAAAAAATAAATTAAGGAAAGATGGACATGTCAGGAAGCCATATTATTCTGCTGTGCTGAATGCAGCATTGAGAATATGCAGATGTGTGCCTGAACTGCTGACTGCATCAGTTAGAACCCGAAGTGTATAATCTGAATCCCAGCAAAGAAACTTTGTATTTTCAACCCTCTCCTCTTCAGCATTCAGGTGCCTGTGTCAAATTAGACCTGGCACTTAAACCAAGCACTACAAACAAGCCCTGTGCTGCAAGATGTTTCTGAAACCCGAAGAAAAGTTGTTCTTATTTCCCCCCATCTCTGTTCTTTATTTCACAGGCAAGAAGAAAAATCCAGGGCTGAAAATTCCTAAAGAAGCATTTGAACAACCACAGACGAGCTCTACGTATGTCTTGAAATCTCAGCATGATTGCTTTGGGTTGGGTTGGGGTGTGTGTGGAAGCAGGGGTTCATAAATGTAAACTTGGTGTACTAGCCAGCTATTATTTCTGGTCATCACCAATCCCCTCCCTGAGCCTCCAGGAATGCAGACTCGACATGGAAGTGAGGCAGGGTCCTCTCCCATTTGTGCAGAGTACACACAGCAAGAAACAGCGGGAGTCTTTCTGCCACTTGGAATGTTCTTCTGTTTCTTAACCTGCTTGAAAACTGCAGTGGACGTGAGACCTCCAGGGTAGGGATGTGCGTGATCCAGGAGGTTCTGCTTGCTAGAAGGCTAGGCAAGTGGATTTGTGGACGCCTGGCTTGAAGCAAAATGGGATTTTTCATAGAGCTGGTGTTCTGAGTGGCGCGGGAGTGACGAAACAATGGAACAGTCCGCAATTGTGCAAGCTAGTGAAAAGAAACTCTGGGTCTGCATTCTAATATTCCAAAGCAAACTTGGAGAAGAGGAGAGAAAGGGAAACCACACTTTAAATTATTTTTCCATTATTGAATATTTAGAAATATAATAATAATAATAATAATAATAATAATAATAATAATAATAATAATATTTTATTTATATCCCGCCCTCCCCAGCCGAAGCCGGGCTCAGAGAGAAAGAAAGTTAATGGCCCAATATTAAGTTGTCTTGCAAAAGTGTGCAGTTAGCTTTACATACCTGCGTAAGTTAACATGATAATATAGTGCAGGGCTTGTTTCAGATGGATTTTGGAAAGAAGATTGGTGATGTGAATGCTCCCTAACAAAGACCACAATGCAGAGAAACAACTCTTGCATGCCTAATGGCTTCTTGACGTAAAACATTTTCTGTTGGCAAGCTCAGGGGTGTGTTAGAAGCAGTCCAACATAGTACTTAGGGGACTGTGTTTCAATGAGAAGGTGAAAACCATAGGGTTGTATCCTGTGCCACACACAAGCAGAGTTCTGTCCACACCACAGAACATCCCCTTCCTTTTCTCTCCACATGTCTGAAAATCTGCTCTGGAAAACCTGACTATATTATACGAAGCAGGTGCCAGGCCAATGTCATTTTACGTGGTCTTAAAACATTGGCAAGTCCGTATAGGTTCTTCACAGACAGGTTTGTGAGACTGGTGGGAGAGCTTTGCTTTCTTTTTCCCTTACGTATAAAAAGAAGGGAGACCAGGTTTCATCAAAGGTATTTTCCTTTATAACCCCATTTGTAACCATTCTAAGCCCAGTTAGTTGCCCTGAACTGGCTATATCCCAAATATTATTGAACCACATCTCTGGAGGAAATTAAAAAAAAAATTAAAAAATTGTCCAGTAGCACCTTAGAGACCAACTAAGTTAGTTCTGGGTATAAGCTTTCGTGTGCATGCACACTTCTTCAGATAGAGGTAGTTCCACCTAGGATTTCCAGTGATACTCTATCACTAGATGTGCAGCTACCAGTAGAAAAAGAATTAAATCTTTATGCCAGATTGTAGGGTCAGGATCTCTGGGTTTGGTGAAAGCAAGGCTAAGGCTGGGTTTGTCAAGAGATTCTCAGATTATTATTTTTTTTATATACCATACCTTACAAGCTCTTGGCTGCAAGATTATTGAGTTGTCAAATTACCCATCACAGACCTTGCACCTTATGTAAACGGAGTAAACTCTGGGAACAGTGGATAGCTGGCTGCTGTGCCAACTGAGAAAATAATCAGGAAGAAAAAGAGAGAGAGAGAGAGAAGGAGGGAAGGAAGGAAGGAAGGAAGGAAGGAAGGAAGGAAGGAAGGAAGGAAGGAAAGTTTTTCTATATCCGCCTGGCCCCTCAGTCATAATTTCTCAGTCTGTCCTTCACCCAGAAAGTGTGCTCACCTTTATCCTAACCAGATTTCCTTGGAAGTCGGTTCCATTGCTTCCAGATAAAATACATAAACCTGTTTAGTCTTGGCAGCCTCATGATGCGTATCTTGGATCCTTGAAATTTGGTGACTTGCTTGTTACCCGAGGGCCCCCTGACAGTTCTTTAGGTAGCACAACAGACTCTCAACTTTTCTCATTGTACCAAGGTAAGATATGGGTTATGTCAAGGAGGCTTTCCTCTCTAATCTGCTCTGTCTGGCACTGGGCAGTGCCCTGTTATTTTCTCTTTCATGTACTGTGTTTGCTGCATGCCTCTATCTCAAAAAGGGGGTCTGTTTTAGCTTATGGTGCCTCTCTGAACACAATCTTCAAGGCTGAGCATTTGCTGCCCCCCTCCTCTCTTCCCACAATCTCTCCACAACTCGAAACAGTGAAATGAAGCTTGATCTCCACCAGGAACCTGAGACTGCCCTTGCAGTCAATGAAAGGACTTGTTAAGACAGAAGATTCTCTTAGGAGGGCTTTTAATTACCTTATGGAGGGCAATTTTCCATCTCCCACCCCTGATCTTTCTTTGATCTTTCAAGGGGCCATGCCTGTTCCATCCACAGGTACAGACATGGATCTGTAGCATTAGAAAGTCAAATGCCAGGACACCTCAAAGGGTGATGTTAAAATATGCCCATAAGAGAGGACTGCCTAGGATAGAGAAAGTGATGTGGAGAGATTTTCAGAGAGATTTCACGCAGAGCCAGAAATGGAGATTCTGTAGACTTGCTGGAATGGAATGAGATTTCCAGAGCTCAACTTTTAGGATTGGAAAAGGATTACAGCTGGCACTGTCAACAGATGAAATCATCTTCCTGTCCTTCAGTCGAAGTAGTGGGATTATAGTACCAAAGGTACTTTTTTTTTAGGCTCGGGCTTAGCAATATCAAAAAGTGCGGCTGCTCCTATAAGCAGCCATCAAATAGTCTACTTACTCTGTCCTCCCCTTTTAATATCTAGTTGAACTCGCCTTGTGTGGTGATGCCACAAAGTTCTACATCCCCCACCCATTGCTCCACAGGCTAGAGAACAAGCTTCCACATGTTGACCATAATGCCTAGCTTTACCGTTAAACCACAGAGCCTAGGGCTTGCCGATCAGAAGGTCGGCGGTTCGAATCCCCACGACGTGGCGAGCTCCCGTTGCTCGGTCCCTGCTCCTGCCCACCTAGCAGTTCGAAAGCACGTCAAAGTGCAAGTAGATAAATAGGTACCGCTCCGGCGGGAAGGTAAACGGCATTTCCGTGCACTGCTCTGGTTCGCCAGAAGCGGCTTAGTCATGCTGGCCACATGACCTGGAAGCTGTACGCCAGCTCCCTTGGCCAATAAAGCGAGATGAGCGCCGCAACCCCAGAGTCGGCCACGACCGGACCTAATGGTCAGGGGTCCCTTTACCTTTATAGAAGGAAGTATAGCTTAATTTAGCAGTTTACATCCACACGCTGCTGTTCATTATTAGAAGGAAGGACTGCTTTCCTATTATGTGATTAAAGGCTTCGGTAATTAAGTGGTATATAATGAATAAACAAAAGATTTGCAATCTATATCAAAGCAAGAGCGTTTGAGGCATACTTTTTTCAAAAAGAAAACTTTTAATAAAGATTGTCACAACGGTCACATTCAATGACCCACTTATTTTTGGCTGTAGATAGTCTGAGGGAGCGTTATAGGGCACACTTTTTTATATATAAAAAAGAGGTGCCGTGCAAGCTGGCATATATGTTAAACCCATGGGGTACACTGGTTGTGGTTTTACTTGGGCAATTTAGCTGAGCGCCTCCTTACGTATTGGATTAGGAGTCATTTGCAAAACAGGAGCATGACTGACCCTTTATGTTCCATCAGAAAGAAGGGATTTATGGCAAAGCTCAGCATTGCTCACTTTGGTCTTAGCTATTTCTGGTGCAGATTAATACAAGATAAATACAGTCTTTTTTTACAGGCTGCCTATAAATAGAAGAGTATTTCTTATTTATGGAAAAGATGTTGGCTTTTGCTGGGGGTTACCTGACTTCATTAGTTTCTTACTGCACCGTGTAATTTTTGCAGCCCTGTTTTTTCTTAGTAGAGAAACCCCAAACCAGTGATTTCTAAGGTGGAGCGGGCGCTAAAAATAGATATTGCAGCGGGGTGAGAGAAAAAGAGTGGCAAATTCAAAAATGGGGGCTGGAATTTGGAGATGAAATATTTTGAGTCCGCCACAGGCCCATTTCAGATCAGCTTTAGGATCATTCAGGGTCTGGTTCAACCCAATATGTGTTTGTATTGCTACTGGGGGTGGTCCTTGCCTGCCACCATTTTGAGCTAGAAAGGGGAATGCGTTTCAGAAAAAGTCTGTAGGCAAGAAGGAGGGCCTTGTCACTTGGAAGGGAGAGACCGAGCTTTCTCTTTGGAAAGCTGTTTTAAAAAGCCGCTCATGAGGGTCTTGACAGCTTGTGAAAATTGTCCACTTCTCCCTTTGTAGATAGTAGTTGCAATTGTCCCCCCCCCCAATTTTTTAAAATTGATTTCCCAAAAATTCAAAACAAACAAACAGACAAACAAACATACATACATCCTGTTTAAATCTTGGTAACATTATTAAGTGACTTCCTCAAATCCCCTTGGTTGAATTTCATTATATATCATTTTAACAGTTTTCCAAAATTGATTTTCTCAAAAAATTAACTTAATCACTTAAAATCTTTCATTCTTTCTAATTTAACTTTAAACATCTTAAATCTTATCCTTACATATTTAAATCCTAAGCCTAACTATTATTTGCAAGCTTTTCCAATTAAGTTATCTTAACATATTTAGCTAAATAGTCTTTAAATTTCATCCAGTCTTGCTGGTACTCCTCCTCCTTCTGGTCGCGGACTCTTCCAGTCAGGTTGACCAGCTCCGAAAAATCTATCCTCTTCATCTGCCAATCTTCCACTGTTGGTACTTTCTGTGTTTTCCAATTCTTCGCTAACAAAATTCTTGCTGCAGTTGTGGCATACAAAAATAATTTAACATCTTTCTTGGGCAATTCCAAACCTGTTATTCCCAGAAGTGTAGCTGCAATTGTTATCTCAAAGGAGTGACCATATTTCTTACCAGGAAGTTGGATTAAAAATGGGAAAGACCCCTCCTTCCGAGTGACCCTTGGTTAATTCTGATGTTGCGTATACATGACATGTATTCACATTTGGTTCCTGACGCATGGTCTAAAGAAAGCGCACAGCGCACCAGCCTCGCTGAAGCTAAACTGGCCTTGGATAGCCCCATGCCTGGATGGAAGACTTCCTGGGAACCCTGCCTGGGTCACCTTGATTTCCTTGAGGGGTGAAAGGATGGAATAAAAATGAAGTGCTTGTATGTGTTTATATGAGCCCTGAAATACCTCCTTCCTAATCTGTTTTCTGGGCCTTCTTTTTTTCCTATTTTGCAGGCCACCTAGAGATTTGGACTCCAAAGCCTGCATCTCCATTGGCGACAAGGTACGGTGACGATCAAATACCACTTCTAAAGAGTTCTGTGCATCCAGCTGGGAAGGAAGTGAATTTAAAAGGAGTGGCTTATCAGTAACCTGCTAATCCCATTCCTTGGCACAGAAGTCAGTGAGCTTCTTGTCCCTCTTTCCTTGGTTCACCTGTTCACTTTATTACAAATTTCACCTACCAAAACAAGTTAAAGGTTTTGACTTTTCACCTCTTTGCTGATGTTGTCTTTGTATTTGGATGCTCTTGGAGTAAAGCTGTGTATTTTCTCCCACATTGCTTGGGGTATCAAGGAGGCAGCTCTGTTTTACTCAGGAGCAATGGTAAGACCTATGTGGGACCCTTCTAGGGAGTGTCTGGCTGGTATATGCAGGCCCTCATTTGATGACACTATGCACAACCACTTGGTGGTTGACACCAAGTTGTTGCAGTGGTTTGTGCAATCACACGACTGTACTTTGAAAAGCAGCTTCACTTACAGCATGGGTAGGCAAACTAAGGCCCGGGGGCCGGATCCGGCCCAATCGCCTTCTAAATCCTGCCCTTGGACGGTCCGGGAATCAGCATGTTTTTACATGATTAGACTGTGTCCTTTTATTTAAAATGCATCTCTGAGTTATTTGTGGGGCATAGGAATTCGTTCATTCCCCCCCCCCCAATAAAATCTGGCCCCCCACAAGGTCTGAGGGACAGTGGACCGGCCCTCTGCTGAAAAGGTTTGCTGACCCCTGACTTACTCTATTGCTCCCTTGCCTTCAAGACAGACACGAGTCGAACACTGCATTCTCCATACAAATGTGTATTGCAGCATCCCGTGGTCCACAAATTCAGTTGACGGCTGACTTAAGCTTTTCATGAGAGCATCTGTTTATGAATAAGAATATCGTGTAAGTCCAACAGTTACTGCTTGGCATCCACCTAAGTTTGGAAAATGGGATGCAAATGATAACCAAATTGTGTTAACGCGAAACTGTGTCAGGCAACCATCTGCCTTTGCTCCGGAGAGGCTTGGCTTGGTGACGCTCGCTATGCTAATAGCTGAGACCCACTGGGGCAATCGTAAGTGTGTTTTGGAACAGGCAATATTCACTTCCATAGAACTGCGGTTCTGTTAAGTGAAGTCCAAGACTGGATGTGCCGTTGTCATAGGAATCCCTCCTATGACTGCAGTAGATGCAAGCTAAATGGTCAAGTCTTGCATATTTTTAATAGTTTAAGATCTAAGACACATGTGAGATGTCTGCAAAATCAAACGGAAGCCAGCTGTTCGACCACCAGTACAGAGAAACCCAAACTGACTCACGAAAAGTCTGTTCCATGTGGGATTTAATGGCTGGTGAACTACAGCTCTGATTCAAACCAGCTTTCATTTTTTTTTTTTTAAATATATGTTTCAAGTCCTCAGGCTTTGGTGGGTGGGATATTGAAATGCATTTTTGTACCATTTAAAATATATGGGTATCATTTGATTACATTATTTTAACTTGGGTGTACTGAAGTTACAGGGAACCAGGCAGAGGGCCTTCTCAGCAGTGGCTCCCTCCCTGTGGAACGCCCTCCCATAAGATGTTCACGGAGATGAAGAACTACACAACTTTTTAGAAGACATCTGAAGGCAGCCCTATATCAGGATTTTTTTTAATGTTTGATATTTTATTAGGTTTATCTATGTGCTGTAGAGGGATGCGGGTGGCGCTGTGGGTTAAACCACAGAGCCTAGGACTTGCTGATCAGAAGGTCAGCGGTTCGAATCCCCACAACGGGGTGAGCTCCCGTTGCTTGGTCCTGCCAACCTAGCAGTTCGAAAGCACATCAAAGTGCAAGTAGATAAATAGGTAGTGCTCCGGCGGGAAGGTAAACGCTGTTTCCGTGCGCTGCTCTGGTTTCACCAGAAGCGGCTTAGTCATGCTGGCCACATGACCCGGAAGCTGTACGCTGGCTCCCTCAGCCTATAGAGCGAGATGAGCGTGCAACCTCAGAGTCGTCCACGACTGGACCTAATAGTCAGGGGTACCTTTACCTTTACCTTTTCCTTTACCTTTCTGTCCCTTAAGCTGCCCAGAGGGGCTGGGGAAATCCAGCCAGTTGGGTGGGGTATAAATAATAAAATTATTATCATTATTATTAGAAACAAAAACGAAGAATTCAAAGATCTGACTATGGGAATAGTTAAGAAAAAGACCTGTATACAAATCCCCTGTAAAAAAAAAGAGAGCAGATTGCCTCATTCTCTGGTGACTCCTACTGCTCCGTTAAGGAATAACCCAAATTAATAGGCCTGGTTGCGTTTCCCAAACCCCGCCCCCCTCCAGCTTTTTATGTAACATCTCTACAGAGGCACCTGCTTACTGATATTAATAGCAACAGTTGCTCAGCGCCAAATGCTTATTGCTAAGCTCTGGCTAGCATTAGCAGCTACCTCCAAACACTTGCTCTCGCTGCTGTTAAGCAAGAAAGCTACAAGGCGTTGTTCTCAAGGCCGTAATTTTCAAGTAGACCCAGTATTCAACTTTTACGGCAGGGGGACCGCTAGTAAAACGAGCGTCGAGGTGTGCCAGCAGGTCCACTGCACCTATTTAGAGGAATTATGTGAGTTTGTCAGCAGAACATCAGGTGTTTGTGCCGCTGGTCAGTGCTGTTTGGGTATAAAGGCAAAAGGAGGAATTCCATATGTTCTGAAATGTCCCATGTCTGCACGCCACATGCTTGCTGCAGATGTAGCGATGAGAAAAAGCTTAATCCGTTGGGCTGTCGCATTTTTGTCCAGTTTGTGTGTGTTCCTATAGTTGGTCATTTAAGAGGAAGAAGATGCTGCACTAAATGGACCTTTGATCTGATCCAACAGAATTATATATATACTAGTAGTGCTTTTTTCAGGGGTTACGCATACCCCTAAACATTTTGTGAATCTTTGTACTTTTGTCCATTTACTGTATTTATTTTTTCCAATTTGAACTATAAAATGGTGATTTTCTTGAGTCAAAATGAGAGTACCCCTACACATTTTTTTAGAAAATACACTGTCTCTCTCTGTGTGTGTATGTATGTGTGTGTATGTGTGTGTGTATATATATATATATATATATATAATTTTTTAATTTAGTTTTCAAAAGTTTGCATACTTTACCATCAACAATACCTCTAATTTACCCATTGACTTCCCATCCCCCTCTCCATAGCATTCTATGTTTATCCTTGAATATTTTAACCGATAACACTCCATATACACCTCCTGAGTTATTAGTCTTAATGTGTGTTTAATATATTAAATGGTTTGGAAATTAAACAATCAGTCAGTCAGTGTTTCTCCCATCCTCTCTAATTTGGAATTCTCCACATCCCTTTTCAGGTACTGTATTGCTTGAAGGCCAGTTCTTACCAAATCTGTGACATTTTTCTTGGTTAGAAGAGGGAAAATGCAGCAGGATTGATGTAAAGGCTGATACAGATGGGCACTAGCACTGTCTGAGCCTTTTCTGTTCAGTCTCACACCTAAGCTGCAGAGTGCTAATTTATTGGCAATGTTGTATATTCATTAGCATTTTATAGGCCTGCCTTTCAGAGACCTAGGCACCCCCCCCCCGCTACTTTTGGTGTTTTGAGATGGGAGGGAGTGAGAGAGCCATCTGGAGCACAATGACCCAGTATTGCATCAAAGAGATGTCTGATGTAGAATGCCTTTGTTCCAAGAAAAGCAGGTTCCCTTCTGTCCCTGGAAGGTTCGTTCCAAAAGGTTCGTAGAGGAAGCAGATTTTGATCTATAAGTTGTACATGCATTTGCTGTTGCAAATCTCCCCTTCATCCCAGCTCAGTCTTTTAAAGAGAGCTGGAATTTGGTCCACCGCTTTTGTCAGCAGTTAAAGGCACAGAAGAATAAAGCTGTTTCTCCCTCTCAGGGCTCAACATGTGAAAACCCGTAGTAGTTTATCTACAATTAGAAAACAAGGGAGGAGTGTGTAAAATTCAGGTATAGGCCCAATGGCCAAGCCAGACATCTGAACTGGAAGGAATGGGGACAGGTCGTCATCCTTGCAGATGAGGGGATCAAACGCCCTGTGCCAACTACTTAACTTTTTGTCGTCTAGCCCAGGAAATAAAAATGTGGGTATAGAAAGCAATGTGCGCCCAATGTGTCTAACCTTTGTCTTGTGTTGACATGTGCAAAAGTCACAGCAGGTGTACACATTCCCCCCTACCCCAGTGAACATCATTGCAAGAGAGGGATGACGTAAATTTGCTTGGAAGGAGGGGGGGGGGAATCACTTCGAACCCTTTGAGTAAATGTTTTTTTTTTTAAGAAAAGTGTTTTATAGTGATGGAATCTAGAAATAGGCATTGAACTTGCTGTTTCGTGGTACAAGTGTACACGGCCAAAGCCATGGGTAGGCAAACTCAGGCCCGGGGGCTGAATCCGGCCCAATTTGCCTTCTAAATCCGGCCTGTGGACCATCCTGGAATCAGCGTGTGTTTACATGGGTAGAATGTGCCCTTTTATTTAAAATGCATCTCTGGGTTATTTGTGGGGCCTGCCTGGTGTTTTTACATGAATGGAATGTGTCCTTTTATTTAAAATGCATCTCTGGGTTATTTGTGGGGCTTGCCTGGTGTTTTTACATGAGTAGAATGTGTGCTTTTATTTAAAATGCATCTCTGGGTTATTTGTGAGGTGTAGGAATTCCTTCACCCCCCCCCCATACATATAGTCTGGCTCCCCACAAGGTCTGAGGGACAGTGGACCAGCTCCCTGCTGAAAAAGTTTGCTGACCCCTGGTCAAAGCAACACACCATTTAAAGAAACGATTACCCATATCTGTAAAAGAGAGCTGCTTGCCCCCATCTTCAGAACTCAAATGGCATAATGAAATCCATCCAAGTGCTTTTGAAGAAGCAAGGATATGTTGGTGCTCCAGATCAGCCTTGCAGGGGGAAAAAACCTTCCCATGGTAGCCATAGGCAGCCAGGAATTGCATGCAGGTGAGTGTGCAGGTTGGCACAGGAGGGTCAGACCTCTTCTCTTCCTCCTCGACTAGTCTAGTTGGTTTCTCTGCTGTCTGCAAAAGAAGGGAAGTGCATCCGAAGCTCTGTCTCTTCTACTCCCACCTGTTGAGTAGAAGGTCATGCTGCCTTATACTGAAGCCTCATCCAGATTTTTCTGCCACATTTCTAGGCCCAGGTCTGCACTTTGAGGCTCTGTGTCCAGGTAGGGATTTTATTTTTTTGTAGTTCCGGAGCTTTGCCTGCGAAAACCTGGGTTTTACCGCTGAATCGGAGCAATAGGGTTTCCAGCAGATTGATGCTTGCTCTGATTCAGCTGTAAAACACGGGTTTCCCCAGGGAGAGCACTTGGATGAAGGATGGAGGAAACAAAAAGCACCCAAAGAGCTTTAAAGCATTGATCCATGCCTGGAAAGCGCGGTGCAAAAGGAAGTCTGAATGAGCCCTCAGTCAGACCGGTGGTCCACCTAGCTCAGTATTTTCTGCACTGGCTGGCAGTAGCTCTCCAGGGTTCCAAGCAAGACTCTCTTCCCAGCCGTGCCCTGAGATGGCAGGGACTGAACCTGGGACTTTCTGCGTGTGGAGAAGGGAACTTCCTCCCTCCGTGGCCAGCACAGAATTCCAGCCTAATAGACTCTTAGGTAAAGGGACCCCTGACCATTAGGTCCAGTCGTGGCCGACTCTGGGGTTGCGACGCTCATCTTGCTTTATTGGCCAAGGGAGCCGGCGTACAGCTTCCGGGTCATGTGGCCAGCATGACTAAGCCGCTTCTGGCGAACCAGAGCAGTGCACAGAAACACCGTTTACCTTCCCACCGGAGCAGTACCTATTTATCTACTTGCACTTTGACGTGCTTTCGAGCTGCTAGGTTGGCAGGAGCAGGGACCGAGCAACGGGAGCTCACCCCGTCACAGGGATTCAAACCGCCGACCTTCTGATTGGCAACTCCTAGGCTCTGTGGTTTAACCCACAGCGCCACCCGCGTCCCAATAGACTCTTAGTGGGCTAGTAATTATTGTGGGCTTGTTTACAAGCCTGATCTGTATGCACAGATTTGGAAATTCAGAGCTAGGTCATCCATTGAGTAAAAAGCTTCTGGGAAATTATATATAAGGAGGTGAAAAAGATGTTGTAATATAATTTTTTTTAAAAAACCAGAAGCATTTTTACTTGGTATTTTAAGTGATGATATTAACAGACAGGACAAAAAAATGTTTTTATATGCAACAGCAGCAGCAAGAGTACTGTTGGCACAGAAATGGAAACAAGAAGAATTACCGACAAAAGAAGAATGGCAGACGAAATTAATGGACTATGCAGAATTAGATAAGATGACAGGAAGGATTCGAAACCTGCGGGAACAGAGATTCACAGAAGACTGGAATAAATATGCGAACTGTTTGAAAAGCAACTGTAATCAACAGATTATGCTAGTAGGACTGCAAGAAGTTTTGTAAGGAGGAATATATGAAATATTGTAAGGAAGGCTATGATGAGAGAGTCAATAGATAAGATAATTAAAAGCAATAGAGAAATTAAGAAATGTAAATTAAGTGAAAAAAATGGAAAATATTCAGATGTGGTTGATGGATGTCCAAAAAACTATAAGATGTGACCTATGTTGAATGACTGTTGAAAATGATATATTAAAAAACTATCTATATATATATATATATATATATATATATATATATATATATATATATATAATCATGTTGGCCACATGACCCGGAAGCTCCCTCGGCCAATAAAGCGAGATGAGTGCCGCAACCCCAGAGTCGGCCATGACTGGACCTGATGGTCAGGGGTCCCTTTACCTTTACTATATAGTCATCCATTGAGTAGCCACCAGTTTGGGCACATTAGAGATGGAGCTACCCAGTCCGATGAGTGGGGTACAGATGAAAGCATTATTATTATTGGATAACTATACTTCTTGGCTCCTGGTGACGTTCTCTTGGCTTTATCTCTCCACAGAACTTTGAAGTCAAAGCTGATGACCTGGAGCCGATATCAGAACTGGGCCGCGGTGCATATGGCGTGGTAGAGATGATGCGGCACATGCCCAGTGGGCAAATTATGGCCGTGAAGGTAGACTCCGTGGTTATTCCTTCTTTGAACGCATTAACTGTCCAAATTAACTCCTTATCTTCCCAGCAGCTATTGACCTTTTTCAACACTTGTGTGTGTGTATATATGTGTCTCTGTGTGTGTTTCTCTCTCACACACATACACACAACATACACGCACACGCACAAATGCTTTGATAATTGATTTTTATTGATTTTTAATGGTAAAAGCAATATTTATTGAAGTGCTGACCTGGTGGGAGGACTCGAGCCAAACTCTGGGGATTCAAGTAGAGCAAGCTTGAACCCTCATCATTCATTAAATCTAAAGAAGTCCCAAAGATCAGCCTGTTTTATTGTTCTGGATTCCTTCCAATGAACCGGAGGATTGTCTTTAATTAAGCAGGACATCATTAATATGGAGTAAAGGGGTGAGACTTGCCTTATGAATCCCATCAGCGGAAGCCAAGCATAAGGGCTTGTTCAATGGGGCTTTCTTCTTGCCACCTTCCCCATTCTCTGCCCCCCACCCAAAAATTGGCTCTTGGTTGGGAGAACGCCAAGAACAGCAGGAGGGGGGAAATCGTTCTAACTGGCAAGCTGAATTGCTGGCGCAGATGGAACATTCAGCATAGCATGATGTTGAATTCCATCCTAAGACATTTGTATCCTAGCTGCCATCTATTGGGTCAAACCACAAAATTGCCTTGCATTCCGCTAGTTATATTTTTATATTTAAGAATTAAACTTTGCATTCTTGCTTTGGATTTGGAGGAGATTTCAGGGTTGAAATACGTGGTCATGTTTCCCACCCAATTATCACCTGTTCGTGCTCCAGATCAGCCTTACAGGCTCCTTGGAAGCATTTGGCTGGCTCCCAGGGGTGCCAACTTGAATAAAATATGGGGCGGGGGGGGGAGGCAAGTAAGCCTGCCCTGCATAACCGATCACACACACCATTTGAATGGCAATGACCACAAACTTGGGGTGGGGGGCAGCCCCCTCAAATATTTTAATGGGGGGGGCAAAGCCCCCACAGCCCCTAGGAGTTGGCTCCTATGTTGGCTCGTGTTAGAGTTGGGGTGTTTGACTTGGTGAATCATTGGTCTGATTCCAGGCCTCTTGACTCTTGTAACTTGATTGTTTCGCCTTTTCCCTAAAATGTATTGAGTCTCTCCAAGGCAATTGCTTTCAAAATGTGGGAGCAGTACTTTTCAATGTTGAGGGTTATTTGCATCTGCTCTCAGCTTGTCTTGTGTGAACTGAACTAGGGATGTAAGAGTTGGTGTGCATATGAATCCATTTTGTTAGTATACATCTTTTGAGTGTGTTTGGATCATCACATCTTGACTTAAGCTGACGTACGAAGAGACCACTTGCACAGTCGTAACACTTAACTAAGCTGATACATGGCCATCAGAACTGGGCCTTTGACATCTTGTCAGTAGGACAGGTTTTCTTAATCTTTGCAATCTCCCTTTAGGCATGAATGCCGCTCAGATAGCAATCTATTAATGTATGCTTACTCCTGTTCCCTAACACAGTGGTTTGGTTATTATCTTTATTATCAGCCAATATTGTCTTTGGGCTGGGTCCAGATGGACATAGCACAACCCTGTGCATGTCTATTTAGAAGCAAGTCCCAATGAGTTCATGGAGACTTTCCCCCCGATAAGTGTGCATTGGATTGCAGCTGAACAGTTGGACTTGGTTGTCTTGTCTTTGTCCCATTTATTTCAATGGAAACTGACAAAGGTGGGCTCCAACCTTTTCTGTCCATAATAGAGCCCAAAGAACTGGTTGAAGATGTAAATTGCCTTATTCTCGGTTAGGATGTTGTAAAACAGTAGAGCCCAACGTACTTCCATGTTAGATAGTCCTCACTGGAGCAAAATATAACCTGTAAGTATATGAGCTTTGTGGATGGCAACTATTTCAAGTACTTGCAAGCATGTATTTCATAGAGGGCCATGTTTAATTATGTATTGCTAAAATGTTTTGTTTATAATGATTTTTCGAATTGGGTTTCCATTTTAATGAGAGACTTTAATTTTGAAATCTTCAAATCGGAAAGAGGTGGGAGGAATCATTTTATTCAAAAATGTTTCACATTCCCAGTGGATTAAAACGGTTGGGGGAAAGTTTTACTTCTGCTTATACTGGCATCTCCCACTGAAGCTGATGATCCTACAAACTGGAAATGATTGTTGACGTTCTCATTTCCTTTCTGAAAGCTGTAATATATATATATATATCATGGGCCTTTGGGGACAAGGGCAGGTACTGGCACCAGTGTCAAATATGGTTATGAAAGTCCTTTGAAGAGGGTAGTAACCATGGTTAGCTCACTGTTAATCCAAGGAATGAGCAGTCATAATCTACATTTTCCCCATCTGGTCCATGGTGCCAAGCTGTTTACCCAGCACATGGTACTACTGCCTGCCAGGGATTTTGACACATGAACCACTGCAAAAAATAACTTCATCTTGGTTAGTGCTAACTACAGTTCAGTCCGTTAAACCATTTTTTTAGGATCCCAGTTGTACAGTAAAACCATAGTTTAGCTTGTTGAGCTAAGTTCGGCTGTTGTAGAGGGCATGAGTAAGGAGACACCAGCAAGGCATGCCTGTTGTCTTGCAAGCAAAGAGGCTGGAGACGCGTGGAAGTTACCTTTAACCATGGTTTACTTAGCACAGAGGCAACAGATTACCATGGTTAATGCAAACAATGCCCTGGAAATCCACTACAGTTTGCAACCAGTCTTCCATTATGGTTAAAATATTCAAAATACTGGTTAAACTTTATGTCCGTGTAGGGTCAAGTTGATCTGATCTGAAGCTTCACAGGAGCTTTGGTGTAAACCCTTTCAGGTAACCAGGGGCCTCCTGTGTACATTAATATTGGTGGACATGTTTAGGCATGTAGGGGTGTGTGTGTATCTATACCTATATCTGTATATGTATGTGTGTTACACCCACCCACCCACCTGTTCTTGACATGAAGCTGAATGCATCAGAGGTGCTGCATACACAGAGAGCCACCAGATTGGGGCAGGTGAAGGATGTATTGCTAAACCAGAGCCTCTTTCAGTAGCTTCCCTCCACCAAATGTTCTGCCATCATAGCTTTGTTAATGATGGAAAAACAGAGAAGAGAGAGAGAGAGGACATAAAGCACTTCTGTAGTAACAATAATCCTTTGCCCTTCTATAGCACCTCACATCCGAGGATCTCACAGTGCTTCCCAGACATAAATTACGCCTGTGAGGTAGGTAAGCATTATTATCCCCATTTCACAGAGGCACAAAAGAGGCTTAAAGAAAAAAAAAAGCAACGTGCAAGCATGGCCTCTAATTTGGGGTGCCTGTTATGAGACACTTGCAACCTAAGCCTATGTATGTCTGCTCAGAAGTAAGTCTCCCTAGTTTCAATTGGAATTACTCCCAGGTAAGTGTGCAAAGGGCCGCATTGCCACTAAAGCATTACTTTGCCATTAGGAACCAGAGTTCCTCGGGAGTCAGGGTTTCCCAAGACAACATCTCTGCTGGCTTTGAGCTTCTGTGGCTGGTCCCGCGATCCATTTTTAGGTTGTGAGATTTACCTAGGTATTGAGGCTTCCTTGCTTTTAACTGTTAGGCCACAACCGTTTGCCTTTTTGTTGTTGCTTAAAGTATGGGGCGTTGCGGAGGTGAAGCTGCCTTAGGAAAACGGAGGCGGCGCTGTTGACGTTTGCTTGGCGAAATGACCCAAGCAAAGTCACTCTTTTTTTGTACTTGGTCAGTGAGTTCTTGGAAGAAATTCACACGGCTCAGGGGAGGAGGAGAGTGAAAGCTGAAAACGAGTCTTTCTTTCAGCGAATCCGAGCGACAGTGAACAGCCAAGAGCAGAAGAGACTGCTGATGGACCTGGATATCTCCATGAGGACAGTAGACTGCCACTTCACCGTAACTTTCTACGGTGCGCTGTTTCGTGAGGTACGGCTTCGTAGGTCTCATCTTGTATCCTTCATTTGGGCTGCAGCCTTCACAGTACAGGACATAGGAAATAGCCGCCTTTTTAAAAAAACAACCAGATCATAGTATGCACTGCTTATTCTAACTTACAGTGGCTGTCCAGGGTCTCAGTCGGGCTCCATCCCCTGCTTCCTGATTCAAGGGATTGAACCTTGAACCTTCTACATGCCAAGCACCTTCTATACCACTTGTGCATATCCCCTCTGAATATGGATCGTTCTTTTAGTATATGTGCAAGATCTTAGTTGAGCAATACTGGGTGGTAATGTTAGTTAGCTCACAAGTTAGCTAGACCATAGGAAAGCAGAGCAAGGTATCTGCAGAGGGCTAACAGAAATATCTACCTTCTCAGCCACTCCAGAGAAGAAGAAGAAGAGTTTGGATTTGATATCCCGCTTTATCACTACCCGAAGGAGTCTCAAAGCGGCTAACATTCTCCTTTCCCTTCCTCCCCCACAACAAACAGTCTGTGAGGTGAGTGGGGCTGAGAGACTTCAAAGAAGTGTGACTGGCCCAAGGTCACCCAGCAGCTGCATGTGGAGGAGCGGAGACGCAAACCCGGTTCCCCAGATTACGAGTCTACCGCTCTTAACCACTACACCACACTGGCTCCTGTACTGAATAGTACAGGAAGTGTGTACTGGGAACCAGTATGGTGTAGCAGTTAGAGTGTTGGACTAGGACAGTGGTGGCCAAACTTGGCCCTCCAGCTGTTTTTGGACTACAGTTCCCATCATCCCTGACCACTGGTCCTGTTAGCTAGGGATGATGGGAGTTGTAGTTCAAAAACAGCTGGAAGGCCAAGTTTGGCCACCACTGAACTAGGACCTGGGAGACCAGGGTTCAAATCACCACTCAGCCATGAAACTCACCGGGTGACCTTGAGCCAGTCACAATCTCTTAACCAAACCTACCTCATAGGATTGTTGTGAACATAAAATGGAGAGGGAAAGATATGTCACCTTGGAGTAAAGTTGGAATATGAGTGTAATAATAGTGATAATTTTTGGTTCTCTCTTAAAACTTCCATTTGGTGCACGCAGTCAGTTAAATGGTTAAAGAGCGGTTGATTAAAAAAGGTTGGCTCCCCTGCCCTTTTCCTTCTGTGTTAACTTTATTGATGAAATAGGGATTCCAACCTGTCGTGACAGTTTGTAACTTCCTTTTCTCCTTTCTCCAGTGCCAGGTCCCTTCTTCCTCTCCCAACACCTCGTGTTTCCCAGTACTTCCTAAAAAAGCCAAACAAAATTCCACACAACAGGAAAGCGACGTTTAGTGCCAGAATTCCAGATTATTTTTTTTAAAAAATGGTGTTTTGCTTGGCATGAAAACGATCACTGCAGAAATTGAAATCCTGCTTCTGTTTCCTCATTGCACCAATTGGAATTTGTTTTGGAGGACGGAATTCACATGGGCCAAATAATCCTTCAAATAGCCCTTCTTGGCTACCGCTGCACTTAGCAAACTTGTTCCCTTTCTCAAGGAAGTTAGCCTTGAGGCCCCGATGTTTCTGTGGTCAGAGGGGAGCCAGCTTTGTGCTGCGATGCTGCAGCTTCAGAAAATAAAATATCTATGCAGCTTAATTTTACATCATTAGTGAAATGGCTGAGGTAACTTGTGGCCGAGACTGGTATTCAGACAAGGGGATGGGAGGGTGCAATGCCCCACACTCTGCTCATGGTCTTCCCAAATCCTGCACTGCCATGAGATGTTGGTACATGTATTTATTCAGGTTGTATGTCATGCTACACAGTGTGATGGGAGAGATATTCGTTCATACGTGTGCTCCAGAATGTACCGGGAACCAAACTCAAAAGCGCTGGTGCTGACCTTTAAAGCCCTAAACAGCTTCAGCTCTGTATACATGAAGGAGTGTCTCCACACCAATCGTTCAGCCCGGACACTAAGATCTAGCTCTGAGGGCCTTCTGACAGTTTTGTGAGAAGTGAGGCTATAGGGAACCAGGCAGAGGGCCTTCTTTGTAGTTGTGCCCACCCTGTGGAGTGCCCTCCTGTCAGATGTCAAGGAAATAAACAACTATCAGAACACATCTGACAGCAGCCCTGTATAGGAAAGCTTTTAATGCTTGATGTTTTACTGTGCTTAATGTTTTAATTTGTTGGAAGCCGCCCAAAGTGACTGGGGCAACCTAGTCAGAAGGGCGGCATATAAAATACTACTACTACTACTACTACTACTACTACTACTAATAATAATAATAATAATTTTATTACTACAGGGATATCTCGGGTTACATACGCTTCAGATTACATACGCTTACAGGTTACAGACTCTGCTAACCCAGAAATATTACCTCAGGTTAAGAACTTTGCTTCAGGATGAGAACAGAAATCATGCAGCGGCGGCACAGCAGCAGTGGGAGGCCCCATTAGCTAAAGTGGTGCTTCAGGTTAAGAACAGTTTCAGGTTAAGAACAGACCTCCAGAACAAATTAAGTTCTTAACCCGAGGTACCACTGTATTATTATTATTATTATTAGAATAGGGAGGCATTGAAGGCAATGCACATACACTTGGTTGGAAGCAGGTATGTGTGTGTGCTTGTTTGCAGTTGGCACTCCAGAGTAGAGAATTATTGACACCATTCTTCTCCCTCTGCCTTTCCCCAGGGAGATGTTTGGATTTGCATGGAATTGATGGACACTTCACTGGACAAGTTCTACAAGCAAGTCATTGACAAAGGCTTGACGATTCCTGAGGACATCTTAGGAAAAATAGCCGTCTCAGTGAGTGCTTCTGGTTTGTTTTTTTTTTTTTGCTTTAATCCTCTTCCAAAGGGGATTCAGCTCCCTTTCCATCTTTGCAGCCCACATCTGCCAGTCAGCTGTTAAATGTACAAAAGTTGCAAAGGGAAAATGGAGAACAAATAGCATCTGGCTTCCCTTTTAGGGCTTATCCTTGGTATTTATGAGCCACATCTTCCTAAAAGTAGCCTGGAAAGCCCTTCATGAGAGAAGAGCCAGAATTTGTTTTGCAAAGCGGGGTTAGGGAGCCCTGTGGGGAAACATTAAGCGAGAGGTGAGCTGAGGGCCAAATGACATGCAATGAAAATACCTGTTTGTTCTTTGACTTTAGTTTCAAAGACTGAAAGTTACCTGATGAGGGACTGGTGGCTTGATCGCAGATTGCTATTGGAGAGGGGATGCTTAATTGTTTTTCCAAGCCATTTTTCTGCTACAGGGACCTTTCCCCCTCCAACTCCTTTCTTACCTGTGGAGGAAAACAATATTTTTCCTCTGCAGGTGAGGAACAATCCCAGGGCTCCTTTCTTTTTGTGTACTTTTACCCTTAGAAGATGCGTTTTGGAGACGCCTTATACTGGGTGTATAACCTGGAATTCCAAGGAATTTAGAACTCTGCTGGAATTCAGCCATCAAAACTTCCTAAAGAGTGATGCCCAAAGCTTGAACACACTGTGATCCCTCGAAGGTTGTTACATCAGTGTTTTATTTTGAGCACACTGCAAAGAGGGGGGTTGGAAGAGCAATGAATAGTATGAATCATGTTTTATCACCCTGGTGCCAGACTGCAGGCTCAGCACTCTCCTGCCTGTTAATTGCCCAAACGCCCAACCTAGACTGTCTCCAGCCTGGTTAAGTGTTGAAAGAAGAGCTAACCTGTGGCCTGGGAGGAATGAGCGAAGCAGAATACTTCTGCTTCAGCCAGCTTCAGCTCGTTCTTATCTGTCTGTCCCTGTTCTTTTCTTCTTCTTCCAGATTGTGAAAGCGTTAGAGCACCTACACAGTAAGCTGTCTGTAATTCACCGAGGTAAGTGCGACCAGAGTTGGACGCCATAACAATTCTTGGTTCTGGAAAATGGATTGAAGAGCACTGTGCAAAGTGCAAAATGGCATTTCCATCAGTTTAGGTCAGTTTGAAGCTGCATCAGCGAACAAGACTTCTTCTCCCTGATGGCCGAGGGTACTTAGTACCCATACTCTTTCCAGGCACAACTCAGGATGCTGATTTTGACCTGGCCAGTATTGCTTCAATACTGGAACTCTAATTTTGGCTTTGCCAAATGCTGTTTTGGTACTTTTCCTACATCAGCATCCCCACCTGCATCTGAGATAATGGAATTGGCCTACCTGTACATTGCGGTTGTAAGGATTACTGTGGTATAATGGATTGGACCCAAAGTGATGCAAAATGGAGAACCGCTAGTGCAGTGGAATTTCCCCCCTATCCCTTCCAGTCTCCTGTGTCTCACAAACAGCCTCACTTGGAGAGTCAGGGCCTGCGCTGGGCAGTGATGGCTGGAGTGGAGGGGCTTCAGTGATGGGGATATTATCTAAACTCGGGCAAAAGGACTATCTGCTTCTGCAACTTGGGGTCCAAATAATATATGTGCCTTGATCACTTAAGAAAAGCACACAAATATTTACATATCATCGTCATATAAGGCAAAGGTAACGGTAAAGGACCTAGTTAAGTCCAGTCGAATTCAACTATGGGGTGCGGCGCTCATCTCCCCTTTCAGGCCGAGGGAGCTGGCACTTGTCCACAGACAGCTTTCCGGGTCATGTGGCCAGCATGGCTAAACCACTTCTGGTACAATGGGACACTGTGACAGAAGCCAGAGTGCACAGAAATGCCGTTTATCTTCCCGTTGCAGCTCTACTTATTTATCTACTCGCGCTGGTATGCTTTCAAACTGCTAGGTTGGCAGGAGCTGGGACAAAGCAACAGGGATGGAGGTGGCACTGTGGTTTAAACCACCGAGCCCCTTGGGCTTGCCAATTTTACGGTCAGCAGTTCTAATCTGTGTGACGGGCTGAGCTCCTATTGTAATATAACTTGCCCACTCGGAATCCTCCCTCATTAAGTGTAATAGGAAGATGCTTGGAGGCAAACCCAGCATCTTCTGCTTCAGTGTAAGAGATAAATCACTTCTTTAATGGCAATTCAGAGTAGAGATAATTTCATTGAAATTGTTTTGCTGTGAGTCCTTATTAATCCACATTTAACAAAACAGGAATCAGCACTGGAAATACACAATGGCTACTGTCACATATAACTCTCAACCAGTAGTCTTCTACCTTTTCAGCCCCAGGACTCACCTTTATCTCAAACATAGGTTTGCGGACCCTTTTCTCAACTTTTTCTTTTAACCGTATATTTGTTAGTTTGGAGTGACGTTTGCTTGGAGGAAGGAAACCTCCAGTTTAGATGACAGACAAACCAAACTCTGACTTGTCTCATCAGCGGTCAGGAACTGTTGGAACTTTCGAGCTCAGTCACATTAAACCATAGTTTGTTTTAAACAATGGTTGGATGAAATGTGTGAAGCAGGCCAAACCATGGCTTAATGAAGCTCACTTGTATAACCAACCAGAGGTTCGATAAACAATGATCCCTGTTTAATACAAAATGGCATGCCAAGATTAGGGGAGACTCGCTCACAAAGTCCTTCTGGCTGCCTGGTAGAAGGAGAAAAATGGGGAAAGCACCTGCAAATAGGGTTTTTGCTCGGGCTCATAGTTCTGCACATAGTTCTAAAACATGGCTTAGCATTAAGCATAAATGTGACCACTAGCTCTCTACGTCTTCTTCCCTGCCATAGAATAAACCAGGGTTTCTGTAAGTCTTGGACAATCTGGCTGGTATAACTGTTGCTGAATGTTGGTGCTAACCATGGTTGAAAGAAAGACAGCAGTCGTGCTCCAGGGAGAAGAAGAAGCATGGGTTCTTAATGCTGGCTCCCAGACTCTTTAACGATGGTTAACAGCGAGCCAGAATGGAACCTGCATCTCTGTTTGGCCCCTGTGACTTCTGCTCAAACTTGTACCCCTCTTTTTGAACTTTTACTGCATAGGAGTCCAGGCCTACAGCCTGGGAAAAGACATCATTTTCTTATCTCCTGTGGTTCTCAAGATGACAAGTGAAATGTATGCTGGTGCTCTCTGGTGGTTCTTGTTTGTCCTCTTCCATTTCTGCTGTAACACTACTGCAAGCAACCTGATTCCTGTGCATTCCACCTTGCAGATGTCAAGCCCTCAAACGTACTGATCAACACACTGGGACAGGTGAAAATGTGTGACTTTGGAATCAGCGGTTACCTCGTTGACTCTGTGGCCAAGACGATGGATGCTGGCTGCAAGCCTTACATGGCAGTAAGTTCAGGTTACCAGGTGTTTTTCAATGAATCTGGGGACACTTTTCAACTTCAGTGGATTTTGTTTGGGGACTGATGTGTAAATCCGGGGGCCTGTCCCTGGGAAACAGGGACATCTGGCAACCTTACAGTAAGTGCAAAATACGGGAAAAGTTCACTGTACTTCCTGACTCTTTTTACATGTATGGGGGCAGGTTTTTGTTTCTGTTCATTTTCAGTATTTCTACTTTGCAGAAGGGCTTCCACTTGTGCAATGGGATCTGCCCCCCACTCCACAAATTGCTGAAATTGGTCAGGGGAAAGAATCCCCAGACCTGCCCGTACTGGAAGGAGAGGGGGGATCATTCTGTCTGGCAAGCCAAACTGCTTTCACTGACAGTACTCTCGGGAGAGTGTATGTTAAATTCCAAGTTGGGGAAGGCTACTCTTAACAAAAATCAGATTAAGGCAGAAAGACGTTCCCTGTGAAATCTCTTCAAAGCCTTACACACTGCATACACCTTCATTCATTTGCATGCATACAGGAAGTTGAGAGAGTCTTCTTCCTCCATCAGCTGAGGGATTTACAACTTGGGCAACTAAATATAATACTATTTGTGTTCTGTCTCTTCCTCCCCCCACCCCAGCCTGAAAGAATCAACCCAGAACTAAACCAAAAGGGATACAGCGTCAAATCCGATATTTGGAGTCTGGGAATCACTATGGTAAGAGTTTACACAGGAAGGCCTGATGGACTGTGTCTACTGAAGAGAGTTTTGTCCATTTGGCCTTGTTCCACACGTAAAATATTTTGCAATCTGCGGCTGATTGCGATTAATAAAATGCCTGAATATAGCTCAGGCCTTTAGCCTTCAATACATTGAAGACATGGTGAGCTCGAAATGTGTCCATGTTTAAATGCGGAACATTCTGTGAGAGGAAAGATTAACAATTTCACTGTTTTAAGTTCGCCACTGTACTTAGCAGAGCCTACTGCGGTCACGGGGGTTACGTGAGAGCAGGAGAAATATCTTGATTTTTTTTTTGGGTGGGGAATGCAGTTTGACTGCTTCTGCCTCTTTACATGGGCGTCTGTCATGGATGCTTTAGCTGAAATTCCTGCATTGCATGAGATTGGACTAGGCAACCTACCTTTGAGTCTCTTCCAACTGTACAACTCTATGATTCTAGTATTTTATTGAGGCTGGAAAGAGCTTTGAGTAACTCTGTGAGGGTTGTGTTAATACTGGATTATTACTGGCGGTTGGAGTTTATAGGAAGTCCGGAACAATAGTCGTCAACCTTTTTTCAGAAACAAGACCCATGACTCTTAGTCTAAATGTGTGCATGTTAGTATTCCATTGTATGCCATATACAGTGGTACCTCGGGTTACATACGCTTCAGGTTACATACGCTTCAGGTTACAGACTCTGCTAACCCAGAAATAGTACCTCAGGTTAAGAACTTTGCTTCAGGATGAGAACAGAAATCGTGCTCCGGCGGTGCAGTGGCAGTGGGAGGCCCCATTAGCTAAAGTGGTACTTCAGGCTAAGAACAGTTTCAGGTTAAGTATGAACCTCCGGAACGAATTAAGTACTTAACCTGAGGTACCACTGTATTTGTCTGGCAGGTATTTGTGTGTGTGTGTGTGTGAGAGAGAGAGAGAGAGAGAGAGAGAGTGAGTGCGTGACAGAGATCACTATTACAGATAAGGCATATAGCAGGGGTTTTCAGCCTTTTTCTTTTTAAGAGAACCGTTTCCTTAGCCACAGTCTACTGGGGAGCACATGTTGCAGAAAACTGTGGGGAATATGAGCATCCTTCACCAACCCACCATGTGTTTTGGACTACAAATCCCATCATCCCTGACAATTGCCCATGCTGGCTGAGGCTGATGGGAGATGTTGTCTAGGCAAGAGAGATGGGGAGCGGGGGGAGATGGTTCTAGGGCATGCGTTCCTTTCAGGTGGGGTACAGGCCTATTGAGCCTTATCACCACCACATGTGATTTGAGAGTGTGCCACGGCACAAACACAGTGTCCCAAGCTGTCGCCGATCGCCAGGGGTGATCCGTAGTTGCAAGTAAGCAGACTTTTGAGGAAACTTGCCCACCATTACTTACCTTCTCACTAAGGAGCCCCAAATACACTTCTTGAAAACTTGGAGACTGCCCCCCAAAATGAATTTTGAGAGCCACTGGCATGAAGAAACGCTTCATTGGAGCAGTTCACTTTTTCCCCTTTCTGGATTTATTGGCAGGTTTAAAGCAAAAAATGTGGTGGATTTTACTTTCTTTTCCTTCTTTGCTTTCCATCTTCAATTTTGCTTCCCCGCCCGCCCCTTCTCCAGCTGACCTCTTGCAGACCTAAAGCTGTCCCTTCTCATTTGTTTGCAGAGGTCCTAATTCCCCCCACAAAGGAGTGTTTTCACTTCGTGTGGGTATCCAAGCTTCTCTTGACAACGTTCAAGAGACATCGGATGAATTGTGCTAAGAACCATAGGCAGAAACAGGTCAGAAGGAAAGCAGGCTGCCAGGAGAGACGCCTAGATTTCCGGATGTAGTGTCAGCTTGTATGCCGGCGGCAGCCTGTTTTCTAGAGCAACCAAGTCAGCAGCTTTGCGCATCCTTGGGACTGATCAGTTTTTAAAATCGGGACTGGCTTCCTTAAAAAACAGCAACCCAAAACCAGACTAGTTTGGGTAGGCAGGTGAATTTCAGAACGTACAAGCGTTCCACAGCCTCTTTTAAAACAGTTCTTCCGATAAATGCTAATGCAGCTAGTCATCAGCGTGCATGTGTAGGTTGTTTATCTGAAAGAAACCTGGTGCCCTGCAGTCATAATCTGTCTCCATACTCGCTCAACTGGCACCACGCCTGCTTCAGGGAATCAGAGCATTCAGAGCAAACAGACAGCTTCTTTTGGCAAACTGGAATCATTCTCCAGGGAACGATGAGTCCCCTCTGGTTGCAACAGCCCCTGTGGGTAGGGAATGGAGAGGGAGAAGCCGGGAGGGCAGAGAGCATACCCTCCCCTGGCATTCTGCATTCTCCAGGGAAGGCTGTGGGTACATGGTGCAAACCAGCTGAACTGGCCTCACATGCTGCTACTTTTAAATATTCCCAGAGACATGCCGTCTCCAGGGATTCACACAGGCTGTGCCTTCCAGAGGGGGGAGCGGAAAAAAGAAAAGAGGGAGCAGAAGCCATAAGAGGAGGTCCGGTGCCATTGCAGGGCCATGCCTGCAGATGGCAGCAAAAGCTACGGTTGTTAGGGAAACGGAACAGTGTTGTTTGTCTCCTCACTGTACTTTTTAGATAAGATAAAGGTAAAGGGACTCCATACCATTAGGTCCAGTCGCAGACGACTCTGGGGTTGCGGCACTCATCTTGCTTTACTGGCTGAGGGAGCCGGTGTACAGCTTCTGGGTCATGTGGCCAGCATGACTGTGCTGCTTATGGCGAACCAGAGCAGCGCACAGAAACGCCGTTTACTTTCCTGCCGGAGCGGTACCTATTTATGTACTTGCACTTGGATGTGCTTTTGAACTGCTAGGTTGGCAGGAGCAGGGACCGAGCAATGGAAGCTCACCCCATCACATGAATTTGAACCACCAACCTTCTGATCGGCAAGCCCAAGAGGCTCATTGGTTTAGACCAGAGCGCCACAGCTTTTTCCTTGCCTTTAGTATACAGTGGTACCTCAGGATACACACGCTTCAGGTTACAAATACTTGAGGTTACATACTCTGCTAACCCAGAAATAGTACCTCGGGTTAAGAACTTTGCTTCAGGATGAGAACAGAAATTGCGCAGGGGCAGTGGGAGGCCCCATTAGCTAAAGTGGTACCTCAGGTTAAGAACAGTTTCAGGTTAAGAATGGACCTCCAGAACAAATTAAGTTCTTAACCCGAGGTACCAATGTATAAAGGTACTTTATAAAGGTACCTTCCTAAAAAAAAAAAAAAAAATAGCCTAAGAAAGTGATATTGATGTCTCTCCATCTTGTCTCCACGCCCAGATTGAACTGGCCATTTTGCGGTTTCCATACGAGTCCTGGGGGACGCCATTCCAGCAGCTCAAACAGGTGGTGGAAGAGCCATCGCCTCAGCTCCCAGACACCTTCTCTGCAGAGTTTGTTGATTTTACCTCACAGTGGTAAGCATGAGTCATTTTTGGGGGTGGGTGGGGTGGGGACCCCATGAGACCCCAACCTAACTTTAGAGCCTGCTCCCAGACTTACGCAGTCAAAGGGGGTGGGGTGGGAGGTGAGCCTTTGGCTTTCGAAATGTTGTTGGACTCCTAGCTGTGATCAGCCCTAGCCAGCACAACCAACAGGCAGGTATTAATGATTATGATCATTATCGCTACTGTGGATACATTTAATCACCTTCCAAACAAGCATCTCAAGGCGGCGTACACCTAAAAAACACCCAACCAGTTAGAAACACAAAATAAACCCTTGTGGCTGATAGGAATTGTAGTCCAGCAACATTGGAAGGCCAGAGGTTCCTCTATCCCTGACCTAGTTTTTGTTGTTTGTTTGCACCAAATGCTATTGAAGACCTTTGCGTGGTCACCAGGAATTTGCTTGGTTTTAATAGTAAGCTGTCAGTAGAATTTGACTGGTTTTACTGTGATTTCTTTTATTTTGGAGTATATCGATCTGTCTGTGTGTGTATATAGTTTTATACACACACACACAAACGTATGTGTGATGGGATGATTTAGCTGCTTGTGCGTAAAATCGTGGTCCCTCAGAGTTTGTGCAACTCCACAAACCTCTGTGTGTGACAGAGCTCCTCAAACATGTCTGCCCTAGTCACTTGTAGATTCCGACAGTGGTTGTCTGCGGAAGCGCTTCCAGCATAGAAGCTCTTTAACGGAAACGCGTCTTCTGGACTCACGACGTGGCAGCTTCCGGCGAAGAATGGGTCTCCCTATGGGAGCTTCTGACACCTCCCCGCTGTTCTCGCTGGACGTGTCCCTGATCCCTCCCTCTTCCCTGCTAGTTCCTGCTTTAGCTGCTGCGTCTCTCTCCGCATTCATGAGACCTTCCTCCAGAGACCCCTCTCTCCCCCTGCTGGTCCCTGCTTCCGCTGCTGACTCCCTCCCAGCCTCTATGAGCCCTTCCACCTCCCGTTCCTCCGATGGCAGTTCCCTGACATCCACCTCCCCTCCAGGGCCCCCTTCCCCCCCGCCCATTCTCTCTCCTCTGGGCGGTGAGGAGATAAAACCCCGAAAAGAATCCTCTTCATCTTCAGACGTCTCGAACATTTCCCTCCATCGGTCTTCGTTTCGGCTCGCTGAATCCTCCTCGGAATCAGGGAACCCCTCCAACTCTTCTTCTTCGTCGGTGGTGGCAAAGTATTCCCTCCGGAACCTCGCCACTGGCTGAGGTTTACGTGGGAACCTCTGATGAAAAGTTTCTATTAAAACCTCGTCATCTACATCCTCTGCCATGACCCAGGTGTTTTCCGACTCCGGTTCCCCTTCCCACATTACCAAATACTCTACTTGATCTCCCTTCCACCTGGAATCGAGAATCTCCGCTACATGGTAGCTGTGTTCCTTCTCCTCCATTGCTGGCCCCCTAGTGACCCTCCCTTCTCTGTCCCCTTTATACGGTGACAGCAACGACCTGTGGAAAACTGGGTGCAGCTTCATGTGGTTCGGTAACCGGAGTCTGAAAGCCACTGGGTTGACCTGCTGCGTGACTTCAAATGGGCCCAGTCTTTTGGGTCTTAACTTCTTACAACCCCCTTTGAATGGTAACCCTTGGGTTGACAGCCACACCTGATCCCCCACCCTAATGGTTTCACCTTCTCTTCTGTTTTTGTCTGCCTGCCTCTTATATTCCTCCTTGGCCCTGTTTAAGTTAAGTTGGAGCTGGCGATGGATCGCTTCCATTTCTTCTACGAACTGTTCTGCAGCTGGAACGCTCCAGTTCTCCCCTTCCCCCCCCTGGGAAGGCTCGGGGATGGCACCCGTAATTAGCCAAAAAGGGGCTCATCCCCGTGGACACGTTCTCTGCATTGTTGTAGGCAAATTCTGCCAACGCCAGCTTCTCCACCCAATCATTCTCTCTGTCATTCACATAACACCTCAAATATTGCTGGAGGACGCCATTAGCTCTTTCCGCCTGCCCGTTGGTTTCAGGATGCCGGGCAGTTGAGAAATTAACCTCTACATGCAGTAAGCTCATGAGCTTCCTCCAGAACCTGGAAGTAAATTGTTTCCCTCGGTCTGAAACCACCCTCAAGGGGGCGCCATGCAACCTAAACACATTTTCTACAAACAATTTAGCGGTTTCTTCTGCCGTGACCGCATGTGAGCAGGCTATAAAGTGGGCCATTTTGGTTAACAGGTCTACCACAACCATGATGGCTGTTTTCCCTCTGGACCTTGGCAGATCAGTCATGAAATCTATTGCCACTGTTTCCCATGGTCTTTCAGGTGTGGGTAGTGGTTCTAATAACCCTGCCGGTTCCCGCCTCTCCCCCTTGGCTCGTTGGCATTGGTCACACCCTCTCACATACTCCCGCACATCTTCCCTGACCTTGGGCCACCAAAATTCCCTGGTAACCAGCCACATGGTTTTGTGTTGCCCAAAATGCCCTGCTGTGGGGCTATCGTACAGTTGCTTGAGTACCTTCTCCCTCAATTCACCTTCAGGTATATATAACGCTCCCTTGTAATACAACGCCCCGTTTCTCTCCTCAAAACTCCCGGGTTTGTCTCCCTCCCTCCTGAGACCCCTGAGTTTGTCCTGGGCGTATTCATCATGCACCGTTCCCTCTACCAGTTCCCTTTGCCCCACCAATGCCGCCCCACACACCCAGCGGTCCTCTGGAATGACATGGGTTTCTTCGGGTGCTCCCTCCCCCTCCAAATATTCAGGTTTGTGTGAGAGAGCGTCCGCCCTAACGTTCTCTGGTCCTGGCACGTAACAAATCTCAAAGTTAAATTTGGAGAACTCCTGGGCCCATCTCAACTGCCGTTGGTTGAGCACTCGCGCAGTTCTCCAATACTCTAGGTTCTTATGGTCCGTGCACACTTGCACCTATGTTGTGCACCAATTAGCAGGTGCCTCCATCTCCGGAAAGCCTCATGAATAGCAAGAAGTTCCCGGTCGTACACCGTGTAGTTCCTCTCGGATTTGTTCAGCTTTCGCGAAAAAAAGGCACACGGTCGCCACTCTGACTCCTCCTTCCCTGGCTGCAGAAGAAGAAGCACCGCCCCTATGGCTCTGTCAGATGCGTCTGTTTCGACCCTCAGCTTTTTTTGTAAATCCACATGCAGAAGTTGTCCTTCAGAGGCGAAGGCTCTTTTCAGTTCCTCAAACGCTCGCTCCGCCTCCGCAGTCCAAACAAATTTCTTCTTACTGCTGAGACAGTCCGTAATGGGCGCCGTCAGGTGTGCAAAGTTTCGGATGAACTTACGATAAAAGTTCCCAAACCCTAGGAACCTCTGCACATCCTTCTTGGTTTTGGGTGTTTTCCATTCCAGCACTGCCTGGACCTTGCCGGGATCCATGGCCAATCCCTTGTCTGACAGGCGGTACCCCAGGAATTCCACCTCCTTGGTATGAAACTGACACTTCTCCAGTTTCACCCACAGCCTGTTGGCTTGCAGCCTGCTCAACACTTCTCTGACGTCTCTCACATGCTGCTCCTCATTCTCCGAATACACCAACACATCATCTAGGAAGGCCACGCAATTCTTGTAAAGCAAAGGCCCCAGTACGTGGTTCATAAACGATTGGAAGCACGCTGAGCCTGCTTGTAATCCAAATGGCATAACGAGATATTCAAATGCCCCCAAAGGGGTGAACATGGTGGTTTTCCATTCATCCCCTTTCCTTATACGTATCAGGTTGTACGCCCCCCTTAGATCCAGCTTTGTAAAAATCTTTCCCTTCCGCACCCTGGTCAAAATGTCATCAATCCTGGGCATAGGGAAAGCCACTGGTTCTGTCACTGCATTTAACCCCCTGAAGTCACACACAAGTCTCGGCTTGTCCGTGTTCTTTTTATCCACAAAAAACACTGGGCTACCCCCCGCTGCCTTGGACTCTCTGATGAAGCCTCTCTTCAGGTTCTTGTCAATGAACTCTCGCAGCTCCTGCATTTCTCTGTCTGACATGGCATACAACTTGCCTACAGGAAGCTGTGCTCCAGGGAGTAAATTGATCTGACAGTCAAAGGGCCTATGCGGGGGTAGTTGGTCAGCTTCCTTCTCGCTGAACACGTCGCTGAGATCTGCGTATTGTGGTGGTACCTTCACCTTCTCCATTACTTCTGTCCCTGCTAGGGTGGCTTGGGCCCCTGCTGAACCCTTTTCCCCTTTGCAGTGTTCTAAGCAATGTGCTGAACCAAAGGAAACCACTCTCTGATGCCAGCCCACCAGCGGATCATGTAGCGCTAGCCAGCTCATTCCCAAAATAATGGGAGCGCCTCCCAAGGTGGCCACATTAAACGCTATCAGTTCTGTGTGCCTTGCCACCCTCATTATCATTGGGACGGTCTGCAAGCTGACTCCTCCTCCCAACAACTCCCTGCCATCGATCGTGGTCACCTGCAGGGGGTTGCTTAAAGGGATCGTCTGTATCTGGTGTTCAGCAGCAAACTCTTTGCTCATAAAATTGCAGGAGCTGCCTGAGTCCAACAGCGCCTTTATCTTTAGGGGGTGTCCATTTTGCAGCTCTAGCGACACTTCAATCACTAGAGCAGGTTGAGGAGCTTCTGGCATGGGCACTTTCACTGTTCTTTGGCCTGGCTGCTGTGCCCTGACTGTGGCAACCAGGCGTTGGCTTTTACCTGCTCCGGTTCTCCCTGCTCTCTTCCCTCAACAGCTCCCACCATCCCTTGCCATTCCTTCCTCTGGGGGCAGACTCTGGCAAAGTGGCCTGGCTGTTGGCAGAGATAGCATTTCCGGGCGCCTTTTCCCTCCTTCTTAGCCCCCTCACTGGGCTTTGAAACTGCGCGCGCGCGCACTGTTCCGATTTCCATCGGCTCTGCCGGCGGGAAAGTTGTCTCTGGAATCTCAGGAATGCGGAACTCCTTCCAGCGTTCCCCTTTCCCTTCCCGCCTCTCCAAAGCTCTCGCCTCCTGGCGCGCTCCTATGGTCAGCGCAGATTTAGTCAGCTGATCCATGGAATCCGCCCTAGGACCCCGGGACAGTTCGTCTTTCACAGCCGAAGCCAGACCTTCTTCAAATAGCATTTGAATGGGTGCCGCCGATAAATCCCACCCCAATCTGTGAACCAGCATAGTGAACTCAGTCCAGTACTCACGGACAGATCGGCTTCCCTGCTTGCAAGCCATTAGCTGTCTGCGCACCACTCCTTCCTCAATATCGCTGGAAAACATGAGATCCATTGCACGAAAGAACTTCATGGTGTCCTTTAGGACGTCATTGTGCGTTGCCATCAGGGGCCTAACCCAGTCTCTCGCCCCCTTTTCAAGATGCCCAATCACAAAAGCCACTCGCGATTCCTCGTCAGGGAATTCATCAAACTGCACATTGAGGGCATATTGCATCTCTGTTCTAAAGGCATGATAGTCCTTGGGGTCCCCCCCAAAATTCTTCACCAATCCTGGTACCTTTCTGTTGAACTGGGTGGCTCTCCCCTTCTTGTCTGCATCCTGAGCCCTTCTCCCCTCAAGCCTAGCCGTCTGCAGCGCCAATTGGATTTCCAACGCTCGGTACCTATCTTCCAAGCTTGGACCCGCTCCAACTCCTGCCTCTCCGGCTCCGGCTGGGTCGCTCATGATGCCTTCTCCTGCACAGGCAGCTTACAAAGACTGTCGGAATGCTGTGATGGGATGATTTAGCTGCTTGTGCGTAAAATCGTGGTCCCTCAGAGTTTGTGCAACTCCACAAACCTCTGTGTGTGACAGAGCTCCTCAAACATGTCTGCCCTAGTCACTTGTAGATTCCGACAGTGGTTGTCTGCGGAAGCGCTTCCAGCATAGAAGCTCTTTAACGGAAACGCGTCTTCTGGACTCACGACGTGGCAGCTTCCGGCGAAGAATGGGTCTCCCTATGGGAGCTTCTGACACCTCCCCGCTGTTCTCGCTGGACGTGTCCCTGATCCCTCCCTCTTCCCTGCTAGTTCCTGCTTTAGCTGCTGCGTCTCTCTCCGCATTCATGAGACCTTCCTCCAGAGACCCCTCTCTCCCCCTGCTGGTCCCTGCTTCCGCTGCTGACTCCCTCCCAGCCTCTATGAGCCCTTCCACCTCCCGTTCCTCCGATGGCAGTTCCCTGACAGTATGCATATAAATGCATACACGTAATTTAAAAGTATTAGTTCACCACCACCCTTCATTAATTATTTTGGGATAGTTTGCAGTAACAAAATAACGTCTTAAACTATTTCAATAAATACATAAATCAAATGCATTACGTTATTAGTTTGTTGTTTTTTTAAATAAAGAAGAATTACATGCTGCCTTTTTGGCTCTTTAAAAAAAAAGGTAAAAAGGAAGTTTGCAGCTATAAGGGTCAAAAGCATTGGGTTGGGGCCAGAATTCACGCTACAATGAAGGAGAAAAAACAAAACAATAACTTAAATCAGATTTAAAATGCATTAAAATTCTGCGGCAACGACAACAAAAAATGACCCCACCGCTCGCCCCAAATAACCAGCTCTGGTGTAGCTGGACTGAACTTGCTATTCTCCCCCTGGGTGAAATTTTAAATTGTAAGCTCATTGGGGCAGGAGCCAATCACCTTTTACTTTATAGAGCAGTACCCATGCTTGTGGGTTAAACCCCACCTTGTCCCCAGAATTCATCTTATCAGTTAAAATCTTTGCAGGATTCAGGTTGATGGGTCTGGCTGACAGGTATAAGAAGCCCATTCCTCCTTGAAAATTTGTCACAAATATCCATGCTGTAGAGGAAGTAGGGATAATTATTTTAGTCCACTACTTACTTTAAAAATAAATAAATAAATAAGCCAGTTTAATTACTCAGCAGATGCTTGCCTTTGGCTGCTAATGGCATGATCAAGATACTTGCTCTGGAAGTAGCTGCTCCATTGTTTTGAAAACAGGCAGAAGCTCTCAAGGGAATCGGACAAGGTGCATATCAGAGCCTGGTCTTTACGTCAGCCATCTCTACTTCCACTCCTTTCTTCCTGAGCTGAGGCACGTGTGTCTGAGTGAACTTTCCTCAAGGACTGTTTCCTGTAGCTTTCAGGAAATGTCATGTTGACCTCCTAATGGTCTATGTGGGAAGTGACTCAGTGTGTCAGAGTTCTGGTCCTTTACTTCTCTGGGGCAAGACGTGAAACGTCATTGTGCCGAGGCAGATCGCATGTGGAGGTGGACCTGCCAAGTAGATGGGAGTGTGAGGAGAAGAGAAAGGACCGTTGAAATAGAGCAGTGTAGAGTCTTTGGTTCCTGCAGGCTGCCTAAAAGAATGGAGTTCCTTTTAAATGGGTGCTGTTTTACTTCATTGTTTCATAGTGGCCTTTTTTGAGCCATTAGTCCTCACACTGTAAGTTTATGTTCTTTCAGACGGCCAAACTTGCCATCGTATCATCCCGTCTATCATCTTCAGTTTACATCTTGCATCTTCAGTTTACCCCTATCTTTCCTTCTGCCTTATTGCTACTTTCATCCAAATCCTCTCTCTCTCTCTCTCTCTCTCTCTCTCTCTCTCTCTCTCTCTCTCTCTCTCTCTCTCTCTCTCTGTGTGTGTGTGTGTGTGACACACACACAGAGAGAAATAGATTTAAACTCTACAAAAATGCAGCCTAGGTTCATAGTAAAATTATGAAAAGCTTATGGGAAAGGAATAAATTAGCAGAAGAATATGAAATCTCCTCATGGCCAGCTTGGATAGAGTTTGATGATAGTTTATTTTTTTAAAAAAAAACACAACAATTTTTGACATGCACACTCTCTCCTGTCAGTTTTGATAAGCAAAGACATGGGGTGTATGCGCACACGAAAGAATCATTGGGTTTTGTTATATTACACAGCATAAGAGTTTCCGTAAACCTGAGCTCTGAGATGATGCAGTGAGAGATGGGCAGGAAATATCCCTTCAGTAAGCATCCTCCACTTCCCCCCTACCCCCTGGGCTTGGCAAATCCCAGAAGAGGGTGTGTTTACTATAGCCCGATGATCATACTTTTGTTTCTCTCAGTGTGACACTTTACACCTCCTTCCCCTCTCTGCTAAAGCATGTGTACGTGTGGAGATCTTTTTTCAAGTCACTCCAAGCATCTTCCCCGTAAATACTCTGCCAGGAAGTGAGTTGCTATTACATCCTGTCTTCAAAGCTATTTTCAGCTGCAGGGAGACCGGAATAAATGGATCTTTTTTACCCTTCCACCTCACCCGTTCAAGTCACAGACAAACTTTCCCAGCCACCCATTGTAGTAATAATAGCTGTTTGCAGAAAGGATGAAGCGTGCCCAGCTGGCCTGTCCTGGCAATGGGTGACGCAGATCAAAGGTGATGGGAAGGTAGAACAGTCCCCTCGTGTTGTGTACAGCTGATAAATGAATATTTTATGTGCTCATCTCTTTGGGGGGTGGGGATGTCTTAGGAGGCTCATCTACAAGTAAGTATTAGTTTTATGCCAGTTCAGCTTGTCCTGGTGCCCTGCAAAGTATACTGGGAATTGAAGTTTGGCGAGGGCACTGAAACAGCTTGTAGCTGTGCAGAATTAAAAGTTTGCCTTAGAATCCCAGTCACACTTAAGTCAGCATACAAATGATATGCCTGAAGGGCATGATTGCCAGAGAGCAGGGCAGAACAGCTTCTCTTGGCCCCTTCTCCAATGCCTGCAGTTTTAAGGGAAGTTTAAGCATGGGAGTTAATGCAGGAGGGATTCTGTGTTCATAGCTCTCTACATGCATAGGCATGGGAGCTGGAACCATGCATGATCTAGTTACATGTTTGGGTGGACATCAGTTGACATTGCTTTGGTTCCATTTCTGGTGACCTTTGGTGCTGAGACTGGTGCAAAGCAAGTCCCATCACCCTCCATTACAGGGACACAGATAATTCCTTGTTTTTTCACGGGCAAGTTGGCTGTTTGCTTCTATTGGTTGAAACACATCTATAATTTTCCTTTCTCTCTCTCTCTCCCCCCCCCCCCCACTTAAAGCTTGAAGAAGAATTCCAAAGAGAGGCCAACATACCCTGAACTAATGGTGAGTTTGTAGTCGCAACAGATCCGGGTGCAGTACAGGCAGAAAACACAAGTTTTGGTTCTGACAGCTTGTCGTTGCGGATGCTCATCCTGAGAATTGGTTTGGGTTTTCCCTCCGGGTGGATGGAAACCCACAAATGTTAGCGTTCTTTTACGTTATCTGAATCATGTTTTGAGCCAATAGCTTGCCTTAGGAAGTGTGAAATCCAGTGGTTGCCTTAAGTCCCAAACCCACACATTACTCAGGGAGGTGCAGAATGGGTAAATTTGTACTGGAATCCTCAAAGATCAAATTCATTAAGTCTCCTTAATCAGCACTACTGTTTCTGCCAGATGGAAAGTCAAGAACCAATTAGGGTTGCCATATTTCAAAAAGTGAAAATCTGGACACAAAAGTTGTTGAGCTTTTCCCGGACATTTCAGCAATTTCCACCCAGATGTTGCTAAAAAGGCATTGCAGTTTGGAGGGAGATGACTGTAGTTTTTCTTTCTGAAGGGGCTTTTATACAAATTTACAAGCTGCTTTTACTGCATGGGATCCATTTTTATGGTAGAGAAGTTGCAGTTCCCTTTCTCTTCTATGACCTGTACCCATAAAATCACTATATCAAGCAAGACTGCAAGAATTTCCAAAAACATTTGTCCTGCTCACCTCTGTGAAGTCCCTGGGGAAGGAAGGTAGGGACTTCTGACAACGATTTCAACCCTCGCATCCATTTATGTGTATAATATTGCAATACGTATTTCCTTCTTAATGCTGGTGAAATTCTGAGATGCTCCCAAGTCTGCCACCTTGTTTTGACTCTTTACTAAATGGTGGTTCTGATATCCAAGTGTAAGTTTCTGAACCATTATCCTCTTCTTTTCTTGTAAAAGAAATTTGTATAAGTAATTCCTATGAACAACAACAAGCAACAACAACAAGCGACATGGCACCAGCTTACTACACTTTTTAGTGATAGCTGATCCATGGCCATTTGATGTACCTAGAATCATAGAATCATAGAGTTGGAAGAGACCACAAGGGCCATCGAGTCCAACCCCCTGCCAAGCAGGAAACACCATCAGAGCACTCCTGACATATGGTTGTCAAGCCTCTGCTTAAAGACCTCCAAAGAAGGAGACTCCACCACACTCCTTGGCAGCAAATTCCACTGTCGAACAGCTCTTACTGTCAGGAAGTTCTTCCTAATGTTTAGGTGGAATCTTCTTTCTTGTAGTTTGGATCCATTGCTCCGTGTCTGCTTCTCTGGAGCAGCAGAAAACAACCTTTCTCCCTCCTCTATGTGACATCCTTTTATATATTTGAACATGGCTATCATATCACCCCTTAACCTCCTCTCCTCCAGGCTAAACATGCCCTGCTCCCTTAGCCATTCCTCATAAGGCATCGTTTCCAGGCCTTTGACCATTTTGGTTGCCCTCCTCTGGACACGTTCCAGTTTGTCAGTGTCCTTCTTGAATTGTGGTGCCCAGAACTGGACACAGTACTCCAGGTGAGGTCTGACCAGAGCAGAATACAGTGGCACTATTACTTCCCTTGATCTAGATGCTATACTCCTATTGATGCAGCCCAGAATTGCAATGGCTTTTTTAGCTGCCACGTCACACTGTTGGCTCATGTCAAGTTTGTGGTCAACCAAGACTCCTAGATCCTTTTCACATGTACTGCTCTCAAGCCAGGTGTCACCCATCTTGTACCTTTGGGAACTATTGATTTGCTGATGAAGATTTATCATTGAAACAGTTCATTATCCTGGGAGAACTGTACTGTTCTTGCTGTTGTGCTCGGAGCAGCCTATTTCGACATTTGGAGCACCCATCAGCTCACGTTTGTAGGACATTGACTGTGGAAAGGCATTCTGACTCCATTTCAGTGATCTTTGACAGTGACTTACCACTCCTACCATTCCTGTTCTTGGAACATTTATTTGATTCTTATTAGTTTGTGACTCCATGCACATATTATATGCCTTCTGTTTATGAATTTTGAAACAGTATAGTGTTATAAAAATATTGTCGGTATATTATTAGCCAACGTGTTGCTTGTTGTTGTTCAGAGTGTTCTGTTTTGCAACACGGGATTTTCTTTGGTGTATAAGTAATTCCTATGGCATTTCTGCAAAAGGGATCTATAACACAATTATCATGTAGGGTCATGGGTTCAAGCCCCACGTCGGGCAAAAGATTCCTGCATTGCAAGGGATTGGACTGGATTAAGCTAGTGGTCCCTTCCAACTCCAGCATTCTGTCATTCTGTGATGCTATGTACCGTTCATTAACAGCTTTTTAGGTGGAGAAAGGCCTCGATTTATTGGCTCTTGTTTAAAAATGTACCATACGTGCATTTATAGAATTTATCCCTCCACCCGCTTCCAAATCATACAGCGGTGTTTTTACCACGTGGCTTTTTAGCACACACTGGGTTCGCCAGGGTGGAAGTGAGGAAAGGCATGTGCCTCAGCCAAACTCTGGTTGGCAGCCCTGCACATTTCTATTGAATTAGGATATTGGATCACCTCTGAAATCTATCTCAGCATTGTGGTATTTTATGGCTGACATTATTGTTGTAAGGTCCTGTGGTTTGGGCTTTTCCTCCCTTAGCCCTTTTCACTTTCCCATGGCAGTAGACATTGCGGTCCTGGAACGGGCTGCTTGTCTTTGAAGGCTGAGGCTGCTTCCTTTGCTTTCCTGCGTCGTTGAGGTTTCAAGTGGAAAATGAGAGGATGACTCGGGCATGGCTAGAGAGCTAATTTTCTTACTTACTTACGCTTTGCTTTATATTACCACCGTGGTTTCCAAAATGCGTCCTGGGGAACCCTGGGGTTCCTTGGAAGCTGATGGGAGGTTCCGCCTGGGAGAATAACATTAATGGCAGGCAAAGCTTCCTTCAAAGACAGGGTGTTCGTTAGGCTGGGAGACAAGCCCAAGCCCAAGGACAAATTCTTCCCCCAGAATCCTTTGCAACATAAGCCAGTTCCATGAGCCGGGAAGCTGCAGAAGGCTGAAAGTTTGAAAACTGGTCATTTTCCTCACAGTTTTTTTCTTTTTTCTTTTCGGACATTGGTGTTCAGATTTTCATCTGGCTGGTTACCGTGAAGTTCTTAATATTAGTGGCAGGATCCCATATATTTGACCACCTTTTCCCAGGCCCCATCTCCAGCTGGAGAGAATGAGTGTTACTCTTTCTCCCTCCCTCACCCCCTCAATGCCCTTTGCAGATGATGCTCTGCTCACATGCTGGGGTACCATGTTAGCTATACCCACTGGTCTGCACTGCCTGGGTTCAGGGGAACACCTCTTCTGAGCATGGGAACACTGTCCCATTCCTACAGGGCTGGCTTACACATTGCTCCAACATGTACAGTATGGCACAAGAGTATTCCTGCATAAACACACCTCAACACTTTGGACATTTAGTATGAATTAAGGGCTATGGGTGTACTGTTGTGTTGTTGTGCGTACTGTTGTGTTGTTGTATATTGCATGGAAGTAAGCTCCCACACAGGGACGCGGGTGGCGCTGTGGGTAAAACCTCAGCGCCTAGGACTTGCCGATCGCATGGTCGGCAGTTCGAATCCCCGCGGCGGGGTGCGCTCCCGTTGCTCGGTCCCTGCTCCTGCCCACCTAGCAGTTCGAAAGCACCCCCGGGTGCAAGGAGATAAATAGGGACCGCTCCGGCAGGAAGGTAAACGGCATTTCTGTGTGCTGTGCTGGCTCGCCAGAGCAGCTTCGTCACGCTGGCCACGTGACCCGGAAGTGTCTGCGGACAGCGCTGGCTCCCGGCCTCTAGAGTGAGATGAGCGCACAACCCTAGAGTCTGTCAAGACTGGCCTGTACGGGCAGTGGTACCTTTTACCTAAGCTCCCACACACAGTTTCTTGTGGCATATATGTTGCATGGGGAGAGATTACTGGCAGACACCCCAGTCCATACATAATGGCCAATTTACGGAGTTTCGTCTGACCCCACCATGTGTCATGCACATAACTTATGAACGTTTCGTTTCGCTGTACTTATTTACTTGCTTTTATCCTGTATTTTATTCCTCGAACTGCCGTGGGATCTTATGATGAAGGGCAATATAGAAATATAATTATACATATGCACATACTTGTGTTTGAGCCAGCCCTAAATAAGTCTGAGACAGGATTTAGATGAATAGATTCTTCTCTCGCCTAAACCCTGGAGTGACTGCAGCTACAATGCGTAATCTAGGAGCCAGCCAAAGAGATCTAGATCAAACTTGAGAGTCACACCTCGTACCACATAGAAGTGACCCCTCCCTCCCTCAAAGCCTTCGTATTCAAAACTCATTTGCTCATTGACTGAAATACTTTGGAGATCTCTTTTAAAAGATCGGGTGGGTCTGCGTTCATTTTTGAGGACCTTTTCAAGTATTTCCTCACAAAGAAAACCCTCTCTGAGTTGCGTCCACTGTAGTGGTTAGGGAGGAGCATCTTTCAGTCCGTCCTGAACTTTGAACTTCCAGTTTTGATTTCGGGGCACATCCTTCTTTTTCAATCTTGGCTTTGCTTATCTGTAAAAATTGTATTGACTACTCACTTAATGGGATTATTGTGATAATTAATAAGAGAGAGAGAGATGAAAAGCACTTCCCACACAAGAAAGACGTTAGGAATCTTTCTTTTCTTGTTCATTTAAATCTTTATGGAAGTTTTTGTTGCTGAGTTGTGTCCAGTTCAGTGGTATTTATTTATTGTTCCAATAGCTCTCAATTGCTTTTCACGGTAAGCTTTTCTTTGTTAGCCCTGACGGAATGCTGATTACCATCTTTGCAATATTATTGTACCCAGTTCATTTATATTTGACCATGGGTGGGGAGGACATCTGTATTTTGCTGTGGAGACGTTGGTTGCATTTGGATGCCACACTAAGCCATAAACCATGGGTGAGCAAATCCGTCTGTGCATGAGCTGGGCTTGAGCTCCCTGCTCTGCTATTTCCTGTGGCCAGCAGAAAAACAAACCAAAGGATGGCTGGCTTAGCATTACACCCAAAACAGCCCTCCCCAAGAAGCCACAGTTGGGAACCTTGGCGTCCTATTGTGGTTTGTTTGCAGCAAAACTAACTGGGACAGTGGTTGGGATGTAATGCTAAGCCAACCAATTTCATGGCTTGTTTCTCCATTGGAGAAAGGGAGGCTCCTGCACAAACTCACCTGGTTAACCATGGTTGATGGCTCGGTGCTGCATCTGAATGTGTCCCACGGAAAATGTACCTTGAGTTGAGGCCCGCTGTCATCATCACCCTGTTTGGGAATTAAAAAGGTAAAGGGAGCCCTGACCATTAGGTCCAGTCATGACTGACTCTGGGGTTGCGGCGCTCATCTCACTTTATTGGCCGAGGGAGCCGGCGTTTGTCCACAGACAGCTTCTGGGTCATGTGGCCAGGATGACTAAGCCGCTTCTGGCGAACAAGCAGCACATGGAAACGCTGTTTACCTTCCCACTTCCTTATCTACTTGCACTTTGACGTGCTTTCGAACTGGTAGGTTGGCAGGAGCAGGGACTGAGCAACGGGAGCTCACCCCGTCGCAGGGATTCAAACCACCGACCTTTTGATCGGCAAGTCCTAGGCTCTGTGGTTTAACCCACAGCACCACCTGCGTTGGGAATTACTGTGGTCCCTTTATAGGTAATGTGTGTGTGTGTGTGGGGGGGGGGGTGGTGGTGGTGGGGAATCTAGGATTCCTGTGAGAGGTGTAATGGAAGGTTCTGACATGTTTCCCCTCTCTTTCCCTTCTCCTCACTGGTTCTCTCTCGCTCTCTCTTTCAGAAACACAGTTTCTTCACCCTGCACGAATCCAAAGAGACAGACGTGGCTTCTTTTGTCAAACTCATCCTGGGGAACTGAGAAATGGACTTGTACATGATTTTACCCTTCTGTGGACTGGTGGGCTTTAGGAGGAGGGGCACGTGGCAGGGCAGCCCTCATCGGAGAACCAGTAGGAGAACCTGCCACTGGCCAATTTTTGTTTTTTTTAATTATTATTATTAATATTATTATTATTGCTAAAGTCCTATCATCATCCTCTTGAAGGTTTTTATTTTTATTTTTTAAAGGGTTCCTTGGTAACCATAGTAACTTAGAATGAACTGGTTAGTGAAATGAATTTTAATAAGGTTGTCAACTGTAAACGAACAAAAATTTAAAAGAGTGATTGAAATGACGACAGTCGCAAGTTCTGTTAGCGTCGCCTCAGTCCCACCCCCCACCCCCCTCATGTTCCCTGTCAGACCAGATTTGCTTTCGTTTATGGTAATAGGTGCTACGGTAGTTATGAAGTTCTATATGTAGAGTTATATTTTGTCCCTACCATTGTTTTAATATTTATGTTAAGTGCTTGATTTTAATAGAACTTTTTTGTTGTTGTTGTTCTTATGTGAGAGTTGGAAGGTGGGGGGTGATGACAGCTGCAACAGCTAAAGCTACAAAGATTAGTATTTATAGGGCTTTGCTGGGAAACGGAGGAGGAGAAAGCATGGGCCATATAGATAAATATTATATATATGTATAGGGTGGAAGACTAATTTAATTTCAATGAAGAGTTTGGCTTATATGTTAGGCAGCCCACTGATTCATGAGAAGGCTTTCATCCTTCTTTAGGAGGTACCCAGAGACAGCATTGTTCTTGCACAAACATCAAGAGGATGCAAAAACATTGCTGTGGTGACTTCTTATTCCATTGATTTGGTTATGCCTCCAATGAATAATTATATTCTGAAGTGCGGGATATATATCTATATACGTCTCACACATTAACTGTTTACTAAGCAATGGTGAATCAATCACCTTATGACCAATAGCCAGTGCCCTCTCACTTGGCTGTAAGTCATGGGCCAATGCATTTGACTGAAGAGAAGGTGATGCCCTGAAGAAAAATGGAACTTAGAAAGGAGCAGCTCTCGATGAGGATGCAAAAGCCGGGGGCAGGGGCCAGTCAGTTTTGCACTGCTCGTTTTTATACTGGCAGGAGTATTCCTTTTTTTGGGGGGGGGGTCTCAAACACTCACACGTCATACACAAATTGCCACTTCATTGCTCATCTCCCACCAACCCCCTCACAACTTTTCACTTTTTCTGGATGTTTAACCTGAGCAAGACCCACCCCTACACGTCTGGCACAGGCTCAAACAGCGTTTCTGTCTGAAAAGCATAGCAAAACCAAGTGAATAGGAGTTGGACAATAAGTGTTGCACCCCTCATCTTAATTTGTTGCTGTGACCATTATTAATATTGTTGTTGTTGTTTTCAAAAAACACACACACTCTTTTGGCCAAACAGTACTGACTTGAGTGACTTAAGGCCTGGTGGTAACTGTTTCTGGAATTGCCCAAGGCCTTCTTCCACCTTGACCTGCCCTTAGTCACAGCTTTGTTGTTATGGCGGTTTGCATGGCCACCTAATCTCCATTCAATATATTCTATAGCAAGGCCACAGGGGTCTTATCTGATGGAGGCTGTGGCAGTTCTGTCAAGAACTCTTTTGCTCCTGAAGCGTTTCCATTTCCTGAACTGAACCATGGCAGTGTTGACCATGGGTGAGGAATGCTGTACTGCTGGTTTGGTGTTGAGGGAGAAAGTTAACGTTTTTGCTAGTGCTTTGTCCTTTCACTTGGGACACACTACTTCTGCCCCTGAATTCAGACATGGGGGCATCAGTGTGGAGCAGCTCAGAATTCAGACAAGCAGCCACGCCAGGTGAAGACCCAGAGCGTCAGTGTTTGCCGTGTCGATTTTGTTCACAGAACTTGCCGTCCTGTTCTCCTGCAGTCCACATTTTACAACGCAACCGGTCGTTGGTGCCTACGCCGATTGGAAACCATTCAGGAGACATTTGACTGCAGACAAAACACTAAAGTGGGCTCGCATTTCTTTGTAATCTTAAAGGCCTAGAAAGGCTTGTAACCTGCTCCTAGTTTTCCATTTTATGTGCATGCTTCCCCCCCCCTCGCTTCCAATTCCCACCCCTCCCCATTGATTCCGAGCTGCTTTGATTGATTGTCTGCAGCTGCAGCTGCAGCTCAGCCAGCCAGTTTTTAGAACTGGTTCCAGCATCAATTCTCACTTTGAAAAACATGACATTTAAAACCAGCTTTTTGGTTTTCCTACATATGGATCTGATGCTTGCTGTAGAGATTGTTTTTGCTGCTTTCCTCTTGGAATAGAAGACTCGTTTGGACACCACATCCTCTTGACCTCAGAACACCTTTATTTGAGTGCTGTGGTAACAGACAGGCTGGATTTACGAGATAGGATCAGTGTTAATAGCCGATATTAATATCCCCATTGGTTTCCTATAGTAGAATGCCAGTGCTGTCTACAGCAAGTCAGTTTAGAAAGGATTATTGCACTGTGAATCAACACTACATGCCTCGGGCTTTATTAAAATGTGGAGTCTAAGTTCCTTAATCACTTAGGTGCTTTTGAGTTTTTTTGTCAACTCTTGTCTCTGTATAATTTGTCCTTTGGCAGGTATCGAGTCTTAGAATAAAGCACACCGAGGTTATTTCCCCCTTCCAATCAAAACTGCAAAGCTCGTGTATGCTTGTTATTTGAAAGTTCACATACCACGTTAGTGAAGATTGTTTCTAGGGATATCTCAAAGTGGTTAAGGTGCAGTCAAAATTATCCATTTCCTAAAGGATCTCGGAAAGAAGGGGAGAAGAAATAGATGATCACATAGTGCACCGATGACAGAAGCAGAAGCAACGGGTTTAAATTACAGGAAAACAGATTCAAATTCACACATTTGAAGAAGCCTCGTTGACTCATGCATATTGTTCCTCAATAGGACGTGCTGCCTGGGGAAGTTGAGGAAACTGCATTCTTGGAGGTTGCCCAGTACAATTGGGACAGGCATCCATTTTGGGTGTTTTTGCATAAAAGATGATGCCTTAGGGCTTTGGGGTGGGTGGGGTGTATTGGATGAGATTACTCCATAGCCTTGTTCTGTGTACATGGTTCTGTGATTTTTTTATTGGAATTAGCAAACATTTGGTAGGGGCCACAAACATATTTGCACAAGATACATGACGTTTGCTTACATTGCCGTGTGGGGGAAACCAGCAAGTCTTGGTTTTCATGATCAAAGGCTCCCAGGGCTTTCATTCTTCCTTGGTTCACTGTCTTAGCTTCACATACGACAACCGATACTGTTATATTGAGAAAATTTCAGGTACCTTCCTTATGTGCCATCACATGTGCTTAGATGCCTATATGACGTCTCCTGCAGTAGGAAGCCCAACTGATGCCGGCTGCCCAGCATGTGCAAACAGAGGTGTTTATGCATATTTGGATACATAAGACAGTTTTGTGCACAGAAATGAGACCCACATAGGAAGTTTTCCCATGTGCACCGTGGCCCAAAGTCACATTTGGGTCATTGCGGAGAATTCTGAACTTGAAATCATCTCCTTTGCAGATGGTAATGTTGTTATAAAGAAGCAATAGCTTATGCAACCACTTATCTGGATGGAGTCAAAGGCAAGGTGATGGCTTTCAGTTTTCCAGAGGCTCATCCTAGTTGGTCTCAGCTTCTACTATATCCCTTGATCAACAAAGTAGAAGTTGAAAGAAATTAAGGCGTTATCACAGCAGGCTATTTTGGGTATGGGATTGGTTCTAGGTGTGCTCAGTATGCAGACACAACTGGGGTTAATTTTGTGCGATTCAGCCATTCTAGTAGGTTTTGTGGAGCGTCAAGTCATTGTAGTTCCAATGTATCTTTAATTTCAAAGTGCCTAACCCACTTTTAAGGGACCTAAATTTACTTAGGTGCTTTAGAATAGCTTTTTGAGCAATGTAGATGTCCTGTGATTTCTTGCGCCTGCTTTCTTCTGCTCAGGAGTTCTTTTTGCTGCCGATATGAAAAAGAGATGAGCATGCCATTGTTCAAATACTGGCGAAATCTGAACAAGGAGGAGCACTTGGAACCCATGCATGGAACGAGATCCTGTTATCAACACCAGCATATTTGGCCATGCATGGAACCCAACTTACAAGCACTGCATTTTAAGTGCACTGGGCATTCACATTATTCCCGGCTCTCCCCACTGGGTTGAATATCCTAGAAGTTTGTAAACCAGTAACATTAACCAGTAGCATTAAGAGTAAACTTAATGATTACTCTTTGGAACTGAAAGAAAAGGGGTAGCTCTGTGGCTTGTTCAGCTGCCCTGATTTTCCCTCTTGCTTGCTGAACCAAGTGATATTCGTTGCAATCTTCTGTTTTCTCATGCCACCCTACTTGCTGATTTCCTATTTTCAGATGTAGACCATGATATAGCATAACTCTTTCCTCCATTAAAAGAAACAAAAACCAACCACAACCCTTCCTTTCAGCCTCTTAATTATTTTAGGGCTCCTTTTCTCTGAATATTGCCAGAGGTTCTTGGTCAAACACATCTTGTTGCCGTTGCTTTTAATAGGAAATGGAGGGGAAAGTTATCAATGAAGTAAGGTCACATTCTCACCATACATTTAAAGCACTTTGCTTTACCTGGAGAATCCTGGGAACTATAGTTTACCCCGCACATAGCTGCTGCTGCTGCTATTACTAATATTAATTTCATTTGCCAGTCTCTTTTTACAGTAAGAAGCATCACAAATGATTTGACAAAAATAAAATACAGCATATAGAAGCAATATAAAACCAGGGGGAAATTTTGGAATGCTAACAATTCAAGATATATAAAGCACTCATCCAACCATAGATAAATAATGACCAATGAAAGATGGTAAAGGTAAAGGACCCCTGGACGGTTAAGTCCAGTCAAAGGCGACTATGGGGTTGCGGTGCTCCTCTCGCTTTCAGGCCGAGGGAGCTGGCGTTTGTTCACAGCTTTCTGGGTCATGGGGCCAGCATGACTAAAACGCTTCTGGCGCAACGGGACACTAACAGAAACCAGAGCACATGGAAACGCCATTTACCTTCCCACTGCAGCGGTACCTATTTATCTACTCGTGCTTGTATGCTTTTGAACCGTTAGGTAGGCAGGAGTTGTGGCAGAGCAATGGGAGCTCACACCATCGCTCAGATTTGAACTGCTGACCTTACGATCAGCAAACCAAAGAGGCTCGTTGGTTCAGACCAGAGTGTGTCAGGCGTCAGAGCATGGTTAGGCAAACTAAGGCCCGTGATCCGACCCAATTGCCTTCCAAATCCAGCCCGCAGACGGTCCAGGAATCAGCGTGTTTTTACATGAGTAGAATGTGTGGGGCCTGCCTGGTGTTTTTACATGAATGGAATGTGTCCTTTTATTTAAAATGCATCTCTGAGTTATTTGTGGGGCATAGGAATTCGTTCATATTTTTTTCCCCAAAATATAGTCCGGCCCCCCACGAGGTCTGAGGGATAGTGGACCGGCCCCCTGCTGAAAAAGTTTGCTGACCCCTGCCTCAGGGGATCCGATCCCGCCATGGTAGGTTGCCAGGAATGGATAAGATAAGGAAATAATAATAATAATAATTTATTATCTGTACCCCGCCCATCTGGCTGGGTTTCCCCAGCCACTCTGGGCGGCTTCCATAGAAACCAAAAAAACACTAAAATATCATACATTAAAAACTTCCCTGAACAGGGCTGCCTTAAGATGTCTTCTGAATGTCAGGTAGTTGTTTATCGTTTTGACATCTGATGGGAGGGCGTTCCACAGGGCGGGCGCCACTACCGAAAAGGCCCTCTGCCTGGTTCCCTGTAGCTTTGCTTCTCGCAATGAGGGAACCGCCAGAAGGCCCTCGGCGCTGGACCTCAGTGTCCGGGCAGAACGATGGGGGTGGAGACGCTCTTTCAGGTATACTGGGCCGAGGCCGTTTAGGGCTTTAAAGGTCAACACCAGCACTTTGAATTGAGCTCGGAAACGTACTGGGAGCCAATGTAGGTCTTTCAAGACCGGTGTTATGTGGTCTCGGCGGCTGCCCCCAGTCACCAGTCTAGCTGCCGCATTCTGGATTAGCTGTAGTTTCCGAGTCACCTTCAAAGGTAGCCCCACGTAGAGCGCATTGCAGTAGTCCAAGCGGGAGATAACTAGAGAATGCACCACTCTGGCGAGACAGTCCAGGGGCAGGTAGGGTCTCAGCCGCGTACCAGGTGGAGTTGGTAGACAGCTGCCCTGGATACAAAATTAACCTGCGCCTCCATGGACAGCTGTGAGTCCAAAATGATTCTTAGCAATGCCTTTTATTCAGTATTCACAGAGAGACTTAGAAATGCAGTCTCTTGGAGTAATTGTGTTGCTCCCGGTGAATCCCCACCCCCTCTGTCTCTCCTACTTTCTCATGACTCATCACTACGGGTGCCTTTCGCTTTTGAGCTCTCTGCTCTCCTACTTTTAAAGCCCACCATATTCTGGGAGGGTGGTCTGGAATGCTTTCTAAAGACACTGAATCTGTCAGCTGTCTCCCCTAGTGCTTCCTCCCCCTCTCCCATTATTTCCCAGCTTTCCCCCCTCATCTGTGTCAGTGTTTGTAAAAGAAAAGGTTCTGACCTTTTTACTCCTTTGCCTAGTCATCAGGCCTTAGTTGGCACAAAGAGTCCTTAAGAAAGAGTAGAATGCTGCTTTTATTCTTAAAAGTCGTCTTCTCCAACCACGACCAACAGCTTTAGACATATCAAACGCAACCATCTTTCTACCATCCAACCAACCCACACCCAACACTAACATTGACCACTCTATATATACAGGTATAATTTGGTGAAAGGTTGCATGAGTCATTGTAGGCCGCTGACTCATGCTGACTTAGCATTAAAGAAACCACGGCCAATTTTTAGCCGTGACAATCTGCCTCTGAGCTGTAACCTCCCTCAAACCCAGCAGCGGAGGAAGCCACTTGGGCGTCTGGGGCGGGGCGCATCACTGGGCCTCCGGTGTCTGCCTGCCTCCTCCCACTCAGCCGCCCTACAGCTGAGGGGGGGGGAGGCAGCTGTCGGACTGTTGGGGCAGCGTGGAGCCTCCACGCGCCCAAGCCACCGTGTTTCTCCCAGGAGAGACGCGTGGCTCGGGCGCAATGCAGGTCCCACGGTGAGTGCCGCCCAGCATTTTGTCGCCCCCTTCAGTGCTGACACCCAGGGCTGCCCGCACCCACCGCGCCCCCCTTCCTCTTCCCCTGCTCAAACCCCTGTTGTAAATCTGAAGTGTCTCCATCTTCTCTGTAAGGGTGAGGCTGGGGAGGCGGTCTCCACCATTGCTCCACTGCCCAGTCCCTGACACAGTGCCACCTGCGTCCCTGCTGAAAGACGCAACATTAACTCACTGAAAGTCGCTTAAACAGGAATGTATTAGCTTGGCACTTAAAACAGAAAGGGTGTCAGGCACATCTTCCTAAGGTGCATTCCATAGATGGGGGGGGGGATCACTGAAAAGGCCCTTTCTCATGTGTCCACCATTCCCTTGGATAGGGCATACAGAAAAGAATCGTGGGAAGAACTGAATGCCTAGTTTCTCGAGAAAGATAGCGTTGAACATAGCCTTGTGAGGTTACTGAGCTGAGGTGATCCTTGCCCAACAAGAGTGCCAAGGCTTCATTCTAGGCTCAAAGAATGCTTCCCTACCTCATGGCCAGACTCCTTGGTTTGTGGTGATATGAATTGGGGAAAAGAACCTCATTGGGTAAAACATTAAATTTGACATTTTCATACTCGTGGCCAATTGCCATAAATCATTGATTGTTATTGGGCATGGCTGCTTCCTATGTCAGATGCTGAGATATGGGGCCAAATAGAGGGTGCAATTTGATCCCAATGCCAGTTTTGTTTAAAGGAGTTCTAGCACTCCTAATATTGCATGCTAGACAGTACTTATAATGAGCACAAATTATAGTTGCTCTAGTATCAGGTCATTCATAAGACAGCAATAGAATCCAGCTTAGTATGCTTCAAAGGATGTGCCAACTGTATCTTGCCCTCAAATTGGCTTAGTCATCCTTTATGTTTAGGATAATTATATAGGACTATTTGGTGTTTCCTTAGGATGAAAGAGAAAGATAGCTCATGATGCTAATGGAGCCCACTGTGAGATACGGTCTTTTATAGCATCCGGTGCATTAAGGTCTTCCTGGAAGTAGAGGGAGTTTTTATTCTTAATCCCATCTCCCTTGCTTTTGGCTTAACCTTGACAACCTTATTATCTTTATCCAGCAACTTAGAAAGATTGTAAAAAATGAATCTTACTACTTTACCCTTTGAACTAATGCTTCTCTTATATTTTGTGATCTTTTTGCTTTTCCGCTTCTGGTGCTTACTCCCACTGTTATTTAGGCATTTGTTAATTACTTTTGCCCTCCTAGTCTTCACAGGTAAGTCTGAGGGAATTGTTTCATCAGGCCCAAGGTGAGGAAGTCTCTGAACTTCTAAGAAAGTCCTTACTTGCAGTCAAAGGATGTGAGATCCAGCCTCTGCAGCTTTTGATTTTTTTGCTGCTACACTTCTCTTGTGATACCCACTGTTCAACAGTGGGGGGACCCACTGAGTAAAAATTATCTGAGCTAAAGCCCTTTGCACAGTCTTGTTAATTCTAATGTCTGCTATCCCAAGGTCAAATTGGGAAAGTGCTAATTTTAATGCTGCCAATTTGTCCAATAATTTCTTTTCAGTTAATCACCCTTGTAATAAACACAGTGCAGGAGAAGATCTAAATCTGGGCAAGAATATCTAAATCTGCAATCAGGCTTCCTATTGCCTTCAGAAGTTAAAAATTGCACTTGGTAAGTTGGGGATAAATTGCCCAAATCATGGGTGTAGTCATCAATTAAAACTGCTTGTTGATCCTGTGATACCAAAATGCCCTGCTCAATATTAGTTTCCTTCATTCCCTGCAAGAGTTTCAAGATGGGTGGGGCTGTCCCACTTTGCATGCTTCTTTCCTGCAGGGCTGAAGTGATTTGAAAGCTTGCTTTGAATCACAGTATTCTGAGCTAAAATCTTTTTCTTGTTACCACCATTCCTGAAGGATATATTGCAATATATCAAAATAATTTCATGAAACCTATTAGATAATATACGTAAAAAGTAAAGGTAAAGGGACCCCTGACCATTAGGTCCAGTTGTGGCCGACTCGGGGGTTGTAGCGCTCATCTCGCTTTATTGGCCGAGGGAGCCGGCGTACAGCTTCCGGGTCATGTGGCCAGCATGACTAAGCCACTTCTGGCGAACTAGAGCAGCGCACGGAAACGCCGTTTACCTTCCCGCCGGAGCGGTACCTATTTATCTACTTGCACTTTGATGTGCTTTCGAACTGCTAGGTTGGCAGGAGCAGGGACCAAGCAATGGGAGATCACCCCATTGTGGGGATTCGAACCGCTGACCTTCTGATCGGCATGTCCTAGGCTCAGTGGTTTAACCCACAGTGCCACCTGCGTCCCTAGATAATATACGTAACTCCCAACAAACGAGAGCAATCAATCAAAACCCAGGCTTGGAATATCCTTTTCTGAGCTCTCTTAGGTTACATTCGCACAGCACTTTATTCTGTTTTCCTGACGTTTCCTTAACTGATAATTTCCATGTTTTACGTGATCTTTTTGCGTTGTGGGAAAGACAGTCCTGGAAATCTAGTGGAAGTTTAGCATTCCTTTCTGTGTTAATTGTTTTCAGGAAACACTGATAACCTGGAAGTTTTTGCACTGTAATCAACAGAAGTATAGTAGTATAGTGTCCAGATCAAGGGAAGTAATAGTACCACTCTATTCTGCCTTGGTCAGACCACACCTGGAATACTCTGTCCAGTTCTGGGTGCCACAATTTAAAAAGGTTATGGACAAGCTGGAATGTGGGCAGAGGAGGGTGAGCAAGATGATAAATGGTGGAAACTGAGATTTATGAGGATGGTTGAAGGAGTTTAGCTTGGAAAAGAGAATGAGAGGAGATATGATAGCCATCTTCAAATATCTGTCACATAGGCTGTCACATGGAAGATGGAACAAGCTTGTTTTCTCCTGCTCCGGAGAGTAGGACTCAATGGATCCAAGTAACAAGAAGGAGATTCCAACTAAACATCAGGAAAAATTTTCTGACAGTATGCAATCTCCATTGTTTTTTGCTGGATCACTTCTTGCAAAATGTGCATTTTCTGCCATTATTCTTGGTTGCGTTTTTGTTCCAGCACTTGAAGATCTTGAGACAGCGCCTTGAACTCAGCCCACCGATTTACAGGGATATAATTCAGTTCTGCCTCCCAGATTGCCATCTTGAAGTCCCTGCACTTTTTCCATTGGTGATTTAATGTGTGCTCTGGATTTCCAAGTAGATTGACAATGTGACTCACGGAAGAAAATGAAGCAAGAATGCCGCTCAAAAAAACAATGATCTGCCCTCTCTGAATGAGGACTTGTGACATCAGCAATCTGGAAGTCGTTGACAGCCAATTTGGCAAAATCACTCTCTGCTAATAAAGACACTTACTATAGGTAGTAAGCCTTTAAAAATCTGGGGCTATGCAGTTTCAATCATCACCGGCATCCTGTAAGCTGGGCCATAAAATCCCAGAAATTTTTTTTCTTGTAAGGAGGATTGCATTTCCTAATTAATATTTCAGCTGGACCTGGTCTGGGAACGGTTGGACAGATCTAAGCTGTAACATATGTTCTAGTGGCTTATACCCCCCTGTATGGGAACACAGGCAATAGACACTTTAAGGTGGGAAGAAACAATATCTGAAGTATATAAAATGACAGACAGATGTGTTTCTAAATTAAGGCAGGTTTATAGTCCCCAGTGCTTTCTCATTTCATCACCTTGGGTTTTTTCCTTCTTTCCATAGAGCATTCCATCTCATTTTCCTTCTAAAGAAGCTCCCTGGATTTATTGAGTTCTCAGTTTTGTCTGGCTATGACAAATTCATCAGAACTGCAGTTCTGGATGGACCTGGGAGCCCAGAAGTGGCAGGTTGCACATTGGAATCCTATAAACAAAAGGTTTTCCATATTTATCTCAATTCAGGTGGCATTTGCTGCAGGAAGTCTTGCACATCCACTTTCTCTCCAGCCATGACAAGTGCTAGGAAGGATTAGGGTAAAACAAGTCCACAGGTGAAACAAGCAAGCAGCAGCAATGACACAAACAACTGCTGCCACCCTTTAACCTTTTGCATATCACCCATTTTTAATGGAGCAATTCTTTATCTTGTTCTCATGCGACATCTTTGTGTGGAAGGTCACTAAGAATCCTGTTTGAAGATGAAGTGTTGAAATGCAAGAACAACAAAGAGCCCTAAAGGAGGGGCTGCAATTAATCAAATCAATCAAGCTTTATTGGCATACAGAGAAAACAGGAATATATGAATCGAAACATACTGTAGAATTGGCATCACTGGAGTGTATTGAAAGGAGACTGGAGACTCCCAAAAGATGCGGTGCTTATTACTTGATGATCATTTGGAAACCACAGTTCCAGTGCATTTTGAACCAGTATTCCTGCTTTTATTTAGCTATTCTAACAAAGCAATTTAACACTTGCCTGCTCATATGTTCCTCAACCATATTAAAAGACCTGGGCTTAAAAACCCTCTAACATACAACCCTCTAATATATAACTGCAATTGTTTGTGTATTTTAAACATGCATGTTGGCCCAAAGAGAATAATTTTTAGCATCACATAACAGAAAGACATAATTATATATAATTTTTTTTTAAAGCATGGCAAAATTTATTGCTCACAAATACTTCATAGAGTGATAATTTATCCTGAAACACATTCAGTATTACAACTGCCTTATATTTTCCAAGCTCAATTAAATCTGCATTCATGCATAATTACCTTTCACTATACCTTTGTTTTGCTTATTTTTTTAAAAGAAACATAATCAACATCAAAATCACTGATCATGCTGCAACAGAAGTGACCACCATATATGACTGAGCAATGAAATCCAGACCTTGCCATCATGGTCATTTAACCCTTCATTTTTGATTGCGTAAGTGCGATGCTGTGGTGTGGAGGTTAAGAGCGACAGACTCGTAATCTGGGGAACCAGGTTCGTGTCTCCGCTCCTCCACATGCAGCTGCTGGGTGACCTTGGGCTAGTCACACTTCTTTGAAGTCTCTCAGCCCCTTAATTTCTATCCAACATCATTCTAACATTCATTAATTTTACAATATTTCTGTAAATAGTCTTTAAATTTCTTCCAATCTTCTTCCACCGACTCTTCTCCCTGGTCTCGGATTCTGCCAGTCATTTCTGCCAGTTCCATGTAGTCCATCACCTTCATCTGCCATTCTTCCAGGGTGGGTAGATCTTGTGTCTTCCAATACTTTGCAATGAGTATTCTTGCTGCTGTTGTGGCATACATAAAAAAAGTTCTGTCCTTCTTTGGCACCAATTGGCCGACTATGCCTAGGAGAAAGGCCTCTGGTTTCTTCAAGAAGGTATATTTAAATACCTTTTTCAGTTCATTATATATCATCTCCCAGAAAGCCTTAATCATTGCGCACGTCCACCAAAGGTGAAAGAATGTACCTTCAGTTTCTTTACATTTCCAACATTTATTATCGGGCAAATGATAGATTTTTGCAAGCTTGACTGGGGTCATGTACCACCTGTATACCATTTTCATAATATTCTCTCTTAAGGCATTACATGCCGTAAACTTCATACCTGTGGTCCATAACTGTTCCCAGTCAGCCATCATTATGTTATGTCCAACATCAGCTGTAATATTATAAGGGAATATGAAAAATTGATTATTAATAGGCAAAAATTTAACATTATAATATTTTAAGATTAATGATTAGGATAAACAAAGAGGGTAAGGATTTGCTGAACCAACAAACTGAGCTGGAATACAAAAAAGGGAGGCGTGAGGAGGTCCGGGAAATAAGCTAATGAAAAATAAGTAATGGAAAGAATGAGTTGTTTTTAACCATTTTTATTTTGTATTTTTTCTTTTTCTTTTTATTATTATTTTTACTTTGTAATACTTTGAAAATTTGAATAAATATCTTATAAAAAAAAGTCTCTCAGCCCCACTCACCTCACAGAGTGTTTGTTGTGGGGGAGGAAGGGAAAGGAGAATGTCAGCCGCTTTGAGACTCCTTCGGGTAGTGCTAAACTGGAATATCAATTCCAAACTCCTCCTCCTCCTCCTCCTCCTCCTCCTCTTCTTATCTTCTGCAATGCAGGAATCTTATGCTCAACTTGGGCTTGAACCCACAACCCTGAGATTATGTGTCTCATACATCCAGGGGACACTAGTAGTATGTTCTTTTGTCTTGTTCCTGTGATCCTTCCACCTTCAGAAAAGGGGTGGAGGAGTGCAGTATACCTACAAATGTAGGTGTGTTTATCAGAGGGTGGAACCTGTGGCCCTCCAGAAATTGTTGGACTCCCAACATCCATCAACCCAGGGCCGGCATGTTTAATGGTCCAGGGTGATGGGCGCTGCAACCCAGCAGCATTTGCAGGCCCACCATTTCTCCATCCCAGGTGTGTACCTAATGTATACATAGTTCAGCGGCCAGAGCTGATTTGAAAGCCTTATCCTATTGCATTGTTCTCAGGTGCACTGCTGAACCAGGAATTCCAAGCATCCAGACTCGGGAGTTGTCATTAATTGGTTAAACCCCCAGCAGAAGTGAGGGAAATATGCTTCAAAAAGTGTCCAGTATGGGAGTATAGCCACAGCATAGCTGTGGGTTAGTGTGGATACTTCCCATAAAGCAAGGGGGAACATCAGCACTTTGTGTTGCCTTTGCGGTTTGAGTCGACCCAGTCTGAACAGGAATTTATGCTATCACAACAAAGTTCTGAACTCCGTTTGAGCGTTCACCATCAAGATCTGCTTCCTAGAAAGGTATTAGATTCATTTTTTTAGATTCAGCAAGAGCAAACATGAGGGCTCACCAAGTTCTGGAAGCATTCAGATGCATTCTGGGAATGGAGTGGAGAGAGGATCCAACCTGGGGAGAAAACAGCAAAGACCTGATGAAGAGAGCACAGCAGAAGTTATATTTTCTGAGAATCCTCTGGAAAAACAATCAAAGGACCTGTTGATGGCATTTTACCATTGTACTGTTGTGAGTGTATTAACGTATGGTCTGTGTGTGTGGTTTGGGAAAAACAACGCTGTCCAGGGTTGTAAAGACTGCAGAGAGAAGAATTGGGTGCAATCTTCCCACCTTAGATCAAATCTATGCTGTCAGGTGCCATAAGAAAGCTGCAGAGATAGCGCAGGATAGTACACACCCCGGAAATGATCTCTTTCAGCTTCTGCCTTCTGGAAGAAGGTATAGGGTTATAAAGACCAGGACTAGCCGCCTGAGAAACAGTTTCTACGCAAATGCAATTCTGGTTCTAAACGCAGCATAAGGAGTCTCTATAGTACAGTGGTGCCCCGCAAGACGAATGCCTCGCAAGACGGAAAACTCGCTAGACGAAAGAGTTTTCCATTTCGGAGGTGCTTCGCAAAATGAATTTCCTATGGGCTTGCTTCGCAAGACGACAATGCCTTGCGAGTTCCTGATGGTTTTTTCCCCCTTTCCCCCCCTTTTTCTAAGCCGCTAAGCCGCTTATCAGCTGATCCGATCAGCAGATAAGCCGCTAATAGCGCTAATCCGCTAATCCGTCAATGGGCTTGCTTCACAAGACGAAAAAACCGCTAGACGAAGAGAATTACAGAACGGATTCTTTTCGTCTTGCGAGGCACCACTGTATATTGTATTTTAAAATGGGGTTCCAGAGTTTTTAGGGGTTTTTGAATGTTTTATGTAGATTTTCAATTTCATTGTTCTGTATGGGACAATGACAATAAAGATATCGTATATCTTACAACTTTATAACATCTCGGAAATCAGCATGGAAATATCACACAACCTCAGGCACTGATTTGGAGATTTCCAGTATTTCTGTGGCTTTGGCTAGGCCATGGATACCATAAATTATTAATTAATTGTCTTAAATTGGAATCATGGCATATACCACAACCTTGGCATGAGGGCAAGTTGCAGATCAATCACAATTAAGTGTTGTTATATGAAACATTCAGATTTGAATGACATTCTACCATATCCTGAATTATCACTTAACTAACCAGATGTGCCACTGATTATTAGAAAAGATTTTTGGGTAACTTAAAAACAAAACAAAACCCCTGTAAATTCACCTTAAAAATAAAGTGTTTGGTTTATGCTGAATTTAAAATTCCTTGCTCTTATGTGTGTGTTTTTGTGGGGATGGGGGTGCTCTTGTCTAATAAATATAGTCTGTCAACTTAATGAAAGGAACTGGACATTGAACATGATCCCTTACAAAATGAAAGTATAATGAAGTCATGATGAGCAGCAAAGAGGTGGTATTTAAATGAGTCCTATTTAGAACAGACCCATTAAAGTTAATGAACCCAAGTTAGTAATGCCCGTTAACATCACTGGGTTTATTCTGAGTAGGACTAGGATTGAAAAACACCCAGACACTATTACACAACATTTCTACTATAACTTCAAGCTAATTATTACCTCCCTATCACTACCACTTCCAGGCTAACATTATATCATCAAATCTGGTTTGGGAGAATTTGCTGACTGATCACAGGCTAAAGTGTACCAGACAGATGGCTGGAGTGGCACTGTTCACTCATGTTCAAGGCGGACGTGTATTTCTCGTTGGTGGAATGACTTGTTAATTTCATGTTCATGGGGTGCTCTTTGAAGATGGAGCAGAATCCTCTGAACTCTCAGGTGTCGGGAAGCAAGAATCTGCCGTGGATTCTTTTATAAAGAAGACCATTCAATGCACCTAAAGTAGCTTGTGTAAAGTAGACAAATGGTCTTTGTTTCAGGAAAAGAAAAGACATTCATCAAATTGTCAGCTCTTGAAATATGTCTAGTTAGTTGTTTTTAGCAAAAAATGAACAACCACGTTTCTATAAAATCCTTTATGCCTTAACTATTATGTGCACTCCTTGAGACAAAATATCTCTCAGAGGATTCATTACTAAAGCATTTCAGATAATGATTATTTCAGGTTTTTATCACTCTGATTCTCTGCTGAGTTGAAGGCCAAGTTATCCTGACAAAGATCAGATGGAAAATCTGGATGTCTTCAACTGGAGGGATTAAGTCCAAATGTCTGAGATGCTATGTATTTCTCTCATATACGTGCAACGCCATTGTAAATTGGCAGTGCCATCTGTATGGGCTTTGTTTTCCCCTAGCCATTTGTGTTTGGTGTTAGAAATTTGGGTTTCCAGCATTTGTCAGTCGGTGGTGGTGGTAATTATATTTTATTACATCAGCGTTGAAGCTTCTAGATGATTTACAATGTAGGGCTTAGAAATAAAAAAAAAATACATAAATTTTAAATACATAAATGCAATAATTTCTATAAAAATATCAGCAACCCATATCTAGAAGTAAGAAAAAGCTCCCCCATACTTTGTTAAATGTTGCTACATGAAAGTAAGAAGATCTGTCCTTCTGTACAGCAGACAGGGAGAGGTTGTCTCACTTTCAGATACCTCCCATTGCTCTGAAATTCTCTCTTAGGTCAGCATGGAATATATGTATAACAGAGGCTGAGATCCAGAGAAGCATGTGACTAATTTGGTACACCCAAGGGGCTTTCCAATCCACCCTCATGCCATATGACAAACCACTTTTGCACCTGAATGCCAGGGACTTAGATACAAATATGCAAACAATTTTTTGAGGACAGCCTACCAGCCTATCTGTTTGCTAGTGGTGACCTGGAACTTGGATTTAAGATTGCAGACAAGGAATGGAAAGCTGTGTAACAGCTGGAGGCACGTAGACACAGAGGCATAGTGGTCAATTGCTTTCTGGTCTTAACTTGTTTTGATGTGCTTCTTGCAAAATGGTCCTTTTGTGTTGGGAAGTCAACTAATCGGGGCTCAAGCTGATGGTGGGATAAGAGTCACTGGGCAGGCATGGGGAATCTGAGGGCCTCTAAATGCTGGACCACAACTCCCATCAGCTGCAGCCAGCATGGCCTATCATTAGAGGTGATGGGAGTTGTAGTCCAACAAAATCTGCAAGGCCACCCATTTCCCATCCTTTCTCCAGGGCTTATTGTTATGAGTCCATGAGATGAATTCAACATTGATGTAGCTCAGGTTGCAAGAGGGTAACATAAGAGAACATGTCTTCCTTAATGGAGAGGTACCTGAATACTGCTGGCTATTAAGGGGAGAGCGGATGGCAATATATATCTTTGCTCAGAAGTAAGCACTGTTTGCTTACAGGTACATGCAATTTGTAGAGACGTTGGTGTCGCTGAGCCTCTTGGGCTTGTCGATCAGAAGGTCAACGGTTTGAATCCCCGTGATGGGGTGAGCTCCCGTTGCTCTGTCCCAGCTCCTGCCAACCTAGCAGTTTGAAAGCATACCAGTGCAAGTAGATAAATAGGTACTGCTGCAGAAGGAAGGTAAACGGCGTTTCCGTGAGCTCTGGTTTCCGTCACTGTGTTCCTTTGCACCAGAAGTGATTCAGTCATGCTGGCCACATAACCAGGAAAGGTGTCTCCGGACAAATGCTGGCTCCCTTGGCCTGAAAATGAAATGAGCACCACACTCCGTAGTTGCCTTTGACTGGACTTAACTGTCCAAGGGTCCTTTACCATTTTTTTAAAACCTATTAAGGGGAGAGATTGTATAGCTCAATGACTTTGCATGCAGACGGTTCCAGGTTTGATTAATGTCATTTCCTGTTGAAAGGCTCTTGGTTGTTTGGGCTGAGGGAAATCTTTGCCTTGGATGTTGGGGCATCAGTTGGAGAAGATTGTACCAAGCTAAATGAACACATACCTCATTAGAAGGACATTTAATACATGTTCACAAGGCAAGGTTGAGCCTTGCAGTGTTGAACTAAAACAGCAAGTACAGTGGTACCACGGGTAACAAACGCTTCAGGTTACAGACTCCTCTAACTCAGAAATAGTACCTCAGGTTAAGAACTTTGCTTCAGGATAAGAACAGAAATTGCACCGTGGTGGTGCAGCGGCAGCCGGAGGCTGCATTAGCTAAAGTGGCACCTCAGGTTAAGAACAGTTTCAGGTTAAGAACGGACCTCCAGAACGAATTAAGTTCTTAACCTGAGGTACCACTGTAGCAATAATCTTTTAGGAATAGGTGGAAATGGGGCATTTTAGTTTAGGAACAGATACTTAAATGTATGCTTCCACTGAATGCTTCTAATTTTGACAGTCGGGTCATGTATCCATAACAGTCACCAGAGGAGGGAATGACCATTGGGAGGAGCACAGAGAGAAGAAACACTATGGTGTGCCTGTAACAGCGAAACCAGGCTCCTTCATCTGCCCCATCCCCACTAAAACATGTCTCTCTCATCATGGTCTCTACAGCTGTAACTCTCCAATGGTTTGACTTTACCACCAAAGGTGCACTCTTCCATTGCCTCCCGAGACACATGGGTGCCAACAACAATGTATATGCACCTTTGTACCCCATTCCTTCACACACACAATTATATACAAAAAGAGGCTCTTTCTACCAATTGTAGTGCATGAAATCATGATAAGAACTGCATAGGCATTTTGCAGGGAACCATAATTCCATTTCCTAATATGGCAAAACTAAACTAGCTAGGAATGGCTCCCAATCTATTCCATTTTACGTGAGGCACCTGACACAAGGATTAAGCGCTAAAACATTTTGATTAATGAAGATGACAAATTGATATTAAACATTATCAAAGTTTTTGTTTGGGGCCAAGAAGGGAATCATCCAGACACGTTGTAAGTTGAGCCTCACACAGTACTGTTAGGCAACGTTTTTTTGGCAGCCCCAATGGAAATTTCAGGAGCAGATGTTAATATTTTGAGATGTATGGGTTTGCAACAGCTACTTCATTTTCCAAGCAGGAGGGAAGGTTGTGGTTTTATACAGCCTTTAGGGCTTTAAAAAATTGTTAGATGCTTGGGGAAATGAGAGGGAAGTGGCCAAGTTATGCACGCCACAGTTTCCTGTAGATGCTACCCATTTGGTTACCTGATGTGGTGTGTCTGTCAGTTTGATCTACTTCTAAAGCAAGGCTGAGGTGTACAAGCATTTGCTCATACCTGGGGAACAAGATATTTTATATTAATTTAAAAAGATCAGTCTGAAGATGTTAGCTGTATTTTTTTTACAGTCCAAGAAGAATGTCAGGGCCTCTGCCTTGACTACACTCAGGAACCCTGCTTGAAAATAATCATCAAAATTCTGTGTCACACTAACCCAAACCCTGTGCCCTGTATTGTACAATAAGCAAATGAGCATGTTTTTCATTTTGCATAACTTCTGATGTTCCTGTTACTGACGAGGAAGGAAAAAAAGGACTGCAGGTTATCAAACTCAGTCCATTCCTACTTCTTACCGCATTCATCTTTGGAGAGTCAACCAAAGTTTTTCCAATTTACTTTCATGCCAGTATTTGTTGCCTTTTGAGCTTGTTGGGTGAGCCATCCCCTAATGTGTTTACAGGTGGACATGCAGAAAATGACACCTCCCCCCATAATAATCTGTGCACAAATATTGTGACACATAACTGGGTAGATAGGAATATACATCCTTACGCCTCCAGGACAATCCAGTCACCCCTATTTTGAGGTTAAGCTGTGTAGACATAATAGTGTACCATTCAGGCTTACTTACAGGCACTACCCACCCGGTTGCTATTTGTGCCAATTTCTGCATATTCCATTTGTAGCCCAGGGCAAGGTGCAATAAAAAAAAGTTAGGTTCCCCTCTAACCATGTCTCAGTAGTCACCATGACACTGTTCAATTTCTGTATATTAGCTATGTGTGAGTCTTTCTTTCATATGCTTGAGCAATGCCCAGGAAAAGCAGATATGTGTATCACTACAACCTGCCATATCTATTTGAATATTGTCTCCCAAACCTTTGTCTGCTTGGAGCTTCTACAGAGTAGAAAAGAGAATATGCAGACTGTATGTTGATCTCTGGCTTGGCAGTGGAGAATTCCTCCTCTCTTTCACTGCTGCCAGCTCTCTCTGATGGCCTTTTCCAGGGTTGGGGTCGGCTACTGTGGGCTTCCTCCTCTAGAAGCCAACAGTAGCAATACTTAGGCTTGTCTTACTATCCCTTTCTGCCAATAACTGGAGCATTCCTGACTCTGTAACTACCATCTGCAAACAGGGTTTCCTGGTGGACACTTTAGTACAGAGCTTTCCAAACCTTTCATGTCTGTGACACTCTTTTTAAAAAGGTAAAGGGACCCCTGACCGTTAGGTCCAGTTGTGACCGACTCGGGGGTTGCAGCGCTCATCTCGCTTTATTAGCCGAGGGGGGCGGCGTACAGCTTCCTGGTCATGTGGCCAGCATGACTAAGCCACTTCTGGTGAACCAGAGCAGTGCACGGAAACTCCGTTTACCTTCCCGCCGGAGCGGTACCTATTTATCTACTTGCACTTTGACGTGTTTTTGAACTGCTAGGTTGGCAGGAGCAGGGACCAAGCAATGGGAGCTCACCCCATCACTGGGATTCAAACCGCGACCTTCTGATCAGCAAGTCCTAGGCTCTGTGGTTTAACCCACAGCACCACCCACATCCGGACACTCTTTTTAGATGTGCATAATTTTGTGACACGATAATGCAGTTTTACTAGCGAACTAGAGGTTAAACGTACCCCTTTCTAGCTCTGGGAGGAGCTCAGAGACTTGTGTCTCTGGGGATTTAATAGCTTTTCTGAACCATCTTGGACGCCTGCTTGGGTAGGAAAAACAGAATGCTCCTGGTTCAAATAATTAAATAAGAATAATAGCCAATACGTTTCCGAGCACGATTCAAAGTGTTGGTGCTGACCTTTAAAGCCCTAAACGGCCTCGGTCCTGTATACCTGATGGAGCATCTCCACCCCCATCGTTCAGCCCGGACACTGAGATCCAGCGCCGAGGGCCTTCTGGCGGTTCCCTCATTGCGAGAAGTGAGGCTACAGGGAACCAGACAGAGGGCCTTCTCGGTAGTGGCGCCCGCCCTGTGGAACGCCCTCCCATCAGATGTCAAAGAGATAAATAATTACCTGACATTCAGAAGACATCTTAAGGCAGCCCTGTTCAGGGAAGTTTTTAATATGTAACGCTGTACTGTTTTTAACACTGATTGGGAGCCGCCCAGAGTGGCTGGGGAAACTCAGCCAGATGGGCGGGGTATAAATAATAAATTATTATTATTATTATTATTATTATTATTATTATTATTATTATTATTATTATTATTATTATGTTCCTGGACCTCTGGTTACTCCGCTCAGACATCTGTTTTCGCAGTTATTTGTTCTAGTGCTGAACGGACAGCTCCAGATAACCTCTGGACCTCTCTATGCTTCCCCAAGTTTCTTCCCCTGACCCACTAATTCCTGCTAATTTTGGGTTTTTGTCATTCCAGGTTACCAGAATCACATTTATTCCTATTGTTGAACGAGAGCTTGTTGTGAAACAGCAATGTCACTTTCTTTTGACATGACACACCTGTGGGGGGAATGACCCTAATATAAGCCAGCCACCATCTATCACAGGTTTTCAGCTGCTCCATTTGCTGCATGGGTAGTCTACCACTATATAGGTTAAGAGTTTGTGTCTTTTAACTATGATGAGCACCTGGCTTCTCTGGCTACCACATCGGAACACTGTGTGTTTATTGTGCAGGAACATAGTTTTCTCAGATTTGCAGCCAAGTCCAACGAGTGCCTGAAAAGAGCTGCTATTGCACCACCACTCATACAAGTGCAACTATATAGAATTATATAATGTTGCATTTGCTACTTCTGAGCCCATGCACTTTTTGCCATTGGCTAAGCTGCTGTGATGTCACAGAATGCTCACCAACATTTTAACTACTTAGATGGATCTGTTGTGGCTTAGGGTGAGTCACAGAGCTGAGGAACCCCTGAGGCAAAAGTGGTGGCGGGGGTTGATTTTCACATTGCTTTGAATGGACCAATTTTAGCTCAAATAGAGCTTTATTTCCTCTGCATCATAGCTCAAATTACTGGCACTGGTTGGAATACAATGAGAGAGGAGTCCTGCCAGTACAGGAACTACAGCAGTTCAGAATAGACATGAATGGTCCAGAGTGTCAAAAAGATGGATGCCCACGGAACTTCCCCAAATGTTACTGAAAGCAATAGGAAAAGGAGCAGCCAGCTTCCCGATAATCTGCTCATTTCTAATGCCAACCACATGGAGGCAGCAAAACACACATTTCCATATTTTACAGAGAGGTAACGAGGCAAGAGGGATTACGTTAGAGCCTGATTCAAGCAGTATTTTAATAGCAGAGGAAAGTAAAATCGTTTGGAACTGACTGGATGTTGGCTTCAAGTCAAACACTTGTGCTGCTGTTAAAGATGGGGGAGGTCTGGAAAACTCTGACCTGCCGTGGAGACAGACACATCCTTCCAATATTCCCGCAGGTTAGTCAAGTAACACGAACCTACCTGCATTTCGAAAAATGTGTGTGTGTGTGTGTGTGTGTGTGTGTGTGTGTGTGTGTGGAATGCACACCTGTGGTTTCTCTGCTAGGCAACTGAGAACCTGCAATTACATCAAGTGTTCTCTTTCCCCCTCATCCATAACTGCCCTCCCATTCTTTTTCTTTTTCTAAAATAAACCACCACCAGAACATAGGAGAGATATAATGGGGTCGTACTTCCCCCTGAAAGATCGGATTGTTAATCTGGGGGGGCTCTTGGGCTGGTAAGGCAGCTACAACTGTTTCTGTACCAGGATTGCATTTACCTCTGTCATCCATACACTGGTGACTTCCAGGACAGATTATTGCAGTTTGCTGCTGCTGGTGGTGGTGGTGGGAGTAATGCCCTTGAGATTGATCTGGAAGTTGCAGTTGGTGCAAAATGGGGTGGTTTGACTGCTCACTGGGGCAGGATATTGCCAACACATAACCCCACTGTTGAAAGAATGCAGTGAACCACTGGGCTAAGTTGAATGTGCTGGTTTTGGCGTATAAAGCTCTATAGAATAAGGAGAAGGAGAAGGAGAAGAAGGAGGAGGAGGAGGAGGAGGAGGAGGAGGAGGAGGAGGAGGAGTTTGGATTTGATATCCCGCTTTATCACTACCCTAAGGAGTTTCAAAGCAGCTCACAATCTCCTTTCCCTTCCTCCCCCACAACAATTCTGTGAGGTGAGTGGGGCTGAGAGACTTCAGAAAAGTGTGACTGGCCCAAGGTCGCCCAGCAGCTGCATGTGGAGGAGCGGAGACGCAAACCCGGTTCCCCAGATTACGAGTCCACTGCTCCGAACCACTACACCACACTGGCTCTCACACTGGCTCCCAAACTATACCGCTTGGGAACAGGAAGATCATCTCACCCCTTATACACCCAGTCAATCAATGTGCTCTGCAGGTGAGAACCGTTTGCAGACACCATCTTATCAGGAGGTCCATTCCTCATAATATCGGAATGGGATATTTTGGATTGTGTCCCTACCTTTCAGAACATCCTCCCTTTGAATACTGGGCAGGCACAGTCTCAGTTGCCTTTTTGGCACCCACTGAAGACCTTCCTCTTTCAAAAAGCCCCTTTAAACTGAGATCTTTCCAGTCTGCATCTGCGTTGGAATTATTGGAAAGGTCTTGTTATTTTTGGTTCTCTGGTTGCTGCCCAACTCCTTTGGGAGGAAGAACAGGGTATATACATTTAACAAAAGAGCAAACGAAATCATGCATTGGAAGAGAGACTGATGCAGCATCCCGACTCAAGATTTCACTTGACGCCACCCAAGTGGGGCAGCGGAATAGAATCTCAACAAGTTGTGAAAAGGGTTGCTCTGAACCTTTTGCGCATGAACAGCTGTTGACTCCAAGCCTGTGGAAGGCAGAGAGGCTCACCTGTGCAGAGGTAGCAGTTTCATTTGTTTGATGCAGGATGCAGCCTTACATCACATCAGGCACACTTTTGTACTGTCTAGTCTCACTGGCCATGACACTCTGGTCTCAGGGAGGGATGCAATCTTTACCTGTTTATCAAGGATTCGTCCTGATTTGCTTGTACAAACCTTAGGCAGAGGTTAGGTTATACTGGGCCTTTATTGAGCATTCATTCTGATATCTTTGCAGGGTGGTTATAAAACAACATGCATTTCTAAAAATGCGGCTCCCTTCTACGATTGGATTGAAGATTCAGACAAACTCGCAACATATGAACAACTTGCATATAAACGCAGACTTGCTGTGGACAAATTCAATGATATTTGGAATCCATTCTTACAAATGCTGTAATAGGTTAAGATCTGGTGAACTACAATAACAACCTTGTAAAGGATACAGTTTTGGGTCCCCCCCCCCTTTATTTTCCCTTTTGCACAGGTTCTGTTTCTCTTTTTTATTTACGCCTCACATTGTTTAGTGCACATATAATTATGTACTTTTTGAACTTTGAATAAAGATGTTTAAAATCTAACAACAACAACTTGCATTTCTCCTGATTTTTCTTTGGGGTGTTTGATTAGTTCCTTGTTAATCACAAAATCATAAAATTGTAGAGTTGGAAAGGGACCACGAGGGTCATCTAGTCCAACCCCCTGGAATGGAGGAATCTTTCCCCCAGTATTGGACTCATTCACCCCACACTATTCATTTCCCTATTACTTTCCAAACTGCAAAAGTCCTGATTCTTTTCTTTGTTTTGTTAAGGTGGATTTAGTGTATCAGGAAGACAGAGAGACCTTTAATCTACTTTAGTTGTGCAAACTTCAGTTTCCAGTCTGTGCATGAAACCCTCCTGCATAATACTGGCAAGTCTGGAGACACCAGGCTTTTTTCAGCATAATTTCCCCATCTATAAAATGGGTATTAGAGTGATCACGCTGTGTTGTCATGAGAAACACTACTAAACCTTAGGTTACGTAAATACAATCCTGGTAACAACACACACAACTTAACAGGCTGTTTTTCACTATGTGACTTCTATTTCAAACACAATTCAACATATAATATCTCACAAAGTGTAATTCTATAGACCAACACATCATTCAAACAGAACATATCAAGAGAAAGTCCAATAGATGGCCAGGAGATAAAGTCCATTCAGTTCCTAAATTGGCATATTGGCAATAACCACAATATGATATGCTTATCTTATGATGTTCCACGTATCACTGCTTTGACAATTCTAACGTTCCTTGTATGTAGATATAGGATCAGATGGAAAACTTGAAGGTATGTCATGAGGGCAGACTCAGTCAATATACTAAAGGCAGTTCTTTTAAGTGCATGGGTGTTAGTAATTAAATCTATGTAGATCATGTAGATTATATTGATTTGCATGCATCTGTTTTGGCACATAAATTTTCCAACAGCCATGGTATAAAAGCTTTGCCTCCAAGCCCAGGAAATACTGCTTCATCACCTTCTGTTCACTGACATTTTGCCAGGCATTGCCCATGCCCTTTCAATTCTACTTTTGCAGCCTTTGGACTAGAAACTAGATTCCTTTTGAATATTATAGACAAAACTGACACTGTCAGCATCCTGCGTTGTGCACGTCATGCCAGCTTCTGCACGTATACAGAGAGTGCAGTTAAATACTCAAAATGATCTTTAAAAGGGCAGCCAAATTTAAATTAGCACAGGTTGAATCCACATTGGACAATGTCCATTTTTTTTGGTAAAATAATAGCATATTGTGTTTGAGAGGCTGTTGTGATTTGGATGCCAATTCTTAGAATGTAAATCCTTTGATAGCGATCTGACTTTTAGAAGACATCTGAAGGCAGCCCTGTTTAGGGAAGCGTTTAATATTTGATGAATTATTGTATTTTAATATTTTGCTGGAAGCTGCCCAGAGTGGCTGGGGAAACCCAGCCAGATGGGCGGGGTATAAATAAAAATTATATATATCTATTATTTAGACAAATCACTACAGGGATAGCTCCCTTTGAGAAACGGGTATGTTTAAGCCATGGCTGAAATCCAGTAGATGTAGGTGCTTTTAAACCCTTTGAAACCTATATCCCTGTTATTCATTTGTGATAATTATAAAGATCCTTTTGATATTTTCTCTACTTGGCTGGTGACATCTAGCCATCATAAACTGTTTTAACCTGGTCAATTTGGTGGTAAATTTATCATTTCAGTTGCTCACTAGCTGCTTTGACTGAAGCAGTGATAAGGCCCCTTCTTAAAAAAAAGAAGAAGACCCCCATTTATCTTGGTATCTAACTTATCATTAAGAGGCACGGGGTTCAAGAAAGTGGTTAGCAGAACAACTCTTTAGGTTGGAATAATAATAATAATAATAATAATAATAATAATAATAATAATAATAATAATTTAGTATTATTTATACCCCCGCCCCTCTGGCTGAGTTTCCCCAGCCACTCTGGGCGGCTTCCAATCAAGTATTAAAAACAATACAGCATTAGATATTAAAAACTTCCCTAAACAGGGCCGCCTTCAGATGTCTTCTAAAAGTCAGATAGTTGTTTCTTTCCTTGCCATCCAAAGGGAGGGCACCACTACTGAGAAGGCCCTCTGTCTGGTTCCCTGTAACCTCACTTCTCACAGCGAGGGAACCGCCAGAAGCCCCTCAGCGCTGTGTCTCAGTGTCCGGGCTAAATGATGAGGGTGGAGATGCTCCTTCAGGTATACAGGACTGAGGCCGTTTAGGGCTTTAAAGGATTTAATTAACCAGCTGCAATTGTGGAAGCCAGTGCAATGACTCCTGCTAGCACAATGAGGCATCCCCCCCTGTCTTCTCCCCACGTGCACCTCTCTCAAATCTGCTGGGTGGGGGGTCAGGAGAAGCATGCAGGTGGGGGTGGGGAGCAGTGGAGATTGTTCCATAGGGCAAGCAATAATGCTTGTGCTGGCAGAATGATAAGAAGAGCACAGCATCGACTTCCATCCTACGCCCCCTAGGATGAGGGATTTCTCTGAGGTCCTTTTCTTGAACACACGAACTCTGCATACCAAGAACAAACTTAGCTGGTCTCTAAGGTGCTACTGGACAATTTTTTAAAAATATATTTCTACTGCGTCAGACCAACACGGCTACCTACCTGAATCTGCAAGCCACTCTCCACCATCCCACACCCATGCTCAGCTCCCAACCTTCCCCATATCCTGTGGGGGAAAGGTTGGTGGTGGTGGTTGTACTCAATATGGTCTTGAACATGAGTGGCTGCTAAGAGGAACTCCACTTCCTTAAAATGTACTTTTTGGGGAGAAAATTAAAGTGGGAGGGGAGTATTGCCATGGCTACCACGGCAGTGGTAAGCTTCCCTGGAATAACACCCAGTTCCAGCTCCTCTGCCTTGCCCAAATTTCACTCTTCATTTCAAGCCAAATGCTCTTAAAGGTGAACTGTTGGCTTAGACATTGGTTTGTTTTCCATCTATGCAAGGCCTTTAAGAGAGGCCATTGGGGTCACAGAGGACAGTGACTGTGGCGTTTGCCCGTTCTTTTTAAAATGTCTGTACAGGGGGAGAGAAAGAGTTAATAGGTAGACCAATAGAAAAGCCAGAGGCGGAGCCTACCTGTTTATAAAAGGGCTTAGCCCGAGGTTTGGGTTGGTTGGTTGGTTGGGAAAGGCAGTTGGGAAAGCAGTTGGCAGACAGTTGGAATTAGAGAGACAGTGCAGTTGGGTCTTGTGTGAGGGGAGGTAGAAGAGTTAGAGACAGGATAAAATAAGACTAAGAAGGTAAAGAGTAACAAGATTTTGAAGGCAGTTTAAGTTTATTTGTGTTTGCAATAAACTACACTCTTCTTTGTTAACTTAAGAACCTGACTGAGACTAAGTGATTTACTGGCGAGAACCTGATTGGTGGCAGAGGATTAGTGGTGTACAGGTCAATAGTCTGTAAGACGCCTGGGGGCTCCGTACGAACACCACAGTGACGGACCTGAATATGTGCATGCGGTGGGTGACTGTGTGAGTGAAGGTGACTTGCCATTGGCCTTGGCAATTTCAGATCAAACTTATGAAAGGTGAATAAACCTATGTTCCATTGAGACAAGAGAGAAGCCGAGTCTGGAGCAGATAGGAAAGAGAAAGGCTTTTTCTAGACACAATCGCTCTCCCTGTGAGAATTAAGTCTATCACTTGGGAACACTTTGGGAGTTGACCTTGCTTCTAGATGAAGACTTTTGGCTAGCTTTGGCTAGTGCACTGGCTGTGACTTCTATTGGAAGACAGAAGCAAAGAAAATTGACTGCTGTAATCAGGGCTTCTTTTCAGCTGGTACTCAGTTCTGGCACCTCTCAGGTGGGCACCTTTGCCATTTTAAAAGAATGAGGGAGGTGTTCATGGTGAGTTCCGGCATCTCTTTTTCTAGAAAAATGCACTTTGTGTGGGATCATCCATGAAGCTGGTTCAGAAACTTGTGCTAACACAAGAATGCTGCTGCCTGATTTGTTGACATATTCTTCTAAATAAAAACAACTTTATTGGGTACCAGATTGAGTTTCCAAGATCAGTTGAAGGTCTAACCCATGAAGCCCTAGAATGAGGTGAGAAACCTCAGGCCTGGTGACCAAATGTGCCCCTATGGGCCTGTCTATATGTAGAGCAGATATGTGGAACCTATTGTCCTCCAATGTCCTTCTCATCATCCCTGGCTAGGACTGATAAGAGTTGAAGTCCTACAACATCTGAAGGGCAGATTTCCCACTTCTGGTGGGGACAATAATAGTGAATTAGATGGACTAATGATCTGACTATGTATAAGGCAACTTCCCATGTTCCTGTTTTTCATCTGCTAATGTTAACAGTGTATGCAAATAACAATAAAAAGGACATATTAGTTCCAGTGTCTTGTGCATGTATTCCTACATGCAGATACACCCAGGGTAATATAAAAATGAGAGCACTCTAAACGTACAGTGCACAATGGAATATGCTGAGTAGTTTTTCCATTGTCCAGAGTAATTCAAGTTGGCATGAAGGAATTTATTAAGCAAATGCAGGCAGGCAGCTCAAAGCAAACACACAAGCATTGTAGGTGGCAAATTGACAAAAGTTCAGGCCGGCAAAACAAAGCCGATATATTCAACTCTTGCGCTTTGACTTATTAGAAACGACATAACTTAAAACACTGTCTGGAAAAAGGCTTGTAACTGATACCAACCTCGCTGCATTGGGATTATCTTCAAGTGATCTTGAAAACTAAATAATTTTTTTTATTATGAAAAAAAATACATATAAAGAGTCTCTCCAGAAAGAAAATAGCACGAGCGTGTGCAACTTGGTATCCCCAGAGGAAGGATTAAAGCTTAAAACATGGGAAAGAAGAAGTCCAGCCGGAATAATATGCCGCAGTCATCTGCTCAGATTGCTAGCGCTGGGAAAATGTTTGAAGCTGATTTCAAATAGGGATGCCATAGATGGTAAAACAGCTGCCAGATCACTGAGACCTACGGGAGGCAGCTGTCAAACTGTAGCAAGCTCTTCAGCCTTCCAGTTGATGGCTAGACATTACCACATCACTCAGCAGAGTTTCCTGTCCAATATTAAGCACAGCACACACACATACACCCCACTACCTGAAGGTGGGATTTAAAGCAGAAAGCCAGATTTCCATCAGAGATATTAGAGTTTCATATTTTGCACCATCCGTGGTCTCCTTAGATGTCCCTAAGCAAATATGTCTCTCAAGCTAAGCTTCCCATCAGGAAAATGGGAATAATGATGACTACATGGTTGTTTTCAGGATGAGATGGTATTGATTATAAAGCACTTTACATATTTTCCCCCTTCAGTAATTTTTATTAAGTTTATAGGAGAAAACAAAACAAAAAATAAATAGAGCTATCACAACAAAGTACATGAGTACCACGTAATTCTGGAACGGATAATGAAATGCATAGCAAATAATCCATAGCGTTGAGATTTACAATTTTGTCATCCATTACAGAGGCACCTTGCATTCTGGAAAAACAATGAATGAATACTTGAAAAGCAATGTATACACGGCAAGCCATAATAACTCTATGGGAAGCATCCTTTGATTTGTGTGTGTTTGGTAGGCAGTTGCATTCTTGTAGGCCGTGCTTTGTACAAATCACATTTCGTTCTTACAGAAGGAAGGTGGTTTAACTTAAAAAGAGAGGAAGTGATGGGTTCATGAAAGGCAATAGCTTTCACCAGTGCAACTGTTGTGAAGCTTCTCACGTTGCCAGATATTTCCAAAATATCCCAATGATCTATAATTACAAATAATTGATCTGCATTATGCTTAACATCTGGGATGGAGAGCCTTTGACTTGCCAGATGTTGTTAGAGTCTGGCTCCCATCAACCCAACCCAGCAGGGCTAATAGTCAGGAATGATTGGGATTATAGTTCAGTACCACATAAGGATCACAAGCTCCCCAACACCACTTTACATAGTAACATAACAAGGAAACCTTGCCAGAGACCCTTGCAATCTGCATTTCAACAAAGAGGGCGAGACAATAGGAATGATGCTATTGATAGTATTTAATTGTGGGTCTCAGGACTGCACAGGGTGTGTTTTTCTTTCAACCTATTATTTCAATGACTATACAAAAGCCACAAAATTCAATCTGTTTTCATTGGTACAAAATTCCATTCCCGTAAGGTTTTGTCGCCACCCACTTCCAATCAGGTAGGTTTGTGTGATCTCAGCAGAGGAGATGGAATCATTCGGGGCGGGGGAGATCATTTAAAAATGTGACTGTGCAATAGTCATGGAAAATATGTGCTGTTTGCACCCTGTCCATGTGGCATGCAATTATAATGGCTTCCCAGGACTTTGGGCCTAAAAATATATTCTCCATGACAGGAGCAGATAGCTAAATTTAGAACCTCACCAAGCTTCTGTTGATTCACCTCTGACCTGCAGTCCTTATTTAGCTGGACCTGGTATAGTAAGGTCTAAGGAAAACAGTTGCCCTTTCCTGCAGCTCCCATAACTTTAGACTACGTTCAGAGAAATATTTACCATTCATCCCTGAACTTGTAACATTGTGCTCTTTAAGTGTGGTTGTGTTTTAAAGAGTTATACTGTATTATAGGCTTGGGTAGGAGATAATGTTAATACTGGATAGCATATCAGAGGATGTTTTTAATGTTTTAAGAGCCAATTCACTTAACTGGTTTGCTCCTTGTTACTTTATTCTAGTATTCTTATTTTATTGTTGTTAGCCGCCCTGAGCCCGGCTTCGGCTGGGGAGGGCGGGATATAAATAAATAATTATTATTATTATTATTATTATTATTATTATTATTATTATTATTATTGCCATGAAACAGTCACCTAAATTGAAATCAAATGAGAATGTGAGGCTTCCTCCACAGGCTTAATCATCCAAAGAGTTTTGATCGAACCCCAAAGAGTTTGAATAAAGTCTTGCAGACATGTCTGTGCATGTCTGGATTCTGCCTAAAGGTTACCCAGGAAAAAAATGTGTATTTTCACTTTCTTAATCTTGGGCTATGTCCCCCCCCCCTGAATTATGCCTGTGGTGAAGGAATTGTGTCAGACAAAACTCTTAGGATAATTTCACAATAGACAAAACTTTAGCAAATCATTACTAAGATCAAGGAGCTATACACTGCCTGTGGAAGCTGGGTCCAGATAAATTGCTGTCAATAAACAGGCTGTAGCAATAATATTCTAATGATGGTAAAAATGTCCATTCAACAAATAAGTTGGGTGAATGGCATTGCTTGCTAACAGTTTTCAATGCATTTCCTGAAATCAGCAGCTAAGTATATGTTGCCCTAAGCACTAAGAACAACTACAGTTGAAATCTTGTTAAAGGTGAGAATTTGCATATTTCCTTTTGTCTGCACAATAGACTACAGTCTACAACCTCAGCTGTCTTTGATGTAGGCTTAACATGCAAATCAGAACCTTTAAAAAATGTTATTAACGAATTTGGTAAAATGATAAATTTAATCAAAAAGATTTCCCCCCCCCTGTACTTACAAGGCAAATTCATGTGCAACATACATTTGGATTCTCTTACAGAACTGTTAGATTGCCATCAAACGAGACAAAGCATCTTTCCTTCCCTGTAAGGGAATGCTTGGCTTACTTAACAGGATACAATGTCCTGTTGGAATCATAGCAAATGTTTGGCTCTGGCTTAATTCCAAGTCGGGCCCATGGGACATTTGACGTAAATGCCTGCCTTGCAAAGGATATACAGAACAACAGTCTCTGGAAGTTCTGCAGCCACCCAATAGTCAAAGCCTGATCGTTCTGTTTGTTTGGGCATTATATTCTAGCCCAGGCATAGGCAAACTTGGCCCTACAGCTGTTTTGGGACTATAGCTCCCATCATCCCTGACCACTGGTCCTGTTAGCTAGGGGCCATGGGAGTTGTAGTCCCAAAACATCTGGAGGGCTGAGTTTGCCTATGCCTGTTCTAGCCCAGAGGTAGCCAACCAAATGCCTTTCAAATTGTGTTGGACTCCAACTCCCATCAGACCCAGCCAGCTTGGCCGGTGGTCAGGAATGATGGAAGCTAAATGTCCAGCAACATCTAGAGGGGGCAATTTGGTATCCCTTTTCCTGGCTGTTCACGGAAGCTTATTATTATAACATTCATTTATACACTGAAAACATGAGAAACTGCATCATGAGAAGTCACGCAACTGAAAGGAACAACAGGAAAATGAGACTGCAGATATGAATGGGACTGATTCCCCCTCTGGGGCATTTTCCATGTGGGAACTGTAAGTTCTGTAAAATGGACCCATAAAGCAACTGAATCTGACAATGCAGTTAATAACTGGGAGGTGATGGAGTAACAGGTCTGCAAGGATTTCATGTAGGGTTGGCATATTCCCCAAAGTGAAAATCCGGGCAAAGTTCTTAAGCTTTCCCTTTCCCTCTTCCTAAGTCTTTGGACTGTATTTGGATTTTTGCAGAATTTTTCTTAAAAAACAGTCCTAGTTGCCATAAAGGTAAAGGTACCCCTGACCGTTAAGTCCAGTTGCCACACATCCGGGTTTTTTCCGGGAATTTTGCCGATTCGGAAAAATTATTTCGAACACCATTTGGACAGTCCGATTCCCGGACGTATGGCAGTCCTATTTCATGACAAGTAGTGCAACCTCTTTGACTTGTGCCATTAAATGTCTTTATAATAAAACTAAATATAGGAGACCAAAATAGGGGTTTGCAACATGTTGGCTTGATGTACAGTGGTACCTCGCAAGACGAATGCCTCGCAAGACAAAAAACTCGCTAGACGAAAGGGTTTTTTGTTTTTTGAGCTGCTTCGCAAGACGATTTTCCCTATGGGCTTGCTTCGCAAGACGGAAATGTCTTGCAAGTTTGTTTCCTTTTTCTTAACACCGTTAATACAGTTGTGACTTGACTTCGAGGAGCAACTCATAGAACGCGGTGTGGTAGCCTTTTTTGAGGTTTTTAAAGACTTTGGTGATTTTTGAAGCTTTTCCAAAACTTTCCCGACACCGTGCTTCGCAAGACGAAAAAAATCGCAAGACGACAAAACTCACGGAACGAATTAATTTCGTCTTGCGAGGCACCATTGTATTCTGTTGTGTCAAAGATTTGAGGTAGCTGAAAAATCTGATGCGGAAAGAGGGTTAATGCTAGAGCAAGGCTGGGGAAGCTGTAGCATGTGGGTCAGTTTTGGCCTACCAGGGGTTTGAATTTGGCCTGGAAGGCCATTTTCCCCAAGGCACACCCACCTGTCAATCAGCTGGTGGCACTGATAGGCAGGTGACACCCACTAGTGAGAGACAGGGTTCAATTCTGCATTGATTGCATGCCTTGTTTTCCCACAGGAACCTGGTGTGTTTAGCAGGATTTAAAATGCCTTTAGTAAGTGGTAGAAACACACACACACACACACACACACACACACACGGCAAGGGACCTAGTATAAGCTAGCAGTAGTGTATTTCAAAACGGTTTTAGAAAACGTTTTCTTGTATAATTAAGGAGAATGTACCTGCTGACCTTTATTTCTTTAGAAAAGTTTAAGTCCAGAAATAGGAACAAGGAGGTGGAATTCAGTTTGCATTACAATTTACCTAATCTACACTTTCCAAAACAACACAAGAACCAAAACACTGCCATCCTTTGAAAGTCAATAATAATAATAATAATAATAATAATAATAATAATAATAATAATAATAATACTTTGAATTTTGCAACGCAGTTTTCCAGCCAAGGAGTGTGTATAGTATGCATATGTTGGGGCACAGTGTCCATAAAAATTTGTATTAGTGAGCACGATGCTCAAATGCTCAAATCTGGAAATTGCTTTGCAAAAGGGTGCATGTTAGGAAAATATATATATATAAACATGCATCTATTAGAAGATATTCACACTACAATGCTGATGTATTTTCACGAGGACTTAAAGAGGTTTCACAGACCAATGAGTAATGTGGAGAACTTAAGATTGAGAAGTTGAGAAACCAAGAGAATCCAAAATCGACATTTTTGCCCTTCTCTTTCCACAAATTGAATCAAGTTACTTCTAAGCCTGAGTTCTAGATTCAGGTAGGTAGCCGTGTTGGTCTGACACAGTAAAAAAATATATAAAAATAAAATAAAAAATTCCAGTGGCACCTTAGAGACCAACTAAGTTTGTTCTTGGTATGAGCTTTCTCTAAGGTGCCACTGGACAATTTTTTTATATGTTTCTAAGCATGAGTTTTGAGGAGGCTAAGTCTGGAGATGATGTCCAAATTATCAAAAAAAGCAGGAGTATCTGTCTCACTTCCCACACAGAGCACCTTGAAAACCCCCCACCACACAAAGCATAGTGTCAGGTTTTCGTTCATGTTAAATTACTCTTAATTGTATTTGCCAGAAAATAAAAAGGTAAAAAGGTAAAGGACCCCTGGACCATTTAGTCCTGTCAAATGTGACTATGGGGTTGTGGTGCTCATTTCGCTTTCAGGCTAAGGGAGCCGGCATTTGTCCACAGACAGCTTTCTGGGTCATGTGGCCAGCATGACTAAACCACTTCTGGTGCAATGAGACACCGTGACAGAAACCAGAGGGCATGGAAACACCGTTTACCTTCCCGCCACAGTGGTACCTATTTATCGACTTGTGCTGGTGTGCTTTTGAATGGCTAGGTTGGCAGGAGCTGGGACAGAGCAACGGGAGCTCACTCCGTGTCGGGGATTTGAACTGCCGACCTTCTGATCAGCAAGCCCAAGCGGCTCAGTGACCACAGCACTACCCGCGTCCTAGAAAATATAGTAATCTAATCATTACGAAAAAGCAAAGCATTTCCAATATAGCATTCTATCCGAGAGGCAGGGCACCGTGGGGTTGACTGGTGTGAGGAAGTCTGTGTGCAAGACTTCTGAGCCTAATCTTGGATATGAAAATGGGTGGACAGGGAAGCATGGCCTTCCCACGAAGCAGCCTCAAATGCAGCTTTCACTGTGAACCCGTCTTTAAATCTGGCCTTGCTGAAGTCTCTCTTTGTTCATCTGCAAGCACCTGCTTCCAGATCTCATTTCCTCTTCTGGAGTTACTCCACTCCCAGACACCTGTTCAAGATGCTACCATATTGACCCCCTATGGACATTCTGGTCTTATTTTAGTCTTCTTCCACCTCTGCTTGTGTTGTTAAAAGCCCCCCTCCCCTCTTCCAGCAAAGCTGAGACATATTTTTAGATGCATGTCACCTTGTTTTCCCCGCCATCACCTCTTGACCTATGAGATCTGGAAATAAGCTCCAATTTCCATCTAGCTGAGAAAGTTGCATCTTCCTTCCTTCCTGCTGCCGTGAAAAGCTGTGCATTGAGCTGAATGAAGAACAATTTTATGCATCACTTCGGCTTTTGATCTTGGATTATAAATGAAGGAAGCTTCTTTTTCTCATTTCACCATCTCCCCCTCCCTTCGTTGCTTGGATGTTTCCTCTGTTTGGGCATTTCTCATGAAAGGGTAGCCTATTGTGCTGAGATGTTCATGAAAACTCACAGGGCTCAGAGCATGGAAACTGGCCTCCACAATTTCATGCTATTTTTTATTGACCAGTACTGACTGAGAAGTTGCCCCCAGGATTATTTCCTTCTTAGTACAGACCTGAAGCAGATAGTCTTTCAAACCACAATCAAGGCCAAGCTGTGCTTCTGTTCAGACTATGTGGGTGGCAGGTTGTAATGGTTAGGCTGAATTGAATGTACAGGCCTACCTTGGTTGTCGAACTTAATTGATTCCATCTGACTCCCGAAATGGTTCGAAAACCAAGGCACGGCTTCCGATTGACTGCGGGGCTTCCGATTGACTGCAGGAGCTACCACTCCTGAAGCGGGAGGTCCGCACTGTAGAAGTACGTTTCCAAGCACAATTCAAAGTGATGGTGCTGATATTGAAAGCCCTAAATGGTCTCAGCCCGGTATACCTGAAGGAGCGTATCCACCCCCATCATTCAGCCCAGACAATGAGGTCCACTTCTGAGGGTCTTCTGGCAGTTCCCTCACTGCAAGAAGTGAGGCTGCAGGGAACCAGGCAGAGGGCCTTTTTGGTAGTGACACCCTCTCTGTGGAACGGCCTCCCAGCAGATGTCAAGGAAATAAACAACTATCTGACTTTTAGAAGACATAGGAAGGCAGCCCTGCATGAGAAAGTTTTTAATGTCTGATGTTTTATTATGTTTTATATGTGCTGGAAGCTGCCCAGAGTGGCTGGGGAAACCCAGCCAGATGGGTGGGATATAAACAATAAAACTATTATTATTATTATTATTATTATTATTATTATTATTATTATTACACCCCACACACATGCACAGCCCAAGACGGATTTGGATTGCAGCCTGAGACAGGGATTCCATATCAGTGACCACCTTTTCAATTATTCTAGTTATCTTTCCTTTTGTGGACTCACTGTTTGCTGCCGTAAGAGAGATCAAAATAAGCCTTGGCATTTCTGACCTATGTAGAACAGGGTTATAAAGATTGTTGGATGCATAATCATAGTTCTCCAACATTGTGCACATTAATCTTATTGTGTGTTATCTTTCCAGTAAGTTTGCCTCCTCTGGAAAATCCAAAAAGCTGTAACTATTCTACATTGGCTAACCAAACTTATTAGGAGCTTTGAACAGCATGATTGATTGCGGCAGAAAATTGGAGTAATAAGAAACCTCGGAAAGGTCATGGAAAGGCCTCATATGTTTCTCTATTTCTGCTGCTAGCCTGGCTATGTCCGGGGCTCTTAGCTGAAGTCTGCAGGATTAAGAAAAGGATATTTTTGCTCCAGCAATCAGAAGTTTGAGCAGACTAATGTGAAAAAGGAGCCAGTAAGCAACAGAAGCAAAAAAAATTCTTCCTTCAAACACGGTACGTACGAGGTAATGTGGCAATTTAACCTCCAGCCTGCGGGAAATTGCTGGTGCCAAAACAGAGTAGTAATACCGTATGTGAGAGGGTCATGCTTTCATTCAAGATTAAAGGAGAAGCACAAAATGCTATATAGAAAACCAGATATTTGGGTACAGGGAGGGAGAATACACAGGAAACTTTTGTTCCAAATGCAACAGGATCCAGGGACAAGGTATTACTGGACTTAGGCTTTTGCAAGAAACAAGGGAAGAAGAAGAAGAGTTTGGATTTGATATCCCGCCTTTCACTCCCTTTAAGGAGTCTCAAAGCGGCTAACATTCTCCTTTCCCTTCCTCCCCCACAACAAACACTCCGTGAGGTGAGTGAGGCTGAGAAACTTCAAAGAAGTGTAACTGGCCCAAGGTCACCCAGCAGCTGCATGTGGAGGAGCGGGGACGAGAACCCGGTTCACCAGATTACGAGACTACTGCTCTTAACCACTACACCACACTGGAAGCTGCCTTATACTGTCAGACCATGTCCCTGTGGAGATGGCAGTACTGAATCGGTGGCGCATGCCCTGCTGGCTTGCACTCTTTATAAAGACTTGAGGAATGAGATTATCACCCCTCTTTTATTGTTCATTCCGGATCGCCCAACCACTGACACAGTGTCCTTTCTGTTGGCAGATCAAGATGAGCAGGTGACAGCAAAGGTTGCAAGGTTTTTAGCTGGGGCAGTGAGAATAAGATCCACCATTTGACTATTGATACAAAACCCCAATATGTATTTTATATAATTGACTTTTTATTTCTGTTCTTTGTATATCGTATTGTTGTTTTATTGCTATGGTCGATGGCTGATGCAAATAAAGATTGATTATTGATTCATTCATTCATTCATTCATACAGTCAGACCATTAGTCCATGTACCCCAGTATTGGCATCGACGTTGACTGCCAACCTAGCAGTTCGAAAACATGTCAAAGTGCAAGTAGATAAATAGGTACCGCTCTGGTGGGAAGGTAAACGGCGTTTCTGTGCGCTGCTCTGGTTCGCCAGAAGCGGCTTAGTCATGCTGGCCACATGACCTGGAAGCTGTATGCTGGCTCCCTCGGCCAATAAAGCGAGATGAGCGCCGCAGCCCCAGAATCGGTCACGACTGGACCTAAGTGTCAGGGGTCCCTTTACCTTTAAAGGTAAAGGTACCCCTGCTCGTACAGGCCAGTCTTGACAGACTCTAGGGTTGTGCGCTCATCTCACTCAAGAGGCCGAGGGCCAGCGCTGTCCGCAGACACTTCCGGGTCACGTGGCCAGCATGACGAAGCTGCTCTGGCGAGCCAACGCAGCACACGGAAACGCCGTTTACCTTCCCGCTAGTAAGCGGTCCCTATTTATCTACTTGCACCCGGGGGTGCTTTCAAACTGCTAGGTTGGCAGGCGCTGGGACCAAGCAACGGGAGCGCACCCCGCCGCGGGGATTCGAACCGCTGACCATGCGATCAGCAAGTCCTAGGCGCTGAGGTTTTACCCACAGCGCCACCCGCGTCCCCCCCTTTACCTTTACCTTTAAGTAAATATTTGGCTGAGCTAAGGAAGTAAGTTGGCTCAGGAGTATAAGTATTAACAGGCAGGACCAAGACATTTGGCTGCCTGAGGTGAAGGCCAGGAAGGTTTCCTCTCCTTTCCATGTACAAAATCTGACTGAACTAGTAGCTGAATCTTACTTCAACACCGACAATGGGACAATGTATTCGACTGTACACGACTGTACATGATGGCAGCAGGCTAGCTTACAGGGCACAGGAATTTCTTGTATCTCCTGCCCCTAGTATAGGCCAACTGAGGTAGCTACCTCAGTCTGCCTAATGGTAGGATCATCCCTGAGTTTTATAAACCCTTTCTTCCAATGAAAACAACCAAAAACTGAGCCTGGGCTACTCTAATTTATCATCATTGGCAACGGCTCAAATGTAGAAGAGTTCCAACGTTGCAGAAGTGGCAGCGGATCTAGAACGAAGTGTAGAATAGGGAGGCGGATTCCAAATTCTTCCTGTTTGTGTCACTTGCAGGCATTGGATACAGGATGCAGTCTTTATATTTCATTTTATTTTTAAGTTGCTAAGTTTCTAAATAGCCTCAGCGTGCATGAGCCATATTAACCAATGAACTGTTACACCCCCACTTTTCTCATCTTTAGACGTCAGATTGCTTCCTTTTGACACCTCTGAAAGCCCATTATGTACTCTTTTGACATTTCCCTTCCTTTCTCTATTGCCATAAAGTTCTTTGGTTCTTGCATGCTATTTTTACAATTAAAGGGACGCTTTACAAATTCCCTTACAAACCAAATTTTCATAGATTTGTAGAGCTGGAAGGGACCCTGCAGGAATATGCAACTGTCCCAGACAGGGATCGAACCTGAAACCTTGGTGTTATCAGCACCACACTCAAACCAACTGAGCTATTCAGACCATTGGTCCATCTAGCTCAGAATAACCTTCATTTACTTTCAGCGGCTTCCTGAGGTTTCAGGCAGGAGCCTCTTCCAGCTGAATGTGGAGATGACAGGACTGCATGCAAAACAGATGCCCTTCTACTGAGCGCAGCTGAGACATGATTTCCACCTTGGATCTTGAACACATCTACTCCATGTTCCATCAGTCAATAAGCTGGAGGGGAACTGCTTGAAGTCCTCCTTAGCAGCTTTCTAACCATGGGGTGTGAAGCAGTCATGCTTATATTCTGGCCACAATGTGCGGAGCCTTGCCAGGTTCCTGCAACTACAGGGAAGATGTACAGGGTGGCTTGGGAAAAGGTGGCAAATGCAGGAAGTGAAGCGAGTCTAATGTGCTATTCTGATGGCCTGCTTCTTGCCTGGAAGACAAATGATTGCATTTGTGTTGTTTTTTTTTTGTTCTACCTGCTTACCTACCCAGAATGCTCAGGGGAGGAAGCAATGCCTCCCCTACATGCTTATTAGGAAGATTTGACATGATATAGCCAGTGTTAAGCAATTTCAATGCGACAGACTATTATTATTATTATTATTATTATTATTATTATTATTATTATTATTACAGTGGTACCTCGGGTTACAGACGCTTCAGGTTACAGACTCCACTAACCCAGAAATAGTACCTTGGTTCAAGAACTTTTCTACAGGATGAGAAGAGAAATCGCGCAGCGGCAGCGGGAGGCTCCATTAGCTAAAGCGGTACCTCAGGTTAAGAACAGTTTCAGGTTAAGAACGGACCTCCAGAACGAATGATGTTCTTAACCCGAGGTACCACTGTATTGTTATTAGTATTACAAGTAACATTTTATTAGAAGAATTTCATTTATAAAAAGATAGAGAGCAAAAATAAATAAACAAGTGAGAGAATGAAAAAAAAAAGATTGTTACATTACCATACATTAATACACAGATGTGCATATTCCTATTATCCTAATGCACATATAATTGTCAATGACCTAATAAACTCTGTGCAAACTCATTCCAAATATCATTGTATTTATCCAAAGAAAGTCTGCATCTATAAGCTGTCTGTTCATATGTTTCAGTGGGAGAAACTTAAGCACATAGGTAATTCTGACATAATGAATCGAGCTTCGTTGTGGCTGGACCATGCCCATACATTAAAAAGAAGCATTCTGCTACAATGTACATAGGTTTTCATTTGCTTGTGTTTCTTTCCTCCTTTCACAAGCCCTATGTGAACAAAAGCCAGGAACGACAACAACACCACTGGCGTACTGTGTATGTTGTTGACTGTGTAAAGTACGATGGGAACTATGCACCCGAGAGCAATATTTCTTCGTGATCCAAAACAAACAATAAATGTGTCTGAACATTCTGCGTCACATGTCAAGCCGGGGCTTCTTGATCCAGAAGGCAAACCCGAAGCAGATTCTTGACCATCTTTTTAAAGTGTGTGTAGGAAATAAAGGGCTGGGCGGAAATTCTTGCGATGGGTGAGAAGGAAGCGAGAGATGTTAAAAAAGACACGATGTAGTTTTCCGCTGGGCATCCTCCCCCCTCCCCCCCGTTTCTCCCGAGGCATGTGTTGTGTTTTCATTGCCATAAACCTGTAACAAGAGGATGTTGGATATATTTATTTATATTTCCCAAGGAGAGTCCTGTCCTCATTCGACTTTCTAAAGGCTGCCAGATGGCTACGTCTGGCACTTATCCTCTGTGTTTCAAGGTGTATCTGAGAAAGATTCATACAACATTGGGAAGATCGATGCTCTAATCACCCATTTCCCCCACCTGATTTTAAACATTGCAATTCATTATTCATTTCTGAGCTCTCCAAGGTGATATTCCCCACCCATGCACCCATGGTTGAAATTTTGCAATATTCAATTCATGTTTTTTTAAAAAAATGTTTTTTTTTTTTAAAAAGGTATATACGTATATATAGTTGCATGTTGTCTACTTTATGGAATAAAGTGTATAAGATGCCCCCTATTTTGGGGGGCTCAAAATTAAAAAAATGGGGGGAGGAGATTGCCCCCGTGTATAAGACTACCCTCCTTTTTTAACATTATTTTTAAAGTATAAACCCTTGTCTTATACACGAAAAAGTACAGTATTTTAAGGTAAGCCACTTGGGGGACTCTTTTCAGCGCTAAAGGCAACATACAAATACTTTTATCAATCAATAAAAATTATAGCTCCACATTTCAGGAAAACAAACCACATCCATCCTTTCACTGATTCAGCGGTCAACCTTATGCCCCCCTACAGCAGCACATAATAACTTTGTGGAAAGCAAACAAACTGTGAAACCCAACATACAGCACTCCATCCCTGACAATATTAGGTAGATGGCTTACAACAGAATATTAGGAATTATCTATATGAACATCATGCTTTCCAGTCACGCTGAATTTGGGTGTGCCTGAGTGTCAAAATTTGGCATAAAAACCTGAACGGTGTTATGTGAAAATTGGTCAAATAATGAAATATTTTGATGGCCAAGGTGAAAGTGGTAGTATTGAATAGGATGCCTCTATCTCCACCAGATAAATGATGGAGGGTATGGGACCTGTACAGCCCTTGAGATGTTGTTGGACTGCAACTCCTGCCTGGGGCAGATGGGAATTGCAGTCCTACAACGTTGAGAGGACCACAAGTTCCCCCTCCCTGCTTTGTGCTATTTGGGACTGTGTACATTGGCATCAAGCACATCCACTTGTGCTGCTGGCAGAGTGTATGAATCGGGCCCAGGAGAGATTCCCATATAAAAAAGGTAAAGGTAAAGGACGGTTAAGTCCAGTCAAAGGCAACTATGGGGTTGCGGCGCTCATCTCACTTTCAGGCCGAGGGAGCTGACGTTTGTCCACAGACAGCTTTTTGAGTCATGTGGCCAGCATGCCTAAACTACTTCTGGCGCAATGGAACACTGTGAGAGAAACCAGAGTGCACTGAAACGCCATTTACCTTCCCGCCACAATGGTACCTATTTATCTACTTGCACTGATGTGCTTTTGAACTGCTAGGTGGGCAGGAGCTGGGACCGAGCAACGGGAGCTCACCTCGTTGTGGGGATTCAAACTGCCGACCTTCCGGCCAAGAAGCTCAGTGGTTTAGACCACAGCGGCACCGCGTCCTGTACTCCCATGTAACGTCACACTGCAGGGGCCTTTGAATTAAAACACCCTTCACATTATCTCTTTCCAATTCAGCCTCTCGCACAGCAGAAGAGGACGCTGCCCGAGTCACATAACGCAAGTGACCTTAAACAGACAACAGTGACCCCTATTGCGTCGGAGAGTTGCAGCGCAGGTGGGAAGATAACCTTTGACAGGCGCACTGCATTCCCACTTGCCTCCCAGCGGCTGGGTTTTCACACAGAAGCGGCAGGAAGTTGCCCCGGGGCTCTCCGCATGCAAAGGGAGGGGTAGCATTTCTGGGAGAAGCACCTGGTAGGGGAAGCATTTTGCTCAAGGAAGAAAACAGGATCTAACATATAAACAACATCCTCCCTGAACTAGTTCATGAGTCGCTGTTTCCAGAGTTTGTTTTTGAGCTATTATTATTACCAAGGCGAGCCCCTCCTTTCACATCCCTGGTGAGAAGCTCGATTAGATCAAGGGGATGGTAAGAGATGACTCAGGACTCAAAAGAGTCAGCATGGACAGTCTCAAAATCCTTTGTTTGCATTCAGCAACCTTCTGCGCTTGTCCCTGAAAACATTTTTGTTGAAAAGCCAGGAGGTCACTGGGGAATAGGGATGGGTGAATCTGTCCATGTTGATTTGTCTCAGTTTCCAATTTTTCCCACCTTACATTCAGTTATCCATGCTTCCACATCAGTTTGCAGATTTTTTTAAAAAAGCCCACATGAAAATTCACTAGCATTTTAGTGCAAATTTCTCCTAATGCAAGATACGTATTTTTTGGTGTGCAATTTTGCCTAATAAGCACATTTTTGTAAAGCAGTTTCCTCTAATTTCATGCACGTTTATATGTTATTTTCACCAGTATTTACACTGCTATGGAGACTTTATGTCCACTTTATGTATATATGACTTGGCTGGAGAACTAGAGAGCAAAATTGAGAGAAGGGCTAAGATGGCTGTGTTTGAGTTTGCATATTGTTCTGGAAAGTGCAATTTTGTAGGTTTGCTTTAAAATGCCAATTGAATTTCTCCCCCAGCCCTACAGAGGTGAATGAACTTGTGGTAAAGGTGATGATTCATGCCAATGATTTTAAATGCTGTGCAACTTCTCGATGAATCTGGCTGGATGACTGGCTCAGTTTGCAAGCTGTGAATTGATTTGTTGCACTTATTCATTATATATTGACTTCCCCGAGGCCTCTGACAAGACCCTTAGTATCACCCGAAGTCTAATATCCTATTAGTGGGTTGCCTGGGAGATAACGACGCATAGGCTAAGAAACTGAAACAGGCTAAATAAGGGAGATCCGTCCTGCCCTATGTAGTTGTCTGAAATCACAAAGTAGGTAAATCTGGCATCCAACTGCCACCTTGTCCAATTCTGAAGGCTTTCCACTGGCTCCTCATCAGTTCAGTCCAGATGAAAACAGCAAAAAGTCCTGTCTAAAATACCATAAAGTTCGCTTCTGAAGCTGGTTAGGCAAGCTACTTACACATATTTGCAATCAGGATAAAATTGGGACCATCCAGAAATATAGCTAGTTCCAGGGCTGCAGGCAGCCAGACCCTTTGTTTAATGAGTTACTTTGTATTTTGGAGGAGACAATGAATAAATGAATCAACATTGCATAGAATCATAGCATCATAGAAGTGTAGAGTTGGAAGGTACCCTGAGGACCATCTAGTCTGAACCCCTGCAATGCAGGAAAGGTAAAAGGTAAAGGACCCCTGGACGGTTAAGTCCAGTCAAAGGGGACTATGGGGTTGCGGCGCTCATCTCACTTTCAGGCTAAGGGAGCTGACGTTTGTCCACAGTCAGCTTTCCGGGTCAGGTGGCCAGCATGACTAAACCGCTTCTGGTGCAATGGAACACTGTGACAGAAACCGGAGTGTGTGGAAATGCCGTTTACCTTCCTACCATAGTGGTACCTATTTATCTACTTGCCCTGGTGTGCTTTCGAACTGCTAGGTTGGCAGGAGTTGGGACAGAGCAACGGGAGCTCACTCCGTCGTCGGGATTCGAACCGCTGACCTTCTGATCAGCAAGCCCAAGAGACTCAGTGGATTGAACCTGCAACCTGGGCATTATAATGTATAGTTTTGCACGCTAGCGTAATTCACCTTAGTGGGCTCCTGCCTTTATAAAGGTGAGAACTTTACCTGACTATATAGTAACTTGGGTGGGTGCAGTCGTGCAGGATAGAAAACATGCGCAAGACTTCCACACGCAGGTAGCAGTACTCGCAAATGGCATCTCTGCTGGAGTGCTGCCTGGTCAGAGCATACTGGTGCCTGCATGACTCCAGTGGTCTTCATGTTGATTCTGCAAGAAATCCACACCTTTCTAGGGTATGTGTACAATCTTTGTTGAGTGTTTATGAGAGAGGTGGTGGAAAGGAACAGATAATAATTACATAGAACACTAAGTGCATTCCTACCAGAGAGGAAACTACAAGCATGCCATCCGTGTACAAATCTGATTGTCATATGAACATATTTTGTTTATTGTTGCCTTTCCAAATCATGATTGAGAACGTTGCTTCTCATTTTGGTTCAGGAATTTTTTCCCTTCATATCTGGTCTACCCATTCACATCCATGTGAACGGGGAGATGTAACTACCTCATTTGAAGAAAAGGTGGGTCTGGAATACAACGGATGCTGCAACAGGCTTCCTTAAAGTGTCCTGAGAAATAGATAGATTCTTTAAGGAGTTAAAAGAATGAAACACTTTGGCCTGCTGCAGGAAATCCAAAGTCAGAGCTCTTGGGAGGAAACATTAAGTTTATCGTGGGAGAAAAGGAAAGCGAAGTGTTAAAGTTATTAACACGAACAGAGGATACTGGCACATCCTGCAGAAAACTTCCTGTTTAACCTGCAAGTTAGAAAACAACAACTGGGGGAAGGTGAAGCATGGTGATGAAATCTCTGCTTTGCTAATTTCTGGTACAAACATTTATTTATACATGATCAAGTCACTAGTGATCGTAACTCCAAAGCTTCTAGCACACGTAGTTCCTTACAATCATTCCATCCATAGCTGTCAACTTTTCCCTTGTCTTGCGAGGAATCCTATTCGGAATAAGGGAATTTCCCTTAAAAAAAGGGAAACGTTGACAGCTATGCATCAGACCTGCTTGAGCTATACATATGCACTGGGGGAAATGTACATCACACTGTTTTTCATCCATCCTGATTATTCTTGCAATGTTAAGCAGTCTTAAGGGACCCCTAACCCACCTGATCTTGAGCCTATGCCCAATGGGTTTCTGCCAAATAAAATGGCAGTAGTGCTTTCCCGTTTCGATCTCTGTGCTTAATGTTTCGAGGGCAAACAGATCTTAATAATTGTGCAGAAGAGGGGGAAGCAGGCACAGTTTCTCACACAAGGGTGAGACTAGATGTGCCTGCTAAACAGGGGTGGGTGAATCTGTCAATGTCAGTTTCTCTCAGTTTCTCATTTTTCCAATCTTAAAATTCAGCTCTATTCCACACCGGTTTGCGACTTTTAAACAGTCATAAAAATCTACCAGCATTTCTGTGTGTACAGTGGTGCCTCACAAGACGAAATTAATCCGTTCCGCGAGTCTCTTCGTCTTGCGGTTTTTTCGTCTTGCGAAGCACGGCTATTAGCGGCTATTAGCAGCTTAGCAGCTATTAACGGCTTAGCAGCTTAGTGGCTTAGCGGCTATTAACGGCTTAGCGGCTTTAAGAAAAAGGAAACAAACTCGCAAGAACTCGCAAGACGTTTTGTCTTGTGAAGCAAGCCCATAGGGAAATTCGTCTTGCGGAACGACTCAAAAAACGGAAAACTCTTTCGTCTTGCGCATTTTTCGTCTTGCGAGGCATTCGTCTTGCGAGGTACCACTGTACTTATTTTAATTTACACATTTCTGTATGCAATTCTGCCTAACACACACTATTTTGCAATGCAGTTATCCCTAATGTATTGCCTTTTGTATGTTGATTTCCTAAATATATGCAGTTTTATGCAGTCTGGCACACTGTGTTGCAAAATTCAGAGAACTGTGAATTTCAAGGGGATGGCTATGCATTTGTTTGCAGAGTTTTTCAGGAAGTGTTAATTAGATAGATTTGTCTTTAAATGTGAACTGAATCAAATTTCTTCCTCTACCATGGAAATACTGTTTTCTACCTATCTGGGGAAGCCCAGCCAGATGGGCGGGGTATAAATAATAAATCGTTATCATTATCATTATCCTTTGGATCTGATTCCTTCTGGGCCACTATCCTTCTATGAGTTGCTAAATCCCAAGAGGAACAATTCCTCTTTGCTCGGGTCTCTGGGAAAGTGTAGCCCTGTGGGGGAACAGAGGTCCCCTAACAACTCTCAGCATCCTTAAGAAACTACAGCCCCCAGAATTCTTTGCGGGAAGCCACGTGACTGTTTAAAGCGGTATCATCATAGTACTTTCAATGTATGGTGTGAATGTGGCCCTAAACATATGAGTTAAAACTTGCTAATTAGGAAGGGGAAGGAGGACATACACTGAACTGCATTTTAAAAATGCATTTAGCATTAGGTCTAGTTTGGCCCTCTCAAGATTTGACAGCTGGCAAACAGCTTCCTTCCTTTTTTCCACAGCTCAGTTCCCAGCAAAGCACCCTCCTTCTCACCAAGTGTGCAATCTGTGTGGCAATTAGCATCGCTATGCTAAACTGAAGACTTATGGCACACTTTGCAGTTACATAAAATGCCAATTAGCACATAGTGCTCATTGCTCCGCAAGACTGGCTTTCATTAGATCTTACTGGCAGCAAACACTGATCTTAAAATGGCGTCCAACCTCACACAGGCTCCCCAAGTGGTCTGAACATGTTTCATCTTGACGCCTTGATCTTCACTAAAGATGCCATTCAAGTAATGCCACTTGAAATATTGTTTTTTAAATAACGTTTTATTAATTTTCTAACAATAAAAATAGTAACAATATTAAATCAAAACAAAATAAAACAAATTGACTTCCCTTTAGTCCCTTCCTTGGTTCCATTGTTTATCAACATACCACACGCCCATTGTAGAGTTATAAACCATTCAAATTACTCATTGTCCATTCATAGTTAAATTACAAGTAGTCTCAGAACTCTGCTAATTATTAACCGGTGAACATTGCTTCTGTATATATGCAATAAACTCCTCCCAATCTTCTTTAAATTCGTTGTTGTCTCTTCCTCTTAGTTTCATTGTCAATTTTGCCATTTCTGCATATTCCATTAATCTGAGTTGCCAATCTTCTTTAACTGGGACACTTCTTCTTTCAAATGTTGTGCTAATAGTGTTTGTGCGGCTGTAGTTGTGTACATAAATAAGTTCTTTTGTGATTTTGGTAAATCCGCTCCTGTAATACCTAGTAAGAAAGCTTCTGGGTTTTTTTTTTTTAAAAAAACAAAGGTTATTTTAAACATCTTTTCATTTCATTGTAAATCATTTCCCAATATTTCTTTACAATTTTACAATCCCACTTGAAATGTTGTATTGTACCATAGAACATAAGGCTAGGATTTCATGTGCATCTCTATTGGGTGATCCAAGGTTGTCTTCATCATAGTTTTAAATTGTTTTAACTGTTGCGGCTCTTAAGAAATCGCCCCCCACCCAGACCTCAAAACTGCGATTCTTTATGGATGCTCGACCAGGAGAATTCATAGCGTCCCTACGAAGGGACTGCTGTGTTAAAAAGTTTAAAAGTTAATAGGAAAAGGCATGATGTGAAAAAGATTTAGATGTTTGATAAACCATAAAAGGGTAACTAAAACACTGAAGAGTTTGACCAAACTGCGTGAGGCAGTGGAAGACAGAAGTGCCTGGCGTGCTCTGGTCCATGGGGTCACGAAGAGTCGGACACGACTAAATGACTAAACAACAACAAAAAACACTAAAAAGAGTATAATTGCCAAATTGATTTGCATCCTTTTTTTGGAAATTTAGAATTGTTCATATTTTCTATTATCTAGTTTTATCTTTTCCTTTGGCTTTACTATTAAAAAATGTTTTACTATAAATTGATATAATCTGCTCTGAGTGTGATAAAAAAGTGAAATAAATGTTTTAAATAAATAATAGGACTTTTGGAGTTTTTTAAGCAGTATTCTCATGTTATATGTATTATGTTATAACCAAAAACTAGGAAGGGGATGGCCAGCTGGGCCAGGGAGGTGATTAATGCTAGGTTGCCTCCAAAATTTGGGGGATGGCAGCAGCGCATGTTGCATGCATGCGATGTCACACGAGCGATGCGCACAAGATGCCATGTGCTCTGGAGAAGTTGGAGCATTCTGGAGGAGCCAGTTGCTGAAACTCTGGCATGCTGTGAGTGACACTGCACACACTCAATACTAGTTGGGCCTTTTCAACATTGAGGGGCCACCAGCCCCTTGCCAACAAAGATTGAGGGGGCTGGAGACGCATCAGCCCCCTAGAGTTGGCACACCTGCTGCTAGCCTAAGGGCGAGTTGTGGTCTGTTTGTCCCCACCAACAAGTTGCTATGAAACTGGGCGTTGGTAGAGGGAATTGTTTGCTTGACGAATCCCACACCTTGCCATTTCACAGGGCTTTGAGCATCAGGTGGCTACTCAGTTATTCCATTTGCAGCAGCTGTTGCTGTTCAGATCTCTATTTTAGGCAGCTCATCATCAATAAAGTGTTGAGTCACAGAATATGAAAAAATATGGTACTAGATCACCCCACCCCGCAGGGATTCATATCTATTAAGCTGTCTAGGATGTTTCCTATTAAGTTGTGGTTTTTATTTTTTTCAAAGGAGAACTTGGCAGCTTTGCCTTCATCAACCTGACGCGGTCGGCCTGTCATCTTTTCCTCATATCTCGTAGCACAAAAGCAAGATGCACAGCAGGAAGGAAGGCCACGTTGCTCCTGACTTTTGCCTGTGTTCCTCTATGACTAATTGCCTTACTGCGATAGAGAGGGGGCTTTGAAGTGCCACCATTTTGTCTGCTGCAAGGGATTCTCCCCTAATAAAATGGTAAGGTTCACAGAGCCAAGTTTGAAAAGCCAATTAAACAGCTAGCACAGCTGCTTCTGAACATTTGCTTATGCCCCAGTGCTGTGTGACTTGTGGGTCTGCTGAGATCCCAGTTTTTCTATGGTCCCGTAGAGAAACTGAGATCTCACCTCAGCAGACCTACAAGCCATGCAGTATTGGATTAGATCACCATTAAGTAAATGCTCAAAAGCAGCAATACCAAAAGAGCCCCATTTATGCGCTAGGCCAGGCATGTCCAAACTTGGCCCTCCAGATGTTTTGGGACTACAGTTGCCATCATCCCTGACCACTGGTCTTGTTAGCTAGGGATGATGGGAGTTGTAGTCCCAAAACATCTGGCGGGCCAAGTTTGGCCATGCCTGCACTAGGCACTTTGGAGATTCTACATATGCAGGATACAATGCAATGGCTGTTGACAGCAAGTCCTCCTGAAGGGGCTGGCCAATGTGAGATGGCCCATCCCCAGAGAATGATGGAATCTGAGGGATCCCCAAATGCTCTGTGGGATTTTCAAGGTGGCATGGCTGGCACAGTACTGTCAAAGCATGAATCTCGCTATAAAATGACAAAGTGAAGAGGGCAATTGACACAATTGCTGTTTGGAAAATGGGATATATCGATATATATACACACCGCATTTTTCGCTGCATACGACGCACCTATTTTTTAGAGGGGGAATGCAAGAAAAAAAAAATTCTTTAAAGGAAGTGCTGAGCAGAGCCCATATGCATCCCAGGCTCTGCTCAGCGCTCCCTTTCACAAGCTTCTCAGGGAAAAGCCCCCAAGAGCCGCACACACGCTCCGTGCGGCTCCTGGGGGCTTTTCCGGGAGGTGGGGGAAGGGACTGAGGGGCTAAGCCAGAAGCTAGAACAGCAAGAGGGAGCGCTGCACAATGATCCCTCTCGCTGTTCTGGCTTCTGGGATAGCCACGCGAAGCCTCCGCAGGGCAGCGGGATGAAGGCTTCCTTTGCCCGGGAGAGGCTGCGCGCAGCTAAGCCAGAAGCTAGAACAGTTAGAGGGAGCGCTGCGCTTCGATCCCTCTTGCTGTTCTGGCTTCTGGGATAGCTGTGCAGCTTGCATTCGCTCCATAAGACGCACAGACATTCCCCCTTACTTTTTAGGAGGGGAAAAGTGTGTCTTATAGAGCGAAAAATACAGTATATAGTGAAGTAGTTTAAAAATAAAATTAAAGAAGGACTGGTTGAAGGAGTATTTGGTGCGTCTATTATTGTTTTGCATTCATTTGTATCTGAGAACAGCAACAACAAAACTCATATTATGATAGTTGAAAAACTGTCCACCATGATGCTACATGGAAGAGTCAATTTTTCAGCATTGGCAACAGAATCTCCTCCTGGTTCCTCCAGGGGGAGCTCTGCCACATTTAAAGAGTGTTTGCTGTTTGGAAATGGCTGTCGTCGATTCAATAGGTGGTGCTCTGGGTTAACATTGAACAATAGATGTTGCATGGATGTTACATTTTGGGTGGAAATAATGATCTCTGAAATATTCGTGTCTAACTTGACATTTTCAGACAAGTCATTTGGTCTAGTGTCCATCCCAGATCCATTTTAGTCACCGAAGGATATTAGAGTCACTTAAACAGGATTCAAGAATTCCATTCATTTGCTGACAAAAAGGAATATGGGATTTTGTTCGAAGCATGGGCATGCAGGTCTGGGTGGTTTTATGTGTGTGTTTAAAATCACCAGGAAAGAAATGAGAATTTTGCTGCACGCATATGGACATTCAAGTTGGAAGATGCATTTGCAAAGTCTGGATAGCTCAGTTGGTTAGAGCGTGGTGCTGATAATGCCAAGGTTGCAGGTTTGATCCCTGGGACAGCTGCATATTCTTGCATTGTAGGGGGTTGGACTATGTAGATGATCATTAGGGTCCCTTCCAACTCTATAATTCTATGTGCAGGTATTCTGTAATGTTAGAATATTTCTCTCCCTGCTTACATTTCCTCTTGTGTGCATTTGCAAGCAACATGATATCTCTGCCTCACATTGCAAAGTACATGTCTTCATACAGTTTACAAGGAGCAGCAGCAACAGCAGCAGCTATTAGGCAGGAAAATCTGAGATTCCAAGGTGCTCTGCTTGTCAGATCTCCTGCCTATTATTCCTTCCCATGCAGTTACGGCTTTGGAGTTAATATCTTCTTTTGTTAGTTTTCAATCGTTTATTGAGGTTGCTACTTTTGTCATTGGGATGCGGGTGGTGCTGTGGGTTAAACCACAGAGCCTAGGACTTGCTGATCAGAAGGTCAGCGGTTTGAATCCCCACAACGGGGTGAGCTCCTGTTGCTCGGTCCCTGCTCCTGCCAACCTAGCAGTTTGAAAGCACGTCAAAGTGCAAGTAGATAAATAGGTACCGCTCCAGCGGGAAGGTAAATGGCGTTTCTGTGCGCTGCTCTGTTTCGCCAGAAGTGGCCTAGTCATGCTGGCCACATGACCCGGAAGCTGTACGTCTCCCTCGGCCAATAAAGCGAGATGAGCGCTGCAACCCCAGAGTTGGTCATGACTGGACCTAATGGTCAGGGGTCCCTTTACCTTTACTTTTACTTTTGTCATTGTGTTATGGGGATTTTGCTTTTATGAACAGGTTTGCATAATGGAGGAATTTGGTTGTTTGCTGCTGTTTTTCAGATACGTTTCTTTATTTATTTTTATTTGTGATTTGGTATTCTTTCATAAGTTGCCTAAATGCTGCAGTGCTGCCAGCACATAAATACCAATTCTAATCACAGACTTGTAGGGTCTGGAAAGGACCACAAGCATCATCTAGTCTAACTCCCTGCAATCCATGAATTCTTTTTGGGGCTTGAACCCCTGACCCTAAGATTAAGAGTCTCATGTGCTGCCATCTGAGCTAATGAATATCTTCTCCGAGTCAAATAATTAAAAATGCTTTTTCAGTATGCTTAGAAAATGCTTATTTCTTTTTATTTCTTTTAAAAACGATTCCTGCCCCCTAAGCTTGCCCATATCTATCTGGCTATACTGATGGCTGATTGTATTGAGCAACTACAGTGGTACCACGGGTTAAGAACTTAATTCATTCTGGAGGTCCATTCTTAACCTGAAACTGTTCTTAACCTGAGGTACCACTTTAGCTAATGGGGCCTCCAGCTGCTGCCACACCGCCGCCGCACGATTTCTGTTCTCATCCTGAGGTAAAGTTCTTAACCCGAGGTACTATTTCTGGGTTAGCGGAGTCTGTAACCTGAAGCATCTGTAACCTGAGGTACCACTGTAATAATCTTTGTAAGTCATCTGCGTACAAATTTACAGGTAAGGAAAGCCAAATGTATGTGGCATTCTCCAGAGGGAATTATGCATCATGAGGCGGCGCCAGTGAGTTCAAGTTCTTAACTACATTCTGAGTTGCGTGTCAGGGCATGCCCTCCCCAGCCGGGATGCATTTCTAAGCAGCCCAGACTCTTGCTTGCTGAATTCAAGAGAGTGATCGATGAATAGACTAAAGAACAAATATATGGTACCAATCAAGTAAGCGCGGTTCCTGAGGTGGAAAATACCATCCGGAAGCTATTTGGGAGAAGAAGGAGGGGGGGGGGAGAGGTTGCCTGAGTTTGGTTGCTGTGCCTTCTGAATGACCTAATATAATAATAAACACTCCCAAATTATTCTTGTCTGAGTTGCCTTTGAAATACACCTCTGCTTTGAGGAACATGCAGGAGCTCATATGGCCAATTTAGATGCTGTTTGGGAGAGCGGAATCTTCCACTATATTAACCGTGCTGCTGGACGGAGGTCCCACCGCCCATGGTATTCTTTCTCCTGGCACCAGTTTTCTGAATCGCATCCCCTGCCCCTCACTGCTACTTGTTTCACAAGGGGAAAATTGCAGCTACCTGTTTGATACCAGCCTGCTTCTCTCAACAAGGAAAAACAACAACACAAATGGGGTATTTTAAATGGGGAAAGCTGGCCCTCTTCCCTCGGTGTCATGTTTATGACCTCCTCCTGCAGCTGCTATTAATTTTATGTTGTGCCCTTTCTGTCAACTTCTGAAAGAACCAGCTAACAGCACCAAAAGAAGTTAGGGATGCCTCACTTAATTTCAGTACCCTCCAACATTTCTCCAATGAAAATAGGGACGTTCTATTTGCGGGTGGCGCTGTTGTCTAAACCACTGAGCCTTTTGGGCTTGCTGATCAGAAGGTTGGCGGTTCAAATCCCCATGGTGGGGTGAGCTCCCGTTGCTCGGTCCGTGCTCCTGCCAACCTAGCAGTTCGAAAGCACATCAAAGTGCAAGTAGATAAATAGGTACCGCTCCAGCGGGAAGGTAAACGGCATTTCCGTGCGCTGCTCTGGTTCGCCAGAAGCGGTTTAGTCATGCTGGCCACATGATCCAGAAGCTGTACGTCAGCTCCCTTGGCCAATAAAGCGAGATGAGCGCCACAACCCCAGAGTCAGCCACGACTGGACCTAATGGTCAGGGGTCCCTTTACCTTTAAGGAAAAGCGGGACATTCTGGGATCAAAGTAGAAACCAGGATGGCTTTTGTGAATCCGGGACTGTCCCTGGGAAATAGGGAAGGAAGGATTACTTTAATAAAGTGCTTTAACTTCTTGCAATGGGCTATGTAAATGTGAGGCTACTGTTATTATTTAAATGTGTATGTGTATGTCTTTGTATACATAGATCTCTTAACATGTCTGGCTTACAGCATTCCTTTTCATTGGAACAGCCAACGTACTCACACAGAACTGCTTCCTCTGTTCAAATCATCAAAGTAGCATTGCAAGCATGGGAGCTTTGAGTGAGTGATGTGCATCACAACTTCTGAGCTACTAAGAACCTGCTCAGTTAGGTCATCGTAGCAATTTGCAGCCGGGCTTTGGAATTTCAGAAGGTGTGGGGAGCAGATCAGTTCCAGTAATTGAACTATATAATTTAAAAGTCATTGCACATTTTCAATATGCAATCATATGATCCACTGAATATGCAGCAAAGAAGCATGGGTCGAAATACTGAGCTCTCAGTCCTGGCAATTCTCAACTGCTTCAGAATTTCTTCTTTTTCTTCCTTAAAAAAATAAATCTGTTTTTTTGGACTTCCGGGGGCGGCGCGAAACTGTAATGGCGGTCCTCTTCGGTCTCTGAAGAGGGGCTCTGCGGAAAAGGGTCGTTCGCTGCGGCATAGCGAAGACCCATTAAGATAAACCACGGGTAGAGTGAGCCCGTGGCCGTGGGACTCGGCGGGCACCAGAAGCTGCTCTGAAAACACAGAAGGGACCCCGTAAGGAGACCCGGAGTGAAGGAGGGGTAGCGGTGCTGTGAGTTCATCGCTCTTTCCGCGGAAGTGAAGCCGCGCGGCCGTTGCAGATGAGCGCTGATCCTTCTTCCTAAAACCAACACCAAACTGCAAGTAACATACCCGTGAGTAAAGGGTTTAAAATTTGGCAAAGAATCTGTTAAATTTGGCTGAAAACGGGAGACGAGAAAAGGGAAGTCCGTCTTCCGACATTGCTGACAAGATCAAAGCAAAGCTTTAAAAAGCGGAAAGCGCTTGAAACGGGACTGTGGGAAGCTTCAACTTTTTCGTGCTATTAGACCTGCTCTTTTTTCCTTTTAAACCGAAGGTGGAAATGGACATTGATTAAAAGAAGGAGTAAATGGGGACTTTCCTCCTACCTCCCTTTTTCTTTGGGCTGTATTTCTAAAGAGCCAGATCGTCGGGCTGCCGGAGAGGGAGACTGTGTTAAACTGCGGAAACAGTTGCAAAAACTTTGCAAAAACTTTGTTGGAGTGTAACTGATACATTTGAGCAGAAAAGACTGGACGTGATACTGTTGCAAGCACCTCTTGTGAAACTTTGTTGAACTATAAAAGGTGCTTTGGGGAATTTTGAGTCTTTGAAGGGACTGTTGGACTATTGAATTTACTGAGCTGAAATAATTTGGAACTTTAATGGCGGATTACTTCCTTCTTTGTCTTTGAAATTTGGTGGCACTCCCCCTACAGGGCTTTCGGATTATAAAACCCTGGGAATTGACTTTTGTTTTGAATTTCACTTTACTGGTTGTTTATAACTGAATTTGTCTCTCCCATGGAACAATAGACAATCTGACCTTGAACACTGACAGATGTGTAATGAGTGGTGCAGGGAGAACAAGAGCATCTAAAGCTAAGGAATCTAAAGAGGCCAAGGAAAAAGAAAAGGAAAGAAAACCAGCACAATTTGTACAAACAACACTGACCCAAGGACGCCGATCGTCGGTTCCAGCTGTACTGGTGACCCAAAGGGAGCAAGGGGAAATAACTGAGAAGTCCACTGAGGAAGATATGGCAGCAGGTGGGTCAGATACACTATTAAAACAAATATTGGAGCAATTATCAAGTTTAAACCAGAAGGTGGACGACCAGTCTTTGAAAATAGATAAAGCGACTTCCTCGATTCAAAAATTGACTGACCAAGTTTCCCAGCACACGCAAGCTATAGAGAATTTGCAAGGAGCAACAGCGGAAAATCGGGAATTAGCTGGAGAAGCAATTCAGAAAGTGGGAGCTCTACAAAAAGAAGTTGAAGAAATAAAAGGAGAAGTCAAGCCCCTGCACAAACAGGTGGGTGAACAACAAATTTATCTGTCAATGGTGGAACTGAAAAATCGTGAGAGTAACATCAAATTGAGAGGCATCCCGGAACTCGAGCAAGGAGACTTGATTGGATACTTGACACAGGAATTTGCGAAGTTCTGGGGTTTAAAGGAAGATACAGACTTCAGGATTGTCTCGGCATATAGACTGGGAAGACTGGTAAGGAAAGACAGATCCAGGGACTGTTTGATAATTTTAAGATCAAAGGAAGAGAGAGACAAGATCCTAGGTCTTCACTTCAAAAAAGCAATTGAAATACAAGACAAAAGGGTGGAAATTTATAGAGATATTCCGAGACAGTTGCTGGACCTCAGAGACACCTACACAGAACTAGCAAAATTGCTGAGACACAACGCAATTCCCTATAGGTGGGAGTTTCCACAAGGATTATCCTTCACCTACAAAGAAAGGAAGGTTAAAATTAGAACACCTGAAGATAACCAAAAGTTCCTTCACGACCACGGAGAAGATCTCCAAAAAGGAGTAGATTGGCTTCCAGTCTTACCAACACCAATACTGCCCGGAAGCGGGCCAACGCCTGCACCCTCGGGATCTGAGCAAAAGGAAGGCACCTCACCCTAAGAACATCTTAAATAGAACAGGATGTCTCTGCAGCTACTTAGTTGGAATATAAATGGCGGGAATTCTCCGGAAAAAAGAAGGAGGATATTTCATGTCCTAAAAAAAGAACAATTGGATGTAATATGCCTTCAAGAAACACATGTGACTAGGCTCCACAGGAAAGTATTAATCAATAAAAGACTTGGCCAAGAATTTATTTCATCAGACAAAGTTAAAAAAAGAGGCGTTGTAATTTATGCAAAGGAGAACCTGTCACCAAAATTTCTATTTAAAGATGATCATGGAAGAATTCTCACAATTGAAATTCAAACACAGGGAGAGAAGATTTTGATATTAGGAGTTTATGCGCCAAATGATGGAAAATCAGAATTCTATAAGAAGCTGCATGAGACAATGATGGACTATTTGGACTATTCTAACATTATCGTGATGGGAGATATGAATGGGGTGGTGTCAACAAATATGGACAAATCCCAAAATCAAAACTTAACAACAGACGGCAGACTCCCTAAAACTTTTTTTGAAATGACAGACAATATGGACTTGATTGATATCTGGAGGACAAGGAACCCCTTGGGTAAAGAAGGAACCTTCTTCTCTGAGGCCCATCTGTCATGGACACGAATTGACCAAATTTGGATATCTAGAGGGCTGGCACCGAAAACAAGAAAAGTGGAAATCTGCCCAAAAACCTGCTCCGACCATAATGCCTTGAAAATGGAATTGAGACTTTTTCCAACTGGATCCTTCAGATGGAGAATGAATGACACCTTGTTAAGAGATCAAGAGATTGTTAAGAAGGCCCAAAAAACGCTAAAGGACTATTTTGAAATAAACTTGAACACTACGGTGGAGAAAAGAACAATCTGGGACGCAAGTAAAGCTGTAATGAGAGGGTTTCTGATACAACAGAACACAATAAAGAGAAAATTTTGGAATGGAAAAAAGGAAAAAAATTTAGAGAAAATAAGTGAAGGAGAGAAAAAGTTGAGAACCAAACCGAAGTCAAAAGAGGTGCTAAGAGAGATCAAATTCCATCAAGCACAATATTCGAAATTGATCAATCAAGAGATTGAGTGGAAAATTAAACAAATGAAGCAGAGATCGTTTGAATCAGCAAACAAATGTGGAAAGTTGTTAGCTTGGCAGTTGAAAAAAAGACAAAAGTTAAATACGGTTACAAACTTGGAGATTCAAGGAAAAATAGTTCAGAAACCAGAAGAAATAAGAAAGTGCTTCCACAGATATTTCAAAGAGCTTTATGCACAGGGGCCTCAGAAAGAATCGGAAATAGACCAATTTTTGAGGACAAATGGACTATCTAAAATAAGTCAAGACAAAAGATCAATTCTTAACAGCAAAATAACTCAACAGGAAATTGAAGGTGCCATCCAAAATATGCAGCTTGGCAAATCTCCAGGCCCGGATGGACTCACCTCCAAATATTATAAGACTTTGAAGGACTTCTTGATACAACCGTTGTTGGAGGTTTGCAACCAGATCATGGAGGGGAGGAAGGCACCGGAAACGTGGAAAGAAGCATTCATCACATTGATACCCAAGTCAGAAAGGGAAAAGACCCAGCTTAAGAACTACCGTCCCATCTCACTCCTGAATGTGGATTACAAAATATTTGCAGACATTTTAGCGAATAGACTTAAAAATGTACTAAATGAAGTGATTCACAAGGACCAAGCAGGCTTTCTCCCTGGTAGACACATGTCTGACAACACCAGGAACATTATTGATATATTGGAGCTGTTGCGAATCAGAAATACAAGGGCGGCTTTAATCTTTATTGATGCGGAGAAAGCATTTGACAACATTTCTTGGATGTTTATGAAGAAAAATTTGAAAGGGATGGGAGTGGGACGGGGGTTTGAAAATGGATTAGAAGCAATCTATTCAGAACAAAAAGCTAAACTGATAGTGAACAATGTGGTATCGGAGGAACTCCAAATTGAAAAAGGGACACGACAGGGGTGCCCTCTATCCCCTCTGTTATTTATTTCTGTTCTGGAGGTATTGCTGAACATGATCAGGGAGGACCAGTTGGTGCAGGGTATAGTGGTCGGAGCGAAACAATATAAACTGAAAGCTTTTGCAGATGACCTAGTCTTGACAGTACAGGAGCCAGAATCTAGCACAAAAAGAGTTCTTGAACTTATTTTGGAGTTTGGTCGGGTGGCGGGATTCAAGCTAAACAAACAAAAAACTAAGGTCTTGGCCAAAAATTTGACGCCTACAGAGATAGAGGGGTACCAGAAAGAGACAGAGCTAAGTGTGGTTAAAAAAGTGAAATACCTGGGGGTATCTTTGTCCACCAAAAACTTAAATCTATTCAAAGATAATTATGAAAAATGTTGGTTGGAAATTAAAAAAGACTTGGATATTTGGTCAAGATTGAAACTTACCTTGTCAGGCCGAATCGCAGCTATAAAGATGTGTGTTTTGCCAAAAATGTTATTTTTATTTCAAACCCTCCAGGTCGTGGACAGAATGGAATGTTTTGGAAAATGGCAGAAGGATATTTCTAAGTTTGTCTGGCAGGGCAAAAAGCCCCGAATAAAATTCAAAATACTAACTGACTCAAAAGAAAGAGGGGGGTTTGCCCTGCCGGACTTAAGGTTATACTACGAAGCTGCAGCCTTCTGCTGGCTGAAGGACTGGTTTCTGTTGGAAAACACCGATGTCCTAGATCTGGAAGGGTTTGACAATGTTTATGGTTGGCATGCATACTTGTGGTATGACAAGGCGAAGGTTCATAAACTGTTTAAAAACCATATTGTCAGAAAATCAATTTTTGCCGTCTGGATGAAGTATAAGGACTTACTAGAAAGTAAGACCCCGAGGTGGTTATCACCAGTGGAAGCCAAGATTTCTAAAAAAAGGCCCAATATGGAGGCCTACTGGCCAAAATATTGGGAATTAATTGAAAGAGTCGGAGACAATTGGAAGCTCCAAAGCCAGGACAAATTAAAAAGTAAGGTGCGAGATTGGTTACATTATGCTCAAATTCAAGAGGTTTTTAAAATGGATTAAAAAGTGGGTTTCCAGACGGAGAAATCGAAACTGGAGACGGAGTTACTAGAACCAAAGACTAAAGTACTTTCGAGAATGTATGACTTGCTGCTTAAATGGAATACACAGGATGAGACAGTTAAATCTGCTATGATAAAATGGGCACAGGATGTAGGACACAATATTATGTCTGAGGACTGGGAAAGGTTATGGAACACCGGTATGAAATTCACGGCATGTAGTGCCTTGAAAGAGAACATTATGAAAATGGTATACCGGTGGTACATGACCCCAGTCAAGTTGGCTAAAATATATCATCTGTCTGATAATAAGTGTTGGAAATGCAAGGAGGCAGAAGGGACATTCTTTCACCTCTGGTGGACCTGCCCGAAAGTAAAGGCCTTCTGGGAAATGATATATAATGAGTTGAAAAAGGTATTTAAATATACCTTTTCTAAGAAACCAGAGGCCTTTCTCCTGGGCATGGTGGACCGGAAGGTGCCAAAGAAGGACAGAACCTTGTTTATGTATGCAACCACAGCAGCAAGGATTCTTATTGCAAAGTTCTGGAAGACACCAGATTTACCCACACTGGAGGACTGGCAGACGCAGTTGATGGACTATATGGAGTTGGCAGAAATGACTGGCAGAATTCGAGATCTGAGCGAAGAAACAATGGAGGAGGACTGGAAAAAATTTAAGGACTATCTGCAAAAATACTATAAGTTGTTTGAATGTTAAGATTGTGCACGATTAAGAAACGTTATGCTTCTGCAATTTATCTAAGTAAATGATAAAGTAAGTATTGATGAAAAAACGAGATAAATTAGAAACAAAATATTATGTTTATTAAGAGTGTTAAAACTAAATTACAAACTTCCGAAATTGGTAACATAATAAATTCAAAGGTACAATAAGATGTGAAACAAGATAACAAATTGCTGAACTGGCTAGAATAATGAATGCAATGTTGAGAGGATGTGAGGAGGTCCAAAAAGAAAGCGAACTGTTGAAGGACGTTGTGAAAGTCACTTAACTTTTTCTTCTTTTTCTTATTTTTCTTCATATATAAAAAAAAATGTTTCTTGCATGTTGCTATGTAAACAAATCTGTTAACCTATGGAAAGAAACGCAATAAAAATTTTTATAAAAAAAAAAAAATAAATCTGTTTTTTTAAAAAAACAAAATAGTTGCTAGAACAAATGCAATTTAATAAGTACCATTTATTATGTAACATGGGGCAGTTGCGGTGAGACATTAGCTGCCAGTTTATTCCCGAATAGTAAGTGTTTAATGGCAAATGTGAATGATCTTGTGTTGTTGTTGTTGTTTAGTCGTTTAGTCGTGTCCGACTCTTCGTGACCCCATGGACCAGAGCACGCCAGGCACTTCTGTCCTCCACTGCCTCCCGCAGTTTGATCAAACTCATGCTGGTAGCTTCAAGAACACCATCCAACCATCTCATTCTCTGTCGTCCCCTTCTCCTTGTGCCCTCCATCTTTCCCAACATCAGGGTCTTTTCCAGGGAGTCTTCTCTTCTCATGAGGTGGCCAAAGTATTGGAGCCTCAGCTTCACGATCTGTCCTTCCAGTGAATGATCTTGTACACAGTCCTATACCATGTGCAGTCAAGTGCTTAATTAAAGATGACTGTGCAGATATTAGTGGTTCTAGACCCAGCTGTAGGGGTGGATCTACACACAGGGGAAAACCACTATCAATAAGTCATAAATTAAATCGTTATAACAAAAGGGGATAAAACCTTATGTAAAATTGCTCAGAAACGTTTTGTGCTCTGCAGCACCATCTGGTGTTGAATGTTTATAATGCATTTAAAATGCTGTTTTTTTGACTAATGTAGCTGAGTCCTAGGTATGTGTCATTCATATCATGAAGGGGTTTTACATCCAGTGGATTCAAGTCCTCTGTTTGCCTGCCTCCACCTCCCGGAATGGTCCTACTCTGTGTTGACATAACAGGCTCAACCTTAGAAGACTGTGCTGCCAAATTCAAGCAACGTTATTGATCCAGCCATATGCTAATCAGATCTCCCGAAGAAGTAAACAAATAACCCTTGTAGATTTAAAGTTTAAATAAAACATTTGCAAGAACTCTTTGTGAGAAAACTATTGGGCTTTCCTTAAGCTTCAGCTGGATAAACCAAAGGCATTCCGAAGGATCTGTAAAAGCTCACATCTCCCTTATTTCAGAATTCAAGCTTTGTGGAATATGACCACCTGGAAACCATCTGAAACAGGAACATATGGTTTGATGTGCTGTTTGCAGCGTGAGGTGGCAAACCTCAGGAGAATCCTTGTCTCTTTTGTTTGAAACTGGACTGTTTCTATTGTGGTAAATGTCTGGAGAACCAATAAAAAAAGCAATGTGATCACTCCCCCCCAAAAAATCATTCTAACACACACACACACACACACACACACACACACACACACAAACTTGCCTACATTGATTCTTAAAAATATCAACTAAGGGCATTAGAAAGATCTGAAATGCCACATCAACAGGGGAACGTTTCCAGAGTGAGTAGATTCTGAGCTTTCATGTTAGCCCTCCGTTCGTTTCAAGGTTTCTCTTGGCACTTTCCAGATGGTTGTTTTGACCCCACTGTACAATGGGGCATGTGGGGGAAGGGAGGGGAATAGCAAGTACCTTTCCATTGCTTTTTTGGAAGGAATTGCTCAAGTTCCAAGTTCTACTCCATTTCCACCTCGACGTCTCTGTTACTTGAGGAAGCAGCACTCTTGATGGCTTTCCGCTTGTTGTTTTTATATATTTTGGCATGTGCTGTCCAGTTCTGGCGGAGATGTTTGCGCTTCTCCTAAACATATTTATGTGGTGCAGCTTAAGCAAAACGTTTGAAGTGGTGGCCTCCCAGGTCAGCGAAAGGAAAGCCTGTGTTTTTCTCCAGGGGGAACGAGCTTTACTCACCTTCCCTCTGAAATTGGTAAAGCTTCTTAGAAAGCCAGTACAGCCCCAAACACAAAGCACTAAATACTGCTGAGCTCCATGGGACCTTAGCAAGTGCGCTAAAGATTGTCACCTGCACATCTAAAACACACACACTTGACCGTGAAACTTGGAGAACAAAGAATCTGAGTTGCTAAGGTTTTATTTGCCTTACATTTTTTTTGAAAGATATCAAAAGATGGCCTAGTGGTTAGAGTGTTGGACAAGGACTTGGGGAAGCTTGGGGAACCCTATCTGCCCGCTTGGACTACTGCAATGCGCTCTATGTGGGGCTACCTTTGAAGGTGACCCAGAAACTACAACTAATCCAGAATGCGGCAGCTAGACTGGTGACTGGGAGCGGCCTCCAAGACCATATAACACTGGTCTTGAAAGACCTACACTGGCTCCCAGTACATTTCCGAGCACAATTCAAAGTGTTGGTGCTGACCTTTAAAGCCCTAAACGGCCTGGGTCCAGTATACCTGAAGGAGCGTCTCCACCTCCATCGTTCTGCCCGGACACTGAGGTCCAGCATTGAGGGCCTTCTGGCGGTTCCCTCGTTGAGAGGAGCCAAGTTACAGGGAACCAGGCAGAGGGCCTTCTCGGTAGTGGCACCCGCCCTGTGGAACGCCCTCACACCAGATGTCAAAGAGAAAAACAACTACCAGACTTTTAGAAGACACCTGAAGGCAGCCCTGTTTAGGGAAGCTTTTAATGTTTAATAGGTTATTGTATTTTAGTATTCTGTTGGAAGCTGCCCAGAGTGGCTGGGGAAACCCAGCCAGATGGACGGGGTATAAATAATAAATTATTATTATTATTATTATTATTATTATTATTATTATTATTATTATTATTATTATTATTATTAACTAGGGTTCAAATCCCCACTCAGGTATGAAGAACACTGGGTGACCATGGACCAGCCACTGTCTCTTAGCCTTGTCTACCTTACAGGGTTGTTGTGACAATAGGAGCGAGAGAGCTAGGCACACCACCCTGAGTTCTTTGGAGGAAAGGTGGGGTATAAATGTAAAAGAAATAAACAGATTAAACCAGGGGCCAAGACAAATTTTCACCAATAAAATCATTCAGGGTAACTGGGGATGTGTGGGTTGAAACAATCAGGGAAGAGTTTCATGAATCCCTCAAGTTTCCTGCACTCTGTTCACTGCATATGCGTTCCCTTCTTTTCCCAACCTGCAGTTTTAGTCCTGATGGCTACCTGTGAAGATAACTTCCATATATGATATGATGCATGCTCCTTCCAAGGAAGGTGGGATGTAAATGTAATAATTAATAACACATATAAATCCATAGTGGTAATATAAAACTTAGTCTACCACTTCTCTTATTTGTGTCTGTCTGTCTGTCTGTCTATCTATCTATCTATCTGGACACTGTGGTCTAAACCACTGAGCCTCTTGGGCTTGCCGATCAGAAGGTTGGCGGTGCGAATCCCCGCAATGGAGTGAGCTCCCGTTGCTCTGTCCCAGCTCCTGCCAACCCAGCAGTTTGAAAGCATGCCAGTGGAAGTAGATAAAAAGGTACCGCTGTGACGGGAAGGTAAACAGCGCTTCCATGAGCTCTGGTTTCCTTCATGGTGTTCCGTTGCACCAGAAGTGGTTTAGTCATGCTGGCCACATGACCCGGAAAGCTGTCTGCGGACAAACATCAGCTCCCTCGGCTGATTTACCTTTACCTTCACCTTTACCCACACACCCACACCTGCAAAACTTGGAAGCAGTGATCTGAAAGAGGAGACTGAGAGAAGGTATGATTGTTGTTGTTGTTTAGTTGTTTAGTCGTGTCCGACTCTGCATGACCCCATGGACCAGAGTACGCCAGGCACTCCTGTCTTCCACTGCTTCCTGCAGCTTGGTCAAACTCATACTGGTAGCTTCAAGAACACTGTCCAACCATCTCGTCCTCTGTCATCCCCTTCTCCATGTGCCCTCAATCTTTCCCAACATCAGGGTCTTTTCTTCTCATGAGGTGGCCAAAGTATTGGAGCCTCAGCTTCAGGATCTGTCCTTCCAGTGAGCACTCAGGGCTGATTTCCTTCAGAATGGATCAGTTTGATCTTCTTGCAGTCCATGGGACTCTCAAGAGTCTCCTCCAGCACCATAATTCAAAAGCATCAATTCTTCGGCTACCAAACTTCTTTATGGTCCAGCTCTCACTTCCATACATCACTACTGGGGAAACCATAGCTTTAACTATTCGGACCTCTGTTGGCAAGGTGATGTCTCTGCTTTTTAAGATGCTGTCTAGGTTTGTCATTGCTTTTCTCCCAAGAAGCAGACGTCTTTTAATTTCGTGACTGCAGTCACCATCTGCAGTGATCGAAGGTATGATAGTCACCTTCAAATATCTCAAGGGCTGTCAAATGGAAGACAGAGCAAGCTTGTTTTCTTCTGCTCTGGAGGGTAGGTCCTAAACCAATGGATTCAAGTCACAAGAAAGGAGATTCTGACTAAATATCAGGAAGAACTTTCTGACAGTAATTGCTATTTGACAGTGGAATGGTCTCCCTTGGGAGATTGTGGACTCTCCTTCATTAGGAATATTTAAGCAGAGGTTGGACGGCCATCTGTCATGGATGCTTTAGTTGAGGTTCCTGCATTGCAGGGGGACTAGATGACCCTAGAAGGTGCCTTCTAACTCTACAATACTATAATTATATGAGTGGAATGATGCTTTTTGCCACAAGGGAAACAACCAGCTTTAACTTTGTATCCCTGCGACAAACTCATTTCAATTGGTCTTCTTATGTCAGGTGCTGAAAATCAACATCAGTAACAAGGCTGTTCTACAAGACAACAGCCTTGCTGTGGAGAGAAAACAACATTTTTTTAATTTAAAAAAAACAAAAAAACTTGGCAGTGGTTGTGCGTATGTGTGTGCAAATGCAGTTATAACAGATACTTCCAAAGCTGGGTGCATGGGGGATGAGGAAGAATTACCACATAAGGCCGCTGGCTTTTTGTGTTAGGCAAGTGCAAAGCAGCTGTGGAGCAGACAAAGTAATGAAACAAGAAGTCCACAAATGATGCTATATTTGCTCTGAAAATTAGATTGCTTAAAAAACCAAACCAAAACAAATAAAGCAAACCATCCTCCCCTGAGATATATTTGCATTCCATGAAGAGTGATCATATTTTGTTTCAGAGAAGTGGAATAAATGAGTAATTTCTTGGATTATAGCAGCTTTGATCCATAATAAAATCTGAAGAAGGCAAGCTTTGTTTCCCCACCAAACGTTTAAATTGCAAGGCTTCTCCCAAAGACTCCCGAGAACTATAGTTTGTTAAGGGTGCTGGCGATTGTAGCTCTGTTAGAGGTAGGCGACAGTTCCCAGGGTTCAATAAACACAGTGGAGCTTACTTCTGAGTAGTCATGCAATGGATCAAGAACGCACTGGTTTTACTTTGCTGATAACATTAATGGTTCTATCAGCTTTTATAATTGTATCTTCCATTGTTGTAACCTGCTCTGGGAACTTATGTTCAAGGGCAGGTAAGAAATATTATAAATAAATTGAAATGTTGTCATGGTCAGGTAGCCCTTAAACTGATATTTAATGTGAGACCTGCTGCAAACAGGTGTTCCTGCAAAGAGGATTCACAACAAGAAGAAATAAAGAAATAGACCTGCAACAAGCCAGAGTCACATGAGTTGCATGTGACCAACCTGGTAATTGCCCATGCATCCTGACTGGACAAATAGTTTAAATAAAACTCTACACAACTGAGTCACTTGACTTCAAGCTTTTGTATGACAGCTTGAGTAATAATCAGTTGCTCTGCTTGAGCAACAAAATTAATATAAGAGAAACATTTTTGTTTCGTGTTCTGCAGGAGAGGGGTGGAAGGAGGAGAGAATTTAGATGGAGAATGGCAGGGGAGTTGCCCCGGAAAAGTGGGGGGAAAGTCCGGAATGAATTAGTATTTTTTGGTCCTCTTGGTCAAAAAGGAGGACAACAAATAAATAAATAGACACAATGATTGCCTTTGGTTAGTTCGAAATTGCTCTGTGATAGACCACTGGATGATTAAAAGACTATGTCCTGATCTCTCTATTAACTAACCACAACATAAATAAATATCCCAGTGTGATGTATGCAAGCGATTGCTCTGACATATTCTGGGAAGAGTCCACATACATGTGCATCACTTATTCCCATGTTTGGTATAACTTTGTCTCTTGCTTTGTACATAGTCCAGAGAATCAGATCTGCCTTCTTGGGCCTTGCGAAAGTTACTTTGTATTTAATATTGATGCTATCTTCTCTAGCGGGATGGGGAACGTGTTACTACTCAGATGTGGTTGGACTACAATTCCCATCACCCCTGAGCACATTGGCTGGGGTTGATGGGGGAACTGGAGTCCAACAACATCTTGAGGGCCACAGCTTCCCCATCTAAAGGACAAACTCAACTCTGCCGATAATCTCTAAAACAAGTATGGGTCGCAAGACTTCATTAAGGAGACACCATTCTCCCTTGCATACCTTAATTTCTGAAGGCCCAGATCTGAACATCTAGCACTGTGCATACTGTATTAATGGGGAAATATTCCCTTGGTAGTGTGCCAAATTAGGCTCTACACATCACATTTTATGTCCACTGAAAAATAGCGCTAGCCAAGCATTCTGTGAATGTGGCCAGGAAACAAACTCCGATGTGGAGCAATGCATAAGGGGGGAATGGAGATAAACTTGGAGGAAAGGAACACCCTCCCACCAGATGTCAAAGAGAACAACAACAACTACCAGACTTTTAGAAGACAACAGAAGGCAGCCCTGTTTCGGGAAGCTTTTAATGTTTGATGCATTACTGTATTTTAATATTTTGTTGGAAGCCGCCCAGAGTAGCTGGGGAAGCCCAGCCAGATGGGTGGGGTATAAATACTACTACTTCTTCTTCTTCTTCTTCTTCTTCTTCTTCTTCTTCTTCTTCTTCTTCTTCTTCTTCTTATTTCATAATGATGGGAATTTTGCTAGTTGCACATAATAACTACACATGTTTTGCTGCACCATGTACACCTACACCCTCCACCTACATCACATTTGTTTTCCTGTTTGTTTGTAGACCACCCTTCTTCCAAAGGAGCTCAGGGCAGGAGACACAAACAATAATGTTACATATAAAACCAAAGCGCCAGCAAACTATTGAAGTGTTCAAATGCTTCACCTGGGGTTTAAAGCAAACACATCTGACCTACAGTCCTTACCCCAATGCCTGTGCTTTTCAGTTGCCTTCAAGAAATCATCAATAAGGGGAACAGTCATATCTCCAAAGGAAGGGAGCTCCACAGCAGAAAAAAAGCCCTTTCTCTGGGCCATGAGATGAGCTTCCCTAAGTAGGCCTAAGTAGGCAGATGTGCCTTAACCATATATAGGTCATGGCTTCTATATCTACTGTGAAACTATAAGCCAAAGATAAGTATCTGGGTTTATATCTGGCAAATCTAACTTCTTGTATTGACTGTGGGCATCCAGGAATGATCTACTTCCACAAGACTGTAACCCTTGCGATGGTTTGTTTTTCTGTAAAGGTTGAGTAAAAGGGCCCACTCTCTTTGAAGTTTATTAATCATGAGTATTTCTGGAGTCGATTTCAGCATGATGCATAGTCTCCTTTACAAATCGGAAATGTATGCACTGACATTTCTAATCTCATGGCGCACAGGCCTTTGGAAACAGAAGACAAATGAGAACAATATGGGCCTTTTTCATTGCTCTGAGAGAAATTAAGGGGACAGAGAAATGGTTTGCAGATTTGGAAATCTGAATCCACGAAGGAAAGGTTTCTTTGCTATCTGAGGCTCTCTGCTGATATAGAAAAGCTGTGGTTAATTTTCATTTGAGACAGTGATAGTTATCTGTTGCTACACACAACATAGGCATTGTGCTGCCTATAATTTATATTTTTAAAATATAAATTTGGGTACTGAGGTGTTACAATGCATGGGGCGGCAGTAAGTTATTTCAGGATTGGCCAGAGAGCACATGCCAGATATTCAATTGCACATGGTTCAAATGATTGCACATAATTTAGCCACAGCTGAAGAAGAAAGGTTGCTGGAGATGTGCAAACACAAACTGCTCAAACCATGGACAAGTTTTGCCTTTAGATGCTGATGGAGCAATCCCCTTAGCTCTGTTGCATTCCTCCCTAGAAGTATGACTTTGTTGCACTCTACAAGAGCTCCTTTAGTTGATTTTGCTCCTGTAGTTGCAAAATCAGGTGTTTACCTTGGGAAAGTTAAGGAAATAATAGACAAAGGCTGTGAAATATTGGGAAATATTTTTATTTTTATGTTTACAGCAGTGACATAACATTTTTTAAAACACACACACACACATACAGAGAGAGAGAGAGAGAGAGAAAATTTATCCATTAAATTCAATATGTAGGCAGAAAGAGGCTGTAGTTTCTAAAGAGAATTTTACTGCAGAAGCCAACTCATTGGGTCAAAAGAATCACCAGTGGTTGGTGTTGCTTTGTGCTTTCTAACAAACTTTTCTCAAAAGCCCTTAAAAAATTTATCAGCTGATTTCAGTAGAGACCTATCCATTATGCCACGGTCAAATTTTGCAAGGGGGAGAAAAGAGACGAAAACTAACAAACTGTCCTTCTTTTAAAAGATAGCAGTTCAGTGTTCCTGGGAAAAATTCTGAAAATATTCCTCTGGAATTCTGCCCTGCCCTGTTCCAGTCCAGTAACTGGTCTGGAAAAACAGAACCGCAATATCTATGCCAGATATTTAGGAGAACCTGAGATTGTTGTCACATTAAGGCAACCTTAGCTTTTTCTGTGAAATGGGCACCACGGGTCACACTGAGTTGAACAACATGAACCAAATCCTTCATTTTCATCTACCTTTGCTTATGTGGTTAAACTCAGCCTGAGTTTCATGAGAGCCAGTGTGGTGTAGTGGTTAAGAGCAATAGACTTGTAATCTGGGTAGCCGGGTTCGCGTCTCTGTTCCTCCACATGCAGCTGCTGGGTGACCTTGGGCTAGTCACACTTCTCTGGAGTCTCTCAGCCCCACTCACCTCACAGAGTGTTTGTTGTGGGGGAGGAAGGGAAAGGAGAATGTTAGCCGCTTTGAGACTCCTTAGGGTAGTGATAAAGCGGGATATCAAATCCAAACTCCTCCTCCTCTTCTTCTTCATGAGCACCACTTCACACAATGATCCATACACGTGGAACAGCATGTCCCAGTTTAGCAAGCACATCCTGTGGCAGCATCTGAAACAGTCTTAGAGAAAATGTGCAAGGTCAGTTTTATATGGATTTTATAATTGTTCAAGTTACGTATAGGAATTGTATATCTAGAAAATGCAGTGGTAATAAATGGACCAATCTCACCCGACACTGTAGATTCCAAAAGCACGTACTTTCAATATGTGGGTTTGACCGTTGGCAAGAGCCATTAGTTGCATTGCACGCTATGCTTCTTCTGGTAAGTCTGTCTCAGATTCCAGAAAAACACTTCTAACGCATAATATGTAACTTGGAGCTAACATGACAAATTCACAGATTGCATTTGCCAGGCACTGGAAAGGGTGGCAAACATGGCAAAACCAACAAAAGGATCGAACCTTTGGGTACCTTCAATATATGGAGCACAACTGCAGCTTGCCATTTCTTTTCTAAACCAGGTGGTTTTCTATGATCTTGCAGTCAAACCCTGAACCTGCCACAGTGGGTTAAGAAATGCTACTTTACGCTTGGTGTCTGAAAGACACAGATAATAATAATAATAATAATAATAATAATAATAATAATAATAATAATAATAATAATTACATAAATAAATAAATTTATATCACGCCCTCCCCAGCCGAAGCTGGGCTCAGAGCAGCTAACAACAGTAAAACGATAAAACTTTCTAAAATCATTTCATTATAAAATTAATTCCAATCAAATTAATGGCAACCATTGGGCTAGAAGTTCTGTGAGGATTGCCAAAGGAGGGAGTCAGGCTGTGCCCTGGCCAAAGGCCTGGTGGAACAGCTCTGTCTTGCAAGCCCTGCGGAAAGATGTCAAGTCCCGCAGGGCCCTAGTTTCTTGTGACAGAGCGTTCCATCCCTTTTTCCTTTTTTTTTTTTTTGCTATTGTGCTATAGCTTATCTTCCTAGTTGTTTCCCTCCTTTCTGTTTCTGCTTAAGATCATGTGTTTAAAACACATCCAGGGTGTGCCCTACTTTGTAGAAAGCAGCCCTCTATCTGAAGGAGTCTTTCATCTGAAGTACTGTCCAGTCCACGCCTGGTTTGAATATAAAGGGCTGTCTCCAACGAAGTCATTCCAGTAGTGCAATGGGATGTCTTCTCCATCTCCTTCCACTGCACACCCCCATACTCCTTGTGTTGTTGTTGCTGTTTAGTCATTTAGTCATGTCTGACTCTTCATGACCCCATGGACCAGAGCATGCCAGGCACTCCTGTCTTCCACTGCCTCCCACAGTTTGGTCAAACTCATACTGGTAGCTTCAAGAACACTGTCCAACCATCTGGTCCTCTGTCATCCCCTTCTCCTTGTGACCTCAATCTTCCCCAACATCAGGGTCTTTTCCAGGAAGTCTTCTCTTCTCATGAGGTGGTGAAAGTATTGGAGCCTCAGCTTCAGGATCTGTCCTTCCAGTGAGCACCCAGGGCTGATTTCCTTCAGAATGGATAGGTCAGATCTTCTTGCAGTCCATGGGACTCTCAAGAGTCTCCTCCAGCACCATAATTCAAAAGCATCAATTCTTCGGTGATCAGTCTTCTTTATGGTCCAGCTCTCACTTCCACACATCATTACTGGGAACAACATAGCTTTAACTATACAGACCTTTGTCGTCAAGGTGATGCTCCTTGCGGTTTCCTCAACCCTCTGGGGAAGATTTGAGAAGAATAGGGAAAAGAGGGTGGGGGAGTCTTGTGGTGAAGGTGAAAGTCCCTGCTCTAATGGGGAAGCTTTTTTTTTTTTTTTGAGACAAAGGGACTTGACATTAGTATTACCCAGAATCCAATTTCATATGTGAATTAGTTCAATCTTGGCCCCCCCACCCCCAATTAATAAATTGATGCTTTAAACATACTACTTTGAGTTTGGGCTTTAAGGTTCATGAATATGAATTCAAAGCAGGGAGTGACATTTAATCTGCAATTGTTCAAGTACTGGTCAGCTTGTGTCACAGTGTGCGGTAAGGCAATGAAGGTCTCATGGTTGGGTTATTGCTTAGAAATTGGGCAAATTGAGCCTGACTAAGCCCACTGTGTCTTCTGTTTTGCAATTTTGATCCAGCAACCTTTTCATCATCTGCCAGAGTTGGAGCATAGAACTTAATGAATTGTCCAGAAATGGTTCTCTGGATCGTGACCAGAACAACTCAAAGGGACTCTTGCAGCTGCAAGTGTTTTGTGGGTTGGATGACAAAATGTTGTATACATGATACAGATTCAACTGCTGGCACTGCAGTAAAATAATGGGGCTGCTTTGCCACTGGTGTAAATCAGCATAGTCATATCTGAAGCCCAGCCCAACCACATGTTAACAGGAGCTTATTTTTTATTGTCCTGATGAGATTTTTATACATGCTGAGAAAAATGACAACCATACCACGTGCGATGTTTTGGATATACATCAAATCCTTCATAGCAGCCGACCAAAGAGACTGCTGTTGAATTGCTTAAAAGAATACAATTGATGGGACTATCCCATTAACAAATGCACAGCATTACAAGGACAACATGAAGAAAGAGTCAAATGCACTAAAAGTCTGTGATGTTTGGACACAGGCATGCAACAGAGCCATATGGCTATGGGAATGTTTTTTTTTAAAAAAATAAATTTTATTTAAGATTCGACAATAACATTAAATCAACAACAACTAATACGTCAATTCATTACAGTTGACCATCTTTAAAGAATATCTGAAAAACTATTGTATTAATAAACATCTCCTGGCAGAACTAGAATGATTCTTGAAAAATAAGAAACATAATGTTTTTGGTATCTGATAAAAATAAAGAAAGTAATACAGTAATTTGGAACTGTGTGGAAAGAACAATAGAAATAATAATACAATGAGTCTAATCGGAAGTTAAATGTGTTTCTTCTTTCTTTAAATTCTTTTTAATTAATTTTTCTTTTCTTCTCCCCCCTTTTCTCTCCCACCTTCCTCCTTTGATTTCCCCCCCTTTCTTCTCACTTTCTTCTTTTAGTCTCCTTCTTCCTGATTTGCTAAGAAAGAGATGAAGTTAAATATGGCTATGGGGATGTTTTGAAGGTGTGTCTGTATTGCTGGTCTGGTGTGGAACCTAAGCAGGTTTAGCTGCCTGGATGGGAGACTGCCTGGCAACTGAACGCAAGCTGCTTGAGCAATTAGGAGGAAGAGTGGGGTAGAAGTCCAATACGCAAATATGGAAACAATCTATAATCATATTGCAATGGCTTTTCTTTAACTCTCTCCCTCCCCTTCATTTCTGATTTCTGCATCATCCAAGGCTGTGGCATTTCATACTGGAAAATCTTTAAAGTGTAACTGATTCTTAGACTGCATCTGAACTGGAAATGGCCCAGGTCTGCTGAATGTCAACATTTGGATTTGTCAACTTCATTTTCTCCGATATAATTTTTTATTGAGTTTTCCAAAATTTCTCAAATTAGCTTCAAATTAGATAATTGCATAACAACTTTGTTTCGTAGATTGACTGCCCACCCACAGCTCCACAGTGTTTTTTATTTAAACCTTTTTCTATTGCATTATATAAGAAACTATGATCTATTACAAAATAACCCCTCCAATACAATTATTTTATTGGAATTTGTCAACTTCATGAGTCTAAGGCTGTGTTTTCAAAGGTGCTGCTTTCCTTTCACATGGCTGTTTGAAGCAATAAAGTTATATTCACTGAAAAATAAGGAATCAGACACTAATGTTTACTATTATACACAAGCTGCTATCTTGGGCTGGAAACCCATCTTGAAAACAGCACTATTTCTACAACATCACTAAATGGTCTATGGCAGCAGGTAGCCAACGTGGGGCCCTCTAGTTGTTTTGGACTACAACTCCCATCAGCCCCAGCAAGTGTGGGCAATTGTCAGGGATGATGGGAATTGTGGTCCACAACATCTGGAGGGCACCAGTTTGGCTATTCCTGGCTTGTAGTTCCAGGAGCAGTGGGTGTTGGGTCGTTGGGAGTTGGAAAGGAATAAGAATGACAGGATAAAATTGGCCACAGCTTTATTGATTACAGAAGTCAGTAGGTTTGGGCATAGTCATTGGGTGTGTATTATGAATCAACCAGCCCATTTGCTGGGTGATTATTCCTTCACAGTCGATCCTGTGTTTAGGATCACCTCATGACTTGCATCAGTTCTGGGCATTGCCTCCAGGATGCCATGTGGGGAATTCTATGGCCTGTCTGGGCATTTGCACAGAATCTTTACCCCTGGACCCCTTTAATGGGGTACCCTGGTGGGTAAATGTACCCCTTATTCCTCAAGGGTCTCTTTTACAGGACACACCGTTTCTCCAGTTTTCCTAGCAGTAGCCCTTAAATTGAGAGGAGGGGAGGACTTTTGTGAATGCTTGAAAGGAATACTCACAAAATGACGATGTCCATGCATTCCTGACAACCACAGACTTCTCTTGGTTTTGGATAGGACCATTGGGTGCCTCCAGATACTAGTTTGTAGGAGGGATTCAAGCACATTAGGGTTGCTTGTTTAAAGCAGATTAAAGTGCTCTGTTGTCCTTGCACAACAAATTGTGGGATGTAAAGGTGCAGTAAAGTGCAACATTCCGACAGAGGACTAACGGCCTCCATGTTCTAACCGGTTGCTGTGACAGCCAGTATGTCGGTTGCTGGTAGTTTTGAAAGATAACTGCTCAGTTGCAGTCACCTCAGGACCAACTTCCCTCTGGTATAGTTTATTTGCTTGTTATGTAACCTAAGCCTGTCTTCAGGTAAACCTGAATGAATCTGAGAGTAAAATAGTTTTATATTAACACGAATCATTTTTGTGTGTGTATTCTTTAAGAGGGATTCAAAGGGATTTTTAACCAGGAAGGCATTTTATTAGTAGAACTCAGACGAGTCAGCAACAAGCTGATCACTGCATAAACTTATAAAGGGGATTGTTTAACTTTGCTAAAGTAAACCATCCCACACAAATCCCCCCTTTTATTGCTGGAGGGGAGATGGACATTTTGTGGTTTGGAAATTGATGGAAAAATGCTCTGAAATGTGTGGGGGTGAACAAATGATTAAGGGGAAGATGTGTAAACACCTCACAAGGAAATCGGGATGAATGCAGGACAACTGCCCATTGTCTTGTAACCGCTCTGTAAACAAATCAGAACAAATGCTCAGTGAAGACCAGAAACAGTCAAACCACCATGTCAGCTTTGTCCAAGTCAATCAGGATGGATGCGCGATAAAAAGGTCATCTTGAGGAGCCTCAAATGTTCCTTTGTCTTACCTTAACAGGAGGCTTACAGTGATAAAGTGTGAGAAACTGGCAACACTGTAAACATGATGTGGTTTATAATAAAAAGCCAAAGAAAGCAAGGAAAAAGGAAAAAGAAAAGAGAGCAACGTCTCCTGGGACACAGCGTCAATGTAGGTCACCGCTATGTTGATGGTGTTGGAGGAGAGATTACACAATTTAGCAAAATTTGCAGGCAGCACTTTTCAGGAGAAAGAATACGGGAAACATTTCAAATATACCCAGCGCTGAATCCTGCCGGAATATTTGTGAGCAGGTGTATTGGGTATGCCAGGGCTCAGCATGAAAACATCATTCCTGTTTGTTGATTAAGGTGCTAAATTGTCTAAAGCTGTCTCTGCTGTCATCTCTTAGAGCAGGGATCTCAACTTGTCATGAGGAGGGACCCACTTGGAACTTCAACCTGTGGTAGGAAACTCAGTTCCAAGAGACTGTAGAGAGGGCCAAGCAGTAAAGGAGAGAAGGCATGGGAGAGGAGACCAGTGATAAAGAGGTGGAGCCTATACACTCAATTGGAGCTAAGGACTGAAGAGGCCATGGACCCAGTTGTGGAGATTTCAACAAACCATCTAATTGGAGGGTCTTTTATTATGATGATCTCAGCTCAGCTGGTACCTGCATTGGATGTGAAATTATTTTTATACAGTGGTACCTCGGGTTAAGAACTTAATTTGTTCTGGAGGTCCTGAAGCGTCTGTAACCCGAGGTACCAATCTATATGTAATCATTTTCCATTGTTTTTATATCTGCAATATTTCTATATGTTTTTGCTGCATTGAGAAATTACGTTGAGATGCTTCATAGGAAACGATTCACAAATGAAAACAACAACACTGGCAACAATATTGTAGTCTAGGCATAGCTAAACTCAGCCCTCCAGATGTTTTGGGACTACAACTCCCATCATCCCTGACCACTGGTCCTGCTACCTAGGGATGATGGGAGTTGTAGTCCCAAAACAACTGGAGGGCCGAGTTTGCCTATGCCTGCTGTAGTTCTTTATCTCATGACCTCGGATGAAGATCCCTTTATAATTTCGCTGCATTATTCCAAATGCTTTGACTTGCCATTTGGAAACCAGAAATAAAGGCTTAAGGATCCAAAATCAGATAGCATGAGAAAATGAGATTTTATTTGCATTCTCCAAAGCCCGCAAGGGCAAAGTGGAGAAAACGAGGATCTTTTCCCCCTTCTCTTCTGCATTTCTCCAGCCTCATCCTTATGTAGGATTAAACAAAAAGAGCAAGCAAGCCGCTTCAAAGCAAATGAGGCCCTTAATTTAGCATGGAGCAAAGATGGCTAGCTGTTAAGGTATTATCAGATTACAATAAAGGCTCTCTTGGTCTCAGGAGGCTCTGGTTTGGTTCCCGGCATTGCTGTTAGAGCTGGAAGTCGTAACCACAGATTATAGCAATGAGCGTCCAAATTTCCATATCCCAGCCAAAGATGCTGCTCCCTCAAGTTGCTATTTAACTGGGCCTTCTGTTTACACGATAAATAGTGTAATTGCCCTTGTATAAGCATAGCCCGAGGGAGCTGAGTTTTCAGTTACCGATTATCTCTGCAAAGGAAATGAATGAGGGCTTATCCGTGCTGTGTGCAAGTGACCTCTCAGATTTCTCCTCCCTACTTTTGAGCAGAGGAATTGAGGAGGGGGAAACCATTTCACCCCATTTCTCCAGAGAAACACGAGCATGTCAGCACTGCCAGGCATGAGCATGGGTTAGCATAGAAGGAAGAAACAGAGGAGATAGGCTGAATGGTGTGAACTTGAATTGGGAGGGTGGGATCTCCCCTTTGTACCCTGTTGCTTAGGAAGAGGAATCAGGGATGACAGCTCCCACACACCCTTTTCGTGCAGAGTGGAAAGGCTCAGTGGAAGCTCAGGAGGGCTTGGAGCCCCAGAGGGGAAAGGGGGAACCAGAAGTGGCAATGGCCAAACAGGAGGGGGAAGTCTTACTGCCTAGAGGTCTTCACAGATAGGAGCAGACCTACTCACTTTGAAAGAGAAGACATCTGCAATCTCAACATCCCTGCAGGGCGAGCAAATCTTGCAAGTGAGCATGCCTAACTTCATCTTTAAAATCTTGGCAGGAAGGGCAGGGAAACTGTTGGGACATCTTCATTGCTTCTACCCAGTTCTGAACTTCTCAACCTGCTCTTGAACTCCTGAATTCTGACTCATGAGCTTTGTGTCCGCTGCTGAGCCTGTGCTGAACAAATACCTATTTCTTACTTACAAGTTAGAAACTCTGCTTGCATTTTTTAATATATATAAATTGTTATTAGTTTTTTAACATATCATTTTCAACAATAATTAAACATACTTTTATATCTTATACCATTTTTTTTTACTTCCATCAATCACATCTGAAAATTTTCCAATCTATTCACTTAATATACATTTCTTACTTTCACTATTACATTTAAATCTCATAACTAATATCTATTCTTTCTCTACTTTGCAATGTTTCATATATTTCTCCTTACAAAACTTATTGTAGTCCTACTAGCATAATTTGTTGATTACAGTTGCTCTTCAAATAGTTCATATATTTCTTCCAGTCTTGTGGTAATCTCTGATCCTGCAGGTTTCAAATCCTTCCTGTCGTTTTATCTAATTCTGCGTAGTCCATTAATTTTGTCTGGCATTCTTCTTTCGTCGGAATTTCTTCTTGTTTTCATTTCTGGGCTAACAATACTCTTACCGCTGTTGTTGCATATAAGAACAATTTAACATCTTGTCTATTAATATCCTCACCTATAATACCAAGTAAAAATGCTTCTGGTTTTTTAAAAAATGTATATTTCAAGATCTTTTTCATCTCATTATATATCATTTCCCAGAAGTTTTTTTTACTTTCTTACATTCACAGAATCATAGAGTTGGAAGAGACCACAAGGGCCATCGAGTCCAACCCCCTGCCAAGCAGGAAACACCATCAGAGCACTCCTGACATATGGTTGTCAAGCCTCTGCTTAAAGACCTCCAAAGAAGGAGACTCCACCACACTCCTTGGCAGCAAATTCCACTGTCGAACAGCTCTTACTGTCAGGAAGTTCTTCCTAATGTTTAGGTGGAATCTTCTTTCTTGTAGTTTGGATCCATTGCTCCGTGTCCGCTTCTCTGGAGCAGCAGAAAACAACCTTTCTCCCTCCTCTATGTGACATCCTTTTAAATATTTGAACATGGCTATCATATCACCCCTTAACTTCCTCTTCTCCAGGCTAAACATGCCCAGCTCCCTTAGCCATTCCTCATAAGGCATCGTTTCCAGGCCTTTGACCATTTTGGTTGCCCTCCTCTGGACACGTTCCAATTTGTCAGTGTCCTTCTTGAACTGTGGTGCCCAGAACTGGACACAGTACTCCAGGTGACCCTTGATCTAGATGCTATACTCCTATTGATGCAGCCCAGAATTGCATTGGCTTTTTTAGCTGCCGCGTCACACTGTTGGCTCATGTCAAGTTTGTGGTCAACCAAGACTCCTAGATCCTTTTCACATGTACTGCTCTCAAGCCAGGTGTCCCCCATCTTGTATTTGTGCCTCTCATTTTTTTTGCCCAAGTGCAATACTTTACATTTCTCCCTGTTAAAATTCATCTTGTTTGTTTTTGCCCAGTTCTCCAATCTGTCAAGGTCGTTTTGAAGTGTGATCCTGTCCTCTGGGGTGTTAGCCACCCCTCCCAGGAAACTTCCCAAGAAAGTATGTTGAGGGGCAGGAGCCAAGACACACCATTAGCAGTGACAATAGCATATAATGTTATCCAGGTGGCAAATCACAGAAATCACAGAAAATTTACCACCTGGATAACCATGCAGGGAAGGGGCTGTGTTTACTTTGCGCCATGTTCTTTTACCCCACCAACATTTCGTGCTGAAAGTCATTGCATCCTTGGCAAGCAGTTTTATGAACCTGACATGTTTCATTCTTTTGTAGAGAAACAGTAAACCTTTTATTGGACACAATGTATGGAATCCCAGAAGCTGCTGGAGCATCTGGAGGAATGATGCAAATATAAAGTGATTTGATACACTCTGCTTCTTGGAAAAGTTGCATTTGTAGAAGGGAGGGGGTGGGAATACCCCCCCCCCTTTCATCGTTTCTTCTTTTCAGCTCTTGAAATGGACACAGAAAGAAATATGAGTTGGAAATATTAAAAACCGAACCAAACCCAAACCAAAGGAACCTGGCCGATAGTGGATTTGCATCAAATAACGAATTCATGTTTTCAATTGTCTGGATGTAATTTCAAGGGGTGCCTTATTAGAAACTTTAACTATCATATGAGAATGCCTCATTAAAAACTTTAAACATTATTGCTCTGCTGGAGTCTCCTGTGGATAGATTTCCTTTCTCACCTCTGCCAGATGATCGAGTTTAGAGGTAGGTACAATGTGGAAAAATCACTTGTGCATTCATTCAACACTTCCATACCCTGGGAGGAAGGGGGGGAGTAGTGGAAATGGCTTGAATTTATAGATCTATAAAGTTTTTTCGACACTTGCATTGTTTTTAAATGGACTTTTTATAAATGGGATTTTTGAATGTGCTCACGTTTTACTCCAATATTTTGTGGTTCATTAACCTTTTGGCCTGGAAAATCATGGAAAGTCCAGCCATGCACACATGTCAGTGTGGCAAAAGGAGAACAACCTTTTGCATGTTGCAATGAAGTGCAATGGGCGACAGGATATTAAACTGTTTTTATACGCAACAACAGCGGCAAGAGTATTGTTGGCCCAGAAATGGAAGCAAGAAGAAATTCTGACGAAAGAAGAATGGCAGACAAAATTAATAGACTATGCAGAATTGGATAAAATGACAGGAAGGATTCGAAACCTGCTGGATCAGAGATTCACATAAGAAATATACGAATTATTTGAAGAGCAACTGTAATCAACTGGTAGGACTACAAGAAGTTTTGTAAGGAGGAATATATGAAATATTGCAAAGAAGAGAAAGAAGAGAGATATTAGTTATGATATTTAAACGTAATAGTGAGAGTAAGAAATGTAAATTAAGTGGAAAAGATTGGAAATTTTTCAGATGTGATTGATGGAAGTAAAAAAAATTGTATAAGATATGAAAGTTATGTTTAATAATTGTTGAAAATAATATGTTAAAAAACCAATAAATATATTTAAAAAGAAGTGCAATGGGCATTCTTTAGAAAACAAATGATTCAATCTGCTGTTACTAATATCTACTGACAACAGCTTCCTTTTGGTTGTTTCTTAACCTTTTTATCCTTCCTTTACACCAAATGGTGCACAAGGTAGCTAACAGCAATGATACCACACACACAATAAAGCAGCAATAAAATAAAAAAGCAAAAACAACACAAAACAACCCTACAGGGAGATAAAAAAGTCAATAAAAACAAACTCATTTAAAGTGTAAATGTTGCAGCATGTATTCAAGTCAGCTTATGGGCCAAAGACCAGACTAAATTCAAAAAATGTATCTGGCTCCCAGTGGGTAGCTCCTTTCAGAGATGGGGCTACACAGGTGTGGCCTTCATATAGAGCCCCTGGTTGTCTCATGGACTATTGACCTGTACACCACTAATCCGCTGCCACCAACCAGGTCTTCCCTGGTAAATCACTTAGTCTCAGTCAGGTTCTCAAGCTAACAAAAAAGAGTGTAGTTTATTGCAAACACAAATAAACTTTAACTGCCTTCAAAATGTTGTTACTCTTGACCTTCTTAGTCTTATTTTATCCTGTCTCTAACTCTTCTACCTCCCCTCACACAAGAACAAACTGCACTAACTGTCTCTCTATTTCCAACTGTCTGCCAACTGCTTTCCCAACTGCCTTTTCCCAACCAACCAACCAACCAACCAACCAACCAACCAACCAACCAAAACCAACCAACCCAAATCTTGGGCTAAGCCCTTTTATAAACAGGTAGGCTCCGCCTCTGGCTTTTCTATTGGTCCACCTATTAACTCTCTCCTCCTGTACAGACATTTTAAAAAGAACGGGCAAACGCCATACCAGGTCTTCCTTGGCTAGTAGGAGTACCAGTGCTTGGGTTCCACCACTGAGAAAATCCTCTCTTAAGGTCCTGCCAAATGAGCTTCTGATGTTAGTGGAACAGAATCTTGAAATCTGGACAGGTTTATATTGAAGAATGCAGCCTTTCAGATAACCTTGTCCCAACTTGTGCAACACTCAGCTACGTTTTGTACATTCTCTGGTCAATATATGTAATCCAAATTTTGTACATAACTCAAGATAATATTTAATTTGAGAGCCTGAAGGGGCTAAAAAAGGGGTAAAACAATTACACTTGGTGCCTCTTTTCCGTGGTTCAGTGTCACCTTCTGTTCTCAGGTTGTGTTCTGTTTTGTTATGACAAATTCAACTTTCCTTAGAAAAAGAGAAATGGAAAATACCTCTGAGATACATTTGATGATCTTCCTAGAAATTACATCACTAGAGTTTAATGGACTGTACTTTGTGTTTAATTCATATTAAGAAAAGAGAAGAAGGAGTGAGGAATCATTCAACCTGAATGAAATTTTCTTCAGTCCTGCTAGTAATGCTCAAGGCAAAAACATTTTGCATCCTTACAAAAATGCAAGTAGATTATATGTTTTTTACATTTACTCAGAAGTCACAGAGACCCTTTGGCAAGATGTTTGCTTCATTAAATAGCTGTGGTTTTTTTTAACCCACTGAAGTAATTAAAATCACTCCGAACATCAAAGCAGGACATAATGTAGAGATATATTGTCAGGGAACTGCCATCAGAGTCAAGGGGAGAGGTAAGACACTCCAGTGATGCAGGGGAGGGAACTAGCAAGGAGAGAGAGAGAGCTTCCGCTGGGGAAGGAAATCCAGGGGACACCAGGGAGGAAGGGGAGGCTGAGAGTACTGCGGAGGGGAGGCTCCGAGACTCTTCCAGTGAAATCAGCGGAGAGAGCACAGGACCTCCGCTTGGCACGCCCACGCTGCGCAGAAGGCTTCCGGCAGAGAATCTAGGAGGAGACTTGGAGTCAAAGAATTTCTATGTTGGAGGAAGTTTAGGAGACGCCCACTCACGGATTCTGCCAGTGACTAAGACAGTCGCGTTGTGAGGGCTGTCAAACCAGGGAAAGGTTTAGCTATACGACCAGCTTGGAGCAGTTTACAGTTTACGCACAAGCAACTCCAATTCCCATTACATATATATTTAAGGAAATTTAAGAAGTGACTGCTTCTTAATTCTATGTGTGTCTTCTATGGACCAATGATAAAACTGAAAGAAATCTGATAATGCATTTTTTAACAAACAATTTTATTGGTTTTAAATACAATAACTATTAAGCACTTATCCAGCAGTACAACTAAAGGTGTTTGCTTTATCCATTGTCTCTACACATAAACTTAAAAATTCAATATTCAAACATATTACTTAACGTAACCCCTCCACTGAGAGTACTGAGCGGTTGGTATAAAAAGATCTTGATTGTGGTCATTAAGATATTTTTAAAAATGGGTCCACATTCCTTGTAAGGTGTCTTTATTCATTATGCCTTTAATTGCCCTCTTGTGTCTGGTGAGATGCTCAGACTTTGCTATATCCCAGATATTATTTTCCCATATGTTCAGGGGTATTTCAGTCTGGTTATTACTACTGTTACTACCACTACTACACTACGTGTGGGGAAGCCTGTGGCCATCCAGCACATGGCTGAACAACAACCTCCATCAGTCTCAACTAGGATGACCAATGGCTAAGCATGATGAAGGCTGTGGTTCACTAACATCTGGAAGGCCAAAGATTCCTCACCACTGTGCTACACTATGTACAAAACAGGAAGGGTTACAAATAATGAGGTGACAGCTCCCTGCTGCAAAGGCTTAAAAATAGATCCAAGGACAACAACAGATGAATACAAAGTAGATGGACCCAAGGGTAACCAGGGAAGAAGATGCTCCGCCCCCCAGTTATAATAGAGCAGGGATGGGAAACCTGTGTCTATCTACGTATTGTTCAAACTTAAAAATGGAAAGTGTAATGCTGGTGGTCAACAAAAGAGGTTTAAAGACTCTCTCAATGCAAATCTAAAAAAATGTAGTATAAACACTGACAACTGGGAAACACTGGCCTGCAAGCGCTCCAGTTGGAGAACAGCCTTTTACCAAAGGTATCATGGGCTTGGAAGATGCTCGAACTCAGGACGAAAGAGAGAAACGTGCTAAGAGGAAGGCAAGCTTGGCAAACCCTCACCATGATCAACTTCCGCCCAGAAACCCAGGTCCCCACTGTAGAAGGACGTGTGGATCCAGAATTGGCCTCCACAGTCACTGACGGACTTACTGTTAAAACCGTGTTTGCGTGACCAGGCGGCAACAGCCCCAGCCCCCAGGGATCATAAGGAAGGAATAAAGACTCTGACAACATTATATGGAAGAAGAAGAGTTTGTATTTGATATCCCCCTTTATCACTACCCTAAGGAGTCTCAAAGCGGCTAACAATCTCCTTTTCCCCTTCTCCCCCACAACAAACACTCTGTGAGGTGAGTGAGGCTGAGAGGCTTCAAAGAAGTGTGACTAGCCCAAGGTCACCCAGCAGCTGCATGTGGAGGAGCAGAAACGCGAACCCGGTTCACCAGATTACGAGACTACTGCTCTTAACCACTACACCACACTGTCTTAAATTAAAATTAAAATTAGGCCACAACTTTATTAAACTTCCGAATGTAGGAAGAGCTTGGTTTAGGCCTTGGGCGTGTATCCCTCCCAGCCCCCCAGCTGGGGGGAACTGGGGCACATCAGGGTAAATGGGGTATGGGGGTGCACTGCAAGACATAAGTGTAGCAGGCAGCCAAGCCCATGTCCCCACAAGCAGGGTAGTTCACTGACGACCTTTCAGTGTATGGCCAGTGACACCCATATATATAACCCCTTTAAGAGGGGGGCGCTGGAATTGCTTCCGCAAGGGTGTGTGGAAGTCACCACTCCACCCCCATATAGGGAAGAAAAGAGGAAAGGATTCCACCCAAGACCTTAACCGCCAAAGTTGTGACAAATTGCTACAGGGAAGACAAAACCTGCCAATGCAGGAAAATTTCTTCCCAGCCCTTCAACAGCAAGCTGTCAAAGACCGTAGCAGCGCCCGCTAAACAGGAAGAAAAAGTTAACCTGCAAACAAGAAACACTAAACAAAGGGAGGGTAGGGAGGGTGAATCTCCAGAGCCGACTGCCGGGCTATTATCGGCTCCACCCCCTATATATAATGGGGCTGGCCCCACCTCCCAGCAAGAAACTTGACTACTGAGGCTGGGCGTGAGCCTCCGAAAATTAACACTGAGAGGCAGGCCAGCCCCTGTTTGCCCTGTTTCCCTGGGAACTGTAGCACCACGCACAATCTCACAAAAGGCACCCACAATGTAAAGTGTGAGTGCTCATTATGGAAGACAATCTTACTCTGCTACAAATGATTGCCAAAGAAGAAGAAGATTGTTGGACAAAAGCAGCAGTTTACTGAGAGTGTAGGTATACAAATTGAGAGCCAGTGTGGTGTAGTGGTTCAGAGCGGTAGTCACGTAATCTGGGGAACCGGGTTCGCTTCCCCGCTCCTCCACATGCAGCTGCTGGGTGACCTTGGGCTAGTCACACTTCTCTGAAGTCTCTCAGACCCACTCACCTCCCAGAGTGTTTGTTGTGGGGGAGGAAGGGAAAGGAGAATGTTAGCCGCTTTGAGACTCCTGAAGGGGAGTGAAAGGCGGGATATCAAATCCAAACTCCTCCTCCTCCTCTTCTTCTTCTTCTTCTTCTTCTTCTTCTTCTTCTTCTTCTTCTTCTTCTTCTTCTTCTTCTATCTTACTCTGCTACAAATGATTGCCAAAGAAGAAGAAGATTGTTGGACAAAAGCAGCAGTTTACTGAGAGTGTAGGTATAGCAGCACACAATTTGCTATATTTAATACTATATATTAAACTAGAGCTTTCCAGGGTGTCAAACACAACAGCACTGTTTCTGATGTAGACACGTGTGACAGAGTTGCTTTGCCATCATTTTGAGTGAGATAAATGTGGTGATCATCGCAAAATATACTATACAGCAGAGGAGAGCTTGCTGCTTCTTTGGTAGAGTGTCAAAGAGGCTTGTAAAAACTCCTAACTGGTGAGCATCGTCCTTCGCAACATTTTCTAATAATATTCACCACTAGGCACTTTCGCATTGGCCTAACTTCTGTTGATGCTGGATGCATTTTTTTGTAGTTCGATATTAGTTCTTGTTTAAACAAATAATGTTTGCATAATTGCTGTCATTTGTAGTGACGCTGCAAGATCCACCTTTCCATATTATGGGGGTCTTTTTATGGATAAATCTTGCAGCAGGCCATTTTTAAAATGGAAAATTGAGTCTGAACTAGTAACCTAGGGGTCAGCAAACTTTTTCAGCAAAGGGCCAGTCCACTGTCCCTCAGACCTTGTGGTGGGCCGGACTCTCTCTCTCTCTCTCTCTCTCTCTCTCTCTCTCTCTCTCTCTCTCTCTCTCTCTCTCTCTCTCTCTCTCTCTCTATATTTGGGGGGGGGAATGAATGGATTCTTATGCCTCACAAATAACCCAGAGATGCATTTTAAATAAAAGTATACATTCTACTCATGTAAAAACACACTGCTTCCTGGACTGTCCGTGGGCCAGATTTAGAAGGCGATTGGGTCGGATCCGGCCCCTGGGCCTTAGTTTGCCTACCCATGTACTAACCTAAGGATGGAATCTCACACCATGCAGCAGTTACTGAATATAGCAATTACTCTCTTTGTCTCCTTTGTAACATTTTAACCACATATGGAATTATGTCAGTGTACAGTGGTACCTCGGGTTAAGTACTTAATTCGTTCCGGAGGTCCATTCTTAACCTGAAACTGTTCTTAACCTGAAGCACCACTTTAGCTAATAGGGCCTCCTGCTGCCGCCATGCCGCCGGAGCACGGTTTCTGTTCTCATCCTGAAGCAAAGTTCTTAACCTGAGGTACTATTTCTGGGTTAGCGGAGTCTGTAAGCTGAAGTGTCTGTAACTTGAAGTGTATGTAACCTGAGGTACCACTGTAGTTTGTTTCTCCACCCCTGTTGAGGCAGGGACAGGTACAACATGGTGACATCGTGAGTCAAAACAAGAGGCAAGTTACATTAAATATTGCAGAGAAACCGGAGCTGGAATCTGTGTTTCAGTCTGACACATGTGCCAATTAACTACACATTACCCACAGCAATAGTTTCTACTGACAGAGAAGAAAAGGATCTACCCCAATCTATTGATAAAGTCCCTACAGGGGCAACCATGTACAATTCATAGATAGCTGACATGATGTCCTTTGGATGTTTTGGGCTACATCTCCCATCACCCTCAGCCGGTACGGCCAATGACCAGGGATGATGGGACTTGTAGTCCAAAACGGTACGGCCAATGACCAGGGATGATGGGACTTGTAGTCCAAAACGGTACGGCCAATGACCAGGGATGATGGGACTTGTAGTCCAAAACGGTACGGCCAATGACCAGGGATGATGGGACTTGTAGTCCAAAACATCTGGCGGGCACCACACTGGCAACCCTTGATGTATATAGTCATATACATTAAACCTGTGTTTGACTCGGCGTGTTGTAGGCTGAAAGAAAATTATATGAAAATGATGTACTGGTGGTATTTGACTCCTAGTAAGTTAGCAAAAATGTATAAAATGAGTACAAATATCTGTTGGAAATGTGAAGAAAAAGAAGGTATCCTTTATTATATGTGGTGGACCTGGAAGGTATTAAAAGCATTGTGGGAAATGGTATATAGTGAATTAAAAAAAATATTTAAAGTAACTTTTTTAAAGAAACCAGAAGCCTTTTTATTAGGAATTGTAGGTACCGAGGTTCCAAAGGAGCAGAAAAGTCTTTTCATGTATGCAATGACAGTCGCTCAGATGTTACTGGCCCAGAGATGGAAAGAAGACAAAGTCCCTACCAGAGAAGAATGGCAAACTAAGCTGTTGGACTGCCAAAATGGCAAAATTGACCGGAAAGCTGAAGAACCAAGAAGACCAAAACTTTAATAAAGAATGGGGAAAATTTACAATTTACTTGAGAGACCACTGTAAGCAGATGAAAACATTAGCAGGATTGTAATAACAACTTGTAATGTAGAAATTAGTATGGATAAAATGGAGAGACATAAAACTTGGATGATGAAATAATATGCAGTTGGAAAGACTGATAATAGAACCCATGGAGGGGAAGGTGGGAAGTCTAGAGATGCGGAGAAATCTCTAAATATTGATATGTATTTGGCAATGTTATAATTCTACACGTAAAATCAAATAAAAATTATTTCAAAAAACAAACAAACCAAAAACCCTTTGTTTGAAGTATAATTTGCAGTTCCTCAAACTATGAGACGTTACCATGGTTGATGTACGTGAATGTCACTTGCCAGAATGAAAAAGAGTAAAGGTCCTTTATTTATTTCCAAACACGACTTTAGACAATACAAGGCCCAGGCACTAGAGGGGAGAGGGACATTGCTAAAATGAGCAACACAGAGACAGAGAAAAAAGCCTTTTGTTCAACATGTTCCCTGGAAAGTAATGTCTGGAAATGAAGTGCTGAAAGACATTAAACAGAACCTTTGCTAGTCTTTGGGCATCTCTTAAATTCTCAGGTACTTTGAGAATGGAATCGCTCAAGAAAACATGTAACATGATATCCACGACCATGATATGGGCATCTGGAAAAGGGAGACCCCTCTTTTCAAGCGCTGAGTGACGTTTAGCAACTTCCTTCTACCCATTCAAAATGGAAAGTCTAATTTAGGATTTTAAGTAAAGGAAATTGCAATTATCGCTAAAGTGGGAAGGTTTCCCGCTATGGATTTGCAGTTTTCCGTTGCTGATATATGTTTTTTTAATCTAGGGTTTTGCTTGACTGCCCCAGTAACGAGGATGTGAATTTGTAGACTCTCCCTTTGGTGTGATTAACTTTCCTGATATCATAGACAGAGTGTTGGTTAGATGGTTTAGGTAAAGGTAAAGGACCCCTGACAGTTAAGTCTAGCCTCCAACGGCTCTGGGGTTGCGGCGCTCATCTCGTTTTACTGGCTGAGGGAGCTGACGTTTGTCTGTAGACAGTTTTCCGGGTCATGTGGCCAGCTTGACTAAGCCGCTAAGCCGCTTCTGGCGAACCAGAGCAGCACACGGAAATGCCGTTTACCTTCCCGCCGGAGCAGTACCTCTTTATCTACTTGCACTTTGATGTGCTTTCGAACTGCTAGGTTGGCAGGAGCTGGGACCGAGCCACAGGAGCTCACCCCGTCACGGGGATTTGAACCGCCGACCTTCCGATCAGCAAGCCCTAGCACAAAGTTATTTTATGCCCCCTTTAACATTTACAGGATAATTTCACAAGGAGACCTGACTGAAGCCCTATTCAGAATTTTTCTTCTATGTGACGGGCTGACCACATGTAGAAAAGGGTTGCTCCTCCCGGACTCATCCCTGAATTCTGCATCCCTGAGACCTGCAAGGAGGCACTTTTTCAGGTTCAGCTGAACATGCAAAGGCAACTTCATGCAAGTTGAATCCTTGCCTACCTTTGACCCTACATGCGAATGTTTCTTTTATTTAAAGAAAGCACTTATACACCTAAAACAAATATGACTAGGAGGGGCAGGGTGAAAATAGGGACATTACCTTCCTCCCAAAATATATTTCCCTTCTCCAATTTGTTGACCCCCCCCAAGGGTGGATGAATCTGTCAGCTTCCTTATCTCCCAGTTTCTCATCCCCCCACCCATGTGAAGTTTGCTACTTTTCTGCATCAGAAAAAAAATCCTCTTGGAAATTTGTCAGGATTTTTTGTGCAATTTTCCAAATATACACAGTTTTGCCAGCATTTCTCCCTAATATGATGCAGTTTTGTAAGTTATTTTCACTAATGCTGATACAGAATTTCACCTAATATACTTTTTTTGTACTTTGTAACTGTTGGAGAATTGCACCACAATGTTTGGGGAAGTGTGAATTTCGAATGATAGCTGCAGTTGGGTTTGTACATTGTTTCAAGAAGTGCAGATGAGGTGGGGGGTCACGCTGAGGTGCGAGCCAAATCAAATTTCTTCCATATCTTTCCCGCTCCCCATCTGGCTTTTAGAAAAAAAGCAAATGTTAGCTATTGGTTTCACCACCAGTTCAGGGCACCAAAGGTTTGGATTCCTTTTCATCTGATGGCAAGTTGAACATGAGGATAAGCAAGAAAACAAAATAGCCAAAGGAAATCTAACTGGGGAAACAGGTTGATCATACTTGGACAAAGCATTCAAACAAGAATGTGTTGAAGAGAACTCCTGTCAACATTTAGTTTGCTTTGGTGAACTCTATGGAACACAGTGAAGTCTTTGTAGAGGGGGACTTAAAACATATAACAACAGATGGAGAATGTAAAGCTATAACAGCAGGCAGGGCTCTACCTATGGGTAGTGCAAATGGGTGTTGTTGTTTAGTTGTTTAGTCGTGTCCGACTCTTCGTGACCCCATGGACCAGAGCACACAAGGCACTCCTGTCTTCCACTGCCTCCTGCAGTTTGGTCAAACTCATGTTGGTAGCTTTGAGAACACTGTCCCACCATCTCGTCCTCTGTCGTCCCCATCTCCTTGTGCCCTCCATCTTTCCCAACATCAGGGTCTTTTCCAGGAAGTCTTCTCTTCTCATGAGGTGCCCAAAGTATTGGAGCTTAGCTTCAGGATCTGTCCTTCCAGTGAGCACTCAGGGCTGATTTCCTTCAGAATGGATAGGTTGGATCTTCTTGAAGTCCAGGGGACTCTCAAGAGTCTCCTCCAGCACCATAATTCAAAAAGTGCAAATGGGCACTCCAAAATAAATAAATGAACTGGAACTGGAGGTTCAGGTAAGATGAGGTGAAACGAACTCATTGTCTGTTACCAAGTACAAAGTAATACCCCGTACAAAAAAGATGAGCTTTAGGAATGTAGTAAAAAGCTACACCAAATGGAAAATACAATAAAGGTGAAGAGCTCCACATGCCACTCAGCACAAAGCAATAACAATATATTTTTAGAGAAGCAACCACACAAAGATAAGTGCTGAAATCTCGGGGGGGGGGGGGATACCAGTGCTTGAATTATGGTAGCCAGAGGGTTCTGAGTCCATTATCTTTTACATCTTCCCCCTCCACCAGCTACCAGTAATGAGAACACGACGGGGGAACATCTTAGCTAAAGTGTGTGCGCGTGAAATCAATGGACACGGTTTATACCTACTATAAAATATAATTAATAAAAATATTAAGGTCCCTGTATATTTTTCTCACATATTTCAAGGATAGCATAGAGACAGCCCCACAGCAGCAGCAACAACAACAAAAGGTGGCAAATTCTTAAAAGTGCTAACTTTGGGCTGCAAAGGCAGAACTGCTCACAAAGAGTCTGCTCACATTTCTTCCCTTGCATCCTTGACTTGACCATCTTCAAATGATGTCAGGTGATTGATAGGTGGGCATTCCCACCCGCCTGTCAAAGTGGCACACGGAAGGTGGTCCACTTCTGGATCTGGCTAGATCCAGTTCTCAATCCCTGCATAGACCATGATAATTATATAAGGAAGTAGTTTAGTTAGTCTCAGAACTGGACTGAGATTGCAATTCTATGCCTGCTTTCTTGAGAGAATCCTCAACTGAACTCAGTGGGGCTTATTTTTGAGAAACTCATGTATAGGATTAGGCTGTCGGTCCTTCTTTGTTTGTAGAGATTATGAACCCAGAATGCATGGCTGCATAATAAAGTGTGGAAAGCCATTTGCTTTTGGAGAAGAGATTCGAAGAGAAGAAGACTCTCCCCTTCTCCCTTGTTCAGCTTCACTTTCAATTGCTCATTTGGTGTAGTGTAAGGTTACCAGGTTTTTTTCAAAGAATCCGGGGACACTTTTCTTTTTTTTGAAAAGAGAAAAAAAAAGTTATTTAAAAAAGTTAATTTTTTTTAAAAAAGAAGTAATATCTTCTCTTCTATCATCTCCTCTATTGCGTGGCCTTCCTCTGGGCCCCAGCCTACTCTCTTGAAGCGCTAGCTGCCGTGGAGTAGGCTCAGATTGGGCCAGGGCTTGGCCACGTGCCCTTGCCCTCCCGGTGCTCTCCTACCCCTCCTCAGTGGCGGTGGCAGCAGCAGCACGGCAAGGTCAGGGTTCACCTCTTTTTTCTCCTTCCTCTTTCTCTCTCTTCCTTCTCATTCTCCTCTCCTCCTCCCTGCTTCGGCTCTGGGGTTTTCCTGGCCCCGGAGCGCCACTGGGCACTCGGTCGGGTGGCAAGGCAGTCTCGCTCCCAGCTCAATTTGGGTTGCGGGGGTGTATGTGTCAGTGGTTCCCCCAGTTGACACGCTGGGCATCCTCGGTTCCCCCTCGGCAGTGGCAGCAGCAGTCTCAGCAGCCCAGAGCCAGCCTGGTAGCGCAGTTGGCTCTGGCTGGCTTCAGGAGCTGCTCGCTGCCATGGCGCCCACCATTTTGCCTCGCCATAAGTCCCCATATGATGTGTCTTGTGCCGTTGAACCATTCATGCAACATTCATTCCCTACTAATAAATCTACAACACTTAAAATATAAATCCGGGGACATTAAATGAAATCTGGGGACATTCTGGGGACGGATGTTGTCTGGGGTCAGATTTGTAAATCCGGGGACTGTCCCCAGGAAACGGGGACGTCTGGTAACCATAGTGTAGTGGTTAAAGTGTAGAACCAGGGCCAGGGGAGCCCAGGCTTCAAATTTACACTCAGACATGAATCTCACTGGGTGACTTTTGACCACACATCAGATGTCAGCCTAACGTACCTCACAGGGTTATAGCAAGGAGGAGGAGAATCTGGGGAAGGGCCATAGCTCAGTGACAGAATATCTGCTTTCCAGGCAGATAGCCTAAGGTTCAATCCCTAGCATCCACAGATAAAGCTGGGGGAAAACCCTGTCTGAAAATATGGAGAGCCACTGCCAGTCCCTGTAGACCCAACTGAGCTAGATGGAACAATAATCTGACTCAGTATAAGGCAGCTTCCTTCGTTCCATGAATGGCGTCTACCACTCCTTGGTACACCAGTTGCAGAGCTGTGGAACTTGTGACCTACCAGCCATGAATGATGGACTCCTAGCAATTAGACAAAACGTGATTTTGCCGCTATCTGGGATTGGTGGGCTGAAACGAGTTTTGTATGGCCTTGCTTTACTGGAATGCATTACCATGTGGAAGCATGGTGGCAATTTTTGTCTCCTTTGCAAGTGGTAGTAGATTTATGGTGAATTCGCATTGCTGCTTTTTTTAACAGGTGAATTTCTGCACCATCTGTAGAACATTTCCCCTTATAACCAGGAAAACATGGTTGGGGCAGTAGACAGTTATTTTAACTTTCTTTCCCTGGACTGAATAAAATGCTTGATTGTGTGATTGGATTTGTACAGAAAAGGAGCAAGATTGAAAAAAAATTAAAAAAAAATTCCATATCTTTCCACCATACTAATGAAATTTGCAGACATGGAGAGGAAACAGAGAGTTATTTATAGGAGTGGGTGGAATGTGAGGCCTAATTGTGCTTAGTCTATTGCTAAGTGCGTAATCTGTTTGCTATTAAGTTTTACAATCTTTCAGAATTATATACAGCTTTTTATATTATATACAGATATGTGTGTGTGTATATATGCCTGTGTGAGTGCATATATTATATATATGCGCGCACACATACAAATCTGACAAGTGGTTGGTGTGGTTTCTTAAGCTATGAAATAGTGAGAGCTTTAAAATAGGCGGAGAAGGTCATTTTTAGGGTTAGTTGGTTTTTTGAGCTGAACTTTGCTTGCTTTCCAAACTGCCTTGCGTGTGAAGACCCCCCAAAACCACCCCCCAAAATAAAGACACAATAGACACAAAATTTAGTTTTAAGGTTTTTGGCATTAATTCAGGCCACAACTTTATTAATTACAGCGTGCAAGTGGTTGCTTAGGCATTGGTTCCAGACTACCTGAACCTGCATGGTGGCAGGAACAGGACTGACACTGGGCACCACCATATGTCAGTAAGGGAAAGCATCCTGGGGGAGCGAGAACTCCTTCGATCTCACATCTCACCCCACATGCTCCCAGGGGCTCTGTCATGGCCCTAGCCCCTTGGCAGGGTTCGGACAAAAGCAAGGTGAGCCCCTGGATTCCTTTAACAGAATTCCCTAGCAACAGCAATGGAGGGGCAGGCACAGCCAACCATGTCCCCTCCAAACAACACTGAACCAATGTCTAACCGCCAGCCTTACAAAGTTGTGACGATTTGCTACACGGTAGGCAAAAACCAAGTGGCACCAGCCAATTGACCAAATGGCAAAATGCCTATCGGGTCCCTGCTCCAAAAACAGACGACCGTAGACAGGCATAGCAAGGTCAGAAGAACAAACCTAACTAAAGGGAGGGGAGGTGATCCGCTGCACATCGCAAGAAAGTGAAACTCTCCAGCGATGTGCAGCAACTTATATAGCCCCTTGGCAGCCAATAGCTATCCCAATTAGCCAAATCTCTGCCCTAGCAACCGAGGGGCAGCCAATGGGGTGTTGCGGCCATCCAAATGGTCCAGCCCCAACACAGGGAGGCAGTTTATGGTGATCTCACCGCAACACGTGCCCTCCATGATGGAGGACATGATTTTCCAGACCATTATAGTTTGACTCATAAGTCCCACCAACCCATGTGCACAACTGAAGTTGTACAGCTCAGACACAAAAGACAGAAGCAAGGGCCCAGTTAGATGTAATGGTAACTGCATTGACACATTTAACACACAGATTAGCAAAACTGTAAGTAGTGACAGCAGAGGTAGAGCTTAACAATTTTCCCCATCTGTGATCCTGATTAAATTCCCTCTTCCCCTCTTGATGCTCCATTGGAAGCCTTTACGGGCATCCTCAGATGCTTTGGCAACTCTGTGGAGTGAAACCATAGAAGACCCAACAACATGAAATTGCAGAGTGAGCCTATAGTGCTGTGGGATGGAAAACCTATGGCAAATCTGCTGCCATTGCCTATGCGCTGCTGGGTTTGCCCTAGCAAGGGGGTGGTGTGGTGTATAGATTTTTCTCTGTCTAGCAGCTTTCTTCTGCTTTTGGAAAGATGTCCCTTCCCTTTTGGAAAATATGTACGCCAGCTCAGTGGCCCTATTTCAGAGGTGCGCAGAGGTCATAAGAAGAGTTTGGATCCATGGGGTCCAAAGTCAGCCCCAGCCCCCAAACAACAACCTTGATATGTCCTCTTATTAGCTCTTATGATGGTGGGACATAAGCAGCAGCAGACGTTTATCTGGCCCCTGGGGCATCCTCCCAGAGACTATTGATTTCGGTCTTACTGCATGAGGGATGCCAGTTAGTGTCACTACGCTGTGGAAGGGTTCACCTCCTAAATTTGTGTAGGTCAAGTTGCGATTGCTAAAGGCAAATGAGCAGACCAAGTTTCTTCTGTCCGGTCCATTACTCACAGTAATCTGGAGGCGGCAAGTTTCAAGAGCAAGACGTCTTTCTGGGGCAGAACAAAAGAAGAGGAGGAGAAAAGACAAGACCAGACCAGAAGAAAGCAAACAAAGAAAAGTAAGTGGTTTTGCAGAAACGTAATTTATAGCCACATTTTGTTTACCATACGCTAGAAATGTGGACTGCTATGTAGGGTGATGCAGTAGTGACCTGGTTTTTCAACTGCGCATTCCTTAATCAGAGCATTGCAGTGCATCATGACATAGTGGTTATGCACATCTCTTTCACGTCGCTCCGCCTTTTGCCCCACTGACTCAGTGAATCATTGGACTCTCTACTGTTTGCCTTGTTAAAAGTTGGCAGCCTTGATTCTAACAGCCTAAAGTCTCATTATTACTTTGGGGTGGGGGTGGGGAGCAGGGCTGGGGGGTGGGGAGCTCCAAAATGCCAAAAGGAGTGAAGTCAATGTTTCTCTCACAGTTATTAGCACCGACTCTATCAAATGCATTTGTTCTTGCGGAAATGAGCAGCTGTGTAAATCATTAGAAGATTGCTAGGGATTATAGCTAGCCAAAATATGCTCTTTTAGTGTCTTAAATTTCCTTGATGTAAAATAAATGTAAGTTAAGCATCTTCTGTTACCCCAGATGCTTCAGCAGCTTTCGCAGAAGTGAATACTGATTGATGTAGATTATGTTTCTTTCTGCATCACATGGGTATCCATGAATGACCTAAGGTTAAATATATATTCAGACTTAAAGAGAACTCAGAAAACAAAAGGTTTTTGAGGAAGTATCTAATCTCTGTAAGGGCTTTTCTTCTCTTACAACCCATTTGTTTTCTGTTTGTCTTCTATATGCCACCCATTCCAAGTTCAGCATGTAATAAACTCTCTGTAATCCTTATGGTTGTTGTCCTGATGTTGCTCATGGTTTTGCAAATGACAAATTCTCAAGATAAATCCTGTGCCTTTAACAGTGACATAGGGTCCAGACATTATCAGGTGCATTGGGTAGGTTCAGAGATCAGGTTTTGTCCTGTTTTGAGCCAACTCAGATTCCCCTCTTGAGCCCTGCTTAAACACCTATTAAGTTCCCCTTCCTCTCCCACTTTCTTGCCAATCTCATGTTTGCCTGATGCATTCCTACAGATGATCTGCAGAAATCAGCATTAAGCTACGTCTCTAGAGATGCTGCCAAGTTTGTAAGGACAAATTCTAAGAGGCTGATAATACTCAACTCATCTGTGATTATGGTCTCTGAATTCCTCTCTGGCTCAGATTAAAATCTGAGCCAGAGAAACAATTTGGTCCAATGTCCCTTCATCCAACTCAACTCCCCAAGCCCACTACCAACGTCTCTCCCATTCCAGTTATTGAAAGCAGCATTCTGGTCATTGGGGCCCATAGGAAGGTAACAGGGAGGCAATTTCTCTCCTCACCATCTCCCTCCCATCACCATCATGCCAGGCATCCCTACTAATCTGCACAGACCCTTTGTATTAAGCATTTTTTTTGGGGGGGGGGCGCAAAACAATTAGCTCACGTTTTCATACTCTATTCTGCAGTCATGGAGGATAGAAAGTAGAAGCTTAGCGCATGCTTCTCCCCTTCCTCAGAATGCAATGCCCACTTGTAGAGAGATCTCCGTAGGATTCAACAGTTTCTCCCTGTTCTTCCTTAGTGTGTGCACCTTTGTCTTTTGGGAGAATGGAAAGTCTATGCTTACCTCTTATGTTTCTGTTTGGCACCCACCTCCACTTGCTGAAGGCCCTTGAGTTCCAGGGTTCAATTTATTTGACTAAACAGGGCTGACATTTGGGACGAGGATATGGGATGAAGACGCAGAGACCTCTCATGACCAAAGTGCACACGATCTGAGGGTGGCTTGCCTGCATACCATGTGATACTTTTCATTTCCTGTTTACTGATTACTTAGTGTGATGAGTCTTGACTCTCAACTGACTCCATTAGGAAAATGCTGTGCCTTACACAGGGAGGAGATAGTTGGAGGTGGGAGGTACCTGCAAGAAAGGCAGCGTAGGAAGGATCTCCCAGGGTAGAAGACTGGGAGAAGAGGTAAGCATCCAGGGGAGAGTTGGGGGAATCTGCCTTGCTATGTGTGGATGAATGATATGTATGGCATAAACATGATAAAGGGTCTTCTTAGTTATTGTTTCTTTATTGCTATGTTACTGTGATTTGTATTTTCTTATAAATGCATTTGAATTTTAGTGTTTGGCACTGTGGGTTAAACCACTGAGCCTAGGACTTGCAGATCAGAAGGTCGGTGGTTCGAATCCCTGCGAGGGGCTGAGCTCCCATTGCTCGGTCCCTGCTCCTGCCAACCTAGCCGTTCAAAAGCACGTCAAAGTGCAAGTAGATAAATAGGTACCACTCCGGAGGGAAGGTAAACGGTGTTTCCGTGCACTGCTCTGGTTCGCCAGAAGTGGCTTAGTCATGCTGGCCACATGACCTGGAAGCTGTACGCTGGCTCCCTTGGCCAATAAAGCGAGATGAGCGCTGCAACCCCAGAGTCAGTCACAACTGGACCTAATGGTCAGGGGTCCCTTTACCTTTATGTAAAAAAAAAGAGGACACGGGTGGCCCTGTGGGTTAAACCACAAAGCCTAGGGCTTGCCGATCAGAAGGTCAGCGGTTCGAATCCCTGCGACGGGGTGAGCTCCTGTTGCTCAGTCCCTGCTCCTGCCAACCTAGCAGTTCAAAAGCACGTCAAAGTGCAAGTAGATAAATAGGTACCACTCCGGCAGGAATGTAAACGGTGTTTCCATGCGCTGCTCTGCTTTTGCCAGAAGTGGCTTAGTTATGCTAGCCACATGACACAGAAGTTGTCTGTGGACAAATGCCGGCTCCCTCGGCCTATAGAGCGAGATGAGCATGCAACCCCAGAGTTGTCCATGACTGGACATAACGGTCAGGGATCCTTTTACCTTTACCTTTATGTAAAAAAAAAAAAAGCTTTCAATAAAAATGCTGTTGGTAAGAAAAAAAAAAGGAAAGTATTGTGCCTGAGATTGCAAGAGGCAACTCACAAGCTGAACCTGTGTTGTTTGTTGTGTGATAGCTCATTTACACATGCAAGTCATCACTTAGTGCTACAATCAACAAGTGAGGAATACATATTTGTGGGGTATCCCATGGTCTGGACGGAGTTAAAATGTTAGAGCTCAAAAGCAAAACATCCAAAATAAAGAACATTTGGCTGAGTATGAGCATAGACCTATATTCTTCTAGCAAATCGCCTTTCGTTTCCCTGATATCATTCCGATGTATACAATATCCCCCCTCAAAAAAAGCATTTAATGGATGGGAGGTAAAACAGTGAAGAGGAGAAAGTTAACCATTACTCAGAATGCCATCAGGTGAAACCCAAATCCCACCACTTCTGCCTTGTGAAAAAGAACCTTGTTTAGCATTGTTTTTAATTCCAAGGTTTATAGAGGTGTAAAATAAAGAATATCAGAAACACATGATTGGGCAGCTTGTTTGGAATCATACCTTAAATTGGCTAGATGCCTCATGATGCAACAGATGGTGAAGAGCTTTTATTTTAAATTTTTTTTAAAGAAAGGTAATAAAAGTATTTCAGTTGCCTTGTTATAGTGGAGCCTCTGCCTTCGAGCTATTGGGATTAAAAGACTTGTTTCTAATCATGTAGAATGCCAAATATTATCTGGCCTGTGAAAAGAGAGGCTGTTTCCACTCTGGAATACATTCAGGAGACTTGGCGTATTGTTAGAGGAGATGTTCATCTTTGCCTGCTTACAATTATCTGGAGGAGGGGTGCGGAGATAATCCATTTTGTTAATTGCTTGTTTGTTTAGACGGCTGATGATAAAAAAAATGTTATTCTGAAGAAAATGGACTTGCAAAGAAAATTGGTGGCAAATTAAATCCCATTGAAATCAAACAGACAAGTTAGTCACCACCAACTTGAAGTCCTAGGGCAGGAATGGGGAACCAGTGACCTTGAGATGTTGGACTCCAACTCCCATCAGCCTCAGCCAGCACAACCTTTCATCAGAGCTGATGGGAATTGTAGTCCACTCTTTCCCTAACCCTTCTCTAGGGTTTAGTTTTAACTCCATATGATGAATTGATGCATATAATCTGCCCCAGCCTGAATGGCCAAGGAAAGGTTGCAATACCTGGTTAGTGGCGATCCAGGAACATCTGAAGGGCTCCTATGCGCTAGGAACTTGGAAGGCCCTGGAAACTAAAAAGATCTTTGCCTGGCACCAATTTAAGTAGGATTTAAATGGGTCTCTCTTGGGAAGGGCAAAAATGAGGGGTAGTTTATACAGGGGGTGGTCCAATCGCAGCAACAGATATGTGAAAATGAGAAAGTTGGGCGTTCTAGTGGGACATACAGGAAAAACATCAAAACTGAAATATAAGAATATCACACATACTCAGTCTTTTCTGATTTGCAGCACCAGACAGCTGCCTTTGAAGGTGGTCAGGGAGCTGCAATGAGTGCAGAATGTGACGGTCAGAATGTTAAGTGGTTCAGCCAGCCAGAACCATGTTTTTCAGCAACTTGGAAGATTTTGCAGGGGTTGCTTACATGGTTCTGGGCCCAATTTACGGTGCCAACTTGTTAAACCCCAGAACATCTCTCCCTGCATTGGTCTGCCTGTGTTTTAAGATCTTCAAAGATGGCTTTTCTCAACACCTCACCATTGGGAGATGATTGCTACATGATGATGTGGGAAACGGCTTTGATTTGATGGCCTATGAAATGCCGTCCACAATGAGATACAGTTGGCTTACTGTGCTTACTTTTTGGTGCCAACTTAAAAGGTATCAATTCACCCAGGCATTTGCAGGATGGCAGCTTATCTGACTTAATATTGGATTATTCTGCTTAATGTTAGAAGGATGGATCTGCCTTGCTGCATAAAAATTAAAAGCAATGATTCATAATGCAAGTTGGATTCTTCCTTCCAAGGGTAAGGAGGTGCACTTGTTATTTTAGTTTTAAAATAAATACTGGCTTCTGTTTGTATTTGTATGTTTATATTTTCATGTTTTATAAACTGTCCTGGGTTTGACAATGATGGGCAATGGGTGGAAAATTTTGCAAATGACAAACGAACAAACAAGTTGACTTTCTTTGGAGTTTAATAAAGATTTTCTTTGGACTGGAGGGCAACACAAACTTATGCATTACAACTCAGAAGTAAGCCCTTTGGGTTCAAGGGACTTACTCCATAATAAGATTTCATAAAACCAAAAGCACATGTAATGGATCCATTTTTATTTTTTATTTTGTGACTGCCAGGAGTCCAGGATGCAGACAGCTTCCTCAACGGTTGGATTCAGCATTCCCTTCAATGAATGGAGCAGGTCTGTGCTCATCCCATTAAGTATCTGGGACAAGGAGGCTAAAAGATGAAATGATTTTGATACATCACTACATTTTCCAGCTTAAGAGCTTGGCAAGACCCTTTGATCTTGATCGTGAACAATCAGGGGCTGATGGTATATCACCAAATAAAGTAAAGTCAAATAAAATGTAACTTCCCTTTTTGTAGGTACATGGAACACGTTAAACCTTTATACGAAACTTTGGCACACTAATTAGGTCTCCTTTTGTTCAAAGACAGCTATTAATATTCCCAATTTATTGGCTTCCAGGAAGATATATACACACACATAGGCACACACATGCTCACACTGGCTGAAACAACAAAGGAATGAAACAGTGCTTCGTTTTAAAAGATGGGATACCTAAACTGTTATGGACAAGTTTACTCAACTTGACCAGGAAAGCATGAATCACCACTTAAAATCTGTTATGAAAATCAGATTAAATTTAAGATTAGTTTCTTATGGTTTTGCTAAAGAATCTGAAATATTTCCATTTGGAAAAGAGTTATTTCTTTAACCTTCTCAGTGTTAGTTTGTTCAGTATTGCGTTTGTTGCATAATGAAGGTTACCCAAAGGTAAGGCATGCAAAGATATAGAAGGGGAAGTGGCAAGGATGGAGGCTGAGATAAGGAAACCAAAAAGATAGGTGGATCTGTTTAGGGTCTATGGCTATGGATGTAGAAAGTTTGTGAAGGTTCACCTACAGCAGAAATATTTCTTTAGCTTTCAGATTCCACTCTGGAGAAAGCCACGGCTAACTTAAGTCCAGCTGATTTCAATAACAGTAAAGCATGGCTTTCTTCGGATCAGAACCTACTGTCTTTATAGACAAACATATGATACCTCTGAGTCTGATCCAGAGATCTCATGCAGTTGCAGGAAGCCCAGTGTGAACGCTGAACTCCTGGACTGGTGAACTCATTTTGCCATTCACTTCAGTAAGTGTGACAGAGCTGTGAATGAGGAAAGCCACTCACCCAGGAAGTCCATGGAGATATTGGAGTGCTCTATCCCCACGAGCTCTGCACATGTGGCAACGGCACTCTTCTTCCTCAAAGCATGGTTGCATGAAGTTTCTCAGGCGACTGGTGACATTATAGCCACTGGGAGGTTTTCATGATTTTCCCCCATGTGAGACTTGTTTAAGATGAAAGCTCCTGACCTGGGGGTAGTTGTGAGGTTCCACAATGCAGCTGTTGTTTCTAGATACAGCATGTAGAAAGAAAGTATATAACAAGACTATACCCATTTGAGGAATGTTAAGAAGGAACCCCCCCCCCGATTACTGAAAATTTTTGGCTTTAATTTATCATTGATTTATCATTGTGGATATATAAGGTCAGAGGGCCACACCAATAAACCAATCTACAGTGGTACCTCGGGTTACATACACTTCAGGTTACAGACTCTGCTAAACCAGAAATAGTACCTCGGGTTAAGAACTTTACCTCAGGAGGAGAACCACTGTATCTGGGCAGCAGATATGAGAGGCGGTTTCTGGTGGTAGGCCAGCGGGGCAGAACAAGGATCCTATTGACACCCTCCTTGTATGATGAGCGGATAAAGGCCGTTTTAGTAATGGTGAAACAACTGTTCCCTCACTGGTAATGTATAGATGCTAGTGGAGGACATACTTGTTATTCACGTAGGCCATTTGGTGAATGGCCTTGGAATTCCATTGCTTTGGAATAACATTCCTTTGGAATTCCTGCTGCTGGATTGGTTTGCTTCATAGATATTCTTCTTCTGCCAATATACGGATATACTGTAGAGCAGAGTTTCTCAAACTTGGGCCTCCAGCTGTTTTTGGACTACAACGCTCATCATCCCTAGCGAGCAGGGTCGTTGGTCAAGGATAATGGGAACTGTAGTCCAAAACAGCTGGAGAGAGACCCAAGTTTGGGAAACTCTACTATAGAGCAAGGATGGGGAACCTGTAGTACTTCAGAGATGGTTTGGCTCCAGTTCCATCAGCACCAACCAGCATGGCCAGTGGTCAGGGATGTAGATTTCATAAAATGAAATGTCCTGGGGTGTTTTGAGGGGGTATACTAGCAGCTCCTCTTGTGATAACAGCTTGTATTAAATATAGATCACATGTAACTGTCTAGGTCTATCTGTCTATCTATCTATCTATCATCTATCATCTATCTATCTATCTATCTATCTATCATCTATCTATCTATCATCTATCTATCTATCTATCTATCTATCTATCATCTATCTATCTATCTATCTATCTATCTATCTATCTATCTATCTATCATCTATCTATCTATCTATCATCTATCTATCTCTATCTATCTATCTATCTATCTATCTATCTATCTATCTATCTATCTATCATCTATCTATCTATCTATCTATCTATCATCTATCTATCTATCTATCATCTATCTATCTATCTCTATCTCTATCTATCTATCTATCATCCATCTATATCTATCTATCTATCTATCTATCTATCTATCTATCTATCTATCTATCTATCTATCATCTATCTATCATCTATCTATCATCTATCTATCATCTATCTATCTACCTATCTACCTATCTATCATTTATCTATCTATCTATCTATCTATCTATCTATCTATCTATCTATCTATCTATCTATCTAATCTATCATCTATCTATCTATCTATCTATCATCTATCTATCTATCATCTATCTATCTATCATCATCTATCTATCTATCTATCATCTATCATCATACCTCCCATGGCAACTTCTATTTTTCTCTTGGAGAACAGCTCTATTTCATTCTCCTATTCCTATTTAAAGGATCTATTACCATATTTTCTTTAATTCTGCCAATATATTTGAAGACAAGGGTCAAAGCCTAGCTTGACCTCATCTGGTGACATCATACTTACTACGAGTAGTTATTACACAAATATATCAGTTCCTCCATCCCTTGGTTTGTGCAGTGTCCCAACATCAACCTGCCCTTGGCTGGAGATTAGAGGTGGATGATGAGTGACGTGCCAACCCTTTCAGGGTCAATCAAAGGCATTCCTGACTGAAATATGCTTTCAGACAGTACTGGCACAAGGCCTCAGACCTATTCCACTGGTATGCTGGTGTCTGTCTGTGAAAAATTTATTTCATGCGAATGGAACAATTAGCCAACCACATCTCATCAGCTGCACTGAGTGATCACACCAGAAAACAGACAGCCACATCCATAAAATTGCCAAGGAATACAGACAGAATAATATTTCTGTATCATTTTTTTTAAAAAAAGCTATTTTTGCTTCCTGATTTTCAAAGGCAACAAAGCAGAGAAAGAGAAAGGAGGAAGAAAAGTGAGTCTAGAATTATATTTGTATTAATATGGCTTCCTATCCTTCCCGACTCCCTGCTTGCATAGTGAGAAACTTGCAAGCTTTGCCAACAGCACTAAAACAGCCAGTCCACCTTCAGAATTTCAGTCACCTCTTAAACACTTAGAAGCTGAATTGAGTGAAAACCCCCTTTTCAGAAGAGTTTCCAAGGAAATAGAAAGTTTCCACACCCTAAATCCTATCCTGAGAGAAATGGAAACTAGGTTGCAGTTGCCAAAAAGTCTGAATTGTTGTATCACCAGTTTTGAACACTATATTTTGCAATAAAAAAAATGTGGGCATGTTTTGGTGCTTTGTTAAAACACATGTATGCACTTTCTAAAGTGTGCTAGGATTTTCTCCCCCTCCTTTCTTTTCTACAAGACCATTTCCAGGTGCTGGAGGTCAGACCCCATGATGACCCTGGTGACCTTGTGTTGAAAACTAAAAAGGAAAATGAAATATGGCTAGCCTCTAAATTAAAGTCAGGAAAACCTTGAAGGGTACAGCTGCTCAAAAACAGTGGTATTGGATTCAATGCTATGTAGCGGTTGGGGGGCTGAGTTGATGTTGGAGACGCTATGACTGAACTAGAGCCTGATTAGTTGCAGACTGTAATTTACTGATAGTTGGGTATTCAGTGGTACCTTGGTTTAAGAACAGTCCGGTTTAAGAACGATTCTGTTTACAAACTCCACAAAACCAGAAATACTGCCCTGGTTTGAAAACTTTCCCTTGGTCTAATAACAGAATCCAAACGGTGGAAGGGCACTGGCGGTGGGAGGCCTCATTAGGGAAAGTGCACCTTGGTCTAAGAACAGTTTTGGTTTAAGAACGGACTTCCGGAACGGATTAAGTTCGTAAGCTGAGGTACCACTGTATTGTGCTCCCAGTGTATCTGATGGTGCACTCTTTCAAGGCCAAGGACTATGCTGTAAAGAAGAGAAAGCAAGATATTGCTGGACTACAACTCCCACCATCCTCGACCATGGACCATGATGACAGTGGTCAGTTGGGACTGTATTCCAATAACATTGGTTGTCGCTGTTCTAAAATCACACAATGCTGTTAAATCCTGTTAAAGCTGAGCAGGTCTGGGTCTGGTCGTGGCCTAGATGTGAACCCTGTCTTATATAGCTCAGCTGGTAGAGCATGAGGCTCTTAATCTCAAGGTCACGGGTTCAAGCCCTATGTGGGGTGAATTTTTTGTTGGACTAGATGACTAGATGATCGCTGTGGTCCCTTCGAACCATTCTATGATTCTAATTTCAATGATGGAAGAAAATTAAATAAAATTAGATATACCTCACTGACCCATATGGTCTGTGAGAGTGGCTGTCTTCTGAGTCCTACCTATTTTCCAAGTCAGACATGTGGGAAGCCTTTTTTTTTGGTTCCATACCTATGGAATACTTTCTTCAGGAGACCTTCCAGGCTCCCACCCTTCTTAGATTTAGCTGACAGGTTTCTGTTTGTTCTTACTTTTGGAACATTAACTTCAGCTGATTCAGTCTCCTTGCTAGATGGTTCGCATTGTTAATTCAGAAGCTTATTGTGATTTTATGTAAAGCTTTTGATTTGTTTTAATTATCACTTTTTTTGAATTGCACAACTGAGTAGAAGGTTGTTACAGAGAATTAATAAACCGAGAAAATCTAGATTGCCTCTAAAAATAAAGAAACCTAAACTCATCGCAGTTCACTTGCACCTTGCAAATTCCAGAGCTCATGCCGCACTAGCAAAGATGGGCCATTAAGATTCCCTTCTGCACAATGTGTTCCACACTTGGCAGAACAGGTTGTAACAAGATGACTACCTGACTAATGAAGCCTGAATCATGATGGTGCACTTCAAAGAAGGAGTCTCCCAAGTAGCTGTTGCTGTGGAGTTTGTGGAACCTGAATGCATCCCCTCATTTTGAATCTCAGCATAATCCACATGCCTCCTAAATACAGAGCACAGGAAGAGGCACAGGAAATGTGATTTAAACCCCTGCTTGCTAGGCACTCTCTGGTTATGGGGCCTTCAAGATGGCATAGGAGCTTAAGATCTGCCTACAATAGAGTCCTTTTTGGATATGTCTGTTACTATTCTTGCTAGTGATGGGCTGACTTGTCCAATCTAGCAGTTGTCCTCCAATCCTACCATGACAGCCTTAGCAACCATTTGGTTTAGAATTCAATTTAAGTGGCACCTGCTGTGTGTGGTTAGGAGGAGTCATCTTAGATTGTCCTACTAAAACCAATGGTAAAGTTTGTCCTATAATTAATAATCCAGCCCATATTTATATTTTTCCATGGTGGGATCTTTTGGCCATAGAGCTTTGTACGAAAGACCAAATTTGGCCAGAGTTCAACAGAGAGATAGACATACTTAAGCAGAATGATTTTCCTGATGTGAGCCCAACTCTGTGTTAGACTTGGGCACAAAAGCCTGCAGTGAATGGATAAGCTTTGCAATGAATTATATACTTATAAATGGATTAGGTTTCATTTGCTTCTTTTTCCACTTCTACTGATGAACCCACCAAAAACGCCCATTCGTTTTTCAACAACATTTCCTCACTGATAAACTTTACAAAATAAAATGCCACCAGATGGAGGGTTTAAGGAAACTGTCTCCATTTTTAACCAAATCTTGGACATTTTCCACCATGTTTTTATGCTTTAATTATACCCAGAACTTAAAAAAAAATCAAACTGTTCCCAGAGAGTTGGGGGACCTTTGGGAACAACAAGAAGCTTGGCGTAGGCATGGGGGTGGGGGCTGCAAGAGGAAAGAGGAATCAGTAGAAACCACCCCCTTCCTCTTTGTGCTCCTGGAAGTCTTTACTGGATTAAAGAGCATACAGTCAGTAGAGTGACCCAGTTGGATAAAACCCTCAGCTTTAATTAGCCAAATAACCTTCACATCCAGGTACAACTATGTTATCTAGGGCATGTTTACACATCAATATTTATCGCTCAGTCGCTACAAGTAATGACTTACTTGAAAGTGTGAATCACCTGCCTTGGTCCAAGCACCCGCTTTCCTGTTACCTGTTGTCACATCAAATCTAACGCTTCTTCACAGAGGTAGTTCACATGCTGATCTGTGAGTCATCAAATAAAATATCAACCGATGAAGTATGAAGTGATGTACGTACATAGGAAGCTGCCTGATAGTGAGTCAGGCCATTGGTCCATCTGACTCAATGCTGTCCGCATCAGGGAGATGCTCTCCAGGATTTCTGCTTGCAAACCAGCTCTGCATGCAAAGCTCTTCCCCTGAGGTGAGAATATGAGAACTCTGCTTGATCAGACTGAAAGCCCATCCAATTCAGCAACCTACATCCCACAATGGTGTACCAGATGCCTCTGGGAAGCTCACAAGCAGAGCTTTGGCACTATAGTCCTCTCCCACTGGCCTTCCCAAATTACTGGTACTCAAAGCCATGCTCCCTCTGAGGCTGCCACTAGCTGTCATGACTGGTAGCCTTATCTTCTAAATTGGTGGTCAGCTCCATATCTTCTTATATGGTACCGATTGTACTGATTTTGTACAGATTCTAAGATAAAGATTGCAATAGAGATGGAAGGCGTTATTTCTGTGACCTCCAGGAACTGCATTTTTAACGAAACCACTCAGCAAAACATGGTCCAGGTTGCCCATTGTACCTTGTGTGGACAAAGATGTCATGTTGGTGATGTGGGATGCTTTTGTTGTTTTACTCTTTGAATATGCTTTTATGGTGTAGTGGTTAAGAGCGATAGACTCATAATCTGGGGAACAGGGTTCGCGTCTCCGCTCCTCCACATGCAGCTGCTGGGTGACCTTGGGCTAGTCACACTTCTCTGAAGTCTCTCAGCCCCACTCACCTCACAGAGTGTTTGTAGTGGGGGAGGAAGGGAAAGAAGAATGTTAGCCACTTTGAGACTCCTTCAGGTAGTGATAAAGCAGGATATCAAATCCAAACTCCTCCTCCTCCTCCTCCTCCTCCTCTTCTTCTTCTTCTTAAAAAAAAAATGCTTTGAAAACTTGATTACCAGCATTGCAATGAAAGTGCATTGGGAAATTAATGTAGTTATCTCCCCTTGTCATTAATCTTATTTTATGATCCTTTGACATTGATTGCAGAAAGGTTTCAAGGGGGTTGGCAAATAGAAATCAGCAAGGCTGCAGTTCGTGCTGGCCGTCAGCGTGAGCTAAAATGAAACTGACAAGTGAATCCCTGACCTAACCCTGCACATGTTGTGCTAATGCGCTCCATCGCACCAAGAGCCCAGATGTGATTTCTTCACTTTATTCAAATTAACTAGGCCTTAATTGAAAACGTAGCACTTCTTTTTTTAGAAGCATGTATAAAGCCTTTGTTGTGTTATTATATCAACCCCCCCCCCACTGCTGTTATTCTCTGAGCATCTGCATTGGGAATATGACTCTCTCTTTTCCATTCTGTCATATCACAGGCATTTCAGGCAGGACCCAAAACAGTATTACATAAATGCAATATGTACAATGATAACATGTCGTGCAATCAGCCCATACCTTTCCCTTGGCTTTGGCAGGCTTTTCTTTCCATCCTTTGAATAGTAGGGCTAGAAAGAGACCGGCCATCTTCTCTTCAAGCAGCTTCTTGTGTCATTCTTCTTTATGACCGAGCATTTCAAAAATAAAGAAATCTCATCTCCTTTCAGACTTTGCGTTCGGTGTTGTCGCCCTCAATAGGCTGGAGAATTAGGTCAGATGGGGATGTCTAAATGAAACGGCAAGTTCACACACTACACAAGGGCTTTGTTGAGGTAGGATGTGTAACAAAGGGGAAGAAGAAGAAGAGTTTGGATTTGATATCCCGCCTTTCACTCCCTTTAAGGAGTCTCAAAGCGGCTAACATTCTCCTTTCCCTTCCTCCCCCACAACAAACACCCTGTGAGGTGAGTGGGGCTGAGAGACTTCAAAGAAGTGTGACTGGCCCAAGGTCACCCAGCAGCTGCATGTGGAGGAGCGGAGACACGAACCCGGTTCCCCAGATTACGAGACTACTGCTCTTAACCACTACACGACACTGGCTCTGGGGAGGTTGATTCTGTGCAGAATCAGGTTCACTAGCAAAACAAAGTGCTCTCAGACCTTTCATATGATGGCATAGGAGACAACACCTAGGGGACATGGGGGCTTCGACCCCCACAATAAAATATTTGAGGGGGCTGGGCCCCCTCAAAGTTGATGGCCATTCAAATGGTGTGTGTGCACTGCATCATGTGATCAGTTATGAGGGGTGAGGCTTACCCGGGCCCCCACAATACAGTGGTACCTCGGGTTACAGGCGCTTCAGGTTACAGACTCTGCTAACCCAGAAATAGTACCTCAGGTTAAGAACTTTGCTTCAGGATGAGAACAGAAATCGTGCTCAGGCGGTGCAGCGGCAGCAGAAGGCCCCATTAGATTATGTGGTGTTTCAGGTTAGGAACAGTTTCAGGTTAAGAACGGACCTCCAGAATGAATTAAGTTCTTAACCCGAGGTACCACTGTATTTTATTCAAGTTGGCACACCTGTATGCTAGTAGTGATTTGCTGGCTGATTAAGCTTAGTTCATGTTTTCCCTGCAATGTGTTTGTGTGTAAGTGTGTTGGGGAGACACATAAAAGAGAAGCCTCTTTGTTTCTTTAGTAGCCATAGTGAAGAGAAGCTACTGTTACAAGCAACAAAGAAGGAACAGAACTAGAAAGAAGGGTCATAGCTCAGTGGCTGAGCATCTGCTTTGCATGCAGGAAAGATGCATCCCGGTTGCTAGGAAAAAAAGAAGGGCAAACTATGGAGATTTCAAGGACTACTAGAAAATAAGACACGGGCAGGAAGAGTACACTAAAGGGAAAGTCCTTTGGGATCTTAGGGATCGCTCTTGCTGGGTATGCAAACAACTCACTTACCAGTCACAGATCTAACTTCACATATTCACACTGATAAGGGAGAGCTGCCCTTCTAGCTAATCTCACATAAATTGAAGGGTACTTGCACAATTTGCTGCATAACTTTCTTTCTAGGAAGATCAGGGTCTTACTTAAAAATAAATACAGTGGTACCTCAGGTTACAGACGCTTCAGGTTACAGACTCCGCTAACCCAGAAATAGTACCTCAGGTTAAGAACTTTGCTTCAGGATGAGAACAGAAATTGTGCAGCGGCGGTGCGGCAGCAGCGAGAGGCCCCATTAGCTAAAATGCTACCTCAGGTTAAGAACAGTTTCAGGTTAAGAATGGACCTCCGGAATGAATTAAGTTCTTAACCCGAGGTACCACTGTAAATAAATCAGAGTCTGTGACCCCTGCCAGGGATTTCAATGAAGCATCCGGAAAGAGCTGCTGTCGAGCCACCTTATTGTATGGTTGACAAATAGAATTTGTGTGCTGGATTGGCTCATCTGATAAGTGACAAGGGTGACCGTGGAAATCCAGCATTATATACATTGACAAGTCAATCCCCTCCAGACCCTACATGATAGTTTATGAGCTTCGAGGGATTAGAAGTGGGGGGGGGGAGTTAATTTTACCCTGCTTAACTGGTACGATGATTCTCATTGCTATTTATTGACTCCTTTTATTATGTCCCAAATTGTGCAAGGAAATTGCCACGGTCAGAATTGTTGAATTGTGAAAGTTTCCTGAGACGGAACAATATTTTGAAGCCAGACGTTCTCTCTTGGAGACAACTGCCACTCCCTCTCTTTGCCAGAATATTGAGGTTAATTGGGGAAGTCTAAGGTCCCAGATTACTACCAAATATAAAGAGGTCGGCATCCTGGTTTTAATGTTTTCATTTCAGGCCCTTGTAAAAATACCATTGAAAGTCTGAGCTATTACTAATCACATTAAAGTCGTGGGCATATTTTATTAGTTGGCAGCCAGGTCATCCTGTACATTGTAACTAAATCTGTAACAGAAACCCCCTTTCCATTTTATGTTGCTGGCTTACTTGAGTATTATGGCTACAAATGGCAAGAGAAGGGAAATTGGTGGCGGTGGCAGCAGGGCATGGAGGCTGAAATTTATTTGGCAGCCTAATTTCTATTCATTACCTATCAGATAAATGTGGATGTGGTTCACATGAGGGCCAGTCAGAGTTAAAAACAAGAAAAAGACATCTGCTGGAAGCATTCGGATGAAGCATCTAATGTAAAGCAGTTAATAGCATTGCATTCATGGCGTGTTTAGACATCGATAGCCATTCAAAGGAATAATTTAGTAAAAACCGTGGTTCTGCTCAAGCCATATACCAAGAGTCTTTGGTTTCAGAACATGGTAGAAGACATAGGGTCAGACAAGTGTAGCCGTGAAACTACAAGACAGGTGATGGGATCCAGAGTTGTTGGATAGGAAAGGCCACTGTCTAAGACAGGCAGAGGCAAACTCCAGACTTCCAGATGTTTGGGACTACAATTCCCACCATCCCTGACCCCTGGTCCTGTTAGCTAGGGATGCTGGGAATTGTAGCCCCAAACATCTGGAGGGCCGGAGTTTGCCTATGCCTGGTCTAAGAGTTTGCACCTTAAAAACAAACATGAAGGGCAATAGCACCCTTCCCGTGAAAATCAGAAATAGATGGTATCTCACTCCAGTAAATTCTTAATTAAGAGGACAGGAGACATTGCAACTGGAACTGTTCAGTGGGGTGAGGGGAGAGGAAATGAGCTTTTTCATTTTATTGGCAGTTGATGAGCAAGGTAGAGAGTACTAAGTACAGAACTGTAATTGATGGAAGGGAGCCCATGCTCTTACTCAGAGTTGGCCAGTGCAATTGGACTCGAACTTCCCTCAGCCCAGCCATCATGTCTATGAGTCAGGGACGATGGGAATTGTAGTTTAATAACATATGGAAGGCACCATGTTGACCAGCCTTCTCTCACACAAGTAGTTGTAAGGGGGAGGCAGAGGTAGCTGGATTGGTAGCACCACACAAATGCTGTCTGGTCACAATGGGCCATATGTTGGAGACTGCCCTGCCATGCTTAGTTGTTCCCTAAGCCCTGGTTGAGCCCTCCTTCCCAAGATGACAGCCTCAGATACAAGCAAAGCCGAAGGCACAGTAAGAAGCAAATGATCTAGAATAGTGGTGGGGACCCTTTTCTAGCCTGATGGTGCCGTTGTGTTTTTTGGGGGGAACCTTCTGGTGCGTCCATATGTCAATGGTGGGTGGAGACCAAAGGCAAAAGTAAGTGGAACAATGGACACTCCAGTAATGCAACAAGCAGAGTTGTCTGTGCATACAGAGAAACCATCCTCCAGCCAGGCAAGCAAATCACAATTCAAGGACAACCATTCCAGCAAAAGCACTTGAGAAGGATTGGTGTGAAAGGGGAAAGAAATAAAGAAAGTCCTGAGGGCTGGGCAGAGAGGTGGAGCAGCACACCTGGCTCCTGGGACAGGCTTCCCACTCTTGTGCTGGGTTATGAATTTCCTTAAGTAGCCAGGGTCCACCTTGAATGCCCCTTCCCAGTGTCTATACAGGGGCCTGAGAGCACCAAGGTGGGTAGTATGGCTGGAAGCAGCTTGTTTGCAGCTCGCTAGAAGAAGTGGAGAGTCATAGAATTGTAGAGTTGGAAGGAAACTTGAGGGTCATCTAGTGCAACACAGGAATCTAAACTAAAGCATCCATGACAGATGGGCATTCCAACCTCACCCTAGTCTCTTCCTCCTGCTGCCTTCTACAAGGGGCAACACTGAAACTGAGGAGGAAATTGTCAGGCAGGGCCACCCCCTGCACTGGTTGTAAATAAGAAGTTTGGCTGACGGCAGACCAAAGGCGGTACGTCAGTGCCCCATTTTGCTCTAATGGAACAGCCTCCACTGTATTCTCCTATCAACTGGGTTTCAGTTTGGAACTGCTGGTTTTGTTCTACAGTTTTACAGGCCAGAGAGGTAACCATTGAAGAACTAAGGGGAGAAAATAAACATAGCCATATCAGGTCAACAATCTCATAGCTGTCAAGGTCACTAACACCTCAAAGCTCAAAAAGGATAATGTATACAGTGGTACCTCTGGTTATGTACTTAATTCGTTCCGGAGATCCGTTCTTAACCTGAAACCGTTCTTAACCTGAAGACCACTTTAGCTAATGGGGCCTCCTGCTACCGCTGCACGATTTCTGTTCTCATCCTGAAGCAAAGTTCTTAACCTGAGGTACTATTTCTGGGTTAGCGGAGTCTGTAACCTGAAACGCCTGTAACCTGAAGCCTATGTAACCAGAGGTACCACTGTATATAAATATTTGTTCCCCGGCTCCAAGTGGTTAAACGTAATGCAGATGCCCGTGCAAAACACATAAGACAACAAGCTAAAAGTCCCAGCAAACATGCTGATGCCTTGGTAGTGGTCGTGATCTGTGTGCTTGTTCCCTTCTTCTCCCCTGTTCTTTTTCTTCTCTTTTAGCCTTTACACACATATTGGAAATGCTGCAGGCAGACAGTATCGAATGAGACACTTGCAAGCATGAAGCCCACTAATAACATTGTGAACTGGAAACAGGGATACTGTCTAGCGTGAGCTGCTGCCAGAGGGCAAGGAAATTAAAGTCTTATCAGCCTCGATATCTGGTGCTGGGAAATTACAAAAATAAAACATTTCTGCTATATAGGGAGGGTTAGATTAGGCACAGGTGAAATCTGGAATTTGTTTAATACTTTGGAGATCCTAATTTGAAGATCCTATTCTGACACCTTCGACAGTCCGGGTGACATTTTGTTATGTTCCAGGACGTGACACAGCGATGTACCATGGCTCTTTGCAAGAGGCACGACGTGGCAGCGAGGCTGCTTGAAATACTTCTCACATGCAAAACGGCACCAAATCTACAGCCCCACTGACCTAATTAAATAAAGAAGTCCATCTAGACATCTACAAGCAGCAGCAGCAGCAGCAGCAGCAGCAGCAATGGTTTCTCTACTTATTTTCTTATTTGCTGGCTTCACTGAAATTGAACATAAGAACATAAAGGGAAATGAGTTGGATTAGATCAAAGGCCATATGGTCCAGGATTCTCCACCCAGATGCCTATGAGATGCCCACAAGCCAGGCCTGAGTGCAATAGCACTCTCCCTGCTATCCCAGGAACCTGTTTTCAGAGGGATACTGCCTCTGACATTGGAGACAGAACATAACCATCATGACTCATAACCATTGATAGTCTTACCCTCTATGAATTTGTCTAGTTCTCCTTTGCAGTCATCCAAGTTGATGGCCATCACTGCTTCTTGTGGCAGCAAATTCCTGAATGTCAGCATTTTGTCCTGAATCTTCTAGTGTTTAGCCACATTAGAGGGCCCCAAGTTCTAGGACTGTATCATGAGAGAGGGGAATACATTTTCTCTATTCACTTTCATTGAACTTCTCAAGGGGGGTGGCCTCTGGCAGGATGGAAGGACCTTTTCCTCACCAGGGGATATGCTTGGGAGTGACCCAGCACCCGGCCTGCTGGACATGGAACTCCTTGTGAATGCCTCATTGTTTGTCATTATGCCTGGGCAAACTTGGTGAAGGACATTGCTAGGAAGTTAATACAGTGGTACCTCGGATTACAGACGCTTCAGGTTACAGATGCTTCAGGTTACAGACTCCGCTAACCCAGAAATAGTACCTCGGGTTAAGAACTTTACCTTAGGATGAGAACAGAAATCGTGTGGCGGAGGCGGGAGGCCCCATTAGCTAAAGTGGTACCTCAGGTGAAGAATGGTTTCAGGTTAAGAACGGACCTCCAGAACGAATTAAGTTCTTAACCCGAGGTACCACTGTACTACTTTGGCGAATGGCTTTCCCCATAACAAAAAACCAGATGTGAAATCCTAATCAGGGAGAGAACTTAACAATTTAAGAAGGTTCCTGCTGGAAATGTAAAGAAAAAGAATGTACCTTTAACATATATGGTGGTCATGTAAAGTAATAAAGGCTTTCTGGGAAAGGATATATAATGAGCTGAAAAAATGTTTAAATAACTTTTGTTAAAAAACCAGAAGCCTTTTTATTAGGAATTGTAGGTACCAAAATTCCAAAAGAACAGAAAGGGCTTTTTTTGTACGTAAAACAGCAGCACAGATGCTACAAGCCCAGAGATGGAAAGAAGAAAGAGTCCCTACCAGAGAGGAATGGCAAACCAAGCTGTTAGACTACGCCAAAATGGCAAAACTGACTGGAAAGCTCAGGGACCAAGAGAACAAAAACTTCAAGAAAGGATAGGAAAAATTCTAATTTATTTAAGAGACCACTGTAAGCAGATAGAAATGTTGGCAGGATTTTAATTTCACTTGTAATGTAACAATTACTATGGGCAATAAGGATAGATATAAAAAAATAGATTATGAAATAATATGCAGTTGAAAATGTTGACAATAGGTCCCATGGAGGGGATGAGGGAAAGTCTTGAGATTCAGAGAAATCTCTTTACATGGATATGTATTTGGTATTGCTATAACTTTATATTTGTAAAATCAAATTATTTTTTAGAGAAGGTTCCAGCAGCTCAATTAGGAATGGGGAAGCTAAATGGAAGTTCCAGCTTCAAAGGCTGTATGCCCACTGGATACCTACCCTGATTGTGAGGCTTCTTGGAAGTCTCTGAATGGGACCATCTCTACCATTAGACAAAGTGAGACAATCACATCAGGCAGCAATGACAGGCCCCCCATTCACTCTGAGCATCCTTGGCCATTGCCTTCTGTTAGATACCAGAGCTGTTTGTGCCACACAGCCTGCCATGCACCTCCCAAGCTAGCAGGATGCCCTGAGCCCAGTCAGCTTATGTGGACAATGTTATTCCACTGACAGAGTGGAAGCAAAATTCAGCTGCTTGAAGGATGCTTCTCGGTAGAGAAAAGCAAAATTAGCAAAGCAGTAATCAATATTTATTTACACATTCATAATCTGAAATTTGCACTGTCCCCCCCCCCGAAACAAGACAGCTGTTATGCATGAGTTTCAGTCATCGATGCTTGTATCATACATGCTACACAGCATAATTTAGAAACTTCATGGAAAACTTTTTTTAAAAAAACTGCAAAGTATACTTTAGTTTCCTTGAAATCAGCAGTGCATATTTTCCTCTCGCTCACTCCCCTCACTCCCCCCCCCCTCCGGTCAGGATTCACTTTGAATAGGAAGCAATTCATTCTACAGAGGGTTTGGGCTGAAAGGATATTAAGTTACTGCTCTTTACAAATAAATACTCAAAAACTCAACAAGGTTTGGTCAGTCACCAGCCACTGAAGAGAATGTGTGCTTGGTGAATGGAAATATCTATGAATAAGATGGATTCATAAACAGGGCCAGAGAATGGGACTTTAAAAACCACAGGACTAGACATGACGAAGGAAGGAAGTTGGTTTCTCTGGAACCGAGAACATACGTTGTGATTCAGTGGAGCAAGTAATTTTTTTGGTTTTCTGGCTTTCCTGTGAAGGAGATGTGGATGGAGTTCCTTGAAATATGCAATTATTTTAGTTTGCTATATAGCCATTGCCTGCTGACATTCGAGGCTGCTTTACAAAAGGTCTTTTTAATGTGGCCACAGTGTTTCGAGCACCTGAACCTGCAATAATAAAGATGTACTTGGGTGACAACCATGTGTACAAAAAATGTAGCGCCTCATTACAGATTTCAGGCAGACCTGTGCACCAGATAGGCTTCTTCTACAAGGTACATTGTTGGCAATCTGGGTCTCATCTACTTAATGGTGGCAAAAAAGCACTTTCTTTTTCAGACTTTGAAAGCGAGTAGGGCTGAACTGTGAAAGCAAGCCTAACATAGAATGACATATGTGTAGTGCAATGGACCTTTGCAACTAAAGCATCAGCATAGGACCAAGCTTAGTGAATCTCATTTTCCTCCTCAAGGAGAATGCAAATTTCTAGAGGAACAGCCATGTGTAGCTCAGTGGTAGAGCAGAGGGACAGCAGGTCCCAGGGGCTCCTTGAAATTAAGTCTGGGATCTCTGCTTGGTTCCATGACCAACTTTTCTAGAGCACAGTCATTAAGGAATCTAGAAATTTTACCTCTTTATCATGACATGAACACATATGTAGCCAGTCGTCACCCATTACTGCAACATGTCCTCTTCTGGATGCTTCCCTGATCTCTTTCTCCATCGAAGATATCCCTGAGCATTTTCTTTAGGGGGATGAATGCATGTCTCCAGCACCAAATGACTTTTGGAGCCAGGTAGCACCACCCACAATGATTCTGTGGAGGAATCTTCCTCTTTTGGGATTTCTGGCTCATTTGATTCAGTGCACTCTTTCACATACAGAGCAACACCAATACGGCCTTCCCTATTGAAAGTGATATTGTCGAAATGTTTGTGAAAAACCGAGTACTTTTCACTCTTCTAAATTTTATATATACCTGTTCTGATAATGAAAATAGATTTTTGCATGCCTTCCAGCATATTCACAAGGCAGTTTTCTGAACATCACATTGGGCTGTGGGGCATATCCTTGTTATGCTAGCATATGCTAGTTATTAGCCTGACCAGACCCAGTTCAAAAGCTAAAGTTTTTAGACAAGTTACCCAGTCTAAAAATTAATACCCAGTATGGGAACACGTGTTACTGTCACACAACCACTTCAGTACTTTACCAAGTTACCGTAATTACAGCTGACTTAAGCAATCCTACTAGCTGTTGACATAGTCTGTGAATTAGTTTTAAAGGATCATGATTCATGACTATGAGCAGTGACAAGGTAGACTGGGAGGGAAAATAGCTCAGGCTATGAAGGTGATGGACCTGGGGCTCGATGCTGAATGCAGAAGACAGCAATCCATCAAACCTTGACGTCTTAGAGATAGCAACCCCCAAGTTGAGTCCTCTGAAGTTGAGTCCTCTGAAGCACTAGCATCCTTACCACCAAGGCTCTCATGCTCCGCAGCATACACTTGACAAAACAGGCAACTCATCTGGTGGGAAATAGTAGGGAGACAATGGATTGCTTAGCTCCAGACAAGAGAAGTGTGTCTTTAAGGCTGTGCACCCCTACGGAAGGGGCAGTGAGGCCCATGGCTCAGTTTGATGTAGGAATCAGTCAGAACAAATTGTCTACTCCTTGAGATCTGTCCAAGGTACTGAAGCACCTGTCTCTGACCACCCTTGGTCTCCAGATCATGCTTCTTGATAGTGAACTGTATGCATGATGCAGCCACAGCCTGCATTGTGACTGCTGTTACCATTAACTTGATAGCTCACTGGATCTCCTACCTTCCAATCCTTCTGTTGGTTCAGGTAGGGAAAGAGCAATTGGGTTCATGCTGATGTCTTGTGTAGAGCCTAAAGATGTATAATCTAGAAATGCAAAGGTTCCGTTCAGATTTTCAACTGAATGTGTCAGGGTTGAGAAAGGGCCAGCAGGTGTAATCCCAGTTCTCCTTTCCACATATCCACAGTATTCATATATCATAAAACTAGGTCTATCATTAAACTGCAAAGAGAGAGAGAGAGAGAGAGAGAGAGAGAGAGAGAGAGAGAGAGAGAGAGAGAAATTTACATGTACTATAAAAATGATATCTTGTAAATGGCAATTTTCTGTCTACAAGGACTATGACATAGTATGTGTTGGAGTTCTACTGCCTGATAAGATGCTGCTATTGAGGAAGCTTCTTTTTCTGAATAATGACAACTGAAATAATGGTTGTTTCAGGAGATTTTAAAAAAAATCTATGGACATTTTCGGGCTAAAGAAAAGAATTGCATAAAAGCCTAGAGGGGGAGCTATTGGAGTCCTGTATGCAACCATCAAACAAGAATCAAGGACATAGAATAGCCAGCCTGGTTTGAGGCAGAGAATTCTTTATAAGCAAAGCACTGTTTTAGATCCCTGTTTTATTGAAATCTGGATCTTAGGAAACTTACTGAGTGGAAGGGAGATGGAAAAGTGGGACTTTTCTAAGTTTTAACTGCACATTCAGTATGGAATATTTAAAAGCAGAATGGAAGCAGTGACAATCCACTGTCACATGGACACCTCACAATTGCACACTTGCACACACTCTACAACCATATGCATGCACACAAATACGGATGTGCATGCAGACCCTGCAGCCACAATCACAAGACCCTGCAGCTGCAGCTACAACCACATACAACCTGAAAACGCCCATGTGCATACATACTACATACTGCGACTTAATTTTTTCACCCTTCAAAAATGAGATGCCACGTGGTTACCAGTTTAAAATAAACATTGTTAGAAATGAACCCAAACTTTGTTCAAGTTCATGTTTTGGTAACTGTCACAATAGGCTGCAGGGCAGAAGAAAGTCTGGAGTTTGAATAGAAGGGCATATATAATTGAGAGCTACCAATTATAATCAAAAATTAATACTTCAGGGAGATTCAATGATTTCAAAATAACCTTGATAGTTTAAGATCAGAGTTAAATCCATCTCAGGCTGGCTCAAGCTCCAGAAATTGGAAGCAAAGGTTGATGTCTTAAAAGATGTATCTCATGATCAGCAATGATGTTGTGCAATGTCATAACAGTAAAAAGGTAAAGTAAAAAAGGTAAAGGATCGCTGGATGGTTAAGTCCAGTTAAAGGTGACTATGGGGTTGCAGCGCTCATCTTGCTTTCAGGTCGAGGGAGCCGGTGTTTGTCCACAGACAGCTTTTTGGGTCATGTGGCCAGCATGGCTAAACTGCTTTTGGAGCAACGGAACACCATGACTACTTAGGTAAAAAATTAAAGGTAAAAGACCCCTGAATGGTTAAGTCCAGTCAAAGGCAACTATGAGGTACGGCACTTATCTCGCTTTTCAGGCTGAGGGAGCTTTCCTGGTCATGTGGCCAGCATGACTAAACTGCTACTGGTGCAAGGGGACACTGTGATGAGTGCCAGAGCACATGGAAACGCCGTTTACCTTCCCACCACAGCAGTACCTGTTTATCTACTTGCACTAGTATGGTTTCAAACTGGTAGGTTGGCAGAAGATGAAATAGAGCAACGGGAGTTCACTCTGTTGTGGGGATTCGAACCGCCAACCCAAGAGGCCCAGTGGTTTAGACCACAGTGCCACCCACATCCCTTAACTGTCCTATAACTGTATTTGCTTACAACTAACCCTCCATGCCCCCACACTTTCCCTTGCTCTTTCAGGCCCAAATTCAGATGGGAAGGATTGCCTGCCCAGGACCAGCAAAGGCAACCCACTTGTCCTGGTCCTGTATTGCCTCATGATGCATCTAAACCTTGTATTGCTAGAGGCATTGCCTCTGTGAGTTGACCAATACCTGTTTGTTGCTTAGGCGCTGCCTGGAGGAGTTAAATATCTGGAGGTGAAGGTCTCCTCTGATGAAGATAAGAGGAGAATGGTGCTGCTGCTAATGATTGGACAATATCATTTTTATATCACACAATGTCACCACACACCATGTATTCCAGATAGCTCAACACAATGAATTTCAGAGTAACTGCCAAGCAATTTCAAAGCGCCATGCAGGTTCAGACATGATGCTTCCACAGTCTAGTTAAATTTAGCACATTACGATTGTCTACCCTGATAAATATGGTATGCTGCTAATATCTTCCACGAACCTTTGTTAACTTCTTAAAATATATCTGAAACTCAGTGTAATCATGCTCACAAGCAGACTTGCTGGTAAATATAAAATGTTTATGTGTTTGTTTGATTTATTGTGACATACAAAAAAAGATTTCAGTCACATAGATACAACATTTCAATTCAATAATAACACGCTAAAAGTGGTGATTCAATAATAATAATAATAATAATAATAATAATAATAATAATAATAATAATAATAATAATAAATGAACATAAATGCCCTTTCCTCCATGTAACACAATGATAAGTCATCAATGATCCCACCTAGAGTTGCCACAAGAACCGAACACCTAAACGTGCAGATTAAGAGAAAGTAAAGGCCACAGGTACTTGGGAGCCATAATACTAGATCCAAAAAGTCTTATGTAAACAGATGTAGCAACTCAAAGAGAAGTAGATCAGGAGAATGGGGTTGGTGTGGAATGATTGGTGATGGAGATAGTTTGTCACCATAGCTCAGCTTTGAATACAGAAGATTCCAGGTTCAATCTTTGGCTTCCCCAGGTGGGACTGGAAAAAACTCTTGCCTGAAAGTTTGTTGACAATATTGAACCAGATGAAGCAATGATTTGATTCAATGATCTGAAGGTAGCTTCATCTGTTCCTATCAATGCTGAACCCTTATTCAGGCCAATTGTTTTGGGAACTCTTCAGATGCCAGAGAAGTAACCCTTTCTCTGACTGAGAGCTTCCATCTTCTGCCCAAAGACCTTAATCAGATGTTCCACTCCTTGGCTCCAGCTGGACACCTTCCCTCAAATATCTCTCTATTGCACCAGGCTTTTCTCCATGCTCCAGCTGCTGGAATCAAGAAGAAAGCCTTCCCTGTGAGATCTTCTCCTTTCCAGCTCCTTATTGGGCTCAGTTTAAGGCCCCAGTAGCTTTAGGTTTAGACTCGGGTCCTAGGTAGCAGTCTGAGAAGTGCTTGTGCATGAGGAACATGGAACAAATGGTGTGGAAATAGAAGGCAGATCACTCACCTTATCATGAGAGTATGACTGAATTTATGGAGCTGTGTGTGGTTCAGATTAAATCAAATCCACGATAAATTACACAACTTTGCTCCCATCTCTACGAGAGATAGCAGTTGCCTAGCATTTTGTTTTGTTGTTAGTATATTATTGTGCAGCCTGTAATATGATTAACGGAAAAGAGACACAGCAACATTTCAAAGAGGAGGGAAAGTTCTCAAAGCGTGCTCCTTATCATAACCAATAAATGTTTCAGCACGTACAGAAGAAAGCAGTGCAAGTGATGCTTGTCCACATATGATGAACTGTGTCCGATGCCCACTGGTGGAACAGCAAAACAGAATTTCTGCAAATGATGCCTTCATTTCCTTGCCCTTTATTCCATGGCTGCTTCACACTGCTGGTTCCATTTAATTTACAGCCCGCCCACCCCACACCCTTCAGATTGCACATAGCTTAGGTTTCAACCTTACACTTAAGCACTGTACCTGTGAATAAGATGATGACTTGATTCTGCTCAAAAGTAATGGGGCACAATGGTGGAAGCATATCCTACTCACGCATACCCTGATTGTATCTTGCAGCTACCATGCAACCTGCTGCCCAGGGGAGCCCTGGAAGATGGAGCATGGGCAATCCTGCCCTGTCATTGCTATCGCCAGTGGTGATCTGAACTTATCCTTCAAAATAGTGCCTAAGCATAGGGATTAGGGACAACACATGGAAGAAGCAACATGTACAGGCTGATTGATCCCTGGGGTTCCTCCCTCCATATTGCAAATGGTGTGTGTGCAGTGGGTTGGATAAAGCCTTGACCACTAAGCCCAGTAGCGGACGACTTTGGGGTTGCGGCGCTCATCTCGCTTTACTGGCCAAGGGAGCCAGCGTTTGTCCGCAGACAGCTTCTGGGTCATGTGGCTAGCATGACTAAACTGCTTCTGGTGAACCAGAGCAGTGCACGGAAATGCCGTTTACCTTCCTGCCGGAGTGGTACCTATTTATCTACATGCACTTTGATGTGCTTTCGAACTGCTAGGTGGGCAGGAGCAGGGACCGAGCAACGGGAGCTCACCCCGTCACAGGGATTCGAACCGCCGACCTTTGGCAAGCCCTAGGCTCTGTGGTTTAGACCACAGTACCACCCGCGTCCCTACAGTGCCTTGGATATCATATCTATAGATCCAGGATCTTCAGACTGTGATTTGAGCACCTGTGTTTAAGAAAAAGCACCCAGAGATAAGGCATAGTTTCCTCCAATATAAAACTTTTTTGTGCATCAATATATAGTAGTAAGTAATCCTTTATCTTATATTAGAAGCTGAGAGATAGCACAGAAGGAAAGGCTTTTCTTCCAGAGAATGTTCCCATAACTATAGAGGAAGCCCACCATGTCTCGGCTAAGCACATATCTAGGCCTGGTGGGTAAAGTGTCTATAAACGAACGACAAACTCATTATCTGAGTATGCACACCACCCATATACAAGAGGGAGTTAAGAGGTAAGAGGAGAACCCCATTGTTTTCAGAAGAACAAAAATATTTAAGGGAAAAACCTTAAGGTGGGGAACCTCCACCCCCCCCGCCCGCCAAAATAACCCAGCTCATTGAGGATCAGGAATGCTCAGTATGTATGGAATGTTGATTGACTGGAAGGGGGGTTCGGGGGGGGGGGAGAGGGTGGAGGGAAGGGGGAAGGAATGGAGTATCTTGAAAAGGGCATGGCTGGCTAGCCAGAATGCGGAATAGGAGCACTCCACATTGCAACATTCTGGGGCGGGTCCCAAGTGTTTCTATAAATAGTTATCCTTATCAGTTGCCTCTAGAGAGATCAAATGGGAATGGGTGTCTGGTGAGCTAATGCTACACTATTTGAAGCAGGGTGAGTGGGAAGGCCATTCATTGCTCCTCTGGAAGATGCTATGGCCACTTTCATAGCACGCCAGCCCCCACTAGCTAGGCTGTGTGACATCTGGTTCAGATATGCCCCCTATGGCTGCCTCATTCCTAAGACTGCTTCCTAGACTGCTTCTTCTTGCATTCCTATTCCGCCATCCAGTTTTTGTCGGTGGGAAATGTCTCGCGAGTCTTTTATGTGCAGTCTTGCTTTAGGGCATGAAAAAATCCAAGACCCAATGGGCCAACCACATATGACGCTCCAGGATACAAAGCCATCAGCAGACCAGAGCTTTAGCAGCACTGCTACAGGACAGTCAGACTTCCACTGAAGGAGAAGATACTAACCAGTGTGTGGTTGAATAACCTGACATGAAAAAGCCAACGGTTTTATACAGTTTTGGAAGAAGCAGCATGTCTGTAATGACTTTGACCGCTCTCTTATTAAGAATACAACTGAGAACAGAGATCGTTATCTAAATGCAAGCCCACAGGGGCACACAAAATATAAACCATTTGCAAGGCTGGATAATTGTTCACAGCAAACACAGGAGACATTTCAAGCATATTAACCCTTTTGGCTGTCTTGGGTCATAGTGAGAAAAAAGGCCACTCAGCCAGTTATAAACGGATCCCTGCAGGCTGCCATGTGCTCAGGGCAATTATTCATAGGCATACAGTTTCAAGCATGTGTGTGTGTGTGTGTGTGTTGGGTATAGAGGAGATAGAGTTCACTGGAACTTCTCAGAAATGACATAATAAGATCAAGTTTCTCATCGATTTTGAGCAAGTTGCTTCAGTTCTCTGTGCCTCCATATTCTATCTGCTTAAGGGAAATATCACATCTATAGGTAAATAAAGGCCTACATGTGTATTTGTAGCTCTGGGGTCGCATTGCACAACATATATAGTCTTCAGCCAATCCTGGACTTTTAATTATGTAAGCAATGTTTAAGTGTGAACTGTGGAACCGCTGTGGTACCTGTAAGAGATGTGAAATACGCACCCATTAGGTTTTCAGGGTTTGAGAACCTTTAAGCTAACCCTTCCCAAGTTTCAGAAACGTAAACACACTACCTGATTTCTTCTGAAGCTCCCGCCCTCCGCTGCTGTGTTGCAGTGGACCAAAAGTTCTGCACGGATCTGGGCTGAAATTTCTTCTCAACTTCCAAGCTCTTTGAGTAGTCTTAAGCAACTCCCAACTCATCCTAATAACCAAATGGGCAACTGAAATGAGCAGTGCTGGGACTGAAAGGTGGTATATGTGTGTGTGTGTGTGTGTGAGAGAGAGAGAGAGAGAGAGAGAGAGAGAGACAGACAGACAGACAGACAGACAGACAGGAAGAAAGACAGACAGACAGCTAGCTGTTGCACTCAGGTCCAGCTTGCTGGCTTTCCATATAGGAATCTAGTTGATGGCTGTGAGAGTGGGCTGTCAGACTAGATGGGCCTTTGGGATGATCCTGCTCTGCTTCCATCCCCTAAGTTCTAAATTGCATCAAATTGTTATTGCTGTGTTCCATTTCCTCATTGCACAGGTCCAAGCAGGGTCAAGGTTGCACTACTGTGGACTCACTTTCCAGATATACAGTGCAGATAGAACTCCGTGGAGTGCAGAGACCTCAATAGTGACACTCCTGTGATGTGCAGTTTCTCTCTTCACTCTGAAAACTAACGGCTGCTGTCATCTCACTGTAAGCGGCAGGGCCTACTACCAGTTCCTGAGCAAAAGGAAAGGAATCACTGGTTCCCAGGCTCTGAGTCTGGTTATAGGATTCTCCCTCTCCCCATTTTGGAGCACCTGTAATGATAGTTTTGTATAGAAAACTGGACCAAGTGCCTATGTAAACATGCTGTGGAGACAAGGAACACATTCAGACCATAGATATAAGGCACCACGAAACACTATAAACAATCTTGGCTTCCCTGAAAAATTATGGAGGCTGTAGTTTGTTAAGGGTGCTGAGAGCTGTCATTGGACCTTAATCCTGCCCCCAAACTACAATTCCCAGAGTTCCCTGTGGAGAGGGACTGATTGTTAAACCACCCTGGGAACTGCAGTTCTTGGTTTCGCAGCAATTCTCAGCACCCTTAACATTGCTTTTGTTTGTTAGTATGGTATGCACCGTAAGCCACCCTGTGTTCCTTGGATGAAGGGCAGCACAGACATTTAATAAAACAACAGCAGCAACAACAACAAACTACAGCTCCCAGAATTCTTTGGGGGAAGCTTTGACGGCTTATTTTTGAATTATGGTGCTGGAGGAGACTCTTGAGAGTCCCCTGGACTGCAAGAAGATCAAACCTCTCCATTCTGAAGGAAATCAGCCCTGAGTGCTCACTGGAAGGACAGGTCCTGAAGCTGAGGCTCCAATACTTTGGCCACCTCATGAGAAGAGAAGACTCCCTGGAAAAGACCCTGATGTTGGGAAAGATGGAGGGCACGAGGAGAAGGGGATGACAGAGGACAAGATGCCTGGATAATGTTCTCGAAGCTACCAGCATGAGTCTGACCAAACTGCGGGAGTGCTCTGGTCCATGGGGTCACGAAGAGTCGCACATGACTAAACCACTAAACAACAACAATGACTGCTTATAGTGCTACCATAGCACTTTAAACATACAGTGTGGTTGTAGCCAATGTGATTAACCATGTGGAAGGCTGAGGCTCCTTCCAGCCACTTTGGAAAGGAGACCAGTGTTCAGTCTCAGGCAGTTCCGCTGCTCTTTGCAAACCTCAGCCAACTCAGCTCTCAGGGACTTCCGAGGCTGAGCTAGTCTCTCTCCTTCCCTTCCATTCAGCACAGGAATTGTTATTCATTTCCCACACAATGACAGGTTTAGTCAGTTTATTGTGTGGCAGAGAATGACTCGGGTACTCAGGCATGGGAATAAAGTTCACTGGGAACTTTCAATTTCCTTAACGCCGCTGCATTGCAATAATCCCAGAGGTGAGGGTTCCGGAGCTGATGCCATTTCTTCGCTGGGCAGAAGAGGGTGCGGGAAAGGATTGTATGGTGATATGATGTAATCCTTTGGCTCGGCTCTGCAGGGCCATGGCTGAGCTGTTATCTGTTAACAACCCTGGGAGTCAACATCAAGGAAGCTCCTGAAAAAAAATGACAAAGCTGCTTTTGCCTTTGATGTGGACCACGTTACTTTGCCTCCACCCACCCTCCATCTTCTGAATTGTGCAGAGGGCAACTTTTCTTACGAACATATCAGGTCCTCCAAGTGTCCCTATTTTCCAGGTACAGTCCCAGATTTACAGAAGCTATCCCAGTTTCTGATTTGATCCCAGAATATCCCCCTTTCCCTTGGGATGTCCCTGTTTTCATCAGAAAAATGTTGGCGGGCATGGAGTTATCCAGCCCCAGAGCCATCGGAAAGCAGCCCTGCATTGGCATTTCTTTTTAGTGTTTAGTGTTTTATTATGTTTTTACATATGTTGGAAGCCACCCAGAGTGGATGGGAGGGATGATGACGATGTTGATGATGATAGAATAGGACATCCTGATTTTCATCAGAGAAACTTTGGAGTGTGTGCTGCATTATTCCAAGTCAAAGCCATGGTCCATGGCTCTTTGGGGTTTCAGGCAGGAGCCTTTTCTAGCTGTACCTGGAGTTGCAAGGACTGAGCTTGGGATCTTTGGCATGGAAAACAGTTGCCCCACCACTGTTGCCCCACCACTGAGCCATGGCCCCTTCCATAAGCACAGTGGTACCTCGGGTTACATACGCTTCAGGTTACATACGCTTCAGGTTACAGACTCCACTAACCCAGAAATAGTGCTTCAGGTTAAGAACTTTGCTTCAGGATAAGAACAGAAATCGTGCTCCGGTGGCGCGGTGGCAGCAGGAGGCCCCATTAGCTAAAGTGGTGCTTCAGGTTAAGAACAGTTTCAGGTTAAGAGCGGACCTCTGGAACGAATTAAGTACTTAACCTGAGGTACCACTGTAATTCAGTTGCATTAAAGATTTTGCCACAGGTTGACCAGGGCCTTTAAAAAACACAACAAGAAATCTTGTGGTGGCTAACAATATATAAATGCATCCATTGAACATCCATAGAACAATTAAAAAACCAAAACACACCTTTTCATTTATTGAACTATTTAGTAAATTTATTAGATATCCCACGCCGGGCGTCACAGATAGGAAAGAAAAGCTACATTGAAAGAATGTAAACAACATATCAAGCAGCAAGACAACCTTAAAATAAAAAGTGAAGTCCTGTTTTTTAAAGCTCAGCAAAACTCATTTTGTGGAGCAGCACAAACAGAATTAAAATATAACCGGGCAACACCCACACTCCAAATATACCCCAAGTTTTCATCACTCACTCTCTAGCCTAACCTACCTCACAGGGTTCCTGTGAGGATAAAATGGCCACCTCACACATCTTGGAGGAGAGGTTGGCATACATACTTCTCTTTCTCTGCCATTTAATCTTCACAGGAACCCTGTGAGGTAGGTTAGGCTGAGAGTGATTGATAACCACTCCAATAATAACCAACCAAACAAATAATATTAGCATCACTGTGTATCCGAGAGCCCAATGTATCTACATTCCAGCTTCTATCCAGAATGCACCATAAACTTTCTGGCCCATAGCCTAGCTGATATGGTTGAAGCTGTTCTACCCTGTGCCAGGTAGATACAGTGGTACCTCGGGTTACAGATGCTTCAGGTTACAGACGCTTCAGGGTACAGACTCCGCTAACCCAGAAATAGTACCTTGAGTACTATTACCTCAGGATGAGAACAGAAATCATGCTCTGGTGGTGTGGCCTCAGTAGGAGGCCCCATTAGATAAAGTGGTACCTCAGGTTAAGAACAGTTTCAGGTTAAGAACAGACCTCCAGAACGAATTAAGTTCTTAACCAGAGGTCAAGATTTGCACCAATCATTTCCTTTTTCTCCAGTCTCTACAACGTTCATTTCAGCCAGGTTATCAGGCTGCAACTGAGGCATCGGTTGTACCCTCAGCCAGAAGTGGAACAGAGCTGGGAGTGAAAACACAAGAACGGATACAACAATTGGTAAATCACAATTTTCTTAAATTACAGCTTCCAGATGAATATTGTCATAGCGTGGGCAAGAGGCCAAACACCACAGCAGTCTGTTTGCTGCCAGTTGTATTCTATGGCTTGCCAAATGGCTGGGAATTGTATTTGTGTGTCGGAGGCAGAGGCAAGTTAACTTGAGGCAGTCGCTGGGTTCTGTCGCTCTTGCTGTCTGCTGTGACCAGCCTGGGTGTGTGGCAGGTACTAAGGACCCTGAGGTGAGCCATTACCCCAAAGGCCACACAAGCCCCCTCTCCCAAAGCAAGGGCACAGCATCATGGAACTGTAGAGTTGGAAGGGACCCAGGGTCATCTAGTAATGTCCTGTAATGCAGGAATCTTTTGCCCAAGTGGGGCCTACAGTCACAGAGATGATAACACATGAGAGTATCATAGCCAAGTGAAAGACTGCTCAGGTAGCACCTAAGGACCACATACCCTCCAACATTTCTCCTGTAAAAATAGGAACGTCCTATTCCATCATCACCATCACCATCATTTTATTATTTATACCCAGCCCATCTGACTGGGTTGCTCCAGCCACTCTGGCAGATTCCAAATGTATATAAAAACTGTTATGTACTGAAGTTCTCACCCTGGGCCAGCAGGGGGATACTGTAGATAGTTCAGGTCCACATAGGCAAATAAGGGATCGAAAGTGACGTTCAGTGATTGGATAGTTACAGAAAATGGTTACTGTTGCGTTCTAGTGGAGCTCTATATAAGCAGGCTGGCTGAACCCTTCAGTTCAGTTCTGTTCTGGCCTGTGAATAAACAAGAGCTGTTTGAAGACTCGCTGTGTCATCTGATATGCTCACCCACAACTTAACAAAAACATTTGTTGTTGTTTAGTCATTTAGTCGTGTCCAACTCTTCGTGACCCCATGGACCAGAGCACGCCAGGCACTCCTGTCTTCCACTGCCTCCCACAGTTTGGTCAAACTCATGTTGGTAGCTTCAAGAACACTGTCCAACCATCTCGTCCTCCGTCGTCCCCTTCTCCTTCTGCCCTCCATCTTTCCCAACATCAGGGTCTTTTCCTTTTCTTTTTTAAAAATAATTTTTATTAACTGGCCAATCACATCAAATTAAATCATATCACATAAATTCCGAATTACAAAGCCGAATTTTAAATTTTAGCTCAAACATTAAAATGAGAAAGACACAAAAATTCCAAGCCGTAGAATAATCAATAATTGACTCCATAAGCAGGCCTTGCATTACTTGTGGCAGTTAATCCGTTTTGCACTTTGCTAAACTGTATGTTGGAAGAAACTTCCCAAACTGGAAAATGAAAAAAACAAAAACCTCCTTACATGTCCTTCTTAGAGAAACTTGGCACGTGAATTCCACCATGACAAAGTTCTTCGCTGATTCCTGTGATCATTAAGGAACAGCAGGAAGGAAAAGATAATAGCTCTGCAGCACCTGATAGTTCCCTCGATATGCCAATTTTCACTAGCCGGAGTATTAGAGACTTAAAATTACCTTAATGCTCAGCCCAGGTGCTGTGCATGATAACTTGGAGCATGCATGAAATACCTCTAAAAATGAGTACCCATGAATGATGCAATAGGCCGTATGCTACCAAGAATGGCATTGGAATCCCTTTACAGGTGTGATGGAGAACAGGAGCAGTCAACAGGGAGGGATGCCTCAGTTTTCCAGAAAGGAGAGGGGGGAGGTGATTGGGAGGTAGGTATGGTGCGGACGCATCAGCAGAAGTGCTGTGTTGGTTTTGCTGGGGCACCACAAACTGGCTTATAAGTATAAAACCAAATTTACTAGAATAATAGCTAGAATAGAGTCGGTCACAACTGAACCTAATGGTCAGGGGTCCCTTTACCTTTATCTTAACAAGTTACATTTGCAGTAAACATTATACAGACTGGATAAATGAACTGTTCAACAAGTAGCGTTAGACCAATTACAGAACGGCAACCCCGTGCGGCCACAATGGCAAGGGTAGCACACTGGAGAATATTTTCAAAACTGGTTTTCAAAGACTGGTTTTCAAAACTGTTTTTCAAAGACTGAATTGGATGAGATGTTCTTCAAATGGGTCTTGAGTTGGAAACACAAAGCCGTATGCATGGATCTATCATGGGAAGGCAAATAAAAGCCACCACCCTAGTGAGAATAACACAAGTGGGCAAAAGGAGACCTGTTCTCCAGATATATTACAGGTTTCGCTACACGCTTCATCAGTCCGAAAAGCTGCATGATACAAAATAGCACTCCAGTTACAATGTGTGGTAAACCATGAAAATTAGAAAATATCAGACTCATACTATACCTTACCCAGTCATACAAAACGGTTTGCTCAGGATAAAGAAAGTATTCACAGGCACAGCTAGTGTTCAGACTCATTACAAGCAGTTAAATACAATACAGGTGTATAGAATCAATCATCACATGATTACAAGGTTAAAGCTACCGGTGGTGATAGAGAATATTATTCTGCCACAGCAAAAAGCCTTCATAAAATTGTTGGCATCTGTCTGTCTTGGGAGACGATGGATGAGTGTGCCTTTGGAGGTGAAGTCAAACTCAAACTGAATGGAAGGTTACAATGCCTGCTGTGGCTGTAGAGACAAATACGGGAGAGATATGGTTTGTTGCAGCTGGGGCAGATGAAGGTGTCCAGTTGTGCTGTTGCAGGTGCACCATGGCATTTCTTCTTTCTTCCCTCCTCCCAATGGCCATTCCTCCTCTAGTCACTGCTGTAGATACACGACCTGACTGCCTGTCTCCAGGCACCGCGGTAGTCTTCAAGGGATTCCCACATGGAGGGGTTGCCAACCTTCATGGTACTTTTGCAGACGCAGAATTGGTCTGCCAATGGGCTTGTGGCCTGAAGCCAGCTCCCCATAGAGCATGTCCTTGGGGATCCTACCATCTTCCATTCTGTGGACGTTACCAAGTCAGCACCATAATTAGTAGTCTGCAGCATAACTTCAGCATAGCAACATATTGCCTTCCTGTTCCATCAACTTCACACGATGCAATGGCAGAAGACATCCGGAAGAAATTGTGCCAAGGTCATTTTCTGTAATTCCTTAGGCTATCTGGGCTACAGATTGCCTAGAGAATCAGAGTTAGTGGTAGGACACCATAAGGAGTTCTTGGGTCTAATGAGCTCCCTGTCCCTCCAGGAGATAAGCCCATTGACTTCAGGAGGACATAAGTGGATAGGGATCTGTATGCCCTGATAAAGTAATGAACTGGAAGTGTCACTGCTATCTTCTCAGCACCCCGAATCATCACAACATCTGCTCCAGATTCTGCTGCCTTTGTGAGCAAAGTTAATTCTACTAAATAATGCTTACTGCGTGTCCCATACAACAAACTTGTATATTTATAGAGAAATGTTATGAAGGTGGGTGGGTGGGTGGGTGTAGGATTCCAACCAATGAGGCAGTCTAGCAATAGTATCTGTGACAATAGCCTTATGTGTTCATGTTGAATTGCACCCTACGTGCCATTTCAGTGCTTGATTTAGAAAAACATTTTCTTTGTTGGCATCCGTCTGTCTTGAGAGGCAATGAATAAGTAGACTACTAACCCTATTCAATGAAAAATTTACCATTGGTTGTTTTTTAGTCGTTTAGTCGTGTCCAACTCTTCGTGACCCCATGGACCAGAGCACGCCAGGCACTCCTGTCTTCCACTGCCTCCCGCAGTTTGGTCAAACTCATGCTAGTAGCTTCAAGAACACTGTCCAACCATCTTGTCCTCTGTCATCCCCTTCTCCTTGTGCCCTCCATCTTTCCCAACATCAGGGTCTTTTCCAGGGAGTCTTCTCTTCTCATGAGGTGGCCAAAGTATTGGAGCCTCAGCTTCACGATCTGTCCTTCCAGTGAGCACTCAGGGCTGATTTCCTTCAGAATGGATAGGTTCGATCTTCTTTAAACATTTTAAAACTTTCCTATACAGGGCTGCCTTCTAAAGATTGCATAGTTACTTATCTCCTTGGCTTGCGGGGAGTCGCATAACTCCATACCCTCCAACATTTCTCTGATGAAAATAAGGACATCCTAAGGAAAAGTGGGACATTCCGGGATCAAATCAGAAACTGGAACGGCTTCAGTCTCTCCCTGGAAAATAGGGACACTTGTAGGGTCTGTAGACCAATCAGAAACATGGGGAAAATTCTTGTACTCTTTATCAGCTGGAACTAGTGAGCACTCAGAGCAAAGCAAACAAGCAGTAGAAAGAAAATGATCGTTGGTGAATGTGGAAACAATGCAAGGAAAAAACTTAAGTCTGGGGTTGGGGATTGAATTTATGGCTTGAAATAGGCTAGAGGGATTCAATTCCCCCTCTGATCTGCCCCGAGGACCTTCTGGTTAAGCCAAGTTAAGAAACTCTATTAATAATTAGAATAATAAAAATAATAGGCAGTTGATTGTCTGCAGGCAGGGCCCAGGTTACTGCGACATGAGAATATTGCCAGTCCAGCCAGTCTGCCACTAGTCCTCCACTTCCAGCTTCTACTCAACTCTGTTTTGGAAACTGAGGATTCCTTTGCAGAAGTTCGTGAGATTTATATATCAATAGAAAGGTAAGAAGAGATGTGCATTTAGCAACTTACTGCTGAGATAACAGGGAGATGGCTGGGAAAATGCTCCCTTCACAATCCTCTGACAGAGGCTGCAGCTGCTTGCTTGGGTCCCGGCTGACAATGTCTGATTTCCTGACAGTGTCAAGTCATCCCTCCTTCACGCTTATTTAATTAAAAATCAATCAAAGGGGGGGGGGAGAAACACATTTATACAAACAACATGTCACAACAAGCTGCTTTCCCTTGTTTTGTTTAATAGCAAGTCAGCAGGCTGCCTGTGGTTTGATGTGGGGATGCACATTTGAGTTCAGGATTACTGAGAGACCTTCTAAACAAAAGCTGCGAGGTTGAGCTTATTTTCACCCATCCAGAGAGGATTCCCACCTGCTTAACTGTTTGGGTCTGCCCCATTAGGCTTTGGATCTGTCAAGAACTGCCCTCTGGAGAGTCCAGGCACATCTCCAGTTCAAAATGGGTAAGGGAAATGCTCACAACACAGTCCTATACATCTCTACTCAGAGATAAGTTCCATTCAGTTCACTGAGGCTCATGGCCAACCCAAGGTATTTTCCAGCATGAGCCAGGGTCACAAATGGTGCCCCCTCCCCATCAAGTCTTGGTGGTTTGTATCCAGTGCAGGTCAAGTTATTTTGACAGCTGAGGCAGAAAATCACACAAGCGCGTCTCCTTCTTTCTGGCACTTCGCTGTCTTTTCTTGACATCTAAAATCAGCTTCCGAGGTGGCCAGCAAGGATTACAGGCTAAGACAGTTAGTGGACTGGACTGTATTTGACATACTGAGTCATACTCAGAGTAGATGCATCAAAATCAATGGGCTTAAATTAGCCATGACTGACACCACAATCCTAGCCATGTCTACTCCGAAAGAAAGCCCTGTGAAATTCAATAGTGTTTTCTTCCAGCGTTAGGTTCGCAGCCTTACTATCTACTATGTATTGGCAGCAAAGGAACCCGGGTGGTATATAGCTGCGTAAATGCAACAAGTCGACAAATGCAGAAACTGAAAAAGAATTTGCAAGGATTAATGTGGATTCACCCTGCCACACGCAGCATGTTTATTTTAAATTTGCATTCCACCTTTCTACACTGCTGTACTCAAGGTGTTTGGATGGTGCCTATATCGATGTATTCATGGTCTTGTCCTACATGCCTTTTTTTTTGAAGAAAATAAGAGAGAGGAGTAGAACAACACCCTTTGTTGCATACTGACCTAAATGGACCAAAGGTTTGATAAATATCATGCTTTAAATCAGAATTCCAGATGAGCGTCATGGGAAGACATCCTCTGGCCAGCCCCAAAGCTTAAGTCCTAAGAAAATGACTTTGAAGTCTCTGTTTCTAAGCAGGATCAAGTGTGGTGGCTTTGTGAGGGTTCCATGGCAGCAATCTGCATGAGAAATACTTCCAGGGCTTCCTCATCTCTGTTGTCCATCACACAACAGAGAAGGAAAAAATGCTAAAACAGAAGACATTTTCTGGAATATCTATTCCAGGGGAATGGATTTGGTTTAAATAAATGTGATTCACTTTAACACATGGCAGAAGACACACATGCACGAATCGCACCCCTTTTGTAAGTCCAGCCTGCATGTTGCAGCTGCGGCTAGCCTATGAAAGAGGTACACAGCTGATGGATAGTTCAGTGCCCAAAGGTCCCAAGGTTCAAAATATCTCAGTGCTTGCTATTCAACAGACTACTTGCAGCTGCACAGACACTGTGGAGTGAGGGATTTCTGACTGTGACATTTTAAGACACATCAGTGAAAGAAGCAATACAGCTTTGCTTGGGAGGCTGGGATTTGAAGAGAGCTCAGTGTCTGATTCTCAGCGATTTGTCTTCATAAACAGTCATAAAACATATGTGACGTGACAGAAGGTCCCACTTCTCTGCATCTGATCTAAAGCCCAAGGTGTTTCTTATCTGTCACAAATGGACTTGCTGAATGAAATGTGAGTGCTCACTTGCATGCTTTTCCTCAAAAGGAAGCTGTGCAGTTCATTCTTTTAAACTACCATCAATGAAAGCATTTTGTGGGAAATGTTCCATAAGCTAGGGGGGCGGAAACTTGCAAAGGCTGCCACCCAAGTTCAATGTCTGCTTTCAACGTTTCAATCTAGTAGTTTCAGTGCTAGCTAGAATAAAAAGGACAATACAGAACTCATAATGAACCCCATAAAACTTTTGATGAAATGATGACTCTGGGTCATGTTGATATAATCCCATTACTTCCTCCTGGTAGAATTTAACAGTCAATGATGACTGAACTAAACGTCTAACTTGCTACACTGAGTGATTAATTTTGATTTTTAAATCCTGAAGCTATAAGATAAAAGGAGCCTTGCTGAATCAGGCTAATGGCCTATCGAATCCAGTATGCTGTTCTCACAGAGGCCAGGCAGATGATCCAGAACAGAACCTGAGTGCAATAGTTTGCAATTGGTATTCAGAAGCATGCTGTCATAGAACATAGTCAGCATGTCTAGTAGCTGTTGTTAGCCTTATCCTCCATAATAAGGCACACAGAGGTTACTGTTCTTTCTCCTTGCTCACCTGGAGAAAGCAGGTGAACAGGCAGTAAGCAAGAAGTAACAGCAGTGAGTGTAGGGAGCTCCAGTGATTAATAATAATAATAATAATAATAATAATAATAATAATAATAATAATAATAATTTATACCCCACCCTTCCCGGTTCAAAAACTGGGTTCAGGTCACCTAACAACAAATTTAAAGCACTTAATTGTAGAAGCAGCATAAACTACAGTATAAAAAAATGGATAACGGTAAAATTCAAAATTCAGAAATCAGTTTAGGGGAAGTAAGCATTAGAATAATCCCCAGGGCTAGCTGGCTGAATTGGTCCTACTTGGGCAGGGGGTCAGTGAGGAGGTCAGTGGAGAATTAGCTGTGGGGTCTCAGAGCGGGTAATCTTCATAAAAGGGGAGGGGGAGGGAAGAGAAGGGAAATAAAAGATCAGGCTGAGTTCAAATTAAAGGCCAGGCGGAATAGCTCTGTCTTACAGGCCTGACAGAAGGAGGTTAAATCCTGAAGGGCCCTAGTCTCATGGGACAGAGCATTCCACCAGGTCGGAGCCATCACTGAAAAGGCCCTGGCCCTGGTGGAGGATAGTCAGACTTCCTTAGGGCCCAGGACGTCTAAACTATGGTTATTCATGGACCTTAAGGTCCTCTGCAGGGCATACCAGGAGAGGTGGTCCCATAAATAAGCCTCCAACTTGGACATGGGCTTCTCATATGGCCAAAGATGCCAAGCCCTGATGCAAGCTCCAAGTATTTATGAGAATGGGTTGATATACATGCCTCCGTTTCTTTATGGGAAAAGCCCATAGAGATGAAGGAGCCAATAAGTACTGCCCAGTCCCATCCTCCTTCTGGTGAGGTGTATCCCACAAGGCCTCCAATTTCTGGTGGCATCTTGATAGGGGTAGTAATGCAACTATAAATCCAAGATCTACATCCATCCTGGTTTCAGATTCCTACTCACTGTGTGTGAGCCCTCCGTTTATATCTATCTATCTCCTCAAGCTTACTTGCAACCTCACTACTTTTTCTTACACTACCAAGAGCAAGGGCACCTCATCCTAATTGCTGCTGGATCACACATTTGACAAAACTAGGAGGGGGAAGGAACAGTGAGCAGGAGAAAAAAATGGCTCTGGACAGCTTCAGCCTGTGAAAATAATGGCATTGAACAGGATCAGTAAGATTTCAATCAGTGCATTTGTTTTTTTGGGGTGGTGAATTTCCATCTCAAAATCACATTTCTGAAGCAGTAATCAAATGCAAAGTCTATTCAGCCCAATGCTATGCACCCCCCTAACAGTTATCATACACCAGATGTACCTCTGAAAGAACAATGCGAAGATAATTGTTAGTTGCCTGTGATATCAATATTCTTCTTCCAGCCCCCCTTGGCTTTCCAATATCAACATTCTTCATTCTCCTTTTGTGGCCTACCTTGCACAACTGGATTATCTTATGCCTTTGGATCTATGGCAGATCCATTCTTTTTCTTCTCCCCTCCCCTGTCGTCCAGATTGCCATCTTCATTTGGCTGTGCACTGACCAGTCTATCAATAAATGTAATCACCCCCAACTTCTTAATATCTGGAAGCAATCTTGACTGGTGCTGATATGACTACAACTGTAGCTTCGCAGTTCACCAGCCTTATATTCACTTGTGGATATGTTGCCATTTCTTCTTCTTCCAGATTTCAAAATGTTAGAAATGATTCGGTGAAGGAAGCCAGTTCCCCCAGCTCTTATTTAGATGCCGACTCATCTGCTGTAAGTAGGTGTCCTGGAGAAAGTCAGATGGATAGAAGCCAGCAAGTTTATTTCCACCCCCTCCCCCCTTGGTAAATTCCAGTAAAGTGAAAAACTTGACAAGCCCAAGATACCTCTCCCCAGCCCACCTGCAAATGATGTCATGGAATTTCTCTTGTTGCCTGAACTGAGTTCCATACACTCAAGAAGTTTCATTAAAAAAGAGAAGAAAGAGCTGGTTTGTTGTGAAATAACAAAGGGGAGTATTTAATGGGTCAGACTTGTGAAAACACCGCCAGACTAGTTAGGCCAATTGGGGTCAGTTAAGCCTCTCTTGACACAGGACATTAGCAACATTTTCCATGGGCTAAACACAACAAAGAAAACTTCATCTGGTTGCACCTCCAATACCTACGCAGCTTGTAATGATTTTTCAAATCTTGATATGAAACAGCACCGTGGCAATGAGCATTGGATTCCTAGTCAGCAGAGGGATCTGCTCATGCGCCAAGGCGGCGAAAGCTTCATTCTTCTCTATTTGCTACATTACTTCATCGTGCTCCAATAGCGATTTGTCTGCCCTAATCTTCTTATTGCTATGCCCCATCAGGGATCAGGGATCAAAGCTGCCAACAAATGCAGATGGATTACTCAGAAGGGGAAACAAATTTATCTTTTTCAGAATGCCCTTTGCAACAATCAGGGTTGCCCTCTTTTTCATGACTCATTTGACAATTGTTCTCAACCCTCTGTTTACAATTCCGCTGAGCTAATTCACGTGCTTAGAGCTAAGCTATGAGGTGAGACTCAGTGGCGTAGCATGGGGGGTGCAGGGGGGGCCGGCCGCACCGGGCGCAACATCTGGGGGTTAGGGTTAGGGGGCGCAAATCCACGGGTTAGGGGGCGCAAATCCACGGGTTAGGGGGCGCAAATTACTTGCCTTGCCCCGGGTGCTGACAACCCACGCTACGCCACTGGTGAGACTATTTTGATGGTGAGCACTAAAAATTGGTGGGATTGGGCAGCTGCCAGGACCCTGACTCCACCAAGGAGTCAATTGTCATTTTGGTCCTCTCTCTGTTCAGGGCCTCTGGTCAGGCTGTATACTGAGTGATGAGATTGTCCCAGTATCTCTTGTGAAGGAGCAGGGTAATCCAGGTCTTCCTCCCACTCTGCCACGCTACAGCTGAGGGGGAGGCAGCAGGCGGGCCGCTTGAGGCAGCGCGGAGCCTGCAGGTGCGCTACAGGCCCTGCGGTGAGTACCGTCCATCATTTTGTCACTCCCCTCAGTGGTGACACCCTGGGCGGACTGCCCCCACCGCACCCCTCTTCCTCTGTCCCTCTACTGAGGGCAATCTCTGATTCTTTTCACCACACAAACGTACTGTAGAATCGACAATTTGGTGTGTGTGTGTGTGTGTGTGTGCTTGCCTTTTGCTCCCTAAATCGCTGAGCAATGTTAGTTGTGGTGGAAATGCCTAACCTGCTAATCTCTCCGTTAAAGAGACAATCTCACTGCCAATCAGTTCTAATGCTCTGTATTATTAAATCCTGATCTGATGTTAATGTGTGGATGAATGTTGTCCAGTCACTCTGTATTTCCTTTCACATTGCATTTTCTCCCCCATCCGCAGATGGTTATTATTTAAAAGCTTCAAATCCATCAGCTCCCAACTAAGCAACTTATTCCGGTTATCCCAATGGGCTAATTCGAGATATTTGTCTTTTCTTTCTCACTCACTTCAGCACACACAAACACACATAAATAAAATTTGATTCAAAGTACGTTCAGCTTGGGCATAATTGAATTGTGTGACTGGTCCTCATTATCTTAAACACTCAATGTGGAGGCAGTCTAGGAAGAAATGAGATGCAAATCTGTTAATTATATTGGTATTTCCAGTGTACACATAAAAATACTTGGGAATCTGTTTCCCACAGTGCAGTATGGAATACACTGAACAAGTGCATCACCATGAGCATATTGATTTTAGTCAGGTTTTAGTATAGATTTTACTAAACAAAATTGTTTCTGTGCTGCTTTATTTTTGCCCTAGGGAACCCAATTCATGACAGTGCCATATGATCCTGGATCAAATTGTCTTTCTGTCATTTACAGGCCTAGCAGGCAGGAATAGTCAGCGTGGGGCTTATACCATTCTACAAAGCTCACTTAAAATGCGACAAAGGTACTTTAAAGCTCCTTTTCTGATAGTGTGATAAAAGGGACCTGGACAATGTTGAATGGCATTTCATTTCCATTTATCTTTGATAGCTCTCTCCAAAGGTCCAGAGGTAACAGGCTAAAGTAACACAGAGCCTATTAATAAATAAAATCTCCCTTTGGATCCCCAAGTGATTTTGATAACATGGTCCAGATATCTCCGTTAAAGAGAAAATTCATTTCTTTATATCTTGGTTGAAAAACAAGCATAGATTTTCTAGAGACTTTCCAATCTGGCTTCATGCCTTGGTTGCCCTGAATGATGACTTTTGTCAGGAGAGAGACAGGGGAGTGCAGCCCTTGGTAGCTTGTTGGCTTTCCGATACAATCAACCATGGTGTGCTCCTGGAACAGCTCACAGCACTGAGAGTTGAAGGCACCGTGGTGGTTCTGCTCCTATCTCGGCAGCTGCTTTCAGAGAGCAGAGATTTGGTGGGTGGGTGCTTGTTCCCATATGAATAATCCTGTGGGGTCCCACAAGGAATAATATTATCCCCCATGTGCTCTTCAACATCTGTATGAAGCAGCTGGGAGATGCAATTAGGAGATTTGGAGCAAAGTGTCATCAATACACAGATGACATCGACCTCTGTTTCTCTGTCACATCTGAATCAGGGGTGATGGTTCAAGAGTCTGGAGATAACCATGGACAGAATATGGGACAACAAATCCAAACTAGGTTTGTTGGTTGTAGGATCTTGTTGAGGTTTGTGAGAAACTGCAGCTTTGAAGTGGACAACTAGTGAGTTGGCAAGAAGCCAAGTGAAGCAAGAGTACGTGGGAAAGTCTGCTTGGAGGTAGGGAAGCCTAGCAACGGGCGGTGATTGGTTGGAAGTTTCCCCTTATAAGCAGCATGACACAGTAGTTTGGTGTTGGAGTTCAGAGGTTGGTGTGTAGAGTAAGAATTGAGTCTGTGTATATAGTAACTCATACAAAGCTGTGCTATACTCTGTATATAATAAAAGCAATACAAATCAAGTTACTGTTCGGCAAGTTATGTTCCTGAGTCCTCATCTTGGACTACATGGACTAAGCAGCCGGTAGCAGATAGTTTTGGTTGAGATCCATCAACAGATCTGAGGTCTGGGAACTGGATAGATGGCCTATCCTTGATGAGTTTGCACTCTTCTAAGAGAAGAGCAGTTGTGTAGCTAATGGATGCTTCTTGATCCAGATTTTTCACTTGAAGTCCAGATTAATGGGCCCTCTATCATGGATGCTTTAGCTGAGATTCCTGCATTGCAGGCAATTGGACTAGATGAACCTTAGGGTCCCATCCAACTCTACAATTATATGATTCTATGGCTTCACTAGCCAGGTGTGCCTATCTCTAGACTGCACAGCGAGTGCAAGCTTCTTTTCCAATCATGCAGACATGAGACATCTGGACCTGTTTTAAAGTCTGTATCGATGACATCAGTGGCATGCCAGGAACTATTTGTCTAGTCTCACATTGCAGTTTAAATTCATTATGCATTGTAAACATTATTAATAAAAGTGAATTAATTGCCGTGCAGCATCAGTAGGCCCACCCCAACTCACAAATACTGTAAAAGAAATCATAACGATGGTGTTGCATTACAATAAATTCAATATTGAAATTAAATATCAAAATCAAATATCAATATAGACATCACATACAAATGTCAAACAGCCAGCAACTGTTTTCAAGCATTTTTTTTTAAAAAAACACCCACAATCTGATGAAATATCTGATAAATTCACTTTAAAAATTAGTTTAAGCTATAATTCCAGGAATAAGCCTATACCTGCTTTTAAATTTTCTTCTTCAATCATGCTGTGAAACCAACATGATTTATCAGCAAATGAAGCTGTAATCCTAAACACATTTACCTAACCTGGGAGTAAGTTGCATGTAAAGGTAAAAGGTAAAAGTAGGTAAAGGACCCTGGACGGTTAAATCCAGTCAAAGGCGACTATCGGGTGCGGTGCTCATCTCACTTTCAGGCTGAGGGAGCTGGCATTTGTCCACAGACAGCTTTCTGGGTCATGTGGCCAGCATAGCTAAACCGCTTCTGGCACAACAGAACACCGTGACGGAAATCAGAGCGCACGGAAATGCCGTTTACCTTCCTGCCACAGCGATACCTATTCATCTACTTGCACTGGCTTGCTTTTGAACTGCTAGGATGGCAGGATCTGGGACAGAGCAACAGGAGCTCACCCTATCACATGAATTTAAACCACAGACCTTCTGATTGGCAAGCCCAAGAGGCTCAGCGCCACCCATATCCCTATAAGTTGCATGTACCTGTAAGTAAACAGGGCTTACTTCCGAGCAAAGGTATATAGGGTTGCACCATTAAGCAGTTCCGTTTTCCATCTCCTTCTGTTGTCTGCATTGACCCATGAAAGAGATTGGGACTCAGAACTGGCTCAAAACCAGAGGAAGTCATTGCCACTGAGGAAATCTCTATATTTCAGGAAATATTCAAATCTCTGCCAATGACATCATGGAAAGAAAGAGACGCAAATAGTCTCTCCGGTAGACAATAGTAACCTTGAAACTTTAATCTCCTTCTCCTTATGCACAGCAGATGTAAGCTTGGGCAAGCTGATACATTCTAAAACCGTTGCAGGAAAACCAGGTGGACCCAGCCCTTCTACTCAGGAAGGAGCTCCATGAAATTCTGTTTCTTGTGCCAAAAACACATACTATCCAAACTTTTAGAAGTGTGCACTGATGTGCAGAGCAGACGGAGGGCAGGGATGGGGAAGAGTACAGTGGGGAAGGAACAGGACTGGCCCCAGGATTTAGTAGACCCTCAACAGGCCACCTTGAAACTGCCCACCCGCTGCCAGTGTTGCCAGTTCCTGCTGCTCTGATGTTTCATCGCAGCCGCTGTTGTTTGCTTGCTTGCTATGCAGAAAGCCATGGAGCAAACAGACAGTGGAAGATGTTCCTCCTCTTCTTCAGCAACACAGTTGTGGTTTGCTTTCTTGTTTCCTCTGGGCCAAATCAAGAAACAGATGAACAAACAGATGGCAGTGGTGAAGAGGAGGAGCAGGTTCAGTCGCCTCCCTGCTGGGGTGTTGGCTCTGGGCAAGTTCCCCACCATGACCAAACCTTGATGAAGAATCCCCGGGAAGAAAGCAGGGAGGTATACAAGGAAAAGCGAAAGATGATATATAGGGTTAGTAGGAAAGGGATGATCATGTAGCACCCTCTCTTCCTTATTGACTAACTTTACACTAAATTTAAATGTATAGTCAAATAGAGCTTTTCTAATGACACCTGCTAAGGGACATGGGTGGTGCTGTGGGTTAAACCACAGAGCCTAGGACAGAAGGTCGGCAGTTCGAATCCCTGCGCCGGGGTGAGCTCCCATTGCTCGGTCCCTGCTCCTGCCAACCTAGCAGTTTGAAAGCACGTCAAAGTGCAAGTAGATAAATAGATATCGGTCCGGCGGGAAGGTAAATAGCGTTTCCGTGTGCTGCTTTGGTTCTCCAGAAGCGGCTTAGTCATGCTGGCTACATGACCCGGAAGCTGTACGCTGGCTCCCTCAGCCAATAAAGCTGGCTCCCTCGGCCAATAAAGCAACCCCAGAGTCGGCCATGATTGGACCTAATGGTCAGGGGTCCCTTTACCTTTACCTTTAATGACACTTGCTACCCCATGTAGAACTCCTGTCGAGGGCCACAAACAGGGTAGCCAATGGTAGAAATCACCCTCAAAGACAGAAGAAGACTGTTGGTCCTCTTCTCCTTGTCCCGAATGCATCTAAAGTGAAGTCCACAGTATCAAGGCTGGAGTCAGATGCAGGTCAGAACTAAGAGACAGCCAGATGTCAGTGAAGTTAACTCTTTATTCAAGGAATGGCATACAACTTCAGCCATACTTCCCAGCAGGCCTTGCCCCATATACAGCAGTTGTCAGGACTGAAGATCCCTGCCTTCCACTCCTCCTCCTCTCCTGGATTTTTCCCAAGAAGTCTCAAACAGTGCCTGCACACCTCTAGTCTCTGTTGTGCCCTCCTCATTATCCTGCATGTTCTTGGAGAACCAGGGGTGGGAGGGAGGGGAACTTGTTGCAGCCGGAGAGGGAGAGGGAGTGTCAGGAGTCCCAGTTCCCATCTTGATAACACAGCAAGTGTAGTTAATTAAAAAGGAAGATTTATTGCAAAAGCAAGCAAAGTTCACTAGATGGCTCTAACAAGCCGCCAGCCTCATCAGTCATGATGACCCTTCTGAAGACTGCTTCCTGCGAGACCAGAAGCAACTGAACTTTCGCTTCTGACATCTCTTGTTCTGCTTCCTGTCTTGGAGCCCTCCTATTCGCCAAGACCTTGGACCGAGAGGGTCAGCCCCTTTCCTGCCTGATAAACTGCTTCCTTCTCTGTTCACAGCATTTGGTACTTCTCGAGAGCGTTGGCAGGTTTCTGGCTCGCTCTTAGTCATTCCCTTATCAACCCGCATTCCAAGGGGCGGGGGACTTGACACTAGTTGATGCTCATCCTGCCTGGCAGTTAACCCTCCCTGTTCCTGGTTGCTTCCATCAGCTGGTTGCAAACCTTCCCTCGGATCTAGCTGCAAATCTTCCCTGGGGGCTGGCTTATGCATGACAGGGAGACTCCCAGAAAGCTTCAGTAGTCTCTTGACCACCCTCCTCTGCCTCTGCCTTGGAGTCTGAACTGCTCCCTGTCACAGGTTCCTCCTGTTCACTAAACCCAGTTGCCCCATCAGTATCTAGCATCTCTTCCCCCTCTGACCTCTTCTCAGTGCCTCACCACTTCTCATCCAGTCAGTCCCTGACGCCCCTTGATACCTGGGGGAAGTAGAAGCTGCTAGTGTAGTGAAGCTGACAATGTCTTCTGCTTTTTTCTTTTCTTTTTCCTAAGTCAGGGGAAGAACAAAAGGGCTCATCAGGCATTTTCCATGTTCAAAGAAAGCCTCCATCCTTGCCCCTGGGTGAGTTCTTTGTTCCTTTGGGAAACCAGACAGTATTGGGAATTAAAGGTAAAGGTAAAGGTACCCCTGCCCGTACGGGCCAGTCTTGACAGACTCTAGGGTTGTGCGCTCATCTCACTCTAGAGGCTGGGAGCCAGCACTGTCCACAGACACTTCCGGGTCACGTGGCCAGCATGACGAAGCTGCTCTGGTGAGCCAGAGCGGCACACGAAAACGCCGTTTACCTTCCCGCTAGTAAGCGGTCCCTATTTATCTACTTGCACCCGGGGGTGCTTTCGAACTGCTAGGTTGGCAGGCGCTGGGACCGAGCAACGGGAGTGCACCCCGCCGTGGGGATTCGAACCGCCGACCATGCAATCGGCAAGTCCTAGGCATTTTACCCACAGCACCACCCGCGTGGGATTTAGGCCCTTTAAAAAATGGGGCATTCATCAATGTTTGGATTCATTTTCAGGGAAAGGACAAAGCTGGCCACCCATCTCTGCTACATTGCATCCATTGCACCCTGGCAAACTGGCTGCAAACCATCATTGTTGTGTAAATTAGCTGATGCCCTTTTTGTCAAGGCAGCAGTGTTCATTCTTCCATTAACCACAAATGTAATCCATGCCTGTATACACATTGGGAATGCAAAACAAAAGAGAAATCAGTGTTGGTTTGAAAACACAATCCCTGTTTCTGAAAATTTTGGAAAGAACTTAAAAATTGGGAGTGACATAAAAATCAACAGATATTTCAAATAATAGATGTGTGGTTCTTTGTTATTTGCTTTTTTAATTCCTGGGCTTTCAACACACACTGCAGTTAGATTTGCAAGCTTTTTTGCCACCACCCCCAAATGGCCAGACACTTTGGATGAGAACTTGAATGTTGTAATTGTTAGTGTTTTAACAAGAGTCTTTTGGCCAAGTAAAATTGCCTTGTGTGGCCTGCGAGCTGCCAGTTGCTCCTCTTTGGTTTATAAAGTGTTGCAAATCAGCACACAGCCTACATGAAGGATCACTTTACTTGTAACTGAAACACATTTGATGTTTGAGAAACATGAGCTAGCCCATGGCAGCACTGCAGGACGCTAAACACTGTTAGTTATTCCACTTGAAATGGCAAGGACAATTGAGGAAAATGGACCAGAATGTTACCCAGATCAAACTGGGTTCAAGTTAACACTTAAGCTTCACCCTGCTCATTTGTAATTTTTGACTCTTTGACATGGTCTGGTGAGCCAGAAATTGTTCTCAAAGCAGTTCATTTGCTATTCTTCTTCTTTCTTCTTTGGTGATCACTTGTAGACGAGTCAAACTACAAGAAAGAAGATTCCACCTAAACATTAGGAAGAACTTCCTGACAGTAAGAGCTGTTCGACAGTGGAATTTGCTGCCAAGGAGTGTGGTGGAGTCTCCTACTTTGGAGGTCTTTAAGCAGAGGCTTGACAACCATATGTCAGGAGTGCTCTGATGGTGTTTCCTGCTTGGCAGGGGGTTGGACTCGATGGCCCTTGTGGTCTCTTCCAACTCTATGATTCTATGATTCTATGATTCTATGATTCTAAGATTGTCTTCCATGAACACAGTTTTAACAGTGAGTCTATAAGTGACTATGAAGGCCAATTCTGGATCCACATGTCCTTCCACAGTGGGGACCTAGGTTTCTGGGGAGGAGTTGATCACGGTGTGGATTTGCCAAGCGTGCCTTCCTTTTAGCAAGTTTCTCCCTTTCATCCTGAGTTTGAGCATCTTCAAAGCCCATGACACCTTTGGTAAAGGCTGTTCTCCAACTGGAGCACTCGCAGGCCAGCGTTTCCCAGTTGTCGTTGTTTATACTACATTTTTTTATAGATTTGCCTCGGGAGAGTCTTTAAACCTCTTTTATTGACTACCAGCATCACACTTTCCATTTTTAAGTTTGGAATAGAGTAAGTGCTTTGGAAGACGATAATCAGGCATCTGCACAACGAATGCCAGTGTTGCCAGGCATTTCTGTACGTGTGCCGTGAATCCCAGAGGAGAAGAATACTGCAGTATGAGACCAAAGCCCATCTAGTCCAGCATCCTGTCCTCATGGAGGCCAACTGGAAGTCCACAAGCAGTTCATGAGCACCACTCTCCTGCTCATGATCCCAAGTGACTGATAAGGCTTGCCTCATACCTAAGTTAACAAATCTGAGATAGGAGCGAGTTACATAGGAACAACACCTTCCACATAATTCATAGTGCACTACTGATAGTCCTATGAGATGGAAGGATAATGTCCATTTTTAAAAGGTGGCCTAGCTATATAGTGCTTGCAGACACAAACCAAAGCAATAGCTGAACAATGACTCAGAGGGCAGTGTGCCACTAATTTAATTTTCTCAACTTTTTGCAATCAAGAAAGAGTAGTGCTTTAGAGCTCTGCCAAACAGGAACTGGTGTGTAGGAGAAACAACAGCATGGAAAGCCATCTTTGACTGAAACACATGTGGTGAAAACACGCTTGCGCCCTCGGCGAGCCAAATTAGTTTTTCTTAACAGATATAGAGGAGTATCTGGTAACCTGGGTCTTTTAGTGGCAATCAGTAGCACAAAAACAAGTCATTCTGATGTGTTTCTGTTGAATGCCACAAACAAGATCTGGTTCCTGTGGAAATAAAAAGCAAAGGCCAGATACTTTGACAAAGATAAGATTGGCAGATAATATATTTCCAAAATACGGTTTCTTTGCACCTGCAGTTCGAGGAGTTCAGTTCAGGGTTAATAACCTTCAAGGTTGCCTGGTACTCGATGGTAAACAAAACTGTCTACTCAAAAACAGCATCATGTTGCATCCCAAAAGTAATGATTTATACCATGCATGTGAAATTGCCATGTTTCATGGGCTATTTTGCCCAATTATTTTGTGTCTTGGGACATGTGCCAACTCCCAGAGGCCCTGGGCGCCCAAGCACCCACAAAATTCCCCATGAAGGGGCCAGACACCCACAAATTTTGGTGCCAGGGCCACACACATTGCATAATAATAATAATTAATAATTTTATTATTTATATCCTGCCCACCTGGCTGGGTTTCCCCAGCCACTCTGGGCGGCTTTCAGCAGCATATAGAAACAAAATAAAACATCAAATGTTAAAAACTTCCTGATACAGGGCTGCATTCAGATGTCTTCTAAAATTGTGTAGTTCTTTATCTCCTTGACATCTGATGGGAGGGTGTTCCACAGAGAGAGCGCTACCTCCAAGAAGGCCCTCTGCCTAGTTCCCTGTAACTTCGCTTCTGGCAGTGAGGGAACCACCAAAAGCAGACCCTATTTTCCAAGGCATCCCTGATTTAGAGAAACTGTCCTGGTTTCTGATTTGATCCCTGAATGTCCCACTTGTTCTTAGGATGTGTCTATTTTCATTGGAGAAATGTTGGAGGGTATGGAGTTATCCGACCCCCGAGCCGTCTGAAGGCAATCTTGTATAGGGAAGTTTTGTTTTTTTAAAAAAATGTTTAATGTTTTATTATGTTTTGAAATATGTTAGAAGCTGCCCAGAGTGGCTGGGGCAACCCAGTGAGATGTGTGAGGTATAAAGAGTAAAAATATCATTATGGAATGGGACATCCCTATTTTCATTGGAGAAATGTTGGAGGGTATGCAGAAGACCCTTGGGGCTGGATCTTAGTGTCTAGGCTGAACGATGGGAGTGGAGATGCTCCTTCATTATACAGAGCCGAGGCTGTTTAGGGCTTTAAAGGCCAAGCTGGCACTCCTGTTATAGAATCATAGATTCATAAAGTTCATAAAATTATAGAGCTGGAAGGGGTTCTAAGGCTCATCTAGTCCAACTCAGATCAGGGAAATTAACTGGACCCTGAAGTGGCCTGCAGTCTGTTTAAAAATCCGTCTGAAAATAGAGATTTGAACTAGGAAATTACCTCACGTTATTTCCAGGGCTTATTCAGAGGCAGGGATTAATGACTCCCCTCTGCAGTAATCTTGTTGGGTTGTAGTAATGCTTTTTTTTGTTTTTGTTCTGTATGTGTGCGACAAATCAAGTGTTCAGAAACAGACCAGTGAGAACAGCAGGGGCCCTGAGGTCACAGGGACAGGATCAATGCTCCCAGTTGTTTCAGGGGAGAGGTAGAAGTAGTGAGAGAGCACAAATGTATACATGGACCTTCCTTCTGTTATAGGGCAAAGCCTGCCTCTTCCTGACAGGAAAGGATTGTGCTGGAGAAAGGAGTTGGCCAGCTTAATAATACAGAATTGGAAAGGAAAAGGGCAGCTTGCTGTACTCACCCATTTGAATTTGGGAGTACATTATGTGTTGTGAGGCGCATACAGGAAGCATACCTTTTAATATCACTCAGTGCATCATTTCCTAAACCCTTTTGGAGGCTTACCTTTGAATATGGGTGGGTGATGGGTGAGTGAGCCACTTATGGGTGGGTGATGGGTGAGCCACTTAGATTTCTTTCTTGCCCTGTCCCAGGGAGGGTTCAGCCACCGAAAGAATTCAAAGCAGAAGAATTTTGCAGAAGGAATCCACACCAGGGATTGGCAGGAAGCTTACCCTACGAACGCAGAAGGACTCGGGTTCGGATTTTAAGTGTCATAGATGGGCAGCAAATTTAGTCCTATATAAACTCCAGTTAAAAAGCTGCTTCCAGATTAGAAAGAGATGAGTCATGTGGCTCTATGGACAAAAAAAGTAAACCACCCCTGTCACTGGCGTAGCGTGGGGGGTGCAGGGGGGGCCGGCCGCACCGGGCGCAACATCTGGGGGGGTGCGCGCTCGCACTCGCAGCTCTATGCCCCTACTAAAATCCATGGGTTAGGGGGTGCAAATTACTTGCCTTGCCCCGGGTGCTGACAACCCACGCTACGCCACTGACCCCTGTTTTAAGCCATGGCCATTTCTTGAAATTATATAATAAAGCTGTAAAAATGTCATTGCACAGCCACCACCAGAGGATTATAGAGACACTGAGAGGGGAAAGTGGTGGTTTAAAACAATAGCAGAAGTGTTAACTCCCCCCCCCCGCTTTATTCAAACTTCTGCCAGATTTAAAACAGCCACTCCCCCCCTCTTTTTCAGGGTTTCTCCCTTCTCACTGTACTCAAACTTCTCCCTCTTCCGTTCCACAGCTGCCTATATCCCATAGTACCTTCACACAATGCATTTCATTCCTGGTACCATATATGAAGTCCCATGAAGTCCCAGGTTAAATGTAGCAATTTAGAACAGATACAGTGGTATCTCGGGTTACATATGCTTCAGGTTACATACACTTCAGGTTATAGACTCCGCTAACCCAGAAATCGTACCTCGGGTTAAGAACTTTGCTTCAGGGTGAGAACAGAAATCGTGCGGCAGCAGCGCGGCAGCAGCGGGAGGCCCCATTAGCTAAAGTGGTGCTTCAGGTTAAGAACAGTTTCAGGTTAAGAACGGACCTCCAGAACGAATTAAGTATGTAACCAGAGGCACCACTGTATTGTATTAACAAGCAATCACCCAAATATGTGCAGCTTTCATCGACTGAACTTAACCTTCTCTAAGGGTGGATCTACACACAAGAAAAAACACCTGTATAAATAAGTCAGAAATCAAATTATGATAACAAAAGAAAAGAAAAAAAAACACTATGTGAAATCGCATAGAAATGTTTTCTGCTGTACAGCGCCATCTGGTTTTGCATGTTTATAACGCATTCAAAACGCTGCTTTTTGACTAATGTCGCTGAGTCCTAAATAAACAAGCCAATCAGCAGGCTCACTCTTAAGATTCTGTTAATTTAAAGATGCAGTAAAATATGTCACTGGGACACGCGTGGCGCTGTGGGTAAAACCTCAGCGCCTAGGACTTGCCGATCGCATGGTCAGCGGTTCGAATCCCCGCGGCGGGGTGAGCTCCCGTTGCTCGGTCCCAGCGCCTGCCAACCTAGCAGTTCGAAAGCACTCTTAAGTGCAAGTAGATAAATAGGTACCGCTTAATAGCGGGAAGGTAAACGGCATTTCTTTGTGCTGCTCTGGTGCCGGTTTGCCAGAGCAGCTTCATCACGCTGGCCACGTGACCCAGAAGTGTCTGCGGACAGCGCTGGTTCCCGGCCTCTAGAGTGAGATGAGCGCACAACCCTAGAGTCTGTCAAGACTGGCCCGTACGGGCAGGGGTACCTTTACCTTTTAAAAATATGTCACTATGAGGCACACAGAGGGACCTGCAAAATATCAGAGAAGATGAGGCATGGGACTGGGAGTGGTCTATGTACAAGAGGGAATAGATGGTGGCGAGCAGGGTGCAAAGTGGGGAGGGGGAGGGGAAGAGTCAGGAGCTTACCATAAAAGTGGTTTGTGCCCAGAGGGAGGTTACGCAAACAGAGTGGGTGGAGGAGGCATGGCCGCAGGCAGGAAGCGGGAATGTGTGCCAAGCAGAGCTGCAGAACAGCTGAGAGATGTGGATTCACAAATGGGGTTAGGGAGGGAGCTTTCTCTCTAGGAGGTAAATGGGCAAATGGCAGGGGGCTGGCAAGTAGAGCTTAGCTTATCAAAAGAAGATGGTTGGGAAAGGTTTGTTAACTTCAAGTTTTCAAGAAGAAAAACTCCTGATACCAAGATTTTGTGGGGTGAAGAGATTTTTTTTTTTTAGTGTGAATGCTTCTCCATTTTTCAAAGGGCTGTCAGAAAGGGGTTGGCACAATTTCCCTGATTCCTCAGCACACCGTGTCCTTTCCTCTCCAGCCCTATTTCACTCGCCCTCTAGTTCCCATTTCCTATGCAACTGTGCTGTGAGATATCACGGGTCTTGCTTGGCTGGCTTTGCTGCCACAGTTCCCATTGTGCTCTCCATTTGATTGGGCTGGAAGATCTTGAAGGTATATTTGTCTTGGTCAGTTCTTGCTGAATATGATTCCTTTAAAATAGAGAGAGGGAGGGAGGGAGGGGTGCTGAAATTTTTAGGAAAAAGAATGAAAAGGATATTTAAAACAAACCCTACCACTCCTAGTTTAGCGGGGGGAAACCCAGTAGGGTGTGTGTGTGTGTGTGTGTGTGTGTGTGTACCAATAAGCACATTTGACCCAGCTTTAAGTCTTTTTATCCTGTCATTTAAAAAAATGGACATCTACATGTGAGAAAGAGCATTAGATGAGGCAAAATTAGCAGACTCATGAAAGAGACTAGGGTGGATTTACAGAATGGATAATATATATGACAACTTAATGGGTTTCCAATCCCATCATCTCTGTGATGGCTAATTCAGATTAAATATTTCGAATGTGCTAATGCTGCCTGACTCACAACAGTTATGTTACATGAGAAATTCAAAGCTTTATCGTCAAGTGAAAATAATTCCATAAAACTGTCATCGTGCCTCCCTTAAAATAAATGTTGCACGATTGATTAGTTGAGATAATTTGTACAGCAGAATTATCTCACTGCTTGATTTGTTGTATGAACCACCATGAATTCTAGATCCACAGGATTAGGTTCATTGACTAATTAAGACCAGCTCAAGTTATAAATGTGCCTATTTCACTGAGGTAAATAATCTTTAAACCTGTATTCCTTCTAAAGGGTTTTACTGGGAGTCACAGATAAGCTGCAAAATTGGTTCTGATGAAAATAAAATGTTAAAATATCTTGGCTGGATTTGGCTTTGTTGACTAACGAAAGTAGAGGACTAGCAGAAGCGTGTGTGCCCTGAAATTTTAGAATCTGGGATCTTCACTTTTTTTAACATGGTGGATCTTACAATTTGCTCTTGCAGGAGCTTGACATTATGTGGGTGGTGGGTGGAAAGAAGCAATGAATGCATTCTTTTTAATTTTGTGCTGAGCCATGCCTCACTATGGCAGCCATTTTGTTCTGGTAGCCATGGCACTTTTATCAATTGTACCAACACCTCATTATTATCATTGAGAGAGAGAGAGGGAGGGAGGGAGAGGGAGAGGGTGTGCACTGGGTACTGTTGTATTTAAATGCAAACTGAACTTCTCCCACCTTCCCTAGCATAGGTAAAGGTAAAGGACCCTGGACACTTAAGCCAGTCAAATGTGAGTATGGGGTTGTGGTGCTCATCTCGCTTTCAGGTCGAGAGAGCCGGCGTTTGTCCACAGACAGCTTTCCGGGTCATGTGGCTGGCATGACTAAACTGCTTCTGGTGCAACGGGACACCATGATGGAAACCAGAGCTCACAGAAATAGGTCCTGCCGGAGCAGTACCTATTTATCTACTTGCACTGGTGTGCTTTGAAACTGCTAGGTTTGCAGGAGCTGTGACAGAGCAACAGGAGCTGCGGGACAGAGCAACAGGAGCTGCGGGGATTTGAACCGCCAATCTTCCAATTGGCAAGCCCAAGAGGCTCAGCGGTTTAGACCACAGCTCCACCCGTGTCCTTCCTTTTTTTTAATGTTTTATGTTTTATTATGTTTTTATATACATATGTTGGAAGCTGCGCAGAGTAGCTTGAGCAACCCAGTCAGATTATTATTATTATTATTATTATTATTATTATTATTATTATAATAGGACGTCCCTATTTTAATCAGAGAAATGTTGGAGGGTATGATATTTCTTTTCAATGTAAGTGTCTGTGCTGTCTTTCTCACTTCATGTAATTGTAAAATCTATTGCCAGTTATCATCCTGGGATTTAGAACACGTAAAAGGTTTTTCAAACTGTAGTAGCTATTTTCTTGAACTTGAAGAATGCGCACAGCAATTTTCAAGGGGACTGACTGAGTGTCCCTGTGGGCATCAGAACATGACATGTGCCTTTTAAAAAACAGCCAGAAAGAGAATTATTCTACAGTCAGAGAAAGATCAACGCTCCTTATTGTTTCCCCCCCTTATCGCTTTATCTTAGCTACGACTACTAGAGTTAAACACGGCATGCATTCCCAGTCTGCGAGCCTTCTATACTTTCCACATATATGTTTAGCAGAACGCATTGCTGTTAAGGAAACATCCAGCATGGAAAATATTTTAGTGCATTAGTGTCATATCCAGTGGCAGAACGTGGTTACCCCGGCAGCCCTTGATCAGTTTGCACGGTCTCTGAAATGTCTCCTCCATGCAACCAGAGTTTACCACTACTGAGAAATATCTTCACGCTAAAGGTTTGTTTACAAGGAGTTGATGTTTCCACTTACTGGAGTATTAAAGCAGTTGTTTTTTCCAACCACTAAGTAGATCTAAACATTAAGTGTTTCTTGAGTTGGTTTTCCAGTTGTAGGCCTGCTATAAACATTAACTTTTTCTGGGTTTGAATTAGTCTCTCCCCCATTCTGAAAAGGAAAACAAAACAAAACAAAAAAGGAAGGTTGCTTTTCCAATTAACCACATGCAATATAAAAGATAATATTTGTAAATATTTAACTCCTGAATATATATGATGCAATATTTTTGTTTCATTTACGTAAACCAGTGTTGTGCTGTGAAAGGGGTTGGTTATTTTTGTTGGCTATCGCTGACAGGTTCGTATACCATGAAATCTGGAGATCTCGCTTTCCTACAGATTGAAATGATAATATTCTGGTCAAATGGGGCAGACCTTCTGAGCTGTAGCAATGCCACTGATTTTAAGAATATGTGTCACTGCAGATTCCCTAGTTTGGAAGATAAAATGTGTGAAACCAGACCCAGTGCCCTACTTATATATGTATTCATCTATCCACCCATCTTTGGCTGGGTTTCAAAACAGAATTATAGCTTACACAAAGCAAGAAGGAGTTGTTCCATACACCACCAACCCTGGAAGGATGCCAAATTCAAGAAAATAAAATAAAATAAAGGGTGGGCAGGCACTGGGGAGCAGGCTAGATATACATGCAGGCAGTACCCATCCCTTGATTTTTCTTTTTGGCCTTCTGTTTGTGGGAGTAAGATGTGTTCCAGATTTTTTTTTATCTCATATTTTGTATAAGTTTGAAGGTTGTCTGAATATATTTTTTTAAAAAAGGCCAATAAATTTAGGATTTTTTTAAAAAAAGCAATAAAGAAAGATGAACACAGGGTATTTGTTTAGCTTTTCCATATAGTTGATTGGTACCCCCTCTTTTACAATATCCTCTACGTTCTTGCTAAGATCTGATGTTTGCACCACAGTTCAAGAAGGACACTGACAAACTGGAACGTGTCCAGAGGAGGGCAACCAAAATGGTCAAAGGCCTGGAAACGATGCCTTATGAGGAATGGCTAAGGGAGCTGGGCATGTTCAGCCTGGAGAAGAGGAGGTTAAGGGGTGATATGATAGCCATGTTCAAATATATAAAAGGATGTCACATAGAGGAGGGAGAAAGGTTGTTTTCTGTTGCTCCAGAGAAGCGGACACGGAGCAATGGATCCAAACTACAAGAAAGAAGATTCCACCTAAACATTAGGAAGAACTTCCTGACAGTAAGAGCTGTTCAACAGTGGAATTTGCTGCCAAGGAGTGTGGTGGAGTCTCCTTCTTTGGAGGTCTTTAAGCAGAGGCTTGACAACCATATGTCAGGAGTGCTCTGATGGTGTTTCCTGCTTGGCAGGGGGTTGAACTCGATGGCCCTTGTGGTCTCTTCCAATTCTATGATTCTATGATTCTAGAATTTGCTCCTCTAAACAACAGCCTCAAAAAAGGAATGGTGACACTGTTAGTTTGAATATTTTGTCAAGAGCGTCGGCAATGAAAAAACTCAGACGTTTGCCGAAGACCTTTGCTTTAAAAAAGGATGACCGATATTGAGGTGTATCATGAAATGAGCCAATAATAGAAATTTTAAAGTTGCCGGTACTGCATACCCTTGAGTACCCCCCAAAACTGTCAGCATGTGACAGCAGCCACACCTGGGAAACGGCTTTGACTGGCCTGCTAAACCAAGTGAGGGTAGCTGATGAGTCTCAAATCCTTGGTGAGTTAGATATTTCCCCTGCGTGCAAAGACAGGCTCTGGCAGATTGAGTAGATGAGACCAATAGTGGGTCCAACTGTCAAGAGGGGGCAGATGGGGCTCATCAACTTGGGAAGGTAGCCCATTTTTGAGTGAATAAAAGACTAAGGAGTAAACCCTACATAAAATCCAGAGTAGAGTCCTTAAAGCAGATGGATGGTGTCTTATTTGGCTCCTCCTGGCAACTCCTGAAGCCATGCTAGTGCCAAACGTATTGCTCTGCTTTCCTTTGGACCACATCTGCGAGGCCTGTTTGACTTCACCCCTAGAGGTGACCTCCATTATCTCACAAGACAGATGGATATCAACCGCAACCATATATTTGCACGGTGGTAGTGCTCCTATTGCAACCCACCTTGGATCAGATCCTGACCCACTAGTTGAAGAACAGTGGTGTAGGGCAGATGTTTATAGGCAGATGTTTCTACTAAGAAATCTGAAGAGTTTCCCCACATTTATTTTTGAGTGATAGACCATAGTTTCATTCATATTGATTTCATGCACCAGCCACAAGATCATATGGGAGCACCAACCAAAAGTGATCACACATCAGACGAGAAAATCAGTGTCATCGTCTAAGGTGGCCTCTCTGGAAATGTTTGAAAAAGTCCCATTTCTCTAATGAATGTTAGAATGATGCTGGATAGAAACTAAGTGGTCTTTAGCTGTAATGTTATAAGAGAATACGAGAAAATGGTTATTAACAGGAAAAAAATTAATGTTATAATATTTTAAAATTGAAGATTAAGATGATTGAAGAGGGGAGGGATTTGCTGAATTAAAAATTTGAATTGGAATACAGAAAAGGGAGGCGTGAGGAGGTCTGGGAAATAAGCAAATGAAAATATATGATGGAAAGACTGTATTTTTTTAACTATTTTTATTTTGTATTTTTTTCTGTTTTTTTCTTTTATATTTGGTAATTTTTTTTGAAAATTTCAATAAATATCTAAAAAAAAAAAAAAGTCCCATTTCTCTAGGGCTGAACATTTCACTAGGGTTTTCGGCGAATGGAGGATGAAAAAGATGAAAGATGAACATACTAGAAATGATTGCCTATTGTTTTCAGACGAAGATCCTGGAATTGATGGAATGATGACAAAATAATACATAAATATAGAACTTAATTACTCATGACTCAAGTTCTTTTTATAGTATATATGGATCTATATTTTAGGAACTGGACTATGGAAAAGAAGTCTAGAATACTTGCAATTAAAAAAAATGGCGTGGGCATTTCCTGAAGGCGTAAGCATTGTTTTGCGAATTCCTTGGCAATGCCCCATTCTAGGAAAACCAAGATCTCCTTCTTTCTTTTCTTTTCTGAAGACCTGGATGGACTAGCTGGAAATATTACTTGGTTTCTGTATTTGTATTGGATCATGGATCAGAAGGAAGTTACAGTATGTACTGGCTTCTGAACTGAGCTTTCTACTTTGTGGTTCAAAAGTGAAGACTGAGCAGAGTAAACCAGAGCTGTTTATACAGTTTTCGTTGAATCTACTAAAAAGCAACGAAGGAAAAAAAAATTGTTTACATGCATGAAGGATATTTTCTTGGTTTTACTTCCAAAGTAAAAGGCTCCCAGACTTTTGAATATCTGACCAATGGTAATTTCGTGGTTGGGTTCTGTGTTCTTGGAGGAGAGTTCAGCTATTGCTGTGGCAAGGTGCTTATGAAGCTGCAATGGTACTTTTCATGGTATCCATGTATTTTGTATTTAGGAACCTGTTCCTGAATGCAAACGGTCTCATAAAAATGCACCTGAACCAGCTGCTTCAGAAAGAGCTGGCATCTGGGTTATCTGTGGCAACCAGCTGGGGGAAAAGAGTCACAATAAAAAAACTGAGCCCCACGAAAATTAGATACATGAACCTGGGACAAATGAAGTTGTTGCTGGTTTATTGCAAGTATAAATGAATTCTGGGGTTTTTTTTGGGGGGGGGGAGCTGTCTTGCAGATGAAGAAGAAATGGAGGTGATAATAACATTTAGGTAGTCTGCTCCTATGCATGTTCTCTCAGAGGTAGGTTCTAGTCTATTTAGTAGATCAAACACTCAAGTAAGATGTGTGTAGGATTCTACAGTAACCTAAAATTACTGGTGTGAGTGGTGCACCACAATTTGACTCTTGGACAGGAAGGCTGTTAAAACCTGAACGAATGTCTGGTTCTGGCTATACCATCCTCTTAGGGACGCGGGTGGCGCTGTGGGTTAGACCACAGAGCCTAGGACTTGCCGATCAAAAGGTCAGCGGTTTTAATCCCTGCGACGGGGTGAGCTCCCGTTGCTCGGTCCCTGCTCCTGCCAACCTAGCAGTTCGAAAGCATGTCAAAGTGCAAGTAGATAAATAGGTACTGCTCCAGCGGGAAGGTAAACGGCGTTTCCGTGCACTGCTCTGGTTTTACCAGAAGCGGCTTAGTCATGCTGGCCACATGACCCGGAAGCTGTATGCCGGTTCCCTTGGCCAGTAAAGCGAGATGAGCGCTGCAACCCCAGAGTCAGCCACAACTGGACCTAATGGTCATGGGTCCCTTTACCTTTACCTTACTCATTGCTCTCAACAGTGAGAAATTTTCTTTCTTATGGGTCCAAAAGGGAATAAGGGCATACCTCCCCTCTCAATCTACCGGTGGTAAAATCTAGATCTGTGTGTGCCTGTGAAAAGAAGCCATAGAAGTAGCAGTTTGAAACAGAGACTGAGAAAGAGGCAAAAACCTAGTTTGGCAAGCAGGAATGGGAAAATCTGTAAATTTCAGTTACTCTCAGGTTCTCATTGTTCCACGTTTCCACATCAGTTTGCATTTAAAAACCCCCATCATGACATGTATCAGCAATTTAGTCTGAATTTCTCCATATATATGACCCTCGGGGTCCCTTCCAACTCTATGATTCTATGATATTATATATCATATATATTTAGTCTGATATATTTAGTCTAATATATACATTTTTGCAAAGGAACTTCCCCTCATATAATACATTTTTGCATGTTTTCCCCATTAATACCTGCATTTATATACACTCTTTACCCCAATATATGCAGTGCACTTTACTTGGCTGGAGACAGCCTTGCAAAATTCAGAAAAATGTGAATTTCAGAGGATGGCTGCATTTTTGGTTTACATAAGGCTTTGGAAAGTGTGAAGTGTAGATTTGCTTTTAAATGTGAACTGAGTCGAATTTCTACTGAATCTCTGCTGGCAAGTGCTTCTTGGGGTTTGTTCTCTGGGAATCTGATGTGGGGCAATGAATTTCTAGCTCCTAAGTCCTTCTGGCGGTTCCCTCACTGTAAGAAGTGAAGCTACAGGGAACAAGGCAGAGGGCCTTCTTGGTAGTGGCACCCACCCTGTGGAATGCCCTCCCCTCAGATGGAGATGAGTAACTATATAACCTTTGAAAGATGTCTGAAGATAGCCCTCTATAGGGAAGCCTTTTAATGTATAATGTTTTATTATGTTTTTATATATGTTGGAAGCCGCCCAGAGTGGCTGGGGCAACCCAGCTAGATAGGCGGAGTACAAATAAAATAATAATAACAATAATAACATTATCATCATCATCATCATCATCATCATTATTATTTGCTGATATTACAGCTTTAAGTAATGCTGCCACTTTTGCTCAGATTGTATGTTTATAAACACACCCAATTCTTTCCTTTCACATTTTAAAGCAAACGGACCTAATTTGCTGGGCCAGAACTTATATGTGAATTGGAACACAGTTATCAGTCAGTTTATAAACTTCTCTGAATGTTGTGGTGCTGTTTCTTTCTTTTTTTTAAAGTGTATTTTGAGGGGAAATGCCGATAAAAATGTGTATTTTAGGGGAACTGCATGGAAAAGCATTTTTTAAAAGTTTACTTGGGGGGGGAATGTATGCAAAATACATTAAGGGAAGAATGTATACAAATGCTTTTAAGTGAAAAGGTATGGATAACCAATGTTTTGTAGATATGTAATGAAAGGGGTGAAGCAAAGCTTTGGATTTAATCAATTAAATTTGTACCCAGATAACTACAGTCATACCTTGGTTCTTGAATGGAATCAGCTCCAGAAGTCCGTTCGACTTCCGAAAACATTCAAAAACCAAGGCACAGCTTCTGATTGGCTGCAGGTGCTTCCTGCACTCAATTGTAAGTCATGTCAGCTGCATCGGAAGTTCAGGTTCCAAAAAACGTTTGCAAACCAGAACACTCATTTCTGGGTCTGCGGCGTTCGGGAGCCAAAACGTTCGAGTCACAAGGCGTTTGAGAACCAAGGTACGGCTGTAGTCAAACTGGAACAACGATGAGTAGATCCAAAACAGATTGGGTTGCTTCCAAATGCAACTATCTATCTCTACACATTTGAATATATGTTTGGGTGTGCATCACACATATATGCATACTTTACTTTTCTGGTAACTGAGGGGTGTTTGTGAGTGTCTTTTATTTCATTCTGCAAATCAACTCATTAGTAGTCTGCACTCTGCAGTCTTCCAAGGTGCCTGCCTTTCAATTGAAGCCCAAGGGAAGGCATCATATGGCAACTCTTCCTATCAGGCCTTTTCAGATCAGGAAATATGAGCAGCTGGGGAGACTGCAGTGTGTCGGGGAAATGTTTACTCAGAAGGAAAACTGAGACACCCCCTTGGCACAAAACTCTCTCAAAAACTCTTTTCCACTGCAAAAAGACATTCCCATTTTTCTGTCTCGTTCTTAGGAATCTTAAGAAATCATCCCAAGTGTCCTGGGAATGAGCCAGAAAAATCGAAGCCTTTTTCAAGGAAGAGACGCTGGAGGGAAGATTTAATCACAGCGCTATCATTCACTGTGTTGTTCCTCCTTTTTCTTGCTTCTTCTTCTGTGCTGATGCCCTTTTATCCCCCACCTTCGCTACTTGTCCCCTGGCAATCCGCGAGCAGGCAGAGTATGAAATGATAGCAGAATGTAATGTAGGCAATCAGGGATTGAGTGAGCAGGATAACATCTGCGCACTATATAATCAATCAGATTTGACTGCCTAGCGTCACCCCTGACAGCAGATGAAGGAGCATTGCATTATTTATTTCAGGTAGTGGGGAGAGGAATGTGTCCCTGTTTGGCCAAGGCAAATGGGAAATGTCTTCCTGCACTGTGTTGATAGTTTCTGCTTTCACAGTGCAGCATGACACAGAACACTACTTGGTGGCCTTGGCAAAGGACTTCTCATATTGAATATTCATTGTAGTGATGTACAACTTTCGGCTAACAATTGATTATTTTCTTTAGTGCTTCTTTAGCACAGATAAAGATGATCCAGGTGAACTGGGAATGAGTATATAGTGGGTGGTGGACATACCTTTTTTATTATTTCTATGCTGATTTTCTGTCAAACGACAACTTTCATGAGCTCTCTATTCTCAAAGCCAATGGAAAAGGAGGTACTAAAATAACATACTGCGAGGTAATTAAAAGCTTACAGTATATTTAAAAGAGCTTGGAATAACAATAGGTGTGTCTTCTAATTTCATAAATTACATACTTTCATAGTGAAATCAAATATTCCCTAGAGGAAGCACTGTACATCTATTTTTGCCAAAATAGACTGATCATATTGTAACAGCTGGAATTTATTCAGGCTTATTTTACAAAATATTAGACCTGCCAATCTGACATCTCTTTCATCTAGAAATATGGAAGTACTAAAGGGCGGGTTTCAGTAGACTTCCAGGGATGGTGAGGAGACCCAGAGCCTGGGAATCCAGGAAATTTTTTAAAGACAAGCCAAGGATGGCCTAATAGAGAAGTGCATCTTTTGTATAGGAAACTGTGCAGTTGGATGTTGAAATAGTCTCTAAATATGGTAGATATTCTGAAGGAAATCAGCCCTGAGTGCTCACTGGAAGGACAGATCGTGAAGCTGAGGCTCCAATACTTGGGCCACCTCATGAGAAGAGAAGACTCCCTGGAAAAGACCCTGATGTTGGGAAAGATGGAGGGCACAAGGAGAAGTGGATGACAGAGGACAAGATGGTTGGACAGTGTTCTCGAAGCTACCAGCATGAGTTTGACCAAAATGCGGGAGGCAGTGGAAGACAGAAGTGCCTGGCGTACTCTGGTCCATGGGGTCATGAAGAGTCGGACACGACTAAACGACTAAAAAACAACCAATGGTAATTTTTTCATTGAATAGGGTTAGTAGTCTACTTATTCATTGCCTCTCAAGACAGACGGATGCCAACAAAGAAAATGTTTTTCTAAATCATGCACTGAAATGGCACGTAGGGTGCAATTCAACATGAACACATAAGGCTATTGTCACAGATACTATTGCTAGACTGCCTCATTGGTTGGAATCCTACACCCACCCACCCACCTTCATAACATTTCTCTATAAATATACAAGTTTGTTGTATGGGACACGCAGTAAGCATTATTTAGTAGAATTAACTTTGCTCACAAAGGCAGCAGAATCTGGAGCAGATGTTGTGATGATTCGGGGTGCTGAGAAGATAGCAGTGACACTTCCAGTTCATTACTTTATCAGGGCATACAGATCCCTATCCACTTATGTCCTCCTGAAGTCAATGGGCTTATCTCCTGGAGGGACAGGGAGCTCATTAGACCCAAGAACTCCTTATGGTGTCCTACCACTAACTCTGATTCTCTAGGCAATCTGTAGCCCAGATAGCCTAAGGAATTACAGAAAATGACCTTGGCACAATTTCTTCCGGATGTCTTCTGCCATTGCATCGTGTGAAGTTGATGGAACAGGAAGGCAATATGTTGCTATGCTGAAGTTATGCTGCAGACTACTAATTATGGTGCTGACTTGGTAACGTCCACAGAATGGAAGATGGTAGGATCCCCAAGGACATGCTCTATGGGGAGCTGGCTTCAGGCCACAAGCCCATTGGCAGACCAATTCTGCGTCTGCAAAAGGACCATGAAGGTTGGCAACCCCTCCATGTGGGAATCCCTTGAAGACTACCGCGGTGCCTGGAGACAGGCAGTCAGGTCGTGGATCTACAGCAGTGAATAGAGGAGGAATGGCCATTGGGAGGGGGGAAGAAAGAAGAAATGCCATGGTGCACCTGCAACAGCACAACTGAACACCTTCATCTGCCCCAGCTGCAACAAACCATATCTCTCCCGTATTTGTCTCTACAGCCACAGCAGGCATTGTAACCTTCCAACAGTTTGAGTTTGACTTCACCCCCAAAGGCACACTCATCCATCGTCTCCCAAGACAGACAGATGCCAACAATTTTATGAAGGCTTTTTGCTGTCTCAGAATAATACTCTCTATCACCATCGGTAGCTTTAACCATGTAATCATGTGATGATTGATTCTATACACCTGTCTTGTATTTAACTGCTTGTAATGAGTCTGAACACTAGCTGTGCCTGTGAATACTTTCTTTATCCTGAGCAAACCGTTTTGTATGACTGGGTAAGGTATAGTATGAGTCTGATATTTTCTAATTTTAATGGTTTACCACACATTGTAACTGGAGTGCTATTTTGTATCATGCAGCTTTTCGGACTGATGAAGCGTGTAGCGAAACCTGTAATATATCTGGAGAACAGGTCTCCTTTTGCCCACTTGTGTTATTCTCACTAGGGTGGTGGCTTTTATTTACCTTTTATTTACTTGTTGAACAGTTCATTTATCCAGTCTGTATAATGTTTACTGCAAATGTAACTTGTTAAGATAAAGGTAAAGGGACCCCTGACCATTAGGTTTAGTTGTGACCGACTCTATTCTAGCTATTATTCTAGCTATTATTCTAGTAAATTTGGTTTTATACTTATAAGCCAGTTTGTGGTGCCCCAGCAAAACCAACACAGCACTTCTGCTGATGCGTCCGCACCATACCTACCTCCCAATCACCTCCCCCCTCTCCTTTCTGGAAAACTGAGGCATCCCTCCCTGTTGACTGCTCCTGTTCTCCATCACACCTTTAAAGGGATTCCAATGCCATTCTTGGTAGCATACGGCCTATTGCATCATTCATGGGTACTCATTTTTAGAGGTATTTCATGCATGCTCCAAGTTATCATGCACAGCACCTGGGCTGAGCATTAAGGTAATTTTAAGTCTCTAATGCTCCGGCTAGTGAAAATTGGCATATCGAGGGAACTATCAGGTGCTGCAGAGTTATTATCTTTTCCTTCCTGCTGTTCCTTAATGATCACAGGAATCAGTGAAGAACTTTGTCATGATGGAATTCATGTGCCAAGTTTCTATAAGAAGGACATGTAAGGAGGTTTTTTTTTTTTCATTTTCCAGTTTGGGAAGTTTCTTCCAACATACAGTTTAGCAAAGTGCAAAACGGATTAACTGCCACAAGTAATGCAAGGCCTGCTTATGGAGTCAATTATTGATTATTCTACGGCTTGGAATTTTTGTGTCTTTCTCATTTTAATGTTTGAGCTAAAGGGACAAGAAGCTAATAAAGCATGTGGGATTCCCATGGGCAACTAGTTGACAACTATGAGTACAGAGTGCTGGACTCGATGAGCCTTGGCTTGCTCATGCAGGGCTTGTCTTAAGGGCAACTGGCTAGCTCAGTTGGTAGAGCGTGATACTCTTAATCTCAAGGACATAGGTTTGAGCCCCACACTGAGCAAAAAGATTCCTGCACTGCAAGAGGTTGGACCAGATGACCCTTGTGGTCCCTCTGCATGCGCCCCACACCTTCCCCACATTGTATGAGAGGGTTGGGGGAACTCCAGAATATATTTAGGGGGTACATAGGGAACGGGCAGAGTCTCCCCTGTGCTGACAGAACCATGACTTAGTGCTGCTTTGGATACAACCCCATTTGATGAACAAAGATTTTTATAATTGAATGACAACATCATTTTAAAACAGTTAATACAGATGGGACATTTATTATTATTATTATTATTATTATTATTATTATTATTATTATTATTATTATTATTAAATTTTATTTATACCCCGCTCTCCCCAGCCAAGACTGGGCTCAGGGCGGCTAACACTGGTATAAAAACAATTGATTGAAATACAACTTAAAAACAAGATTAAAATATAATATTAAAATGCAGCCTCATTTCAGGAACTCAAATCAAAAACTTTGTTGGGGATGAAAATGTCAAGTCTTCACCAAGGCCAACTATCCAGACTGGTCCTACGTGGGCCAGAAAAAAGCCAGGGAAGTCCCCAAATAGGAGTTCCATCACAGAAGGAGAAAGGAAAAAGGAAGATGGGGATCAATTTGATTCCAAGCCAAAGGCCAGGCGGAACAACTCTGTCTTACAGAGTTATATCAGGCTACTAGGAGCCGTTCATCTGTGTTTTGAGCTCCTAAAATGTAGGACCAGTGTCTTTCTTGATAGAATGCATATCCTGACAACATGGTCTCTCTAAGCAGGACAGCATCTTGAGATGTGTTCAGATGACAGATGCATATTGACAACACAGGACGTCTATTCTGAAGGTGGATTGGATTGATGTCTATTCTCAGCGTGGATTGGCTTGAGATCTGGAAACTGGTGCTGATAGCCCAGGGGAGCATGCTAAGGAATGGTGAGACCCTTTTGAAAGAGAGGCATCTTGGCAGGATCAGAGCAGGAAGGCGCAATGTGTACCGGAGGCAAGACGCAAAGTCACAGCTGGGAAGCCTGCAGGGAGATCAGCTATGCCAACTGGAATGACGATTAAGATCAATGCAACTGGAATGAAGATCAGGATGCAAAACACAAAGCCAAGCTCAGGCGGAGAAAGCAGGAGTCGTGGTACGAGAAGAAGACAGTGTTGACAGCAGAACCGGAGGTAGGGGAACAGTTGTCCTGATCTGGAGCAGATACGATCAAAGCCAGATATCCGGCAAACAAGGAAACTTGTGCTCAGGCAAGAGCTAAAAACCTGAACAAGTAGTAGAGATCAACCAACATCATGAGGGACAAACAAGAGAAACTTGGGGAAGAGATAGCCTGAGGCATAATGCTCCAAATACAGCCTTGCTTTGCCAGCAGACTACAGGATCCTTAGAGCCAGCACCATGCATGAAACGGGGCAACATCCTCTTTGAAGTATCAGCAGCCCTAAGATATATATATTGAAGTAGTAACATGGGTAACTAGCTATTAAAAGCCAGCTCAAGTTGCAGAAAGATCTGGAAAACAAGGGTGGCTGCAATCCTAACCTAACTCCAATTACCTGGGAGCAAGCCCCACTGAATTCAGAAGGACTTAGTTCTCAGTAGACATGGCTGGTATTGCAGTGTAATTGTGAAGCTGCCCAACTAGACAAGAATGAGAGATGGATTCTGCCTAGATTTTAGGCTGAAGGTGCATGAAAGTAAAAATAATTTAATTATTCCAGTTTCTAGGCTGCATTTTAGATTTTGTTGAAAATAAAAAAGAGAAGCCTGGTACTTAGGTCTTTTTGTTTGTTTGTTTGTTTGTTTGTTTGTTTGTTTGATTGATTGTTTACTAGCCTCTGAAAAGTACCTGGTTATTTAATTGTCTGCCTCATCCAAACACCACAGCATCCAGTGTCTGATTTCTTCCAAATTTAGTCATTCACCATGATCCTTATCGGCCCTTATTCTCCAGCTTCAGTCTCAGTTGTTTCCCCATGATTTAATATTTGTTGTGCTTCCAGGAACAGAAAATGGGTTGCAAGGTGCCTTTTTGCTAGCCCATAGAATGCAAATAGCATCCTCTTTCATACAGTCTCTGAAGTTCAAACTGGTGCTGGCCAGAGATCATGGAGTGTTCTTAAAGGAGTTTTCTATTCTGTACTTTTATTTTCCATGGATCTTGCCAAGGCAGAATTGTCTCCAGGACCCCTTCCCATCCATTCCTCTTCTCTCTCTCTCTCTCCCTCTCCATGCCTGCTTTTAGCCGCTTATTTTCCATATCTAACTTTGGCTCACAGGTCTTCATTTCTGTGTTTACTTCTGTGGCTGGCTGTTAATTTTACTGTATGTCTTTGGAGTGTCCAACAGTTGAAGGACATTGAAGAACTGCACTGCTGTCTGTTGGGCATAATTTTATGAGAAATCCAATGTTTACTTACTGCCCATCTTGTGTTGTCTGTGTGGACAGCTGAAAAATGCTAAACCCCAAACTCAACTTACTCTGTGATGGCAGCAGAGAACCGGGTGTGGGAGAAGAAATGGAAACTTATTCATGATAAGAAGCAAGTGACGCTGGTCAGGGCATCAGTTAATATGAGGACAGGTGTGCAACCTCTGCTGTTTGGTGTGGCACAGGTCTACAGCCTGGGATGCTCCTTGATCTGGTACTGTTTTGGGATGCTCAGATGTGGGCACTATGATGAGGAATGCCTTTTACCAGCTGGAAGGCCAGCCACAGCCTTTCCTGCAGAATTTGGGCCTTGCTGCAACCGTTTATGTGCTAGTAAGCTCCAAAATGTGCTACAACATGATCAGTGTGTGTGCACACCTGCTCCTGAAAAGCATCTAGAAACTTCAGTTGGTTCAAAACATGCCAGATGGAACTCAAATTCTGGAGATGGAACTCAATTTCAGATAGAGTTTAAATTTCTCTCAAATTATGTTTGATCTGTATTTGTTCGAGAGCCAGTGTGGTGTAGTGGTTAAGAGCGGTAGTCACGTAATCTGGGTAACCGGGTTCGCTTCCCCGCTCCTCCACATGCAGCTGCTGGGTGACCTTGGGCTAGTCACACTTCTCTGAAGTCTCTCAGACCCACTCACCTCACAGAGTGTTTGTTGTGGGGGAGGAAGGGAAAGGAGATTGTTAGCCGCTTTGAGACTCCTGAAGGGGAGTGAAAGGCGGGATATCAAATCCAAACTCTTCTTCTTCTTCTTCTTCTTCTTGTTACATTTCTCGAGTCAATTCATGGTGCTGGTTCTCACCTCTAAACCTGCCTGGATTGAACTTTATGACCCCTCAAGTCCATTACCACACTCAGGCACTGATGAAGGCCATTCACTGCCTCATCTGACTTGGAGGAAAAATAGAAATAGAGATCTCCAGGGGATCTCTGCCAGTAAGCAGATGGAACAGAACTCTGTGGGGCATCCAAACATAACCGACAATGAGTTGAGCAGTAAAACCCCAACACTAACTTCTGGAACGGGATATGAGTGCAACCATTGAGAAACAGTACTTTGAGCACCTGACACTGTCAGGCCTGAATGCCATAATCACCCCCCCTACCTATGGCAGGTACCAAAAGTAAAACAGTCTAATGCAGAGGTAGCGTTCACTGACCGAATCTGGCCTCCAAAGCCTTTTAAAATGACCTATCTTGCACAGTGGTATCAGTGGCAGTGGAAGAAAATAAATAAAGAAGCAACAGCTAGCTGCCACAGTCTGGTACCTCCAGAGAGCTGGAGAGTTGTTCAAAAACACTCCAGCATGATTGTGTCTTCGCTCTGCCTGGCTAGTTAGGATTGCAGGATTTTTGGGATCTTGGACAGTAATCGGAATCACTCGACACAGTTCTGCGCTCTGCAGAAAAGGTGAGCAGCCTCCTTCTCCTGTTGTGCCTAAACTATGGCTTGCCTGCAAATGAGATTCCAAAACCAGAATCAAACACTGGTTTGGAATACTGGTTTGTGGGCAAACGTTCTCTCAATATATATTTTTTTGGCTTCCAATGGAAAGGACAAACTATGAAATGGGATCCTGGTGGGGGAGCTGGGAGGAGGCAGAGAGTATCCAGAAGCTGTGAAAAGGTCAGCATGAGAGAGTTCCAGAGTCTGGTCCTGGCAAGGAGAAGAAAGAGGAAGGGGACAGGAGTGACAGAGGAGAAACACAGAAGAGGCAAAGGAACTGGGATGGTCTTGTTGGGTGAGGAGAAAAATAAGAGGGAAGAAGATGGAGGGAATAGAGAGAAAAGAAGTGAGCTACAAACCAAGTCATTTTGGCACCTGAGGTGAACCACAAAATGGCAACCCCCTTCCCATCAAGGACTTAGGGGTGAGTGAAGATCTACATCAGGAACGGGGGGAGGGGGAGGGGAGAGAGAATAAAGTTCTATATTGAGATATGCTGCCCCTATGGGTCCTGCTGCCTGAGGCATTTGCCTCACTTTGCCACATGGGTGGGCCGGACCTGGCAACAGGGGGAATTTGTGATCAGTGAGGATAATGGTTGACTGCAGGGCTCAGTACACCAAAGTCCATAAATGCAGGGTAATGCCATCAACTGGCATTGGTAATCAGGCATTTAGTGAGGTACAAGCCAGACTTGAGCTTGCCAGACATAGCAACTTATGAATCTGATTCTGGTGAATCTAGCGCAGTATTGTCCACCCTGACTGACAGCAGGGCTCCATGGTTTCTGACAGGACTCATTTCTAGCCTTTCCTGGAGATGGCAGGGAGTGTACCTGGAACCTTCTGTATCCAAAGCAGATGCCCCACCGCTGAGCTACATGCTTTCCCATGGCATGTTTCCTCCTTCCCCCATACAATCATTCAAATTCATGGAAGTGGACCTGGAAAATCTGCAAGTCGGTGGCAAGACTAAGAAAAACACTCCAACAACAGAAACTCTAAGAGATCAAAATGATTTATTTATTTACTTATTTTAATGGAAGAATGGAGGCCTTTTGGGGGGGGGGGTATCTGGGAACCACTACAAACAAATGAAGTCACGGGCAGGATTCGAGATAGTGGAAGCAAAATGATAAAGGAATTGTGCTAGAGGGATATTGATAATAGATGAGAATTTGACATATAATGCAGCAGAAAAGAGTTTGAATAAAAAACCACTGCGGAGGTGTTTCAATACATGAAACGATGTAACTAACCTGTAGCTAATTTGTAAAAATTTGGAAACTCAATATGGAGACTCTAAAGGAATGGGGAAGAGCTCAAGCAACTAGAAATCGCCCAAGAATGAAAACCATTTGGAACAGTACACATAACTGCAGGAGACACCTAGTTTGTAGCTTAATCTACTCCCAGGGCCGATGACTTGGAACAATCTTTCAGTGGCAGCGTTCGTTCTGAGACGTGCGATGCAATTTTAAAGGAGAGGGTGCCTCTAGGCTTGCACAGGGAATCTTCTTCATCACCGACTGACTCTGACACATCTAAGATGAGAGGGAAGAGCATGATGCACAGGCACATTTGAGCATAAGTGCCGCTCTCAATTAATCCCAAGCAATTATTATTCCTATTTGCAATCTGGATCAATAAAACATCATAAATGCTATGATTTCTACTGGGATAGGCATGTCAGTCTGCTGCAGCAAAACCAACTGAGAGCCTTGCGGCTCCTGACAGACTAACAAATGAATTATGGCGTAAACTTTCATGGACTACAGTCTAGATTCTTTGTTGCTCGTAAATGTTATGAATGCATCTATGCAAGTGTGCATGTGTGTGTGTGTGTTGTGTGGTTTCCAGCCACTGAAATGTTAAAGTCCTTTTATTACAAGTTGCATTTCCAGCCACTGAACGGCTGTAAATGTTAAGTGTTTTTACAGTCATTTCTTCCCCAGCTGCTAAGCAGCTTTAAATACTATCAAAATTTTTGCTTTTCCAGCTGTTGAGTCATTTCTGAACAATTTAATGGATTTTTTTTTAACTTGCTCAACCTATTTATATTTTACTCACAAAGCAAGTGCAAAATTACTCTGGCACCTTCCAAGTCTTGTTTTTAGTCTCTGTCTCCTCTCTCTCTCTCTCTCTCTCTCTCTCTCTCTCTCTCTCTCTCACACACACACACACACACACACACACACACACACTGCACACCCAGTCTCTATACTGAATGAAAATTCTGTCCTCATGTGAGAGTTTTTGAAAAGAAAAGAAAACCCCTAAAAATAAACAAGCAATTCTGGATATAATGAATCCAAGATGAACATTCTGAGTTCATCTTAGCATTTTGATACCTCAAACGCATTAGTCTTGTGGTATATTCAATGGAAAGACTGTTGTTGTGGCATGTTCAATGGAAAATGTGTCCTTGTGGTCTTTCCACTGGGAATTTTGTACTTATGGGGTTGTTGTTTTTCCAGGGCAGAGGGGAAGAGCCTTGTGGCAGGAAGAGCTGATTGAACTTTAAAACCAGGGGACGGGGAGAGACTGGGGTCAGTGTAACTTCAATGGAAGAGACTCTGTAACGAGGCAAATGCTCTATGCGTGTAAGGAGCGAAGACATTAGGCCAAGAAAATGGAAAATTCTTGTGGCCCTCAAGGAACCATCAAGGAGAAGGAAAAAGATCTGGGGCAAAATTGATGGAAATAAGGAGGACCAAACCATGTTATACTGGATACATTCCTTTCGTACTGGCTGCCAGTAACCGATTAGTTTAAGGGCGTGTCCAGATGGCTCTCATTTTGGGGACCAGGAGAGCTGTTTCCAATGCTCCTGTTCCTTTTAGTCAAGATGTGTAGTGTTGTGACCCATAATGCTCCCCCCCTGCAAATAAAATAAATCCACGAAGCTGACACGTACTTGCATGACTGAGGTTCGCCTTGTTGTCCTCCCACACTGAAGCCCTCACCATGGGGATTTCTGCTTTCCCCAAGGCACTTCTGGCACCCTTAGCTGAATTGCTGTCACAGCTGTCATCCAGGAGGAAGCCACCATTGAGATGAGCTTCAAACCTCAACATGTTTGCTCAGAGGAATGGTTGTCACTGAATTTCGCCTAAGGCACAGTTCAAACATCTAATGGTGCTTCCTTTGCAGGTGAAACTTTTGCAGGAATTTCGAGGGCAGATATTTTGGTGAGAGGAGCCAGATTTCATTCCCCACCACTGCAGACATCTAGAGCTAAATGGGATATCCTTTGAAACAAAATCAAATAAATCCTTGTCCGACTGAGGAATAAAAAATATATACTAGAATCATAAAACCATCAAATTGGAAGGGACCTCGAGGGTCATCTATTCCAACTCCCTGCAATACAGCAGGAATATTCTGCCCAACATGGGGCTGAACCCACGAGCTGAGATAGCTCAGTCAGTACATGAGACTCTTAATCTCAGCGTTGTGGGTTTGAAGCCCATGTTGGGCATAATATTCCAATTGCATTGCAGGGGGTTGGACAAGATGAACCTTGTGGTCCCTTCCAACATTATGATTCTATGACCCTGAGATTAAGGGTCTCATGCTCTACCGACTGAGCTATTCTAATGGAATATTATGGATTATGTCAAATGACAAAAGGGTTGTAATAATACTAACAACAACAATTTATTTATTTATACCCCGCCCATCTGGCTGGGTTTCCGCAGCCACTCTGGGCGGCTTCCAACAAAATACTAAACTACAATAGTCTGTTAAACATTAAAAGCTTCCCTAAACAGGGCTGCCTTCAGACGTCATGGTTGTCATCTTTTCTTGCTAATCAATGGGTTAATTCTAGAGCTAGCTGAAGATGTCTGCTCTGTGCTTAAGCTATGGCATTTGGTGCCGGAAGATGTAGTGATGGCCCCCAACTTGAATGGCTTCATATGACGATTAGGAACCTTATAGGGGGTAAAGCTATTGGTGAGGTAGGGGTGAGGCTATCAATGGCTTACTAGTCATATGGCTGTATATTATTATCAAAGTTATTGGGAGAGGGTCATTGCACTTTCGTCTGGCTTTTGGGCTTCTGTAAGAATCTGTGGGAACAGAAAGCTGGATGAGCTGGATCTTTGGACTGATCATCAACAGAGAGCTCTCCTTATGTTCTTATCACAGATACCAATGTGTGCCCTCTTTTATGCAGATCCTCGTAACAATGACTTACTCCACCTGCCCCTGCCAGATACAGAATTCTGGGCTAGATAAAACCACCAGTAGTCAGAAATTGCACAGAAACTGCATCAAGAGAGGCAGTCACAGGACCTGTTGTTTGCCAGTATGCAAAGTTTGCTAATATTGTTGCGAGTTTGCATGGGGTTTAGTCTTCATGATGCCTTGAGTCCCTTGTAATTATTGGGGTCCTGGATCCAGCAAGGGCATAGGCAAACTCGGCTCTCAAGATGTTTTGGGACTACAACTCCTATGATCCTTAGCTAACAGGACCAGTGGTCAGGGATGATGGGAATTGTAGTCCCCAAACATCTGGAGGGCTGAGTTTGCCTATGCCTGGGTTAAAATCTAATGAAGGATTATCTTGACTTGATCAAGGCCATGCAGCAGAATGTTGTGATAAATACAAAAATAGCAAATATTTCTCCAGATACATAGCAGGTAGAATAATGAACTGCATCACTTTAGGCTGTTAAAGGTAAAGGTAAAGGTAGCCCTGACCATTAGGTCCAGTCACAGACGATTCTGGGGTTGCGGCGTTTGTCAGCAGACAGCTTCCGGGTCATGTGGCCAGCATGACTAAACCACTTCTGGCAAACCAGAGCAGCACACGGAAACGCCGTTTACCTTCCCGCCGGAGCGGTACCTATTTATCTACTTGTGCTTGACGTGCTTTCGAACTGCTAGGTTGGCAGAAGCTGAGACCGAACAACATGAGCTCACCCCGTCGCGGGGATTCGAACAGCTGATCTTCTGATCAGCAAGTCCTAGGCTCTGTGGTTTAGACCACAGCGCCACCCGCATCCCTCTTTAGGCTGTTAGCACATTGTATTTTGGAATGCTCCTGTAAGTGTGTATGTGTTTGAAGAACTAGATGCCAGGAAGATGTTAGCCTAGCCTGGTCCCTGAAAAGCTAGCCTTCTCTGTGTAAGAATCTTTATTCAGGGAGAAGGCGCTCCAATAAGACTGCATTCACTTCTTGCATCCTGAAGCAGCACAATTTAGTTGCAGATCTGCTTCATAGTTTCATAGCATTGTAGAACTGGAAGGGAATCCCAGCCCCCTGCAATGGAGGAATCTCAACTCAAGCATCCATGACAGATGGTCACCCAACCTCTGCTTAAAAGACTCCAAGGAAGGAGTGCTTCATTGGAAGTTTGCGTTAACTCGGCTGCTGAGAGCATGGATACTGATCATTAAAGGCAAATCTGCGAACAGGGTGGCACATTATTTATATGTGGAAATTCTCAGGTTCAATCCTTGGCATCTTCAGATAAGGAAACTTAAATGGAAAGTCTGGGAAAGATCCCAGGCCTGGGAGCAGTCTAGCGTAGACAATATTGAACTAGACAGAGCAAGGATTTTACTCCTTCTAGGGCAGCTTTCTATGTTGAGCTTGATGGCATCTTTAATATAGTTTTCCCCCCCTCTAACCTGCAAAAACAGCAATAGACGGGCATGTCCAGTAGAATTATCTATTTTTTAAATGGCAGGGTTTCTACTGCATTAGCTTAGAAGAATTTTCCATCGTCTCGCTTGGCCTCTCATTTCAAAAGGTGCCCCCGTATTCCATCTTTAATGTCCCTTCCTCTTCCCCTCCTCCCGTGCGTATTATCCCCCACCCCCGCTTTCTGTATCCTAAACAATCTTAATTCCTTGATGTTTACAATCTGCAAGGTTTTTCTTCCTTCCTTCCAAGAAGAAGTTTCCAATAAGTATTTATAAAGTGGAAAAATAAATGACAAACAGAAGGTGGAGCAGAAAAAAAAGAATCTTCCACGCGTCGAACGAGGCAAGTTCACAAAACGGCTGCACACACGTCTGTGTATGTTTAAGCGCTATAGATTGTATATGCTCCGCCACGAGGGTTAAGAAGACACTTCGGTAGCCAAAGCAAAGATTTGAGAACTAAATAGCTTGAATGTCAAAGTAACTTAAAAATCAAAACAAAGCCAACCAAATTCCATGGGCGGGGGTGGTTGGGCTGGTAGGTTTTTCTTTTTCTTTCTCTTTTTTGCTTGTTACTATTTTTATTTTTGACCATCACACAGAAAGGGTAAGTTTACATGACCACGTGTAGTTGTTTCTGGAAGGGTAACGTTGTGGCAATTGGGCACCATGTCCACATAAACAGTTAATCTCCTAAGACGTGAGAGATCTTTGTTGTGTCTGATGAAGGCAGACATTCATTAGGATATTTTTTTAAAAAAATAAAAACCCTTTTTTTTTTTTAACCACCAGCTCTTGGAAATCTTCCACTTCATGCAAGTAGGAAACCACAAGTATTCCTTTACTTATATCAGTACCAGAAGCTAGAAGCGTGGAATGCCTTCAGAATGCTTTGAACCCTATAATTGTCTCTTGTAATAATACTTTATTTATTCATTTCGGCTCATAGCTGATCAAGAATAATGAATGTAACTTGATTAAAAGACACAATTAAAATTGTGGCAGTAGCAGGCAGGAGAAAGCAGACCAGCTCAACTACTTTCCACTGCAGTTAAGTGAAAGTGTCCTAAGGAAATAATGAATTGGAGATGAAATTTATTCCTTATTTTTTTCAAGCAAACAAACCTAACTCTTCATAAAGTCCGGGGGGTTGCAATAAACCCAGTAAACTGGTATAATTCCAGTTTTATAACCATAGAAACAAATAGTTGAATAAATGTTAATCTAAATATGTTAAATTATTAAGAATACAACCATTGCATGCTGTTATGGTAGTTATTTTCTCTTTCAACATTTATACTTATTATCAAGCAGTAACAAATCTGTATTGGGAAAGGCTTGTGGTGATGAAGATCATTTATGCTTTCTAAATTTATTTGATGTGATTGTTATATCATTTACCCCCCCCCAAAGGAACAAAACAGAGAACACAATATGATATACAAAACCAGTGAAAGCATTCAAAACAATAAATATAAAATGCCACACTATCATTTCTTTACCACCCAGAGCCTGTTAAAACCTTCATGTTAAGCCAAGTTATCACCTCAAGTATTCCCCCAAAGGCTTGGCAAGATGTACAGATTCTTTTACCAAACTTCTCAGATGTGTAGCCTGGCTAGCCTTTTGGAAATGAGTTCTATGGCTTGGTCTGCTATCCCCCCATCTGTCCATAGATTTCACTCCTGTAGGGTATGCAACTGCAACAGCTTAAAAGATCTGAGATATCGGGCAAAGCCAATGTGACACTCTACTCCCTGGTCCTGAATGGGGTAACTGTGCCCCTGAAGGACCAGGTGCACAGCCTGGGAGTCATTTTGGACTCACAGCTGTCCATGGAGGCACAGGTTAATTCTGTGTCCTGGGCGGCTGTCTACCAGCTCCACCTGGTACATAGGCTGAGACCCTACCTGTCTCGCCAGAGTGGTGCATGCTCTAGTTATCTCCTGCTTGGACTATTGCAATGCGCTCTACGTGGGGCTACCTTTGAAGGTGACCCAGAAACTGCAATTAATCCAGAATGCAGCAGCTAGACTGGTGAGTGGGAGTGGCCGCCGGGACCACATAACACCGGTCCTGAGAGAACTGCATTGGCTCCCAGTACGTTTCCGAGCACAATTCAAAGTGTTGGTGCTGACCTTTAAAGCCCTAAACGGCCTCAGTCCTGTATAGCTGAAGAAGCATTTCCACCCCCATTGTTCAGTCCGGACACTGAGATCCAGCGCCGAGTGCCTTCTGGCGGTTCCCGCACGGCGAGAAGTGAGGTTAAGGGAACCAGACAGAGGGCCTTCTCGGTAGTGGCGCCTGCCCTGTGGAATGCCCTCCCACCAGATGTCAAGGAAATAAGCAGCTATCTTATTTTTAAAAGACATCTGAAGGCAGCCCTGTTTAGGGAAGTTTTTAATATTTAATGCTGTATTGTTTTAACACTTGATTAGGAGCCGCCCAGAGTGGCTGGGGAAACTCAGCCAGATGGGCGGGGTATAAATAATAAATTCTCCTCCTCCTCCTCCTCCTCCTCCTCCTCCTCCTCCTCCTCCTCCTCCTTCAGATGTGGCTGGACTCATAACTCACATCAGCCCTCACCATTGGCCATACTGGGTAGTGCTGATGAGGGCAAAATCTTGAGGACACCATGTTAGTTTCTGATGCCTCAGATGATTTATCTATTGCTGGGGCTGGACCATTTCAAAATACGATGGAGGGATGGAATGTTTGACACTTTCCCCACGCAAACTATTCCTGTGAACATGCCTGAGAGAATCCTAGACTCATAGAATCATAGAATTGTTGGGTTACAAAGGGTCCAAAGGGTCATCTAGCCTAGTGCCCTGCTATGAAGGAATCTCAACTGAAGCACCCATGACTTTTAGAAGGTTTTAGCCTTTCAAACCTTTGCATACAGTTAAAACATGTGGTGGATCCTTCTGAAACAGGACGAGAAGCTTAGGACCCCAGTTTATATCCAATCAATCAAATCTGACATCTCCAGACATCTCATGTAGCAGGGCTAGGACGGACCCCATCTGGGGCCTGGGAGAGCTATTGCCAGTCACAGTTAGCAACACTGGGCTAAATAATAATAATACATTTTATTTATACCCCGCCCTCCCCAGCCAAGAGTGGGTTCAGGGCAGCTGTCACCAGATATAAAAACAATTGATTAAAATACAACTTAAAAACAAGATTAAAATACGACTAAAATATTAAAATGCAGCCTCATTTCAGTAGGAACTCAAATCAAAAACTTTTTTGGTCCTACATGGGCCAGAAAAAAGCCAGGGAAGCCCCCAAATAGGAGTTCCATCACAGAAGGAGAAAGGAAAGAGGGGGAGGGGATCAAGTTGATTCCAAGCCAAAGGCCAGGTGGAACAACTTTGTCTTACAGAAAGAAATCAGATCCTACAGGGCCCTGGTCTCATGAGACAGAGCGTTCCACCAGTGCTGAAAAGGCCCTGGCTCTAGTTGAGGCTAATCTGACTTCCTTAGGGTCCACCTACAACCATTTCTTATGTTTATAACTAATGGTAAAGAGAAGAAAGCTGCAAAGCTGGCATTAACTACGTTCAGGTAAAGGGGAAGGACCATGGCTTAGTGGTAGAGCACATGGTTTGCATGCAGAACATCTTTGACATCTCTAGCTACAAGGATCAGGCGCTGGGGAAGACCTTTCTCTTCTTCCTGAGTCCCTGGGAATCCAATCAGAGCAGACAATACATGATGGACAAAGAGTGCAACCTGGTCCAAGGTGGCTTCCAGTCTACTGTAAGATTGCTGAAGCCATGTGCACTTCCTTATTTAAAATAGTAACAATGAGAATTACTCTGGAATTTTCACTGCTGTCTTCAATGGGTTGCCCATTTTGGACATGCATTATCTTGCTTACTGATTGATAAACCTCAGTCCACCTCCTCTGCCAACACTTAAGAAGTTACCAGCTTCTGCGCCACCCTTTCCAGGATGGGCATTTCCTGCCCCTTGATTCAACACCATCACTTTGTCATTCTGTGGCAACAGATCAAAGGCTGGAGTTCTAAGCTTGTGGCGATAAATTCCTCAAGTGAAAGAGATTAATGGGCATGGGAGTTCTGTGTTGATACTAGCCGTGTCCAGATAAGGAGAAGTAGACAATTTTGATACTGTTTCATGTCGTCCCTGCCCATTTATGCTTCTTTCTCTTCTGGCAATAACTCAGCGCGCTCTGATATCTGTGACAATTTGTCATTTTTGAAAGGAAAATCCTGTGCAATGCCACAAAAGGAGAGAGAAGAAGAAGAGGAAAAAGAAGAAGAAGAAGAAGAAGAAGAAGAAGAAGAAGAAGAGGAGGAGGAGGAGGAGGAGGAGGAGGAGGAAGAAGAAAGGGGGTGCAAACAAGAGAGTTGCTTTGCCACAAGAGAGTTACAGAACAGAAGGTTCTTGCATGCTTGCACACACACATTCAGGTGTGCCTAAAATTTTGCAGCCAGCTTGACTTTATGTTTTTTTGGGCTAGAATGGGCCCTTTACTACTGCTGCTGCTGCTGACATCTGTGCTACTGATGTCTCTCCATGCTGAGCAGGAAACCCCGAAGGTGGTTCTAAGTGTATTTGGCTGAATGCAATGGTGGGTGGTGCAAAGTCACAGTGGACATATTGCAAGTAATACTACTACTGCTACTAATTTATTATTTACACCCCACCCATCTGGCTGGGCTTCCCCAGCCACTCTGGGCGGCTTCCAACAAAATATTAAAATACAGCAATGCATCAAACATTAAAAGCTTCCCTAAACAGGGCTGCCTTCAGATGTCTTCTAAAAGTCTGGTAGTTGTTTTTCTCTTTGACATCTGGTGGGAGGGCGTTCCACAGGGCGGGCGCCACTACCGAGAAGGCCCTCTGCCTGGTTCCCTGTAACTTCACTTCTTGCAGTGAGAGAACCACCAGAAGGCCCTCGGCGCTGGACCTCAGTGTCTGGGTAGAACGATGGGGGTGGAGAGGCTCCTTCAGATATACTTCACAAATACTTAGCACCTAACTAAACTGGAATGTGTTTTATTGAAAGTGACAGCCCTCCTCCCTGCGTTGATGCTATGCTGAGTAATGTGACTGGTGGGTAGGGTTCCCGTGAGATTTCAACGAGATCTCGCTGGAAGCTGCTAACCCCACCAGTGCTTTGCAGGCTCTGCCGAGCTAGGCAGGTAACAGAGGTGCGGTGCTGGTGACAAGATGGCCGCAAGAGAGCGGGGCACATTCCTGTTTCACCTCAAGCAGCAAAATGGGATGAGCCCCCAGCCATTCTACATTAAATAAAAGGAAAGCAAAAGCTGTTCCAATGATGGCCAAGCGACCAACCATCCACTTAAGTTCCCTTTTCTACTTGATTTAGGCTGATTTAAAGGAATTGGTCCAACTGGTTTCAAAATACTTGTTTCTGACTCTTAGTCCCTGAATGGGATGACCTAAACTGCTACAGACAGTGGAAGGTTTCCTCTCCCTTCTTGCTTTCCCCCCCTCCCAGCTTCCCAGCTTGGGAACTCATACAAACCCTTATTTCCTTTCTTGTTATTTGTAAATTACTTTCCTTTTGGAATGTTATTTAACAGACTGGATATGATGTCAGTGCCTTTAATAAACGCTATGCTCTTTCCTCAACAAGTTTGTTTTCATTTTAAACCCAGATGTATTTTCCCCCTTAAACAGATATAACGGTGTGAAATATTTTAAAAATGCAAATATGACTAAAAAGAGCTTTTTATGTTCTGGAAATATTATAACATGAAATTTCTTTTTGTTCCTTTCCTTTCCTGTTGTTGGTGGAGAAAAAGAATTTATATTGCTATTTCATGGTCAGCCGGACTTTCGTGCCAGAAAGGTTTTTGAGAGATGGGTGGACAGGGTGGGGCCTTCTGGCTTGAGCCTGAATAGGACTTTGCCAAGCACTGGAAAAGCAGAAAAGGTGTCAGACATACCACCTCTGTGCCCTGTGTAGCTGTGGGATTCCCAGCCACCAGTTCTTTAAAAAATTGCACACATGCATGCCATAGAATGCATGCATGACAAGCGTCTGAAACATGTCACACATGTTCAGATACAGTGACATTTTTTGGAAATAATAATAATAATAATAATAATAATAATAATAATAATAATAATAAAAAATTATTTATACTCCACACATCTGGGCAGTCCGGGCAACTCCCAACAGAATATTCAAAACACGATAAAACATCAAACATTAAAAACTTCCCCAAACATGGTTGCCTTCAGATATCTTCTAATTGTCAGATAGTTGTTTATCTCCTTGACATCTGATGGGAAAGCATTCCACAGGACATGCGCCACCACTGAGAAGGTCCTCTGCCTGGTTCCCTGTACAGTGGTACCTCGGGTTACAAACACTTTGGGTTACAGACTCCACTAACCCGAAAGTAGTACCTCGGGTTAAAAACTTTACCTCAGGATGAGAACAGAAATCGTGTGGCGGCGGCAACAGGAGGCCCCATTAGCTAAAGTGGTACCTCAGGTTAAGAATGGTTTCAGGTTAAGAACAGACCTCTGGAAGTTTGTAACCAGAGGTACCACTGTAACCTCACTTCTCGCAGTGAGGGAACCGCCAGAAGGCCCTCAGCATTGGACCTCAGTGTTCAGGCAGAATGATGGGGGTGGAGACGCTCCTTCAGGTATACTGGGCCGAGGCCGTTTAGGGATTTAAAGGTCAGTACCAACACTTTGAATTGTGCTCGGAAACGTACTGGAAGCCAATGTAGGTCTTTCAGGACTGGTGTTATATGGTCTCGGCGGCCACTCCCAGTCACTCCCAAGTTTGACCTTTTCAGATTTTACTGTTCAGATCTGATCTCGAGGGATACTCAATAAATAAAATAGAATCACTGAATTGTAGAGTTGGAAGGGATCCTGAGGAACATCTAGTCCAACTCCCTGAAATGCAGCAATATGCAGCTGTCCCATACAGAGATCAAAGCTGCAACCTTGTCATTATCAGCACCACACTCCAACCAACTGACCTATCCATGTATATGTGTGAGTCCTTAATGTTAACTCCTGTAGATTAAATTTAGTGTGACAAGTACACCAGCTGCAGCCTCATCTAGAGAAGTCCAACCAGCCATGATAATCCATTCCATTTGTCCAGATGTTCCCAAACTCCCCCTCCCCCTCCAGACCTCTTGAAAATTGCTGAGAGTCTAGGCAGACCACTTAATGATTTTTCTACCTGTTGCAACATTTGTAATGTGCTGTGCTAGATACTGTGTGGTTTTTAAACTATTTCTTATAGGTTGTAATGCAGTAAAATACAATGTACAAAATAACAGACACAGAAAAATTTGATTAAAAATCAGTATGCGTGTTTAATGTGATGGAGGAGCCATCGCCTGTCTTCTGCCACAAATCCATAGACCATCTGTTACAGACTGGGAATCCCTTCTCTAGTCACATCCAGGCTTGATTATTGTAATGGACTCTATATGGGACTGCCTTTAAAGATAGCCCAGAAACTACAGCTGGTTCATTGTGTAGCTACTAGGAACCTGATGGGGCAAGGAAGTTGGATTCTGTAACAGTACTATTGTACCAGCTGAATTGGTTGCCTGTATGCTTTCAAGCCCAATTTAAAGTGCTGGTTTAAACATTTAAAGCCTTGAGCAATTTGATGGTCAGAAGGAGGAAGGTCTTTTCTGTAGTGGCACCATAGCTTTTGAACTCCTTGCCAATTGGCTACTGGGTTTGCAATTGTTTTGGAAGGTTCTGCAAACACACCTTTTCAGGTTACTTATTTGTGATTAACATTCTTGCTGTCTGGATTTTTGCTTGCTGCTTCTATGCATAAAACGTTATATGGTTCACTGGTTTAAACTTTAAATATGTTTTTTAAAAACTAGCTTTTCTCTCTCTCTCTCTCTCTCTCTCTCTCTCTCTCTCTCTCTCGCATTGTGGTCATGACGGTTTTTTACGTTTGTTATGTTGTTGCACTGTTGACTTTTTAAATCCCCCACTGTGCTAGAAGCTGCCTTGGAAGGGTATACCATATAACACAGAAAGGTGGTCCTCATTTTTTGTTAAAAAAATAAGTAAATAATATTAATATGCTAAATTCAACATTTATATTGTGTTTGTTTTCTCTTTCTGTGTTATCCCTAATCCAACAGAATCTATGGTTAGTCAGAATTAGTTAAGTTCAAATTCTTTGCAAGCAAATTTCATTTGGGAGAAAAGTGCAATTCAGGTATGCCTGATGCAGTTTAATGACACCTGTGGGGTAAGGAAAATATTCTAATATTTTTATCTAACTTTTATATATATTAAAAAAAATCACTGGATAGTTCTTGGACATCATTTCAAAATTTCACTTTAGATGAAACCTGAAGCCTCATGGATGTGCAGAACCACCCTGGAAATTTCACAAACCTGACCAAAAATCCTACGCTCCTGGGACCAATCACCTCACTGATGCTCTCTCAAGCCTAACTGATCTGTCCCAAGAGGCATTCCTTTGGAAAGTTGGGAAGAATAGATTTGCGTTTCCTGTCGTCTCTCTGGTGATGTCACCCAAGAATGCTTCTTCGTCCAGCAATAGTTCCTCTGCTCAGCCAGTGTGATGGAGAGAGCCAGTGTGGTGTAGTGGTTCAGAGCGGTGGACTCGTAATCTGGTGAACCGGGTTCGCGTCTCCGGTCCTCCACATGCAGCTGCTGGGTGACCTTGGGCTAGTCACACTTCTCTGAAGTCTCTCAGTCTCATTCACCTCACAGAGTGTTTGTTGTGGGGGAGGAAGGGAAAGGAGATTGTCAGCTGCTTTGAGACTCCTTAGGGTAGTGATAAAGTGGGATATCAAATCCAAACTACTACTCCTACTACTACTACTCCTCCTCCTCCTCCTCTTCTTCTTCTTCTTCTTCTTCTTCTTCTTCTTCTTCTTCTTCTTCTTCTTCTTCTTCTGCCTCAGGGAAGCTTTTATACTCCATGGTGATGTGTCACCTTTGACTTGTTTAGGTTTACTTCCAGCTATGCCATTGGAGAACCAAATGCCAAGACATTTTAGCTCACTTACTGTCACAAAAGAAGCACAATAAATTTTGCAAAGGGCAGTTCCTTTCTTCTAGCTCCTGGGTGGACTTTATCTCAGGACTGTTTGGGATTTGCAGTTTACAGACCTAAGGGTGCAGGCATGCTGCACTTCTGGTGACCTCACAGGTGACTCAAGATTCTGGGCTTGCTGATTGACAGGCTAACATGCAGCATCAGCCACAGAAAGCAAAAAAAGTGTGAGTTACTCTTTTGGAGCTCCTGCTACTAACAGCACATGCCTGTAGATTATAATATCTATAGACATAGATCCAGGATGGTGACAGCCTTGGATGCTTCACAAGTCTATCAAAAACTGAACTCAGCAATCCAATTCTAGATGCCTAGCAATCCCTGTAATTGCATGCTGGCCAATGAGAGAGAGAGAGAGAGAGAGAGACTAAATTAAACTGATATATGTTCTCTTATTCAGTATGGGCACGCCTATGCATTTCCTAGTTTCTGTAACCTCTGAAGCTGTATGCTTTCCTCTATAGTTCAGAACTTCTTGAATCTGGGGAATGAATCTTGGTTGGTTTCCATTTCACGTGCCAAATATTTTTAAACTCTCCTCCTCAGCCGCTCTTAACCAACCCAGAATGGGAACAACTCGACCGTCCAAAAGGCGACGGGGCTGGAGCTCTGAAAGCTCTCTTTTCCACTCACCCGCAGCCCAATGTGATAATGCCGAGAGGAAACAATTAAAAATAATGTCCCTTTTATTATAACTGAGTCTACAGTCTTTCAGCACATTGACTCCAGCAAGACTTGGAGAGACATCCTACAGACTAATAAAAAATCCTTAAATATCAGTTCTGAAAGTTAATTCATGTGGAGCCACTCTTTTCTGCCAAAAACGGAACTTTTTCTCTGCAGCAAATGTTGTGCCGAATCCTCCAGACATGATGAGTAATGTCACAACTCTGGCTTCTTCTGGAAGTTATCAGTCGTTAATTTGCCACTTTGGGGCTGTTTATTGAGTCCAGCAATAATCTTTGCTCCTTCGGCCCATTGTGACCATGTAGGCACTGAATAAGTTTTTCAGGAGATTCAAAAGGGAGGTCTTCTCTTCTTCTTCTTCTTCTTCTTCTTCTTCTTCTTCTTCTTCTTCTTCTTCTTCTTCTTCCTGCAAAATGCATAGAGTTGCAGAGGTGGAAGAAGGCTTGATGGCCATCTAGCCATGCGGCCTTCCCAAACACAAATTAGCCCTTGCCCTTTAGCTCTTGAGATTGACCTGCAGTATAGGCCCTACATAGCCTAGACCAGGCATGGCCACACTTGGTCCTCCATCTGTTTTGGGACTACAACTCCCATCATCCCTGACCACTGGTCCTGTTAACTAGGGATGATGGGAGTTGTAGTCCCAAAACAGCTGGAGGGCCAAGTTTGGCCATGCCTGGCCTAGACCACAGTGCACCAGAAGTAAAGAGCAGACTTTTTTCTTTCCATTTATGTAGAGCACTGATTTGATTTAGACGCTGAAATAATAATGATAGCGTTGTTGTTGTTGTTATTGTTAATTATCATCACATGGGGAGACTCATGCTATACTTTCTATGAGCATTCCATAATTACTGCTAAGACTTATGAGGCTTCTTCAGGCACCTTTAAATTGAAACATATTCAGGAGCAGATCATTCAGCAATCAAACGGCTGACTGCACAGTTGCTGACATTCAGTCTGCTGTCTCCTGAAGTATGAGAAAGGACACTTTACCTGTAGCTAATTATAATTTTTTTCCACAGCACTATTAAATAGCTTCCTCAGCTGCAGTGGAGAAACCTAAATAGAAGGGAGCTGTTATATGGGGTAATTCCATTCAGATGTGCTGCTGATTTTTCCATGCAACTAATTGGACGAGAAACTCTGTGTGTGGCTCCAGAGTCTCTCCGACACACCCGAGTGCTTCTCAAATCGACTCGAAGGACTGATTTCTCTTTCCTTCATTTCCTTACCCTCCTACCCGTCAATTTGATATCCTGCTCCATGGCCCCTCCAAAATGAAGGTTTATTTAAAAATGGTGGAAATAACAAAACAAAAAAAAGTCAGCCAACTTTCAACGGATTGAAATCACAGGTGAGTAGATTTGCTGAAACTACTGAAATGTCGAATGCTGGGTGCAGCTGGATGTCAGTTCTCAAAGGAGCATGAGGCGATAGTCTAATAAAACCTGCCCCGGCCTGGTCCCCTCCAGATTTGCCCTCAAGCCATAGTCAGAGATGATAGGAGCTGCTGTCCAAAGCATCTGGGGACATCAGGTTGGGGAAGGCTGCTCTAAAAGCTAGGCTGTGGGGTGCAGGGTTTGACATTTAGATGTGAGAAACTTGCTGAATGGCTTTGGGTTCATCACACATCACACTGTCTAGCTGACTTGCAGGGGTGGTTGCAAAGTCAGTCTGTGGAGCAGTGGTTAGAGTGTTGAACTAGGAGCTGGGAGATCAGGGTTCAAATCTCCAGTCAGCCATGAACTTCGCTGGGTAACCTTGGGCCAATCACTGCCTCTCAGCCTAATCTACCTCACAGGGTTGTTGTAGAGATTACATGAGGAGGGGGAAAACCATGCATGCAGGGAACCTTGAGTCCCTTGGAGAAAAAGGTGGAATAATAATAATAATAATAATAATAATAATAATAATAATAATAATTTATTATCATATAGAAAGAATGTGATTTGTACAGACCAGTTATTTCTTTTGCGCAGTTTGAACCAGTGTTTTGTGTGGAACCGAAGAGATGGATGGTGTCTCAAGAATTTATCTCATCTATTGGTCTGTTTGGGATATGTCCAGTTTGCTACACAGTGTATGGCTCCAGTCCTGCAGAGCCGCTCACAATGCATGGCAGCAAAGGGAGGCCAGGTTGCAGCACCAAGGAGAGCTCCTAGCAAACAACTTATTCTGACAAGGGTTGGGAATGAACTGAGGTCTTCTGAGTCTCTGTTTCCAGCCTATCTCTCCTAGGCTCCTCTCATAGGCTTAAACTCTCTGGCCTAAAGACATCTCCTGCACTCCGACCTCCTACGTTGTTTGATCTTTGCAGTGAAGCACCAACAAGGTAATGTGAGAAGCCCTTGGTTCCTTGGACCCCAGGGAAGGAGCCCTGAAGGTCTTGGCTTCTGTCTAAAGAATAATTTATTATTTATACCCCACCCATCTGGCTGGGCTTCCCCAGCTACTCTGGGTGGCTTCCAACACAATATTAAAATACATCAAACATTAAAAGCTTCCCCAAACAGGGCTGCCTTCAGATGTCTTTTAAAAGTCTGGTAGTTGTTTATTTCTTTGACATCTGGTGGGAGGGTGTTCCACAGGGCGGGTGCCACTACTGAGAAGGCCCTCTGCCTGGTTCCCTGTAATCCTGTAACCTCCAACTTGGTGTCTCCCAATTTTGGACTCCAAGGTCATGACATATCAACCTGTTCTTCCAGCTTCAGGGATGTCACAATTTCATCATCTCAACTGGGAACTTGTTTCACTGCCCAATCAGGATCAATATAACATTGCTGCATGGTTTAAGCATTTGGCCAAGTTACAGAAATCTACGCTCTTTTTACATGGTGTTGAAACTTCTTGGCAAAGTTATTTGCCCACAGTGTTGATATGCCATTCTGCAGCAGCAGGCTGCAAAAGATTGGAGAGACATAAGAAAGCAAAGCTAAAAATGTTAGCAATGATTTACTTTATTGTTTAAGGATAACATGGATTATATTTTTAGAATACTCCTGTGGAACATAATTGGTTACTAAGTTTTATTATATACTATAATCAAAATTGAATAAAAATAATTATTTTTAAAAGTTCAGGAACTTTGGAAGTTGTGCTACACAGTCACATACATCCCTATATGGGCTCGCTAGCAATGGGGTTATTGCATCAAGTTTATCTGTGTTTGGTTATTTATAGTTCCTTTGTTCAAGGAAGAACACCTCACCTAGATGTTTTAAATAGGGAATGATGATAGAGAAGCCATTCCACACTCTCTGCCATATGGAAAAGCCTCTTACAATAGCAACCTGGATGTTGGCAGCAGCAGTCGTCAATCGCATCCTTGCCACATGCCTACTTTAGATGAGCAGGCATAGGCAAACTCGGCCCTCCAGATGTTTTTGGCCTACAACTCCCATGATCCCTAGCTAACAGGACCAGTGGTCAGGGATGATGGAAATTGTAGTCCCAAAACATCTGGAGAGCTGAGTTTGCCTATGCCTGGATGAGGGCATGCACAAGAGAATTCCTTTCATTGTTTGGGCAAAAGAGGGGAAAATGCTTGGATTAATGCAAACAAAACCCCATCATTATCTCATTTTTGGTGTTTTTCTATATATTTTTTCTAAACAAATCCCATGCAAAACATTAAGTTGAAATGAAAGGAAATATCGTAACTTCTAACCACTGATTTTATCTTTATTTTAAGGAATGAATGCTTCAAAGTTGTATAAAATTACTTAATCAACAAAGATCCAGTATGGAAAATTGCAGATGGGTAAGAGAAATATTTCTTTTAAACCAGCCAAGCTATTCATATTAATTTCTACCTATGTTTCCACCAGCAATTCGGGGAATAATAACAACTGCACGCTGCCTTCACCTGAAAACTAAAATGATTTGAATTTCAGAAACATCTGAGGCAAAAAGGTTTCATTAGCACTGCAGTCCTATACATCCTAATCAGAAGTAAGCCCCATCAAGTTCAATGGAGCATACATCCAGGAACGTGGGTATAAGATTGGAGCCTGATGCTTGCCATTCTTCCTTATAGAAATGCTAGAGCTTTTATATCCAGATATTTGTCTCCCTCCCAGCTCCTGCCAACCTAGCAGTTCGATAGCACTCCAGTGCAAGTAGATAAATAGGTGCCACTGTGGTGGGAAGGTAAATGGTGTTTCTGTGCGCTCTGACTTCCATCACGGTGTCCCGTTGCGCCAGAAGAGGTTTAGCCATGCTGGCCACATTGCCCTGAAAGCTGTCTGTGGACAAACGCTGGCTCCCTGGAAAGTGAGATGAGCACTGCAACCCCATAGTCGCCTTTGACTGGACTTAACTGTCCAAGGGTCCTTTACCTTTACCTTTACCTAAACCGGCATAAAGCTGGGATGGGTAGAGGCAGCATAGAAGTGGGCAAGAGGAGTAGAGATTGTTCTTTGCAATGATAGTAAGCAAAAGCCAACCTCAAATACCCATGCCCACCACATTTCTTGCATTGTGTTGCCAGCTCACAGTGGTCAGTAGATGCAATGCTGTGTCTTGTCTGCCTAGCATTGCCTTACATTGCCACACAGACAATACACCCCACAGCACCCTCATCAGACCTGTGCTGCCAATTTTGTGCATGGATTTGTGCATTACATGAATATATAGCAAATGTGAGTGCCATCAATTAGTGACACTAGGTGTTGGCAGTGTTACTATTCCATTGTTGAAATTGGCGCATATATATATATATTATTTAATTTTTGCCATTGGGAATGCATAGGATCCTGACTATACTAAGCTGGTGTAAGGTGTCATGGTTATTACACTTCCAGTACTGGTGGCAACCAAAGGATTCCTCTGTCGGATGGAGGAATGAAAAACTTATTTTTTTACATATCTGGGATGGCAGCTCTTGTTGCAGTGAACCTTTCTGAAATCCAGCAGTATTATATCATTTTCTGGAACAGAAACAAACCAGATGACAATGTGAGACCACAGGACTCATGTACAGTTTACATGCAGATGGTTAATTATGATTTGTATCAAAAGTGGATATTTATGTATTGCAATATAATGTTTCATTCAAGTGCTTAAAATCCAGTTGTTTCCATGCTATGTCTCTTCTGTATATAAAAATGTAATAAAGGAAGAACTGCAGGAAAGCTACATGTTGATTCTAGAGAAAAGAAATATTGAGTTATTTGCAAGGGACATCCTACGGAAACAAGCCTAGACAAATTTGCTGTTGCTCTGCTAAACATCAGGCGGCTTTTATACTGATGCTTGTTAAACATTCATTCATTACAATTGGTCTACTCTCTGTAGGAATTAGCTGAACACAGCCCATGGCTTTTCCTGTGTGATCCACTAACCCAAAAAATGGCCAAGGGAGGAGCAGCACCGATTAACAGAGGGGTACAGACGCGAGTGCCGCTGTGGGTTAAATGACATAGCCTAGGACTTGCCAATCAGAAGGCCGGTGGTTTGAATCCCCGCGACGGGGTGAGCTCCCGTTGCTCAGTCCCCGCTCCTGTCAACCTAGCAGTTCGAAAGCACATCAAAGTGCAAGTAGATAAATAGGTACCACCCTGGCGGGAAGGTAAACGGCGTTTCTGTGTGCTGCTCTGGTTCGCCAGAAGCGGCTTAGTCATGCTGGCCACATGACCTGGAAGTTGTACGCCGGCTCCCTCGGCCAATAAAGCGAGATGAGCTCCGCAAGCCCAGAGTTGGCCACGACTGGACCTAATGGTCAGGGGTCCCTTTACCTTTACCTTTAGCCAATATTATGCCATCCTGATGTTGATGGATTGCAACTCCCAACAGCCTCGGCCATCAGGACCAATGGTTAGGGATGATGAGAGTTGTACTCCAAAGACCTCAGGTGGGCTACTGGGGACTCCTCCAGATAGAATCATATACTTATAGAGTTGGAAGAGCCCACACAGGTCGTCTAGTCCAATCTCCTGCAATGCCCAACATGGCACTCGAACCCAGATTCGTATTTGACCTTAAAGAATCACTGAATATTGAGGCTAAACGCCTTCCAAAGTTAATATCCTATACAGAATTTTGCCGAGAGTGAGATGCTGCTATAAGCACAGAAACACAGAAGAATGATGGTAGGTGCTCCAAACACAGCAACAGGGTGCTCTAAACACAACAGTGATTTTTTACGGTCAAGTGCATTTCTCTTCATGGAATATCCACTTGACTCTTATTACAGATAGGTAGCCGTGTTGGTCTGCCATAGTCAAAATAAAAAAATTCCTTCCTGTAGCACCTTAAAGACCAACTAAGTTAGTTCTTGGTATAAGCTTTCGTGTGCATGCACACTTCTTCAGATACACTGAAACAGAAGTTGCCAGATCCTTCTATATAGTGAGAAGGTGGGGAGGGGTATTACTCAGAAGGGTGGTGGGAATTGGAGATTGGCAGATAGCTGAGATGAGCCTGTTGACGACTCTTAACGACTGTAATAGGTCTTGCAGGAAAAGGCAAGGGGTGAGAAGGTGAGAGATGGCTTAGTCATGTATAATGAGATAAGAATCCAATGTCTCTGTTCAGACCAGGTCTATCCATTGTTTTAAGTTTGGTAATGAGTTGTAATTCAGCAGCTTCTCTTTCCAGTCTATTTCTGAAATTCCTTTGTAGTAAAACAGCTACTTTGAGATCTTGTATAGAATGTCCTGGGAGATTGAAGTGTTCTCCTACTGGTTTCTCTGTTTTGTGATTCTTGATGTCAGATTTATGTCCGTTTATTCTTTGGTGTAAGGTTTGGCCTGTTTGTCCAATATAGAGAGCTGAAGGACACTGTTGGCATTTGATGGCATACACAATGTTAGACGATGAGCAATTAAATAGTCCCGAGATGGTATGTGTGATGTTGTTGGGGCCAGTAATGGTGTTGTCCGGGTGTATGTGGCAGCAAAGTTGGCATCTGGGTTTATTGCAGGCTCTGGTGCCAGTGTCCGTGTTAAGTCTGGTTGTAGTATTATTGTGGGTTAGGAGTTGTTTAAGATTGGGTGGCTGTCTGTAGGCAATGAAAGGTCTTCCTCCCAGAGCTTGAGAAAGAGAACTGTCATTGTCCAGGAGAGGTTGTAGATCTCTGATGATGCGTTGAACTGTTTTAACTTGGGAGCTGTATGTGATGACTAGTGGTGTTCTGTTATTTTCTTTTTTGGGTCTGTCTTGCAGCAAGTTCTCTCTGGGTATCAGTCTGGCTCTGTTGATCTGTTGTCTAACTTCATCTTGTGTAAAAGGCGGTATTGGAAAGTTGTCTGTGAGCCTCCTGAATGTAGTCAGTTTTGTTCATGATGACAACAGCTCCACCTTTGTCTGCTTCTTTAATTATAATGTTTGGGTTGTTTCTGAGATTATCTATGGCTCTCCTTTCAGCATGGTTTAGATTTTGTTGTAAGCGATGGTGTTTTCTGGTTACATCTGTTTGGATTTTGTGGCGGAAGCAGTCAATGTACAAGTCCAGTGTGGTATTGCGTCCATCAGGAGGGGTCCATGTGGAGATTGGCAGAGTTTGCCACCAAACTCTGCCAATTTGTCCTTACCCACAACAACTTCAAATTTGGTGATGACCTGTTCCTTCAGATCAGCGGCACAGCAATGGGCACCCGCATGGCCCCACAGTATGCCAACATCTTCATGGCAGATTTAGAACAACGTTTCCTAAACTCCTACCCACTCAAACCTCTCTTGTACCTGCGATACATTGACGATATTTTTATCATCTGGACACATGGTCAACAGACCCTGGACACCTTTCACCAGAAATTCAATGATTTTCACCCCACAATCAACCTTACAATGAATCAATCTATGCAAGAAATACATTTTTTGGACACTACTATAAAAATACAGGATGGACGCATAGACACCACCTTATACCGTAAACCAACTGACCGACAAACATATCTACATGCCTCTAGCTACCATCCCAAACATACCAAACAGTCCATTGTATATAGCCAGGCACTACGTTACAGCCGCATCTGTTCCAATTCTACAGACAGAGACTCTCACCTAAGAGATCTACAGCAAACCTTTTCAGAACTCTTATTTTGACTCTTATTAGTTTGTGACTCCGTGTACATATTGTATGTTTTCTGATTGTGAATTAAGAAACAGTTCGATAGTGAATATCAGCAATATATCTGTCAAAATTACAAATACCTAAACATAGACTGTTAAGTTGTGGGTGAACATATCAGACGACACAGCGAGTCTTTAAACAGCTCTTGTTTATTCACAGGCCAGAACAGAACTGAACTGAAGGGTTCAGCCAGCCTGCTTATATAGAGCTCCACTAGAACGCAACAGTAACCATTTTCTGTAACTATCCAATCACTGAACGTCACTTTCAATCCCTGATTTGCATATGTGGACCTGAGTCAAAACTATCTACAGTATCCCCCTGCTGGCCCAGGGTGAGAACTTCAGTACATAACATAGACAGCCGTTCACCCTCACTAGATTTAACGTGCTGCCATCTGCCTTATTGCAGGGCAGATATGTGGGTAAACCATATGCAGAGCGAGTCTGCCCCTGCGGCCTGATAGAGTTGGAAACCGTCTCTCATGTCTTGCTACGAGGTTGTTTTATGAGGATATACGCTCGGTCTTTATCACCCCTGTTATACAGAAAATTCCAAGTGGGTCCGAACCTCAATGCTTAAAATCCCTGATAGAGGATAAGGATCTAGAGATCATATTTTGCGCGGCTGCCATAAAACTCAGGGAACAAGCTGTGCTATTACAAAGAATAAGGCCTTAGATGCAAACTCTAGATAATATTCTAGAGACCTAAGCCACATTTCTAATGGCTGTCATATTCATATTCGATTGTAAATTCAAACTTAATGCTATTGTGTTTTATGTTTGCTTAGTACGGTATGTGAATCTGGTCTGGGACCGTAATAAATTTCTATTCTATTCTAGTTTGATAGTGTTATATAAATATTGTTAGTATACTATTAGCCTACGTGTTGCTTTGTGCTCGTCACATTCACCTGAGTCTGTGTCATTTCCATAGGGAAGAGGCTTTTTTCCTCTCTTTGTCAGAATCTCTTAGGAATCTGCTTTTCTCTCTGCAAGTACAGTTTCTGGGTGGCAGCATCAAATCCCATGGCTTTCAGTATTCAGTGGTACCTCGGGTTACAGACGCTTCAGGTTACAGACGCTTCAGGTTACAGACTCCGCTAGTACCAGAAATAGTACCTTGGGTTAAGAACTTTGCTTCAGGATGAGAACAGAAATTGTGCGGTGGCGGCATGGCGGCAGCAGGAGGCCCCATTAGCTAAAGCGGTGTCTCAGGTTAAGAACAGTTTCAGGTTAAGAACGGACCTCCAGAATGAATTAAGTTCTTAACCCGAGGTACCACTGTACCTCTACCCTGATGACACCCATCAATACCTCTGTATCCCAGAAATATTCCCCTCCACCCATTAGGCATCTCCTGTTGTTTTTCCAAGATTTTGCTTGGATATTTTCATCACCATCTCATCCTCAATATATCAAAGGCTAAACTTCTCATCTTCCCTTTTTAATTTTTTTTTAATTCCTTTCTCTGTTGACCTTGTCACCAACTATCTTGATGATCTGGCCCAAAGCCTCATCTTCGAGCCCACTTCAGCTCATTGCCAAGTCATGATGTTTCTATGAGCAAATAGTCCAGCTCACACTCAGATCATTGCCTTACCTTTATTATAGCAGATTTATAGTCCCTGGACTTCTATTGACACACCTCAAAGCTCATCTCTGTACAAAAAAATTGCCTTTTTAAAGCAGAAACAAAACACAACCCTCTCTGTAATTAATAACAGCACAATGGTCCTTACATCCCTTCTCTGGCTACTGGTGATTATGGGAAAAATCAATTTTACTCCATCTGCAGGATGAAACTTAGTTTATGTTCTGATGTATAATTTATGTGCATGCATCTTTCAGCCATATATATATATATATATAATCATTCCTCCAATATGGATCCCGCTTTCTCCCAACAGATGAAAATCCTCAATCTGTCAGTACTGTAAAAATGTGGGTGGAAAATTAGTATTACCAGTGAAATTGGGGGAGTTAGTTTAAGAAGCCAGGCCTTCCAAACCAGAAGACTGGATGTCAGGAAAGATCTGTTTCTTACTTTTTAGCCTATGTCCCGCTGTCTGAACCACCTTAGAATTCTAAAAAAAACCACAAAGCAGATCCCACAAATCTGAAGTCTGCCCATCAATGGTGTTGTGAATAGATGATTGGCCTTGGTCCAGAGAGACATAGGTTTAAATCCTCCTTCATCCATAAAGTTTACTGGGTGACCTGGGATTATTGATTTGACCTTAAACTAACCTCATGTCACAGGGATACAGTGAGGATAATTCTAATATCGGCTACCTTGAGCTCTGAAGAAGTGGGGTACATGTGCAACTAAGACTGTGTACACACTAATTTTAGAGCACATTCAAAGCACATTATGCAAGCATGATGTGCAATGCAGGAATTCTTTCCCTCAAATAGTTCGGGGAACTATAGTTTGTGAAATATTGCTGGAAATTGTAACTCTCTGAGGGTTAGACTGCAGCGCCCAGAATTCTTTGACGAAAAGAATGTGCTTTGGAAAGGTATATTGTGCACAGCCTAATAATAATAATAATAATAATAATAATAATAATAATAATAATTGTTATGTACTGAAGTTCTCACCCTGGGCCAGCAGGGGGATACTGTAGATAGTTATGCAAATGAAGGATCGAAAGTGACATTCAGTGATTGGATAGTTTTAGAAAGTTGCTACAGTTACATTGTTCTGGAGCTCTATATAAGCAGGCTGACTGAGCTCTTCAGCTCAGTTCTGTTCCAACTTACAAATAAAGAGCTGCTTTGGAAGAATCGCTGTGTCATCTGATATCTTCACCCACAGCTTAACAACAACAACAACAACAACAACAATAATACAGTGCCTAGTTATTCACAGAACACAGTCTCTAAACAGCTCATACCCTTTGGCATATGCTCTTTACATCTTTAAAATCCCCGGGGCATCGTTTTAGTCATTCCTATAAGCGTGCTGTTTCAGCTGTGTGGTTTAATCAGGTCCCTTTCCACTAGGACAAGGGTGAATTGTAATCAAGGCAAACTGCTATAAGGTCACTCTCCTTGCCTTGGTTTCCTGCGTTTAGAACCTACTATCTGAAACAATTTGTTTAATCTCTGCCTCTTTGGTATTCCAACCAATTTATAAAGCAGCTTTTGGGACATGACGCAAAACGGCAGTTTTAAAGCCACATATCCTTCTAGTAAATCTGTAAGATTAAGCACCTCACACCCACAAGAGTGTGTTCCTTGGGATGACAGAATTATGGCCCCGGGATAAATCTGATTTTATAATCCTGCTTAGTCTACATTGATCTGGATAAACAGAGGCCCATCAGCTGAGAGGTTAGCATGACTTAGGCAAAAGGGAGTTTTTAACTGTGAACACATTTTCACAAAAGGGATGGGAAAGTGGCAAAGGATGTTAACCTAAATGTTAGTTAAATGCAAGTATTTCTCCCTTCTCAGTCATTCTCTAGTGTCAAAATTCCAGGAAATAATTTTGCGACTGTGCAGAGAAGGACCCTCCTTTCTCAAATTAAGAGATAAACAAAAGACAGCAGGTGAAATGAGATTTTGAAGGGAGACAGCAGAGTTGAAGTGGTCCTGTGCTGTTTGGTGATGCACCCATAAACACAGCCATTATAGATTAGCTCTCATGGCAGGAGGATGCCGTTTCTCAAGCACATATATCCAGTGCCTCCCTCCCACCTTGAAAAATAGATGCTGGTAGTCACCAAGCCAGTGTGGTGTAATAGTTAAGAGCGGTAGACTCATAATCTGGGGAACTGGGTTCATGTCTCCCCTCCTCCGCATGCAGCTGCTGGGTGACCTTGGGCTAGTCACACTTCTCTGAAGTCTCTCAGCCCCACTCACCTCACAGAGTGTTTGTTGTGGGGGAAGAAGGAAAAGGAGAATGTTAGCCACTTTGAGACTCCTTCGGGTAGTGATAAAACGGGATATCAGATCCAAACTCCACCACAAAGTGTGGGGGTCTGGTTGTGTTGCAGTATAACAAGAACTATTCACATAATACACATCTAACAATATGATGGTTTCTATGCATCAGTGTCTAACAGACAAAGCTGCTGAAATACATTGCTGGAAACCCCTTCAAATGTTGCATTCAAATGTTGAATGTATAATAATAATAATAATAATAATAATAATAATAATAATAATAATAATATTCAAGCCTTCTGGCAGTCACTGCTGCTTCAAAGATAAGGATGTTAATTTAGGTTATCAGCTCGGGAGATTTTCAGAATCTCCGGCAGAAAATCAGACCGCAGATGCCTTTTCATTTTGAAAGAAAGAAAGACAATGGTGTCACACCCAGTATATATGTGCTTTAAAAATTGCATAATGACAAAAGTGTTAAGCATGACTCAGTCACACTTAATATGCATTTGCCGATTTCTTTTCTTCTTTTTTTTGCAGCTCTGAACAGAAGCAATATGGGGCATATGCCCATACGAAGCTTTAGCTTATTGTTATGTTTCTATTTTATATTCCATTTTCTCTTTTACTTCTATTTTGGTAGCTTCTTCCACTTACTTGGTGGCAAAAGTACTGGAAAATGACTCTCCGCCAACAGATTCCACCCACCTTTACTCCCACAAGCAGATCTCATAAGATGAAACACATTCTTCTTGCTAGCTTGCAGAACAAAAAATAAAACAAAATAGGAGACAGAACCTTAGTGAAGAGAACAAAATAGTAATGTAGGCTGCTGAAATATGAGCTATTATCAAAAATATTTGGTTTTGTGGGGATCCTTTAAAAATGAAAATTCTCCCCCCCTTTTTTTAAATCCAGTCATTAGTTTTCCGGATTTACACCACAACTGTATAGCAGCTGTATGTTTGTGGGTATGTTAGAATTGGGCAGAAGACAACTTGTTTAGTCTTATATACAGAGGCTGGAAATCTGCAATTAGCTATGGTGTTCTCAGTGCATGCTCATCGTCTACTACTTCGTAGTAGAGCATCTTATTTGCAAGCTGAAGTTCCTAGGTTGAGACCTCGACACCTCTATGTAGGTCTGGGGGGGGGGGTCCCCTGTCTGAAACTATGTGAATCAGGAAAGACTGCACTGCAGGTACTTTAGCTACATCATGGTGTCACGAAGGCACAAATCAGTGTCTGAATGCAAGACTTTTAAAAGAGTTGGTCCCAGTACAGTGGGTGGCATTCAGATACTACCTTAGGGACGCTGGTGGCACTGTGATCTAAACCAGTGTTTCCCAACCGGTGTTCCGCGGCACACTAGTGTGCCGCGAGAGATTGCCTGGTGTGCCGTGGGAGGGAGGCGGGCGAGTCGGGCGGCGAGAGGCGGGGCGGCAGCGGCGAGGATCCGCGTCGAGCCGGGGGCGGCTCCGCGGTGGTGGTGCCGAGGTTTCTCTCTCCATTCTCCCCTCACACACACACACAGGAAATAACACAGGATCAGCTGACAGGACCCGGCCAATGGGGCGGCGGCGGGGCAGCGCGCGCAAAAGGGAGGAGCGCGAGACAGCGGACGAGGAGGAGGCCGGCATGTCCGGGCAGCAGCAGCAGCAGCAACAGCAGCAGCAACTCCCGGCGACGGCTCCTCATGCCCCGGGCAACCCTACTCCCTCACCGGCCTCGGCCGTCCTCCTGCTCCACCCGCCGCCGCCTCCCCCGCCGCCGCCAGCCACCTCGGCCCCGCCGCCGCCCCCTCCTCCGCCCGCTATCGCCGCCACCACCACAACAGCCGCCGCCGCCTCAGCTGGGCCCATGCCTGCCGGGAGCGGCGGCGGCAGCAGCAGCAGCAGCAGCGCCCCGGGTTAGCGGAGTCTGTAACCTGAAGCGTATGTAACCCGAGGTACCACTGTACTTCCAAGTCAGCGTGCAAGGGATTGCAGGACCGGCGGACTTGGCGGTGGGGGTGGTTGCTGGAGCCTTGTCTGTCCTTTCAGCCCCGCACCCACCGCAGACCCCTTCCTATGCCACTGGTAGCTAGGCGAGGCGGGGGGCACTGGGCGCCACACCTCGGCGCCTGCAGCGTGCCTGAGCCATGCGTCTGCGGGCGAACTGCCCGCAAGCTCCGCTCTGGCCTCTGCCCACCGCCTCAGCCTCCCTACAGCTGAGGGGGAGGCTGCAGCGAGGCTCCACGCAGCGCGCCCTGCCATGGCTCACCCCCATGGCACTCGCCCCTGGTTGCAGGACGCGCGCGCCGCCCCGGGCCCCTGAGTGGCTAGCTGCGCCGCTGCGCTGAGCGCAAGGAATACGTCCTCTCCGAGTTCGGCGTCCTCTTCGTGGGCAGCGCGAACCGCATCTCCAGCTTCGGGTGGAACTTTGGCCAGGTAGGGGGAAGCCTTTGGGCGGGGGGGGGGCTGGAGACCGGGGTGGGGAGGGGTTAGGAGAGACGCTACCGGCGCTGTCCAGAAATGCCCAGAGCAACTGGAGCTCAGCTACGCGCACACATGCGCCCTCCAAATCCCGTTTCCCACCCCTTTCTCAAAAGAAGAGAGAAAAAATGGGTCCTGGGTGTGAAACCAAAGGACCTTTCCAGCTCCTCCTCAATTCCAGGTGTGGATGGCAATGCCTCGTGTCTCCTCCCCCGCGACCAGAGCACACTTCCTAGGCTGGTTGGACGGTCCCTGGGGGTCTTCGGGTTGCCATATTTTGAAGAGCAAAAAACAGGACACATTTGTCGACTTCTGCTTTTAGCTATGGATCAGTGGCCTAGCGTGGGGGGTGCAGGGGGGGCCGGCCACACCGGGCGCAACATCTGGGGGTTAGTGTTAGGGGGCGCAAATCCACGGGTTAGGGGGCGCAAATTACTTGCATTGCCCCGGGTGCTGACAACCCACGCTACGCCACTGCGGCCCTGAACGAGCAGGAGAAGGAGCTCAAGTGACGCTGCGCGCTGACGTCACGGGGCTGTAATGGTGGTGTGCCTCGAGATTTTTTTCATCAAACAAGTGTGCCTTTGCCCAAAAAAGGTTGGGAAACACTGATCTAAACCACTGAGCCCCTTGGGCTTGCCGATCGGAAGGTTGGCAGTTTGAATCCCCAGACAGAGTGAGCTCCCGTTGCTCTGTCCCAGCTCCTGCCAACCTAGCAGTTTGAAAGCATGCCAGTGCAAGTAGATAAATAGGTACCGTTGCGGCAGGAAGGTAAACAGTGTTTCCATGCGCTCTGGTTTCCATCATGGTGTCCCGTTGCACCAGAAGTGGTTTAGTCATGCTGGCCACATGACAAGGAAAGCTGTCTGGTAGACAAACACTGGCTTCCTTGGCCTAAAGTGAGATGAGCGCCGCAACCACATAGTCGTCTTTGACTGGACTTAACGGTCCAGGGGTCCTTTACCTTTACCTTACCTTCTACCTTAGGCTTCAAAAAGGCACAGTTTACATTCTATATTTAAGTGCTGAATCCAAGTCCTGAAAATGGGTCTACTTGCATTACTGAAGGCTTTGCTTTTTTTGTTTTGACCCATGCAGAAGTACCTGGAGAAGGCTGATGAAGCAGTTCATGTCAATCAATGTTTGATAAGCCAACAGAAGCGGATTCAGGCTCCTCATTCTTATCTCGACGTTCCTGCCTGGATCAGACTCCCCTGTTGCAAGATTTGGTTTTATGGATGGTGAAAAATGATTTCCTGACATCTAAAAAACATGCACTTTTTCCTGTTTTGATGGAGGAGAAAAACCCCATGTATTTCATTAAAATGGAAACTTTTGTCCCAGTACTATGTAGTGTATCACTTGATCAAGATTTCTTTTTTGGAAAAAAAAATCTTAGCCAAGATGTTTTCCCCGACAGAAACATCTTGTGTTTGGGAAGGAGGAGGTGGGGTTGAGGAAAGGAAGGTTGCAATTAAGAAATTCCAGTCTCTTCTCTCTGAAAGTAAGAATTAAACACAAATGAAAGACCAGGTAATGGTAGTTGGAACATTTAAGCCTGAATCACAAATGCAGCATGCGCCCCAACCAAACAGGGTGGGCTTGTTGTTGTTGTTGTTTAGTCGTTTAGTCGTATTCGACTCTTCGTGACCCCATGGACCAGAGCATGCCAGGCACCCCTGTCCTCCACCGCCCCCCTCAGGTTGGTCAAACTCATGCTGGTAGCCTCAAGAACACCGTCTAATCATCTTGTCCTCTGTCATCCCCTTCTCCTTTTGTGCCCTCAATCTTTCCCAACATCAGGGTCTTTTCCAGGGAGTCTTCTCTTCTCATGAGGTGGCCAGAGTATTGGAGCCTCAGCTTCAGGATCTGTCCTTCCAGTGAGCACTCAGGGCTGGTTTCCTTAAGAATGGATAGGTTTGATCTTCTTGCAGTCCATGGGACTCTCAAGAGTCTCCTCCAGCACCATAGTTCAAAAGCATCAATTCTTCGGCGATCAGCCTTCTTTATGGTCCAGCTCTCACTTCCATACATCACTACTGGGAAAACCATAGCTTTAACTATACGGACCTTTGTTGGCAAGGTGATGTCTCTGGGTTTTGGTTTTTTTTTTATGGTGGGCTTGCTGATGTGCAAGGTTGCTCCATGGCAAAAAATTGCAGCTGGTAGCATGGAGAGCTATGAAGTCACTGTAGTAACTGACTGAGTACAAGCATGATGTCCCTAATGGAGCTGGATGGTTCAAACATAAAGGGTTTTCAAAAATGTTTCTTAGGTTAGAAAGCATGGTTATCATATCCTTCATAAAGCAGGGGTGACTAACATGTAGCTCTCCAAATGTTATTGGACTACAACTCCCATCAGCCCCAGCTAGCACGTCCAATGGTCAGGGATGTTGGGACTTGGAAGTCCAACATCTAGAGGACCACACAGGTTCATCACTCCTGATGTAAATCAGCAGTAGACAACAGGACAGCATAGCAGCTTGACTTTAGGATACTTCTAAGATGCTGCTGTTCAGATATGTTCCTTTCAGAAGAAGCTACCTGAGAAGATAGGTCCACTTTTGACCTACATCCCATCATTTGTTACACTCCAATAAGAGACTTCGCTGTCAAGCACAACTTGCAATTACGCTGGAAGAGGTCAAGCAGAGAATTACTGCAATAACGGCCTCCTGCTTTTATTGCTCTTGACCCCAAAGTAATAAGCAGTGGGTGAAGAACAGAACCTGTTTTCTGGGTACCACTTTAGTCAAGTAGAGCGGGGAGCAATGACACCACCTTCGTAAGGTGTGAGATTATTAAACTCCAAATTAGACAATATCAACATTTTGGTAAGCAGCTCTTGAGATGATTAACTTTTGTCACTCACCACTAACGTCTATTATCAGAAGATGCGACCCTGCAAAAATTAAGAACCACTACGTATTCCAGATGTGTCTGTTTGTAGCTGAGGGAAAGGTAGGAGGAGAAGGTGTCTGTGTGGTGTTTGTAATGTAATGTGAGTTTAATTTCAGGTTAACTGGAAAACTATGGCAGTTCAATGTATCCTAGATTTACATACTAATGCACTCTCTGAGTTTCCAAAATATGACTGGCTTTGTCGCTTCATTTCTGTCTCACATTATATGTGATAAAGGTGGATAAAGGCTTTCTCACATTTCTCTTGGGCCATCACCTGCTTTAGTAATCCATGACTGAGAACACTGAGTGAGGAAGTTACAGAATTTCATAGGTAGAGTCATCTTTTAAGGAATTGCTTGTCTTCCTGGTTTCCCCCTACCATGTTTTTTTTAGATTTCACAATTCCAAGTGTTAATTTATTTTTTTATAAGTATTTGTTGTTGTTAAATTCCCATTTATGTTTGAATGCCTCTGACTTATTTAAGCAGGGCCTATATGTGAGAGAGTGATGTGAGTGGAATTGAACTCCAATGAAATTCTAGGCTTCAGTGGGATCCCACCATGGAGGTAGACTATAAATTGGAGGCAACAGCAGTGGGTGTTCCTCTCGTAATTTTTTTTTTTTAATGTAACACGCTTCAAGGATAAGAGAAATTGTGTGTTCATAGACAGCATGAATGTGTGAAGTAAACAGCAAGAGACTGGCGTTCCATGTTGACAATTGCTAGCATTAAAAAATAGTAATGCTGACAATGTGAAAAACTTTTGTGTGAAAGTTTCTGTTTCCTTAGCTAATTGAATATGAAAGGGAGTGCTAATTAAAGGTGCTTTCATATCAAATCCCTAGATTCTGTTGGAACCAGCTAGCGCCAAACAGATCTGTCAATTTCAGGTTCTTTCAGCTTCTCATTTCCCCGCTTCTGTTCTCTACATTTCCACATTCCTCACAAAAACGCAGCAGTGTTTTAGAGCAAGTTTCTCCCAACAGACACTCATATATTCAATTTTGCATAATATATACATTTTTATGGAACAATTTCCTTTGTTATAATGCATTTGTGTATGCTATTTTCATGAATATATGCATACTCATGCACACTAATACACAGCTGTGAGGAAACGTTTCAAATGTAGGGTTGCCGTATTTTGAAGAGCAAAAAATGAAGATGCATTTGTCAACTTCTACTTTTAACTATGGATCGCTATGACGACTCTCCCCATGAAAAAGAGGGTATGTCCTGGAAGAAGAGGACATATGGCAACCCTTATCAGGCTCTGTCTCACAGGCTAAATACTGTGATGCCACCTGTCAATTGCATGGCATTGTTATGACATCACATGATTAACAGGGGGATGGGATACCTGCCTGTCAAAATCTCTAGGACTTTGTGATTCATTCTGCTTAACAGGGGAGCATGGGAGAGTCACAAAGGACTCTGCAAGTTTTCTCACTTTAAGCACATCCTTTGCTTGGAGATTGGGGTGGAAAGGTGTGCCAGTTTCAGTCCTCTTATTTTCTCATTTTGCCAATCTTAAATCCATTTCTCCACATTTCAGTAGTTATTTCTCTCTGTGTGTGTGTTTTATTTTTTTAAAATCCTCATAAAATAATAGATTTGGATCCCTGTATTATACAAAGAAAACGGCAATTAAAAAACACCTATAATCCTTTACATTTTGCCTATTCATTTGCATGCATTATACGTAAGAAGCTCTAATTACATATCCTAAAAATGCCCCTCCACCTTTAACAGTTGCATGATAGCAATTATCAAGTGATTTTGATATTTGTTAATGGAGGTTTTGTTTTGTTTTAAAGAGAAGCATATGACCGATCAGTGTTACCTCAACTGTTTGCATGAGTTGGCTTAAAAGCTTGGGTGAATGCCTAAATCAGAATACAGAGAAGTTAAACATCCAAGAGGAACCAATAGTCTCTCTCTCTATAAAAAAAAAATCAAAGAAAAGCATTTTAATGCTCATATTTCCTCATCCTTTCTCTTCCCCACTACTTTAGTGATTAACATCTTTTTTCCTAAAGTGAAAGCTTGACAGCAAATAAAGGGGGCAATGAATGTTTGGGACGACGTGCAACATTAACAGCCTTGTAAAAATTAAATGACGCATTACTTGCAGATTATTGCTGAACTGGCACTGCACACTTTTGCATAATGCACATGCTTTCCATTTTATTCAAAGTTTTCCAGTCAAGAAACAGCTTCTGATTCTCGCAAAAGTTTCCAGTGAAATTGTGCACTTCTATAACTTTTCTCTAGCACACTATTTTCCCTCTCTTGTGTCTCTCTCTCAACCTTTAAAATGGATACCAACTCTGGCCATTAGGAGCAGAGTTGATCTATTTATAACACAATATAGACTACTAGCCAAATAGCAGCAGTAATTTGATAATCATAGCAAGGAAATCTAAAAGATTAGGAGATCAAATTGTCAGAAGAGAAGATCTAAATTAGCTAAAATACAGGTGGGTAAAGATGAACAAGAATACAGTGGTACCTCAGGTTAAGTACTTAATTCGTTCCGGAGGTCTGTTCTTAACCTGAAACTGTTCTTAACCTGAAGCACCACTTTAGCTAATGGGGCCTCCCACTGCTGCCGCGCCGCCGGAGCAAGATTTCTGTTCTCATCCTGAAGCAAAGTTCTTAACCCGAGGTACTATTTCTGGGTTAGCGGAGTCTGTAACCTGAAGCGTATGTAACCTGAAGTGTATGTAACCTGTAAACATTTTTGACTAGTGGCATGCTTTATGTTCACAGACCTTTCTTTTCCATCAAGTATAATTTCCGAGACCTGCAAAAAAGCAAAGCAAAACATAACTCATGGCCAATATTCATCCTTCTGCTGCTGTTTGCTGCAAGTGATTATACCACTTTGTTGCAATCATCACAGATAATCATGGTTGCAATAAAGTGATGTTGCAGCAAGGATCTCACACTGCTCCACACTCAGAATTGGCTATGTGACAACATCATGAAGCCAGTTCAGAGCAAAGACAGTGCTTGCTCTGAATGGGCAAAAAATGTTTTCATGCCTGTTCCGAGCCCTCCCTGCAAAAATTTGCCAAAGGGGGTGCTTTTCATAGGAGGCAATAGTGTTCTTAGAAAGTCTTTCCTCCATTTCAACTCTGACATTATTTTACCATTAATCACCCGACAGAATGCAGATAACGAAATTTAATACAAGGAGCAAAGGGAAAGGGCACAAGGATTTCATTTTTGAACTTTCAATTAGATGGCTTTATTTTACCATTAATCACCCAACAGAGTGCAGATAACAAAATTTAAAGCAAGGGGCAAGGGGCAAGGGCACAGGGATCTCATTTTTTGAACTTTCAATTAGATTCAGGAGTGGATGAGAACATACCTTTCTTGGTGTGGCCTAAATATACCCTTGAACCAAATACCTTTGAAGATTTAACTTAAAGACTGGAGGAATGTGATCGTTTTAACTATGACAAGTGTGTCCATGTTAGATATTTGTAAGTCCTGCATTGCTTTGTGTCATTTTTCTATCCACGACCTTCCAGGTAATGTAAACCACCTGAAGCTGAGTGTGTGGGATGGAACATTAACTGCTATAGAAAGGCTGCTCTGTCTCACAGAGGAAAGAGAAACTGGGTGGTGTAGGGAGAGCGGGTGTGTGTGTGTGTGTGCAGTTTATCAACATGCAGGTTGGAGGGCAAAGAGTCAAGATTTCCACCTCTGGAATGGTGTTTACTTATCTTCATGAGGGCCTACAACTGTACTGAGAATGCGAAGTCTAGAGGCTACATTTCATTATGCCTCCTTTCTCTTGTGTGGCTTGAAATAATAGAATCTCCCTTCATCGGGAACAGGAATGTAGGAGAGGCTCGGAAAAGAGGCAGAAAGCAGAGGTAGAGACTGAGAAGGCTTCAGAAGCTGACAGGGACATCTGCATAGCTCTACCCAAAGGAGGCTCAAAGTAAGCCATAGGCAAATCTGTCAATTTTCAGCCCGTGTCACCTTGGTACATCCTACCCATAATTCTGTTCTCCTCCGTGCCTGCATATAATCTGTGGAATTTCAACACAAGCTCTTCTCAAAACATTTATTTAAATAGGCATTTAAAATGTATTCAGATGTGGATGTTTTCTGGGGTTTTATCACTTCTAGGGGGGGGGGGGAAGGTGCCAGTATTCCCCATCAAGTTGTTACAATAAATGCCACACTTTTTAACAACAACAACAACAACAAAAAGAGGTGCTGGTACTTCGTAATAATAATAGTAATTTATTATTTGTACCCTGTCCCTCTGGATGGGTTTCCCTAGCCACTCTGGGTAGCTTCCAACAAAGATTAAAAATACATTAAAATGTCACACACTAAAAACTTCCCTGATGCCTTCTAAATGTCAGGTAGTTGTTTATCTCTTTGACATCTGATGGGAGGGCGTTCCACAGGGCGGGTGCCACTACCGAGAAGGCCCTCTGCCTGGTTCCCTGTAGCTTCACTTCTTGCTGTGAGGGACCTGCCAGAAGACCCTTGGCGCTGGACTTCAGTGTCTGGACAGAATGATGGGGGTGGAGACACTCCTTCAGGTATACTGGGCCGAGGCCGTTTAGGGATTTACCTTGTATGCCCCCTTGTTCAGTTAGCACGTAATATTTTGAAGGGGAATGGGTGATCAGGGCTTTGCTCTCGAGATGATAGAGGCTTCACAGATCAGTCAAGTTCATCACTGTGAAAAAGGGCAGTCCGCTTAGATGCATTTTCAAAAAAGAAATTCTTAATCATGAGCATGGTAATTCCACCTTTTGGAAATTAACAGAAGTAACATGCTTCCTATAGAACAGATTAATCAGCTGAGCTGCCTCATTCAAGGCAGCCTGCAATGTCCAGCTGTCTGCAGAAAAGGGAGCTGAGGAGGTGTTTCTGCAGCACACGGTGGAGTCGTTACTGACAAAGGCCAAGAGTTGACCAGACAGTAGTCTTAGGCATGAGTTTAACACTCAAGTACTATGCAGTCCTTCCAAGAGTCCCTATTTTCCTGGATTTACAAAAGCCAACCCAGTTTCTGATTTGATCCTGGAATGTCCCACTTTTCCTCAGGATTTCCCTATTTTCATCAGAGAAAAGTTGGATGATATGGAGTTATGTGACCCCCGGGCCAAGGGTTTAAGACAGTTATAAGACATCTGAAAGGAGTCCTGTATAGGGAAGTTTTTAATGTTTTCTTATATTTTTATAGAGAGCCTGATGTTGGGAAAGATTGAAGGCACAAGGAGAAGGGGACGACAGATGACGAGATGGTTGGACAGTGTTCTTGAAGCTACCAGCATGAGTTTGACCAAACTGTGGGAGGCAGTGAAAGACAGGAGTGCCTGGTGCGCTCTGGTCCATGGGGTCACAAAGAGTCGGACACGACTAAACGACTAAACAACAACAATGTTTTTATATATGTTGGAAGCCATCCTGAGTGACTGCAACAACCTAGTAAGATGGGTGGGGTATAAATAATAAAGTTGTTGTTGTTGAATAAGATGTCCCTATTTTCATCAGAGAAATGTCTGGGAATAGGACTTCCTTCTGAGGGGACTTAGTTACGATCACAGTCCTACCGTAAGTCTCAGTATTACACAGAATGAAGAAAAAGTGCTTGGGGGGGAGGCTATGGATTTACTGCGTGCTGATACACATGACAGAAGCCACTTGTATAATTAGTGAAGTCTGGTTTAGATAGTGGTGTGTCCCCCCCCCCCCCATTTCGCATTTGGCAGTCAAACAAATTCTGGCATGGGAGAAGCCTTTATTTTAAGTTGCTATTCAAAATCCTTTCTTTTTAGAGGGCTTTTGCTAGAACATGTATCAGCTGGAAATGATGTGGCTATTTTTAGGAGTCATTTATTTCTTCTTGAAATAAGAGGGGGCGGGGGGAAATAGCTGCACATGCTATTTGCATTCATTCTTGATCACAGGGATGATATAAGAAGGCACTTGGTGTATAGCACGTTGCCATCCAAGTGCCTTTGGCAATTTCTGCACTTAGCTCATTGATTATTCCCTTCCACCAAGAATGGACCGACTTCTCCCCAGAAGGCTTTGAACATTCTATCCTTCTGTAGTGTTCAGGTCTCCTGAATGGAAACTCCACTGTTTTTCAATCAGGTAGGTTTCCCCCCTCTTTTTTCATTTTATTCACAAATCCTGTCAATCCTTTCTCCTGTTGCTACTGCGTCATCCATCTGAATGCAAACCTTCTCTAAATCTTCCTTTACGAAAAATGTATATAAATGTACAACTTTGCAAAGATAGTTTCATGCAATATCAATCACAGCATTTGTGGGTCTCAGGTGACTTCCACCATCACTTTCTAGGAGCCTCACAGCTCAATCCTACACAGGAGTAAACGTAAGGCTCATGAGTTCAATAGGACCTACTTCCAGGTAAGGGTACATAGAATTGTAGCATTTGCCTTTTTACAAAAACAAACCCAAAAACAAAAACAAAAGAAGAGGGCATGAGGTCTCATGGTTAGGAAAATAAATCTGGAAAAACAAGATAGCAGTGGGGCATGCTTCCCAAAATGGGGGAAGTGGTGGAAAGGCTGTTGTCATCTAAAACTGCCCTCAGCACCACAAGTGCTGCTGAAGGAAATGAGTTTTGGGGAGCTGCCTTTTGCATTTGGGGGTTCATTCCTAAAGCACAGCATCATCAGACTACAGTACAGTGGTACCTCGGGTTAAGTACTTAATTTGTTCCGGAGGTCCGTTCTTAACCTGAAACTGTTCTTAACCTGAAGCACCACTTTCGCTAATGGGGCCTCCTGCTGCTGCCGCGCGATTTCTGTTCTCATCCTGAAGCAAAGTTCTTAACCCGAGGTACTATTTCTGCGTTAGCGGAGTCTGTAACCTGAAGCGTATGTAACATGAAGCGTTTGTAACTCAAGATACCACTGTAGTGACAATTTGGGGGGACAGGTGTATTTCTTGGGTAATTCCCCTTTAGAAGAAGGAAATTATGAAGGTGATTTCCCCCTTGGGTCACTGCTTAGAGCACGTGTGTGGGACCTTTGGTCCAGATGTTGCTAAAAAATTTCCATCACCCCTGGCCATCAGCCATGCTTGCCAGGCCTGGTGGGAGTTGTCATTCGGCAACATCTGGAAAGCCAAAGGTTCTCCACAAAGGAGATTGCTCTGTGTTTGTTTTTTTTAATGGAAAGCCTCTTTTGAGCAACGAGATGTGTGGCTTTCAAAAGCACCTTTCCCAGCTCCACATCAATGCGACCAGGGCAATCCACCATTCCTGCGCACTATTTATATTGTAAACCCTGCATACAGAATAGTTACCACATGTGCCAGCTAGTATGGCACCTCTATGTGCTTAGAATAAGCTGCCAAGTGCACAGGTGTGCCAGACTAGCTTATGGAGATTTAACCTGAAGCCTAACATCTGAAACTTGGGACTGACATAGCCACCTTAAATATTGGGGTCATAGAAAGCAGTAGGCCATGCTGTTGACCTAAATTATGATCACCAGGTTCTCTCCTTAACCTGTACTACTAACTTTAGTCTTTCATAAACTAATAGACCCACCTTAGGCTCTGTCTCACCCAAAAGGGATCACATATGTATCTTAATTTGTTCTGGATGTCCATTCTTAACCTGAAACTGTTCTTAACCTGAGGTACTACTTTAGCTACTGGGGCCTCCCACTGCCGCCGCACTGCTGCTGTGCGATTTCTGTTCTCATCCTGAGGTAAAGTTCTTAACCCAAGGTATTACTGCCGGGTTAGCGGAGTCTGTAACCTGAAGTTTGTAACCTGAGGTACCTCTCTCTCTCTCTCTCTCTCTCTCTCTCTCTCTCTCTCTCTCTCTCTTACACACACACACACACACACACACACACACACACACACTTCCCTGAGGACCAATCCACCTCCTTTGTTTCTTGATCAGGTGGCCTCATCACATTACATGTCTCTGTGCTCCAATTCCACTATTACCCAACATCTCCCTAAGAGAATACCATTCTCTTGTCAGCGACAAGTCCTTAAAATGCCCAGTCCACACATTGCTTGCTGTTTGCCTGCCTTTTACTTCATAGATTTATATTGGGATTGCCAGATTGTATACCAGGTTGGGTTATGGTGCCTTTAATAGCTGTGCCTCAGGAAGAATCTCTGAAAATTGTCCTTCACACACACACACACACACACACACACACACACACACACACACACACGGAATGGAACATTTGTCTTTTTGAAGCATCTGTTAAAGACAGAGACACACATATTTGTAGGGGATGGTAGCCATATGACATACTTTACAAAGGACAGTCCTCTATTTAGGGGTTGTCCAATCTAAGTCCAGTTTAAAGACAGAGAACCATCCATAAGAATGGAGGGCATAAATTCCCCATTAACAATGAACACATAGACAGGAGATTCAGCTGTTTCCAGGGTCACCCTCTTCCTCACTATGATGAGTTGCATTCGAGATCAGACTAACCTAATCTCGTTTTTTGACAGAATTACAAGCCTGGTAGATGAAGGGAACACAGTGGATGTAGCCTACCTTGATTTCAGCAAGGCATTCGACAAGGTGCCCCATGATATTCTTGTAAAGAAGCTGGTAAAATGCGGTCTTGACTATGCTACCACTCAGTGGATTTGTAACTGGCTGACTGACCGAACCCAAAGGGTGCTCATCAATGGTTCCTCTTCATCCTGGAGAAGAGTGACTAGTGGGGTGCCACAGGGTTCTGTCTTGGGCCCGGTCTTATTCAACATCTTTATCAACGACTTGGATGATGGACTCAAGGGCATCCTGATCAAATTTGCAGATGACACCAAACTGGGAGGGGTGGCTAACACCCCAGAGGACAGGATCACACTTCAAAACGACCTTGACAGATTAGAGAACTGGGCCAAAACAAACAAGATGAATTTTAACAGGGAGAAATGTAAAGTATTGCACTTGGGCAAAAAAAATAAAAAATGAGAGGCACAAATACAAGATGGGTGACACCTGGCTTGAGAGCAGTACATGTGAAAAGGATCTAGGAGTCTTGGTTGACCACAAACCAAGAGGAGGGCAACCAAAATGGTCAAAGGCCTGGAAACGATGCCTTATGAGGAACGGCTAAGGGAGCTGGGCATGTTTAGCCTGGAGAAGAGGAGGTTAAGGGGTGATATGATAGCCATGTTCAAATATATAAAAGGATGTCACATAGAGGAGGGAGAAAGGTTGTTTTCTGCTGCTCCAGAGAAGCGGACACGGAGCAATGGATCCAAACTACAAGAAAGAAGATTCCACCTAAACATTAGGAAGAACTTCCTGACAGTAAGAGCTGTTCAACAGTGGAATTTGCTGCCAAAGAGTGTGGTGGAGTCTCCTTCTTTGGAGGTCTTTAAGCAGAGGCTTGACAACCATATGTCAGGAGTGCTCTGATGGTGTTTCCTGCTTGGCAGGGGGTTGGACTCGATGGCCCTTGTGGTCTCTTCCAACTCTATGATTCTATGATTCTATGATTTCCATTTAAATTATCATCATCTGTGCATATGAAGAACATCAATACTGTGTTTTATTATGCACTTGGGAGTATGCCCTCTTCGGATCAATGAAATATGCATTTGATCAGGACGTACGGCTGCAATCCTAATAAAGCTTATTAAACATAGGGTGAAAAAGAGGTTAGGGGTTCCTGTACCTTTAATACTTGTGCAGAAGAGGGAAGCTACACCGACTTAAATCCCCCCTTCTGTGCAACCATTAAAAGTGCAGGATACTTTTAATAGTTAAAAACTGCCCACCCTTAACTAAAGTCCAACCGACATATCTGAGACACGCAGCTTCGTAAACATACTGCCACGGATATTGCAAAGACCATGGTCGTGAAACTGAAATTCAGACACACCCCTCTTTCTGACCAATCCAACAGCCTCCACTTATCGTCGCCAACTCGATTCCTTCCGGTACTTCTCTCATGAGGTTTTCACCTGGGAGAAAAACAACCTGAAACATTTTACCTTTGCTCATGCTGTCCTCGTAAGGAGGGGAAAGTCCATTAGCAGCGACGGAGCAGTTTATTCCTGTCAGAGCCAGACTTTTAAACAGGTGTTTGAATGTTAACTGTTGCTTGCTGTCAACAGAAGGCCCTTCGTAAAGACTCATTAGGCACCAAGTGGCTGGGTCTCAGTGTAGCTGCAGGGCAGAAACACAGAGCCTGATTTCGGTTTATGCGCTGAGAAGCAAAGGAACGGCATTAGCAGTAAAGAGCCTGGTGCCCCTTGAAGGCCCTTCAGGATGGAAGTAAATGTTTTTTTAAAAAAGTTTTTTTTATTAACAATTTCAACAAAACAAAATATCAAAAGATATCATATTCATTATTTTGCCCCCTTTCCCCCCACCTCTCCTTCAAACCCTCCCTCCTTCCCCGCCCCCTGAAACTTCCCTCAGCTCCTTTCTCTGCTTTCTCAACACATGTTATTCTCTGCATATTATAAATTGTATAAATCCTTATATTATCTATCTACCATGTTAAAAGGTAAAGGTAAAGGGACCCCTGACCAATAGGTCCAGTCGTGATCGACTCTGGGGTTGCGGTGCTCATCTCACTTTATTGGCCGAGGGAGCCGGCGTACAGCTTCCGGGTCATGTGGCCAGGATGTTCTGGCGAACCAGAGCAGCGCACAGAAATGCCGTTTACCTTCCCGCCGGAGCGGTACCTATTTATCTACTTGCACTTTGACGTGCTTTCGAACTGCTATGTTGGCAGGAGCTGGAACCGAGCAACAGGAGCTCACCTGGTCACAGGGATTCGAACCACCGACCTTCTGATCTGCAAGTCCTAGGCTCTGTGGTTTAACCCACAGCACCACCCGCGTCCCCACTATTAATATACTTCTTAATTGTACACTGCTAGCTCTCTGCAACAATGCTGTTGCCGAATCACAGGATTGAGCAGGGTCTAAAGAGGACTAGACATCAGCAACCCCCATCCACAGAAATACTCCAATAAAACAAAAAGTAACTCCCAAAGCCCAGACTAAGGAACCCTGAATACAATCAGCTAATTAGGGGCAAAAAGCATGACAGAAATGAAGACAAGCAGGGAAAGGCCCGGCCAATGCAGCAGAACCCCATTCCCATGCTTTCCAGTGGTGGCACCAAGGTCTCTAGCACAGAGCCCACTAAAATCAAATTAAGGACCTCGGAGCCACTGCCCCGTGTATTCCGCTTCCCCTAATGAGTCCGTTATGAACTCCAGGCAAAACATGTCTGTGTGGTCGAGGCAGCAAAGCAGTGAAGACAAGACTCAAAACCACCATGTTTCCAAATTAAGGGCTTCAAAGCTGCTGCACTGTGTTTTCTGCCTCCCCTAATGAGCCCAATGTGAAGCACAACACAAAGAAGCGGAACCCCAGGCTCAGTGCCCCTCCGCAGACAAGGCAGACAAGGCTGGGAAGGCGAAGCCAAAAACCACTGCTATCCCATGCCTTGCTGTCAGGCTCTTCAGAACACACCATGAACCAGCGACAGACAGAGGGGAAAGCACAGGCCAATAATTATAATTATAATTATATTATTTATATGCCGCCCATCTGGCTGGGTTGTCCCAACCACTCTTGGTGGCTCCCAACAAAATATTAAAAACACAGTGGAACGTCAACCATTAAAACAGGGCTGCCTTCAGATGCCTTCAGATATATATCTGTGTGACATCTGATGGGGAAGGCATTCCACAGGGTAGGTGCCACTACTTAGAAGGATAACCCAATATGGCTGACTGATTTTGCCATGCTGCAGTGATCCCAGAGATGCCAAGGAAGACCTGGGGGAGGGGCAAATCATTACAGGGATGTGTGTGTCCCCCCAAGCCTATTGGCAAAAAAAAGAAAAGAAAAGAAGCCACATAGTCCCCTCCCCTCAGAAGATAGCCAGACATGACTTCCTTCTTCATAGGGATGGAGCAAACCCACCTTCAGCTAATGATGTGTATAAAAAGCAAAATTGTTAGCACTATCTGGGCTTCAAGATCCTGAGGAAATGCAACCAATTATATAACATGGGAAAAAATGAATTCTGTGATGTGTAATCTTTGTGCAGGTATTAGGCATTCCCATGCTCTTTTGTGCTGCTAAGAGTCTGCTCTAGCTTCTTTCTGTTGTAACCCACTTGACCACAGACGATACCCGCGAAATCTGAGCTCACTAGAACTGTTCCATAGATATGGTCAACAGAGAAATACATTTGTGTAACTGGAGGCACAAACAGTTCTGTCTTATGCCACCGATACACAGCACCCCACTGAAAAACTGAAATAGCTGCAAGGCATCTGAAATGGCAAGAGATCTCGTGCTCCATCATTGTCTCTGGCAAACTTTAGTTTTTACTTGACTAGAACACACTCATTTCTAATCCAGATCATTGTCTACTTGAGTTTATTAATCTCACCTTACATTTAACCACTGCCCGGGGTAGGGTATGGCACTGCAACTGGGCCCACAACAAACAAACAAATGGACTTTGTGGTGAGTTCCCTGACCTTTCCCCCTCCAGAAAAAAGCACTGTGTACAGGAACCTGCTACCCAAGGAATGAGGTGGCGTTCCCTTCCAATGAGTCTATAATGCAGCCCAAACTCCATAATCTACCATTTTATACAACCCCAAACATAGGGATAATATGCACAAGTATTAGCAGACACTCAACACACTCATTTTGTTTCCTATCCTTGAGTAAAACAAGTCTGTCTTCACTTTAATCAAAAAGAAAGCACTCGGAAAGGAGCTAATCGCAGCTACCCAGTGGTGGTTTGCACAGAATTATATTAAAGTGCCAGAGCTACAAGACTAATATACTTCTAAACATGTTTCTTTTTATTAGACTTAGCACAAGGGTTTGTACGGTTCCAATGATCTTTAATGGAGATTAGTCTAAATGGAAAATGTGTTTTTTATTTAAGCAACTAAAACACAACAGGCACTGCCGCGCTGGGGATTACTGAGAGCACTGCTTTGGCATTCCGAGGCCAAAGCGAGAGCAATTTATGCTTTCTGCAAAGGGTTATAACCCCTTTGGAATACAAGGCCTGGTGTGTCCATATGGTAGTTATGGAATGGAGACTGTAATTCAGTTCCAATGTGTGTATTATTTACTATGTATCATCAACCCAGGGCTGGAGAGCCAGTGTGGTATAGCGGCTAGGAGCAGTAGACTCGTAATCTGGTGAACCGGGTTCGTGTCTCCACTCCTCCACATGCAACTGCTGGGTGACCTTGGGCTAGTCACACTTCTTTGAAGTCTCTCAGCCTCACTCACCTCACAGAGTGTTTGTTGTGGGGGAGGAAGGGAAAGGAGAATGTTAGCCGCTTTGAGACTCCTTGGGGTAGTGATAAGGTGGGATATCAAATCCAAACTCTTCTTCTTCTGACATAATTGACCATGAGAGACAATGCTTCAGTAGGACTGAACTAATGAAACTAATCTGCTCGGTCATTTCATCTGATTTCCTCCTACACTATTAGATAGTGCTCCCACAAGCACTATCTCTGATAGTTGCTTGATAGAAATAAAATGTATCTTCTAATCTAATAATAATAATAATAATAATAATAATAATAATAATAATAATATTGTTTATACCACACCCATCTGGCTGGGTTTCCCCAGCCACCCTAGGCAGCTTCCAGCACATATAAAAACATCATAAGACGTCAAACATTAAAAACTTCCCGATACAGGGCTGCCTTCAGATGTCTTCTAAAAGTTGTGTGGTTCTTTATCTCCTTGACATGTGGTGGGAGGGCTTAAAAACCTCCAATGAAGGCGAGTCCACAACCTCCAGAGGGAAACTGTTCTAATGTTGAACAGCTCTGACTGTCAGAAAAGTCTTCCTGATGGTTAGTTGGAATCTCCTTGCACGTGTAATTGTGCAATGTATTGGTGCAATCATCTCCTTGATAGCAGAAGAGTAAATGAGCACTGATGAGTTATCTCCCGGTTCACCTGCCTCCAGATCCTTGATTATCCCCCATTTTGCATACAGCATTCAGGGCCGCATGTGATGAGTCATGATTCCAGCTCCTCAGAATGGCTCCAGTGTAAACCCTTATTTGTGAGCACATGGTATCATTTCTGCTAAAACTAGGTTTCTAGAGTGGAAAAGACAACTAACTTAACTTGCTGGGAACATTGATTTTATTGTTAAAGGGCATCATAAATATCTGAGTGAACAATGAGGAACCTTGCCCGGAATTCTTAAAACATTTTCCACTGGTCTTCATTCTTGTTTGCGTATTAGATGTCAGCTTTTATACTTCTCTGTTCGGTACAGAGCTCCTAAATGCCTATCCAAGGGTAATACATCATTTTGTGTGAAAAGTCCCAGTACTATCACAGAAGTGTTGATTCAATCAAAGCCGAGCAATCATATTGACTTGGAAAAAGTAACTTATTGAACATGCGAGATAACTTAAATTTGTGGGGTTTGAGCCAATAGTTTATGAAAGTTGTATCCTGTTAGATGCCACACCTCCAAAATTGTGAATGCAAGTCCACCCCACCCACCCATTGCTTGTTTTGATATGCTCTTTTGGGGGGAAAGAAGGGGGGGCTAAAAGGGATATTTACTTGTTAAATAAAAACACAGCACAGTGCTTATTTTTGTGCAGCAGGGATCCGCTAGCTTCTCAGGAACCACAATGATCTTTTTTAACAAGTTTGAAAGCATTGCTAGTGAAGAGCTACAGCATAGCCATGTTTTTCTCTATTTTGGATTATTCATTTATACAGTGGTACCTTAGGTTAAGTACTTAATTCGTTCCGGAGGTCTGTTCTTAACCTGAAACTGTTCTTCACCTGAAGCACCACTTTAGCTAATGGGGCCTCCTGCTGCCGCCGCACCGCCGCTGCATGATTTCTGTTCTCATCCTGAAGCAAAGTTCTTAACCTGAGGTACTATTTCTGGGTTAGCGGAGCCTGTAACCTGAAGTGTATGTAACCTGAAGCGTATGTAACCTGAGGTACCACTGTATTCTTTTCATACTTACCGAGAGCGCAAGAATGAGCAATGTACGTGAAAAATGTTCGTGCTTATATAAAATTCATGGAAATCTATTTTAAAATGTGGAGTTCCGCTCAAAATCTTTGGGGGACATAATTTATACTTCATGACTTGGAATATATATTTTAAATGGTGGAATAATCTATACCTACTGTATGCAGCTGAGAAGCTAAGACAGAGGCTGCTTCATCACAATGATCCTTTAGTGCTGCAGATGTACATTTCCAATCAGCTAGAATTAAACCAGTGGCTCCACTAATGGGCAGAATTTGTAGACGAACGTTGTTGAATGGAACTTCCTTGTGCATACAGAGAAAGAGGTGTGTGGGGGGGAACCAAATGTTCCAGGACTACAGCTCCCATCATCTCTAATCATTGGCTATGCTGACAGGGGCTGATGGGAGTTGGAGGCTAACTATCAGTGTCACAAGCTCCTTTCCCCTGTCCCAAATCTCCCTATAGGGTTTACTCACAAGCAAGTCCGCTCCAGATTCTGCTCATTTGATTGCAGCAATAGTGGCAATATCCCTGATGAATAGCTAATTGTCTCTTAATTACACTCCTTCTGTTCACAGCAGCAGTTGGGGCTTTAATTACTGCTATCCTCCCTTTTTTCCTGTTATGATCACGAAAGAGAGATACAAAGGGAAAATGTTATTTATTAGTATTATACAATACTTTGTTGCGGTCCAAAGACCCATAAAACATAAACCATAAAACAATTCCAAAACTAGATACCGTTAAAATGACCAGACAGACAGACCAAGGGAGTAATTTTGTTTTATCCAGGGCATAATGATCTTTGTTTCTTGTAACCTCCGAAAGAAACTTTGCCACGGCCAGTGTAATATCACTTGACCTGTCTTCCAAAAGATATTTAATATGGGAGGCTTCAGATTTTCCCGGCAAATTTGCCAGTAAGGGGTTGATCAATTGATCCCTTGCTTGCTCATATTGCCCACAATACAGTAGGATATGCTTCACACAATCAGTGTCCTGGGAACATAAACAAAGCCTATTCTGATAGGCGATGCCTCTCAGTCTGAAATTAGAACTTCTGAGGGAAATACATTTAGTCTAGCTTTGGTAAATAAACGCCAATAGGTATTATTAGTATCACCTCTGAAAAGCGAATGGCAATTCTGAGAAGGGGGCTAGAGCATAACCACCCACTGGCTACAATCTAAACAGGTTTTCTATGTGAAAATACAGGAAATGGGGAAACAGTTCCAACTTTCTTCAACGAGCGCAGTAACTTTCATTCCTACATTGGCGAGCTGCTGTGACTCTCGTGTAGCATGCCTTCTTCACTCTTCCTTCCCTGGTTAGCAGTCCCACAGCCAACTGCATCACTGTGCTTAGAGGATTAACAGCCTGGCTGGGTTTCTTTAGTTTGAAAATAAAAATAAAAATGGCCTACATCCCTCGGAGTAAGAGCTGCTTCAAAACAACAAACAAAGCAAACTCTAGCATTGTGTATCGTTCCCTTACTAGCATTTCCTAGTTACTTCTAGGGATTGTGAATGATACCTCTGGCCAGATTGCTTTTACAGTGGTACCTCGGGTTACATACGCTTCAGGTTACATACGCTTCAGGTCACAGACTCCGCTAACCCAGAAATAGTACCTTGGGTTAAGAACTTTGCTTCAGGATGAGAACAGAAATTGTGCTCCGGTGGTGCAGCAGCAGCAGCGGGAGACCCCATTAGCTAAAGTGGTGCTTCAGGTTAAGAACAGTTTCAGGTTAAGAACGGACCTCCGGAATGAATTAAGTACTTAACCTGAGGTAACACTGTAGTTGTTTGAAGCATTAAAGTTTTCAAACTATATGAAGCCTTTCAGCCAGGAAGCACAGAGCAAAATCCTAAACTTCAATTGAAAGTGAAGTTAAATATTCAAGTTCAGTTATTCAAGCTTAGCCTGCAATCCTAAACCCACCTACCTCGGAGTAAGCCCCACTAAGCCTCTGAGGAGACTTTATAAAGGCTTATATAAGCAGTGCTTTTTTTCCTGGGGGGACACGGGGGTATGCATACCCCTAAACATTTTGTGAATCTCAGTTTGACTTCATTGAGGGGCAGTATTTCAATATGAGTAGGAAAATGAGAGTACCCCTAAACATTTTTTTAAGAAAAAACACTGTGTTCAAAGCTTGCTCAAAGATAAAGGTAATTGAGGCAGATTTAACGAGACTATCTCAGTGACCAGATGGCTCAGGTTTGTTCCTGTTGTTTTTAAAAATATTTTTTGAATGTTCTGAAAATATACCGTATTTTTCGCTCTATAAGACGCACCAGACCACAAGACACACCTAGTTTTTGGAGGAGGAAAACAAGAAAAAAAAATATTCTGAATCTCAGAAGCCAGAACAGCAAGAGGGATCACTGTGCAGTGAAAGCAGCAATCCCTCTTGCTGTTCTGGCTTCTGGGATAGCTGCGCAGCCTGCATTTGCTACATAAGACGCGCACACATTTCCCCTTACTTTTTAGAAGGGAAAAAGTGAGTCTTATAGAGCAAAAAATAGGTACTCCTTGCTAATTCAAGCCTACTTTTATTCCCACAGGCATGTGACCCGTCAATAACTTTCAATGTATTCTAATTATTATAAATGCAAGTTCTTTATTAAAGAGTGCCTAGAGTATATTCAGATAAATGGACTCCATCGCATCTTCAGAATGTTACTTATACAGCAGATCCTGGACTTCTGCCATCTATTTCATGAGCCAGAGCTGTGCAGTCTTTACAACATCAACATAAGACTTTTATTGGAGCCGTGAAAAGGTTGTTGTCTACAGCCTGATGATGTGCTATAATTCTTTATACAGTTAATTCCCTTCCAAAACACAGCTTATTGAAGTGATTCTGGAGCAGGTACCAATTGGGTATGTTAAATGCACTTGGTAATGGTGTAACGAGAATGAATTAGGAACTATTAGGACTCCCAACTTGGCACAGGACACCTGGCCCTCAATGTCTTTCCTTCTATATTCAGAAAAAAGTCAGATAAAGATGTATCCTCATCTATGGTTTCCCTGTGATAAGCCATGGGTGTGTGTGGTCTACCAGAAGAATGATGCTTGGGCCTGGCAGTGGCTGAACATATCCACTCCCACTACTATGTGGAGATATTGGTTCATATGACCAGCATGTTCACAGATAGAGGGCTTGTGACCCAGCTGGGACCGTTAGTCCAATGAACTCAAGGTGGTACATATGGTGGCCCCATCCCCATTTTATCCCCACAAGAACCTTGTGAGGTAGGGTAGGCTGAGAGATAGTGACTGGCCAAAGCTCATCCATTGAGCTTCATGATAGGAATCTTATCTCCCACATGATAGTTCAACACTAGGACCACTGTGCCACACTGGCGGCCATGTGTGTCCCTGTGTGTAATCTTGTGAGGTCCAATGAATAACTGGACAGGGCCAGCATAATAAATGGGCCCTCTGCAAAGCTGACCAAGTGGTGATGTTCTGCGTAGATTAAAGGTAAAGGGACCCCTGACCATTAGGTCCAGTCGTGGCTGACTCTGGGGTTGCGGTGCTCGCTTTATTGGCCGAGGGAGCTGGCGTACAGCTTCCGGGTCATGTGGCCAGCATGACTAAGCCGCTTCTGGAGAACCAGAGCAGTGCACGGAAATGCCATTTACCTTCCCACCGAAGCGGTACCTATTTATCTACTTGAAGTTTGATATGCTTTTGAACTGCTAGGTGGGTGGGAGCAGGGATCGAGCAACGGGAGCTCACCCCGTTGCGGGGATTCAAACTGCTGACCTTCTGATCGGCAAGTCCTAGGCTCTGTGGTTTAACCCACAGTGCCACCCACATCCCTTGCTCTGTGTAGATTGGCCAGGGGTTAATTATGGAGGAATCCAGCAATGAAGCCACCTCAGAAGTTGCTTTTCTTAACCTGTCTCAAAGGACAGATGGAAGGAAGGAAGTTATGACTAAGACGCAAGTGGAGGCTGGTGCCCATTGGTACAGAAAGCAGGAAGGCCAAGAATAGGTGGAGCTGAAGCCAGTGAGAGATGGAGGAAACTAATTCTAGTTATGTCCCCGTTCCCCTCCCTTTTGAGTTCTACAAGGGCGATGCTGAGATTAAAGAGGAGGAAGCTTGCATGTAACACAACCAGCACCCACGGACTGGTTGGAAGATAGAAGGTAGGCAGGTGGGGGCTGGTTGAGGGCAGATTGTGGTTGGTGGGGCAGTGCCCCTTTCTCCCTATGGGATGTGACTGTGCTGGACATGAGGAAGAAACAAGTGAGGAGTCACTCTTTCCTTACTATTGTTAGGCATTTTGATGCTGTTCCCTGTCTTGTTCTGAACTGTCCTTCAACTCAAAGCTCAACCCCAAGTTATGAGGCTACTATAAAGCTTCAGAAAATGGACTATATGGTGGTGCAGTAAATGAGGATTGCCGTGTGAGCTGGGTGCATGATGAGGCCATCGTACAACTCCTGCCAGTGGCAAAGTCTACTTGCTGCCACACAAGCCTCATCCCCTCTCCAATTCAGTGGATTATATGACCTAGTTCTGCCTCACAAATGGAGATGATCAAAACTCATTCTCTACTACACTACTCTACTTCAGAAGCAGCCCATTTGTGGTAGCCCTGCTCCCAAACAACTGATCTCTTGACTAGCTTCTCTTTGGTTATGTTTCATCTGTGATTACGTGGTATGGTTAAACAACGTCATGCCACTCAATCTGCCTGCTCTTCTGTTGTTCCGATGCCCACTTGGTTTTCTTGGAAGAAAAAAAATCTATTTTTTCTTTAAACATGTAGGAAGAACTTTCCTAATGGTGCTGCTGAGCACAGCTAACCAACGCCAGCTAGCCACTCTTAGGTATTAATTAAGATGTTGTGTGGGTTCATTAGATGGAACATCGAGAGCTAAATCCATTTCTGAGGACAGTGAAATCAATGGTGGCCTCGAAGCTACGTCAGAGTGTGGGGCCTGGGGCTATGGAACATTCCAAGGGTCAAGAAAAGCTCTTTGCAGTTCCACTTTCTCTTCTAGTTGCCTTCGTTGAATAATTATTTTCCCCTCTTCAAGGACGTTAATTCTGAAGTAGGGATGAAGAGTTCACTCCATTTAAAGGTTTTCATGCGTCCTTTCATAAGTCTGTTCCATCCTGCTTCCACATTGAAAAATGTTGTTTAAATCTGAATTGAATGTAAGTTGGACTAGACGTTCTAAGGGACCTCTCAACTCTGCGTCTACACAACCCCAAGCAATTTATCTTGGGAAAGGGGCATATGAAGAATGGAATAACCATTATGTGCCTGGATGGCTCAGTTGGTTAGTGCGTTGTGCTGATAATGCCAAGGTTGCAGGTTCGATGCCTGTATCAGACAGCTGCATATTCCTGCATTGCAGAGTGTTGAGACTAGATCAGTGGTTCCCAACCTTTTTTTGGCCATGCCCCACCTAAGCATCTCTAAAATCCTAATACCCCCCCGACTTATAATTCTTATTATTCAAAAAGCAAACTCCCATTCACGTGGAGGAAGCCTAAAAGGCCATGAACTGTTAATAACTCATTCTCGAATTGCTCCCCTTAAAAATCAAATTGCCCCCCCCCCCCCGGTGGGGCATGTGCCCCAAGCTGGGAACCATGGGGCTAGATGTTCCTCAGAAACCCTTCCAACTCTACAGTTCTATGATTTGTAAAGCAGACCCATGATAGTGCTAATTAGTGAAACTGATACTTCATGAGACCTAATTGTGAGTCTCCTCCATCTTGACTGGTTAGGTGGCTCTCTGTATGAGGCAGATATTCCCATATGCTCCATGAGGGGAATGGAAACCAGGTGTAAAGATCTGGAAAGGGGTTGGTTCAGAACCATAATGAGAAAGATAGAGCAGGGAGGGGAGAGAAATGAGACAGATAGCCAATAGCGCAAGTAGCTGTTTTAATTTCCAGTCAGTGTGTTATGCACATGCTGTGTAACTCCAGCTTAAAAAATGAGAATGCTCATCTGTAATATCCCCCCCAATTTCCCCTTTTCCAATACGATTTTCTTTTCTTTTTATATCTTGCGTGCGTCGTCGTTAGCGCTGCCTTTGTAGTGGTACGGGCTCGTCTTTCCTACAGGCGCGACGTTGCCAGGGAGAGGCACCCGGCACTGCGTGGTAATTAAAGCCTTTGTAGATCATGCATATTTTAATTATGACTTGTTTTAATGTTGAAAGTATTGACTCAAGCTGCCCACATGAGACACAGCCACACATTCCATGAGGGCCGGCAGTGACGGCCAACACATTCCTCAAGATCCCCAAATATTAAACAGACATTCGCTCGTTTTTGAGCCTTGTCTGTTTCTAAGCATCTATAAATCAAGCTGTGTAATGGGTGTGTGGAGAGAATAGCCTCCCATATGTTGGAAAGCTGAACCAAAGCACTAAGAGTGGCAAAAAGCGGTGGCGACACTAGAAGAGGGGGAGAAAACCCACAGGCTGTTTTGTACAGAATATGAGCACACCTTGTCTTTATTAAGGGACAAGCAGAGGGTGGCTTTCCACTAACATAGCCTCCAACTTCCAGCCCGATTCCCCACAGGGATCCAAAAAGTTCTCGAGTTTCGACCTGCACAATGGCAATGTTCTAAGCTCTGTTGAGGTTGGGGAAGGTTTGGTGCTTTTTTGGTCAGTGAAAGGGGTGTCAAATAACACAGAAGTGCCCTAGACAAAACAAGATGTGTAGACAGGATGGAAACATCTCAATCTGACAATTACCTGATAGAGAAGGAATATGTGTCTACTTAAAAATAATAATAATAATACAAAAGTTCCAGGAATGGAAAATTCCCTGCCTATGCTTCCTGCTCTTTTTTTGTTATGCTGACCAAGCTAGGAAGGATTAGATTTCAGCTGCCAAAAGACATATCGTCTGTATGCTTTTCATTCTCGAGAAGGAGAACGCAGACACACAGACCTTTTCCAGTTCCCGTCTTTTGTATTTTTCTCTCATGTAATGCCAGTCAGCCAATAGTGGGCACCACAAACTGGGGCTGCCAACTGAATGAAATATTGCGGGGGGCCAGGTAATCAATCGCATGACATGGTGCATGCACAACATTTGAGTGCCATCAACTTTGCGGGGTCCTGGCCCCCTCAAATATTTTATCATTCATCATTAATCAACAGAAAGTGAAAGCAAATAAGGTGCCTTGCATAATTGCTTTGGCAAGGCCAGCTACTTTTTTCAAATAATAATAATAATAATAATAATAATAATAATAATAATAATAATAATAATTGTTTGTACCAGCCACTCTGGGCGGCTTCCATAGAAACCAAAAATACACTAAAATATCACACATTAAAAACTTCCCTGAAGATGTCTTCTGAATGTCAGGTAGTTATTTATCGCTTTGACATCTGATGGGTGGGCGTTCCACAGGGCGGGTGCCACTACCGAGAAGGCCCTCTGCCTGGTTCCCTGTAGCTTTCCTTCTCACAATGAGGGAACCGCCAGAAGGCCCTTGGCGCTGGACCTCAGCATCCGGGCAGAACGATGGGGGTGTAGACGCTCCTTCAGGTATACTGGGCCAAGGCCGTTTAGGGCTTTAAAGGTCAACACCAGCACTTTGAATTGTGCTCGAAAACGTACTGGGAGCCAATGTAGGTCTTTCAAGACCGGTGTTATGTGGTCTCAGCAGCCGCCCCCAGTCACCAGTCTAGCTGCCGCATTCTGGATTAGTTGTAGTTTCTGAGTCACCTTCAAAGGTAGCCCCACGTAGAGCGCATTGCGGTAGTCCAAGCGGGAGATAACTAGAGCACGCACCACTCTGGCGAGACAGTCCACGGGCAGGTAGGGTCTCAGCCTGCGTACCAGGTGGAGTTGGTAGACAGCTGCCCTGGATACAGAATTGACCTGTGCCTCCATGGACAGCTGTGAGTCCAAAATGACTCCCAGGTTGCACACCTGGTTCTTCAGGGGCACAGTTACCCTATTCAGGACCAGGGAGTCCTCCACACCAGCCCGCCCCCTGTCCCCTAAAAACAGTACTTCTGTCTTGTCAGGATTCAACTTCAATCCATTAGCTGCCATCCATCCTCCAACTGCCTCCAGACACTCACACAGGACCTTCACCGCCTTCACTGGTTCTGATTTGAAAGAGAGGTAGAGCTGGGTATCATCTGCATATTGATGGACACCCAGTCCAAACCCCCTGATGATCTCTCCTAGCGGCTTCATATAGATGTTAAAAAGCATGGGGGAGAGGACGGAACCCTGAAGCACCCCACAAGTGAGCCCCCACCACCACTTTCTGAACACGGCCCAGGAGGAAGGAGCGAAACCACTGTATAACAGTGCCCCCAGCTCCCAGCCCCTCTAGACGGTCCAGAAGGATGTTATGGTCAATTGTATCAAAGGCCACTGAGAGATCCAGCAGAACTAGGAAACAACTCTCACCTTTGTCCCTAGCTCGCCGGAGATCATCAACCAGCGCGACCAAGGCAGTTTCAGTCCCATGATGAGGCCTGAATCCCGATTGGAAGGGATCCAAATGGTCTGCATCCTCCAGGCGTGCCTGGAGTTGTTCAGCAACCACGCGCTCAATCACCTTGCCCAAGTAAGAATTATTCTTTACATATTTTAGAGAGAATTCAAAATACTTTATTAGAAATTGCAAAAGAAAATTCTGAGAAAGCCTAAATCTCCCATAGAAAAATCTAGCTGTTTTAAAGAAGTAAACTAAAATGTGAAGTAGGTTTACTTACTTCTCTTTGTACAACCAGAAGAGATATGGGCTTAGGGTACACTTGGCAAATAGACTACCAAGCTATGCTTCAGCACACAAATCAATTATTTTGCAATTCTTTTTTTAAAAAAAATATTTAATCATTTTTTCGATACAAACAACAACCGCAAAAGAAACTACCAAAAACCATAATAACAATAACACAATTTTCAAATCAAAACCTTTATTACGGTCCAGAGACCCAACAAATCGTTACAAAGCAATACATAATTCATACAGCCTACAATAACACAATATGACAATTCAGATTTAAATACACTGGTATACCTATGACTGCACCCTTTTAACAATATTTTCCCACCTCTCTCTCCTCCCCACACTTCCCACCACTATCTGAGGTACCACTGTATCTCCCTCAATCTATTCCAGGTGTGTGGCCTGTCAGTTGAATCTTAACTTCAACTCTGGGGATATCAAAGCATCCTCCATTGCACCTGAGTGGAGCTTAGGGAATCCCACAAGCTCAGGGGGTGCATGAAAGGCTGTGTGGCACACAGTGCTCTCAAACCCAACAAAGCTGAAATGACAGGAGGCTCAGAGACTGCGATTTCATCATCATCAATTTATTTGTATGCCGCCTTTCCATAGTTGAAACTGTGCTCAAGGTGGCTTACAACATGACAGGATTTACATAATTACAAACATAACAGAAGTCATAAACAAGAAATAAAACACTTCAAAAAATACACAGCCTAATGGAAACAATTTCCTCATAAATCATAAGATCTAAAACTAAAGAGACAACAATAATATCAATAACAGCAACAGCTCTCTCAACCCCCATCAACAACCCTCCAGCCCAAGAATCTGTTTTCAACAGCCTCAGCTTTTGTAGCTGGAGTCAGTCAGCACTCCACTCTCCCAGGCCAGATGGGAAAGGGCCAGTAAGGCAGGGTGCAGGTCTTCCAGGGCTCACAGCCAAGATGGTCTCATTTAGAACAACACAGATAAAAATTAAAAACAATTTAAAAGCAGCAGCCACAGTTCTTGTGAAGCCTCCCAAGCCCCGCCCCAAGCCAGGTGGAAAGAGGCAAGGGCAGGGTCCTTTCATGGTGTGTTGAAGTAAACGAAGCTGAACAGAACCATTTGTTTGTTTGATTATTATCATAACGTTTTAAAGTCATCACAAAATTACCAGTCATTAAAAACAGATCAGCTAATGACAAATATAATACACATTCTAATAGGGCTATCATAGGCATAATCATAGGCATTTTTTATAATTTATGTTTTGGATTTTGGTGGGAGGGCAGTGCCTTGAAGCTACGCTGATTTGTCAGCTCTTTACTTTAATCAACCAATGATGAAATCCATTCCACCACCATCCTTCCCTTCACTGTAAGGTCCCAGGGTAGACAAGAGAAAGAGCATGAATGGGGGGTTGTGTGCTATGTGCAATTTGGAGCAAAGAAGTAACTAGGAGGTCAAGAGAGGGTTGGGGAAAATGTGATGCACACCAAGAGTTTTGCCATGTCAGGAAACATATACAGTAATAACAAGAACCTACAAAAGCAATGGGGATGCAGGTGGTGCTGTGGTCTAAACCACTGAGCCTAGGGCTTGCCGATCGGAAGGTCAGCGGTTCGAATCCCCGTGACTGGGTGATTAGGGGTACTCTCATTTTGACTCAAGGAAATCACCATTTTATAGTTCAAATCGGGGAAAATAAATACAATTAATGGACAAAAGTACAAAGGTTCACAAAATGTTTAGCGGTATGCATACCCCTGCGTACCCCCCAGAAAAAAAGCACTGGAGGTATGTATGGAGTGTCTGAAGGTTATTGTGTTCCCCCTTCTGGAGCCGCCCTGGCACTGATTAACTGTTCCATTTAATGCACCACCCACCTCCTTAATAGTAGCTTAACCCCTTCCTTTTGCCTGCTCTGGAAATTTCCACTCCAACTTAGGGCAAACAGAGGAAAGAAAGAGGATCAAAAAGAGAGCTCTTTTGCGATGACTATTCCCTTTAGTAACTTTTCAATAGGTAACACCAAACCAGGTATTTGTATTATGAATGGTGCTTGGATTTTTGTTTTTCTTGACCCAGGAAATCTTTCTCTTTTTCACGGTTGTTGAAATCCTAGCTTGAATGTGTGCCAGTGAATATTTCAGCACACTTTTTTTTAATGGGGTGGGCATGGCGGCAAGCAAACGGGCTGCCTGTCACCTGATTCTCAAGATGCCAGGAGCGACCTAAGCAGATTCCTGGAGCTAGATTACAGCTGCAAATTGGGGTAAATGTTTAACTGGGGACTTTGGAGGCTGTGGCTTTGGAGATGTCTGATCCTTAACGCAACCCTTGTTTTCTTTTACAGTTTCGTGATTGCAGGCGTGGAGGGAGCAAAGGGACAATGGTAAGTGGCTTCATATTTGATATCGTGGTTCCTGTTACATCTATAAATTTGACGCTGATACCAGTGTTTTCCTGAGTGGCATTCTCTACAAAGAAACAGCAGAACATCAAAACTGTGCCAATATTCTCCCAGGGAAAAGAAGGCAATGTTTTAGAGCAGAGAAAAGGGCAAGCACCTTGACTGACATGAAAAGGTTTTGGAGGGTGTTGTTGATTTGATTTACTTGGCATCTGTGGTGATTTGTCTCTTGGACCAAGTTGGTTGAAAGCTCTGAAGTTAAGCTCTTGCCATTAGGAGGATCTCTCTCACCTGCAAATCGACTTTGCTCTCACAAGGAAGTTGTTGTAATCGTGGACATTTTATGGTGGGAACGCATACTGAGGAAACATGCCTCTTAAATACGTAGGATTGATTCTGAAGGAATGTGTTTCCTCTATGCACAGATACTCTTGGAGTAAATCAGTTGAGAACTGCTTGAATATGAAATCCACATGGGTTTTTGAAAGGTTCATAATCAGGAACAAGCAGGAAATCTAATCTAATGCAATGAAAGCAATCATAGAGAATGTGATGTGATGTTAAAACAAGGGCTTCATGTGAGCGAGATCCTAATGGCAATGATAACATTTTCCATATGTGTTCCTCTGTAGGTATTTTTCCATGGGGAAAAATGTTCCATTGCAATGGGCGCCTAATGTTTTCTTTCTTTCTTTCTTTCTTTCTTTCTTTCTTTCTTTCTTTCTTTCTTTCTTTCTTTCTTAGGGGTGGACAGGACAGTTAACAAACTCACACAGGGAAGCCTCAGAGCAGAAACTCTCCTCGAGAAATATTTGTGGAGAGTTAGTGGAGACCCCTATTCCTCAGAGTTACAATTCTTATTTCTCCATTCCTCTTCCCAGAGAAGTCTGAGAACTGTAACTCTGTGAGAGGAATAAGGGCCTCCTCATGACATTTAGCACCATTAACAAGCTATAGTTCCAGGGATACTTAACAGGGAGGAGCAATGACTCTTTAAAGTGGCATGATACTACTTTAAATCTGTAGTGCAGATGAGGCCTAATTCTAGTTTTGCCTGCCTTCTCCTGCCTTCTATGAATGGCTGGCCAGAGATCTTTTGTCACCTGAGCAAGGCCAGTCCTACCATGAGGCAAAGTGATGCAGCTTCCTCAGGCGGCAAATTCTGAGGCATGGACAATGACTAGAAAGGTGTGCCATGTGGCCTGCTCTGCAGCCCCTAGGCTAGACTGCTGCCATAGCATTGCTGGTGTACCAGTGAATTGACCTGAGGTGACCCATCTTGGGTGGCCACAGGGAGCAGGAGATCACAGTCTGGCTTCAGCGTCGGTGGCTTCCAACTTGGCTTTGGGTCAGCCAAAACCAGCCAAAACCACAGCCAAAACCAAAGCTAGGGAGAGCAGTAACAGTGCCTCCTGGAATGTCCAATTTTCACATATGCTCTCAGTGAAAAGGGGGAGTTCCTACAAAGCAGATGCATTGCTACTGGTCTCGTTCCAACCTGGATCTGTGTTGGGAGCCATTAGTGGGACATCTTGCCTCAGGCACAGGGCCAGCTCAATATATTTTGGCACCTGACGCACCCACAAAATGGCATCCTCTCTCCACCAGAGAAGAAGGGGTGAGTGAAGATCTACCTCAGGAACAAGGGGGTGGGGAGTAAAGCTCTACACTGGAATCTGATGCCTCTGTGGATCATGCTGCCTGAGGTGGTCTCCTCACCTTTCCTCATAGGTGGACCATCCCTGCTGCTGGTGGTGTGGTGGTTGGGGCTTCTGGGTGACAGAGGAAAGGGTTTTGGACAGGTCTGAGCCTCAGCACCTCTCTTCTTAAACATGCATTTCAAACTTGAATTGCTCTGTAGGTCAGAAGGGGGGAAAAACTGAACAAAAAGCTATCTGCCCATTTAAAGCAATGTCTTCAACAGTTGTTGTTAAGTTTGAAAAGCCCATTAGGTTTCAGGATCTTCACTCCCATTTGTTCCCTCCTGGGTAATTACTGTTGGTGTGGGAAAATAAGAAAAGTTCTTTGTAGGTCATCACTTGGCAGCTAAGGAGGTCAAGCACAACTCCAAGCTAACATGGTAATCAGCATGATTTTGGGCAAAGTGGGGCAAAAACGCCTTTCTCCTCATGCATTCTTTCTGTTGTGAGCGTGAGCAACACAGAAGATGAGTTCTACTGATAAGAACTTGCCTGCTGTGACAATGACGGCTGAAGCTTTATGCCAAGGATGGATTTGGATAAATCTGCTATGAATTCACAAATAAAACCCACAGGGGTAATTTTGAAAGTAATTTTTCCTTCAAAATTAAAGTAACTGTTAACAGCGAGCTTTTCTCCAGCTCTTTAGAACTCTTAAAAGTCAATTAATATAGCTCAACCATCAATCTGCATTCTAGGTGAGTTGTTGGATAAATTAAATGTGACTTAAGTTAAAGATGGTATCATACTCCTATCATTCATTAGTGCCTTAGATGGTTTCCTATTCTACTCTTTTAGCACTCCACTGTTAGCACTCCACTTTCTATGAAAAGATACAGGGCAGCAGTGAAAATCATTTCTCTTCTACCTACTTTTCTGAAAGAAAATATTCATTTAAAGCCAATTCTGTGCATGCTTAGAGCTACTATACAGTGTGACTCTGTCCTGGGCGTGGGGAGGACACCATTCTCTGCAGTGCTTCAGGTTGCAAAATGTCTTAGAGCAGTCCTGCTTTGAAGCTAGAGACTTTTAGGTAGGCTTGACCTTCTAAGTCCTTTTTGTTTCTTCATGGGCAATCTCTTTCCTGGGCCACCACAGTCTCACTTCATTCACATTTTCCACTGCAGACAGGGCAAGCTTATAGAAATCTCTGCAGAAGCAGATTGCACTGGTTTCAGTGGTGCTTACTTCCAGAAAATGGGTTTGGGCCAACTTAACATTTTCTGCTGTTGACCTTTCCTCTTTTCCCTATCCGTGATCTGGGATTCACATTCGGCAGAATGAGGTGCTAATTGAGTGGTGAAATAAGAGTGCTGAGGTGATAAAATTGGCTGGATCAGTTCAGGTACTGGTTGGGGGGGGGGCAGGAATCACATTTTAACATTCTTCATTTTTTTAAAGGGAAAAAAATAAACTAGTGCAGCAAAAGAACAAACTGGGATAGGACATTTCTCTCTGATTGGTTGGCCTCTTCCTCTCCCATCTTGCAGCAAGCCTAATCGTGGGAAAGCAATAAAAACAACTTTCTCCATCTGTACTCCAGTCCATTCTCTCATCTCAGGAGTCTGCATAGACTAGACTGGTTTCAGCTCCCAAGTGCTCTGAGCAGAGATTGGGTCACATTTGTGATCTCCGCTGGGTGAAAGTTCACACTTTGGATGCGAACAGAAATGTTTAAAAGTAGTTTCAACTGCCCCATCCTTTTCATCAATATGCACCATAGACCACATTTCTGAACCCAGTTAGGTGGAACCCACTGAATTCAGTGGGTCTTACTTTTGAGGAAGTGTCTCTAGGGCTGTTGAGATCCATAGCAACATCACTTCCAAGAGGCATCTAGGCAAAAGTGCTTTGACCAGCTGTTAACCCAAAGTCTATAAAAACCAGTGATTGTCAATAAAAAGTAGCCTCTGGAGCACTTCTTAATAGATGAGCCGTAGGCAGAACAGTCCATGCCAAAAGAGTGGGATTTCACACTTGCTTGTCTGCCTGGGGGTATATTTAGCAATTTGAATGCTCGTGATTTGATGAACAGTTGCTGCCTCATGGAACAGATGGCTTGCGAAATGATCTCTAGGAAGGCTATATAAGGTCAAACACCAAACGTCCTTTCTCACATTTAATAGCACCGACATGAATGCTGAGTTTGGAAAATGGTGCTTGTAAGGCTGAGGTGCCAAAACTTTCTCAGCTTTGGAAACAATGTAGTCCTGCTCTGGCATTTTATTTTCAATAGCCTGTTGCCATGTTTTTATCACGCTGTGGTAAGTAGGCTGGATCTGGCATGTGGGTAGGAGATTACCAGTTGACCAGACCTGATCTGGGCTGCCATTTGTATATAGAAGCCTCTTTTAGGGGGTGAATTCTCTTCTCTGGGCTTGGATGTGGGAGTCTGCCACATGTCTTCATTCTGTGGTGAAGAACAACTCCCCACCATGTGTTCTGGTGAACATGAGAAAACGAAACCATCTTGATATTATTTTTCAAGTTTTAAACTCTTTCTTGCCCTCTTCAAATGAAGCTTTCCTGACAAGATGCTCAACTTAAAATAGTCATCTTGATGTAGTCACAAGCAATCTTTCCCCTAGAGGAAATAATCATTCTTGATCAAAAATGTCATTTTTTGAGGGAGGGGGAAAAGAAGAAGGCTCCATCACATAATTTATGAACAGAATCATCTGACACTTGATAGTAACAGAGAATTCTAACTTCTAGTGAAATTACTGGCTGCCAGCAAAAGATAATTCTTATGCAACCATTCCAGCAAAAGAAAAAAGAGAGGGGGGTGCAGGGAGAAAAATGAAATGAAATATTTGGCGTGTTATCTATTAGTCTATTGTACTTACTTGCTTTCTTTCAAAGTAATTGTGCAATAATGATAGTTCAGTAGATGTCATGCGTTGGTGTTTATTCGTTATGCAAATTAAAATTAAAGTCAACTGAAAAATGGTTCTAAATTGTTGCGATTCTTGTCAATAGACTTGGTCTTCAGGGCTTTGAAATCCTGAATCACAGCTTACGTTCTGGAAATGGGGCTCCCGCAGGACTTGACATGAAATCATAGAATTGTAAAGTTGGAAGGGACCCTGAGGACCATCTAGTCTAACCCCCTGCCATGTAACTGTCCCATACAGGGATTAAACCAATGACCTTGGCATTATTAACACCACGCTGCAACCAACTGAGCTATCCATGCACTGAAGTTCCTTAAAATGAATGGAGATTATGCAGCTGCAACTTTTGTTGGGGTCATCCCTTTAACTGGTGGAAAAATATTGTTAAGGTTGCCAGGATTTTATGATTACTTTGCTTTTTTATACTTTATAATTTATAGAGGCACCCACAATGCATGATCCAAATCAGCCTTGTTAAGGGGTCGAGAGATTGAGATACAACAGCTGGCTGTGCTGTGGACAGTCAAAGGGATTTTTAAGGGATTTACTCATTATCATAGAAATCACATACTGACTTGTCTTTCTCATTTAGTCTGATAGAGGAGGGCTCTATTCCTTGCTGCTGCTCTTTCCCTCGGGCAAAAATGCCATTATCATAGCTGTGCCAGTTTCGCTCCTGTTGCTGTGGCAGAGCTGATCGGAATATTTTGCAGCAAAAGAAGCTTCTGCTGAAAGCGTTCGCGCTCGTTAAAATAAACAAACGCTGACAGTGTACTTGACATACACAATGCAGAATTCTTTGCAGTCATCCTCAATAAGCTGCTTTTAATCCAGATATATTCTAGATATATTCTAGATCTTCAACCCACAAGAGTGGGTGTGGTTATCCTCCTCTTGATGAGGTTTCCATGCCTTCTCCATGCCCTCCAACACAATAAAGAAGTAGTGGTTGTGGTTTTGGTTTTGGTGTACACCCCCACCCACAGCAACACTGGGCAGGTATGACTACACCCCCTAAAGCTGGGGCCACCTCCATCTGTTATCAGTGAAGTCAATATGGGCTACTGAGTGGCCACTTCTGGAGAACCACAGCCAATTGCAGTCACGAACGACTCTGGGGTTGTGGTGATCATCTCACTTTGCTGGCCGAGGGAGCCGGCATACAGCTTCCAGGTCATGTGGCCAGCATGACTAAGCCGCTTCTGGTGAACCAGAGCAGCACATGGAAACGCAGTTTACCTTCCCACTGAAGCAGTACCTATTTATTTACTTGCACTTTGATGTGCTTGCGAACTGCTAGGTTGGCAGGAGCTGGGACCGAGCAACGGGAGCTCACCCCGTTGCGGGGATTCAAACCGCCGACCTTCTGAACGGCAAACCCTAGGCTCAGTGGTTTAGACCACAGTGCCACCTGCGCTGTAGTGTTGTGGATAGTATCAGGCTAGGGCTGTAAGGGCTGAGGTTCAAATCCTTACATTGTCGTGAAGTTCATTGAGTGATCTTCAGCCAGTCATTATCTCTAGGTCTAATCAACCTCATAGGGCTGTTGTGAAAATACAAATGCCACACCTGCTTTGGCCCTCAGCCACAGGGTTGTCGATATTTCATTAAGTTCCCTAAAGTTTGGACAAAATACCCTATCAGCAAAGCCTCTGTTGAAAAGCACGGCCATCTTCTTAGCAGCCTCTTTCTCACCACAGATCAACTTATGCTTCCACAAATAGAAAGCAGATATACATCACACACATACAATTGCAGAGCAATGCAAATAAGTGAACATGGCTAGTTAACTTAGTGGAAAATTTCCTTTTGATACCAGATACTGCAAATAGGGCAACCGATTGTTAAAACAGATCCCCTGCAACATCTGTCAGTGAAGCTTGTCAAACACATTTCACTCAGAGCTTGAAACAAGGCAATGGAAAACGGGAAGATTAAACACAGATTAGACCAACCTGCTTTGTGCAATTTAGTCTCCTTGATTGCATATGTTTACCTTACCATAACAATCACATCAGTTTAATAAAGCTCATTCATATGAACATAATTTATATTTTGAGCCGGGTGATGCTCATATTAATATTTTTAGTTAGGCCATGCTTTTCATTGGAAAACTCCTTCCTAGCTATTCTCATTTCTTCTTATCTCTGGCGTTTAATTTCAATAAGTAAGAAATCACTATCCACCCATCTGGTCTATACTGAAGCTGAGTATATACTGATGGAAAAGTGGCTCCCCATTCATGTTAATGAATAACATTTATACAATGTGGATTAGATCTGAAGACTAGAATGGCCATATTAATATAGAGGTGCTGCTACTGAAAAGAAAGATATCTTAGCTTCAAGATACCTAGTGGCTTTGATAGCTTGAAGTATTTTTCACCAGTTGCGACTGGTGTGCCAATTGAAATCCTTCAAAGACATTAAATTGCCAGGCCACTGTTATCTGTGCCCTGGGAGCTTCTGGTTTAGATTATTTCAGTGCGTGTTGTATATAGGACTGTCTTTGAAAACTGTTTGGAAATGTTAGAATATGTCAGCACAATAATTAACTGGGCCCAAGTGTTTGGCGCATGTCTAGTTTTGGAACAGCTACCTCATCTGCCAGTCCATTTCTGGACAAAATTAAGAACACTGGACTTTTTTTAACCTAAGCAGGTTGGAAGCAGGATACCTTAACATCTGCTTCTTCCCACGTGAATTTGCTCAGTTACTGAGATCAACCTCAGAGGCCCTGCTTGGTGTCCCTACTTCCTACCAGCCCCTCCATCTGGAGTAAGGCAGAGAGGGGACCTTTTCATTTGTGGTTCATAGGAATTTAGGCCTTTGGTCTATCTATCTCAGTATTGTCTACAGTGACTAGCAGGATTCCACACATGGAGTCTCTCCTAGGATCTCCTGTATGCAGGGCAGATTCTCTGCCCATGAGCTATGGTTTCACACAGGCATCTGATTGGACATTCTGATAAAAAGGATGCTATATGGGCCTTTGGTTTGATCCAGAATACTTTTATTGTATTATGATCACCTATGGCCCTCTCCCTGAAGGAGTGTCTCCACCCCCATCGTTCAGCCCAGACACTGAGGTCCAGCTCCAAGGGCCTTATGGCTGCTCCCTCACTACGAGAACTGAGGTTACAGGGAACCAGGCAGAGGGCCTTCTTGGTAGTGGCACCTGCCCTGTGGAATGACCTCCTATAAGACGTCAAGGAAATAAACAACTATCTGACTTTTAGAAGACATCTGAAGGCAGCCCTGTTTAGGTAAGTTTTTAATGACTGATGTTTGATTGTGTTTTTAATATTCTGTTGGAAGCCACCCACAGCGGCTGGGGAGGCCTGGCCAGATGGGCGGGGTATAAGTAACAAATTATTATTATTATTATTATTATTATTATTATTATTATTATTATTATTATTCAGTCTTTCAAGGTTCGATCATTTTTGTCCCCAGTAAGGACACTGTCCATATTTCTTCTTTTGGGTATCAGGTGAAAACATTTTAATTTGCTCGGGGTTTCTTGAGTTTTTTTCCCTTTTTGTCTTTTAGCTATTTAGGCTAAAAGGATTGCTGAGGATGAAACAATGTTTTTAGATTCACTGTTGCTCATCAGCTTCTCAGCATGTGATAAGCTTTCATTCTCCAACTGTGAAGGCCTCTCTTTTCCAGGCTCTAAAGAGATCTGCACATAATAATGTATGTATCGATGTTGTGTTTATCGTGGCTTGCTTGCTATTATGGTGCTGAAAGGATAGCGCCTACTCCTAAAATCTGTCAGGGTATAGATTGGGAGTAGCTAAACATCCTGCTTATTTGTTGATAGAACTAAATGGAGCCTGTGTTATAGCTCCAGAGGAGTGAATGTTACTTTATACATTCTTATGCCAATGTGTTTTTTTTTGGGGGGGGCATCTGAGGACATAGCCTTGCCTAATATGTTGCAATATTTGGTTAGAGAATGCTGCTTCACCTATATGAGAGCAAAAGTTCCCAGAAGTTTCTTGGTAAAGCATGTATGCATTATTTAAAATTCAATGAAACAAAGGTGCAGTTGTTTCAAAAACAAAATTGATTCGAAAGGCCAATGCATTTGTTAAGAAAAATAATAATGTACAGTGGTACCTCTGGTTAAGAACTTAATTCGTTCTGGAGGTCCATTCTTAACCTGAAACTCTTCTTAACTTGAGGTACCACTTTAGCTAATGGGGCATCCTGCTGCCGCCACGCCGCCATACGATTTCTGTTCTCATCCTGAAGCAAAGTTCTTAACCCGAGGTACTATTTCTGGGTTAGCGGAGTCTGTAACCTGAAGCATCTGTAACCTGAGGTACCACTGTGATGCAAACTTCTTGGGCCTGCACCACTTTAGAATGAGGAAGAAGGATTTGCTCCTGCAAATCAAAAATACCCTTCTTCCTTTTTTGCTAGCTTATCATGGGCAAGCTTTTGCACACTGTTTTAACATTCAGCATTTTAACATGCAGTTTCAGTAATATCAGAATTAATTCTGTCACCTGCGTGTCATCATTCAAATTAGCACTGCCATTGTATAGTTAGTGTGGGGACCCTGTGGCCCTCCAGATGTTGTGGTATCCCTGACCATTGGCCACGAGGGCTGGGGCTGATTGGTGATGGAGTCCAACAAGTCTCCCACTTCTGAACTGAAGTACCGTTCATTCCCAAAGTACAGCACTACTAAGATCTGTTGACTTTTTGGTGGCTGGATTGGGCCTTATTATTTTACTGGGAAATTAAGCTAAAAAAAGCTCACCGCCAACAGAATGTAAACGACAAAGTGGTCATGCAAATAAGTCTGTAAAGAAACTCAAATTGACACACAGTTTAAAAATAACGCGTGTAAAAATAGGAACACAAGCAATATGAAAGGTTAGGATCTAATTAATTTATACAAAGACCTCAGTAGTGTCTAGATATATTGGTGTTGTTTGTGCTAATCTTTTTCCAAAGCTGTTGAACAGAAATAGCCTATTATGCAACTCAATGGAAAGCCGTTCCATCTCATTGAACATGTAAAATGTTCCATCCTTCACCCCTTCTTGGTTTTTTTAGCTGTTGACACTGTTTACCTGAGACTATGCTACATCTTTATCCCTTTGTGGCTGCATCTACCAAGCCTTTGACCACAGAACTGAATTGATAATATTTGTGCATTAATACAGTTATCCTTTCCCAGGTGTTAATCTTTGCTAGAGGCTGTAGGCCAATAAATGATTTGGACAAAATGAATGCCAACGCCTACACTTGGCACAAATAGAAAGCAAATTGACATTAGATTTTAGGTGTTAAATGTCAATAGCATTTCAACCCTTCACAATCCACAGTGTGTACACACCAAGTTTCGACTGACTGATAATAAAATTGTGCAGATAGAAAAGGCAATCAAATCCATTGTTTACAAGGCTGCTACAACAGAATGATGAATTGGAGATGTGAGCTGGGAGTTTTATTTAATGAGATCAGTGAGTCCTTGGATATGGAGAGAAAACCAAACGCCGTGGGATGTGTGTGGCCACATGACGCTGTTATCCTTGAATGGCGCACTTGACTCCTGAGCTAAAGTAGCAGTGATTTTTTCATGCATGTTGTAGCTTAAGGAGAGGTGGACAAAGAGACCAATTCAACAAATGGGACTTACTCATAGTTATCTGCTGAACTTGAATTCTACCCTGCCTGAAAATAATAGCCGAGGTGGAAAACAACAACAGGAAACCCACAAAATATCATAAAATGACAATATAGTACAGAATAAAAATAGTTAAAAGGAGACTGGCGAAACATCAATCAAACCAACCAACTAAAATCGATTTTGACATAAGCTTAAGGGCAAAAGGCCTGACCTTTTCTTAAAAAAAGTATTAGACAGCAAATAATTAGAAATGGACCTTCTTTGGGCACAAAGTTCTAGAGCCTGCAAATAGCTGTTGAGAAGGTTGGAGAATGAGCTCAGATGCATATGGAATCACAGACAAGGCAGGAGTTGTCAGTAATAACCATCATCTGTTCATCATTTAAAGGTCACCTGGTTAGTTGTTGTTGTTGTTGTTGTTGTTGTTGTTGTTGTTGTTGTTGTTAACCTCTGGTATCAAAAGGAGGCCAATTATACCTATAGCTCTTTTACCAATCCAGGTTTTCTTTCTTCCTTGAGAAAAGGGAACACAGTTTGAATGAAAGACAAACAAATGGCAGTGCCTTTTCCTTCCCTTCGGAAGGAAAATGACAGGAAGTTATTTGGATCAAGGGAAGAAACAGTTTGTTTCCCTCTGTCTTGAGACCTTTCTTAAGTTGTGCATGTGGGGTTTGTTTTGTTTTGTTTTGGTTACCTGTTACACTGAGAGAGAAAAATAAAACGAAGCCAAGTTAAAATTTGTTATATATTACAGCCACCCCCAGATTCTCACAGTCCTCTCTTCTCAAGTGAAACCTTGGATTAAAATGGCCATCGTAAGGATTTTTAAAATAGGTATTAAATAAGCCTGCCTGACTCATCATAGGTGTATGGAGTGGACACACGGGCATGCAAAATTGCTTATTTTGGAAGACATTTTAAGGCTTAGCCAAATTTTTCAGAGCAATGACGAATACAGGGGATTCCCCGCCCCCCATTCATTTAAACTTTGAAACAATAAATTTGAAATGACCGGTGGCAACAACTTTGTAACGAATGCCACTGTTCCAAACCTATAATCAACTGGACATGTTATCCCCTTTCACATCTGAACAACAGGTTCTGAGTGAACATGAACCTGATAGTCTCTGCCTGTCTTAGGAGTGGTTTTTATCACCTGATCATGCCTGAAGCCTAGACATTCAAGAATCCATCTCTGACAACCTTATTCACTTGCTGCTGAAGCCGGCAGAGAGCACTTCTGCTAATAGTATTCAGTTCTTCTGCTTGTCTAAGCCAAAGGTCTTTCAAACATTAGCCCCATCTTCTGGCGCCGACACTTTCAGAGGCATACACCCTGTGCAAGGCAGCTTGTGAAAATTAAAACCACAATGAAATGTATCAATAAAGTACAGGCAGGCAGGACAGATCAAAATAGTCATCAGTGCAGACCCTTACCTAAAGCAGTTCAGCAAAAGTCTGCTGGTGTAGGAAAGTCTCCACCAGCTGACAAAAAATGGTGAAAGGGTTGTGGGAGCAGCAGAGGACAACGTGTTCCACAATCTTGGTCTTTCCCCCCACAAGGCAAATAAATTAAAAACAAGGGGGGGGGGCAGACAAGCCTTCAAGTATTGTGCAATCACAGTAAGTGGACTTACCTACACATTCCTTGTGGGCGGAAGCCTACAAAAAACTAACAAGTACCAACCAGTTGGAACTGTAGAGAACTGGGTTTGAATCCTTGTTCCTATTGTAGGAGGAGAGAAGACGTTATGCCTGAGAATGTATAGTCAGTGGTGCTGAAGTTGTTACTTGACATGGGTTTGTTTCTGTTAAGACGGTTATATTATTCACTGTTACATTGTTATGCCTGCTGTTTTACAGACCTTTAACTGTGAATTTTACTACTTAAGTTAACTCAGCGAGGCTGCTCACAGTTTCAATGCATTTTTCATAAATATTTTTTAATATGTTTGGGGGGTTTGGTTGTTTACTTTAAAAATTGAATTAACTTTTATTGTCTGAAGTACTGTTGTGTAATATATTTGCATTGCTCCTGCTTGTTAGGTTTTCATATGTTATACAGTGGTACCTCAGGTTACAAACACCTCGGGTTACAAACACTTCCGGTTACAGACTCCGCTAACCCGGAAGTAGTACCTCGGGTTAAGAACTTTACCTCAGGATGAGAACAGAAATTGTGTGGCGGTGGCAGCGGGAGGCCCCATTAGCTAAAGTGGTACTTCAGGTTAAGAACAGTTTTAGGTTAAAAATGGATCTCCAGAACGAATTAAGTTCGTAACCAAAGGTATCAGTGTGTGTGTGTGTGTGTGTGTGTGTGTGTGTGTGTGTGTGTGTGTGAATGAAGATATTTTAGTTTCATTGTGGATCTGAAAGCAGAGAGGTGACAAGGGATGGATTTCTATCTTTCTTAAAGAAGTCCTCAGGAAAATGTACACACACATTTGTTGACATTTCCAATATACAGTGGTACCTCTGGTTGCGAACGGGATCCGTTCTGGAGGCCCGTTCGCAACATGAAAAGAGTGCAACCCACAGTGGCACATCTGCACATGCGCGGGTTGCGACTCATCGCTTCTGCACATGCGCACGATGTCATTTTGTGCATCTGTGCATGTGCGAGCACCAAAACCCAGAAGTAACCCTTTCCAGTACTTCCAAGTCACCATGGGACGTAACCTGAAAGAACGTAACATGAAGCAAACGTAACATGAGGTATGACTGTATACATTTCATAATTTTGCCCTCCAAGTCATGGAAGGCTGCAAACATCGCACAGGTGAAGTGCCAAAGGGGGCAGGACTTTTTCCCCAAGTGAGTAAACAAAATGTGTGGGAAAGTTTATTATGTGGATTTACATGACACGTGTCTCTGACATGGCTTTTTAATGTGAGCCTGAGTGGAGCTGGCTAAGGGAAGAAAGGGAGGAAGCTGCCTGGAGGCTCATTCTACTGTGCCAGGATACAACATATGAAAAAAGAAGAGAGGGCAAGCAGCTGTTTTCTGGCCACTGAGGGGGAATACAAACTTCAGAGACCCGTCTCCTCTTCCTTCCCATCTTCTATCCCTCTGCACTTTCTCCCTGCAGCTTGAGTTTGCTCCAACATTTTCAGAATCTAGTCCAGTTGCTGTCACTCAATGAACCTCTCTTGCATGCCTTAAGAATCCTGCATTACCTGAGATTATAGGGACAAAATGTTCCATTTGGTGGGTTTACGGCATCCATGAAAAGGTGTGCAAACAGTTTACTCTGGTTTCACGAGGAGGGCTGAGGACGATGGAAGGATGAAAAGCTGTGAGCGGATCTGAACCGCGACAGACGAATAGTTCAGATTCGTGGTTGTCTTGCCAGCACACCCGTAGAGAACCATACTGTGGTGAATAGATTCTATTTATTCAAAATAGAATAGAATAGGAAAGTTGCAAGCAATAGATCAGCCCAATTAACCGAATAAAAAGAGAGCACAGGCAGTGAAGTTTCCTAAGGCAAGAGGGATCAGCTCTCTCCCAACTTCTGGGCACATTTACAAGCTCATCCTGTGGCTCTGCAACAAAGGACTGGGAAGAATCCGTCCTCCTTGCCACACAACCCTTGGGTATGTGAACTTGACTAGAGCCCTGTGGCCCCACCAGGTCAGTGCTCACCCCAGAGGAGCACATGCCAGACCTCCCTCCATTTTGTACCCCTAACCTTTGGTTATAACAATGTCAAATGGCTGCTGCTTGACATGGCTAGAGGCTCTATGGGGAGGTGATTCATTTCCACTACAACTGGGAGATCCTCCAAGTGCCCCCATTTTCTGGGTACTGTCCCGGATTTACAGAAGCCATCTTGGTTTCTGATTTGATCCTGGACTGTCCCGCTTTTCCTTAAGAAGTCCCTATTTTCGTCGGAGAAATGTTGGAGGGTATAGTGTTATGTGATCCCTGAAACAAGGAAATAAATAACTATACAGTGGTACCTCTGGTTGTGAATGGGATCCATTCCGGATGCCCATTCGCAACATGAGCAGAATGCAATCTGCGTCTGCGCGTGTGCGGGTCGCGATTTGCTACTTCTGCGCATGCGTGTGACATCATTTTGCCCATCTGCGCAAGCGGCAAAACCTGGAAGTAACCCTTTCTGGTACTTCCGGGTCACCGTGGGACGCAACCTGAAAATGTGTAACCTGAAGCAAACATAACATGAGGTATGACTGTACAACCTTTAGAAGACATCTGAAGGCAGCTCTGTCTAGAGAAGTTTTTTAATGTTTAATTATGTTTTTAGATATGTTGGAAGCCACCCAGAGTGGCTTGGGCAACCTAGTCAGATGGGCGGGGGTATTCTTATTCTTATTATTGAATAGAATGTCCCTCTATTCATCAGAGAAAAGTTGGAAGGTTAATATATTATTATTCCATGTGCTATAGACACTGGCAGCAGAGCACGGTGGGGGCGGGGGAGGACTGACTTCTGGGCTCTGGCTTATGCAAAGTGCCTCTAAACAGTAATCTGACCTTTTTCATGATATAGTTTCCTTGTTCTGAAACTTGCGTCACCAGCTTTCCTTCTTGTTTTTATGTAGCAGCATTTCACTTAAGCAAGTGGGTGATGTATCTTCTTCCTTTCAGCTACCTGAACTGCAGCAATGAATAAAACTGAGTCTGCGCTCCAATGGAGTTGCACGTTTTTAAGGTGGCCTAGGTCTCTCTATCATTTTCCTTGCTCCGGAGGTTGTTGTTATTATTTCCATTGTGTGGAAGGGAAACTTAGGCTAACTGCTTCAAGGCTATCACTCATCAGGTATCTGAACCCAGCTGTAGGGTTCACCTGCTGACCACACTGGTGCTCTTCAAGTCTACTCCTTGAACAGATCATTTTTACACGAATACTTTCAGAGTGTTTCCAGGCATGTGATGTTTGTTTAACAATATGAAAGAGGGAGGGATTGTACCTACTAGCAAAATACAAGGGGGAAAAATCAGTTTGTTTGTCATGCCAGAGACCAGGGCTATGAATTCCCATATGCGTGCTGCAGCAGGTAACATTCAGTTTCTCTTCTTACAAGTAATTATTTTATTGTTTCTGTAAATACAGTGAATGTGGCATTAAAGCTGTTTGAATTTGTGTCACAGTGTTAAATACTTACCCTTTCCAAATGAAACGTTTCTCGGGAATCTGGAAAGGCTGTACTTTCTCTATATTTCCTGAAGACATTTACACAGCGTGCCATTAGAAAGAGGAAGCTTAAAAGATGTAAACAGCCTAGGCTGTGATTTTTGCAAAATGAATCAATGTAATTTGCAAATAGATAAATAGGATAGGCATTCATGAATGGCAAATGCAAAAGAGGCAGCCATTTTAGTCTGGGTGTTTTTTTTTAAAAAAAAGTTAATGTGGCACTTTAAAGATGAACACATTTATTGTGGCATTTAGTTATTGCATCAGACCTATGCTACAGAAACATATGCACCTTATATTGTTGAGAAATTGAGTTTTCCTTTTCAGGTTGTAGGGTGAATTGGCTGTTGTGTGAACAAACAGTTTAAATTAGATTAGTAAAAAATAGCACTGAGCGCTTAGTTTGTATCCAGTGCTGTTTAACTTTTCTCAGCTGTTGAGCAGAAGTACAACATATACACACCTCTCAGAAAGTATATTTTGAATGCTTACCGGTTTTAGATATAGTTGTGAACTATCGGACACGCAAAACCTGCTTGCTGCTGTAGCTACTGGTGTCGTGGGGTCTGACAGGCCACCCTCTGTTGCTGGGCGGGTTAGTATGGATGACCATCTGCAGTGATTGGGCAGTTGGGTTACTGGGCAAATTTTGGTGTTGCCATTTAGGAGGACGGGCCAAAGGTTATAAAATCAAGTCACGCAGCACTGACTGGGCTCTTTTGCTGTGTGCATCGGATCACCCGCCCACCCTCCCTAATCTAGGGCTATTGCGTTGACCTTGCTATGCCTGTCATGGGGTCGTCTGCTTTTGGGGCAGGCGCCTTGTAGGAATTCTGTCCATTTGGCTGATTGGCTGGTGCCATTTGGTTTTTGCCTACTGCGTAGCAAATCATCACAACTTGTAAGGTTGTGGTTAGGCATTGGTTAAAAAATTGGTTGGTGGAGGAGGAAGGATTGGCGGTGCCTGCCCCTCCAATGCTGCTACGGAAAGGGAATTCCATTAAGGAATCCAGGGGCTTGCCATTCTTTTGTCCATACCCCTGAATGGGGCTTAGGGCTGTGCAAGCCTCCGGGAACATGCAGGGGGGGGGATGAGGGTCTGGTGCCCGGCTCCATGCTCTCCCCAATATTGTTTTCCCTTACTGGCTTTCGCTGGAATTCGGAAATCAGTTCTGTCCCTGGGCATGGGGACAGATAGTCACAACCAATGCCTAAGCAACCACTCACATTTATGTTTTTTAATAAAGTTGTGGCCAAAATTATGCCAAAAACCTTAAACAAAAATTATGTGTGAATTGTGAATTTTTTAGGGGTGGCTTGGGGGACCTCGACACGCAAATTGTGGAGAGTATTTCCACCTGTTTTGCACAATGCTGTGCATGGGTTTAAACACTCTTTATTCAACATCTTCCTCTCTTCTTGACTTTTCTCATGTCATGTTCTAAATGTCCTTGTTTGTCTGGTGACCAACACAGTAATTTCTTGTGAATATTCATAAAGTGTATACAAGTCAATAGAAAGAGAGGCATTTATTAGTTGTAAATTCTAGAACGGTAGCTCTTTTAGCCAAATGAAAAAACAACAACAGACAAACAAAAATGGGCCTGTGGCAAATTGATTGTGGCGTTTAAGCAATTGCATCAGGCCTACATGATAGAAATAAATACACATAAAATTTTACAGTGCTCTTATTTTGTCCCACTGTGAATTTTGACATCAGAAAAGCAACACTAGGACCTCTACTAGGCTGGCCTGTACTGGTTGTTTGATTATATTTTTATTTCAAACATCTGATGGTTTCTCTAGTTGCTACAAGGCACCATGCATTAAATCATCTTGACTTTCATGGTGCCTATAATGGAGAAACTATTCAGTTCCTTTCACACCTGGGCTTCATTCTGCTGCTTTTTGCTCTCGATGAAAACTAGACTGATTTTTCTGCAGTTTCATGAATCTCAACTAGTTCTTTTCAAAGCCAAGCTTTCTGATTGGCTATCCATTTATTCCATGATAAGTTGTTTCACAGATCAAAGTATGAAAACAGTATTCTGCCTGTTTGTTTTAGACTTTAGGTTAATGTGAGAGGGTCCTCCATATTTTTTTTGTGTTAGAGGAAAGGGTACGAGGCAGCTGTTCTCTATTCATTCCTCCACTCCAGACAGTTCATGAATAAATGTTCTTTTCAATGCAATATTTGGACTGTCTCTCATTTTATTTATGTGGGAGCAAAAGGGTGGCGCAGTTTCCATAGCAATAATCCAAAATGGAATTGGAACCTTTTGAGCAACTTGTGGAATGCGGTTGTACAGGTGTTGCAACAGCTCTAAGTATTTTAATTACTATGAAAAATAGCAGTGCCAGAGCAGCTGCCGGTGATTTATAGAGTCTCTCCTGATGGGACAATGCTATTTCTGTAAGGGTGGCAATTCTTAATGGGACGCAAAGTGTTTGGTAAAATAATTTATAATGAATGACTGCTTTTGGACTTGGATTTAAGTCAAGCCAGAATACCTAATAGCTGGAGTTATGGATGAGGACAATGGACTCCAACCAATGTTTATGAAAGCTGAATTGTAAGGTCCAGTACTACAGAGTGGCAAAAACAGCCCCACAGCTTGCCCTAAATGGGGACTTTGGGGACTGAGCCTCTGCATTATAGCCAATTGCAGGTGGGATATAGTCAGACCTCTCTGGCATGCAAGACCCCCTCAAACATCAATAGCAGACCATAGCATATCACTAGAGTACATAATGTGCCATGGCCTGAACCCTTTGTACTGAGAGATGATTAATCTTTACATGGGAGGGGGAGGAACCTGTGGCCCTTCATATTTTGCTCAACTACAACTCCCTACTACAACTTATGCTGGCCGAGGTTATACACCAAACCTTAGTTTTGCAGTACAGTACATCCAGGTCAGGTCAAAGCAAAGGACAAATAATAAAGTTAAATTAACTAACATCTTATTAGGTTTTGAATAAGCCATTGGTCTAATCATCAAAGAAAGATACTTTCAACTTGTAACAAGTCTCATTGAGACAATTAAGCCTTTTTGCCTTCTTTTACAGCTGGCTTATTGGTTTTTCCATGTCTCTAGAGCATGCATCCCCTGCCCACCCCTTTTGTGGGCAATACAGCTCCATCCTTGCCCAGGAATCTTTGCTCTTTCCTTTGACTCATTCTGCCATTAAGAAAAAGTACCAGTGAGCTAGACAATGGCCATTTTTTTTCTTTTTTATTGAATGGGAAGTGTACTTGGAAGTTAGTGAAGAATTCATAAACAGTTCAGGGTGTGTGATTGGAAGAATGCCCTCCTAATAGATTTTGATGGGTAAGAACAAAGAGATCCGAGTTCCTGGTTTGAAAAACACCCAACGTTTCAGCGGCTGTCATTGGGACATAATGGGTCATAATAACGTCAACCTGTTGCTCACTTGTTGACACTTGTGCTGATGCACTTTGCAGGTTGGCTTGCAAAGAAGCATAGAGATGCCTGTTCCCTTAAGGAATGTTTGCTAACAATGAGTTGCAAGATAACTTCATCCATTTAGTATTTGTTGGAAGCAAAGATCCCCCCTTTTCTGCTTTCCTCAGGATGCTTTGTGACGTCACCGCCTGCAGCTTGTTTTTCACTTCTTATAACATTGCTGGCCCTTTTCCAAATTGTTTTCTCTTATCTGTGCTTCCTGCACAGAGTGCAAACTCCAATAAACACGACAGTTGTCTTCTGAAGCAGAGAGATTCAAGTGCTGCAAGAGCTCCTTGTGTTCTCTACTTAGTCCTTCCATGGCGATAGACCACTTGATACTCTTGACGTACTCCGTTTCTGAAGAACGTAGCCTTTTCAAATCTGCCAGTGGCATCTGATCCAGGTTGCCAAACAAAACCTACAAGCCATGTTTCAATATGGTTTCTATAAAACTAAATAAAATATTCAGTCATTCTAGAGGTGATCCTTCACTTTGAGGACATAGAAAGGGGAGCTATGCCTTCTCACTGTTATTATGTAAATTCAGCAGTCAATTTCTCCCACCTAAAGGTAAAGGGCCCCCTGATTGTTAGGTCCAGTCACCGACGACTCTGGGGTTGCGGCGCTCATCTCACTTTATTGGCCGAGGTAGCCGGTGTACAGCTTCTGGGTCATGTGGCCAGCATGACTAAGCTGCTTCTGGCAAAGCAGAGCAGTGCATGGAAGCATCGTTTACCTTCCCGCCAGAGCGGTACCTATTTCTCTACTTGCACTTTGACGGGCTTTCGAACTGCTAGGTGGGCAGGAGCAGGGACCAAGCAACGGGAGCTCACCCCGTTGCGGGTATTCGAATCGCTGACCTTCTGGTTGGCAAGCCCTAGGCTCTGTGGTTTAACCCAAAGCGCCACCCACATCCCCTTTTCCTACCTAGTGAGATCTTAATTAACGATATAAGTATATATGTAGGTAAGACTCCCGAACGTTTCTGATGAAGTCTTTGCATCAGCACTAGCTAGGACTGCACATTTAAGCATGAGACAGAAGCAGCAAAGAGACTAAGTTCATAATGTGGGGTGGCACTGATTACTTTCATGAACTGAGCCACAGACAGCTTCCGTTTATTGCCTACATGTGATCAATTGTAGTAGAAATGAGGCTGGGAACATCAAGGACTTCTGGGGCCAGGATATAGGGGCCCTTCAAACTAAGTAATCCCAGTGTGCCCTGTTAACTTAAAATAAGAGAGGTTTTTCATCACACTATTGTGACCTATCATAGAATTGTAGAGTTGGAGGGTCATCTGTTCCAGGAATCTCAACTCAAGCATCCATGACAGATGCCCAGCCAACCTCTGCTTAGAAACCTCCAGGGCAGGAGAGCCCACAACCTCCCGGGGGAGGCCGTTCCACTGTCGAACAGCTCTCCCTGTCAGAAAGTTATTCCTGAACCTCCTTGAGTTCTCCATTCCGAGTAAGAGCAATGGTAGGTCCTTGGGGGAGTAGGCCCTTTGCTGGTTTTGGGGTCCCAGCAAATTCTTAATCTCTGCTACCAGGAGCATCATAGCCTAGAGAAGACAAGGTTTGGAGCCAAAGATCACCCCTGCACTCAGGGGCAGCCAGGGGAAGATCCTGTGGAAGCTGGCTACATGTATGAAAAGCTTCAATATTTACGGTATTTATTTTTACTTCGCTGTTGAATACCTGAGTTAGGCTGCTGAACTGGACACCTGACTATGTGTGGAATGACCATTTTATGACTAAGCGTCTAGTCCATTCAAACTGGGTGAATGACATGATAATCTTGATAGGACATTGGATGTGTTGGATTGTTGTAGGCCCAGTCTTTCTTAAAAAAACACGAAACAAAACAGGAAGACCATTTCAAGACAGGCTAGAGATTCTCCCATTCACATACAGCACATAAGAGTTTTTAAAAAATATTCTTAAAGGTGTACTCCTGGCATAAATTCATCTCACTTTGGTGGGACTGTGTTCCAGCAAAACACTTTAAAACTGTTAATCTGTAATAAATTGTATAGACTGTTAAACATTAGGCTGTAACACATTAACTTCTCAGAGATGAACTGTATCTATAAAGAAGGCCAAGAAACTTTTTGTTTCCCAAAACATTCTTCAGGAGTTGCTTAATGGCAATAAAACCACTTCAAGGCCGGTTTAGACTGATTTTTCTTGAGCCTGTTATTTCTAATGCTTTATTTAGATATCCCAGTTAAAGTCCTTTGCGATAAGATCTGCTCACTCATTTCATCATGTTTGCCTTGGAGGAATAAAGAGAGTCTCTGACTGACATAACAACACTATAAAGCAAACCTATTCCAGTCCAAAATTAATTAGGGGTGGAGCAGCTGACTTGGTCACCTCCTATTTGCTCACTACAAAGCCAACAATTATATACCACAGGGCTCAGCAAAGAGATTTTTTTTAAAGAAATAAGTTGGCATTATTAATTATTACATGGGTATCTTGCTTTTCTCTCTCTTCAGGCAGCTCAAGGCTGTGTACATATACAATTTTTACATTTCCACATGCCCTCACAATAACCTTTGCTTGAGGAAGGTTAGGCTGAGAGAAATATTGAAAGGATCAAGGTCACTCAGTGCAGGGATTTGAACCCAGGTCTTCCTGGCCAAGAGCCAACTGCCACATCTCACTGGCTGTGGTGCCAGGCAAGAATTCCATAATATTGATGGAGCACAATCCTATATGTGCCTGTTTGTTCAGAATTAAGTCCCATTAAATAATAATAATAATAATAATAATAATAATAATAATAATAATAATAATAGTATATTATTTATGCCCCACCCACTCTGGGCCGCTTCCAACAAAATATTAAAATGCAATAGTCTGTTAAACATTAAAAGCTTCCCTAAACAGGGCTGCCTTCAGATGTCTTCTAAAAGTCTGGTAGTTGTTTATTTCTTCAACATCTGATGGGAGGGCATTCCACAGGGCGGGTGCCACTACCGAGAAGGCCCTCTGCCTGGTACCCTGTAACTTGGCTTCTCGCAGTGAAGGAACCGGCAGAAGCCCCTCAGAGCTGGATCTCAGTTTCTGGGCAGAACGATGGGGGTGGAAACGCTCCTTCAGGTATACTGGGCCGAGGCCATTTAGGACTTTAAAGGTCAGCACCAACACTTTGAATTGTGCCCTGAAATGTACTGGGAGCCACTGTAGGTCTTTCATGTGGTCTCGGTGGCCGCTCCCAGTCACCAGTCTAGCTGCTGCATTCTGGATTAGTTGTAGTTTCTGGGTCACCTTCAAAGTAGCCCCACATAGAGCGCATTGCAGTAGTCCAAGCAAGAGATATGTAAACATGTATAGGATTCCAGTCAAAGTGTGACCATTCCCATGAAATGAATCATAGTCTCAATCCAGTGCTGCCCTCTGTATATATTTGTAAACATATAGAACATGATATTATAAAGGTGATATTGGCAGGCTTTAGAAACTACTATGCCGCTCACATGCCTCTGCAGAAAAAGCAGAGAAATGTTTCTAGAATGGAAAGTGAAGGTAGTTATTACAGCAGTACCTTGGTTCTCAAACTTAATCCATTCCAGAAGTCCATTCCAAAACCAAAGCATTCCAAAACCAAGGCGTGCTTTCCCATAGAAAGTAATGCATTGATCCATTCCAAATTTTTAAAAACAACCTGTAAAACAGCAATTAAACATGGGTTTTACTATCTAACGAGATCATTGAGCCATAAAATGAAAGCGGTAAACAATGTACTGCAGTCACACAATCAGTCAATCAGTAGCTGAACTGGGTTCCGCAGAGTCACAAAAAAAAGAGAGCTGCAAAAACAAAAACACAAAATAAATAGCAAAAACAGACAGACCTCAGCATAACACTCCAAACAGAAGCGTGGCACTCAAATAGGAAGTGTAACACTCAAAACAGAAGTGTGGCACTTGAAACAGAAGTGTGACACTCAAATCGGAAGAGTAAACTCAAAACAGAGCACATTCGACTTCCGAAAAAGGTTCGCAAACCGGGACATTTGCTTCTGGGCTTTCAGTCTTTGGGATCCAAGTTGTTTGAGTACCAAGGCATTTGAGAACTAAGGTTCCACTGTACTGAACACTGTCATGTATTCAAGAAATGTTACCTACAAAACTCCAGCATATCACCTGTAGTTCCACACAGAACTGCTAGGCATAGACATAACAAGGCTGACATCACTCTCTATGGAAAATGTTACGAATACTCAGCACATTAAACAAGAATCAAAGCGAACAGAACCTGATCTGTAACCATGGAACTTCGAGAGCATTTGGCTTGCACATTTGCAAGAATGAAAGAATGAAGAATGAAAACAGTTTAGCATTTTGAACAAACCTTCAGCTGCACAGTGTTTGATGGTAAAAAAAGAAAGAAAAGTTTTATGACCTTTCAGACTGTGAAATGCATGTGTATACTTAAGGCTCCAGGCTCTGCTATGCAAATTAATGTAAAATGAATTATTTTGCCATTGGGGGTTAAGAGATGAAACTTTGAAGCAAATTCTTAGTTTAATATCATGCAGAGCAATTGCTTAAGTAATATAAAAGATCTCAGTTCAGCGACTGTGGACATGGTACAGTATCGTTTGACCAATCCTAGCAGTACCATTGAGAAAAAGATTTGCTGTTCTTTCCTTCTCTTACCTTTGAGGCTGAGTGAAATGCTAAGTAGCTGGATCCCAGCATCTGACAAAGGAATATGTGCACATACCTGTGTATATTTTGCAGGAGAAATCAACATACAGTGGTACTTCGGGTTAAGTACCTAATTCGTTCCGGAGGTCTGTTCTTAACCTGAAACTGTTCTTAACATGAAGCACCACTTTAACTAATGGGGCCTCCTGCTGTCACTGCACCGCCGCTGCACAATTTCTGTTCTCATCCTGAAGCAAAGTTCTTAACCCGAGGTACTATTTCTGGGTTAGCGGAGTCTGTAACCTGAAGCGTATGTAACCCAAGGCACCACTGTACTGTAATAGAATCTAGCTAAAACTTATGAGAACACTTACTCTGAAAATTGTGTTGCCAAAAAATGCAGGAACTTTTTTGGCAGAAATATATTAATCAGACCTCATTGAGAATGTATTCAGAAATATTAAAATGACAGATGGATGAAGAGTCAGATAAGGACAAGCGGTTTCAGCATCAGTTCAGGACAAGTAATTGAGATTTTCTTCATTGTGAATGCTTCTCCTTAAATTTTGCACTTCTTTCCTGCCTGGGAAAGCTGAGCTCTATGGCTTGGAAGAAAGTGCATTGCGTGTGCCGCCCTGAAAAGAGAGAAGTGGAACACTGCATCCATTGTGACAGCTTTGGGAAAGGACAGCAGCAGCAAGACATTCAGGAAGAGATGTCAGAAGGACAGAATGGATAGGATGGGAAGCCGTAAGTCATTAGAATACAGATGGGGCGGGATGGAAACATTCATGCTGAGATGTTCCAGCAATTTGTCTGAATGGGATGACCCAACTGGAAACTGTACAAGGGGAATAGACAAATACACCCCCCACCCATGCCATTGTGTTACTCAAATACGGATAAGTAAAATGTAGTTCTAACACCATGAGTAGTATAGTAAAATAATCCTTGTGGGTTTTGTTTTTTGTTTTCTTTTTCTTTTTCTTTTTCTGAGCAACTGTAAAACTGCCCAGGAAATTTTTGATTGAACAAATGCTTTGAATAAATAAATATACTGCAAGCATATTATGCAAGCAGTTTACTGTTAGCAGTGTGTTATGCATACTGTTTCTATAGTTTATGCTTTGCCTTAAAACTTTCAATTTCCATTAGCCCTCCTCCCAAGCAAAACTGCTGTGTCTGAGATATCCACTGCCTTCCTCTCTTCCTAAGCCATGATTACCTAGCTCAGAAAGAGTCGGCTGGGCACTCCATGTGACACATTCCATTTCTTCAGCCCGCTTTGCCCAGTCCCTGATGGGAAGGACCTGTAAGGTGCCATTTCTCTCTTGCAGTGTTTTCTCTCTCTTCCAGGGTGACCTCTTTCATGAGTTGGGAGGGTGACATGCACCCGCCAGGTGAAAGTGGCACCCTGGGAAATGCTTTTGGTCCAGGCAACCCGGCCTCCTCTGTGATTTTCCTTGGCAGAGGATGCTTGGCAGTGGAAGATAAAAGGATTTCTCTCCAGACAGGTAGTTGTGATATTGGAGATCAGTGCAGAAACTAGTGCATCATTACAAAATTCCCTCTGGCAGTGGGGTGCCCACGGGCTGCATAAGAAGTAGTAGTATCTTGGGCACTGCTTTGACATTTGCTTGCACCTCTTTTCCCTGGGTCAAGAAGCGGTGTGGCTGCTCCAAAAGCTGGTTGCAAGCCTGTCCCATGAAAATGAAACCTGCACCTTCTGCTTGGCTTGCAGGGCAGAGAGCAAAAAGAGAGTAAGGCCATGCGCTGCACACGGCACTAGTGAATGTGTGCAGTGCATCTCTGTTCTGAATGTTTAAAGGTAAAGGTAAAGGGACCCCTGACCATTAGGTCCAGTTGTGGCCGACTCTGGGGTTGCGGCGCTCATCTCGCTTTATTGGCCGAGGGAGCCGGCGTACAGCTTCCAGGTCATGTGGCCAGCATGACTAAGCTGCTTCTGGCGAACCAGAGCAGCACACGGAAATGCCGTTTACCTTCCCGCCAGAGTGGTACCTATTTATCTACTTGCACTTTGACGTGCTTTCGAATTGCTAGGTTGGCAGGAGCTGGGACCGAGCAACGGGAGCTCACCCTGTTGCGGAGATTCGAGCTGCCAACCTTCTGATCAGAAAGTCCTAGGCTCTGTTGTTTAACCCACAGCGCCACCCGTGTCCCTCTGAATGTTTAGGCTGGTTGAAATTCAATAGGTTATGGCAAAGGTTTTCAACCTATTTGGGTCCATGGTTCCCTTAACCAACTGCATTCTTTCTGCTGCACCCCTGTGGGGCTCAGGAACCCAGTTTTGTCTCCCCTTGCCTGCAGAGCCAGCAGCCCCTCACCCCTTTTCAAACACTCTCCCTTGTTGAGTGTTCCCTTGGCCTCCTCTCCAGTCCCCTCTCCTTGGGGGTCTTCTGGGCAGCTGCAGCTGCTGTCCCTGGTCTCTGAGCTGCCCCCCATCTCACTGCCTTGCAGGGGCCTGGGAAGCACCCCCTAGCCAGCCCCAGATGCATCATTCACCTGGGGAGCTTGTAGCCAGGGCTGCTGCAACAAACAGCTGTGCTGGGAGGCAGAGACCTGAGAGAGCATCAAAGGAAGGAAGGGGATGGAAGAGGGGCAGAGGCCAGTGTTGCCTGTGGCACCCCTGACCAGGGTGCCACAGCACACTGGTTGAAAACCACTGGGCTATGGGGATGTCATTGGACCAGACCCATGATCTATTTGTAATAAGTCTCATTGGGTAGGACAGCTGTGCCTTGCAAGGGAAGAGGGGAAGTGTTGGTGTAGCAAAAAAATACAACTGGGTTTACATTGAGCCCAGACGTTTGTAGAGTCTGGGGCTGTGCCAAATTTTCATGGCTGTTTTTGGTGGGAGAAGGGGAGTCTGCCTCCCTGTATGTTCTTTGAAAGCCTCCTTTTTCAATCAACAAACTTAGCATTCTCCTGTTCATTGCTGTTCAATGCCACTTTGGCTCACCTCGCCCCTGAAATCTTCTTGCTATGTGATCCAACCAATCAGGGGTCATGGCATCAGAATCATGATGTCACAGCTGCACATGGCTGCTCGGGTTTGACTAAGGCGTCACAGAGACAAATCGGAGGGAAAGCACTGCTTCCTGCCATCGCTCTGAATGGGAATACATTTCTTTTTATCCGTTTCAATCCCTCTACCCCCTTTCAAATGATCACTGAAATGTGACACATATATATTTGTGTGAGTTTTTGCACTGGGAAAATTCCAGAGAGAGAGAGAGAGAGAGAGAGAGAGAGAGAGAGAGAGAGAGAGAGAGATGCATTCTGGATTCAGCTCGGCCCTGGTCCAGTCCTATTTCATCTTTTGTGGTGTAAGAAGAGTCTTGGAGACTAGTTCTAGGGCAGCTTTAATCAGAAGCAGTAGAAACATTGAAACTTTCCTTTGGGAGGGTCACATGTTCAAGCAGAGCCTGACACAAAACAAACACAGATTATTTTAATTGTCTGCCTCCTAAAAGGCTGGCATGTTGTATATTTTTAGAGAGCCAAATTTATTTATTTATTTCAAACACTTGTCTGTCTCATCCTCTGTCGTGCTGATGCTTGAAGTGTTGCCCAAAATACATAACTACAAAATCAATTAAAACTCAATCCATGTTTCGTCTTGTTTTGCAGGGGGGGAATGCATAAAGCATACACATTTTTTTTGAAAAAATAAACAACAACAACAAACCAAAACAAAACCTGAACCAAAAAAAAGAAAAAAACAACAACAACCCAGCAAAAGTTAAAACATACGAAATCAACCAGAACATCAGAACCAAATTTAGGGAGAAGATCCCATTTTCAGGAAAACGGTTAGGAGGATTTAGCAAAGCCACAACAATGATTCAGAGTTGAACTGACCTTTTTACATGCAACTTTCTCTGTCTGTCTCTCTGTCTCTCTGAGTTTTGTTTTGCTTTCTTGGAAGTATCTAACACTTTAATGCGGAAGCACAAGTCTGAATGGCTGCCAGGGTTATTGTGAAGAGCCTGTTTGTCCTAAATGCTCAATGAGCTGTGGGAGCCAAGGTTGCTTAGCACCCCATAGAATCAAGACCTCAAAGATAAAAAGGCTAGCTTGAGCTGTAGCTTTCTGGGGTGTGGTGTGGACGTAAATAAGAAAATTAAGGCGAGCGCAGTTTTGTTCCACTTCAGTAATTGCTGTGGCTCTTTAGCTAGCAAGCTCTAGCTGGTACTTGGTGGATGCAGCAGCCCTCTTGGCCAACAGACTGGTGAGTGTATTGGGGACCCCCAGAACTGAGACACAAGCGGCTGCATCGAAACGGCAGGCTTCGTAGCTGGGCTGAATATAGGTTTTAGACCCCTTTGTGGATTTTGCACTGATGAGATTGGGAAAAACTGCCCATATGGATTAATTCTTCCCACCTTCCCACAATAATCAAAAGCCAAGGGAAATAAAATTGGGATTGAGTATGTTTTACGTGATGCCATTTTGTTCAGGTTTGTAACTCTTTCAGCACCCAAGCTTTGTTTCAAAAAGGCAAGAGAGCTACCATGTGTGCAGATGATAATGATATATTTGCTTTGCACGTGATAAGAGAGTGTGGGGACAGATAAAGAGGGGCTTGGAATCACATGCTGCTCCTGAGCTATTCAAGGGATTGCTCCTGAGTGGAGAGAAAGGTTTCAATGTCAAGCCAGGACTGCTCTCACTAGTCTCCAACTGTAGGTGCTCCAAAGAGGAGAAAATTGCATTGGTCCATAGAAGCACAACATGACAAGGTTCCTGGGGGATCACAGGCTGGTAGACTGGGAGAAGGAAGAGGAAATGGGGAATGGAAATCTTGGAGAAGAGCCGCAGTGGTGCAGAGGTACCATTGTGGAAGGACGGAGAAGAAGCATGGCATTTCACAGACTTGTGGAATTGTAAAGTTGGAAGGGACCCTGTGGATCATCTAGTCCAACCCCCTGCAATATAGGAATATGCAGCTGCCCCATAAGGGGATCGAACTTGCAACCGTGGCATTATCAGCACCACACTCTAAGCAACTGAGCTATTTGTGGACAGGTACCTGGTGACGCGGGTGGTGCTGTGGGTTAAACCACAGAGCCTAGGACTTGCCGATCAGAAGGTCGGTGGTTCGAATCCCTGCGATGGGGTGAGCTCCCGTTGTTCAGCCCCTCTCCTGCCAACCTAGCAGTTCGAAAGCACATCAAAGTGCAAGTAGATAAATAGGTACCGCTCTGGCAGGAAGGTAAACGGCATTTCCGTGTGCTGCTCTGGTTCGCCAGAAGCGGCTTAGTCATGCTGGCCACATGACCCGGAAGCTGTATGCCAGCTCCTTCGGCCAGTAAAGCGAGATGAGCACCGCAACCCCAGAGTTGGCCACAACTGGACCTAATGGTCAGGGGTCCCTTTACCTTTACCTGGTGACAATGGATGTGTTGTGGTAGCAAGGAGATTCAGATCAGAATCTTGGCTCTTCTGAGAGTGGTCCCTTGTACCAGTGCTCTTCTGCTGGGCTTTGTAATCCCCTTGGGCTCAACTTGCTATTAATTGTTCTTCTTCTCTTTGCTCTGCCCCACCCAGTTATTGTGACAGAGCTCCTCCCTTTCCTGATATCACCCTTGATTGCCTTTATCATGCAACAAGTCAGAGCAGAGCCCCTGCCTTAATCTTCTTGATCTCTTTCTCCACACTTTGGTCCCCTGAACGTTTCACCAGCTTCCACGGCCTGCCCATTCCTCTCTTCACTGGATTCTGTCCTCAGCCTACCATTTGACCTCTGAATTTCGTTTCACCCCCTCTATCCAGAAAGCTCAACTATCCTCCCCACACTGCCCCAATCCCTAATTACATGACACTGCATCTCTTGGTCCGATGAACATGTTAAGTCACAGGCTCACAGTGTGCGTCTATTGGCTAATTTTTGGATGCCTGGTCTTTCCAGTATACTGCTTGCACCATTATTTATAGCATGCTGTTAGTGCTTTTGTACTAGGTTAGTCTTCCTGTGTCACAAAACAGCTTTTAGATCTACAGTGATGCTCCTTAGCATTTCCTGTTATTGTCTGAATAAACTTGTTTTGTTTTGTTCCTTCCACTGTGAGGACTTACAAACTTTCACATGCTTACAGCCCGCTCTTATATCTCTGAATCAGGGCACTGTGCGCATAATCTTGAGAGTGTAGGGCAGACAATTGGAAGGGGGAGAAAAGAGTTCAGATGTAAGTTCTAGGAAGAACTAATTACAGTGGAATTTCCCAAACATGTAACTGGTGCCTACTGACATTTTAGTAATAAGAACATGAAAATAGGATCCACATTAATTCCAGCTCACAATCTTGAGCATCTTAGAGAACATCTATTACATTTCCCTCGTCCCTAACCTGATCCAAACATCACTACATGCTCATATGGTTTTTTTATATAAAAAGGGGGAGGGGGAGGAGAGAAGAAACTTCAGTGGCTTGTGTCATTTTGAAGGAAAAGTTTTCTAGCATCAATGGAATAATCTGCATAGGGTGTGTCACATATATCCAGTGCTTTTTTCCTTAAAAAAATGTTTAAGAGTACTCTCATTTTGACTCAAGAAAATCACCACTTTATAGTTCAAATCAGGGAAAATAAATACAGTAAATGGACAAAAGATTCACAAAATATTGAGGGGTATGCGTCTCCCTGCGTCCCCCCAGAAAAAAGCACTGCATATATCTTTTATGTAAAATAACTTACTGCCATACTAATGTAATGGGAACTTTGACATTTCTGAAACACCACCATTGATTTTATATTTTATATGGCTCTGTTCACCAGCAAAGAACTTTCCTTTTGTACTAGCAATTATGAAGCTTTGTTTTGCCTTCTCCTGCAGCCTCCTTATTTGCTCTGAGTTGTTCTATTAAACGATAACTTTCCAGCAGCTCCTATATGGTACCTTCATTGCTTCTACTCATGCCTATGAAACACACTTTCATTGGGATGATAGGAGTTCATCTGTAGGAGAGGGGTCATTTTGCATGGCCGCTATGACAATGCTGGCTCATTAAGATCCCACTTTGGGGTAAAGGTTATCTTAGATTATCTATGGGCTTCTACACCATTGTTCTGTGATGATTCTCAGTTTGGCAGATGTTGCATACTTTATAGAATGCATCTTGTTGTTTTTAATGCGAGCGGTCTTGGGAACATATATATCCAGAAAATAATAATAATAATAATTTATTATTTATACCCCGCCCATCTGGCTGGGTTTCCCCAGCCACTCTGGGCGGCTTCCAAAAGAATATTAAAATACTATGATACATCAAACATTAAAAGCTTCCCTAAACAGGGCTGCCTTCAGATGTCTTCTAAAAGTCTGGTAGTTGTTGTTCTCTTTGACATCTGGTGGGAGGGCGTTCCACAGGGAGGGCGCCACTACCGAGAAGGCCCTCTGCCTGGTTCCCTGTAACTTGGCTTCTCGCAGTGAGGGAACCGCCAGAAGGCCCTCGGTGCTGGACCTCAGTGTCCGGGTAGAACGATGGAGGTGGAGATGCTCCTTCAGGTATACTGGACCGAGGCCGTTTAGGGCTTTAAAGGTCAGCACCAACACTTTGAATTGTGCTCGGAAACATACTGGGAGCCAATGTAGGTCTTTCAAGACTGGTGTTATATGGTCTCGGCGGCCGTTCCCAGTCACCAGTCTGGCTGCTGCATTCTGGATTAGTTGTAGTTTCCGGGTCACCTTCAAAGGTAGCCCCACGTAGAGCGCATTGCAGTAGTCCAAGCGGGAGATAACCAGAGCATGCACCACTCTGGCGAGGCAGTCCGCGGGCAGATAGGGTCTCAGCCTACGTACCAGATGGAGCTGGTACACAGCTGCCCTGGACACGGATTTAACCTGTGCCTCCATGGACAGCTGTGAGTCCAAAATGACTCCCAGGCTGCGCACCTGGTCCTTCAGGGGCACGGTTACCCCATTCAGGACCAGGGAATCCCCCACACCTGCCCGCCTCCTGTCCCCCAGAAACAGTACTTCTGTCTTGTCAGGATTCAATCTCAATCTGTTTGCCGCCATCCATCCTCCAACCGCCTCCAGACACTCACACAGGACTGTCACCGCCTTCACTGGTTCTGATTTGAAAGAAAGGTAGAGCTGGGTATCATCTGCATACTGATGAACACCCAGCCCAAACCCCCTGATGATCTCTCCCAGCGGCTGCATATAGATGTTGAAAAGCATGGGGGAGAGGACAGAACCCTGAGGCACCCCACAAGTGAGAGCCCAGGGGTCTGAACACTCATCCCCCACCACCACTTTCTGAACACGGCCCAGGAGGAAGGAGCGGAACCACTGTATGACAGTGCCCCCAGCTCCCAGCCCCTCAAGACGGTCCAGAAGGATGTTATGGTCGATGGTATCAAACGCCGCTGAGAGATCCAGCAGAACTAGGAAACAGCTCTCACCTTTGTCCCTAGCCCGCCGGAGATCATCAACCAGTGCGACCAAAAGCTGTATACAGTTTCTGAAATTAATAAAGATGCCAGAATGAATCATTTCTACACAACAAACAATTCATCTGCTTGGTGCTTTGTGAAAGAACTGCCCCACCTGATTGGGGCTGCCAGTTTTAACATCACTTGCTTGTGGGTTGATGGACAGTATGACCTCTCAAGTTGCATTGTCAGTACAGAGAGTGGCAATTGCTTGTTCAGTGACAGCGTGTGTGTGATCTTGATTCAGCAGGCAACCCCACAAATTGGATATGAAGGTTTGTTGGGTTTTATATTTAAAAAGTTAACAAGAAGAAGACAAAAATCAGATGTCCACTAGACACATCCCTGTTGGTCTCATTCCATAATCTCATGAATCTTTCATTACATAATGGAAAAGATAGCCTCCTCTAAGTTATATTTCTTTCCAAAAATAACATCCTGAAATGACACCCATGCCTCTGCTAGCGCTGGAAGTAAATGTTGTACAAAATGGGCAGAATTTAAAAAAACAGAATGAAATTTTAAACAATTTAGAATATGTTGTAAAAAAATCTTACATGTTGTATCAGTTTTTTTCAACAAAAGCCTAAATCTTGTTTTTGTTGCTGTTATAATGATGATGGAATAGGATGTCCCTATTTTCATTGGAGAAATGTTGGAGGGTAAGCTGTTCAAGCTGGCCAGGACCCTGAAAAGGAGCAATCCTCTTAGAAGTCATTTTCCTGCAGCAGGAAATACCCTCTGTCCCAAACAATAGAGTGCCTATTATATACATGTTCTGAATAGCTAATACCCAATGATGCATTTTCTAACTTATAGAAATGCAAGTCTTGAAATGACCAATTAGCAGTTTTGGTTATACAAACACACTACGAGACAAATGCCTTTCAGCAGCTAAGCACTGCTGGTTGAAATGTCAACGAAACAGCCTATTAATTATAATTTTTAAAACTACTTGAGAGTTCAGGCCACATTAACAGAAAACGGGCCACATTAACAGAAAGTAGTCAAACCTGATCCTCTGATTGTTGGTGAGATGCCTTTTACCTGTTATTCAATGTGCTGTTATATTACATCATGTCTTGCTTAGAACCGCAAGAAACTCATTTACTCTTCTCTGCCAGCAAGAGCTGGAAGTGAGGATTGGTGTTTTCTGTGTTCCAAAAGCTGCATGAAAGAAATCTGGAGAGAAACAGTCAAGTTCTCTACTTCTGGCAAAGGGGCGAAAATGTACATATATTGATTAGACATACAGTAGTACCTCGGGTTACATACGCTTCAGGTTACAGACGCTTCAGGTTACAGACTCCGCTAACCCAGAAATAGTACCTCGGGTTAAGAACTTTACCTCAGGATGAGAACAGAAATTGTGCTCTGGTGGTGCTGCAGCAGCAGGAGGCCCCATTAGCTAAAGTGGTGCTTCAGGTTAAGAACAGTTTCAGGTTAAGAACGGACCTCCGAAACAAATTAAGTACTTAACCCGAGGTACCACTGTATAGTATTTGGTTGTATGAACTCATGATTTGGTTAAGGGTTGATGAGGCCTACAATTGGTGTGGCATAAGAGCCACTCACACAGATATGGCAGGACAAATTTTTAGGAAACAGTGTTTCCAACTCTTGATATTGACAAAATCCTGAAAATATAATGATGATCAGAATATCTACCTAATAGATATCTAGATGTGGTGGAGAGGAACTTTAGCCATGAAGCTCCTTAGGGGATCATGGGCCAATCACTTCCTCTCAAGGTAGCTTACCTCACAAGGTGATTTATACTCTGCTCTGTTGTTTTGTTCCAGGGGATTAGCCCCATGTACCTTAAAAGGTTTTAAAAGTAGGCCACATAATGGCTCCAGGAATAAATAACAGAGTGCTGAAAACAACATTAAAATACTGAGTTTAGCATCAACAATAAAATAGATTGAAATCCTTAGAGAATGGAAGACACAAATAATGATGTTTTTTTTTTTTAACAAATGCACACATAAACACACATTTCTGGATTTAGTGTATCTTTTAATACCGGGAGACATCATAAACTTTTTTATGGGTGCAGATCTGAGCAAGTGATCTTAATCAAATGAAATTTGGGCTGGAATCCTAAATCTATCTAAAAGAGAGCAAGCACCCTTTAATTCAGTAGGATTTTGCAAGTAAAGATGCTTAGGATCATATGCTGTCAGTCTCCACTTCTGACCTTAATGCAGAAATTGGTAGCTACATCTTCATGTCCCATCTAATTTAGGAGGTCAAATCAGTTGAGAGCAATGGTCCCTTCTGCCTTTGGAGGCCATGGATCTGACTGCCAAAGGAACCAGCTGCAGTCAACTTCTGTGGACTCCCCCATCCTTCTGTCAATCATCATTGGCCAAGTACCACCTCCTCCTTTTTTTTAACAGGATCTGGTTTCAGTTAGATGAATTAAATAGTACTGTAGGCTGTTCTAGTGTGGATGACAGCACCGTTGCATGACATTCAAGTCTGCATAACAGCCTCCTGCTCTGTGCTATTTATGTCTTTCTTTCAAATGTTTAATAAACACTTTTATATTGACATATTAAGGCGTCTCTATTGAGACCAATCCAAGTAGTATTTTGCTCCTACTAAACATAGATTCCAGCTCATTTCAAGCATATTTATATTCCCATGTTCAAACTATTGTACTTTACTTTGATCTATTTTTAAAGCACAGAAGAATAAGGCAAAATTTCAAAATGAAGGGGCAACTGAGTTCTCTGTTTCCTTTTCCCAAATCTCCCCACTGGTTCTTGAAGTTGTTGCCACCCTTTATACATGCAATAAAAGGACCTCCTTAAATGGAAGGAATTACACAACTGGTCCATACATGTACAGAGAAGAGAGCAACAAAAACTCACTATAGAAGGATATAGGGTGCAAACCATTTTTACATTCCACTAACTTTCAAGTATTTTATTGTCTAATATTCTGTTGGGAGCTGCCCAGAGTGGCTGGGGAAACCAGCCAGATGGGTGGGGTATTTATTATTATTATTATTATTATTATTATTATTATTATTATTCTATCTCACTTGTCTTGCTTTCTACAAAATCTAGCATTCTTGTGTGGGCTTCTTTCCTAATCTTTTTTTTTTTTTTTTTAAATCTATATTCCCAATGCAAGAATAGCATGATTACACTCCCAGTTTCCAATGGAAAGCTGTGTACACACCATACATATGCTACAGTGTATACAAAGCCCTACTGCAAGGGAAGGCAGGGAGGAAAAAACATGTGTTGCAACAATTCATGTCCAATGTTACTGTAGCTCTCCATGTAAAGCCACCATATCTTTACAAGGTGACAAGGCCACAGGTGTCAGATTGTTTTCAACCAGAATCTGTACAGGGTAAATGGTGGGTGGTGCAAGTGGTAGGTATTTCATTCATGAGCATCTATGGTATCTGTATCTTCCATCATCTATATTTCCATTCATGAGCATTCTATATTTTTGTTGGATATGAACCGTTGGTTCTATAGTTATTGGATTTCCAATAACTGGAATGCGTCCGGTGAATCTTGCATAGCAAGGTGGTCATCTGGGGCAGCAGTGGCAAACAATATGCATCTAAAAATTAAGATGCACAGAGAAAAAAGGCTTTGTCAAGAGGAGTGTCTAGACAGAGCAGCAAGTGAAGATGGAAACACAGGAGAGAAGCATCTGTCAAGGATGCTTTACATCAGGGTGGGGAATCTCTAGGTCTCTCTGGCCTTTGGGACTTTCTCCAGGCTATACCCCCTCCCAGACCACACTCTCTCTTTCAAGGCCACAGCCTTTGCCTCACACTTTCTTGGGTGCCTGGCTCGAATGTGTCATTGAATTCTGATAATGCATCTTGCTTGATTGTTAAAGGATAAACAGGGGAGTCACCATGTGTGTCGAAACTAGCCTACGGTACAAAAGAAAAATTTATATTCATTGCTCTCCCCACTTTTGTCTCTGGCCTCACCCCCCCCCATTGGCATGTGGTTGCTATAAGGTTTCCCACATAGGAAATTGGTCCTTTGATTGGAAAAGTTTCCCTAAACCTATCTTAGATAATCAATCTATGTAACACACAGGCTACGGAATTGTGTTCTGCATTGAGTAGAGATGCCTGTCTCAATGCAGAAGTTCACGTTTAGTGGCTTTTCTAGCTCTGTAATTTTTATATCCGTTCATCTTAGGCATGTAAACTGTTGGATGAATTCAGAGATAGATGAGCAGAACTTTGCTCAAGCAACAGGGGACCTCCCAAAAATCCATCTCAGAGGGTTGATGGAGTCTCTGGAATAGCATGTGATGGGGATAGAGGACTTCAGTGCAATACATCTCTGAATTCAAGTCTGCATATTTCCCCTCTCCATAAGTCCAAGGTGTCATTTACTAAAACCAGATGCAATGACCAAAAGGGACAAAGCGATAGATCCAGTCTTGTTGAATCACCATCCCTCATAAAAATCCATGCTGCCAAATGCCATTTCAAAGAGATGCATTTCCCAAAGACCAGGAGGAATTCCACAATTTGAACACTGTCATTCTAGTGTAGACTTTTCTTTACCTTTTACAGCTAATATGAATCCCACTGGAAGTAAACATTGACCAACTGGGTGCAAAGCTTGAGACTTCTAAGTTCATTGGGCACCCTCAGAAGAGGAAGGAGCCCATTTAAGTCAATGGACCCTAAGGGCATTGAGCTCTTACGTCCACTGATCTCAAAGGGATGTCAGCAGGCCCCATGAAAGCAAAAGTTTATCTCCTCACACACAGAACAGAGTGTGTATCTGTGTATACATACCTGGCGTCTTTGGAGCACAGTCGTTGGTTCCATAGAGACCTGGGGAAGTGAAAACTAAATTCACATTCACATATAGCCAATCAGAGAAAGGGCTTCATTTGAGATGCTGCCTGCTGAAACAAATTTATTTTTCTTGAAAATGAGTAACCAGTGTATGGTCCGATTTCAAAACAGGTCAAAATGTTCCAGCTCTTCACATTTCTTAGTCTCAGAACAGAAAGTCTCACAAGGTTACACAACTTCACTGGGGAAGGATGAAACAAAAAACAAAAAGCACTAAAGCTCATTCCAAACCCTCACTGATGAGTAGTGCGAAAGTGTGATGCGACTACTAAACCAAAGCTTGAGTCGAATTCATTGCATGCTTTGGAGATTACAGAGGGAAAGCCCCCCATTTCAAGCAAAGTCCCAGGCTGTTTTATTTATTTATTTATTTAATCAGATTCTCAGAACAGAAATACTTTGGAACATAGGTTTCGTGCTGCTTTCTTCACTTTTCCCCTATGACCAGATTCTTGAGAAATTCAAATTTCCCACTTTCTGCGGTGACTAGACAATGGCATCACAATGGCTCTTTACAGGAACTGCAGGTCTGCGTCAAGGCCTTTTCCAATGACGATGCTTCCATGACTAAGATATGTTTCTATTTTCAAGACAGCACAGCAGCTTGGTTTTACACAGACTCTCCCAATTCTAAACTCGTGATCTGAGGGCAACATCTAATGCTGCTGCAGACCCTACAGCAGCACCCAGGTCAAGATCAGAGCGGAAGAGAATGGCAAACAAAATTTCCTGTTCAGTTAGATCACGGATGGAGAAGCCAATGTCATTCGACTCCCAGTGCACCCAGACCAGTCATTTCATTTCATGTCCATGCCACAAACAATAAATCTTCATGAGCCTTCCCTTCATGTAGTCTTTCTCCTTTCGGAACAGAGGACTCAATTTCAGTAGACAGTTCTCTTGTTTGAAGGGGCTATCTGGTCCAAATCCAGTTTAAAGAACCATAAGAAGGGAGGGCAGGGATCACGGTGTGATCCACCTGTCATATGCAGGTACACAGGTTGCGTGTTCACAGACCTCCCTACAGTGGGATGTACTGCATTTCTCTTTTCTCTTTCGTGTTTTATTTTGCAATTTTATGTTGCGAACTGCCCTGTGATCTTTGGGTGACGGGCAGTATGCAAGCAACACCACCATCAAAAATATTTAAATCCTTACGATTGTTTCTAAACTTGCATCTATACCAGTGCCGGATTTACGTGTAAGCTAAACAAGCTATAGCTTAGGGCTCCACTCTCTTGGGGGCCCCCAAAAAAATTAAAGGGGAAAAAACCCTGGATGTACATTTCCAAAATACAGTGGTACCTCGGGTTAAGTACTTAATTCGTTCCGGAGGTCCGTTCTTAACCTGAAACTGTTCTTAACCTGAAGCATCACTTTAGCTAATGGGGCCTCCCGCTGCCGCCGTGCCGCCGGAGCGCGATTTCTGTTCTCATCCTGAAGCAAAATTCTTAACCTGAAGCACTATTTCTGGGTTAGTGGAGTCTGTAACCTGAAGCGTATGTAACCTGAGGTACCACTGTATTAGATAATAAACAAATAAAATGAAACCTACATACAGCAACAGTGGCAAATGGCTTTAGATACATATTAGGGTCCATACATTACCATATAGCATCTATTCAACACAAAAAACAGTGACAATTCTTTTGTTGACTAAGGACAGGTGGACATATAAAGGGCCCCATTACCTTAAGTAGTTTAGGGCTTCATCAAACCTAAATCCGGCCCTGATCTATACATATAAATCAGCATATGCATATGCTTTGCAAATGCCATAGAATCCATCATAGAATCTTAGAGTTGAAAGGGACCCCGAGGGGTCATCTAGTCTAACCCCCTGCAATGCAGGAATCTTAGCTAAAGAATCCATGACAGATGACCATCCAACCTCCGCTTAGAAACCTCCAAGAAAGGAGAGTCCACAACTTCCCAAGGGAGATATGTGCCCTCTTTTCTTCTTTTTTTGGTGATACATTTCCTCTCTTTTCATGCATAGATTCCTACCCTATATATCCCATAATACCAGAGTTATTGTGAGCAGACGGTTCAGAGGCTGTTGGTGTGCTGGTGAGGCATCACAGAGCTGCCATTTCAACACTGGCATTGCAGTTACAGTCATACCTCCGGTTAAAGACGCTTCAGGTTGAGCGTTTTCAGGTTGCGTTCCATGGCGACCCGGAAGTAACGTGACGGGTAACTTCCGGGTTTCGCCGCTCGCGCATGCACAGATGCTCAAAATGATGTCACGCGCATGTGCAGAAGCGGCAAATTGGGCCCCACACATGCGCAGACACAGGTTGCATTCTGCTCAGGTTGCGAACGGGGCTCTGGAACGGATCCCGTTCGCAGCCAGAGGTACCACTGTACTTATCTGGACACTGCAGGGTCAGGGCTATGTGGGTGAATCAGCAGAGCTACTAGTGCAGCTTCACAGTCCAAACTTGCCACCAGCCTGCAGCAATGCTGGCGTTACGAGAGCAGCTCTGGGTTATCACCCCACTGCGCCGGCCACTTCTGAGAGGGTTTATCCTCAAAAGACCACTACTCAGGCATCTGTTTAGGCAAAGCAAGCCTTATGCAGAATGGCATGTCAGGCGAGGAGAAGCTTTGATGTCCCCCTTCAGTTGATGAGTAACCTCAATATTGCATCTCTAGCCCATTTCATGACATTGATGCCAGATTTCCCCATCATATACTTAGGCTAAATCTGCAAGCATGGATCTGATCAGTTTGTTGACTGTACACCATGTTGGAAGTGAACCCCAACACAACACTGTCCAGTCATAAGTGCTGTCAGATTTAAAAAAATACTGTAAATATGAACTGGTAATATTATTTATTTCCGATGTTGCGTGATTTGGCAGGTGCTCCTTGGACCCAAACAACCATTGCAGTTGGCATACCCTGCAAGATTTCTCTGATGAAAATAGACACTCTATTCTATAAGAAGAAGAAGAAGAGTTTGGATTTGATATCCCACTTTATCACTACCCTAAGGAGTCTCAAAGCGGCTAACATTCTCCTTTCCCTTCCACCCCCACAACAAACACTCTGTGAGGTGAGTGGGGCTGAGAGACTTCAGAGAAGTGTGACTGGCCCAAGGTCACCCAGCAGCTGTGGAGAAGCGGAGACGCGAACCTGGTTCACCAGATTACGAGTCTACTGCTCTTAACCACTACATCACACTGGCTCTCAACAGCAAAAACAACAACAATTTTATTATTCATACCTCACCCATTTGATTGGGTTGCTCCAGCCACTTTGGGCGGCTTCCAACTTATATAAAAACATAATAAAACATTCAACATTTAAAAAATCCCATCCCCTATCCAGGTATCTTCTAAAGGTTGTAAAGTCTCCTTGGCTCAGGGTTCTCATAACGCCAAACATACCCTCCAACATTTCTCCAATGAAAATAGGGGAAAGCGGGACACACTGGGATCAAATCAGAAACTGCAACGGCTTCTGTAAATCCAGGACTGTCCCTGGAAAATAGAGACATTTGGAGGGTCCTCCAGGTGTTCTTTTTGTTGCGCATTCATGATGCTCTGTGCTCTTGTTACCATTGGGGTTGTCACACATGACCCTGCTTTCAATACTGTTCGTCCCTGCAAAATTATGGGGTGGTCACACTGTTTCATTTCCAACCGGTTGATACCCTGCTGAAATCACATAACTTTTTAAACAAAAACAAAAAAAGTTTTGGTTTATTTTGGTCCTTCTTTAGCTCCTCTGGAGAACAATGATGTGGTAGCGGTGAAGCAACATAGCATAGCATACTAAGGCAGAATAAATCCACTACTAATGCAATATTCCTGTGCCAAGAACATGTTGCAGAACAGCCACACAAAGGCAGCAGTCTGGAGAGGCCCTTGGTCTCTTTCATTCTTGAAAAGCCCATCATAAATACTTATTTTGAGATTTTCTTTCCATATTATTGCCTGCCTTGTCCTGGATTCCCTTCCAAGACAATTACTCCTTTTAGCTGTGGCTCATGCCAGCATTACATTTGTTCTCACATAAGCTGTTGTCTGACCTAGTCAATATGGGGGGGGGGAGGGGGGGAGAGAAACAAATTATAACCCCAAGCATGTTTTTAAATGGGAGATTACTGGCCTTTGGTTGCAGTGCACTTCCTTTTCACAGCTCTTAATGTGCAGCTCCTTAAATCACCACGAAGGTTTCCAATTGCTGTTTGTTTTTCAAAGACAGCGTATTAAAATGTCGGTTCACGAGAGAGCAATGGATGAAAAAAAAATGAGGGGGGAAATGGCGAGGGGTGTTTTAAAGCTGCAGTTACAGCAAGTCATATGAATATTTCCAATAACTGTGTTCCAAGAAGTATTTTTGGAAGCATGAATGTTGTGTTTTTTAATGAAGGCCATATTCTGAGGATACGACACCATATGTCACAATCATTCTTCGACCAAAAAAGTAAAAGGAAAGTATGCTAGGCTTTAAAGTGTTTTGGAAAACTGTCTTTGCATGGCTGTCATTACTTGCGTGGCTGAGGGATTCTTTGTTTTTTAGCACATCCTAAATGAGATGTACTATATGCCTCATAGGACGGAGCCTATCCAACTTGCTGCTTGGGTAGAAAAAAATGATAGCTCACTTGTGATTTTCCTGGGTGACCCTTAGGGCAGCTAATCTGTGGCTGGTGTAGTAGAATAGGCCTTGGGACCACAGTGATCCATGCCATGGTCACCTCCAGGCTTGATTATTGTAACTTGCCCTATGCGGGGCTGCCCTTGAAGCTGACCCAGAAACTCCAGCAGGTGCAGAATGCCGTGGCAAGGCTCCTTATGAGGTCCTTGCCATGGGCTTACATTCATCCAGTGCTTTACCAACTGCACTGGCTCCCAATGGAGTACAGGGTCAGGTTTACAGTGCTGGTTTTGACCTTTAAAGCCCTATGCAGCCTAGGACCCATGTACCTACGGGACTGCATCTCCTGGTATGCCCCGCAGAGGATCTTAAGGTCCACAAATGACACCACTTTGGAGGTCCCAAGTTGCAAGGTGGTTAGATTGGTCTCAACTAGGGCCAGGCCCTTTTCAATACTAGCCCCGACTTGGTGGAATGCTCTGTCACAAGAGACTAGAGCCCTGTGGGACTTGACATCTTTCCGCAGGGCCTGCAAGACAGAGCTGTTCTGCCTGGCCTTTGGTTTGAACTCATGTTTGAACTTATGTTTCTCTCCCCTTATGGTTTTGATCTATCGGCTACTATTAAAATGAGGCTGCATTTTAAATTGTTTTTTTTTTTCCCTTTTCTCTCCCCCCCCCCATTATGTTTTTATTGTAATTTTACTGGTGTTAGCCGCCCTGAGCCCAACTCTGGCCGGGGAGGGCGGGTATAAATAATAAAAGTATTATTATTATTATTATTATTATTATTATTATTATTATTATTAATCAACCTATGGCCTTTTAAACTGTGTGTGGAGTTATTGTTTTCATTTGTTACTATGTCAGGTATTTTTGTGTTTTTATCTCGTAAACTGTCTTGTGCTCCTTGGATGAAGGGTGCTATAAGTACAATATTTAATAAGTCAATCTCTCGTGAACTCCCATCATCAATGGCTTTTGGGTCATGCTCCCAAGGCTGATGGGAGCTACAAGGAGCAGACAGAGCTGCCAGACAAGAATGCAAAGCCTCTTGTGGCTGTTTTCTCCACCCTGGGCCCCCAAAATGTTCACCATCTGGGCTGGATATGCTGAATGGAGCTGAATGAATGAGGTGGTCCATGGAGTGTACCGCTTCAAATTACATGTAAGGGGGTGCCACTTCTGAACATCTCCATTTGCAACACCCTCCCATCCACCACCCCCACCAAAGACTTCTGCAAATGGAAATCTAGCACACAATGGAGAAAGATTCTAGCCCAGGCCTTCATCTGCTGTGTTGCTTTTCAATTCATAGGTAGAAAAAACACAGGGGAGCACTAAGAAATTCAACGTCTTGTCTGTAACCTGTGGTCACGCTGTACATTTTGCCTTCTCATTCAGCAGTAAGTGTCAAATTTCCCAATCTGCAGCAGTGCACACTCCTCATCCATGCTAACCACGCACACTGACACTGATATATATGCTTTTGTATTTACTTGGAGGCAAAAATATGAAATCTTTTCTCTTTGGTTTCATCTGCAGGTTATAAATGAAGAGAACAAGAGCGAGACCAGCTGGTGATTGGCATCTTTAATTGCATCTTCTGAATTAATCACACAGCACAGATTAAAGAAGTATGGCTGAGCCTGGCGAGAAGCTTTTAAGTGTGGAAACCAATAAACTCAGACATGCACACAGCTACCAAGACACAACTTCGATTGGGATTAAAAGAATGCAAAAGCGATTTCTCCAGAAAGATGGAAGCTGCAATGTGTACTTCAAGCACATCTTTGGGGAGTGGGAGAGTTATGTGGCCGACATTTTCACCACATTAGTGGACATTCAATGGCGCCATATGTTTGTGATCTTCTCATTGTCCTACATCCTGTCCTGGTTGTTTTTTGGCTTGGTCTTTTGGTTGATTGCACTCCATCATGGTGATTTATCACTTGATGAAGGAACGACCCCTTGTGTTGTCAGTGTCCATAGTTTCACGGGGGCATTCTTATTCTCTCTTGAAACCCAAACGACCATAGGCTATGGATCCCGTTGTGTCACCGAAGAGTGCTCTGTCGCAATCCTGCTAGTTATCATACAGTCAGTGTTAGGCTGCATCATTGACACATTCATCATCGGTGCTGCCTTGGCCAAAATGGCCACTGCCCGGAAGCGAGCTCAGACCATCCGCTTCAGCTATCATGCCACGGTAGGCTTAAGAGATGGCAAACTCTGTTTGATGTGGCGGATAGGTGATTTCCGCCCTAATCATATGGTAGAAGGCACAGTGAGAGCCCAGCTCTTGCGGTATGTGGAAGACAGAGTGGGAAGGATGACAATGGAATACAAGGACTTAAAACTGTTAAACGACCAGATCATTGTTGCAACCCCAGTGACCATTATCCATGAAATTAACCAGGACAGCCCATTGTATGATATGGACAGGAAGGCTCTTGCTAAAGACAACTTTGAAATCCTGGTTACATTTGTTTACACTGGAGATTCAACGGGGACATCCCATCAGTCAAGGAGTTCATATGTGCCTCGAGAAATCCTTTGGGGGCACCGGTTCAATGACGTCCTGCAAATGAAGAAGAAGTACTACAAAGTCAACTGCCTCCAATTTGAAGAAACCACCGAGGTTTATGCTCCTTATTGTAGTGCCAAGCACCTAGACAGGAAGGAGCAAGAATACACCACCTTGGAAAAAGCAGTGGATGGAGAACCTGGAACGTCGTCATCTTCTTCCTCTTCATCAGCACCAGCACCAAGATTAGGACTAAGAGCCCGGTCCTTTAGTGCTGAAGCATTAATCATCCACTCTGAAATTTCTGAAGAGTCAGCCAAAACTTCTAACCAAGTCAATGTTATGGAGGAGCCGTATGAGAGAGCGCTGGTGACTTTAAGTAGAATCTCAATGGAATCCCAGATCTAACAATCTGTTGCAATGGCTGCTCTTGACTTTGCAGCAGTTTTCAAGGCGCACAAGTTATGGACCTGGTATCCTCAAATCATAAAACGGAAGAACAGACTCGACACTTCATCGAGACTTCGGTCTAGCTGGTATACTTGTTTTAGTAGATAATGCTGATATTATTCATCTCCTTTAAAAAATTCCTTTTTTGCAAACAATACTTTTGTGCCCTTGTATCTTTAAAAAAGAATGCTTAACAATATTCAGCATCAATACTGAAAGTGGAGGATACCTGTTGATAAGAATTTCAAAGTTGCTTTATCACTGAAGACATGAAGTCGGATTATTTGAGTTAAAACTGCTTCAGGACCTTATAGTCCTATGGTTTAGGCGCATTAATTTTGAATTGTTCAATGTGACTGTCTTGTGGAGTAATGTACATTTCAGTAAATTAAAGAATTGCAAAATAATTGATTTGTGTGCTGTAGCATAGCTTGGTAGTCTATTTGCCAAGTGTACCCTAGGCCCACATCTCATTCACGTAGCTCTTTTGATTGTACAAAGAGAAGTTAATTAAACTACTTCACATTTTTGTTTATTTGTAAAAACTATATATATACTAGATTCTTCTATGGGGGATTTAGGCTTTCTCAGAATTTTCTTTTGCAATTTCTAATAAAATATTTTGAATTCTCCCTAAAATATGTAAAGAATAATTCTTACACAGAGTTTGAAAAACTAGCTAACTTTGCCAAAGCCATTATGCAAGGCCCCTTATTTGCTTCCACTTTCTGTTGATCAGTGATTTATTTGCTACTAGACATTACAAAGATGTAAGGCCTATCACACTCAAATTTATGGCTTGTTTTCATTTAGTTACTTTCATTTCTTTTCAACTACCTAATCATTTCATGTTGAAGATATGTTAAAATTGTTCTGCATATCTGAAAAGAGGATTTGTAACTTAGAGATAACGATGTGATAGCTGGTGTACTTTTTTTTTTAAAAAAAGAAAATAATATATAAATATATTTCATCCAACTATTTTGGATCCTCTCTCACTTTGTTCTTCATTCCTAAGCACACAGATAGATCAGACCAATTTTCTTTTCTTTTTGTCTGAAAATTGCATCCTTGAACTTTTAAGTTGATGGATCTCAGTTTTCCCTCAGTACATCCTCATCCTAGGTTCATATAACCCCTGTTGTCGTAGTTGGACCTTGCTGCCTAAACAGATTTCCTAGTCTCCCTTGGTTCCATGGTCTGTTGTATTCTTCCTTCGGTTGTAGCCTTCCATTCTGCAACTGGCAGCCCATGGACCATGTCATACTGTCAGGGGCTGGACTGAGGAGGAAAGGCGGGGGCTGCCCCTCTTCTTCTGAACCTCCATGAGAACAGGAGGGCAGTATCAATAGGGAACAGTGGTTTGCAGAAGGACATAGTTCAGAGACTGCAGAGGGGAAAAGCTGGGAGAAGAACAGGAGGAAGAAGAAACACCAGGGGAGGGACAGCTGACAGACTCAGTTTCTTTGGAGAGTATTCCTGAGCCAACTTCTCCCAGGACTGGGCATGCATTGAGAGTAGTAGAACAGAAAGCTCAGAGGCAGAAAGCCCAGACCAGCTGGTGCAGGGATGATGTAGCATAAGAGAGACAGAGGGGGTGGCACGCCCAGGGGCAGGCCGAGCCACCTATAGGGGCGGGGCGCACTGCACGGCCTCTGGAGTCTGCCTGCCTCTTCCCACTCAGCCACCCTACAGCTGGGGGGGGGGCAGTGGGTGGACCGTTTGGACAGCATGGAGCCTGTGCGTGCCCAAGCCACGGCGTCTCTCCCAGGAGGGACATGTGGCTCAGGCGCACTGCAAGCCCGGTGGTGAGTGCCGCCTGGCATTTTGTCACCTCCCTCAGGGGTGACACCCGGGGTGGCCTGCATCTACCACCCCCCTTCCTCCGCCCCTGAGAGGGTGTTGTGCTTTACTCAGAGCAACACCATTACAGTGATACCTCGGGTTACATACGCTTCAGGTTACAGACTCCGCTAACCCAGAAATATTACCTCGAGTTAAGAACTTTGCTTCAGGATGAGAAGAGAAATTGTGTAGCAGCGGCGCAGTGGCAGTGGGAGGCCCCATTAGCTAAAGTGGTGCCTCAGGTTAAGAACAGTTTCAGGTTAAGAACTCTTTGTGTTTATCTGCTTTTTTTGCTGCCACCGGGGGAGGGATAGGATTCTTTGAACCTTGACTTATACCTGCTTTATAACAGGAACCACATATAGAGGAATATATGTAGAGATGCCTTGCACTGAAGCAGGCTGTTGGCTTATTGTTTGCTCTGACTGAAGGACGCACTCCAGGACTTCGGACAGAGATCTTTTCCATCAACACTACAAGTTCCTTTTAACAGGACATGCCAGAATTACCCCCAAGACCTCTTTTCATGCAAGCCTTGTGCAAGGTAAGTACAGTATAATAATAAAATATTATTATGGCAGCCAGGAGTCTAGGGGACAGATCTAGAGCAGTGGCTTAATGGTGTGACTAACTTGGGAATATTAACTAACCTTAGTGCCTTCTGGTCCCACCAGACTCTACTTTCTTGCCGAATCTCTACATTGTGGGTACAAAACATAACAATACCCCAAAACAAAAATAAAGTAAATGCAGACAGTAAGGGATGCTAGAAAGCTAATTTGAGAAGCACATTGCTAAAAACATTAAGACCAGCAACAGGAAGTTCTTTAAATACATTGGTGGCAGGAGATCATCTAAAGAAGCAGCTGAACCCTTGGATGACAAGGGAGTGAATTGTGTGCTAAAGGAGCACAAGGAGATTGCAGAGAAGTTGAATTAATTCTTTGCATCTGTTTTCACAGAAGAATATATAGGGCAGACGGTACCTGAACTAACTTTTGCAGGATTGGAGTCTCAGGAACTGAGGTAGATAGCAGTGTTGAGAGATGAAATCCTAGACCTAAAACAAAAACTGAAAAATTGCTGAGTCCACAGGGCATCCACCCAAGACCAGCCCAGAAATCATTAAACCATTAGATGTCCTCCATGTTATACCCCTTTTCCCATCCTTGAAGAAATTTGCTTCATATTTTGATGGATTCCAATATCATGCACCACACTGAAATCAGAAGAATAAATTCAAAGTATTGCCCCTACTTGATAAGTCCTGAAACACTGGTTTGGATTTCTGCTGTTGAGACCAATTCTTCCTCAATTCTGAATACCCCTTAAAAAAATTGTGGGGTTGGACTAGATGACCCTTTGATGATGACCCTTTGAGTCACTTCCAAATATACAATTCCTCAATTCACAAGAGGTCAAGAAGCATTAACTCTTAAGCATTGACTCTTATACAGAGTGGAGAGAAAGTCCCGCAGTTTCCCCAAAGAATCTTGCCAGACTGCATGAACATACCGTGTACAGTTTCTGTACATTTCCAAAATATGTTTTCACTTCAGGGCTCTTCACCATAGCATGGATCCCACATAGGTTCAGAGAGTGCACACTGCAGGGAGAAAACAATGCCTGAGGATTTTCATTCTGATTTCCAGTTCTTATGCTCTGTTATTTCTCAGGCATATTTGAAGCACTGTTACACTTTTGGTTCCCTACAGTTTTGCAACTGTACCTTGCAATCCTGGCTTATAAGTCCCACAGCTGCAAAACAATTTACTTCCACAATACAACTAGGTAGTAGCAGCAAGAAAGGAACTCTGTGGCACAGTCTGCAAAGCAGGCGCAAACACATTTGGAAAGTTGCTAGTTCAAATATACACAGAGGTGGGTTTTAAAAAATGGAATGGAATGGAACTATAGCTGCCATAAACTATACAGTGGACGCTGGGGTTGCGAATGTGATCCATGTGGGAAGCACGTTTGCAACCTGCAGCTTTTGCAACCCGCAGCGCCATGTCTGCGCACACGGGGGTTGCAATTTGGCGCTTCTGCACATGCGCAAAGCATGATTTAGCACGTCTGTGCATGTGCAAGCACTGAAACCCAGAAGTAACCCGTTCTGGTACTTCCAGGTTTGGCACAGTGCACAACCCAAAATCGCACAACCCGAAGTGCCTGTAACCTGAGGTATGACTGTAATATTAGGGACACATGGGTGCTGCTTGCTAGAGGTTTATTGAATAAAATACTTGCAAATCTGTGATCATACTGATCATTCTCCCACCTAAAAGAAATCTCTGTTAAACTGTGGGAAGAAGGATGAAAATGAGTAGTGGTGCACTTTGCAGAAGTGTGGGATTATTTTTAATTTAACTGAAGGGTTCCATTGTACTAGCTGGGGTATGAAAGTGTGTGGGTAAACTCATTTGTGCTTTGCAGGCTATGGTACAATATCCTTCTGTTCCATTGAAACTTATGGAGTACGTTAATATGTAAACTTTCAGAGAAAAGATGGATAGTTAACTGCTTACTACATTCACTAGTTACCATATTATGGGTAAAAGGCAAAACAGAAAACTGTCTTCTCAAAAGTAGAAGCGTGAGATGATAGCTCTCAGTTTTTATTTATTTTTAAAACGCATATCCCATCCCCCCTACAAAGAAACTAAAAGCAACTTGCAAAAAACAAGATATACAGAAATACAAGGGTAAGGTAGTATGTTTATGACTTCAAATTAACATTGCATCTTTACAATATATAACAAATAGGCAAAAAAGGATGTTGTGCCAGAGTCTGTTCAAGTGATTTCTACAAGTAACTAGTGGCAACGATACGGAGAAAGAGAGACTGGCCTTCCCTCCCTCTTTTGAGGGATGTTTTTAAATGTGAATGGGCAATAATAGAATCTAAATAATGTGGAAAGTAACAAAGACCTTTCTCACCAGCACATTAACTGTTCTAAGGGAATTCTGCCTGTCATATTCTTGAGACATGGAGAGAGTTTGTCAGTCCCACCCTAGAGCTCCATGGCCCCTTCATCTCTCAGACGTCTCATTGTCTTCATTCCCATTTTCAGCTATCTACCAAAAAGGCGGCGAAAAGCCCTGGAGCCCTGACCACTCTGCCAAGGCCAGTGTGATGTCGATGGGTGTTGGGAAACCAAGAGTCCAATGCCAATCAGGATCTACATGGGCGTTGGGATCCTACACGGCTCAAACAATATTGGCAAGTGATAAAGCCTACTTGAACCAAGGGCAGACAGGAAGCTTCCGTCTAGGACACAATGGAAGGTGCGGTGGACAACGGTGTGTAGCCATTCTCTAAAGCTGAGTGGGTGGACTGGCAGGAACACTGGATTGGCTGTGCCAGTGCTCCTGGGTTGCCATATCTTGAAGAGCAAAAAAGAGGACACCCCAAGCCACTGCCAACCCGAGCTGGCAAAAGAGGTACACAGGTGAGTGGGGCTGCCACCACTGTGCCTGTGTGCATCTTTCCCCACCTCGGGCTGGCAGTGGCTGAGGCATGCAGAGCCGCCCTAGCCTGAGCCTGAACTGCCCGAGCCTGAAAAACCCGGACATTTCCTTTAAAATGTAAACATCTGCCAGGATGAGCATGTTGCCCCGCCCCCAGAGGATATGTCTGGGTTTTCCCAGATGTATGGCAACCCTATCCTGCACAGCCCCAATCTTCCTTTCTTCGTCCCAGTAAGCTGGAGGCCGCTGCTGCTGGGAAGATAATGTTGTGACTCTGCTCCACACAGCAAGCCAGTTTTGACCTCAAGGGTTTTGGAGGCTTTGAACAGAATGCTTGTGAGGAGCACAAATACTTTTGAGGAGCGAGCAGTGGGCATACATCCCTAACATTCAACACAATAATGTTTAGAGACCTATGCTCCTTGAGGAGTCAGAATCATCAACCTGTTCCTTGCTTTGCATCTAACTGTTGCTGACATTCAAGTTTGCTCAAAACTCTTGTGCAGTGGAAATGTGGGCTTCTTGAAAGCCCCAAATCCCCAAAACAATCTGACTTGTCATACTTAATTTTTTCCTAGTATTAGCTTCACTTTTCTAGGCAAAGAATCAGGGAATCTCTGATTTTTACACAGTTCCATGGAGGTTGTGGTTGGTTTGTTTTGTTGCTCTGTTTGATTTTTCTTAAAGGTAAATACTTTTACATGAATCCCAATTCTTCTTTTTCATACTGGTGTGGCCCACCATGTCAAAAGAGCAGGGACAGAAACAAACATGCAAAAGACCCGTTCTCCTAACCTGGGCTCTCTCACAGCCACTTAATGGTGGGATATTGTGGGTCATCAGTCCGCCACCTTGTGGACATTAAAAAAACACGGGATTCAACACGCACAGAATAGTTCAGTGTGTTTGATTTATGCTTCGGGATGAGGCATTCAGAGAATTATTGCTGGGAAGCACTTACTAGTGGAAAAAATGGCTCACTCTGATTCTTGCTTCACACCCCAGGGAAAGTTTTTGCTCCTTAGGGTCCCAATGGCCTCATTATCTGAGTACTGTACATACTGAAGATAGAACAAAGGTGCAGACTGGCCTGCCACCCAAACACACGTTCAAAGCCTCCTTTTCGTCCAGGGAGTTCTTCAAATATGTCACTGCATTGTCCAATGCAGGACTGAAGCATACAGAACCTCATGCAAACCAAGAGGCTTAAGCACACTTAACCCTTACGGACTGACCTCAAAGGGCATATAGTGTGCACTCTGAACTACGAGGTGACTCAGGGTGATTCAAGGCAGACTCAGGTCTCGCTGCGAACAAGGCGTGTCGAGGCAGATTGGGGACTCTCCTACTTTCCAAGTAACTCTGCAGCATCAGTTCTTCCAACCTCTGCCCAAAACATGGGACATTTTCTTTTCTGAGAAATTTATCCAAGTTACCTGAGGAGACTCTCAGAGCTCATAAGAGGAGCCAGTGGAGAGCAGGGAGGTGGAGAATGGAGGGTCTTTTTGTTTTGATGGATGGGCCTAGTTTTTAATCACAATTACATTATTTTCTGAGGACACTCCAACCACCGTGATTTTGGGGGAGGGATGGTGAAGTAAAGTTATTCATCGTGTGGATCCTCTGAGTCTGGCTGTGAGAGCAGAAGATAAGTCACAAAGTTCAACTAATGTGGTGGGCCACTTCTTTTCCCCTTCATGGAGGATTCTTTCAGGAGGGGGGGGGGACAAGGAGGGGGAAATGACTTTTCGATTTTTTTGCAACAAAGGTAAAAAAGAACTCAGCCTCTGGATCTATTAGTTTGCACTCCAGCAGGTTTCTTAAGCAGGGACATGTCCGTCATGCCCCCAGTTTTGAAACTGACCTCTGTGGGTGGAGAAACTGGGGGAAGAAAAGGTGGTTTCCATCCCCCCCCCCCCCAAGTGTGAAATCTACCCTTGCAATAGAACTGCTGCACTTCTCTTTCTGGAATTTGCCAGGCTTCATCCCCTTGGAAGGAGATGGATTTTCCAGTGGATAAAACAGACGATCCTGTTGAAGCCCTCGTTTCACTATGGAATGGTGAGACCATCAACACCATCGCCCTCTCAAGCACATTGGAGCCTGTTTGGTTCCTTGGTATATGAGGAGCTGCAGTCAAGGAAATGGACTAGGAGATAATTTTGGCATATGATCTATACAAACCCACTGATTCCCACAGTAGTTTAATACAGTGGTACCTCGGGTTACATATGCTTCAGGTTACATATGCTTCGGGTTACAGACTCCGCTAACCCAGAAATATTACCTTGGGTTAAGAACTTTGCTTCAGGATGAGAACAGAAATTGTGCTCCGGCGGCACGGCAGCAGCGGGAGGCTCCATTAGCTAAAGTGGTGCTTCAGGTTAAGAACAGTTTCAGGTTGAGAACGGACCTCCAGAACGAATTAAGTACTTAACCTGAGGTACCACTGTATACTCCCTGTAGCCAGGGCGTAGAGCCTGTGGCCCTCCACATGTTGTTAGACTACAACTCCCATGATCCCTGACAATTAGCCCTGAAGACTGATGGGAACTGGAGTCCAACAATATCCAGAGGGCTGTGGGTTCACTATTGCTGCTATATATCAAACTACAGTGGTATCTCGGGTTAAGAACTTAAATTTGTTCCGGAGGTCCGTTTTTAACCTGAAATTGTTCTTAACCTGAAGCACCACTTTAGCAAATGGGGCCTCCTCCTGCCGCCGCACCACTGCTGCACGATTTCTGTTCTCATCCGGAAGCAAAGTTCTTAACCTGAAGTACTATTTCTGGGTTAGCGGAGTCTGTAACCTGAAGCGTCTGTAACCCGAGGTACCACTGTACTGGTGCAATTGGCTTGTATAAAAGTCACTATGAACAGTAGTTATATAATTGATATCAATCATGGCTGTACATGGCAAGCAGTCACTGGCTTTGTATACAAACTGTATGTAGGGAACATTTATTGCATATATTCAGTCCCTTGCTATTGAGCCAGTAACCAATTGTGCCGTGTTATTCAACCTGAGAAATAGAACTTGATGAAAAATCTGATAATCAGTTTGGTTCAATTGCTCACTGTCAACACACAGCACATTAAACTTAGCTAAGTAGGTGATGCCATGAATACCAAGTCTTGAATTCCCTGACTGACAGCATAACATTTCCATTTCTATTATACATATATAGAAGCAGAAGGTTGTCAGGGGTTGTTTGTTTGGCCAGGCTCAATGTATAAGCAAGTTAATACTGGTTGCACTCTACAAGGAACATCTCAAAGACAGCAACAATCTATTTGTGGCACAACATAGTGACACCAAGGGAGTATCTATTACAAGAAACTAAATGCTGCCCGTCTACTTAGACTTGCACACTGTGATAAAAGAGGAATGATGTTTCAGTACTTTTAATCAAACCTTTTAACAAAGCCAAATGAGGTTGTTTACAATGATTTCCAGCTCAATAGCATGCATGCTGAGCTCCTATTGCGTATTCAAGCCACAAGCCATGGAAAAATAATAATGGTTCTGAGCATGCTTGATACACAGCTGTGCACTATACGGTCATATGCACACATGTTTGTGCATTGGCCACAGCCAAACACAGAGTTAAGCTTCCTCAAGACCACTGAAATCACAATCATGGGAATAGTGGATGTCCATACATTCAACTCCTACTTAAAGGTAAAGGGACCCCTGACCAATAGGTCCAGTCACGGATGACTCTGGGGTTGCGGCGCTCATCTTGCTTTATTGGCTGAGGGAGCCAGCATACAGCTTCTGGGCCATGTGGCCAGCATGACTAAGCTGCTTCTGGTGAACCAGAGCAGTGCACGGAAATGCCGTTTACCTTCCCGGCAGAGCAGTACCTATTTATCTACTTGAACTTTGATGTGCTTCCGAACTGCTAGGTTGGCAGGAGCTGGGACTGAGTAATGGGAGCTCAGCCTGTTGCGGGGATTCGAACCGCCGACCTTCTGATCGGCAAGCCCTAGGCTCTGTGGTTTAACCCACAGCGCCACCTGCGTCCCTTAGCAGGTATTAAATCATTACTATTTAACAAGACAGTAGAATGCCCTCTTCCACCTTGGTCTTCTGATGCATGGAATTTCTTCACAGTCCAAGCTGGTCCTCCAAAAAGGGTCTCATGGTCTCCTCTGAACTGAATAATCCACACTGAAAGAAGTCTGTCTGGGGGAGCACATCCCAGCAGTGGTGCTGAGGGATTATTCTTTAGCCTTTTGGCCACTAACCCATGGGGCCTTTCAAGGTCAATTTCATCCCCGATAGGGTATTTAACATTTACATTAAGACACAGAGAGAAGTCACCTGGAAAACTGGCCTGAGTTGTCACCAATATGTGAGTGCCTCACTTCTTTTAATTTGAATCTAGGGAACCAGTAAAGATTCTGAATCAGTGTCTGCAATCGGTGGAGGATTAGATACGGGCTAAAACATTGAACAGCAGAGGTGCTTTGGGTCAACAGGAAAGTTAATCTGGGATTAAGTGTACACAGTCTGTTTTGGACCAGTTTTGAACCATGTCAGTTCTCCTAGAATTGGTTTTGTTCCTGGACATTCAGGTGTTGCTGTGAATAGTAGCATGACCCTGCATCGCGCACCAGTGTCATCTTTTTCTAGAAAGTATTCCTAGTCCAACATCCAGACTGAAAAGCGTACTGAAACTCCAGCATGTACAGAATGCTGCAGCTCATGTCATGAGATGTCCTTTAATCAATTTGGATCGTCAGCATAGAGGAGATTTCTGTGGGGAAGTCAGAAGCAGGAATGACAGAGCATAGCCATACTTGTGGTCTGTGAGGAGGAGATAATCATTTGCGATAATCATTTGCCAGGCAGGGGATAGTCTTCTATCTAAATGTGCCTGCTATTCAAAGGCTTCTGCACTCCACATCCAGTTTAAAGATAAAGAGGATAAAATAAAGAACCCTAAGAAGGGAGATCAGGGAAGGCCTTGAAGTTGCTCATCAACAGGTAAACACCTGGACAACAGACTGAGCAACGCACACAGGTCACCTATCACAGTCTTCTCCACTATGGTGAGATATATTTCTATTTAAATTGTAGTAATAAGTTCTAAATTTGCACATAAACATATAAATCAGCACATGCAGATTTTAGGCGAATCTGTGTCCTCTTTCGCCCTCTATTTTGATGATGTGCAAATGGCTATCCTGTGATGGTTCGAAGAGCTGGAAGAAGACTCAACAATCTATTGTAACCAGACCCATATACTGAAAATCCATACATCATAAGCTCTGTGTTTAGGTATAAATAACAGAAAAGTACCTACCAGAGAGCACATTGTAGTTGGGTATAAATGTCCTCTTGCATATAAACCTAAAGTCAGAATCAAACAAATTTTGAATAAGAATAATATACGATCCCTACTCACAAAGCAAAGTACAAACAACCCCATTTGAATATATTATTTCTAAAGTGAAACATTAAGACTTATGTTTCATTACTTTTCGTTTTATCCATGAAGAAATAAAATTTGTATTCACAGAGTTGGGACAGTTAAGAAATTTATCTAACAGGAAAATGCAAACAGCAGGGGTGAACTTGGGTATTTATGGCAACCAAAGAGAGGATTAAATTTGGAACGTTCCTTTAATATTTATTTTAATTCATTTTGGTACAGTTGCTTTTTAAATGGATCTTCTCAGTAGGTACCTGTACAAATCTGGGTATTATTAAAGATAAAAGGTAAAGGACCCCTGGACAGTTAAGTCCAGTCAAAGGTGACTATGGGGTGCGGCACTCATCTCGCTTTTCAGGCCGAGGGAGCCGGCATTTGTCCACAGACAGCTTTCTATTAATGTGGCCAGCATGACTAAACCACTTCTGGTGCAACAGGACACTGTGACGGAAACCAGAGCACACAGAAACACTGTTTAATTTCCCGTCACAGAGGTATCTATTTATCTTATTGCACTGGTGTGCTTTCAGACTGCTAGGTTGGCAGGAGCTGGGACAGAGCAATGGGAGCTCACCCTGTTGCACGGATTTGAACTGCCGACCTTCCTACTGGCAAGCCCAAGAGGCTCAGTGGTTTAGACCACAGTGTCAATTGCATCCCTTTTATCATTTATCATTACTATTACTGTTACACACCCCACTTGGCTTGGTGCCCTGTGTGTGGGAACTATTCGCAACGCTCTAAATCTGGCGCTGCTGAAAGATGTTTAAAAGGACCCAAGGCCTTCTGCCATATTCAGAATTTGCTCCCTAGTAATGATGCTTAGGAGGAGAATTGCAGAGAAGTCATCAGCTGAAAACCATTTGAATTTTAGATAGCACATTTTACATTTCCATTCATCTGGAAAACAAACTCCTAATGAATCATTATGCCAATCTAAAATGGCCACTTATGGGAAAGGTGAATGGCAATCTGATCAAAAAGTTGTTGCAATTCAGCTGCATTGCCTTCACCTTTCTAGAGGAACATGTTAGCATTTCACAGTCTTTAAAAGGGAAATGTTTCAGGTACCAAAGATCAATTGGGCAAGGAAAAACAGACTTTAGAAGGCTATTTTCAGTGAAAAGCGAATGAATAAGAAGTGTTCTTTTAAAAATCAATTTCTTCCTGTTTTTTACTTCTTGTTTCTGAATCTGCTACCTTCATATAGTAGCATCCGAAAATGCCGAAACTTACCACTTCATGCTTATGAGTATAGCTGCAGAACCTGAAGGTTGAGATATGCTTTGTATCTTTCACAGCAAACCATTCTGCTAAGAATGTTCTTGATCCTTAAGTACAGGAAAAATAGTGAATTAAAAAAAGAATGTTCTTGATCTTTTTTTCCTGTTTGAATACTTGGTAAGAATATGACATTATCCTTTGCTCATTCAACCTTTGTAACCCATAAATTGCTAATAGGATTTGGGCATTACCCCAATTAATGTAAGACAATCAAAGCTAACTTTTAAACGATTAAAGGTGATTATAAATATAATGCCTGACTCATGCCTACTGGCTGCAGCAGGAGGAAGGACGATCAGTAACATGGGAAAAGTTACCGTATTTTTTGCTCCATAAGACACACTCTTTCCCTCCTAAAAAATAAGGGGAAATGTGGGTGCGTCTTATGGAGCGAATGCAGGTGGGAGGCTCTGCTCAGGGCTCCCTTTAAAGAGCCGCGTGGAGTGTGTGGGCTTTTCCCCGAGGAGGGAAAAGGGCAGCCTGTTAGTCCCTTCTCCCTCTTTGGGGAAAAATGCCCAAAAGCCACACACACGCTCCATGTGGCTTTTTAAAGGGAGCGCAGCTCTTGTGGGCTTTTCTGCAAGGTGGGGGAAGAGACTGAGGGGCTGTCCCTTCCCCCACCTCCTGCAAAAGCCAGCAAGAGCCACGCGGGGCCTGCAGTGCACCTGAGCCACACATCTCTCCTGGGAGTGATGCAATGGCTTGGGCGCCCGCAGGCTCTGCGTGGCCCCAGACGGTCTGCCCACCGCCTCTCCCTCAGCTGTGGGACGGCTGAGTGGGAGGAGGCAAGCAGACTCTTTGGAGGTCCCGCAGAGCGTTCTGCCCCAGGTGCCTGATCGGCTTGCTCCACCACTGATTATATGAGAGGCCCTGCAGAATATTTCGGTTAGGAATGTGAAGAGAGGAAACTGCTCTCTTAAATACCAGGCAAGACCTATTGCTTTTAAGCTTGTGTGCTATTTAAGCCAACGTCTAAGACCTTATTATCAAACAGGTAAAGTTCCTTCCTGGCAGGAGAACATCAGCTCCTGTTGCAGCAGGTTCCTCATACTCCACACAAGCTTATCGTTCGAGTTCCTGGTTCTTTGTGAGAAAGTGGCTTTGTTCAACAAACTTTTGAGAACCTCAACAATCAGCGTGCGGGCTTGCCACAGGCAGAGAACTCTGCTTTGATTCAAATTCAAACAAAGTGCTCACAAATAATAACAAAAAAGCTTGCAAACCAGGAAAAGATGATTACGGTTGTGTTCACCTCCACTCTACATCTTCATTTTCATGAAACCTTTTTGAGTAGTAGAACTAGCATCTGGGGGTTTTAAGGAAGAGGATGAAAGCACATTCACACACTGTGCCATGTGTAAATTGCTGGCTCTTAACCCTATTCCTTCCAGGAATTGTCAGCTCACTTATGTCAGCTCAGGAGAGGGGGAAGGGTACGTTCCCACCACTCCAGCAACTTTTATTAACCATTAGCTTGGTTTCCCTTGGTACACATGAAACAAAATCAATCGTTTCCTTTTATTAAAAGTATTATACCCACTGACTTTCAGTAGGTCTGAAACAATAAGTGCTCACAGAATCTCCTTGCTTCCTAGTCTTTGAAGATAATGCATTTAGCACCCATTAGGACACACTGTCCCTCCAAACCATCTCAGCAAAGACTTTTATTGGAAGGTAGATGCCATCTTTCACTTATGGTTGTCATCTTTTTACTGCCCTGGCTACCACTGCTTCCTATGCCAAGGCAGTTTCTCTTTCCCTTTCTCGCTGTTTTCTTTTTCTAATCCAATTTCCATTAATGGGAGGGAATTAATTAAGACAGCTGTAGGGTTGACAGAGTTTAGGGCCCATTGTTTGGGCCTGTCTGGCAAATGAAGAGGCTTATTTATGACCTTCCAAATCCTAACACTCCATTTCTCATTGCCATCATCTACAAATGGTGCTTATTTATTTGCTTACGTATTTATAATACACATTTTCATACAAAATATATCACGGCAGTGTACAACATATAAGAATGAAATCAGCCCAAAGGATTCATTAAAACCATCAATAAATACTGATTGGTTGAAAAAGAGAAAGTCCATAGTGCATAGACCTGTCAAAACAATATGGTGGGGAATTGTACAGGGCAGGGCCTGCCACACTCAAGGCTTGGCTCCTAGTGAAAGCTTCCGCCAACCTCACAGTTTGAAAGCATTCCAGTGCAAGTAGATAAATAGGTACAGGGCCATCTTTACCCAAGGGTGCAAGAGGTGCGGGGCACCCGGGCGCTAAATTCTGCGGGACACCAGGTGCTCGCTGCTGAAGCCGCCTAAGCTCTTAACTATCTACCTGTTATGAAATAATAAATAATTTTGGTCAAGCTAGAAAAACAAAATACACATATACCTAGGTACTACAAAAAATGTATACCTACTGTTTCACTAAAGGACTTTCGGCTTTGTGCACTCATTTACCAAAGACGCTTGTCATTCACAACAGCAGCGCTTGTCATTCTCAACAGCGCCGTGCACGCAAAATTAACTCTTACATCAAAATATTATGTTACGTATTGTATTGAGCTGCTATGCGGCAGCGGGGTCAGTGGCACCTTAGACACGACTGATGTTTCTCCTAAACAATACTTGTAAGTTTAAGTGTGGGGGTGTTAATTTTGGGGGGGGGGTAAACTAAATTTGGGGATGCTGGGTGGATCTTTGCACCCCAACAGCGCACATGCTAAAGACAGCGCTGAATAGATACCGCTGCAGCCTGCAGGTAAACAGCATTTCTGTGCACTCTGGCTTCTGTCATGGCGTTCCGTTGCACTAGAAACGGTTTAGTCATGCTGGCCAAGTGACCCAGAAAGCTGTCTGTGGACAAACGCTGGCTCCAATTGGCCTGAAAAGTGAGGTGAGTGCCGCACCTCATAGTCGCCTTTGACTGAACTTAACTGTCCAGGGGTCCTTTACCTTTTACCTTACCCTAGTGAAAACCAACCAAAGCTCTGGGATGTGGGGAACCACCAGAAGTGCCCCATGAGAGGACTTGGTGATTGAGGTGGAGCATAAGGAATCAGATGGTCCTTAAGGGATGTGCTTCTGACTCAAGTTCTTTGGGCCGAGTAAATTAGCACAAGTGCCTTGAACCTGCCCTGGCAGAGCTTTCCACTCTGTTGCTCTGTTCTGCACTTTTTTAGCTTCCAACAACCCCTGAAATGATGTTAGTATTGCTTCATTACTTTTGTGTGTGCTTCTTTTTCTAATGGCAGATTCCAAACGCCTATCCTTATATAGCTGAAACAGCACCAGCCATGCACAAGAGAAAGGCATCAGCAAACCTGGGGAAACCAAAAGTTTTTCAGAAGCACCAATAATAATAATAATCCCCACCTCTGTGCAAATAAGGGACACAGGTGGCACTGTGAGTTAAACCACAGAGCCTAGGGCTTGCCAATCAGAAGGTCGGTGGTTCGAATCCCCACAATGGGGTGAGCTCCCGTTGCTTGGTCCCTGTTCCTGCCCACCTAGCAGTTCAAAAGCATACCAGTGCAAGTAGATAAATAGGTACCACTCCGGCGGGAAGGTGTTTCCATGAGCTGCTCTGGTTCGCCAGAAGCGGCTTATTCATGCTAATCACATGACCCGGAAGCTGTACGCCAGCTCCCTCTGCCAAAAAAGTGAGATGAGCGCCACAACCCCAGAGTCGGTCACGACTGGACCTAATGGTCAGGGGTCCCTTTACTTTACCTATGCAAATAATCCTAAAGTATTAAACAAACAAACAAACAAACAAACAAACAAACAAACAAGTACTGAATGATGACTCGGCACACTTAAAGGGCACACAGTATTGATTGTCAGGGAGAGAAAATGGAAAACTCAGTGTGACGGTGGTAGAATAGAGCGTACAGCTGAAACTTTGAACAGCAGTATCCCATGTGACAATGTTTTGTTCTAGGTCCCACTTATACTAATTCCAATTAGAGTAGCAAACTGAAAGATAAGAAGAAGGGAATTCCTGTCTATATCTGCTATAGCTGTGCAGCAGGGGTGGGGGAGAAATTTGATTCTTTTGCAGGAACCCCCCCCCCCCAATCATTCAGTTTGTACAAACTCGACACACATACACTCACACATGACATACGCGACACTTCATTTAATGAAACTTCCATGAGTGTACCAACACGTCCGCAGTGAGCCCTACTCAGTTGGCATGCCAACCTTGATGGTCCTAGACAGAAGATCATTACACTCACAAAGGACCTGCATATGGAAGTGGATTCAGTACAGACTGAAACAAAGGACAGTGACCAGCCCTTCCCTCTGGGGGCAGGAAACAGTGAACTCTTCTTTGTCCTCAGGAATGTAATCATGGGGAGGGGGAAAAGGAGGAACCGGACAGGTGACAAGACACTCAGGTTACCATCACAACTCCTCCCTGAACCCCTCCTCTTTGTGATGTGTCAATGATGTAGTCGTGATGTAGTTATGATGTAGTCTTAGGGGTGTAGCATGGGGGATTAGTAGCTAATAAAAGTTGTGGTCTTCTTTTGTTCAGGGCTTCCATCTTGCTTCATCCTGTAGTGAATTGGAGTCCTGTCGGTACAGTCTCAATAAAGACCAAGCCTACTGGCTGCTGTTTTGCTCCAATTGTCCTGGTTGGTGTCTTTGCTTTTTGTCCAAGGGAGCCCAAGATTTCTCCCTTAACAATTCACTTGTATTTATAGGTGTACGTACCTAATTCACACTTTTCACAATAATACACAGCTTAAGCACAGCCATTTTTTTGTATAAAAATGTGCATATCTTAATTTCACAATGTGTACAGAAATGTGTAAACTACTGAAAACAGCATACAGAAATAAGGAGGAAAGTGCTTGGGGATAAGTGCATATTAGGCAAAAATGGCATACAAAGCTGTGCGTATATTAGGATAACTTTGCACTAAAATGAAGATGAATTTCCATGGGGACTTCTTTTGGGGGAAAAAATTCAAACTGATATGGAAATGGGAAGAATTTTGGAGTGAAAAAACGAGAAACTGAAATTGAAAGATTTGCTCATTGTTACTGTACAGTTAATTGGACAATGAGTTTTAAAACAAAAGCAGTGAGAAAACAGAATTAATTTTAAAGAATACAGTGGGTGCAACTCTTCCTATATTCTAGGATGTGAATGGATGGATGACAAGATACAGAGGCAATAAGTGGAGGAAAACAAACCTTCACCTTTCAGTAAGAGTTAACTTTTCAACTGTATCTCACCCCTTCTTTCTCAGTCAAGTAAATGCAACAGGAAGAGGGTTTTTGTTTTGTTTTCATGTAACATCAACTTCCTTGTGTGTTGGTCATTAAGGAAACATTTGTCTTCAAACAGATGGCTTTGCTAAGCACTTGACAACAGTTAGCCTCTGAATCTGCAATCTTCAAACTGCTCTTGGGCTTGTAAATCTTGGGAAGCAAGGGGCACACAACATTCGCTTCCATGCTAGAGGAGGAAGGGAATAAAAATGCTTGGCAAGAGCCTTTATTTATCTGTTGGCATTTGCATCCTCTCCTTCCTTCAAGGAGCCCAGAGTAATAGCTGAAGCCTGACGACAAGCCTACCAGGCAGCTTAGGCTGCCGACGCAAGGAGTTGCCTGAGGTCTCTCAGGTCACCACCACACCATGCATTAAAACCATCTTTAAATTTGTTTTTATTGAAGATTTTCTTGTGTTACACAATATGGGAAAGTAAATATAGCAGTTCGTTAACGTTCAGTATGAGATACTAATGTCATGGGCATCTTGCAGCTGGGGGAAGAGAATGGGGAATGAAAGAGGGGGTATTGCTCTATCGTTCCATTGCATAGTGTTAGTATGGGGACTGTGTCAGCATCTCGTCGGTAGGTTCCTTATTTATATATTTATTTATCTTTATTGGCATTGTGAGGGGTTGAGGGATGTCCAGAGCTTGGTTGGATGTGTTCAGTTGGTTGCAGTGTTGCTGGGAGCAGGTGGTGCTGTGGTCCAAACCACTGAGCCTCTTGGGCTTGCCGATTGGAAGGTCGGTGGTTCGAATCCGAGCTCCTGTTGCTCTGTCCCAGCTCCTGCCAACCTAGCAATTCGAAAGCACACCAGTGCAGGTAGATAAATAGGTACCGCTGCGGCGGGAAGGTAAACAGCATTTCTGTGTGCTCTGGTTTTCGTCACAGCGCCCAGTTGCCCCAGAAGTGGTTTAGTCATGCTGACCACATGACCCAGAAAACTGTCTGCGGACAAACGCCGGCTCCCTCGCCCTGAAGCGAGATGAGCGCTGCAACACCATAGTTTGACCAGCCCCCCCCCCCCGATTGTCATGTCTTTCTCTGAACTGATTTATGTGAGCCACTCTCAGAGCCATTTTGGCTAAAGGGTGAGGAACAAATGCTGTAAATAAACAAATACCTGATCTGTTTAACTGAGGACGCCATGGGAGGAACCTGGGAAAGATGCTCTGCGTTGAGAGCATGTGCTGTTCCACTGAACGGCATTTCCATGTTCCATGAAAGCATGTGCTGTTCCCTTCCCTAAAGGAATAAATATACCCTCCAGTTGTGCACACCTGTGAGGCGGAACTAAGGGATTCTCCCTAGGACGTTTTATTGGCCTCAAAAAAATAAAAATAAAATGGGGCTTTCTCTTTTTCCTCTGCTGCAATGCGGGCCAAAAATTTATGTATTGTTTATTTATCAGATTTGTACACTGCCCTTCATGACATGGCGCACTCTGGACTCTCAAATTTCAGCAGATCCCTGAACAATGCTAGAATTGGATGCCCACGCATCTTGCATTCCGTTCTACATCATGGCTGCAGCACCCCATGTGACGCTGGCACCCAGTGTGGCCAAACTGGTCGCATTACCCTAAAACCACCTCTGATGATATCCACGGAGTAGTTTCCAACATAATATATAAAAGATAATACAGTGGTACCTCGGGTTAAGTACTTAATTTGTTCCGGAGGTTCGTTCTTAATCTGAAACTGTTCTTAACCTGAAGCACCACTTTAGCTAATGGGGCCTCCTGCTGCTGCGCCGCCGCCGGAGCACGATTTCTGTTCTCATCCTGAAGCAAAGATCTTAACCTGAAGCACTATTTCTGGGTTAGCGGAGTCTGTAACCTGAAGCGTATGTAACCTGAAGCTTATGTAACCTGAGGTACCACTGTACGGAATAAAACTTAACAATAGAATAGAATACGGTCAAAGAACAATACAGTGGTGCCCCACAAGACGAATGCCTCGCAAGACGGAAAACTCGCTAGGCGAAAGAGTTTTCCGTTTTGGAGGTGCTTCGCAAAATGAATTTCCTATGGGCTTGCTTCACAAAACGACAATGTCTTGCGAGTTCCTGCTGGTTTTTTCCCCTCCCCCCTTTTTCTAAGCCGCTAAGCTGCTTATCAGCTGATCCAATCAGCAAATAAGCCGCTAAAAGCCGCTAAAAGCGCTAATAGTGCTAATCCGCTAATCCATCAATGGGCTTGCTTCGCAAGACGCAAAAACCGCTAGACGAAGAGAATCACAGAACGGATTCTTTTCATCTTGCGAGGCACCACTGTACTGTACATTGAGTTAAGAAAGACCCAAAGCAAGGTCATAGCTGAGTGGCAGAACATCTGGTTTGCAGGCAGAAGGTCACAGGTCCAATTCATAGAATCTTCAGAAATATCCAGCCTGCAACTCTGGTGACCCTCTGGCAGTCAGTGTAGAGAATATTGAGATGAACCAATGGTCTGATTCAGCTTAAAGCAGCTTCCTATTATCCTGACAGCCCCCTAATAGCAACCAATAACACAAAATATTAGAAATGTAAGATGGCTAAGTGCCTAGAGGCTAGAGAATCAACTATCACCACAAAGCATGATCCAGGAAAGAATTACCGCAAGACGCTTGATCTTCGGCATTTGTTTGTTTGCATGAGATTAATTCAACAAAACTGTGCCTTTATTATTTTGAGTCTGACTCAAGTTGTGCCTCCTACTCTCCTGCTGAAATATGGGGCTACGGATTTAAATAATCTGCTACCACTATTGCAAGTGCAAACCAGAAACCACATGCACACAGCTTCGTTCCGATGTAAATTAACTACACAAACGTTTCTGACTGCTAAAATCAATTTTCCTCCCACCTTCAAACATTAAGATTTACCAAGAATATATTTAATTTATATACTTAACAGAAAACAATGACTCATAAAAAATCCAGAAGTCCATAGTTGATCTCTCATATATATATATATATATATATATATATATATATATATATATATATATATATATATAATATTTGTACCTTATCAACCCATTAATAGATTTTGTAATCTTTGCAGAGTTTTAAAAATTACCTTTTTCACAACTTGTTTATTTTCCTTCATCAATGTATTTGAAGTCTGCCAACTTATTTTTCGTTTTAATTGTGCAAAAAGGGAAAACCAATTCCCACATGTCTTCTCACATTTTCAAAACATTAACCAGATCTTCTCTTCCCACCTGGTCTCCATATGTGAGAATGGCTAATATTTCAGTCCGGGATGAACGTAGCATCTGACGGAGTTAGTAATTATAATCTGCCAGATCCATGGTATTCAGATTTGTGACCTTTTCCACTTAACAAGCTATCCTTCCCGAAATTTTTCACTGCAGAATAGGAGGCCAAGGACCAAGCATCTCATCTGACAGCACCAAGAATGGTTACTGTTTTCAAAGAGCAACAACCGTGTGTTGTGCTTAAAAGGTGACCATCTGTAAGAGTCCCTAACCATCATAGCCACGGCATGAACATAGCAGCCAACAAGCCATGCCTTAAAACTTGCTTTGGTTCCTTTGGAGCATTTGGCAGAACACGGCATCATTGTTTTCTTTATCAGATGTTTTAGACCAGGCGGTAAAAAATAAATAAAAGGCAGGATATTGAATCGTTATACCCTTTAAAATCACAATCGCTCTTACCTAACTATGGTGTGAACAATCTGTAAAGGAAAGCTGGTCATTACAGTAGTGGGCATGCAGGCCTGGTGAGCTTCAGAAAAACCACATTCATCTTGGGCAGTGTTATGCCAGCAAAGTTTAGTGTAAGTTTTGTACAGCAAGAAAGATTTATATGATGCCGGCGGCTGGAGATCGCCATAGATTCCGGCTCACAACACAAAGCACGTTGAGGGCAGCGTCAAAAGGGCTGCATTGCTACCTTATTTGTGGGAAAGCATGTTTCTTTAAAACAAAACAAAACATTCACTGTTAACTTCCCCTTTTCTGTCTACATTCCATAGACTTTTCCTCTCTTTGCATCATTTCAGGTTCCTCATAATCCTTGTCTGTTAACCCTTCCTGTGGTCTCTTCATTCCACAGCAAACTGTCTTTCTTTCTCTTTCCCTATCCTAAAGTTCATACTCAGTTTTCTCTACCCTTAAATCTCTGTAGCCAAATTACCCCATTTTTTTTCCTTTTTCTTTTCTTCTCCATGCACTCTTCTCTCTTCAGCCTCATCTCCATTTTGGCCTTTTCTGGTGTATTCCACAACACTCTTTGCACATCCTAGGTCCTTCTACAACCCTATTTCCTATATTTCAGTTTTTCTGTTTCCTACTTGCAGGCCCCCCTCAAACATTTTATTGTGGGGCCAAAGCCCCCTAGGAGTTAGCTCCTATATGGTGGGCTGCTCAGTTTAGTTAGCATAGGAGAGAAACTTACACCATATTATTATTTATTTATTTATTTATTTATTTATTTATTTATTTATACCCCGCCCATCTGGCTGAGTTTCCCCAGCCACTCTGGACGGCTTCCAATTGAGTGTTAAAAACAATACAGAATTAAATATTAAAAATTTCCCTAAACAGGGCTGCCGTCAGATATCTTTTAAAGATAAGACAGCTGCTTATTTCCTTCACATCTGAAGGGAGGATGTCCCACAGGGTGGGCGCCACTAGTGAGAAGGCCATCTGTCTGGTTCCCTGTAACCTCACTTCTCGCAATGAGGGAACCGCCAGAAGGCCCTCAGCACTGGATCTCAGTGTCCGGGCTGAACGATCCAGGAAAAGGTATCAGGTACTTTGATGTTTGTGCCTCTCATTCTTCTCTGTCCACCCAGGTACACATCTATTTTCCTATCTGCATTGTGTCATGCTGCACTGGCATTTTCAGCTTTCCTTAACTGGGAACACAACCCCTCATCTGGGATCCCTTATCACGTGGCCAAGTGGAAGCGGGGTCCTGCTGTCAGTGGGATCATATTGTGAACTGCGGATTTCTCAAGGAGCAGAACAGACCCCTTTGCCAGGAAGCAGAGGTAATCTCAGGGTAAAATCAAGACCTATGTTTTAAGCATGGTGCAGGCTGTTGCCGCCTTGAAAACAAATACCATGGAATGCACTGAATGTGTGTTAAAAACCAGTTCTACCAAACTTTTAAATGTGCCCTTATCCTCAAGTGAATGAAAGCTTGGCCTCTGAAGCAGAGCGGTTAATCCGCCCCATTCAGAAGCCATGTCAGTCTCATAGTTTATTTGTGCTGCTCAGTGTTGTGTGGCGACACCAGCGACTGTCTGTAACATTGTTTGGCCTTCAACATTCTTCACCTGGGCAGGAGGTGTGGAACCACGCATGATCTCATGCTTCTCTACTTAGCTGAACATTTCATATTTGTGATCAATTCTGGCCCACAAAGCCTTCTGCCATGATAAAATGGTTCCATCTTTTAAGGGTGTGTGTGTGAGAGAGAGAACATCTCTGCAGTCCAACTAGATCAGGGGTTAGCAAACATTTTCAGCAGGGGACCGGTCCACTGTCCTTCAAACCTTGTGGGGGGCTGGACTATATTTTGAAGGGGGGGGGAATGAACAAATTCCTATGCCTCACAAATAACCCAGAGATGCATTTAAAATAAAAGCACACATTCTACTCATGTAAAAACACCAGGCAGGCCCCACAAATAACCCAGAGATGCATTTTAAATAAAAGGACACATTCTACTCATGTAAAAATATGCTGATTCCTGGACCGTCCGCGGGCCGGATTTAGAAGGTGATTGGGCCGGATCTGACCCCTGGGCCTTAGTTTACATACCCATGAGCTAGATAATACGCACATTACCATGGGGTATGGAAGATGTCACCTACTACTGCAATACATTAAAAACAAGGCAACTGAGTTTCTAAAAGGGAGTATCCTTTGGTCTCCGTCCCCGCCGCCGGTGGTACCTACCTGAAATCTAACTATCCAAGATAAAAGTAACTTGAAGAGTGTTTAGGGCAAGTTTGTACATTACATTATCCACTGGAGTGACACTGGTTTCCTGAGAAATGTATTTTGTGACATATGCCATTTCCTCCCTTGTGACTGCCTCCTTTTAAAAATATGATTGGTAATGCAATAGCTTCGTTTTCAGACTGAATGTCAGGCGTACAGACCTTTTGTGTTAGCATCTGTCAGAACTCTTCCACAACTGCAATCTCTCCTCATGCTCCCTTCAAATATAGATTACTTACTGCACCAAACCAGAAACAGCTGTCCATTTAATCAGGCAAACAAATGGGAATCACCAGGGGGTGCCTTCTAGACCTGATGCCATCGCCTTCTATTGAGAATGTCCACCAAATGTGATCAGCCAATACTACGAGCCCGTGGAAATATGACCCACCTTCACTGTCGGATTCTCCAAACACAAATGTGTGGAATAAAAGATGCAGTTACTGATGACCTACAAGACCTGAAAAATAAGTGTGTGTGTGTGGGGGGGGAGGCTAGTGACTTGAATACAGTGGTACCTCAGGTTACAGATGTTTCAGGTTACAGACTCTGCTAACCCAGAAATATTACCTCGGGTTAATAACTTTGCTTCAGGATGAGAACAGAAATCGCACGGCGGCAGTGGGAGGCCCCACTAGCTAAAGTGGTGCTTCAGGTTAAAAACAGTTTCAGGTTAAGAACGGACCTCCAGAACGAATTAAGTTCTTAACCTGAGGTACCACTGTATATACTTCTGCTTCTGTTCACATCAGCATTTCAAAACCGAAGTACAGTGGAACCTCGTGTTATGTACTGTCCTCCTTGCGAACACTGCAGGTTACGAGCTCCGCTAACCCGTAAGTAGATGCCCCTTGTTGCAAACTTTGCCCCGGGATGCGAGCGGAAGTCACGTGCCGGCAGCATGGCAGCAGCAGGAGGTGCCATTAGTGGAAGCGCGCTTCATGTTACGAGTGGTTTCAGGTTACAAACGGACCTCCAGAACTGATTAAGTTCGTAACCGGAGGTACCACTGTATACATTCCACCCAAAATGTATTCTTGATCTTCTACTGTGTGTACTGAACTTTAGCCTTTCTTTACCGAAGGCCTATTTCTTAAGTCTAAATAATACAGAACTATAGAGTTGGAAGGGACCCTAAGGACCAACTAGTCCAGGGGTGCCCAAACCTTTTTCAAAGAGGGCCAGATTTGATGAAGTGAACATGCGTGAGGGCCGACCAAAGTTGTTGACCTTTTTTAAGGACTGAAGTTATGAGCTTTTTTCTTTTTTCACAATTTTAGCTTTGGGATAGAAGCTGCAACCTTGGTGTTATCAGCACTACCCCTCTAACCAACTCAGCTATCCAGGTCCTCACTGGACCCTAAAAGAAACAATAATGCACAGAATTAAAACAGCACCATGTCTGTTTATAGCAACAAAATGCACAGATGAGAAAAACTGGCTATAGACACATTACATGAGAGGCACACATTGGCTTATGCACACAAAATAATTCTGTATGTTTCCAACTGCAAATTTCTCAGAAGGGGAGAAGAGAGAAATGAGTAGATATTTTCCTCATTTTCAGAAATACATACTGATAGAAACTCCATATTCAATTAAACATTTAGTGATATGAGGACATGAGTTGGTGTGGAACTCTAAAATATCCTGCATAAGATGATTTCACCTCTAGTTTGAAGATGGACATAGGATGACGGAGGCTATAAGGAACAGAATTTGTGCCTTTCATGCTCAGTGTCTTACTACCTGATTGGAATAACTGTGGCCACGGATTTATTTATTTCTGGACAAATTAGCTGGTGACAGGGCCATTTCGGGTGGTGGGTGGGAGAGAAAATAAACGGGTGCTTGAGATGAAGTCACTTTAATAACTTGATCACACAGCTTGATTGTTCGAACGTGTTTTGTGATATTTTAGGGACAATAGTTACACAACCACGATTTTAACTGTTGCTAATTTGCTGCGTTTCGTTAACAGAGGCTCAGCTTTTCTTTGTCTCCATTCCTCCCAGGGCAAGGCATTCAGCTTTTCACACACGTTCGTCAGCCGTTTTACTCCTCCACAAATAAAAGACCCTCCTTGCTTTGTTAATGTCTCATTCACTCACACTCTGCCTACATCGCTTTGCTGCCATTCAGCCTCTCCCCTGAGCTCCCTTCAATTCCCCCCACCAACACTCCCAATTATCTCTCTCTGCAACCCACACAGCATCCCCCACACCATCTTCTCCCAGTTTTTCGCTCCGGTTTCTCCATCACGCCCCCCCCCCCGCCCCCAGAATCCAACCTCAGGTGCAATTCTCTACCAGCCCCTCATAACTTCTCTTCGCCCCATTGATTTTGCCCCCAAACCCGGTTTTTAAAAGAGTGAGCAGTCCTCGATTTTACTCCCACAGGCACCCTCCCCCCCCCAACCATCCCCTTTTTCCTGCGCTCCCCCAGTTCACTTCCCAAGGGTTGCCACTTTTCCCTGCACCCTTTTAACAGCACGAAATCCAGAAGGGTGCCATTCTCCCTATTCCTGCGATTGCTGGATTTCTGCTTAAACCTCTTGTCAGGGGGGAGGAAAAGAAGGAGTGGCAACCCTGAGCTAGCCTTTGATGTTTCACACAACCCCCCCCCCAACCCCTCACTAGACACACAGCTCTCTTCTCCAGACCACCTGCTTTAAAGTCTCTGTTCTTCTCCACGCCAACCTGCTCTGCCTCATATTTTGGTGCCAACCCACCTGCAAAAAGCCCTCACGTCCAAGCTTGTAAAAAGGCAAGCAAGACCCATCACCACCATCGCCTGTGCGCTGCTCTTTAGGGTGAGCAAGTCTCTCACTTCCTGGCTCCTCCAGACGTCCTCCCCTTTAAAGTGATTAAAGACACTTTCTTTCTTTCTTTCTTTCTTTCTTTCTTTCTTTCTTTCTTTCTTTCTTTCTTTCTTTCTTCTCTCTCTCTCTCTCTCTCTCTCTCTCTCTCTCTCTCTCTTTCTTTCCCTCCCCTCTCTCTTTCTTTCCCTCCCCTCTCTCTCGGGCACCGCGCCCTCCTCCCGACCCTGCCGCACTTCCTCAGCGAGGAGAACCACCTAACTGTAGTCAGACGGGCTCCCCAAAGGTCCTTTAGTCCAACCCCCTGCGATGCAGCAATCTCCACTGAAGCATCCACGGTAGAAGTCCCCTCTCGGCCTCTCCCACGTCCCGCCACGCGTCCATCCACCGCCACCGGCCGCTCCACGGCTCCTCCCGCAGGGCCAGAAATGCTCCGAGGGCGCAGCGGGACAATCCCTCTCCCTACCAGCCAGCTACCCCTTTCCCACCCGCCCCGTAGTAAGCAAACCGGGGCTGGAACGCGCACTTCCCCCAGGGTCGGTCCTCCTGCAACCCCTTTCCCACCCACCCGCGTTTCAATTCCCTCCGAGCCGCAGCAGGACTCCGGAGCTGCTGGACGAGGAGCTGGGCGCAAGCGGATGGCAGTCCCGGGGAGCACCTCCGTCGCCTCCGCTCCCCTCTCTCCTACTGCCTGAGCGGAGCTGCGGCCCCGGAGCCCCAGGCGCTCCCGGCCCCGCCCCCCGGCGCTCATTGGTCCGAGGAAGCCCCCGTGGGCGGAGACTGGCGAGCCGGTATTAAAAATCACATGGGCAGCGCTCAAAAGAGAGGCAGTAGCTTATTCCGTTGTATCACTTGCCAGCGGCAGGCTGAGGCTAGGGAGAGCTTGGGGATGGTTTTCCTTTTTTTGCTCACCTCTGGATCTAACACCCTTTTTAACAATATAATTTTTGCCTAGCTTAAAATCCACCGACAGGTAAGGAAGCCTTTCTCTTTCTCTCTCTTTTTTGACCTTCGGGAAGCGGGGTGGCTTGGAACCTCTCAGTCGAGAGGAATATTGCGAACTGTTGCTCTTTTGAGTCAGAATGTAACCCTATAGCCCCCACAGATCGATAGGCTTGAGGGTCTTGAAAGAAAGAAGTAAGAAATGGTTTGTTGCTTGCTTGCAGCAGGGAGATTTCCCCGGGGGTCGAAAAATGGAAACATTTTATAAACTTGCTTTCAGGTACCAGATTCAGTAGCTGCTAAAATTGTTGCAGGTAGATTTGTCTGCAATTGCTGGCGGTTCTTCTGTGCTCTTAACTTTCACTGCATCTAATTGCCTTTGCAATGGACTGTTTTGGATGGAGTTTAGCAGAAAAAAATGCTGCCAGCTCTGCTGAGCTCTGGATTATTTTTGCTATTTCCTTTTTTTGCCTCTGGTTTGCAACTATGCTGTGACTCAGGAATAGGTCACAGCATCAAGACCTCTTAGGTCCTCCTGAAGCTCTGAAACATATTTCAAAACAGCTTAAAATACCACATGTCGACCTTTCCCCAAGATGCTCCGAAGCAACTTGTGGATTGTTTGCACCCCACCCCTCTTATTTTATTTTATTTTTTAAAAAAAAATCTTGGTATTATTCCATGCCAAAAGCAGGCATCGAAAGAAAAGATCAGCATGTCTTACGTTTGGAGAGAGATTGCATCACTTTAGCTTGATTCATCAGGGTTCCCCCCTCCCCGGGCAAAATATAAGAAATAAATAAAGAACAAATCATTTTGGCTCTGCTGTAGCCTGTTACAGACGTTGCCATCTGAAAATAGTTTGTGCTATAGCAGGAATGTTTAGAGCTTGAAGCAGCTTCTGCAGCTGAAAAAACTATTGTGAGGAAAACCTCTTCCTTATCACTCTGCTCCCCCCTCCCAATACTTCCGCTTCCCAGATTCTTTCCTTCTCTCACTGTGCAAAATTTCTGTAGTCTGCCCCTTACCTTTTTTCCTGCATTCCTTTCTTTTTCCATCTTAAGCAGCTTGCCAACGACCCCCCCCCCCTTGGTGATGACTCTGGTCATTTGTTGTTAGTTTGTCATCATCTAGAAATATCTTGCCATCTTCTCCAAACAAGCAGGATCTGGGATCAAAAGGCTCTCAGCCTTCCCCCTTTCCCCTCACACACTTCCTTCTACTAACTTTCTTCTTGTTGTTGGCATTGTTGTTTAAAACCACCCTCATTGTTTTGGTCCTCTGTCTCAGTGAGGTATTGGAGGGGCAGTCCTGTGCATTGTGGTGCCTTAACAATAAAAAATGTAAAAATTAAGCTGAGAATATTAATAGACTGCCAGTAAGGGGAAGGCAGAATAGACTCCTGAACCACTTGAAGAGGAGGGCATTGCTCTGATTATTGATTTGAGCTCTAGCTCACAGCCATTCTGTTTACTCAGGGCACAGGAAGGTAGTAGTTAGGTTCACTTAGCAACATGTGCCTTGAACAGCCTCAGCAGAGGTGTGCAGCGACAACTGGGGAATAACTGCTGCTTGCTCATTAACTATTTCTCTCCCCCTGTTCGCTCAACCCTGAGCAGCCTGAGAGTGCTGATTTTTTTTTTCTTTTTAAGAATGCTTCTCACCTATTTCATCATTGCAATTTTCAAACAAGCGTGAATGTGTTTAAATTCAGAAGGCTGCTTGTGCTCCAAAGCTTCCTCCCAGACACAGTTTGCTCAGATTCAGAGCCCATTATTTGGGGTGGAAGTAGGGGGGAAATCCCCCGACTCTCTCCATCTGTCAACACATACATGCAGAAACACATCTACAGAGGCAGTGGGGAGTAAATGTAATGCATTGAACTTATTTATGGGGTATGTTCAGGTTGCATGAGGCTAGCTCAATACAGTGGTGCCTCGGGTTACAGACACTTCAGGTTACGGAATGCTTCAGGTTACAGACTCCGCTAATCCAGAAACAGTGCCTCGGGTTAAGAACGTTGCTCAGGATGAGAACAGAAATTGCACAGCGGTGGCAGCGGGAGGCCCCCTTAGCTAAAGTGGTACCTCAGGTTAAGAACGAATTAAGTTATTAACCCGAGTTACTACTGTATACAGCAGTGGTTTAATAACCTTAGCAGTGGCATTGGAATTGAAGCTTCATTCTGAAAGATTCTGATCCCAATTCTATTTAGGGTTTTGGAGGAGCCAGCTCTGGAGTTCTCTAACATGTGGGTTCACAGTCAGCTTACTTCCCTCCCCCCTCTTTTCTTCAAGTAGAGTGTGGGAAGACTGCTGGTAGGCAGGAGAAGTAGCAACAGCTTGGAAGGGGAGAAAAGCCTGCAGACTTTTACCCACCTCTCAGTACTGTGAACTTGTTGTATAGGAATAGAGCAGGTGTTGGTAACATGGGTTTGGTAAATTGTGGCTAGGAGAAGAAAGTGCACCGTCAGAAATGATGTTGGGCATTCTCTTCGGACAGTGAGTGGTGTCTTCATTTCCGAAGGAAGGTGTGTGTGTGCGTGCGTGTGTTGGACAGCTGAAAGGGAGGGAGAGTTCAGAATTTTCTGAGACTTTGCCACTACCCTATTAATGCTGGGGCTATATGCTCATAAAGCATTCCACAGGGCCTGATCCCTGTCCTGTCCAAATTCTACATCTGTGCTGTAGGTCTGCTGCTGCTGTATCAGTTCTGTTGTCTCTGTGGTTCCCACAAAATTCATGTGTGCGTTAGATGCTTGCACTGTTCTTCTAAACATCCCCAGAACCTGATTCTGCTTGGATAAATAGCAGGAATTTTGCCATTCACTTTGTGGACATGAGATTTCTGCAACTACTAATGTTCCATTGTCAACCTTGTCTGGTGATTCATCGTGAAGGTTAACTTGTCCCTCTGCCTGCTCCCTGTTTGTATCCTAGTTACAGTGGGAGCAGAAGTGGGCAATTTGTGTTGTTAAAAGAGAGGGTGGTTATCCTATCCTATTTGTGTTGTTAAAAGAGAGGGTGGTTATTATCCTGTAATAAGTGTTGTGTGTGGTATGCCAAAGTTTTGTTGCATGATGAACTTCTAGTCTATAAACACTTGAAAGAGTTATAACCCCAGGCTCTTTGTTTAAGAATTATTTTAGCCAACCTGCACATAAAGGGTTTGCTTCCAGAGGCAGAGTGCCCGTAGTGGTGAAACTCTATTAGCTAATAATACCATGCAAATGTACAACATATGGAACAATTACTATTGCTGGTAGTGGAAATCTGCCAGTAATAGGTACTTGGTGCTATTTCTAGGGTTCTAATTTGAGCAGGCATTTCATAGGAAGCTGGTATTACGTTGGAGTGATGCTTGGAATTTGATCAAATGGCCAAAGGTCAAGGTAGTTTTCCAAAGTCTCATGTAGACCTTCTTTCAGTCTCTCTCTCTCTCTCCCCTCCCTTAAACTGGTTTGTTTTCCTCCTTTAAATCTGAGAAAAAGATCAGCCCAAACAGCATGCCTACAAATGTAATTTGAACATGGGCATGCAGCATGATGACAATAATAATAATAATAATAATAATAATAGGATGTGGTTTCTGACATGGAATAATCTGCAGACCAATAAAGCTATCTTTCAGTTAACTGTTTTCGTTTGTGTATAAACAGAAACCTGATTCTTTCTTAAACTGATATTCTAGACTACGTTTATACATCAACAGTAAAATAGTGCAAATTGAACACTGAAAGTAGTTTTGCCTAAGGGGTTAGATATTGGCTGAGCTATTGTTTAACTAAAAAACAAAACATTAGTTGCTGGAAAAATTGAACTTTTGCCTTGCAAACGAATGATCAGACAGGTATAAATTAACTAGAAAACTAGTGCACATTTGAATAACCCTTGATTGTTGAAAGCTGCCAAAATACGTAGCATAATAATAAGTTTGACTAATTTCAAGAAGATGTCACCCATTACATACTGCATTCAGCACTCAGGGACAGATCTATCCTACATCTAGCCTAGACTTTCCATCTGTAATTATTATCGGAAGATCTGCTTTCTGTTATCTGGGAAAGTACCTAACATATAAGGTTACCTTATGCAGCTGTGACCTGGAGAATTAGACAAAAGTTTATATAGCATCATCTGGAGCCATGCTTTGAGAGTCACTTGACCTATGAAAAATCTTCTATATTTGAATTGCTATTCTAGACTTTTAAGTGTTATATGATGTTTGTTTGAGTTTGAAATTTTGCTGTGGGATGACCTGTGGTTTTGACCCACTGAGGATGTGCATCAAATTTCGTATGATGCAAAGCAAGTGCTCCTCTTCATTTTAAGAGTAAAATGTCAGCAAGACTACTGTTGTGTCACCTGCTGCATTTTAAATTGATCTTACGAGGAGTCACGAAAAGAAATGGAAACATCTCTACAGTTATAGTCCTAACCATTAGGGAGTAAGTCTGCAATCCTAGACCTACTTACCTGATCCCCATTTAATATGTTTTACTTCTGAGTAAACATGGTTAGGATTGTGAATCCAGTGGCCCATACTTCTGACTGAATATGCTTGAGGTGGTTAAGACTTCATGGCTGCAGTCTTATGCACACGTGCCTTACAGCAAGCCTCTTTTCAAATAAACAAGCAGCATTCTGGGTTAGATTTTTTTAAAAAAAACAAACCCCAGCAGCAAACAAACACATAGGGACATGAGCCAGTCCTGACTATATGGCAGCTCCTTCACATAGCAAATTCACAAAGTTCCAACCACACTGTTCAGGCAGTTGAGCTGCAGAAATTTAGATGGCAGCAAAATGGATGGATGCAACAAAAGAGATCTAGACAAGGAAGCAGGCTTTGAAATGCATAGGCAGATTAGCATCCGATTGGCTGCGTGGGATAAGAACATGCATCATCATAGACATGACTAGTTGGGAATGAGTAGAGCAGGATCAGGGCCATTGTTTCACTACTATATTAAATGCCCTTGGAAATTGCATACATGTTGAATGTTGGTCTGTATATTTTGGTTCGGCCATATTTTGATTTAGGTCCCAACCTGTGCTTACTTAATTTATTAGTTAAAACAAAACAAAACAAAACAAAACAAAACACAAGCACCATACTGATCTCCCGCAATAAAGGTGAACCTGGATCTCACTCACAGTTCCATGAGGTTCGTTTCTGTATATCTGCTCTACTACTATCTTGCAACGATCACTATGTCAATGTCTAGCATCAAGCTGCTTTAGATTCACTAGCAACATATGGCTTTGCGGACTGAATTCTGAAAAAAAATGAAAACAAAATTCAGTGCTTAGTTTCCAATCAGCTTTCATTTAATAAGAGGAGGGATGTCAAATACTGCAAAAGGGTAAACTTGGATTGGATTCAAATGCATTATAGAAATATCGAGTTGGAAGAGACCTCAAGGGTCAGATAGGCCCTGCAATGCACGCAGTTCCCTATCCAATATTGAAACCATACCGGACCCTGCTTAGCTTTGCAAATGTGCTAGCAGTTTTATTGCTGCACCACTATCTTATGTTAAAACTGGTATAAATCACATCAATGATTCTCAGATCTAGGAATCTCAAAATGGATGGCTTAAAACTAATCAACAAGATACCAGGCTATTGGCAATCCAGACTGGTGGCAGTGTAATACTAGAGTTTAAAGTGAGTCCCCTTTATACCCTTAAGAAAGGTTTTATGCAGCCAGAGACCAGAATTGGACAAGTGAGCCCCAATAGCAAAATGCTGGACAGTTTAAGGAGTGTTACCTTGTTTCCTTAATTTTGCAGAGTAACTAAATGAGACACTCCCTGACCCTGGCAAAAAATGTGTTTCTGCTCATTGCATACTGTGTTAGATTAAATTCATTATACCATCTTTGGCTGAAGTTGTCATCCTATATCGGCCGAATCTACTGGGATCGCTCAGTCGGTAGAGCATGAGTCTCATAATCTCACGTTGGGCGAAACATTCCTTCGTTGCAGGGGGTTGGACTAGTTGACCCTCATGGTACCTTGCTATGCTATGATTCTGCATATAAAAACTCGAGCTATTAGGTGATGCTTTCTTTTAAGATTAGCTGTGTGATTTCCCGTGGCTATGCTGAGTTGCCACTGAACAAGATGATGTCCTCTGGAACGAACGAAGCTGGGAGCGGGATCCGTACAAGATCACATGGGGGCAGAAAAATAGAAATGCGATCCCAACAATTGCTGACACAACTTTCTCTCTCTCTTTTATGACAGGCCATGTCTCCTTGTGGCAGATGATTGGCTGCTAAGTTGGCCGCGACGATCGGAAGGCTCCTTGGCGCAGTCAAGGTCTGACAGAGGCCCCGGCTTCTCTCTCTTTTTCCTCTGAGTGTGTTCCCCGAGAGCATTCAAAACTGTTTCTCCAAAGGGTTCTGCAGAAACTCAGACTGTTTTCTAAAGCAGAAGCACCACAGTCCACAGCGGAAGCGATGGGCAGCGTGCGAACCAACCGCTACAGCATAGTTTCCTCGGAAGAGGACGGCATGAAGCTGGCCACCATGGCTGTTGCCAATGGATTTGGGAATGGCAAGAGCAAGGTACACACCAGGCAGCAGTGCAGGAGCCGGTTCGTCAAGAAAGATGGCCACTGCAACGTTCAGTTCATAAACGTGGGAGAGAAAGGACAGCGGTACCTAGCAGACATCTTTACCACCTGCGTAGACATCCGCTGGAGGTGGATGTTGCTCATCTTCTGCCTGGCTTTCATCCTCTCCTGGCTGTTTTTTGGTTGTGTGTTTTGGTTGATTGCCTTATTGCACGGGGACCTCGATAAAAAGGAAGGACTCTGTGTCTCTGAAGTTCGCAGCTTCACTGCGGCCTTCCTTTTCTCCATTGAAACGCAGACGACGATTGGCTACGGCTTTAGGTGCGTCACGGACGAGTGTCCCATTGCAGTCTTTATGGTGGTTTTCCAGTCGATAGTCGGCTGCATCATTGATGCCTTCATCATTGGTGCTGTGATGGCTAAGATGGCCAAGCCGAAGAAGAGGAACGAAACTCTCATCTTCAGCGACAATGCGGTGATAGCTATGAGGGACGGAAAGCTGTGCTTGATGTGGCGGGTTGGGAATCTACGCAAAAGCCACTTGGTGGAAGCTCACGTGAGAGCCCAGCTCCTCAAATCCCGAATCACCACTGAAGGAGAATACATCCCGCTAGACCAAATTGACATCAACGTCGGGTTTGACAGCGGGATAGACCGCATATTTTTGGTGTCGCCTATTACAATTGTCCACGAAATAGATGAAGAGAGCCCACTGTATGACTTAAGTAAGCAAGATCTGGACAACACAGACTTTGAAATTGTAGTAATATTAGAAGGCATGGTGGAAGCTACTGCCATGACTACCCAGTGCCGTAGCTCCTATCTGGCAAACGAAATCCTCTGGGGCCACCGTTATGAGCCTGTACTGTTTGAAGAGAAGAACTACTACAAAGTGGATTATTCTAGGTTCCACAAAACGTACGAAGTGCCGAACACACCCCTCTGTAGTGCCAGAGACTTAGCAGAAAAGAAATACATCCTCTCTAATGCAAACTCATTTTGCTACGAGAACGAAGTAGCCCTCACGGGCAAAGAGGAAGAAGATAGTGACAATGGAGTGCCCGAGAGCACGAGTACAGACACACAGCCAGAGATGGAGCCCCACAGCCAAGCTGGTGTCCCCCTAGAGCCTAGGCCTTTAAGGCGGGAATCTGAAATATGACTGATGGAAATGTTTTCTGCTCTGGTTAAAATATATCTGTCAATAACGGGCAGGCTACATGCAGGAGTGGCCGCAAACAGTTTTTCAGATGACGGTACTGTCAAACAGAGATAGGCATGCAGGCCAAAAAGTCCTGCTAGGCTGGTTTTCAAAACGCTGTCTTCATGGGAGGTACAGCAAAAGCGTGAATTGGAACATGAAGCACTATGTCTGTGCTTGACTAGAAAGCACATATATGTTGTAGAATAAATTATGTATATATATTTTTTACAAAACTTGAACTTGCAGGCAAGCTTTGGTTGAGTGGTATTGTTTGTCGTCTATTTTTCTCTCTCTGTCTCCCAAAATGCTTCTCCCTTGGGAACAAGAATGTTTTTAATGGCATAACAAAGGCAAGAGACGGCCTTACTATTTTTTTAATGTTGCTGCTAACTACATGAACACAAATTGTAATTATTTTTTGTCGCAGTGTAGTATTTGTTTTTTTTCCTTTTATATATCCTTTTTTTAAAAAAACAACAACAAAAACGCAAAACAAAAACAGAAAAGGGGGAAATTCTCAGTGTTGAACTTGTTAGTTTCAAAGCACTCTGTCAGACAAAGTGACTGGTGATGCTAAGGAATCTGAACTTTTGATGAGGCCAGTAGATTGGTGGCTAGAATCAATTTCTCTTCGTACTATCCAGTTACATAAGAAGTATTATGTAACACAATGCCATGCAGTAGCCTACAGCAAGATATATATTTTTTAATTTGTGTTTGGGAATGGAATGGGAGTCACCCCCCAAAAAAAAATCCAAAATGTGTTTTGATTTCAAAGCTACCTAAGTGAATACCAAAGAGAAAAAATGCACACATTTGCACAGCTTTTTACTTAAACAGAGCAGGTTGCTTTCAGACTATCTTTCTTCCCCAAAGGTCCTTATGCATGTAGTATTTTTTTTTAAAAAATGCACCTTATTCTAAAACAAAAGACTCCTTTTTTTGCCCCACCCTTTTCTGGGCAAATAAACTTCTGATTTTAAAGAGGAGAGGAGAAGAAACTGAGTGAAAGGGAGCAAACATATGTTATTCCCTGTTTGCAAAACAGCAAGACTGTGGCAGAAAGTCAACTAGGAAGTCATGCATTCCAGACCAGTTTTTAGAACACAGAACCCTGTTAGAAGTGGAGCAGGATTTTGCAGGGACTGCAATCCTAGAGGCAGCTGGGGAAAAGCCCTATTAGTATGTCTTACTTCTGAGTGGACATGTATAGGATTGTATTGTGAGCCATCAAACGGAACCAAGGCCATAGTTACGATCCATTTGACGTTTAATCCAGCTTTGTTACACGTTGGCAAAACCATCGTTTCAGCCATAGAGATAGACTTGACCATACGCAGTAGGCTGCCATGAACAAAGCAACAGACTGCTCCCAGGAGATAGGAAACTGACGTGGAATAATCTGATGCAAGGAGATCAGTGGTTTTGTTTTCGATGGGACAGCTTCTCCTTGCCAGGGTGATGGGGGGGGGAAGTATGCTAAAATTTTTCTAGATTGTTTGTCAGGGGGCTGGGGGTGGGCAGGTGAGTTTGAAGGGAACAATACTGTAAAAGAGTTCCCTCTTTTTGTTTTCCGACGACTTGAGAAAGCCACGATGGGATGATCGACAGACATAGCAATATATCTTCACCGAAATCTTTAAACAGCTATTGCGACCGACTGCTGAACCGTGGCTTTAATGGCATTTGGGGGCCCCTTGCCAAGAATGCTTTAAAAATTCTCCCTGCCTCGTAAGATCAAGTGTACCGTTTCAGTGGCACCCATAGGTTATAGACGTACGAGCCCTACCAGCAGGTGGAAGAAGAAGGTGATAACTGAGGGAATAAACCTTAAATTCTTTTACAGTATTGGATCTCCCTGTATGCCATTAAAAAATAGCTTGTTCTGGGTCTAATGCTGTTCCTAATAATCATCTGCGAAGCTTTCCGGGCCACAGTTGCCATGTCAGAAGGAGACAAATTCAGTAATGTGGCATTTCCCAGCTAGAATGAACTTTGCAGAGTTGGTGGGTTCGAAACTGCAGAAATTGGAGATGGTGTTATATAGGCAGGTTTGTTTGTTTTTCCTCTTAAGTCAGATATTGTTTATGTACCATGAACTGAGGCTAATTCTGAAGAGTGAAAAAAGGAGGTTGGGGGGGGCACAGTACTAAATATGCATGGCAACCTGACTGGAGTCTCTGGGTCAGGGAAACAATGAAAGCAATTGAACATGACTCGTGCTGCTATTGTGATATATTTTGCAAAGGAAAATAAAGAGCAAACCAAAGAGTATTTAGTGACATGTCAAACAAAGAAGGGAGGAAACTACTCCAAAATGCACAAAGTTCCCACTTGCAAGATTTGAGACATTAAAGGGAAAGGTGGGTTGAAAAAGTGTTGAATATATTTGTTTTAAAAACAAACACACAGAGAAAGGGATTTTGTTTTTTTTCCCTTAAAAAAAATCAAATCTAATATTTCTTTTCTTTTCCTGGTGCAGAGTTGATTTTTCTTTTCCTGAGAAGCAGGGTTTTGTGTTTTCAGAATTTTTTTTAACGAAAATGTACATTTTTTAAAAATAAAGTTTATCAAGTATTTTCATATTTAAAGCCAAATGTAAATAGAGAAGTCCATTGAAAAAGAAAAACGATAGGAGAAAAGGCCAAGATGGCATCAGTTAGAACCTATGATGCTACAGGTTAGCATGGTTTTTAGCAAATAATTGCAAGCCTTATGGGATTTCTAATGCTATGAGTTATTTTTTTGTTATTTATTTAGGCATGGATGTTTAACTTGATTGTGTTTGTCCTTGCTATTGGCTTTTTTCTTTCCTTTTTACTTGCATTCAGATCGCTACAGACTTGATGAGAGTGGTTAATCTATTGCACTCTTTGTCGGGGGTATGTTTCTCTTCCTCAAATAACCCTTTGTCTTTACCTGTTTGCTTCTGCATGTGAAAAACACACACTAAAACGAAACCTTCCTTTATGTATATATCATGGTACCTACTGGCCCTTAATTGTCCTCATGATGTTCTTTTTTAACAAACAAACAAGCAAGCAAGCTCAACATGCCTTGGGAGGCTCAGCCTTAGGGTCCATGACCATTGTGAAGCTATCGAAAGATTATTTTTGAAGCAGCTGATCACAAGGGACAATTGTGCAAAGTGTTGAGCAAGTATAGATTTGTGGTGCAATAGCTCACCACTTACACCGATGGGAAATTTCCCCACTGACATCACTGGAATGTAGACTGCATGCAGACCTGAGTCCTCAAGCCACAAATAAGAGCTTTGAGACAAGCAGTAATTTTCCTTTTCCCTAGAAATACTTGAATGGGGGTGGGGTGGGGTGCGCGGGTTCTCTTGTACGTAACTAACAGTGCAACCCTGAGCAGGTCTACTACTCAGAAGTAAGTTCCATTGATTCAACAGGGACTTACTTCCAAGGAAGTGGGCACACAGTATAGGGTTGCAGCCTTATTATCTCGCTCGTGCAACAAAGGCTATGGGTTGCTGTTGTTTCTCAACCGTGGCCTGGTGTGCAAGGTTTTAAAATGAATAAAAATGTGTGTATTCTTTGGGTACATGGTTCAGTCACAGATTCGCCCCCCCCCTTCATAACTATTCATTCTATGGCACATGCATTTGGCAAAGACAAAGGGTTCTGAATCTGATATTTTTGCTCTCTTATTTTTCCTCTCCTTTTATTTGTTGGGGTGGGGTTGCAAAGTAAAAACCGATAAGTACTGTAATGTCTTCTTTTTCTAAAAAACAAAACAAAACAAAAAACCCCAAAAACCTGGCTGCTGTTGTTGATCATTTTTAAGGTAGGAGAGTGCTGCGCAGTTGCCACCCCACAGGCAACTGGAGAGACCTCTCTCTTCTCGTAAATGGATTTTCTGTCCTGCAGCTGTTTGTAAGGTGAACAAAACCAACAGGCATTTGACAATCGTTCTCCTTTACTTATTTTCCTGTTTGCAGCCTTTTGTATCAAAGTCTTCCTAATGTACTGCACAAATCATGGACTGTACAAAATTTTTATATATATATTATGTCTTATTTTATTATTTCTTAAAAAAAAATAAAAGTATTCTTGCATATTTGACGCCGAATCTCTTTACAAGCAGCAACACAGCAGCTTGATTGCATAAGCATGCTCTGCCCGTCTGAGTGCAATGTGCAGCTAGCTACCCTCTTTTTGGATGTGTCCCAATCGCTGTAGCAGATTCTCAGCCTGTATGAGATTATGCATTCTAAGCCTGTATGGGATAATGATCAGGCCCCATCTCATTTATGACAACACGAACAGTGGGAATCTAGATTTGAGGCAGAGGGTATTTTGTGCAACAAAATTAATTTGCTCCTTATTTCTCTAGTAAGTGTCACTGTCAGGCCCACACAAGTGTGTGTGTGTGTGTGTGTGTGTGTGTGTGTGTGTGTGTACAGTGGTACCTCTGGTTACGAACTTAATTCGTTCCGGAGGTCTGTTCTTAACCTGAAACCATTCTTAACCTGAGGTACCACTTTAGTTAATGGGGCCTCCTGCTGCCACTGGTGTGCGATTTCTGTTCTCATCCTGAGGTAAAGTTCTCAACCCAAGGTACTACTTCCGGGTTAGCAGAGTCTGTAACCCGAAGTGTTTGTAACCCAAGGTGTTTGTAACCCGAGGTACCACTGTGTAAACTGAGGTACCACACACACACACACACACACAAGTGTGATCTTAGTGTCATCTTTTTAAAAGTGGACTCCTTTACAGTTGAAGCGTCGCTGTGTTTGTGAACAAAAACCTTACTCAGCTTTGCATATTAAATGTTCAGAAGCCTGATTGAAACCTGATGGGTGGTATCCAATTTTTACCATATGCTGAGTAGGGCCATTGAAACTGATAGGCTCAGATTAATCCCACTGATTTCAATGGGTCTACTACTCTGAGTTTCCCTTAACTGAACACCAACCTATCCTACTAGTAGTCTGCCTCTTCCTCTCCAGTGCAGGGGAACATTTTATATAGATAACATTTCAAAGTTGCAACCCTTCCCTCTGCTGATGTGACACTAGTGAAACATTAGGCCCTCTCCCATTGGCTACTACCATGAGCTGCAATTCCTCTTCCCATCAGATAGGATGCTGCCTCTTCTAACATGATGCTCTTTTAATCTGAAAATGCCACAGTTGGGAGGTCATAGAATTGTAGTCCAAGCTCCTGCAATGTGGGAATATTCAGCTATCCCATACTGCAGAGGTTTTCAACCATTCTGAGTCCATGGCTCTTGTCTTGACCAACTACATTCTTTCTGTGGCACCCCTGTGGGGCTCAGGAGCCCAGTTACGTCACCCCTTGCCTGCGGAGCTGGCAGCCTCTTGCCCTTTTTCGAACACCCTCCCTTTTGGAGTGTTCCCTCAACCCTCTTCTTCTCTTTCCTTGGGGAGTCTTCTGGGCAGCTGCTGCCACCACCCCTGGTCTCTTAGCTGCCCCAAAGAGAAGTGCCTTCTCACATTGTCCCACAGGGGCCTGGGACCAATCCTGTCCATTCCCAACAGCAAGGGCTGGCAGACTTGCTTGCTTACTCCAAGGCTGCTTCAGCTCCTGACAACCGGTACCCCCTGAGCAGTCCCATTCACCTGGGGAACATGTAGCTAAGCTGCTTCAACAAACAGCTGTGAAAGCCTTTGGGAGGCAGAGACATAAGAGGGCATCAGAGGAGGGAGGGAAGGAAAGAGGGACAGAGGCCAGCATTGCCCATGGCACCCCTGACCATCATTCAAGGCACTGACCATCATTCAAAAACCACTACCATATAAGGATCAAACCAGCAACGTTGTCATTATCAACTCCATGCCCCAACCAACTGATGATTCCAGGGCATAGGGCAGTTACCTGTAGGAGCTGTTCACATGCAACCCTATTCAATTCTCACCTGCCCATCCATACTTTCAATATCTGATAACCCAGCCCCACTTCCATACAAATTTCAGAGAGGAAATTGACCATTTGGCTGTTTACATGGAGTTCTCAGTGAAAGACGGTGTTTGATATACTAGTAGCGTGAGTATAAGCAAATTCAGTATTTATGAATGCCCAGTGGCATTTTGGTTCCAAGATCTCTCCTAGTACTGATCTAGTGTGGCATAGAAACTATGTCCCTGTGGTTCAGATCTTTCCTCTGCCACAAAGGCAATTCTCCCTCCATCTCCCAGTCTCAGGCACTAAGTGTATTATGATAATAAGAGTGATCTTATAGGGCTGGGTTCCATAGTGCATTGTCTAAGCTAGTATTATTAGATGCAGACAACCATAGCACTTTCAGTAGTGGAGGCTGTTGCCCATAGAACTAGCTGGAGCCAATGATAGCCAGAGCCAAGTAATTCTAGTTTTGCCCCCATCCTTCTCCCTGCTGAGTTCTACAAGGGCAATGCTGAGACTAAGATGGAGGAAGTTGACAGCCTGTGAGACCTCCTGGGCTGGTTGTAAGAAAAATGGCAGACAGGTCGGGCAGACTGCTAATGGCAGACTGTGGTTGCTGCCTCATTTGCCACGTCCAACAGGTAGATCTACCTGGCTTCCTTCAAAAAGCTCAATAACTTTGCCTTTCCTAAAAAAGCTCAGCAACTTGTGCTTCCATCAGATTAAGGTCCACTATTTGACTGCGGATTCAGAACTCTAAACTGTGTTTTATATGATCGACGTTTTATTATGCTCTGTGTCTATCATCGCAATGCTCATTCAAATCATTCACTTCATTCAATCATTTTTTAGACTGTGAGTAGATTGCAGATGGTATGGTAGAGTGGCAGAACACACCTAACCTGAGAGCTGAGTTACTGTTGCTTACCAGGGAGGAGATGGGGAGGGAGGTGGCATCGAGGTTGGCGTGATGGCAGACCTTCCGGCAAGCATGCCAGATTGCCTCTGCCATTGTGTCTGCACCATGCTGACCTTCCTGCTGCCTTGCCCCTCTCCATAAGCAACAGCAACTCAGGTCTCAGGAGGTCAGGTGAGCGCTTCAGATCCTCCAATCTGTCTGCTACTGTTTACAAATATACTCTTAAAGATCTATACTAATGCCTTTCTGGTGCTGTGCCATAGTCAGAGGTCCATATTAACGAGATTTGCAGCAGATTCCCTCACCAACCAATACACGCATTCTAAGGAAAGGCCCTCAGGCATATTTCATGAACTCAAATTTGCATGCAAAAACTCAACTTTGATATTCTTCCAATTATTGATGTTGAGGGGGTGGGGGAATGGAGGTGTCAAAGTATAATTAGCAAGCTAATGCTTAACCATATTGCTTCTAGCATCAATCTGACTTAAGATTCAGTTGTTGAATGCTATCCCTTAGCAGGATTAACTGAACAGGAAAAGCCAGAGCTCAGACCTTTGCAAGGAATTTCAGATCTTAAATTCACATGGTATTTTGCTTCATTATCCATGCGTTAATCAGGTAAACAACTCAAATATACTACATTTCCCCCCAAAGACGTTTTGGTATATTTTAAAAAAAGCTATAAAATAGAATAATGCATTGCAGCTATGAATTGGACTTAATAGGGAGTCAGCTGCAAAAAACAAAACCACAAAATGAAACACTTTGGTGAATAAATGCTTTTACTACTCTGATCTATCATGAACATATTATCACAACATCCCTTCTTTTGCAGAGGAGTTTTTCCTGTGGGAGAAAATCTCTAGTGGTTGTAATTTATCTCCATGCCAAATAAGAGTGCTTACCTCATTGGTAGTCTTGCATTAACTGAAGTGGCTTATGTTTGCCCTACATATTCTTTATTTATTCTTTATATTTATTAGCTGGCTCATAAACTTATTTCTCTAGATGATGCCCAATGTTCACACAGAGATATTTGTTAGCTCCAGGCAGATGCATATTCATATATTGTGCCCAAACAAGGTATCAAATACACCAACAGCAATCTCTTACAGCAATAAAATAACCCACAAAAAGTCATAATGCATAAGAGGCTGGATGCACATAGCACCCCCAGAATATGACCTTGAAACCCAAAAATCTAATAATATGCAGCACACATCCTTCCTTCTCAATTTAGTTTTCTGCAGTGTGTTTCTACAATACATATCTGGCATTGGAATATGTGGAGAACAACAAACCATGAACCATAGTTTAGACATAAAAACAAGGCAGGCTATCACTCGACCCTTTCTCAGAGTGGCAAGAATAGAGGAGGAACAGATTGGGTACTTTTGAGCAGTATGCAACTTGCATGCTGCTCATTCAGTTTAAACCATATTTTATGTTAACTGTGGTTTGATGTATGAACCAGCTCCCCATCCCTGTATGGCTTGAGTGGCTGCAGTGTAGCACATATAGACTGCAGTGTAGACAGAAGAATGACTAGACTTCAGTTGTTTTTCTTTTGATTGGTCAGCATAAGAATGCAGGAATGCAGATCATAAAGTAGCAATTATTCATATCGCAGTGACTGATCAACGAAAAGTTAAGTTGGTTTCTTCAGGAAGGAAGTAAACTTTTCCAGCTTTTTGATGTGCAAGCAATGTAACTTGAATTAGACCCAAATACATATGCTGTGTATTTCAACGAATAGGAGAAACCTATTGAAAATGGAATCCACAGCTTTGCCCCCATTTCTGTTCTATGCGGCTTGCACAGTCTGGGCGATAGTCCTTCTCTAAGACACTTTGTAAAATGACAGCATCTCTAAACTGCATTTTCCCCATTAGTAAAAGGGGAAAGAATGCTGTAATGAAGTCATGCTTCCAGGGAACTCCGTTGGTATTACAGGAGCTATTCATGTCACAGCCAGCTGTGACTTCTCGGGGGAGATTTGAGATGAAGTGAGCTGTGATCAGTGGTGAGCTCTTTCATGCATCTGTTGGCACCTAGCCATTAGCAGCTAGGTTTGCAAACACCATGTCTCCTTTATTCACTGTTCTGAGCTCATGTGGGCATCATCATTCTTTTATTACCGGTATATCAGACCCTCCAAGTGCCCCTATTTTCCAGGGACTATCTTATTTGAAGAAGCCATCCCAGTTTCTGATTTGATCCTGGAATGTCCCACTTTTCCTTAGGATGTCTCTATTTTCACCGGAGAAATGTTGGAGGGTATGGAGTTACCTGACCCCCCGAGCCATCTGAAGGCAATCCTGTACAGTCGTACCTTGGAAGTTGAACGGAATCCATTCCGTAAGTCTGTCCAACTTCCAAAACTGTCAGAAACCAAAGCACGGCTTCTGATTGGCTGCAGGAAGCTCCTGTAGCCAATCGGAAGCTGCAGAAGCCCCATTGGACGTTCAGCTTCCAAAAATAGTTCGCAAACTGCAACAGTCACTTCTGGATACACGGCATTTGGGAGCCAAAACTTTTGAGAACTAAGCTGTTCGAAAACCAAGGTACAATTGTATAGGGAAGTTATTTTTTTAAAAAAAATGTTTAATGTTTTATTATGTTTTTATATATGTTGGAAGCTGCTGAGAGTGGCTGGGGCAACCCAGTAAAATGTGTGGGTATAAGTAGTAAAATTATCACTATGGAGTGAGATGTCCCTATTTTCATCGGAGAAATGTTGGAGGGTATGTTATATAATGTAACCCTAACACTGATGCCTAAATATCTGCAGGTCTCTTTAAGAGAGAGTTTCTCAGTGAAAAAGATCTAAAAAGTGTGTTACATTCCAGACCACATTTTTCATCTCCAGTAATTATTTCCAAATTTGCATCTATAAATCAGCAAAAATAATCACATTTGTATCACTCCCTACCTCACTCCTTGATTTGCTTCAATCTGCTGTCCAGTTGCTAATTGTTGGTGAGAAGCTTCCAGGTCTTCCCTGCTCTCCCCTTTTAGGGTTATCTTTAAACTTAACTTGGACGGGACAGCCTTTCAGCTAAAGAACTATATTGCAACCAATTAGCTACTTACTATTGTTACAAAAGTTGGGTGCCACCCCCCACTCTCTGCTGAGTGGTAGCAAGTTCCAGAGGGTTCCAGGTACTCACCTTGGGACCGTGTTCCTTTGGAGAAATGAGACAGAGCGGAGACTGTTGTAGCTTTAAGAAATATGGCTTATTCACCTATTTACACCTTCAGTTTGCATGGAAGGAGTCCAAATCTTACAGTAGGGTCATTTCAAGAGGGGCTTTTTCCCCACAGCACTGCAACCATGGAGTCCAAGGCGTCTCTCCCAGCCAGCCTGCAGACAGCCTGCCCAACATGGATCCCACTCTTTCTTCTTTTTTCTTCTTCCCAGAATACCCTGCCAAAAACACTGTTTTTCCTGTCACTCCACCCAGTTACCCTGGCAACCTTCAATTAACCCCAGTAAATGTTCACACCTCAGGGCAAAGGGTTATCTTGTAAAGTGGTACCTCGGGTTACAGACGCTTCATGTTACAGATGCTTCAGGTTACAGACTCCGCTAACCCAGAAATATTACCTCGAGTTAAGAACTTTGCTTCAGGATGAGAACAGAAATTGCACGGCGGCGGCACAGCGGCAGTGGGAGGCCCCATTAGCTAAAGTGGTACCTCAGGTTAAGAACAGTTTCAGGCTAAGAACGGACCTCCAGAACGAATTAAGTTCTTAACCCGAGGTACCACTGTATTGCCAAATAGGTACAATCAATATCACTACAAGTGTTATCCAAAGAGAAGTTAGAGATTAATAAAGTTGATAAATACAATAGACAACATCTTTCAGTGCACAATCTTATAAGTTGAGAAAGGAATTAAGAAAAAATGAAATTATAGACCTTTCACGGCATGTGGTTCAAAGAAAGAAGTAATGTTTGCAGAAGTGTATGCTAGAAGAGTTAAGAAAAGTTAAGTCCAGCTATTGCAGGTGTGAGTGTACTGTGCTGTTGTCAATGGTTCTATCAGTGGAAGGGGCAAAACCTTGTTTGCTATCTGCCTTTTCAATGGTGCTTGTGCCAGAGAACTTCTTGGTCTGTTGTCCTCCACCCTGTTTTACTAATGGTAATAAGAGTTTTCAGAGATCAAGGAGTCCTTGGCACCATTTCTGGTTCTTCAGTTACATCATTCATCAGCCAAGGTATTGTGTATCACATTTTAAGGTTGTTGTGCCAAGTGCCAGAACTATAGAAAATGTTAAGAACAGCATCTCCAAGCAAGGATTTGCTTTCTTGCTAGCTGTTTTCCAAGATACAACCCCTATGGGGATTTTTTTATACATAGGTTATTGTAATTAGGAGCACATGACATCTTTAAATGTCTGATTCAAATCATATTTATTATTAACTGCTCCCTCACAGTGGTCAAGGCTGCTGCCACCGTTACTCAGGACAAGCACCGGCTCGCATACATTCCAAAAGTTGATGGCAGTCACACTGATGGGGGAAATAAGGATATTCCAGGATCAAATCAGAAGCCAGGGTGGCTTTCAGAATTCCGGGACTGTCCCTGGAAAATAGGCATACTTGGAGAGTATGGAACCATAAAATATTCTTATTCCTGCATGATAATTTGATGGTTTGCAATTGGTTGCATATGCTACCATAATCATAACAGAATGCACTGATGTTCATATTTTGTGTGGGTAAAAGTTGAAGAAAATTTTGCTCCTCACAGATGATGAATGAGGGGTAATTTTGCTCCAATCTACCCCTCAGCAAAATCACTAGTGGGTAGTTTTCTCCTAATTCATTTGTGGAAGGTAAAGTTAAAGGTAAAGGACCCCTGGACGGTTACGTCCAGTCAAAGGCGACTATGGGGTTGCGGGCCTCATCTTGCTTCAGGCCAAAGAAGCCGGCGTTTGTCCACAGACAGCTTTCTGGGTCATGTGACCAGCATGACTAAACCGCTTCTTGTGCAATGGGACGCCGGGACGGAAACCAGAGATCACAGACATGCCATTTACGTTCCCGCCACAGTGGTACCTATTTACATGCACTGCAGTGCTTTCAAACTGCTAGGTTGGCAGGAGCTGGGGCAGAGCAATGGGAGCTTACTCCGTCTCGGGGATTTGAACCACCGACCTTCTGATATGCAAGCCCAAGAGGCTCAGTGGTTTAGACCACAGCGTGCCAGCTCCTTAGGGCCATAGCTAGGGTGTGGTGAGGTGGACCCCCACCAGGAGCGCAGGTGGTGGGCCCCCCGCAAAATCGGCAAAAAAATATGTCCATATAAATATCGATTATTGCCTCATAAGAAATGGTTTTAAATAGAGGGTGAATTGAATGGATGGAGGGAGGGAGGGGGGTTGGAGGAGAGGCAGAAAGAAGAGCTAATTTACCCATGGCTAGGGGGTGCAATCTGGATTGTGCAGATCACCTAGCTACGGCTCTGTTGCTCCCTTTATTTGTGAAACAACATAGTAAACAGTGGAAATTGGTGGTAGGCAGTAGATAAGTGTTGATGATTTGCAATGACTAATAATAATAATAATAATAATAATAATAATAATAATAATAATAATAACACTACCCACTCCCCAGGTAGCAAACCCTGAGGTGAGTTCATGTTTCACCAAACTGCAGCTCAAAATGCAGGCCCAGTTTGTCCCACAGAAATCTTCTGCCATCCCCTATCTCATTCACACACCCTCTGTCCTCCGCCCTCCCTCCTCAGTCCTGCTAAGAAAAGGATTAGACCGCAGGGATTAACTGTCACTGTACAGTACTGGGCTGAGGAAAGCAGAGCGCCTAGAGAGATGGCAACATACACACACGCACACAGCCTTCCCCTTGGCCTCGTGATAGTAAGGAAGAAAGCATGCATCTGTTTCTATTGGCTTCTGGTGCACATTCCCCTAAGATCTGAAGGCAAGAAGAGCACCTCTTGAGGCTAGTATATAAAGGGATGTCAGTTAGAAGTGGTGTGTTTAGGTAGGGCAAAGAGCAAGCTGTTGCCTCCCTCAGTGACGGAGAAACTTTTGGTTTCCTTGTGTGTTTGGGCAGGGGAGAGATTTAATGTCATTCAACCCGGACACTGAGATCCAGCGCCGAGGGCCTTCTGGCGGTTCCCTCATTGCGAGAGGTGAGGTTACAGGGAACCAGACAAAGGGCCTTCTCGAGAGTGGCGCCTGCCCTGTGGAATGCCCTCCCTTCAGATGTGAAGGAAATAAGCAGCTATCTTCTCTTTAAAAGACATCTGAAGGCAGCCCTGTTTAATGAAGTTTTTAATATTTGATGCTATATTGTTTTTAACACTTGATTGGAAGCCACCCAGAGTGGCTGGGGAGACTCAGCCAGATGGGCGGGGTATAAATAATAAATTATTATTATTATTATTATTATTATTATTATTATTATTATTATTATTATTATTATTATTATGTGAAGTTTCAAAGGCTCGCTCTTCTTGCTTCCCAATGCACCCTGTTTCAGACTTCAATAACGTTGGTCATTGTCTGCCATGACTTTTATTCAAAGCATCTTTGAAGGACCTGAATCGGAGACTTCCGGGGGCGGCGCGAAACTGTAATGGCGGTCCTCTTCGTTCTCTGAAGAGGGGCTCCGCGGAAAAGGGTCGTTCGCTGCGGCATAGCGACGACCCATCAAGATAAACCACGGGTAGAGTGAGCCCGTGGCCGTGGGACTCGGCGGGCACCAGAAGCTGCTCCGAAAACACAGAAGGGACCCCGTAAGGAGACCCGGAGTGAAGGAGGGGTGGCGGTGCTGTGAGTTCATCGCTCTTTCCGCGGAAGTGAAGCCGCGCGGCTGTTACAGATGAGCGCTGATCCTTCTTCCTAAAATCAACACCAACTACAAGTAACATACCCGTGAGTAAAGGGGACTAAAATTTGGCAAATAATTTCCTAAATCTGGCTGAAAGCGGGAGACGAAAAAAGGGAAGTCCGTCTTCCGACATTGCTGACAAGATCAAAGCAAAGCTTTTAAAAGCGGAAGCGTTTGAAACGGGACTTTGGGAAGCTTTAACTTTTTCGTGCTATTAAATCTGCCCTTTTTACTGTTGAACTGAAGGTGGTAAGGGACTTTGATCATAAGAACGAGTAACGGGGGGTCTCCTCCTACCTCCCCCCCCCTGGGGTGATCTTTAAAGAGTCAGATCATCGGGCTGCCGGAGAGAGAGACTGTGCTAAACTGCGGAAACAGTTGCAAATTTTGTGAAAACTTTGCTGGAGTATAATTGATACATTTGAGCAGGAAAGTTTGGTTGGGACATTGTTGCAAGCACCCCCTGTGAAACTTTGTTGAACTTTAAAAGGTGCTCTGGGGAATTTTGAATTTTTGAAGGGACTTTTGGATATTGAACTTACTGAGCCAAAAATTTCTGGAACTTTAATGGCGGACTACTTCCTTCTTTGTCTTTGAAACTTGGTGGCACTCCCCCTACAGGGCTTTCGGATTATAAGATCCTGGGAACTGACTTTTGTTTTGAATTCCACTTTACCGGTTGTTTATAATTGAACTTGTCTTTCCCATGGAACAATAGACAATTTGACCTTGAACACTGACAGATGTGTAATGAGTGGTGCAGGGAGAACAAGAGCATCTAAAGCTAAGGAATCTAAAGAGGCTAAGGAGAAAGAAAAGGAAAGAAAACCAGCACAATTTCTACAAACAACATTGACCCAAGGACGCCGATCGTCGGTTCCAGCTGTACTGGTGACCCAAAGGGAACAAAGGGAAACAACTGAGAAGTCCACTGAGGAAGATATGGCAGCAGGTGGGTCGGATACACTACTTAAACAAATATTGGAGCAACTATCAAGTCTAAACCAGAAGGTGGACGACCAGTCTCTGAAGATAGATAAAGCAACTTCCTCGATTCAAAAATTGACTGATCAAGTTTCCCAGCATACACAAGCTATAGAGAACTTGCAAGGAGCTACAGCGGAAAATCGGGAATTGGCTGGAGAAGCAATCCAGAAAGTGGGAGCTCTACAAAAAGAAGTGGAAGAAATAAAAGGAGAAGTTAAGCCCCTGCACAAACAGGTGAGTGAACAACAAGTTTATCTGTCAATGGTGGAACTGAAAAATCGCGAGAGTAACATCAAATTGAGAGGCATCCCGGAACTTGAGCAAGGAGATTTGATTGGATACTTAACACAAGAATTTTCGAAGTTCTGGGGTTTAAAGGAAGACACAGATTTTAAGATTGTTTCGGCATATAGACTGGGAAGAGCGGTAAAGAAAGATAGATCCAGAGACTGTTTGATAATTTTAAGATCAAAGGAAGAGAGGGATAAGATCCTAGGTCTTCATTTCAAAAAAGCAATTGAAATACAAGACAAAAGGGTGGAAATCTATAGAGATATCCCGAAACAGCTGTTGGATCTTAGAGCCACCTATTCAGAACTAGCAAAGTTGCTGAGATACAACGCAATTCCCTATAGGTGGGAGTTTCCACAAGGACTATCCTTCACCTACAAAGAAAGGAAGGTTAAAATTAGAACACCTGAAGATAACCAAAAGTTCCTTCACGACCACGGAGAAGATCTCCAAAAAGGAGTGGATTGGCTTCCAGCTGTACCAGCACCAATATTGCCTGAAAGCGGGCCAACGCCTGCACCCTCGGGATCTGAGCAAAAGGAAGGCACCCCATCTTAAGAACGTTTAAAATAGAACAAGATGTCTCTGCAGCTACTTAGCTGGAACATAAATGGCGGGAATTCTCCGGAAAAAAGAAGGAGGATATTCCATATTTTGAAAAAAGAACAATTGGATGTAATATGCCTTCAAGAAACACATGTGACCAGGCTCCATAGGAAAGTATTAATTAATAAAAGACTTGGTCAAGAATTTATCTCATCAGACAAAGTCAAAAAAAGAGGTGTTGTAATTTATGCAAAGGAGAACCTATCACCAAAATTCTTATTCAAAGATGATCATGGAAGAATTCTCGCAATTGAAATCCAAACACAAGGGGAAAAGATTTTGATATTAGGAGTCTATGCGCCAAATGATGGAAAATCAGAATTTTATAAGAAGCTGCATGAGACAATGATGGACTACCTGGACTATTCTAATATTATCGTGATGGGAGATATGAATGGGGTGGTGTCTACAAATATGGACAAATCTCAAAATCAAAATTTAACAACAGACGGCAGACTCCCTAAAACCTTTTTTGAAATGACAGACAATATGGACTTGATTGACATCTGGAGGACAAGGAACCCCTTGGGTAAAGAAGGAACCTTTTTTTCTGATGCCCACTTGTCATGGACACGAATCGACCAAATTTGGATATCTAGAGGGCTGGCCCCGAAAACGAGAAAAGTGGAAATCTGCCCAAAAACCTGCTCCGACCATAACGCCTTAAAAATGGAATTGAGACTTTTCCCAACTGGATCCTTCAGATGGAGAATGAATGACACCTTGCTAAGAGATCAAGAGATTGTTAAGAAGGCCCAAAAAACGCTAAAGGACTACTTTGAAATAAATTTGAACACTACGGTGGAGAAAAGAATAATCTGGGACGCAAGCAAAGCTGTAATGAGAGGGTTTCTGATACAACAGAATACAATAAAGAAAAAATTTTGGAATGGAAAAAAGGAAAAAATTCTAGAGAAAATAAGTGAAGGAGAGAAAAAGTTGAGAACTAATCCGAAGTCAAAAGAGGTGCTAAGAGAGATTAAATTCCATCAAGCACAATATTCGAAATTGATTAATCAAGAGATTGAGTGGAAAATTAAACAAATGAAGCAAAGATCGTTTGAATCAGCAAATAAATGTGGAAAGTTGTTAGCTTGGCAATTGAAAAAAAGACAAAAGTTAAACACAGTCACAAACCTGGAGATTCAAGGAAAAATAGTTCAGAAACCAGAAGAAATAAGAAAGTGCTTCCACAGATACTTCAAGGAACTTTATGCACAGGGGCCTCAGAAAGAATCGGAAATAGACCAATTCTTGAGGACAAATGGACTATCTAAAATAAGTCAAGATAAAAGATCAATTCTCAATAGTAAAATAACTCAACAGGAAATTGAAGGTGCCATCCAAAATATGCAACTTGGCAAATCTCCAGGCCCAGATGGTCTCACCTCCAAATATTATAAGACTCTGAAGGATTGTTTGATACAACCGTTGCTGGAGGTTTGCAACCAGATTATGGAGGGGAGAAGGGCACCGGAAACGTGGAAAGAAGCATTCATCACATTGATTCCTAAGTCAGAGAAGGAAAAGACTCAGCTCAAGAACTACCGTCCCATCTCACTCCTGAATGTGGATTACAAAATATTTGCAGACATTTTAGCAAGTAGACTTAAAAACGTTTTAAACGAAGTAATTCACAAGGACCAAGCAGGCTTTCTCCCTGGTAGACACATGTCTGATAACACCAGGAACATTATTGATATATTGGAGTTGTTGAGAATTAGAAACACAAGGGCTGCCTTAATCTTTATTGATGCGGAGAAAGCATTTGACAACATTTCTTGGATGTTTATGAAGAAAAACTTGAAGGGGATGGGAGTGGGACGGGGGTTTGAAAATGGACTAGAAGCAATTTATTCAGAGCAAAAAGCCAAGTTGATAGTGAACAATGTGGTGTCGGATGAACTTCTAATTGAAAAAGGGACACGACAGGGGTGCCCTCTATCCCCTCTGCTATTTATCTCTGTTCTGGAGGTATTGCTGAATATGATTAGGGAGGACCAGTTGGTGCAAGGTATAGAGGTCGGAGCGAAACAATACAAACTGAAAGCCTTTGCAGATGACCTAGTCTTGACAGTACAGGAGCCAGTATCTAGCACAAAAAGAGTTTTGGAACTTATCCTGGAGTTTGGTCGGGTGGCGGGATTCAAGTTAAACAAACAAAAAACTAAGGTTTTGGTCAAAAATTTGACACCTACAGAGATAGAGGGGTATCAGAAAGAGACAGAGCTAAGTGTGGTTAAAAAAGTGAAATACCTGGGGGTATACTTGTCCACCAAAAATTTAAATCTTTTTAAAGATAACTATGAAAAATGTTGGTTGGAAATTAAAAAGGATCTGGATATTTGGTCAAGATTGAAACTTACCTTGTCAGGCCGAATCGCAGCTATAAAGATGTGTGTTTTGCCAAAAATGCTATTTTTATTTCAAACCCTTCAGGTCGTGGACAGAATGGAATGTTTTGGAAAATGGCAGAAGGATATTTCTAAGTTTGTCTGGCAGGGCAAAAAGCCCCGAATAAAATTTAAAATATTAACCGACTCAAAAGAAAGAGGGGGGTTTGCCCTGCCGGACTTAAGGTTGTATTATGAAGCTGCAGCCTTCTGCTGGTTGAAGGATTGGTTCCTGTTGGAAAACACCGATGTCCTAGATCTGGAGGGGTTTGATAATGTGTATGGTTGGCATGCATACTTGTGGTATGACAAGGCGAAGGTTCATAAATTGTTCAAAAACCATATTGTCAGAAAATCAATTTTTGCCGTCTGGATGAAGTATAAGGATTTATTAGAAAACAAGACCCCGAGGTGGTTATCACCTGTGGAAGCCAAGATTTCTAAAAAAAAGCCCAATATGGAGGCCTATTGGCCAAAATATTGGGAATTGATTGAAAGAGTTGGAGACAATTGGAAGCTCCAAAGCCAGGACAAATTAAAAGGTAAGGTGCGAGATTGGTTACACTATGCTCAAATTCAAGAGGTATTCAAAATGGACAAAAAACTGGGTTTCCAGTTGGAGAAATCGAAACTGGAGACGGAGTTACTAGAACCAAAGACTAAGGTACTTTCGAGGATGTATGACTTGCTGCTTAAATGGAACACCCAAGATGAGACAGTTAAATCTGCTATGATAAAATGGGCACAGGATGTAGGACACAACATTATGTCTGAGGACTGGGAAAGGTTATGGAACACCGGTATGAAATTCACGGCATGTAGTGCCTTGAAAGAGAACATTATGAAAATGGTATACCGGTGGTACATGACCCCAGTCAAGTTGGCTAAAATATACCATCTTTCTGATAATAAGTGTTGGAAATGCAAGGAGGCAGAAGGGACATTCTTTCACCTCTGGTGGACCTGCCCGAAAGTAAAGGCCTTTTGGGAAATGATACATAATGAGTTGAAAAAGGTATTTAGATATACCTTTTCTAAGAAACCAGAGGCCTTTCTATTGGGCATGGTGGACCGGAAGGTGCCAAAGAAGGACAGAACCTTGTTTATGTATGCAACCACAGCAGCTAGGATTCTTATCGCAAAGTTCTGGAAGACACCAGATTTACCCACACTGGAGGACTGGCAGACGCAGCTGATGGACTACATGGAGTTGGCAGAAATGACCGGCAGAATTCGAGATCTGAGCGAAGAAACAATGGAGGAGGACTGGAAAAAGTTTAAGGACTATTTGCAAAAACATTATAAGTTGTTTGAGTGTTAAGACTGTGCACGATTAAGAAACGTTATGCTTCTGCAATTTATTTTAAGTAAATGATAAAGTAAGTATTGATGGGAAAAAATGAGACAAACTAGAAACAAAATATTATGTTTATTAAGAGTGTTAAAATTAAATTACAAATTTTTGAAACTGGTAACATAATAAATACAAAGGTATAATAAGTCGGGAAATAAGATAATAAATTGCTGAATTGGTTAGAATGATGAACGCAATGCTGAGAGGATGCGAGGAGGTCCAAAAAGTTGTCGAAGAAATTTTGTGATGATCTTTTCTTTTTTCTATGTTTTTTTTTATATATATGGAAAATGTTTCTTGTATATTGTTGTCCAAACAAATTTGTTTACCTATGGAAAGAAACGCAATAAAAAATTTTATAAAAAAAAAAATGAAGGACCTGAATCGCCATGGATGCCAAGATGCCATAGCTCCATTGAAAAATAATACCAGGGCAAAATTGTTCGTTGAAATAAGTGAATGAAAGATAAGACTTTGAAATTGTTTGATGTTGATTTGATGTTGTTTGATGTGTTTTTTGTTTTGTTTTGTTTTGTTAGTTTAATGTATTAGTGTTATGTAGTGTTTTTGTATTGTATTGTATTGTTCTATTTTTTGTCTTTTTTTGTTTTGTAGTGTTTAAATTGTTGGAAAACTAATAAATATTGTTTTTTTAAAAAAACGAAAATTGTTATGCAACGGGCTAGCTGGCTAAGCAAGCTGGCAGTGTTGCTATGCATGGGTTCTTGGCTTTTTAAACAAAATACATTGGATATTTCACCTCAGTGCCCTTTACAATGGTGTTGCATTAGCATTAGTGTAGCTGAATAAACAAAAGCAATCTGTCTCTTTCTCATTCTGATTTTTGCCCTCTGTGATGAGCTTCTCTGTAGGTGGCAATGCATGTGCCCAGTGTTTTCATTTTGAAGAGGCGTGACTGTCAGGTTCATGCTCATTTCATGGGGCACGTTTACAATTGCCCATGAGCTTAGCATGCCTGTAACTCTTGAGAGATCTCCAAGCCAATTTTGGGAGTGAGTGGGTAGGAGAGGGGGGAAAGGCCCATTACACAGGTGCAAGTCTTTGCACATGGCTTGGTTTCCACTGACGGGACTTTTTGAATCCTACTCAGGCAGTCTAGCTAGATTGGCTATGAAACAGCAAGAAAACTGTAAGCAAATGAAGGGCTTGATTTTACAGGTATTTGACATCATGCCTTAAACATACACAAACACACAAAAACATTTCCAGTTTCAGGACCTCTGTGTTCCCTGGAGGTGGGATGGCCTCATGAATGCCACCTTCACATGAGATCATAACTGCACATTGATACACAGGCGTTGGCATCTGATTAATGTCGATACTACAGAGCTGTATGAATCAACCTGTAACACAGAGCTTCACCACCGATGGCAGAATTCCAGATGTTCTCAACTACAACTTTCATTAACCATGGCAAACATCTGGAGGGGCACCAGGTTGGCAGTCCAACCTCCAACTCTTCCTTGATCCAGGATTAAGGCCCCTTAATTAATTGTTCAAATAATATATTATCATCTTGTTAAGGGAGAGGGGGAGATCATTTCATGCAAACTAACCTCTCCTGTTCTTCCCCATTATAAGATGTGTACAGTTAGTCTTGTTCCTTTTAGAAAATCCTAGCAGCAATCACAGCACCTACAATGCAGGAATCGCAGCTAAGAAATCTTAGAATCACAGAATTATAGAGCTGGAAGGACAGCCCATGACCACCACAGACCCTTCATAAGCAGTGCCTCGCTCCTAGAAGACTCTTGTATATTATGAACCAATCTGTATCCCCAAGGTGTAAATAAATTTTCCTTTATTTTGTTTGCTGGTCTACTTCCAGATATTCCAGACATGATAAAAAAAAAGCTATAATTTACACCTCGGGGATTTGATAGCACTGCTTTTTTTCTCTCTCTTCCCTAGCTTGACTCCAGTGGCGTAGCGTGGGTTATCAGCACCCGGGGCAAGGCAAGTAATTTGCGCCCCCTAACCCATGGAATTGTGCCCCCTAACCCGTGGATTTGCGCCCCCTAACCCGTGGATTTCCCTAACCCCCAGATGTTGCGCCCGGTGCGGCCGGCCCCCCCTGCACCCCCCACGCTACGCCACTGCTTGACTCCTTATGATGTTGCATAACTATTTCTGCATTGTAAAAGGAAGGGTTCTACGTGCTCAGATAAGCTGCGTGGGGAAAGATGCCATGGGCATTCCTAAGAAAGCACTTTTACCCAAAACAGCACATCTTTCTTGATGTGAAGCCCATAATAGAATAAAGAAACTAGAGAAATGCAAAAAGCATCCTTGATGTCACAGGCCTTTCACAGATGAAGTTATCAGTGTGATGGATTAACCAACGCTGGTCTTTAGGGTACTTTTTTGAATTTGAACACTCTAGCCCTTTTGTTACAGCATCTGCACGTTTGGTGAACGTGTGTTGATGGAACGTGGGATTATCTGTATCGCCAAACAACCTACTCATTGAGCAGTCATCCGGATTTGCTCGCGTGAAGCATATGCAAAAGTTAATTGCTGCATACATGCAACATTTTAGTCTAGAATCAATGAAGACTTGTTTTTCCTATGTAGTCCACACACAGTCTTGATCCACCTGTGTCTGCAGGCGACACTCATTGAACTACATCACTCTGTTCAACTGTTTTTATTTTATTTTCACACATCTACATCCTGTAGGTTCGTAGACTTTATTCTCACACCCTTGCCAGAAGCAGGGTAAAAGGGCACTATCTCAAACCCATTTCCACGTTTTCAATCTATATGTGTACCCAAGGTTTGTTGGGTACCTCTGAGACCATTTATTTACTTAATCTATATTCCATTTTATTTATTCTATATTCTATATTCTTTATTTATTTATTCTATATTCAGCCAGGGACTGAATATAGACTTTTCCCATGCAGCGCTTATATTCCACCACTGTGTTACAAGCTCAGACCCTCCAAGTGCCCCTATTTTCCAGGGACAGTCCCAGATTTACAGACACCACCCTCATTTCTGATTTGATCCCGGAATGTCCTGCTTTTCCTTAGGACGTCCCTATTTTCACTGGAGAAATGTTGGAGGGTATGGAGTTATGTGACCCCCCCCTCCCACAAGCCAAGGAGGTAAGTAACTATGCAACCTTTAGAAGACATCTGAAGGGAAGGGTTGTTTTTTTTTAAAAAAAGTTTAATGTTTTATTATGTTTTTTATATGCTGGAAGCTACACAGAGTGGCTGAGGCAACCCAGTTGATGAGTGGGGTATAAATAATAAATTTATTGTAGCTGTTGAATAGGACATCCCTATTTTCATTGGAGAAATATCAGAGGGTATGCAAGCTATCTTGCCTACTGTGGTCTAGGCATTTTGGGTTACTCAAACAAATCGGTTTTTGCTCATTTCAATGAACTGCTGCTGGTGCCTGAGATAAGAGGAGTGTTCTGTATTCCCGCAATCTCTTTCCTTGATTTTCCTCTACCTAAACATATTGGGAACATCCTGCAGTATCTTTCTCAAGCCATGGCGGAAACCCTATTGCTCACATTAGCCTCTTGGCATGCGGACCGCTGCAGAACATCCCTTGTGGCGCTTCCTTCCCTTAAGATCAACAGGCTTCAGGGACTGAACAAATACTATCCGAACACCAGGAGTTTGACTTGGCACCAAATGAAACCATAAAAAGCTCTCTTAGCCCCATTGCTTTTGTGGATATTTGAGCTGGCTGTTTATTTCTCCCTTCCATGTGGATGATCTAATAGGTGCTGGGCCTGGACGTTTTTATTGTTCATCCATACTGCCACACTTTGAGCTGGAAGGGGCCATCTATTCTTGCCCCCTGCAATGCAGGAATCTTTCTGCCTAAAAAGTGTTTCTCGAACCCAGGACCCTGAAATTGTCTAATGCTCTAGCCCAGTCAAAGCTGATTTTCTTATTCCTAGAGCCATTTTGATTTTCCCTGGGGACATTTCAATAACATTTTCAAAATAGCTGAGTGAACTGGAAGAGAAGGCGAAAGCGCCCTAAAGAAATGCTCAAAATGTGAATATGTGTAACTAATGATTTGCTTCTCTTGGGTAGGGTCATCCTAGCTCACTGGAAGAGCATGGGTTTTGCATGCAGAACCCAAGGAAAACTCTGGCATCTGCCAGAAGCATTGGGAAAGGTGCTGAAATACAGCTTGAAGCCTTGGGAAGCCATTGCTAGTCAGTTTAGGTGAGGGTGGATCTGTATAAATCACCTTCCTATTTGCTAAAAATGAAATTGCGGCTGCTTGATGCAACCAGGCAATCCCATTTACAAACACGTGGGTTTTCAGGAATCTAAAAGAAGTGAACTATGTAAAGCAAAATCAAAAGCAATACAAACAAACAGATGAATTTATTTCATGGAGCATGAAATAAATCCATCGATTTTTATTTTATTTTTGGTATGGCCGGCACTTGGAAAACAATGCAAGATGGTGTCTGTTCCATCCCACATACAGAAACCAATCAGACCAGCAACATTCTGAGGGTAAGAGCTGTTTGACAGTGGGACAGACTCCCTCAGGAGCTCCCTCTTTCATGGGAAGTATTAAAACAGTGGTTGGATAGCCATCAGTCAGAGATTGTTTAGCTGTGATTCCTTCATTGCAGGGGGTTGGACTAGATGACCCATTGATTTTGTGAGCGAACAGCTGTCTCTATTGCACCTGTTTTTTGGAATCAGGTGCCTCAGACAGATAAAGAGAGACTTTGTAGAAAAATGTAGGGAACATTCTGCTTTTCAGGTTGTTCTGATATAGTTCTATAATTAGTCTGTTCGTGGGCATTAATTTTTTCCCCCTTGCCAGGCAACAGATTTCCCACCCACCCACCCCCAATGAAAAGTATATATTTTATCCTGATAGTGCGAAAAAAAGGTCTGTAGATTAGTAGTTTAAATGCTGGGTGTGGAAAGAATATCAGAACGGTGTTGGGAAATATTAATAGAAACATTAAAGAGATAACTGAAAGTAAAAGATCGGTTGTTTTCTTTCTTTTGCTAAGGCGAATGAGCTTGGCCCTCAGAGACAGAAGTGCATTTTAATTGCAGGCTGCTGAAGAACAACGCATGCTCTGTACTCTGGGAACCGAACATTAACAAATACACAAAAAAGAAAGATGATGTGAGAATATGAGTTTGGCATTTCTTTCCTTATTGTCATTAATTATATGCTATCAGTTGCTCTCTGTGGAAAGCCAGCCACATCCTGCAAGTATTCATGAGACTCCATTCTAATGAATGCCTATTAAACACGGAGGCAACAAGTCGCTACCTCTTTTCCAGAGAAGCTACCTGCATCTGATGAAGCAGTGGCTCCATGTTTATCAAGTGCAGTTGAACTTCAAAGAAGTAATCTCACAGAAGAACCATATGCTAACAGACCTTCCAAGTTTCCCTATTTTCCAGGCACGGTCCTGGATTTACAGATGGCGTCCCAGTTTCTGATTTGATTCCAGAATGTCCCTCTTTTCCTCAGGACGTTCCTATTTTCATCAGAGAAATGTTGGAAGGTATGGTAGGACATCCCTGTTTTCTTTGGAGAAATGTTGGAGGGTATGGAGTTATCCGACCCCTGAGCCATCTGAAAGCTGCCCTGTATAGGGATTTTTAAAAAAATGTTTGATGTTTTATTATGTTTTTATATATGTTGAAAGCTGCCCAATGTGGCTGGGGCAACCTAGTCAGATGGGTAGAGTATAAATAGTATTATTATTATTATTATTATTATTATTATTATTATTATTATTAATACTGTTATGGAATAGGACATCTCTATTTTCATCAGAGAAATGTTGGCAGGTATGTGAGAAGTGAGCAAATAAATTAACTTGATGTGGCTTCAGGATATTTGGAAAACCTCACAGAACCTCCCTGCAATGGCCTATATGTTAAGTATCAGGCTTGGGAGATTCTCTACTCCCCTGGTAGCATCAAGGATCAAGGAAGAAGTAAGAAAGTTTGTATTTATGGTTTTATTCAGTATCATGGTGCAAGACAAAGAATCCAGTCCTTAACTTCATTATGACGTTGCTTACATTGAGCTCCTTCCCTTCTTTCCCCAACAACAGCCCATGGTTCTACAAGGGGCCCCAGGAGTCAAACATCTTCGAGCCCTTTGCTCTTGGATTCTCAGAGAGCAGCGAGTAGGCGGAGATGGCGGTGCTTCTATGCTTTCCAAGGATGTCTCTGCTGGCAATTCTCCCCCTCCTTCTCCTAACACCTCCTAACTTGGCAGCTCTGAGTTCTGCTGCAGTTGATTCCTGTCTCCCTCTTCTCTTGAAACTACTTTTTGGAAGGCAATTCCCAGCTTTTCTCCTTGGTCCAGTCCCTGACATTAAGTCATGTAGCACAATACAGAGGTGCCTGAGTTTGCTGGGCTACATAGACAAATTTCCCAGCACAGACTGAACAATTGGCTAGTTGCATCTCTGAGCTCTTGCTCTATACCATGTACAGTATGATAAAGTCAATCAAAGAAATAAGTGAAATTATATTATTGCCTTCACCCTTTTTCAAAACTCCCTTCTTTCTCTCTTTCCTTTTGTTATTTTTAAATCGGTGCCTGTGGAAGTAGCAAGACCCTCTTGGAGTGTTAATGCTGTGTATCCTTTCACTGTAGGCTCAGGGTGTGTGTGTGTGTGTGTGTGTGTGTGTGTGTGTGTGTAAATAAGCCCCATATCATAAAGGCACCACAGTCTCTGCTATGCCTCATTTCCAAAAAGGAAACACTGTTTGGAACCCTTGCAATCTCGTACCGCTCAGAGATTGGGAGTGGTGGCAGCATGCAGCAATATGTACTGGCCATATTTCATCATGCTGAGGTCACTATTTGTGTCACTGGTTTCAGTATTCCCTTGGTGAATGCTGACAATCAATGTGAAATACTGGATTTAAGATCCAATGACAGGGTTATAGCGCTGACTTTATCTGACCTTATCCTTTAGCTGACTGACAGCCCAAGGCCATTTTCCATATCATCTACATTCAGGAGTTTCCATTGACTACACTTACAGAGACTCTTATCACACCAGACCATCGTTACATGCTATTTTACCTTTGAGAAAAATGAAGAAAAAGATTTTTTTTTTTTTTTAGAATTCCAAAGTAAACATTCTTTTCCTCTGAGGGAAAGGAAAGGTGATGAAATACTGTTCTAGTGATATAGATGAAAGAATAGAGGTTTTTGAAACAAAAAAGAGAGAAACAAACCCATCCCTAAAATTCTATAGAAATCTGTTTTTGAGATTGTCTTGATAACAAATCTGGATTAAACAAATCTTACAAATTAACGCAAAGCACATTTTAACTTCTCTGGGTCCTTCACAAGCTAGTATTTGGTATATTTTAGTCATTTAAAGCTTTTATATACTGTGACCTAAACCTGGTTCACCTGTAATAAATGCCAATTATAGCAGAATCTTTCATGGATCACTGCCATGTCATGGTGAAAAGGCTTGAATAACTCAGAGAAGCTATGAGCTATGCTGTGCAGGGCCACCCAAGATGGACAGGTCATAGTGGAGAGTTTTGACTAAACGTGATCCACCTGGAGCAGGAACTGGCAAGACACTCCAGTATCCCTGCCAAGAAAACTCCATGGACCAAGACAACAGGCATATAAAAGTTATGACACTGGAAGATGAGCCCCTCAGGTCAGAAGGGGCCCAACATGCTACTGAGGAAGAGCGGAGGACAAGTACAAGTAGATTCAGAGCTGATGAAGCGGCTGGGCCAAAGCCGAAAGGTCGCTCAGTTGCGGATATGCCTAGAAGCGAAAGGAAAGTCCAATGCTGTAAAGAAAAATATTGCATAGGAACCTGGAATGTAAGAACCATGAACCTTGGTAAGGTGGATGTGGTCAAAAATGAGATGGCAAGAATAAATATTGACATCCTGGGCATCAATGAACTAAAATGGAATGGAATGGGCAAATTCAGTTCAGATGACCATCATATCTACTACTGTGGGCAACAATCCCGTAAAAGAAATGGAGTGGCCCTCATAGTCAACAAAAGAGTGGTGAAAACTGTACTGGGATGCAATCTCAAAAATGACAGAATGATCTCAATACGAATCCAGGGCAGACCTTTTAACATCACAGTAATCCAAGTTTATGCACCAACTACCTGTGCTGAAGAAACTGAAATTGACCATTTCTATGAAGACTTATAACACCTTCTAGAAATGACACCAAAGAAGGATGTTCTTCTCATTATAGGGGAATGGAATGCTTAAGTAGGGAGTCAAGAGATAAAAGGAACAACTGGCAAGTTTGGCCTTGGAGTCCATGAAGCAGGGCAAAGGCTAATAGAGTTCTCTCAAGAGAACAAGCTGGTCATCACAAACACTCTTTTCCAATAACACAAGAGACGACTCTACACATGGACATCACCAGATGGGCAGCATTGAAATCAGATTGATTATATTCTCTGCAGCCAAAGATGGAGAAGCTCTATACAGTCAGAAAAAACAAGACCTGGAGCTGACTGTGGCTCAGATCATCAGCGTCTTATAGCAAAATTCCAGCTTAAACTGAAGAAAGTAGGAAAAACCACTGGGCCAGTAAGACACAATCTAATCAAATCCCTTATGAATACACAGTGGAAGTGCTACTGTATTATGCACTAGGTGCAGTTTCTGGAGAATTTTCAAGGGCAGCCCAGCCTGCAACTCATTACAGTTGTCTATATTTCTGTACTCCTTCATGGATCACTGCCTTGTCATGGCAAAGGGGCTTGAATAACTCAGAGAAGCTATGAGCTATGCCGTGCAGGGCCACCCAAGACGGACAGGTCATAGTGGAAAGTTTTGACTAAACATGATCCACCTGGAGCAGGAACCGGCAAGTCACTCCAGTATCCCTGCCAAGAAAACTCCATGGCTTGCTCTGGTCCATAGGGTCACAAAGAGTCGGACATGACTAAACGACTAAACAACAACAACAAACAACATATTTCTGTTACTCAGGTCATTTGGAGGGGAAATTTTTTGTGTGTACAGTGCAGGAGATTAGCCCAGGAGGTGTGGAATGGAAGCAACTTTAGTCAAGAGAACCGACAGCTTATTTAAGGGCATGCTGGCTCATGAGAAATGGAAGGCTTGGCAATGCTTTAGTCAAGTTGAGATCATATACCTTTGCAAAGAAGATAGGAGGTGTGATACTCCCTACTGCCAGCCATGCTGGGTGACCCTGTTCTGGAACATAAGATCAAAACGTCTGGCAAGGCTTTAATCAAGCTGAGATCATACGCCTGGATGAAGACTCATCAGTGGCTCCGAGTCGCCTTCCTTGTACCCCGATAAGGATTGAGGATGTGGCACACAGCCAAATAATTAATTAAGAAACCAAAACACCTGTTTCACAGGAATTTGCCCCTGACATTATTGACCGATACAGATTTGAATTTGTGGAGAAAAAATTCGGGGGGAGAAAAAAGAGCAAATCGGGAGGTAGGAAAATACAGAGACATAGGTAGGTGGAAAGGATATTGCATCTATCGGCACTCAGTGCATTTTCCATGGCAAATGTCAACCAACATGTGACCTGATGGGTGAATTTATCAATTTCATCTGCTTTTTGTTTCTCTTTCTTTCCCTCAGATCTTAAGTTCAATTTTTCTGATTTTGCATCAGTTTGCTTTCTTTTATGATTGCCTGGAAATTCATCTACATTTTCACGTGCATTTTACTTCATAACCACATTTTTTGTATGCAATTTTGCCCCAGATACTCACCTTTTCACAAGCAAGTTTTTCTCATAGACCTTTTGTTTTTGTTTTTACTAATGTCAACATTTCTGTATGCATTTTACTATAATACACACTTTGTTGTAAGTAGCTTTCAGTTAAACAACTGTAGTGTAAAAATAAGAGAACGGTGAATTTTTGAAGGCGCATAGAACCACTGTCCCCTTAATGGATCATTGCCTTGCCGTGGCGAAGGGGCTTGAATAACTCAGAGAAGCTATGAACTATGCCAAGCAGGGCACCCAAGATGAACAGGTCATAGTGGAGAGTTTTGACCAAATGTGATCCACCTGGAGGAGGAACCGGCAAGCCACTCCAGTATCCTTGCCAAGAAAACTCCATGGACAAAGACAACAGGCATATAAAAGTTATGACGCTGGAAGATGAGCCCCTCAGGTCGGAAGGTGTCCAACATGAAGAGCGGAGGACAAGTACAAGTAGATCCAGAGCTGATGAAGCGGATGGGCCAAAGCCGAAAGGACGCTCAGTTGCGGATATGCCTAGAAGCGAAAGGAAAGTCCAATGCTGTAAAGATGGAGGGCACAAGGAGAAGGGGACGACAGAGGATGAGATGGTTGGATGGTGTTCTTGAAGCTACTAGCATGAGTTTGATCAAACTGCGGGAGGCAGTGGAGGACAGAAGTGCCTGGCGTGCTCTGGTCCATGGGGTCATGAAGAGTTGGACATGACTAAACGACTAAACAACAACAACAAAAAAGAACCACTGTGCCATAGACTGATACCCCGTTCTAGAATCTTGGATTGTGCCATTCATATATTGCGGTCCAGACACCAGATTTTGTTTGAGAAATCCATCAGAATGGAAACAGAAAGCATGACTATTTTCACAGCCTTTGCATTGATTTTTGACCTCCAGCTGCATCAGTAGCTCTTTCTGCCTCAGGGCAACCACAGGCAGTTGGTAACTCTATTACAGATTGTAGCCCGGCTGATCTGACTTCCCACAGAATGACTTATGAAATATTTCCTACCATAGAAGAATGAAAATTTGTTTGATGAGAGTGGAATCCAGAATAATCTACTCTAAAGCAGTCAGTCAATATTCCAGTGAGATATTGCCTAATAAAGATTAAGTCTCCTTCCTAGCATGTGAGCACTTGGGAACTGGAGATATACTATATACAGTGAGAGTTACAGCTGGAAAACAGTTGTTATTAAATACTACGTGGGCTATGTGAACCCAAAATAGCATATCTGTGAAAGGCAGGGCCTAGTTTGGCACTGAGACTGCTTCAAAACTGGGTTCTAGAATTCAGAGAAATTCTATTTTGCATTTGATGGATAGAAAAGTGGAAAAAATAGGTAGTTCCCATAGACATTATATTTACCTCTGGACTATCCAACTTAGAACAGCTTATGCCATCAACAGAATCAGCTACACAAGCTTTTTCTCCTGTTGAAAATGTGTGTCTTCTGCAACTTTTAATGTTCCTTGCAAAGATATATAAGGATGTCTCCAACCCAAAGTGGTAAAATCCAGGACAAGATTTTATGCTTGATTCTGCTAATGGTATAATTGACCCTTAAGCAAAGCCCTTGATGAGGTGTCTGACTTGAACTTGGTTTATGTAGAGATTAACAAGGATTGTATAGCTTTCTGTAATACCTCCCCCTCACCTAGTGAGGTAAAAGGCAGAGGAAATAAAATTTTTCATTAGTTGTTTTAAAAGTGGCTGTTTTACAGTTTTGCAAGTGTTTGGACTGTGTGCTCTTTTTCAGGAAAAAAACAACTAAATCAAAACATAAATATACATGGCTGTCAAATGCTCAAAATGATAGGCAACTCTTCTGGTGTGCTTTTTAAAAAGGTAAAGGTAAAAGTTTCTTCTGGTATGCTTTATAAGCCCTTTTTTGCAATGTGCACTAGGATGACAGTCCAAATGTGTCAAAAATAACTAAAAGGGGCCGCTAATGCAGCAAGAAATATATAAGGCCAATGTATGAGTAATGTTTGACTTTCTTACTTAGCATGTGAAGTTTGGCTTGGAGGTTCCATTCAAATAAATGAAGATCTAGGTTGAAATGTTTAAGCACTGATTTTCTTCCTTGCCCTTCAGATGCTAACAGAAGTCTTCAGTGTGGGCTACAGTGCGGGAAAATCAATATATTCATTCGATGAGCAATGCCTGCTTCTTACTTAGTACGTGCTTTGTCTGTTCTGGACGAAAAATGAAAACAGGACTATAGCACTAATCACTGGATGTGGAAAGCATTTAATTCCCTCTCTACTCTTTACAGATGACCACTTGCATTGTGTTCTAAATCTGAGATGCAGAAAACTCTGCACAATTACATTTCACCCTCGAAACTCAATTACTTCCTGCAGTCATTATTGTCTGTAGACTGTACCTGGTGAAAAGAAAGTGAGGCTGGGGAACAGAGAAAACGTTGCTTTGTTTGAAGAACATGCAGGCTCTATATAGATGGCAAATGCAAGGAACTATATGCATGTCATTTTGTGTGTGCTGTTGAGAGCCATTATTCTCTCATTCCAAGTCAATAGTAAAATACAATTCCACAATTGTTAGTGTCGTCTTTACAAGTGCTTAATATTGCTCAAGAGGATGAAGCACCCTAGGTTGTGTAAATACTATTTTAATGCTAATTCTACACACCCATACCTGGCCTGCTGTCAATATTACCCAGCCTATGATTCACCCTTTTTGAAAGAAGCCCTCACAACATTCCCACTTAATCTTTTAATATGCCACTGCCTTATTTGTCTAAACAGAGGGAGCCTTGCAAAATGTGATGATCTCTACTGTAGGCATTCACCCAGGGAATTTTGTCTTTGTGAAAGAGGGGGCAGAAGCAGTCAGGCGAAATGGCCTGGGACAAGCTCTTGAGCATCAAAGATGACTTCAGTCCTGAGGTGCTGCTGCTTGGAGGGGCCAGTGCCACTTCTTGAGGTGGCATAACCATGCAGGGCCCCCGCATGCATGCGCACTGCCAGAAGCCCCTCACCGCTGCAGAGCCCTCTCCACAAAAGGTAGCTCCTCAGAAGACACCTATCCATCATTCAGCCCGGACACTGAGGTCCAGCTCCAAGGGTCTTCTGCTGGTTTCCTTACTGTGAGAAGTGAAGTTACAGGGAACCAAGCAGAGGACCTTCTTGGTAGTGGCACCCTCCATATGGAACGCCCTCCCTTCAGATGTCAAGGAGGTAAAGAACTGCACAACCAGGGCTGGATTTAGGTTTGATGAGGCCCTAAGCTACTGAAGGTAATGGGGCCCTTTATATGTCCAGCTGTCCTTTGCCAACAACAAATTGTAGCTGTTTTTTGTGTTGAATATTTGCTATATGGTAATTTATGGACCTAATAGGTCCATATACAACACAAAACACTGTTGCTGCATGTAGGTTTTATTTGATTTGTTTTTTTATCTTATATTTTGGAAATGTACATCCAGTTTTTTTCCTTATATTTTTTTTTGGGGGGGGGCCCAAGAGAGTGGGGCCCTAAACTATAGCTTGTTTAGCTTATACGTAAATCTGGCCCGGTGCGCAACTAACATCTGAAGGCAGCCCTGTATCAGGAAGTTTGTAATGTTTGATGTTTTACTATGTTTTTATATATGCTGTAAGCTGCCCAGAGTGGCTGGGGAAACCCAGCCAGATGGGCGGGAGATAAATAAATCATCATCATCACCATCATCATCATCATCTGCACCTTCCTTCCCTTCTTGGTAACTAACAGCAGCACTCAGTGTTCAGAAGCCACATGCCCCAGCCCCAGCTCCAACTGATAACTTCTCATATTTCTATTGTTGTAGCGCACTCTGGGACCTTGTGCTAGTGTTAGCAATAAAATTAATTCACCACCATGACTGCCTAAAAAGATAGAGGACAAGGATGGGAGGGTAGTACTGCATTGTTGCCTTGGCTCCCCAATGCCACACAACATTGCCAGTTCCCCAGAGAGAGTAAGACAAGGCAAGGCAAGTGGGCACAAGGACAGAGCCAATCCTATGTTTTGGATCCGGAACTGCACTGTCCCCACTGCCTTGCCCATGCCACCCTGCCAGCTGCTACTGGGGCCTTCATTGGTTTAAAGGCAGAGAATATGCCCTCCAGATGTTGAACTCCAACTCTCATCAGTCCCAGCCAGCATGGCAAAGGTGATCAGAACTTCCCCCCCACGACATCAAGAGGGCCAGAGGTTTTCCATTCCTGTTTTTAAGCCTTCCAAGTAGAGATTGATATCCAGGAGAAACAGCGGCTGCGATTCAATGGGCACAGGAATGCTTGGCCAGATAGTTTGGGCATTTTAAGACTGGATTAGGACTGCAACCCGTAAAGGAAATTGGGAAATGTGCCTTTTCATTCCAAATGCAGATGTAAAGCGTCTGCATTTAATTTTAAAATGGCAGACACTATTTTGGAACTTGACCTATTAAACATTATCACTCCACAGGCGCAATGGTACAGATGCAGGATCGCTGATACGTTTAGGGTGTCTTGTTTGATACAGAGCCCCAAGTTCAGGGAAATATAAGTCGCCTCTGATATGTTAGATGCCTGTTTTCGATCCAGCTGACATAGTGTGCCTGTAAATTGAGACGGACATTCTTAACTTTAATTAATTAAGATGGTAATGATGGTCCAGTGATTCTAAGATGAGGAAGTCGCATCATCTGGATTGTTTGGTCACCTGTATGGTGTATTTGAATCAAGGCGTGAGTTTTGAGCAAGTAAAGGGTTCCCTGCTCTCTTTCCAATACCCAAGTCCAGTGCTGGGGAACCTATAGCCCTCCAGATGTCATTGGACTCCAACTTCTGTCATATTCCTTTAGCATGGGCAGTGGCCAGGGATGACCACTGTTCAGCAGCATCCGAAAGGATACAGGTTCCTCATCCCTGCTCTAATCCCTGGCCTTTTTATTTGTGACTGTGGAAGGCATGTCCAAAGTTGTCACAATGTTAATACTTGTTGATGTTGTGGAGCTGGAGAAGGTCCAGAAATGGACAACCAAAGTGATCAAGAGGCTAGAGCATTTTTTAATTTTATATACTGTGGTCGTTTTATGTGAACTGCCCTGAGACCTCCGGGTATAAGGCAGTATTGTATATAAATTCAACCAACCAATCAATAAAAACTCCTCCACGAGGAAAGGGACATTTGGGACTTTTTGGTTTAGAAAACAGGTAGGAGGAGACACGACAGAAGCTATTCATGGCTTGCAGAAAGTGGGCGAAGAGAAGCTTTCCCCCCTCTCTTGTAACACTAAAACTCACTAGAACATTTGCTAAAGCTGAATGTTGGAAGATTCAGGGCACTTCTTCATGCTCAAAGGAGCTGGGTATGTTTAGCCTGGAAAAGAGGAGGCTGAGCGGAGATATGATAGCCATCTTCAAATATCTCAAGGGCTGTCACATTGAAGATGGAGCAAGCTTGCTTTCTCTTACTCCAGAGGGTAGGACTTGGACCAGTGGCTTCAAGTTGCAAGAAAGGAGATTCCGGCTGAAGACCAGGAAGAACTTTCTGACAACAAGAGCTGTTTGACAGTGGAACAGACTCCCATGAGAGGTGGTGGACTCTCCTTCCTTGGGGGGTTGTAAGCAGAGGTTGGATGGCCATCTGTCATGGATGCTGAGATTCCTGCATCACAAGGGGTTGGACACTTGGGGTTCCTTTCAACTCTATAATTCTCCAATTCTATGAATTTGCTTCCACAGGAAGCTGTGATGGCCACCAAAATTCACAGAGTGACTATCAGTGACTACGTTGATGGTCCATGTTGGCAATGTTCTCCCTCCACCTGCAGGAGCAGTATGCTTCTGAAAACCAGTGGCTGGGCCTCAGAGGATGGGAGGGTCTCTTGCGATCATGTCCCATTTGCTGGCTTCCCACAGGCATCTGATTGGCCACTGTCAGAACAGGTTGCTAGACTAGATGGGCCATAGGCCTGATTCATCAGGGCTCTCCTTATGCTCTTATAATCCCACCGCAACTCAATTATTTGTGAATGTGTGTGCTTGCGAAAAGCTTCTGACTGAAGCAGGATGCTTTTATTTATTCTGGGGGAGAGTAGCAGGAACCTCTCTGGATAGCAACACCATTGTGTGAAATAAACACATTGTGTTGTTTATATTTTGCTCAGGCATCACCTGCCTCGTAGAGCTTATGCAAAATAAACAGTCGAGACAGATAAAAGGTGGGAAAGGAAGGAGAATCACTGAGAAATGAAGAAACTTCTCAGATTACTCAGTGGTAGGGACCCAGACGGTGGGAAGGGGGGGTATCCCATGCTTCCTCATTCTAAGCCGTGGTCATGGTAACAATATATGACTTCTAAGCTTGAAGTAACAGGCCTGAGGTTAATTATATTGTCTCTATATCAATGTTCAGAAAGCTATTAAGAATCTCAGCATATTGTATTGCTGAAATTAATCCTGCTCCTAGATTACCACTGGGAAGTCCAGTGTCTCCATCAAATTCCAGAAGGTTTTGTTTAGGTCCAAGTCTGACCGAAATAAATATATATGATTTTTTTTTTTTAAGTCCGGGAGAATTTCTCAGGAGCAAGAAAAGTTAAGGTAGCCTTGCTGGCTGTGATACACAGAGCTGGAAAAACAAACAATAAGTTTAACACTCCCAGAATAGGAGGATAAGATACCACTTGCCAAGCAATCAACAGATAGAGTTGCTGAGAGATGAAACAAATCAGTTGTAATCTCCATTTGTTTTAGGAAAAGTCTGCTAGTTATTTATTTATTCCCCTGACTTCTCTTTCTGAAAAGGGAGACAAGCATCGAAATTCAGGTTGCAATTTAAGCTACTGGTGATGTACAAGGAGGGAGAGAGAGAGAGAGAGAGAGAGAGAGAGAGAGAGAGAGAATAGCCTCTGCTAGTCAATGTTGTCTCCTCTCTCTCTCTCTCTCTCTCTCTCTCTATATATATATATATATCTGTATTCATTTTCAGATACAGAAATGCAAGGTAAGAAAAACACCCCCATCATCATCTCAAGGAGATAAAGAACTACACAACTTTTAGAAGATTTCTGAAGGCAGCCCTGTAACGGGAAGTTTTTAATGTTTGATGCTTTACTTTGTTTTTATATATGCTGTAAGCTGCCCAGAGTGGCTGGGGAAACCCAGCTAGATGGGTTGAGTAATTATTATTATTATTATTATTATTATTATTATTATTATTATTGTTATTGTTATTGTTATTGTTATTGTTATTGTTATTGTTATGTCAAACAATAGGAAAATATAAACACCATCCCAAAGCGTCCTTCCAAAGAAGTTCATGTCTCCCAGGCAGGTGAAAACATGTTCTTCTGTTGCGAGGTATGAAATAAAGCATGACCAAATAGTATAAAACTTGTTTGCTTCCTGTTCGTTCCTCCTGACACATAGTTCATGAGTCATTTTCTCCATTGGAGTTAACTGCTGTATTTGCACACTCCATTCTGCAGTAGATAGCCAGTGCTTGGCTACAGTCAGTCTATACTGTAGACAACATTGAGCCAGACAAACCAATTTCTTGACTCAGTGTTAGACAGCTTCCAAAGTTCCTGTATTTTTCCTTAGGTTTTAGGTGTCTTGCATGACTGGAAAGGAGCTTCTGCTTTCATGAGGCAGCTGAGGCATATTTTTCTGGTTCTGCTCCAGCGTTGTTTAGATCCCTACCACTTTAATTTCTGATGGAGGATTTATTCTATGAATTGATGGGAGAGAATGCAAGTGGAATTACCTTCATCAGACAATGAAAAAGAAAAGAAGGATTATGTCTGTGTACAAGACGTGACTACAAAGCTCTGAGGTTCAGAATACTGCGAGGATGATTCTTGATTCTACAACATTATTATGACACACACACACACACACACACACACACACATTAAATCTCTGTTAGCACACTGGTTAGAAGCATCCTACGATTCAAGTGTTTGTCTCCAGAGAGCAGGATTGATACTCATAATTAGGCATGAAAATAAAGGGCTTGTCAAGAACAATATTTCTTTATAATGAAAAGAAAGATACCGCTGTTTAAAACCACAGGAATTTTCCCCTTTTTAAGGATTTTTAAGCCAGGCAAAAATTGGACTGTCTGAGCTCTGTATAGCATGCAGAAGGATGAGAATGCTGGTTGAGTAACAAATGTAACTTTCTATATGGAAAAAAAGAATAAAATATGATTACAAAAAAGACAGAGAGAAAGAGAGAGAAAATGCTGGTTGCTGGTGAAACGGGAGTTTCACAAATGGCCTTAGCTGAGATCATAAAATCAGCAATTAAATGCATAATAATTATAGGTAAAGGTAAAGGACCCCTGGACAGTTAAGTCCAGTCAAAGGCGACTATGGCGTTGCGGCGCTCATCTCGCTTTCAGGCCAAGGGAGCCGGCATTTGTCCACAGACAGCTTTCTGAGTCATGTGGCTAGCATGACTAAACTGCTTCTGGCGTAGTGGAATACCGTGACAGAAACCAGAGCACACGGAAACATCATTTACCTTCCTGCTGCAGTACCTACTTATCTATTTGCACTGGCGTGCTTTCAAACTGCTAGGTCAGCAGGAGCTGGGACAGAGCAACGGGAGCTCACCCTGTTGTGGGGATTTGAATCACCGACCTTCCAATCGGCAAGCCCAAGAGGCTCAGTGGTTTAGACCACAGCACCACCCATGTCCCTTATGATTATTATAATAATTATAATACTGTACAATTGTATGTACAGTCATACCTTGGGTTGCGATTGCTGGGGGCTGCGCGTTTTCGGGTTACGGACGCGCCGAAACCCAGAAGTACTGGAACGGGTTACTTCCGGGTTTTGGCGCTTGCGCATGAGCAGAAACACTAAATTGCACTTTGCGCATCTGCAGAAGCGCGTCATGCGCGTGCACAGACTCAGCGCTGTGGGTTGTGAACGCGCCTCCCGCATGGATCACATTCGCAACCTGAGGTTCCACTGTACACACACACACACACACACACACACACACACACACACACACCAACACACAATTGGCTGTGAACTAGGGCCAAGCTAGCACTGTCATAGGAATAATGTGTATGGCTGCAGATACCAGAAAGTAGTAGCATTTGGCATGACCTTTTAAATTATTTCTGTAGCGCCTGTGTAACATTTGCAGAGCACCGTGCCAGTACAAGTCCCAGCTGTATGACTCTGGCCTGCTGATATGCATATCAAGTTCTTCATTCACTTCAATGTCCAGGGACTTCTCTGCAGCTGCATATATGAAATGCTTTGTACTGAAACAAGTGAGGAAACCTCTGCTTGGAAGCGTCACAAGTTCTGTGAGAAGGCAAATTTGCTTCTTTTAAAAATCCCTGTGCCTTGGTGTATGTGTAGTTGTGGTTATTAAAATGGGGAAATAGTTCACGTCTCAAGAGTACTAGGTCAAAGGCCCTGGTGTGTTAGATCAGTGTTTTCCTAATGAGAGGTGAATGCCTTGGCAAATCATGGTGGATGACAAGGGAAGACATACCGTATTTTTTGCTCAATAAGACTCACTTTTTCCCTCCCAAAAAGTAAGTGGAAATGTGTGTGTGTCTTATGGAGCAAATACAGGCTGCGCAGCTATCCCAGAAGCCAGAACAGCAAGAGGGATCGCAGTGATCCCTCTTGCTGTTCTGGCTTCTGAGATTCAGAATATTAATTTTTCTTGTTTTCCTCCTCAAAAACTAGGTGCATCTTATGGTCTGGTGTGTCTTATAGAGCGAAAAATACGGTAATAAAGCTAATTTGGCTACATGGGTCAGACAAATATATCAAACCAGGTTGGATCCTGGCTACGATATGAAATTGTGCAACTCATCAGTGGGGCAAAAACCTGACAGTCAATAAATCTTACGAAACTTAAAAGTGGGGATTGGTTGAACCGATCGGGACTGGTGCATTAAAGTCATCATCATCTGATCAGATAAAAAACTAGGGATATTGGGCCGTTTCAAGTGGAAAAGATAGCTCCCATAATTGTGGGTTTTTTGGGGGGGGAGGTGGAGGGGAGAATATATCTAATATGGAGTAGTTAAGTTCTTGCAAACATTTGTTTCATAGTGACATGACAAACCAAATTTCCCCTCTGCTTTGTTTGTATGGTTAGTCTAAATAGACATAGGATGGATTAAAGGCTTGTGGGCAGCTGCCAAAACATTACGTCACGCTGTGCTAAGTGTCTGCTAGGAGGGATTCCATTCCAACAAATGCTATACAAATATCTAATGTGGGACATAATCGCCTCCAGTTTCCAAAGTGACATGTAATAGGAATGTGATGTTCTTCGTTGACCTCACACAGAAGTCTAATTATGGCACTGTCTCTCATGAAATACTTTAAGACCTAAAATTTAGGGATGATTCAAATTATCACATTTTGCCGTTCTTTTCTTCTCCATGTGTGGCGGCACCAATACTTTGGAACTCCCTGCCTATTGATATTAAGGCAGGAGCCTTTGCTGTATTCTTTCCGGCGCCTGCTGAAGACATTCTTATTTAGACAAGCCTCCCCAGATGTTTAGAGAGCTTGCAAGCGTTTTGTTTTAGTCTATTCTGTTGTGGTTTTAACTTTTCACATGAATTTGATTATGGCTGTAATATTTTCAGTGATTGTTTTATTCTTTTTCTTTTCTATAAACCGATGTGAGATTATTATTTTTTTTGCTATACTCAAGCGGTATATAAATGTTACAAAATAAACAAAAAAAAGAGGGTGGGGAGGGTTTGTCACCAGAGATTAAACACTACATCCCCTTGCTGTTTTCTGAAGAGTTCCTGATTTTGCAGAACACTACAATATATATATGGTTCATTTTGTATAAATCCCTGCATATTTTACATAAACTAAACCATTCGGTATTCCATTATTACATCTACCCAAACTTGTGTACACTGTTGAATTTATCTTAATGCTGTCAACGTTTTCAAGTGTACACAATTTCCCTCCATATATTCAATAAACATTTCCCTGTCTTCTTTAAACGTATGTTCTTCTTGTTCTCTTATTCTATATGTTAAATCCACAAGCTTAGCATATTCCATCACACAAATTAATATTTTAGAGCAGTGGTTTCCAATAGGTGGTCTGTGGACTCCAGAAGCCTCATGTAACCCACCTAGGGGGTCCTTGACACATACTCGTCAACTGTTGAGGGCATCCTGTTTTGGGGCGCTGTGCTCTCACAGCCAGACGTATGTCTCACATGTGATCGTTGCACCCAAATATGCACATTTTTGGGCATCATGCTCTTTCGTGGGTCACGTGACTCGCATGGCAGTGCAGCCCAGAAGACACACATCCTGGTTTCGCACATGGAAATGTTGGAGGGTATGATGGCATCATTCACATAAGAAAAACTACTGCAGAAATATCCACCTTTTCAAAAGTAGGGGGCCCGTGGCTTGGCTTTCGAAAAACAGGGGAACCTTTTGCAGTGGCACGCTCAGTCAAAATCTGGATGCATGTTGGCACTGAGCAGGTTAAAATGAACACAGTGACATCCCCCCCCTCCCAACCTGTGGTGACTGAATGAAGTGTGAACTCAGCTAGGAAATCACCAGCGGCAGCCTGCTGCATTTTGCCACCCAGGGCAACATGGGAAGATGCTCTGCCCTCTACGGAAGGCTCACTTACTGGGGTTGTGAGGCAGTGGCGACTTCTGGTTTCTGGCAAGATCTTGCTGGAACCTGAAAACCGCTTCTTCTTCTCTTTGCCCCAGTCTGCCTCAGGGATTGTGACCTCAGATTTTCCATCCCTCTATTTCACCTATGCTCTCCATGCACCAAGTGAACAGCAGTGGCAATGTTACAACCTGGCTGAGGATGGCGTTAACTAAACCTAGGCCTGGAGATGTAGAGGACCTGGAACCAGGAGTGTGATAAACATGCTGTGTTAAATAGGCCAGACCAGGAAGCCAGCTTCTTCGCATCTGTACGAGTCCTGGCCACTCCATGGGCTTCCTACTGCCTGACGGCTGATTGCCAGTTGAAGCTGGACTCCCCTACTTCCTTCTGCGTTTGTAAAAACGTTTCAAGAGTTGAGCAAGCTCTACGTCTGAACCTCAAACCATGATGTTCCCTGGTTCAAGCCCCGTAGTTTCCGACAAATAGAACCATAACAATATTTTTTAAAAGAATTGTAATTAAATTTATGTGCTCTTAGGGGCTATATTAAGATACTTGTAATTAAAACCACAGGACTACTGGAGTCTCTCTGATGACCACTTACAACTTTCCAGATGTCTTTGGTGCATGAATAAATTGCAGCTGGACCATAAGAACTTGCAGGGGACCCAACAAGAAGGGACATTTATCCTTCAGATCCCATCTTCTGTGGCAGGTGAGATAAGCTAAGGAGTGGAAGCCAGAATTGTGAATTTTCTGCCTTTAGAAATAATGCACAACCTCCAATAAGTTCTGATAGGGGCCTGGGATTTATGGTGTGTGTCTGTGTGTCTGTGTGTGTGTGTGTGAGAGAGAGAGAATACTAGCATTCTCCTGCCATTCCATTGTTGTTTCATCCCATTGCCCCCTCTATCTCTCTCTTCAAGCCACTTTCTCCCTGCTTGATGCCCAGAATGCTGCTGCAGTATTTTTCCAAATGCCAGAGATGCTTTGTTGTTGTTTAGTCGTTTAGTTGTGTCCAACTCTTCGTGACCCCACGGACCAGAGCACGCCAGGCCCTCCTGTCTTCCACTGCCTCCCGCAGTTTAGTCAAACTCATGCTGGTAGCTTCGAGAACACTATCCAACCATCTCGTCCTCTGTCATCCCCTTCTCCTTGTGCCCGCCATCTTTCCCAACATCAGGGTCTTTTCCAGGGAGTCTTCTCTTCTCACAAGGTGGCCAAAGTATTGGAGCCGCCAGAGATACTAGGAAGTGCAATTTCCCCATACATCTGATGAAGTAGAGGCTATAGAATCAAACAGTTGGGAGAGACCCTGAGGGATCATCTAGTACAAACCCTCGCAATGCAGCTGTCCCATATGGGGATCGAACCAGCAACCTTGGCATTATCAGCACCATGCTCTAACCAACTGAGCTACGCACAATTGCGTTTCCCAGCATACAGAAGCTTTGCAAGTACCAGCAAGGGAAGAAGAAAAGACAGAAAGACCTCAATACTGCAGTTATAGCCAGGTGAATGGGTCAGGGCTGGGTTCTTCTCCCCACTTCATTAATTAATTAATTAATTAATTATTATTATTATTATTATTAATAATATTTTTAATTTATACCCCACGCTCCCCAGCCAAGACTGGGCTCAGGGAGGCTACACCGAATATAAATACAATAAAAATATTAAAAACAAAACCAAACAAAACCAAACAAACAAAACAAAAAACCAAAAAAAAGTTGATTTAAATATAAGTTACAATACAGTTTAAAATGCAGCTTAAAATGCAGTCTCGTTTTAGTGGTAGCCTATAGATTAAAGCCATAAGGGGAGAAAACGTCAAATATTCACAGGGGGCCAACTATCCATGCTGGTCCTACATGGGCCAGCAAAAAGAGCCGAGGGAAAATTTATATACAAAAAATTGTGACAGAAATGGCCCAATTCAAGATAAGTTGTCATCATTGACAACGTCATCATCGTCATCATCATTTATTATTTCTATCCCGCCCACCTGGCTGGGTTTCTCCAACCACTCTGGGTGGCTTCCAACAAGATGTTAAAAATACATGAAAACATCAGTCATTCAAAACTTCCCTAAACAGGGCTGCCTTCAGGTGTCTTCTAAAATTCAGATAGTTGTATATCTCCTTGACATCTGATGGGAGGGCGTTCCACAGGGTGGGCGCCACTACTGAGAAGGCCCTCTGCCTGGTTCCCTGTAACCTCACTTCTTGTGGTGAGGGAACTGACAGAAGGCCCTCGGTGCTGGATCTCATGTTTTATGAGTGTGACAAGTTCATATTCTAGAGCAAGCATTTTCAGTTTTGTGATTTCATTGGTTCTTTTTTCTCAATACTTGTCATTATATTATTGCATTTTGGTTCAGGTACTACCCATTAACTAACAGACGGGTTGAGTATGTGATCAAACAGGCTTCAATCCAGTGCACAGTTAGTCATGGTTTACTCTCATTCATTGCAGCAGACTGGATTGCAGCCACAATGTTTCAGTTAATAGGCTCTCCAATCACTTTAACCTGGTTTGTGCTTCTGCTATGGGTACTAGTGTGCAAGTTTGCATTACTGTCCATGATCTGTGCACATTGAGGAAACCAGCAGAGAATGGCTTCAAAAGCTCTTCTGGATAACTGATGAGTTTGTAAGTGCGAACTACCGTACTTCTGCTGGCATAACGGAACACCTTATCGATTGACTGAAATACATACATGCATACGTGATGGAACACAATGTTTTGCAGGTGAGAGCATCAGTGTAGAAAAACAAGCCTTCCTCTTCTGACTTTGGGAAATTGGTGTACCATTCTAGAAAACAAGCCATTTTTTTAAAAGAAAAAGAAAACACGCCTTGAAACAGCAAGCACCATGTCCTCCCACTTGACCCCCCCCCTTTCTAATGAATGTTGCTTCTAACAACTGCCTGCAAAGTTGAGGATGGCATACGGCATAGACCTCATCTAAATGCACCATTGGAGAGATGCAGTCTGCATAGCAACACCTCATTTTTTCTTTCTTACACCCCCTTCCCTTTTCCTTTTAACATACCCAAAACCGTAGATGAACAAAAGCCTTCTGGTTGGCCACATTATGTGTGCCTCTTCTCTGCCTCTCTCTGGGAATATTTGTCTTTCACTTGTTAAAAAGAAGATCTGTGGCCTTAGAGGAAAAGATATATGAACAAATTAACCCCTCGGGGGGATCCCATTTGCTGCCTTCGGTCACACTGTGTGCTTTAGAATCCGAGTACTTTGTACATCAGGCAAGGCTGGCCACAGATGCACTGCATTCTGTAAGGGAAGGATCTTGTATTGGTCACATTCCACTACATTTCTGATTATAAAGAAACCTAGCATTTCTGAATGCACACTAGAAACACGAATCTCCAAAATGTACACACAGAAAAAAAGTCCTAGTCAGCTATTAGTTAGGTGGTTTGTGGCTTGTAAGATGTTTTATGCATTGTTGCACTCTGCTATACAGTGGTGCCTCGGGTTACATACGCTTCAGGTTACATACGCTTCAGGTTACAGATTCCGCTAACCCAGAAATAGTACCTCAGGTTAAGAACTTTGCTTCAGGATGAGAACAGAAATCATGCTCTGGCGGCGCAGCAGCAGCAGGAGGCCCCATTAGCTAAAGTGGTGCTTCAGGTTAAGAACAGTTTCAGGTTAAGAATGGACCTCCAGAACGAATTAAGTACCCCAAGGTACCACTGTAATCTGGAAGGTCCCTTTTATTTCATTGAATTTAGATTACACTAAGAGAGGGGTAGCCATTTGCACAAATTAGATCAAAATGCTTGAATTTAAACCTATGGCCTTAGTATAGGAAACAGTCAGGGTCCCCATCTTATTACTATCTGGACTAGCTCATGCGTGATAAAGTTGTACACATAAAACACATACCTTGATTGGGACGTCAGTTTTTAAGATGTAAATCAAGATATTCTGGCAGAGAGCCAGCACCATGTAGTGGGTTGGAGTGTTGGGCAATGTCCAGAGAGACCAGGATTCAAATCACGATTGCCATGAAGCTCAGTGTGACCTTGAACCAATCCCTACTTCTCAGCCTTCCGTACCTCGCAGAGAGGTTCAGCAATGGAACCACCATAAATTGAACAACATGGGAGAAGCCCTGATGGATTCCAGAGTTTCCCAAACTTGGCTCTCTAGCTGTTTTTTGACTACAACTCCCATCATCTCTAGCTAGCAGAATGTCAGGGAATGGACTGAAGAGGAGAGCTGGGAATTGCCCCCTCCATCTCACCTCAGCTCCTTTCGGAAGAGGAGTGGGAAGATTCTCCTTCCCCTTTCTTCAGCAGTTTCAAGAGGAGAAGAAAACAGGGTTGATTTACAGCTGAAGGAAGACCTGTCAAGTTACGAGATAGTGGGAGAGAGGGGAGAAGTAGGAGAGCAGCCAGCAGACACTTCGTTAGAGAGTCTGGGAACTCCTCCTTCTCCAAGGACTCGTTGATCACTTAGAATTCAAGAACAACGGACGTTGCAGAGTTTGAACCCTGTGGCGTCCCGTAGATTCACAGTTTGTTGTTGGAGAAGAAAAGGTAGGGGCTCAGAGTGAGCAACGTCCTAATGGCGTCTAGGACCAGATTCTTTGTTCTGCTCCACAGTTACTGAATAAAACCATAAATACAAACTTCCTTGTTCCTTCTTTGATCCTGGAGGCTGCTGAGGGAGAAGAGAATCCATGGAGTATGACACAGGATCATCCCTAGCTAGCAGAAATTAGACCAAAGGTCTCTCTTGGCCAGCATTCTCACAATGGTGAGCCAGATGTCTATGGGAAGCCCACACGGAAGACCTGAGTGCAATATTACTCACCCAACTCCTGCTCCCCCAGGAACCAGAATTTGGAGACATAGTTCCTAAGAACATAAGAACAGCCCTGCTGGATCAGCCCAGGGACCCATCTAGTCCAGCATTCTGTTCTCACAGTGGCCAACCAGTTGCCTATCAGAAGTCTCTGACACTGGAGGCAATGCAATATATTTCCCCCACAGATTTGTTCTGTCTTTTTTCTTTCCTCATATGGAATGGAATCATCACCATTTGCACCCTGTGTGCCCTGTGCAGCCACCCCTGGGACAGGAACTGCCCATTTACATTATTTTATCATATGCCTGCCTTTCTTCCTTTTCTTTGCCCATCACAGATGTGGCAGAAAAACTTGTACTCTTGTCATACTTGTGATATACTGTAGGATCCCACCATGCTGGAAGAAATTAAGGCAAATGCCAGCAGAAAGAAGGAAAGCCTTCTGGCAGATAATTGACATAACTGCAACCTGTTGCATCTGTTGGAAACAGAGGGAATTTCTGAAATGCGGCAGTTTTCTTTTCAACCAGTGGCCTTTTATTCTTAGCAGGAGAAAATGGTTTTCTTTGCACCTCTGAAGAAGACCAAGTAATTATAGAACTGGATGATGATAGAGTTTTGGATATGTTAGAAGCAAATAAATCTGGATCTCACCTCTAACCAGCAGCCCTCAGTTGTTGTTTTTCTCAAGCAACTGATCTGAAAATTTGACAAACGTGAGATGGGAGCTGGCAGAATGTTATGTTTATATCGATATCCCTGTGGAAACTAGGTCAGTTGCCATCTTTTTTAAAAATGCAAGCTGTTAGCCATCATTTACTGTTGGTCTGCAAGGTTACACTGGTTCATTGATTTGCAGAGATATTTATTTATTTAGGGTGAGAAATAACAAATCAATATCTAAAATATTCAAACGAGAAGGGAAAATGCTGGAATGTGCCACACCGAGCTGCCCATTTAAGGAGGCCAGGAGGGAAAACATTCCCAGGTGGCTATTCATCCGGAGAACTTTTCATCAACTCTTAGGTCCCTGTGGAATGCAAACAGTTAAACAAATAGATACACAGGGTGTGCTTCCTAAAGTGGCAAATCCCCCTTTTCCAAATATGTGAATGGTGTCTGCAGAGGAGGTGACCAATGATGTCTGCAGAGGAGGTGACCATCTTGTCCTGTTATCACTGATGTTCTTCTTGTGATAAAAAAAGAAGTCCCAACACTACATTATATGCTCTTAAATTATGCTGCTCTATTGGCTATTCAGTCAGCCCTAGAATGTATGCAATAATAATAATAGAAAGAAAAAAATAATATTTATACCCCGCCCTCCCCAGCCAAGACCGGGCTCAGGGCAGCTAACAACCAATAATAAAAACAAGTTGATTAAAATACAACTTAAAAAACAAGATTAAAATACAACATTAAGATGCAGCCTCTTCACAGGAGGAGAAGGAAAAAAGAAAGAGGGGGAGGGAATGAAATTGATTCTAAGCCAAAGGCCAGGCAGAACAACTCTGTCTTACAGGCCCTGCGGAAAGAAATCAGATCCTGCAGGGCCCTGGTCTCATGAGACAGAGTGTTCCACCAGGCCAATGGCAGAGTTGAAAAGGCCTTGGCTCTGGTTGAAGCTAATCTGACTTCCTTAGGGCCCGGGACCTCTAGGGTGTTGCTGTTTATGGACCTTAAGGTCCTCTGCGGGGCATACCGGGAGAGGCGGTTCCGTAGGTATGAGGGTCCTACGCCATGAGCATAAGTGTCACCTCTAATGCAGGCCTGAAAATGGTTTATATTCTAGGGAGACTCAAATGAAACCTGAAGGGTAGTTCTCCTCTTAGTTTGACTTTCACAGTCTTCCTCTTTGACTTACCCAGAGCAGGCCCTACCACTGGGCAGAGGGAGATGCTTGCCTCAGGCAGCAGATGCTGAGTAGCAGTGGCAGCCCCTAGCCATTCTCATCTCATCTGAGGATAGATCTGTGTGTGCCACATTGCCTGCCCCGCATCCCCTAAATTAGCCTCCTGCCCTCAGGTATGCTGCTCTGCTGTCTCTAGTATTGAAATAAAATGCACCTGCTAGTCTTCTCATCTCATGTTTGACCACATCCAGCTTACCATGGTTCATGAATCTTACATTCCAGGTTCCTAGGCAATATTTTTCTTTACAGCATTGGACTTTCCTTTCACTTCCAGGCACATCCGCATCTGAGCGTCCTTTTGGCTTTGTCCCACCCGCTTTATCAGCTCTGAATTCTATAGTGCTCTGATGGTGTTTCCTGCTTGGCAGGAGGTTGGACTCGATGGCCCTTGTGGTCTCTTCCAACTCTATGATTCAATGATTCTATGATTCTATGAATCTACTTGTACTTGTCCTCCGCTCTTCCTCAGTAGCATGTTGGACGCCTTCCAACCTGAGGGGCTCATCTTCCAGTGTCATAACTTTTATATGCCTGTTGTTATTGTCCATGGAGTTTTCTTGGCAGGGATACTGGAGTGGCTTGCTGGTTCTTTTTCCATGATCACTGCAGATGGTGACAGCATGAAATTAAAAGACGCCTGCTTCTTGGGAGAAAAGCAATGACAAACCTAGACAGCATCTTAAAAAGCAGAGACACCTCCTTGCCGACAAAGGTCCGTATAGTTAAAGCTATGGTGTTCCCAGTAGTGATGTAGGGAAGCGAGAGCTGGACCATAAAGAAGGCTGATTGTCAAGAATTGATGCTTTTGAATTATGCTACTGGAGGAGACTCTTGAGAGTCCCATGGACTGCAAGAAGATCAAACCTATCCATTCTGAAGGAAATCAGCCCTGAGTGCTCACTGGAAGGACAGATCCTGAAGCTGAGGCTCCAATGCTTTGGCCACCTCATGAGAAGAGAAGACTCCCTGGAAAAGACCCTGATGTTGGGAAAGACTGAGGGCACAAGGAGAAGGGGATGACAGAGGACGAGATGGTTGGACAGTGTTCTCGAAGCTACCAACATGAATTTGATGAACTGCGGGAGGCAGTGGAAGATAGGAGTGCCTGGCGTGCTCTGGTCCATGGGGTCACGAAGAGTCGGACACGACTAAACAGCTAAACAACAAGTCCTGTCATGGAATTGTGGGGTGGCGTCTCTATTTTGTCCTTTGCTTTAGGCAGAAAAGTGTCTTAGGTTGGCCAGGGGCTTATTAGTACCATGGGGTTATTCTGTGATATGGCAATGGGAATTATATTTAGATCTATATTCATTTATTTATTGTAGGGGGAGATGAGCGATAAGCTCCCCAAATTACGCACTTGAATGTCTAAGTAATTCTCTCCCTTTGACACCAACCTATTCAGAACAAATGCCACTACGGTAACAAAATTTAGCATGCTCCCAATAATTCCTTCAAGCCCTGTACGAATGTTATTTATTTTTTTGAAGCGAAGCCGGCAGTGCGCCAACCTCTTGGTGAGATGCAGTAATCCAATAAGTGTATAATTTTCATTTGCACACTCACAAATTAAACTCCAGCTGCTACCCACCGTTAACCTGATCAGCTCAGAGAGGCATCATTAGTGGAAAACAATGGTGTGTTCCATTCTTGCAAACAACACAGAGCTACGAGGGAGAATAGGAAAGTGGGGCGAGGGAGCCAACCTCTGTCCCTTTTGTGTTGGAAAGGTGAAACCTGTGGTATTAAATAGCCAGGTTAATATAGGTCAGTCACAGTTGGAAAGAAAGGAGATACACGCTTCATTTGTGTTATCTTTTGTGCAGGCAAGATATGAACCGATTAAGCATGAAAAAACCACACACCACACACTAAACTTATTTTACCCAAAACAAATGACTATTTCCTTATCATTCTAAATTAATATGTCAACACTCAATATTAAAATGTGATTTAAATGAATGAAACGTGATGTAAAATTCGTATTTGTTACAGGAGAAGAAGCCAGATGCTTTGAACACCCACTAAGATGTCATGAATAATCCAGTAAATGTGAATTATTTCTGGACCAGGATCCCTCACTTGAGAGATCTCACATAACCACACTAATGTGGCACCAATTTTTTATTTTCACTGCAAATGTCCCTGCACTAAGGGGGGCAGGGAAGAGATGCTTGCAATATCTCTGCCTTCCACATTTCTGTGCTTTTCCTGGTTTCCTATCTGCTCCTGTCTGGACATGATTTTTATTTTATTCTAAAGGATGTGCTAAAAGGGACGCAGGTGGTGCTGTGGGTTAAACCACAGAGCCTAGGACTTGCTGATCAGAAGGTCGATGGTTCAAATCCCCGTGATGGGATGAGCTCCCGTTGCTCGGTCCCTGCTTCTGCCAACCTAGCAGTTTGAAAGCACGTCAAAGTGCAAGTAGATAAATAGGTACCACTCTGGTGGGAAGGTAAACGGTGTTTCCGTGCGATGCTCTGGTTCACCAGAAATGGCTTAGTTATGCTGGCCACATGACCCAGAAGCTATACGCCGGCTCCCTCGGCCAATAAAGCAAGATGAGCGCTGCAACCCCAGAGTCGGTCACGACTGGACCTAATGGTCAGGGGTCCCTTTACCTTTAAAGGATTTGCTAGTCAGGGATGGGGAATATTTCTGGTCATCTGTATCATTTTTTTGCATGTTTTTACCCATTCCAATTTGCTTCTACTTTAGTCTTTGAATTCCTAAGTTATAGTTAAACTTTGGAAGCTTAGTGCAGTGGTTTTCAGCCTGTGTGCCATGGCACCCTGGGGTGCCTTGAATGATGGTCAGGGGTGCCGCGGGCAACATTGTCCTCTGTCCCTCTTTCTTCCCCTTTCTCTCTGATGTCCTCTTTTGTCTTTGCCTCCCAAAGGCTTGCACACCTGTTTGTTGCAGCAGCCTTGACTGCAACCTCCCCAGATGAATGGTGCCTCAAAGAGGCGCTTCTCTTTGGCGTGGGGTGGGGACAGCTCAGAGATCAGGGGCAGCAGCAGCAGCTGCCTGGAGGACTCCCATGTACAGTGGTACCTCGGGTTAAGAACTTAATTCGTTCTGGAGGTCCGTTCTTAACCTGAAACTGTTCTTAACCTGAAGCACCACTTTAGCTAATGGGGCCTCCTGCTGCCGCCGCGCCGCCTGAGCACAATTTCTGTTCTCATCCTGAAGCAAAGTTCTTAACCCGAGGTAATATTTCTGGGTTAGCAGAGTCTGTAACCTGAAGCGTCTGTAACCTGAAGCGTCTGTAACCCGAGGTACCACTGTAGAGGGCTGAGGTAACACTGCACAAGGGAGGGTGTTTGAAAAAGGGTGAGGGGCTGCTAGCTCTGCAGGCAAGGGGTGACATAACTGGGCTCCTGAGTCCCACAGGGGTGCCGCAGAAAGAATGTACTTGGTCAAGGGAGCCATGGAGTCAAAAAGGTTGAAAACCTCTGGTTTAGTGATATCAGAAACTTGCGGTGCAGTACTTTGCAACAGAAGAAAGCCCTGCTATATCCAAGCACAGGAAAGTTTGCATAAGATACAGCCTTAGTGGAAGGGAATGGATTTTAGACTGGGAAGAGTTTTCATTTTGGATGGAGGCAAGTGCAAAATGAGAAATCGATTCTGTTCTCAGAAGGAGGTGTGCTTGAACAACATCGTTCTGATAGACCTTTTCGCAGCTTTTAAATGCAACAGAGACACTGAAAATCCATAAGTGCACTGGGAGTTTGCTGTGTTCCCAAAATAGAGCTATATGCTGTTTAATGCAAAGTAGCCCCCCTCCCTGGACAGAAGGGAAGAAAAGATTTGACAATGAGCCCACTGCTTGATGAGGTACCTTGGACCATTGAGGCCTACTGCTATACCAATGTAAAGGCATTTTGATCCAGCCTACATTATTTCCAGTCCCTTTGTTTGTCATCACTGACCTCATTCAACGCCATGGTACATTGACAATATTGTAGTTGAGCCATCCATGGCTACTCCCAAAATCTCTTTTTCGATTTGACATTACTAGAAAACACCCTATAATGACCGCTCCATGCTTAAAACGGGGGGTGCCCTTTGCGTGGACGCGCGCAGCCCCTAGATCTGGAGCGGCTCCAACAGCATAGGCTTGGTTTGCCTTCCCTCAGGTGGGATACCTGGAGGTCTCCGCCTACCTCAGTCAGTTGTCCAATCCCACCTGGGGGAAGCGTTGCCAAGGAGACCAGACCAGGTAGGGAAGGGATTACCTGCTCACACAATAGAGGGAGGATCTTACCTGGGAATCCTCACTTGGCTCCAGAGCTTCTCCCACCCTACCCACCCTCAGTTAATGTCTTATTTGCAGGTTAACTTTTCTTCACAGGTTTTGCAGGTTAACTTTTCTTCACAGGTATGCGGGCGCTGCTACGTTAAGGTCCCTGTTAAAGGGCCGGAAAGGAATTTCCCTGCATTGGCAGGTTTCGCCTTTCCCGTAGCAAAACGTCACAACTTTGGCGGTATCAGGCCTTGGGCGGAATCCTTTAGTCCATCTTCCTCTTTGCGGCGGCGATACCAGGGTTCCCCGTAAAAGGGGTTTCTGAAGGGAGGCTTTGACCGTATGCCGAAAGGTCGTCATTGCTCTCCCCTGCGGCGGCGGCGTAACGGGGGCGGCTATCTCTGCTTGAACATATGTTCTCCAGAGCCGGCCCATCCCCCCCACACACACTGGATAACCCTGATGCTCCCTAGGTCCCCGGCTGGGGACTGGGGAGGGAGAACGCCCAATGCCTGAGCCAAGGTCTACCCACATTTGAAAATTAATAAAGTTGTGGCCAATTTAATCCCATAGCACATTGTCATGAGTCGTTATTCCACATGACAGGGGGGACCGCGCGGGATTTGGGGACTCCGCCTGTCCACGCAATTCCTAATGCTGGAAGTCAGGAGGGTTTGCCCTAATACGTTCCACTTTACATTTGCAGCGGACCTCATTTGCCAGGTTGTTTTCCACCCACACCCTCAAATCCTTTTGGAGCTCTCTGCTATCTGCTTGGGTTTTTATCAACCCCCCAAAATGACTACCTAACTGCTCACTTTCTTTGTGCTTGAATAGTAATGCAGATCCTTGGGGATCCCTGGTGCTTACTTCCCTGTCCATGTAACCCTGACCCCTGCTTCCTGTTCTTTATTCAGATACCAGTCCACAAAAGGTCCTGTCCTCTTATCCCATGGGCCCTGAGTTTATTCCAAATACATTTGGTAATGACTTTGTCCCACTTTTATTTTGTGCTTTAATAAAGACACAGTTGATTTGCAGGAAGACCTCTGGCGATGGAAGAATTTAAAGATTGCATAAAGAAAGCAAAACATTTTATTTCCTTTGCACTTTGGGGTTCCTTACTGTGGCCTATTTTCTCAAACAGAAAAAACAACAACAAGCAAGCCATGCATTTAATCAGTGGTCGGTCACTAACAATGCATGCTGTCAAAGTGACAGTATCGCACAGAATGGAGTAACTAAGTCATCAATTAATTAATTATAAAGGAAAGTTACTCTTGTAACACAAATCTGTTCAATGGCTCTTGTTTCCCAAAGAAAACATGTACCAAACCAGCTAAAGAAACAGATCTGTCATCACTTCTGGCAAAGGTGGACTTCGTTATTCTTAATTAACTTTTCCACCTGCGCCTTGTATTTGGAGGAGCAAGACCTAAGAAGTGAATATTTTCCAAAGTGCCCAAAACGTCTGAGAAATGTAGGATTCCCTTGAAACTGGGGCAGGAGTGTCTTTAACTTTAATATTCACCAAATCGGCAACCTCAGAGTGTAACTAGGACAACATTGCTGTCGTTTGGCTGCCCCCCTGTGCCTTATAAATCATCTGTCTAGGTAAGACCACTGCTTCCATATCATCAAACACCTGGAATTTATTCATTCACTGCAACAATAGGCACAATACATCTCTAGCCTCCTCTGTCTTCCGGCCATCTCTCTGTATGCTTTGTTTTATAACTGTTAAGATAGGTAAATGGCAAGGCTAGGCAAACTCCATAGGAAACAATGCTCAGGGTCAACCCAGTGGCGTAGCGTGGGTTGTCAGCACCCAGGGCAAGGCAAGTAATTTGCGCCCCCTAACCCGTGGATTTGCGCCCCCTAACCCGTGGATTTGCGCCCCCTAACCCTAACGCCAAGATGTTGCGCCCGGTGCGGCCGGCCCCCCTGCACCCCCCACGCTACGCCACTGGGTCAACCCTAGCATGTGGGTAAGTTTTTCAGTGCCTTTGAGGATACTGTGTTCTGCTCTAAGGTGTCAGAAACCTAAAATCTCAGTTGAAAGGAGTAGCTGCCACCACGACACTGATAATAATATGAAATCACAATTCCAAATTTAACTTTGTAGCCACTTATAATTGCCTTATCAAGCTACAGCAGCCGTGCCAGGCATGTCGGAAAAGGTTTTCCAGTTTTTTTGCGTGAATGGTATTAATAAAATGCACACCACCCTGGATTCAACCTCTTCTGATCTTTCTTTGTACAGTAGTACCTTGGTTTGAGAACAGCTTAGTTTATGAACAACTTGGATTAAGAACGCTGCAAACCCGAAAGTAAGTGTTTTGGTTTGTGAACTCTGCCTTGGAAGCAAAACATGTTCCGCTTTCTGTTGAGTGTGTTCCATTTGTAAATTGAGTCCCCCCGCTGCTATGGGAAAGCACCCCTTGGCTTAAGAATGGACTTCCGGAACGGATTAAGTTCATAAACCAAGGTACCACTGTATCTGCAAGGTTGCAAAAGAGAGAGAGAGAGAGCCTCTGTATTCTCACTAATTCTCTTCCTTGTGGGTCATGCATGTAAAATCCATTACTTCAAAGTCAATGCAAAAGAGTCAGGTGCAGATGTCATTCTTTTAATTAGTTCAGTGCTGCAATATGTCTTCTGATTTTTCTGCCCATTAAGCATTGCTTGTCTCCCTGGTCAGCTGCACCTCCAATTCTGAAAAGAAGACGCATGGGAGGAGTTTCCTTATGACACATTTCCCTGATGGTTTCTAGAATGAAAGAAAGGACACTCACAAACACTCCAAAAATAAGACAAACACAACCAAAACCCTGTAGCCCACCTGAGAATTTCACTGAGATTTCCTCTCCCGCTTAATAATTTTCAAATGCAGTTTCTTTTCTCTTTAACTGATGGGAGAATGCACAGAAAAACACACACACACAAACACAACTGTAATTTTGGCACAGTACAAGTTTGAATAATCAAGGAGTTTATAATATAATTTTGACTGTGTGATAGACAGCAGAGGAAGGAGCGATGAGAGCAGTAAAGGATGAAGTTAGCTGACAAAAATATGAATAGGGAACAATGAAAAATTAAAATAAAGTCAATTTTAATGTGGCATAATCCTGGCACTACATTGCATTGAATTGGGCAATATTTTTATAGCCTCCCAAAACCACACAGCAGTATATAAGTGCAAATAATAGCAGTGACTGCAACTACTGTCATTAATAAAGCAACTCATATTCCTGTCTTGCTGTTCAGCAGCTTCAGGCGGATGAAGTTATAATGGGAATAAAACTTTAATAGAATCAATTGACTCGTAAACCAGCAGGCTGCTTGTTTGCTTCTTAAAAATACTTACATAAATGGAGCCAGCATTTACTCTAATGAGACTTTTCCAAAGAGTTATCAGCAAGCCACCCAAGCTTACGTATTAAGCATTATATTTATAGCCCAGTCTTATAATCTGTCACTCAAGTGCTAAAGCATCTGGGAATAATCTCCAAGGCCTGCCTGTTTGGTGCAGGGACATAAATGGTGCCTTGTTCCAGAACTGGGAGGCATCAGCTATGGGCGTTTGAGAAAAGCAAATGGGGAGAGGACATAAGGCGGCTTAGTTTGTGGAGGTCCTTGAGGAGCAGCCCCCACCCTGTTTGCTCCTGAGCATCACATACCCACCTACCGTGTTTCATTCCACCTTATGTAACAAGTGTGACGCTTTTGCTCTCTCCCTTCAAATGCCAACCACAAATTGCTAGTTTATAATCAGGTTGTAGTGGCAGTTTAAGGTGGGAAGATGGAACTGGTCGGACAAGGAAACTGTTAAACTCAACACTTTTCTTTTGCTAGAGAGACACAGGTGGCGCTGTGGTGTAAACCACTGAGCCTTGGGCTTGCTGATCGGAAGGTTGGCGGTTCGAATCCCCACGACAGGGTGAGCTCCCATTGTTCGGTCCCAGCTCCTGCCAACCTAGCAATTCGAAAGCACGTCAAAGTGCAAGTAGATCAATAGGTACTGCTCCAGCGGGAAGGTAAATGGCGTTTCCAGGCACTGCTCTGGTTTAGTCATGCTGGCCACATGACCTGGAAAAACTGTCTGCAGACAAACGCCAGCTCCCTCGGCCTGTAAAGCAAGATGAGCACCGCAACCCCAGAGTCGTTCGCAACTGGACTTAACTGTCAGGGGTCCTTTACCTTTTCTTTCTTTCTTTTTCTATCAAACAGATCTGCAAATATGTGACCACCTTAACTTTGTGCCATAGAAAGTCCCTCCCCCCCCCCGAAAATGAGGAAGCGTCTAGTTTTCAAACTTGCTCTGAAATGTCAGATTTTGTAGGCAGGTATTGCAAAAGGTCTGAAACATTGAAATTTCAGTTGTCACTCTCCCCCTAACTGCTATAGCCCTATTAGCTTCTATGGGTACAATTTGACAGAAAGTCCCATAAATATCAAGTTTCACTGTTTTTAGCAGGATTAGGATTATGTTCTGTGAGTTCCATTAGCCTTTTCCTTTCACTGCCTTTCCTCCCCAGTTCTGCAAAAATCCCAACACTGTGCAACAAAAAGCAATTCAAACCCTTATACTTTAATTATGCGGTGTAGAGTTTTTGGTAATTCCCCTAGTTGCACTTTAATTCTTTTTCTATAGTACTGACCAAGCAACATTCTTGTTTCTGCAGGTAAAAAGTCCCCACATCCTCTTTTCTAGTGTTTGGCTGCGCAACCATGAGTCAGCATAAAATTCAGGAAAGTTTTCTGTGATGTAATCCTTTCCTTTTCCTGCTTTAATTTGGTCTTCAAATGTATCACCTCGGATGGATTTCTCAGACGCACAAATATCCAATGTTCTCTCTTTTTTAATGTTTTAAAATTATATTGCCATTTCATGTTTTATTGTTCTTGGTTGCAGTGGGTGTTTTGTGCACAAAGACAGGGCAAGTGTTGAAATAATAAATGATAAGCAAATATAATACAGGTGACTGCTTTAAAATATGTCTCAAAAGAGTGCTAAGGATGGAGGATTCCATATCTAGGTACTGGCTTAGTGCGCCTTATTGGCTTTGAGTATGTATCTAAATGCTGTTACAATTGGCCAAATGCGGAATTCTGTTCTGAGCACATTGTGCTCTTTGAACGGAGCTATTTTCCTTAGCCGAGTCTATGGGCTTTCACTTGTTAACAATATTTCTCATGTCTGTGCAGCATCAACATTCTGCTTCTGGTGAGTGAAGTGTGAGATGCTTTACATGAATTCCAGTGGAGCCGGCATTCAAGATCACATGTTGCTTATATTTCACATTTATATAACCTAGTCATGAGACTGATCTCATCTCATGGCCACTTGTTCTCGAGCAAGAGGAGATGACAACCTTGGAGATGTACATGTACACAGCTTTTATTTTGGAGTTTCTGATGGTACAGCCAGACTGATATTGAGTTGCCAGCAGGAGCCTTGAGGGATCAATCTTCACACAGCCAATGCTAGGATGCGCGGTTATATACTCTCCAACATTTATATGATGAAAATAGGGTAATTCTATTCCATCATCATAATAATAATCTTACTAGGTTGTTCCAGCCACTCTAAGCGGCTTTCGACATATATAAAAACATAATAAAACAGTAAACATTGAAAATCTTCTCTATACAGGGCTACCTTCAGATGTCTTCTAAAGGTTGTATAGGTACTTATCTCCTTGGCTCAGGGGTCACTTAACTTCATATCCTCCAACCTTTGTTTGGTGAAAACAGGGATGTCCTAAGGAAAAGTGGGACATTCCAGGATCAAATTAGAAACTGGGACAGGTTCTGTAAATCCGGGATTGTCCCTGGAAAATAGGGACATTTGGAGGGTCTGTGATTGTGGTGTAGTGGTTAAGAGTGGTGGACTCGTAATCTGGGGAACTGGGTTCGTGTCTCCACTCCTCCACATGAGCTGCTGGGTGACCTTGGGCTAGTCACACTTCTTTGAAGTCTCTCAGCCCCACTCACCTCGCAGAGTGTTTGTTGTAGGGGAGGAAGGGAAAGGGAGAATGTCAGCCACTTTGAGACTCCTCAGGGTAGTGATAAAGCAGGATATCAAATCCAAACTCGTCCATGTCCTCCTCGTCCTCCTCCTCCTCCTCCTCCTCCTCCTCCTCCTCCTCCTCTTCTTCTTCTTCTTCTTCTTCTTCTTCTTCTTCTTCTTCTTCTTCTTCTTCTTCTTCTTCTACTTCTTCTTCTTCTTCTTCTTCTTTTTCTCCCCCTCCTCCTCCTCCTCTGACAGTTCACCCACCATTACACAGAATGGAACTGGATGGTAAAGAGGCAAGCACTGTAGGCTGTATGTACAGTGACATGCTGAACAAGATTTGGATTTAAATGATTTACTGCAGATGATTTAACTTTTTCTGGACGCAGTGATGGCCAGACACCTTTCTGAGGGTCACATAGCAGCAATGGGTGCAGCCATTGTATAGGCACACATGCACTCACATGTACACACACACGTACTGCATAATCAGATATGCTAGGGCTGCCATACGTCTGGAATTTCCTGCACATAGCCAAGATTTGGCCCTTGTAAACAGCATCTGGGCGGAAATTGCTGAAATGTCTGGGGAAATCCAGAGGTATGTGTAGGTGTAGATTTTGGCGAATTTCCTTAAAAATAGCTCAAAAATAAACAAAAAACAAAAGCAGCTCAGCAACTTTTGTATCCGGATTTTTCACTTTTTGAAATATGGCAACCCTAAGATATGTAGGCACACTCACACATGCAGTCACACACTCTCTCACACACAAGCACATGCAGATGAGTCATTCTAGGCAAAGGAAAAGGCAGTGTTTCTCCATACTCAACCGCCAGTTTGGGGCATGTGGAAATGCTGCCTTCTCTTCTTAAAGAATAGGCAGGCTTTATCTCCAATCTTAGCACCAGTGGACTCTGTCTGCTCCTTAGAGATCACTAACTAAAGAGCAGACAGAGTGCTTTATCTCCCAATGAGATTGAATGAAAAGAGTGGGACTTCCAAGTCCATTGGTAAGCCTCTAACATCTAACTGTAGGGTTATTTTATACTGATTTAACTATTAATATGCCATTACTGATGGGATCTCTTATATTTCAGCAGGGAGATCATTCCACAGCCCTGGTGGCACCAATGAAACAGCCCACCTCTATATTGCAACAAACCAATAATCATTAGGCCATGGCAAATCTAACCAGCTTGGGTCTCAGGGAGGTTCACAGAATAAAATCAAGATATAAAACCACAAAATACCTAATAAAAATAAAAACAACAACCTAATAGCCCTCCCCCCCACCCACAAAAAACACATTTTAATAGGATGTAAATCAGATCAACCAAAGGCCTGGTTAAAAAGGAACATTTTTGCCTGGTGCCTAAAGATGTATAATGCAGGTACCAAGCAAACTTCCCTGGGGAGAGCATTCCACAGACGGGGAGCAACTGCAGATAATAATAGAGTTGTAAGAGACCTGAAAGGTATTCTTGCCGAATCCTCTCATATAATTGCTATAGCAATTATATTGGGATATTCTGTATTTAATGTGCACCTTTTTAGGCCAAATTACATGGTGAAAAATCGGGTCCTCCCTTAAAGAGGGCATGTATTGCAGTGAAACCTGGAAAACTGACACCCTGTGTTGTGGGTAGGTACGTTTGGATAGCCACAACACCTGATTGGTAGGTGCCTCAAAGCTGGTTGCAATCTGGCCAATGGGATGCAGGCTAAATGGATCAAGGGACCTATATATACCCATGCACGTGACCCAGAGCTTCCTCTTTTGGTGCGTGCATTCAGAACACCCGCCCACCTCTCCCTACTTTTAGGGTTTTGCACTTGACCTTGCTATGCTGTTGTCTGTCGTTGGGACAGGGGCATGGCAGGAATTTTCCCCACTTGGCTGATTGTCTGTTGCCATTTGGGTTTCGCCTGCCACGTAGCAAATCATCACAACTTGTAAGGTTGTAGATAGGCTCTGGTTCAGGTGATAGGGATGGGAGAAAGCTCACACCATCCCTATGTGAAGGGTATTTCGTTAAAGGAATCCAGGGACTCAGTGGTTTGGTCAACCCCTGAGAGGGGGTTGTGCTCGTGCCTGAGTCCAGGGGGACATTTGGGTGGTGGAGATAGCCTGTTCCCGGCTTTCCACTTATCCAGGTGTTCACCCTTGGCTAACCTATTCTGGAACCCTGGGTCAGCGCTACTTGCATGGCAGGGAGCTAGTTGAACCAGAGCCTATGCAACCAGTCACTTTCTGTAATCAATAAAGTTGTGGCCTAAATTCTGCCAAAAACCAAAACCAAAATTTGAGTCAAGTGTGAATTTATTTAGAGGGGAGGTTTCTGCGTCTGAACACTCAAATAAATAACCCGTGTGTCTTGATTTTGCCCATTACTGTGGAAAACGCCCATGTGCTCATGAAGCAGAGACCTACAAACTGTTCTTATACCCAAACATTCCTACTCTCTCTTTCCTTCAAGTGAATCATATCTATATAATGCAACAGGACCACATCATGTATTGCCCTTATGTTCTTGAGCTTTATGAAGAACATTTTGGCCTCAGTGGCGTTCTGAACTACTCCTGTCTCTTCAGTAATAGTGAGTCAGTTGCCGTGAATGCCAGGGTTTGTAACAGTGGATTTGTTAGAATTTCACGCGTTTTCAGTAGTCAGTACAAACACACAAAATGACATCTTCCTCTAAAAATAGCATTCTGGAGTTTCAGAGTACGTTCATTTTATCATTACTATTATTTAAATGAGTAAGGGATGATGCAGCTGAAATGATACTTTGGTGACATAACAAAGAACATTAGAGGTCAGTCCAGATTAATTTGCCACGGGATCAGCTGGAGAATATTAAACCTCTTAGCTGTAATCCTTTGATAACCAGTCCTATAATGTAATCATCAGTGTACATCCAATAACATCCATGTTAATTACTTTGGAATTATTCATTTGCTATTTAATCAGAAGGAAAGTTTCAAGAAGCAGGCACACAAAAATTAAAATACTACATTTGGAAAAGAAAAGGTGGAGGCAGGAGGGTTTTGGGGGGATAAATATATGTTAATAATAGAGTTGCAGGGAAATAACTTAAGGATATGTTTGCACAAAATGAGCAGCGGCAAAACGCTATGTGAAGGGATAAATGGAACCAATCTTGGAACTTATCCTAACCTAATTAAACAATGGGTGATATCCAACTAAGTCACACTCAGTGTTAGACCCATAAAAATCAATGGAGTTAAATTCTTGTTGCATATCACCCCAATCTCCAAGCGATGCGAGATTCCAGGGATTCCAAGCGCTTAGCTTAGCAAGGGTTCAGATTTCCTTTTGGAAATGAGGCACAGCGGAGACTGTGGTGTCTTTATGATATAAGGTTTATTTACCCATATATACAATCTGAACTTGCAATGGAGGGGCTCACAGCATTAACAGCCCAGAAGGGTCTTGTTTCTCCCATAGCTGCAGCCTTGGATTCAAACAGAAATCAAACAATGCTCTCAAATGTTGTTCTGACTCTCCAACTTGCTGCTTCACACCACTCCCACTTTCAACTTCAAACTCTGCCTTTTTCTGTTGAGTGAGGGGACCTCACCCCTTTGCCATCTTGCACTGAGCCCCTTAATCCCTTTTAATGGCTCATCACTATTGCCTCACCAAAAAGGCTAGCCTGGCTATTCCAGGAATTAGAAGTTAAATTCTTGGTTAAATTCTAACACTCACTGGATCCATTGATTAGAGGGGACTGGTACCCAGCTTAACACCACAAACTCATAACATTACTTAAATCTGTTGATTTCAGTAAGTCCTCCCTGAGCATGACTGACATTGGCTATCACCTTGTATGAGTGGATTTACATGAAATTCTATTGGGATTAATATGAAAAGTAATATTGATACTGACAAACAACTTATTGATCCAGGCTATTATAATTGGGCAAACCATTTCAGTGTCAGATCTGCTGTGCTGCTGATGTGTGTTCCCTTTAACTCTGTTTAATTGAGGCAATAACAGTAGCCGTTAACATTCATTGGTATGTTTTTAATCTTGTTTCCTACCATTATTTGTGGGATGGGGGAGGAGAAGGGCAACTCAGGGTCTTTTTTCTTTTTCTTTTTGTAAAAGTTGTACACGAACACATGCAGTTCACCGCGATGCCATTGACATTCCAACAGCTGATAATAAAAATAATACCATTTATTTACATTACTGGGTTAGCCAGAAATCCATTCCTCACACGCCTACTCAGCAGTAAGTAAGCTACCTCTCTTCTCCAATTCTATGTACCATTTTGTTGCTCGCATGAAGACCAAATTAAGGAGAAGAAATTGCAGGTGCAATTTAAAAGAGACGAGACTGTTGCTTTGTTTATACAAAGACACAGCAAGATAAATTATAATACCCCTGGGGATATCCAAATTGTTACATGATGACCATGGGCAATGGTGAACAGCAGCAGAACTGCAGATGGAGAAATCTGTTGCGCAAGGAGTTCTCGCAACACAGCCCGCAGAATCAAAGTCAGCTATATCATTTTTACAAAGCGCGAGACAAGCAGTTTTACGAGCTGTGGACCAAAATGAACTGAGCTTATCCTGTGTCACTGTGAGAAAAAACAAATGAGTACATACATGGTTGTGAATCCCATCCCTTGTGACGATGGGGTTCCACAGGCCCATTTCAGCTGTGCACTTTAGAACACATCCCAAAATCCTCGGCAATTGCCCAGGAAACAAATCCACCTGTGAAGTCTTTCCTAAGACCTGGAAAGTCAAAACACACACTGGATCTTAACAGAGATGGAAATAAGTAAACAGGGACTTTGATTTGAGGAACAGGTGACCTTGGGACTTGGTTTTATATGCGGTTGTACTCATTAGCTGAGCGGTAATTTCCTGTACTAAGTGAAAACATTTAATAGAGTACATTTGTGTACTTTGCAATGGCTTCACAAGTAGCATGGCACTACCAACCCTCTCCACATAATTTTCCATCCATGCAGTGTTGATTTTCATATCCCTTATCCCTCAGTCACCATGTCTGCATCAATATTCTTTTTTTTTAATCATGCTTCCTTGGAAAATTCACACTAGGTTTACAAGAAGCAGCCTCAATCAAGGGCAAAGGTTTATTTGAAGTAAAATATTGCCAGGATCGGGCACGTGTAGAAAACAAGCTTTCTTTGTAATCGGTACTTAGGGCAACAATATACGTCTTTAGCTTTCTTCTTATAGTAAATGATAACGTTAAGACCCACACAGCCATTGCTAGGATTTTACTATTTTAGGTAAATTCTGATATCGCTGGTACCAGAGACAAAACTTTCATATCACTAGATACCTCACACACAGCCAACAGACCTTTGTTTTAAATATAAAGGAGAGCCAGAGCAGAACCAAAAACAAAATAAAAGGAAGTTTCCTGGTAAGTCATCATTCCTAGGAATCCCATGTTCCTAGACAAAATGTTTTTTCATTATAAATCCAAATTAAGCAACCAGAGGCTCTACACAACCCATAAAGGCTCATAAAGGATGTCTCTGTGTCGCCGTTGTTCTGGAACAAAAATAAAAGTTGACTTCGGGGTTTATTCTTGTTCTTGTGCCTTGCCGCGTAACCCAATAAGATTTATAAATCTTTAATCGTTGCTGGTTTGCTCTAAATGCTTAATGATGACACGATGTTTGCCTGGGCGCTGGAAGCACTAGCAATGCGGCAGGGTTACAGATTGGCAATGCTGTAAATAAAGTCGGGGCGGGCAGAATCTGTGTGGGGTTTGCCATAATACCACAACATCTGTGGCTTTAATTATAACACCACAATAGTCAGTCTCTCTCTTCCTCCCTCCCTCCCTCTTGTGTGTGTGTTGTGTGTAATTATGTAACAGTACCTCTCTTGGGTAGCACATGATTTGCTGATAGCATGGTAGGTGGTGGGGGAGATACATATTTTTAAATAACGAGGCGGTGTGTGGGAGAGGAATGAGATCATTTGAAAGAAATCATTTTTTGTGGGTTTTTTTTAATTAAACCTTAAAATATTCAGCAAGAAGTGTCAGAATAAGGCTAAAGGCAGACCCTCCAAGTGTCCCTATTTTCTAGGGACCATCCCAGATTCACAGAAGCTGTCCCAGTTTTTCTGATGTGACCCTGGAATGTCCTGCTTTTCTTTTCTTTAGGGCATCCCTATTTTCATCAGAGAAATGTTGAAGGGTATGGTAAAGGTAAAGGTAAAGGGACCCCTGACCATTAGGTCCAGTCGTGACCGACTCTGGGGTTGTGGCGCTCATCTCGCTTTATTGGACAAGGGAGCCGGCGTACAGCTTCCGGGTCATGTGGCCAGCATGACTAAGCCGCTTCTGGCGAACCAGAGCAGCACACAGAAACGCCATTTACCTTCCCGCCAGAGTGGTACCTATTTATCTACTTGCACTTTGACGTGCTTTCGAACTGCTAGGTTGGCTGGAGCAGGGACTGAGCAATGGGAGCTCACCCTGTCGCGGGGATTCGAACTGATGACCTTCTGATCAGCAAATCCTAGGCTCTGTAGTTTAACCCACAGTCCCACCTGCATCCCTGAAGGGTATGGTAGGATGTCCCTATTTAATCAGAGAAATGCTGGAGGGTAGGGAGTTATGTGACCCCTGAGACAAGAAGAGAAGTAACTATGTACCTTTAGACGACATCTGAAGGCAACCCTGCATTGGGAAGTTTTCTTAAGTTTGCTGTTTTATTATGGTTTCTATATATGTTGGAAGCTGCCCAGAGTTGCTGGGTCAACCCAGTCTGATGGACGGGGTATAAATAATAAAATGATGATGGTGATGATGGAATAGAACGTCCCTATTTTTATCAAGGGAATGTTGGAGGGAATTTTAAAGGGCAAAACTCTCCAGAAATGGGTGATTTAGAGCAGGCTGGGAACCTAAGGCCCTGCAGGGGCTGTTGAACTCCAGCTCCCATCAGTCCCAGCCAGCTTGGCCAGGGATGATGGAAGTTGTAGTCCTACAAGCTACAGATTCCTCACACCTGATTTACAGCATCAGCATGATGGGACACTTCCAGAATCCTCAGATTAAAAGGGGGTGGTGACTTTACAGGCAAGAGGCAGGTCAGGTTAGACACAGGGCTTAATCTCAACTCACCAGGACAGAGTCCTGCAAACTATATATATATATATATATATATATATATATATATATATATATATATATATATATTAGTGCAAGAGCTCAATTCTGGATTTAAATGGTAATTGCTTTGTGCTAGCAGTTTTCCAGATGTTGCTACTCCTATGCTACAGAATTATTTGAGTATGCATTTATTAAAAATGATTTATAGCATTGTACAGCATAAAAAACGAATACCCCAAAATGAGAAGATGGCGTATCAACTTCTAAGTGGAACAGAATATTTCCTTTCCGAAGCTGTTTCTTGTCTGTTAATATAACACATCCCTTAGTGAAACTTATATTGTTTTATTGCTCCCTCTTCCCTGCGCCAACTTGGATAAGGTCTAGAAAGGAAAATATTTGTGCCAACCTAGGTTTAAAAACAAAACAAAACAGAACCAAATAGGGAGGGGGCCTGGTGCTGGGTAATACACAGATATTTCCTTCTTATGTACTACCAATAGTTATTTGGTAGCAATGCAGCGCTCTGCTTAATGTCAAAACTTGCATGCAGATGCCCACATGTCTTCCTGGACATAGGTGTGAGTAGCACTGCCTAGCGCTTGAGGTATCACTTTCCTAATTGTAAAAAAAATAAAAATCAGATCTTTTGGAGAAGCAGGTTTGTTGTGCAAGAGCTCCCAATTTTCAATTTTCTTCTTGGAAAGGAGCAAAAAAAGGCACTTTGAAGCAGTTGTACTCCCCTCTTATCTTTTAAGTGCTGGAGAAGGGCATCCTCCCATGTAATCTACAGTGCTATGTTTAAACTTGCCTGGATTAATAAATCCTTGTGGCAAAAATCTGGCTTTCTGGACTCCAGTCAGTTATCTCCGAGGAGAGAAAAAAGGAGCATATATATCCTTCTTTGTTATGTCATATATTCAGCGGCAGGGAAAGCTAAAGTCTTCTGGGCGTATAGCTGGGGCTACCCATGTGCCTTTCCTTCATTATTTCTCATGGATAAATCCAATTTGGGGGAATTTATTGCTTTGCTCCCTTGTTTAGTCGGAGAGATTAAGTCCCATTAGGCATTAGCAGATTCTTTTTGTAATTGTGCAGAGGCATAAAAAAATAAAATAAACTTCTCAATAAACCTAAAATGAGGAGGATTGGGTAATGCTATTAAGCAGGGGCAAGACAGAAATTTCTGTTCGTCTGTCACAATATTTCAGCTGGAGATAATTATTTCCACAGAATAGGGGGCTGTCACTGGGCTGGGTAAGTTAGTGCTGGAGAGTATTAATAGCTGGTAGTCCAGAATCAAAGGCAAAGGAAACAGTGTTGTTTCATAAATGGGATATTTTGAGATGGGAGAAGGAGAAAGAGATGAAAACAGCTTGTTGTTGTTGTTGTTGTTGTTGTTGTTGTTGTTGTTGTTGTTGTTGTATTGACTTAGAACATATTCTTAAACCCACTTCAGAATTAGATACTCTAAAACCCTCTGTACTTGGAGCAGCCAATGGTCAAAAGTCAGGGATGATTGGAGTTGTGGTCCAGCAACATCTGAAGGGCGCCACAGTGGCTACCCCTGCTCTACACAAAACACATCCCCATGGGTGCCAGCAAGTGGAAGAAGTGATATCCCCCCCTAGGAAGCCCACACTGTTCCAAGTAGCCATCTATGTGAGTGTGGTGGCATGCGTGGCTGCATCTCTGATCCGTGTGGAGAGTTTCAAGCATCCCAACCAGCCTTCAATTACCTACAGTATTAATCGTACTATTTATTGCATTTACTCATTGTATTCTACCCCAAGGAGTATCAAAGCACCTTACAAATAAATATTGTATATATAGAGTATTAATTTCAAGCGGATATTTCGGAGTGTGTATCCCACCCTCTGAATTTTCCCCACTCCAAAGGTGAATTCTAGGTACCTTGAATGGATTTCAAATAAGGGGTTGTCTCTCAGCATGCAAAACTGCTATTTCCTCTAGAGACAACACAAAACATTTTTTGTAGCAGAAAAGGATGCCAATAATCACAATAACAAACAAACAAACAAACAAACAAACAAACAGTGAATAATTGTGGAGGGGGAATGAATATTTCATTTCTAACTACTGAAATACACACCATATTTATCAGTCTAGACATATATCTATTTATATTACATTTGGTTTGATTGCTTTGATTATTTAATTTCTATGCTACTTAATATATTTAAAGATATCCCAAAGCAGTGTGCAAAAGAAGAAGAAGCAACAACAACAACAGGTAACTCCAACTGTGCCTATTTCTGACAGGGTGCAATGTTTTATAGGATGAGTGGAAAAACCTTAGTTCCTTTTCAGGGAATAAAACCCCTTCCTGATCCCAGTTTGTTTCACAATAGAGGTACCAGAACAGAACATATTTGCCAAAATGATGATTAGCAATTGCGGCATGAAGATATTTGCTGACAGAGTGAAGTGCGCTTTCCAAACAGTACGTGAGAAGGTCAGTGTCTGGGTAGCTTAGCAAATAATGTGAGGCCTTGTTATGTAACCCATTTCACTGGAATTAAGGCTTAATCACAAACGGCACAAATAATGAGGACTTTCTCGTGGCAATAGTACATAATGCAAAGCAGCAATGCTCTTTCCTTATAGCAGTTCTGCAGCATGCAAAACCCACAGATATCGTATTTCACTCTTTTAAAAAAATAATAAAAATCAACCTGCTGTGTAGAGGCATTCGGTCTGCCAATTTGAGCTTTCTTGCAAAGCTGTTAGCAACTCTCCTGAATAAATTATGTGACTTGCCCGTGCTTTTATAAATACACAGAGATTTGTGTAGGATTGACTTGTAAATAGGCAGATTTAGATGGGATCGGCTTCTAAATAGGTACACAAAGTCACAGAAACAATAAATTTCTGTCGAAGTTTTGTACGTGTGCAGGGACGGATGTATCCTGTGGGGCGGGGAAGGGTACACACTGTGTGAGGAAATCTTTCCCTAATACCAGAAAGCCTCAGGGGTCGGGAGAACTTCAATAGTTGTGTTCACTTAGGAGAAAGAGAACTGCAAAGCAACATAAACCCAGACAAGACCAAAGTTCCATCTAGTTCCCACTGAACTATCGCCCTGAACTAAGACCTATGACTTATGACTCCTGTCTGGCCCACAAAAGCCATAACAAGGTCAAAAATGCAACATGAAAGACATTATAAAAAAAGGAGAGGGGGTAGATCCAGCATAGAACTGAGCATCGGAGCTAGCAGGTTTCAGTCCCTCAGGAATGGACCCAAGGGAAGCCTGCATGTTCCATTAGGTCCACCCCAAGAAAAGCCAACCTCCAAGCCCACCCATGATTGTTCCTGGCCAGCGAGGCAAGTGACTAAAGCCTTTAAATGGCCTCAGCCCAGTATACCTGAAGGGACGTCTCCACCCACATTGTTCTGCCCAGACACTGAGGTCCAGTGCCGAGGGCCTTCTGGTGGTTCCCTAACTGCAAGAAGGCATGTTACAGGGAACCAGGCAGAGGGCCTTCTCGGTAGTGGCGCCTGTCCTGTGGAACGCCCTCCCATCAGATGTCAAAGAGATAAACAACTACCTGACATTTAGAAGACATCTGAAGGCAGCCCTGCTTAGGGAAGTTTTTAATGTGTGACATTTTAATGTATTTTTAATCTTTGTTGGAAGCCACCCAGAGTGGCTGAGGAAACCCAGCCAGATGGGTGGGCTATAAATAATAAATTCTTATTCTTATTCTTAGTATTATTATTCAGTCCTGCCAACAAGGAAGCCCCCACACCCAGAAACTGTGCCAGTTTGGGAGAGGAATGGCATCACCAGCACACAGTGCCACCACACCAAGAAACTAATTGGACTTCTCAAAGCAGCTCTGAAATAAATTTTGTTTTGTTTTGGGGTTGGAGGTCCCTGCCGCACTATGATTTTACTGCTGCTTTAGATACTTTTCATGCTTATTGTATATTTTCTTCTTTCTAAGCTGCTCTGGGAATGCCAATTGGCATTCAACAAGCAGGGAATAAATTTTAGAATAATGAAAAATAAGACTAGACCTGGGTTCCCGTGTTCGGTTAAACAAGGCGGAATACTTCATCAAATTACAGTGACGAGTATTCATGTCTGAACATCCCATTTTAGCCTGTTCATAGCTCTCAAGGATTATGTTCCTTTGTTGCTTTGTATGCTTTATAAAGATTTCTTCTTCTTTGCCGTTAGTTAATTCTATTGTAGTGCAAGATGAGACAGACCTGCAGAAAACATTCTCTTCTGTATTTTTTTGTCCCTGGGTTTCATAAACCGTGTTCCGTTTGAACATGATATGACCTTCGGTAATTATGCTGGTTCACAGGTATAAAGGACAAGACTGCACATAGAAACAAAGGCATTCTGTGCTTCCCAGGAGATCAAGAAATTGCACTGATTCATGGCTAGTGCTTTCCCACAGTAAACAAACTAAAGGGAACACAGAGCTCATTCCCCCATGGATGACAAGAGACAGTAGGCCTCTTTTACCTCCTTCAGTTACTCAGAATGTATTATTGTTATTGATACTTTAAAGGAGAAAGCAGGAAGAAAAATACGAACCTTGGAAGCTCTAAGAGGGTAAATACCCAACATGAAAAACTGATCTCTTAATAGAAAGTTCTCTCTCTCTACTTGTGCCTCACACCTTGAATGGCTGTTTAGCTGATGGGTTAATTTCAAAACCAACTAAAATTGGTTGGCTAGTTGTCATTGGGGTGCAGGCTCAAACTGCGGACCACACGACCCATCAGAGAATGAATAAAAGTGAGGGAGACAAATTAGACGCAGCATGTTATGAGGCGAAGTGTGTCACACCCCAGCTTCGTGAAAAATGTCACCAGTTTCAGAGGAGCTCCCTAAAAAAAAAAAAAAAAAATCCTCATATGTTTTGCCTCAGGAGGAATCCCAAAATTTGCTTTAATTTTTTATTCAGAGCCTTATAGCAGATTTTTTAAATGAAACTTTGTTTTGTTCAAAATTCCTTGGATGTTTTACCTGAGGAAGTACTCCCAAATTCACCCCAAGGGGAATTTTGTATATAACTTCAATTTTACCAATGGATTAGGAAATGGAAATATAATTTAGGGTTTCAGTTGATGAAAGCATTCCCCCGAGTGTTCATTACATTGCAGCAGATAAATGCACTGAACTCAGAATGTAGTAGAAATATGTCCATATTTGCTGGTCATCAAAACAACACAATTTTCCATTTTGATTGCAATTCATAATTCTTTTGAACTTACACACTTGGGGGGGGGATACATAAATAAAAGTCATGAGGACTCTTCCCAGCACAAACGCCATTTCATAGCCAATATGTGATGTTAGGATAAGCTGATTTTGTTCCTCTTAAACAGGCCATTAGCTGATTCTGCAGTGATTTCTAGTGTCCATGTGCTTTACTGTAACCAGCTCATTCATCCTTAGAATAATATTATGAAGTAGGCTGCATATATATCTTTCTAAAAGAGTGGTGATGATAAATAATAATCTGACACAAATTTGACAAAATACAATAAGTACAGTACAACCTAAACACATGACAGCATGCAAGCTATAAGCAAAACAAACAAATAAGCAAAATGCCTGGCAGTTAAAAGCAAGCAGCAGCTTTTAAAGCAGATCACACAATAGAAGATCTGCAGCAGCACTCTAAACTTCTTCTCTTGCTGTCCCAAGAGTTGAAGCCTTAATCTACTGTCAGCAGAGAGCCTTCCTGGAAGAAAATAGATTTGGGGGGGGGGTCAAGGAGGTAAGCTGAGGATGGGTGGTGGGTTCATCTTCCTTTCCTCTTTAAATCAGATACTGCTCCCACCTTGATCCTGGGTCTTGTTTGGGTACGAAGACAGAAAATGCTTACATTTGGTAATATCTCCAAAATGTAGCATTTGTGTGTGTGCCAATTTGATAAATTGGGTCCTCCATCATGGAGGGCACGTGTTGCAGTGAGATCACAAGAAACTCCCTCCCTGTTGTGGGGCGGGACCGTTTGGATGGCCACAACACCCCATTAGTTACCCCTCTGTTGCTGGGGCAGAAATTTCATCAGTTGGGTTGGCTATTGGCTGCTGAGGCGCAAATTAAGCTGCTGCACGTCGCTGCACCCGCCCTCCTCTCCCTATATTTAGGGTTGTTCTTAAGGCCTTGCTATGCCTGTCTAGGGGTCGTTTGTTTTGGAGCAGGGGCCCGGTAGGAATTTTGCTATTTGGCTGATTGGCTGGTGCCACTTGGTTTTTGCCTACTGTATAGCAAATTGTCACAACTTTGTAAGGTTGGCGGTTAGGCATGGGTTCAGTGTTTTGGGGAGAGGACGTGGTTGGCTGTGCCTGCCCCTCCATTGCTGTTGCTAGGGAATTTCGTTAAAGGAATCCAGGGGCTCGCTTTGCTTTTGTCCGAACCCTGCCAAGGGGCTAGGGCCACACCAGATCCCCTGGGAGCATCTGGGGTGAGCTGTGAGATCGACGGAGTTCTCGCTCCTCCAGGATGCTTTCCCCTACTGACATATGGTGGTGCCCAGTGTCAGTCCTGTTCCTGCCACCGTGCAGAGACCGAGCAATGGGAGCTCACACCGTCGCTGGGATTCGAACCACTGACCTTCTGATCAGCAAGTCCTAGGCTCTGTGGTTTAACCCACAGTGCCACCCGCGTCCCGGATCTTTGGGTAGTAGTGCTTTAAATTAGATGTGAGGGTGATAGAGTCAACTGGTCACATGTATCTATACAAAAGCCACACACCTAACCATAGGAGTTCAGGAGAGTGGCTGGTTGCAAGCTTGTAAAAGCATCCCACCTACCTTATTTCCTAAGCAGTTTGGACAAAATCATGAACCAATCTCAAAGTACTTGCGAGGTCAACTGTGAGTTCCATCTCTTCCCTTTATAGCTTTCTGCTACATTCAGGGAAGCGAGAGAGGGAGAGAAGAATACTCATTTGGCTTTTTTATTCATTGTTCTTGTACCTCGCGTTGCCATGTGCGAAGTGGGATTGGGCGTGAGTCAAAAGGACATGGGATTAGAGGAAGCGTGCGACACAAAGCAGACTGCACAGGCCTTACAATGTAATGGGTTAAAAAACAAATAACAGATGGTGACATCGGCAATGGGTACTGACAGTGCTGAAATGTGATTAGGAACCTATTTTTAGTTACTCGAATGAGTGTGTCTACAAAAAAAAAAAACACAAGTGGAAAAAAGGAAGAAAGGTTCAAATCCAAGTTTATGTCATGTCTACAAATGCAGGATTTTCCCTGTTTCGTTTTACACTGCAGTGGTAGTTCCGTTAGAGTACATCTGCTTTATATCATCTTCTCTTCTCCTATATTACCCGTCTTTATTAGATCTTTCCTTTTGACTTCTTCACCTTCTATCCCAGAAGACCCAATTGCCCTTTAGGGTGGTAGGGATGGGTGATTCTTCCAATTTCAGGTTTTCCTCAGTATCTCTTTTCTCCAATCTTTATTTCTCCACATTTCCAGATCAGTTTGAGTGGATTTTTTTTTTAAAAGCTCCCATGAAAATTCAGCAGCGTTTTAGGGCAAGATGCTCTTAATATATGCAATTTTGCAAAGCAACTTTGCCTAATTGTGCATGTTGTTTTCTAATGTATACTATTTTATACACATTTATGCACATTTGACCTTGGTATAAACATTTCTGCATGCATTGCCTTGCTAGAGAACTGCCCTGAAAAAGTGTGAGTTTTTGAAAGGTGTGTATTTCAGTTCATCTTTTTTTCCAGAAAGTACAGACCTGGTAGGTCCACCTTTAAATGCAAATTGAGTCAAATTTCTCCCCCCCCCCGTCCCTAATGGGCAGTGTTGATTACCCTCTCCAAGTAACTTAGAATTAGGGTAAGGTGACCATGTTTTTAGGTCCTGAGATGGGGAATGAAGTATAATAGTGCCATGTGTGTTGTTTATGCTAGATGAATCTTGTGGGATATTTGTTGTTGACTATGTCTAAAAACCTAGACAGTATCTTAAAAAGCAGAGACATCACCTTGCCAACAAAGGTCCATATAGTTAAAGCCATGGTTTTCCCAGTAGTGATGTATGGAAGTGAGAGCTGGACCGTAAAGAAGGCTGATCGCCAAAGAATTGATGCCTTTGAATTATTGTGCTGGAGGAGACTCTTGAGAGTCCCATGGAGTGCAAGAAGATCAAACCTATCCATTCTGAAGGAAATCAGCCCTGAGTGCTCACTGGAAGGACAGATCCTGAAGCTGAGGCTCCAATACTTTGGCACCTCATGAGAAGAGAAGATTCCCTGGAAAAGACCCTGATGTTGGGAAAGATGGAGGGCACAAGGAGAAGGGGACAACAGAGGACGAGATGGTTGGACGGTGTTCTCGAAGCTACAAACATGAGTCTGACCAAACTGCAGGAGGCAGTAGAAGACAGGAGTGCCTGGCGTGCTCTGGTCCATGGGGTCACGAAGAGTCGGACACGATTAAACGACTAAACAACAACATGGCTAAAAAAAAAAAAATAGGTTGGAGAAGCATATCCTTTCAAATATGGTTAGCAGTGAAGCAGAAGTTAAGGCTTCCATTTCCATAGTCTCTTCCCTTGCATATATGGTTGCTCTACTTAGGGAGATTAATGACATTTTTGCCAGTACATTGAGTGAAACCATAGAGAAAAAGATGACTAGATTCTTTTCCACATGATTAGCCACTCTGGCGAGGACTGCACAATTATGTAACTATGTTCACATGAGTAAGATAGTGCGCCAAACTATCACAGAATTCCTGAGGTGAATTGCCTCTGTAGAATCCTGTGTAAGTCTCTAGAGAAGTCAGCAACCTGAGTGTTGAGTTGCATTAACATCCCTGCTATCCCTGCTGGATTCCTTTATTTGAAATTCCTTCTTTGGAAACCTATTTCTTTTCTTCACAGGTGCTTTGCTAGGATGCATTTGATGGAAGAATTTGATAGCTTAAACCCTCACTTCTGTCAGTTTATATCATTTTAGAACTTCAGCATCGAAGCAAACACCTGAATAATAACGAACCACAAATATTTAGCCTGAATTATGTGTTGGCGTGAAGATAGCAAACAGTAGGAGTGAGAAGGGCAAATCCACCATTCAAATCTGCAATGCAAGGTGTGATACTAACTGTGACCCAACATTCCTGTCTCTTTTCTCTGTATTGTTATTAACAGTTTGTTCACTATATTTGGGTCTGAGAAGAGTTAAAGTTGAAACTTTTAAAATTATCTCCCCAGACAGGGCTGGCTCAAGATATTTTACTACCTGAGGCAAAGACAAGATGGTGCCCTTTCCCCCTTCTGTGTACAAAAGTCAAGTAGACTGGCAATATCCTCCACTCTCCCTGAGGCTAGTGTAGGCCTGAGTGTCCCACAGCTCTGTCCTTCAACAGAGATGAGTGCTTGGAAAAGCTCAGGAGAAGCACCTCCCAGCATCCACCAACTGAAGTAGATGCCTAATGGTAGGGCTGGTACTGTCTCTGTGAAGGAAAATACTTCAATTAGGACTGGGTGCCCTGTGTGAGAGGCAGGGAAGGGAACCCAGGGTGGGAGACTGGGAGAAGAAAGGGGAGCTCCCAGGTGAGAGCTGAGAGGGTTCACCTCTTTCTGTGTAGTACAAGCATTCAGATCTACTTTCGAGAGAGAGCTTTGTATTCACTTCATCCTTATTTATTTATTTATTCCTTTAGATTAGTTTTTGTTGTTGTTGTATTGTATGATTACAACAACAACAACATCACCATCAACTTCAGGGCTGGGACCAAATATTGCCCCTTAACTTTCTTGAAGATGAACAATCTTAAAGGGCCACAGATAAGAAGGAAAGAATCTGCCCGCAAGGCTGAGCCATGAAAATAACTTAGTGGCAAAACATCTGCTTTGCATGTAGAACCTCTGAGGCTCAATCCCTCGAGTCTCTGAGTAGGGCTGGGAAAGGCTTTCTGAAACTCTGAAACCCTGGAGAGCTCTTGCCATGCTAGTCAGTGTAGACAGTTTTGATTTAGATCAACGGTTCTCAACCTGTGGGTCCCCAGATGTTGTTGGACTACAACTCCCATCATCCCTGAGCTCTGGCCTTGCTAGCTAAGCGTGATGGGAGTTGTAGTTCAACAACATCTGGGGACCCACAGGTTGAGAAAGGCTGATTTAGATGGAATGTTGAGTTGACTCAGTAAACAGCAGCTTCCTCTGTAACTAAGGCCAAGTATGCAGGACCTGTTTGAAAAGGAAAGCCAGTGTGTTTCGTCCTAGCATTTTTCTACAGGCATCTGAAATGGATATCCTCACAGAATCATAGAATTGTAGAGTTGGAAGGGACCCCAAAGGTCATCTAGTCCAACTCCCGGGAATCTCAACTAAATCATCCATCACATATGGTCATTCAGCCTCTGCTTAAAAAACCCCACCTTCTGAGGGAGTCCGTTCCACCATCAAACAACGCTAACTGTCAGGAAGTTCTCCCTGATGTTTCATCAAACCCTCCTTTCTTGGAACTTGAAGCCATTGGTTTGGTACAGTCAGGGGTCCAAAGTCAGTGTCAAAAGTGTGAAGCAGTGTTGCCTAGCAATTCAGCAATTAAAAAGGCAAGACTGTCTTGAAACGGACAAGGCAAATGGCCGTTATATGGCATGAGGTCTACCTAGTGAGCAAGGGTTAACCACCCTCCCTTTGCAAATAATGCCACGATAGGATTATTTAATAACCACGAGTACTCCAAACCTTTCTTTTGCCGTTACATGAAAGATTTTGGATCCTGCTGTGGAAAACTCCGGCGCATCAGGCTGAAAGAACAGATGCCGATTCAAAGCAAAGACTGCCCCCTGCTGAACTTGATATCGTTGCAACCTGCTGGATCATGCATGCTCCTTTGAATGTGAACACAGCCCTGCTACATATAGCCACAAAGTGAGACACGTCTGAAGGGGTTAACCTACACCGTAGAGATTAAGCACATTTCAAAAGGCTATTCAAAATAAGCTCCCTTCTCAACAGATCAGCTTTCACTCCCAGTTCCTGTGTTGCCAGCTGTTATGCCCTTATTGGAGACTTTCTTGTTCTCAGAGAAATTAAGAAGGAAAGAAAGATTAGTTAGCAAATGTCCAGTCCTGAAACTACCTGTACAAATTCAATTCACCACCCCACCCCACTCCGGAACAGTGGCTGAAGTTTCTAGCCCTTAATGAACTTGAGGCTGGAAACATATACAGTGCTCCAAGGGGTGAGTTTGCCCCCCTGTCAGGCAGGGCAAAGAGAAGTGTGAGAGCCTTCAGTGCAAGATGCAAATTGCCTCATGAATAATATGTGCAACATGGAATCAACCAATCACAGCCCAGCAGGGCAGGGACAGGCATGCTGACAAAAATATTTAGGATCAGAATGTACTCTGTGTCTCTGCCTACTGCTGACTCGCTTCGCACCATTCAGAACTGCGAATTAGGAGCGATGGGGGTGTCTCCACTGTTTCATCTGTGATCGGCTACCAGCTCAGTCCAAGGATGGTCTTTATAGTGTCAGTCTAAATCAACTGAAATTAGTTTTCTGCCTGGCGCTTGAAAAATAATACCTATGACACAGCTTGTGTGAAAAGGCTTGTAATTTAGATTAGATGAACAAGACAGGAATGAGTGGGAAAGGGACTCAAAGGCTGCCTGAGACTTTATTGAGAACCTGGGAAAAATAAGTAGGGGTGCCAGAAACTAGTTATTATGGATTAATGAAAAGATTATCTCCTAGCTGTTTTCCAGCTTCAGGTAGATAGATAGATGATAGCTATTGCTATAGCTAATACAGATGATATAGATATAGATGATATAGATGATATAGATATAGATATAGATATAGATATAGATGATATAGATAAGATATAGATATAGATGATATAGATATAGATATAGGTATAGATAGATATAGATATAGATATAGATATAGATATAGGTATAGGTATAGGTATAGGTATAGGTATAGGTATAGATATATAATGCCCTGCCCTGCTTGTGAGTTTCCTAGAGGAATCTGGAATCTGGCTAGCCATTGTTGCGAGGCAGAATATGGGATAAAATCAGGCATTGCCAACCTGGAGCCCTCCAGGCGTTTTGGACTACAACTCCCATCAGCCACAGCCAGCACAGCTGTACTGACCATGGATGATGGGAGTTGTAGTCCTCCAGGTCAGCAAAGGCTGGACTAGATGGACTTCACGTATGCATTTTCATGAAGTTGAGGCCAGATAACAGTGTTCAGCAAAGGGAAACTTAAAATACGTTGCATTGCTATTGGAAAATGAGCTGTAGTCCAAAGTAGAAAAGAAGGAAGCACGGTTTGATACTTCCTGAGCGATAAATCATTCAGTGGCTCTTGGGTATTTTTATCTAGGGGGTAAAACGAGAGGTGAAATTGTATCTTGGGAGAATGTAAGCATAATTCATGGGTAGCTAACGATGTTAATTCCTGGTTGCTGTGATTCCAAGCTGTAAAATCTGGTAGGGCTTCATCAGAATAGTGTAATACATCTGTCGTTCCTATTAATTAGGAAACACAGATAAAAGTGCATGCTTTCATTGTGGCTCTTAATGAGAGCAATAAATTTTTCAAATAAATTCTGCATATAAATGATGTACGAGAAGCACTTTTTTCCAGGTATAGCAGTATTAGACAGTGGAGAATGAGCAAATTAAAATAATAGTGAGAATGCTTCTGAAAGACAGTGGGATATTGCTTAAAATATTGTATCATAGTGCAGTATCTAACATTACCCAGACTGTTTTCCTGGAGCAGAATTATTAAGCCAAATCCCAAACCACACGATATCCATTTTAAAAAGCAGTAATGCTATCTAGATGCATTTGCATTCTTGCTTATGGCAGTCCACATTTTGTTTCCATAATCATTTACTTACATATTCATTGCATTTCTGTTCTATCCCCTCCAAAATGAAGTTCTCCAGTTTGTGTAGATAAAACACTGAGCTAGATGAACCAACGATCTGACTTGTTATAAGGCTAACTTAGGTCCATTAATTTCAATGCAACTACTCTATGTAACAGGGAAAGGTAAAGGACCCCTGGGCAGTTAAGTCCAGTCAAAGGCAACTATGGGGTTGCAACGCTCATCTCACTTTCAGGCTGAGGGAGCCAGTGTTTGTTCATAGACAGCTTTCCGGGTCATGGGGCCAGCATGACTAAACCGCTTCTGGAGCAACAGAACATCGTGACGGAAACAGGGGGCACATGGAAACTCTATGTAGAACTTAGTTGGATACACCCCTGTGATGGTAGCCAAAATGGTGTCCTTCAGCTATTGCTACAACTCCCATCCTGCTGCCTTGTGAGAAGAAAAGGCCAAGGAGTAAACCTGACAGAATCCCCTACAACTAATGCAGCAAAAGCAATTTGAGAGGCAACAGTTACAACTTACCAATCTCTGCAGCCACAACAGGCACTGTGATTTTACTTCACACTCGGAGGTGCACTCCATTGTCTCTCTAGATGGACGGATGTCAACAACAACTCCCACTGTCCTTTACCATTTGCCCCTGCTGGCTGGGGCTGATGGGAATTGGAGTCCAGCAACATCTTGAGGGTACCATGTTGGTCAGTCTATTATCTAATGTTTTGATATTTACGTTTTCCCCGTATTATATATTCATTGTTTGTGTGTGTAGGTCCCCAGGCCACCCCTCAAATAACTTCACACATAACACGTAATTTTAGTTTTGGTTTTGGGGCACTATTTTGGCCACAACTTTATTAAAATACAAAATCAGTGAGTGGTTGTTTAGACATTGGTTATGACTATCTGTCCCCCCGCCTGGGACAGAACTGACATCCCGAGGTCCGATCGGTAGCCAGTAGAAGGGAAAGTCAAACTTGGGGGTCATTTGAGCTAAGCGTCGGACCCACGCCGCTCACCCCAGCAGCTCCCCGAAAGCTTGCCGGCCCTGGTCCTATGACAGGGATTCCCATGACAGGGATTGGGCGGCCCTGGTCCCATGACAGGGATTGACGAAATCGTGGCAAGCCCCAGGATTCCTTTAACAGAATTCCCTTCAGCGCAATAGGAGGGGCAGGCACAGCCTATCCTGACCCCTCCACCACCAGCATATTATAACCAATGCCTAACCGCAACCTTACAAGTTGTGACGAATTGCTGAGTAGTAGGCAAAAACCAAATGGCACAGCCAATCACCAAATGGCAAAATTCTTACTAGGCCCCTGCTCCAAAGCAGACGACCCCCTGACAGGCAAAGCAAGGTCAACCGGAAAAGAGGGCGGGCAGGCGGGTGATCCGATGCACTCTGCAAAGAGAAAGAGAAACTAGAGTGCACCAATTTTAAAGACTATGGTCCCACCCACCCAATTTGCAACATACAATTTGCCCCAGCAACCCGGTTACCCAATCATAATGCCAGGCAACAACTATTAACCTGCCTGGCAACAAGAGGCCTGGCCTAGTGGCCCACACCGCAACACGTGCTCTCATTTATTGGAGAACACGCTTTCCCTAATAATGTCGGCTAAAATGCAGTCCTATGCTCCTGGGGAGCATATCCCAGGGGCCATGGGTTTTTAAGAATATCCATCTCTGCAGACAGAGAAGGGATATGAAGCGGTGGTTTGACTCAGTATACGGCAGCTTCTTATGTAAAGGTGGTATATAAAGAAAATTGACATCAGTGATGAAATTGACCAAAGACATTGACAACTACAGCTCTCAAAGAACGTCTTGTAATCCCTACACAATTATGGTAAATTAGTACCACTATTGCAGATGGGGAAATAGTACTGAAGAAACAGTAGAGTGAGAAACATAAGACTGGGAATACAGTGGTACCTCGGGTTACAGACGCTTCAGGTTACAGACTCCACTAACCTAGAAATAGTACCTCAGGTTAAGAACTTTGCTTCAGGATGAGAACAGAAATCGTGCAGCGGCAGCGGGAGACCCCATTAGCTAAAGTGGTACCTCAGGTTAAGAACAGTTTCAGGTTAAGAACGGACCTCCGGAACGAATTAAGTTCTTAACCCGAGGTACCACTGTAATTATGTAAAGGTCTTTTTTAAACGGTCTCCCTTTCACTTCTCAGATTTCTGAGAACAATTTGGTGCAACCTTACATATAACCTTCTTTCTAATTCTTTGAGGAATGCATCTCGAAACTTTGAAGGTTTCTTTTTATGTGATAGCAGCAGGGTCAGGGTAATAAACATCAGGTAAATTCCTGCTTTTAATGCCAGAGGCTGATAAGTATAGGAACAAACTCTCAATCTTCATTCCATTAGATTCTGAGACTCACGAAGCGACTAGCAATATTTATGCTTTTTTGAAAACAACGCTGCCCCATTCCTAACCTCTACATGTGGTTGAAAAAGAAAATTAAGCATTTAACTCACCCACATATTTGCGCATTCTTTTATCCAAACCCATAAAACCTTCAACTTATATTGGAACAATAAAATCTCCCTCCATCTCACCAAGGCAATACACACTTGTGGATTGTACGATAATTATCACATTCTTTATACCTGCCTACTTGTACAATATATTGAGGTCACCTAGGAGGGTCTCCTCAAGTGCTTTCTCTGTCTAAGGTAAAGCAGGTGACAACTCCTTATCAGTGGGGGGACCCAGCTTGCGACATTCTCTCCCCAGAGAAGCCTGCCTCACGACAACCCTGCTACTTTTGGCTGCCAGGCTTTCAGGTTTAAATTGTTTTAGTTGCTTGGGTGGGTTTTTCTGTCCTATTTGCAGGCTGTCGTGGAATTGTGAATGAAGGGTGATGTGCAAGTTTTAGAAATAAATATATTCCTCCTATTGGCCACAATAAATGTATTTTTTTTTAAATCTGAGTTATTCATTTATACTGGAGGAAGTAATGGCACAGACTCAAGGATGTCATTGGATTGCAACTGTCCCTTGCACCTGGTGACTCCAGTTTCGGCAAGTCAGATTTCCCTATTCTTTCCAGTTGTCGTCTATTTGCCTTGTGCCCATTGGACTGAATTGGTGATAACCAAGCAAGCACATATTTCATCCAATTTTGCATTCTGTTCTTAGTCACCCAAACGAGTCATGCTTGAATTTTGTAGTCTAAGAATCAGATCAAACTCCTTAAGTCATGTGGTACAAAAGGTATAACTGTCTAGTCAGCTTACTTATCATTATTATTTTTAAAAAGATTGTGTGTGTGTGTGTGTGTATCCTATTCCAGCAAGTAAAGGCATCATAACAGAGAAGCAGTGCTTCATTTCTCCTGAATGGGAAGTAGGTGAAGTGATTTAGTGGAAAGAGGAGCTCCCTTCTGTGTAAATCAGAGTAGTGCTCATTTCTGTGGAGTCCTCTTCCCTGTAACAGTGTTCCAGCCTCCCGACTCCTGACTCCTCCTCCTCATTCCTCCATCAACTCCACTCCAGTGAAGCCCATTGGGAGTTTCGATTGTTATGTTATAAGCAGCTCAATCATTTCCTTAACAGCTGAAGCTGTGTAAAGTTCCCCGTTATGTGTGACTGCTAGTTGAAAGGGGAAGCCAGGGAATCTCACTTTCCTGTAATTTGAGGGGCAACGGGTCCAGTTCCCTCTTCCAGCAAAGCGTTTCCAATGTCCAGTTCTGTAGAATCATAACAGAGTTGTTGTTGTTGTAAAGAAGTTATTTGAATTCCCCCAATCATGTGAATAACTCCTCTTTCTTTTCAAAGAAGGCCAAACAAATCACAGTGTCTCTGGGTTTAGCTCCCTCCCCTGGTCTGATAGGAGCAGTTGGAGGGTCTGTAATCCAATGAGAACTCAACAAAAGACAATAAACTCCATTGCTGTAGATCAGTGGTGGCGACCCTGTGACCCTCCCAATGCTGTTTGGCTCCAACTTCCATCAACTCCTGCCAGCATGGCCCAGCAGTCAGAGATGGTGGAAGCTGGAGTTGAGCAACACCTAGAGCGCCTCAGGTTTCCCACCCTTCTGTTTACAATACTCAAAAGCAGAGCACGAGACAGGCAGATTAGCTATAACATAGACAGTTACGACTCTGAGCAGTTGCGTTGACAGATCTGGGCATCGTTCAGCCTGAAAAGTACTTGGTGACTAACAGCTTCCCAGAAACGACCCATTTGCCTGCATTTACTGACACCCAGCGAGTGCCAAGGTGCTTATTTTAGGGTTTTTAAAGGGAATGTCTGCATTATTATTTCCTTCCTTAACAGGTTTCCTCTGCCCAAGAAGCAGGAATGGGGGTGGGAGAATGAGACCCTTTATAGAGTCAAACTCGAACTCCAGATTTTGGATGGCCATATGAAACATGTTACTTTCTTTTAAACCATTAAAAAAAGAAAGAAAGAAAGATTGCTGGCTTAATGTCTTATCCAGAACGGCATTTATGCAGCAACAGTAGCAATGGAGAAGAAAATTGGCTGGAACTGAAAATTTCTGCCAAAAAATAAAATAAAATTCTGGCTCTCTAAGCAGAATCCATTTAAAGCAGGGGAGGGCCATTTAGGAAAGAGATTCTTTGAGAAAGCATTCAGAGCTGCTAGGATGAATGAAGCTTGGAAAAGCAGAAGGAGGACCCCACTTCCAAGGTTGGCATCACCAGGGCGGTAGGATACAGAGGTACCTCAGGTTAAGTACTTAATTCGTTCCGGAGGTCCGTTCTTAACCTGAAACTGTTCTTAACCTGAAGACCACTTTAGCTAACGGGGCCTCCTGCTGCCATCTCGCCACCGCTGCACGATTTCTGTTCTCATCCTGAAGCAAAGTTCTTAACCCGAGGTACTATTTCTGGGTTAGCGGAGTCTGTAACCTGAAGCGTATGTAACCCGAGGTACCACTGTAGTAGGAAGGAACAGTTCCTCACTGCTTGGGTAAGACATAACCAGGCCTAACAAGGACCTTGAGAATACTAGACAGGGCTGCTTGGATGACCTGCCAGTATGTGAGAAGTGAGATGGTCTAGTATCCTACTTTTTAAGGCTGCCTTTCTATCTTTAATCAGTTGTGTTGTTTCATTGGTTCCATCTTTTTCAACAGATACAAGTCAATTCTAGCCTAACTGGAAATGAAACCATCTCTCTCTCTCTCTCTCTCTCTCTCTCTCTCTCTCTCTCTCTCTCTCTCTCTCTCTCTCTCTGCTTTGAGCACTGCCTGCCAAAACCTTCTAGAAATCCTCTCTCACCACTATATCTGAACTTTCATACCCTACAGAGGAAGGTGTGCCCTCCCAGGTCTCACCTGGGCTCATCCTTCTCTTCTCACAGCCCCTCACACTATGAGATCTCCCCTATGGAATTTGTTAAAAGCATTTCTGTCAGGGCTAAGCCATTGTAACATTTCTTTTGTTAATTACCAAGCCTGTGGGGTTTTTTGTGTGTGTTTTTTAATGCCACCTTTCTTTCTTTTCACTCTCCTTTCGGTTTAGGGAAATGTCTTAATCATACAGCCAGGGGAGAAAAAAGAAGAAAAGAAGTTGGAACTTGTTCTGGAAAACCGTCCCTTAGTTGATGCAGCAATCTCGAAATGCTCTGGCATGCAAAACTAAGGAACCGGGCAAGAAATGCTAAGATTGGCAATCACAGCTTCAAAGTCATATGGTTGGTTTAATAAAGGAATGTAGCCTATCTAGCAGTGGGGGGCCAACACCCCCCACATTCACGACAACAGTGGGTGGGCCTGCCACACTTGTCTCTTACTGTTCATAAGCAGAAATGCTGCAGTATATTACAGAGTTGTTGCTATGAACTGGAGGTAAGAAACGCTGAGAGAGATTAACAGCGATAATGATGACTAATAGAACGATTAGGTTTTACTCCGTTAACGATCTTATTATAGGCTCAGCTGGTACTTAAGCAAGCAGTCAGGCAACAGAACTTTCCACCCACCCGATTGCAACGCGAAGACTATTATGCATCCATTCAGATTGCCAGCAGAAGGCAGATATGGCACAGAGAAGGAGTCCGTTCCCTTATCAATCTTGCCAGGCTGCTTATTTGTAGAAGAAGATGGAGAACTGAAGCAATGCAACTGAATTTAATTGCTTCACACACCTGCATCTTCTGGCTTTTGCCTGTATTTTAAAAGCACCACTTCATTCTTGGAACATGTGTTGGGCTTTGCAGAACACAATGAGGGGGAGTGGGGAAGGGGAGAGAAATAGATAGGAAAATGGACCTTGAAATTCTTTCCCCCTCTCTCCCCTCTCTCACACTCACACTACAGGCCATACCCCCCTGTGATGTGTGGTTGGTGGACGAGGGGACTAGTCTAGTCACCTAAATGTTCCCGGTAAATTCAAGTATTAAAGATTAGTGCCTCCTTCCCAAACCCAGGAAGCTTCTGTCTGGCTTAGGGAGGGAGGTGTGATGCTCCAACAGGGTCCAAGAGCCCTCCCACCACCTTCCCAAAGCCCACTCAGCTTTGGGAAGGAGGAAGCAGGGAACCTTATGCCTGGTTTAGGGTGGGAGGCACGATGCTTACATGTGTGACATCAGGACATTGGGGGCCCTCAATCAGCCTTGCAAGCTGGCACCTCCAGCCCTAAATGTTCCCCTACGAAAACTTTCACCACATGGCACTGTTCCCCCCATCCCTCCACGAATTTCCTTCTTTTTTTCATTCTGCCCCATCTTCCTTTCCCCACCCCCTGCCTTTAGAACCTTGGGGAACAGCCAATGAAAAGAAGCATGATGCCCTCTATACTAATGTAAATATAGTACAGTAGTGCCTCAGGTTGAGAACTTAATTCGTTCTGGAGGTCCTGAAACTGTTCTTAACCTGAGGTACCCCTTTAGCTAATGGGGCCTCCCGCTGCCTCTGCGCCATCACTGCGCGATTTCTGTTCTCATCCTGAAGCAAAGTTCTTAACCCGAGGTACTATTTCTGGGTTAACGGAGTCTGTAAGCTGAAGCGTCTGCAACCCGAGGTACCACTATATATATAGAGAGAGAAAATAGAAAGGTAAAAATAAATGCCTAGAAGGTGGCCATGAATACATCCCCATAATTGGCCTACATATGTATGTATGTATGTATGTATGTATAAATAAATAAATAAATAAATAAATAAAAATAGCTCAAGCAAACTTAATTTTCAGAGTTTGAGACAACTGTAGAGACCCTGACATTGGGGGAAAGTGAACAGGAGTTGCTTGGAAAGAATGTCAAAAATGGCAAAATTCACACAGAAACACATCATTGCTTATTTCAACTTGCTTGTGGAAACAACTCAGAGGCCATGAAAGAAGGAAGGTTAACAACAGGAAGATTTAAAGGAACTATTGGAAAGACTATTCAAGGCAGCAGAGATGTGAGATGATCAGACCCCCCCCCCAAACCTGAAGCATGGGAAGTCCCAACAAAAGAATTATAATTTAGGCAGAATATTTGGACTATTTGATATGTATTTGTATAATTTGGAGCATTCAATGTGATTTGATTGGATTTTTAAAATGAGAAACGTAATAAAAATGATGATTATTATTTTTTTTAAAAAAAGAAAAAATGTCAAAAACGGCAACAATTACCTTGAATTCTGGTTTGGAGCTATCTCCTTCAAGCACCTGGCTGGCTAGATAGGTTTGCGACTTTAGTAGACCCTCAAACTCATATAGGGTTTTTAAGTCTTTACAGGGATGGTTAATCAACCAGATGGTGTTTGAATTTGGACCGAAATGAAAGAATGAAGAGCTGGCAGGGAGTGCAGAGTGACTACGATGCACAGCCTTCAAGTGTTTGGGTACATGGCACTTGCGTCGTTGAAGTATCCCGCTCCATTTGTTGTTACAAGCTAAAATGACATGCAGTCAATCTATAAGTTCAGTTTTCAAATAACAGATGCTGCACTGCATCACTTAACACTGAGCAACGCTCTCCCTGGTTATGCAACGTTCCAAGTGGCAGCGTTATGAAGGTTGTATGCAAGAAATTAGAGTGTGGAATTAGAAAGGGATTCCATTATTATCGGCATTACCACTAATGTCAGATGTATAGTAGCTGGTGCAAAGCTGGAGGTGAATAATCAGGGATGCTTTTGATAAGCAAAATAGGTAAAGGTAAAGGGACCCCTGACCATTAGGTCCAGTCGTGACTGACTCTGGGGTTGCGGCGCTCATCTCACTTTATTGGCCAAGGGAGCTGGCGTACAGCTTCCGAGTCATGTGGCCAGCATGACTAAGCCGCCTTTGGCGAACCAGAGCAGCACACGGAAACGCCATTTACCTTCCCGCCGGAGTGGTACCTATTTATCTACTTGCACGTTGACGTGCTTTCGAACTGCTAGGTTGGCAGGAGCAGGGACGGAGCAACGGGAGCTCACCCCGTCGTGGGGATTCGAACCACCGACCTTCTGATTGGCAAGTCCTAGGCTCTGTGGTTTAACCCACAACACCACCCGCGTCCCGATAAGCAAAATAATAACTGAACAATTCTTAATCACTCTACTTCCATTTCCCTGGTCTGGAACTAAAATTATTATAAGCATTTTAGATCTGCCTAGCAGACTTTTATTTTCCTCTTAATTTTCTAAGATCGAAGCCATCAGTAAACAGAACTGCAAGTATATGTACTTCTGTATGTCTTCAGATTCCAAAGCCTTCAGCCAAATATATTCAGATTGTGTTGTGTCTTAGTGTGTTCATCTGAAGTATCTTATTAGCACTCACGTACACGACTTGTACAGCACCACCTGTCAGAAAGCTCTGCATGGATTTATTCAGATAAAGATAATGTATTAACATATGCTGGTCAGCAGGGGTGAAACATATTGCTAGCAGTGAAAGCAGAAGCAATTTAAACTTAAATGAATATAAATGATGTATGCTGCAGATACCAGACTTGTGTATGATGCCATTGTTTTCAGTGGTTCTGAGGCAAAGCGTAAACTTTTACAGTGTAAAGCAAAAGAAATGAAAACTGGTGATGAGTCATTGAGAAAAACATTGAAGATTACAGCTGAGCCAAGCTTCTTGTCACAGAAAGCTTTAACAGTGGTGAAAACCGTTCCTTAAGAAACCATCCTTTGGACCCAAAAGACTTGATCAACTATTGGCTGGTTGCAAATGTCTCCTTCTTGGGCCAGGCTCTTGAGTGGGTGATGGCCAACCAACCAGTGGCGTAGCGTGGGTTCTCAGCACCCGGGGCAAGGCAAGTAATTTGCGCCCCCTAACCCGTGGATTTTAGCACTCGAGTCTCTTCCGCGCGCCCCCCCCAGATGTTGCGCCAGGTGCACCCCCCACGCTACGCCACTGCTCCCACCACAAGTCTTCAGGACAGCCATCCGAAGGCTGACGCGGGGAGGAGGTCTCCCCGCCCCACCGCCAGGCTTCGGAGGAGCCTTCCGAAGGCTGGCGGTGGGGCGGAGAGACCTCCTCCCGCCGCCAGCCTTCGGAGCAGCCTTCCGAAGCCTGGCGGTGGGGCGGAGAGCCCTCCTCCCGCCGCCAGCCTTCGGAGCATCCTTCCGAAGCCTGGCGGCGGGAGGAGGTCTCCCCGCCCCACCGCCAGGCTTCGGAGGAGGTCCGAGGACAGTGGGGAAGACACGCTGCGCTTCCCCGCTGTCCCGGAGATTTCCCTATGGACTTTCGTCTTGCGAAGGGCCGGCCAAACGCCCCCCCCAATGTTGCGCCCGGTGCGGCCGGCACCCCTGGCACCCCCCACGCTACGCCACTGCAACCAACCAGACACTATTGAATGAGATGGATTTTCTAAATCAATTTCAGTCAGGGTTCAGGTCCAGATTGGGCAGTCCCTCTGCATGATAAGAGAGGGGAGTAAGTCCTTGTTGATTTTCCTTGGTCTCTCAGCAGCTATCTAAACTAAACCATCAAAATGTATCCCTCTGTGGAGACTGTGCAAGTTAGGAGTAGAGGATTCTGCTGCTACCTGGGTGGTTGTCTATAGAATGTGCTGCTTGTGGGGTGCTGATCAGCCCCACCACGGAGCATTTAGGGCCAAGTTCCTCAGGATTCAGTTTTATCCCCTCTGGTGTTTAATATCTACTGGAAACTGCTGAGTGGGGTCATCCGGATTTTGAGAGTGAATTGTCATCAACATGCGGATGACCTTCAACTCTGCTCCTCCTTTATAGCTCAAGCAGGTGTAGAAGTGGCAAATTTAATTCCGTGAATAATGGACTGGATGAGAGCCAACAAACTGAAGTGCAATCCGCATAAGACTGAGACACATTTGGTGGGCAGTTCCTCTGTCAGGATAAGTTGAATGGGTCCTGTTCTCAATGGGGTTACATATCCCTTGCAGGAGCTGGTGCACAGATGACGTGGTGCTCTTGGATCCTAAAGTGGTTCCCCCCACTTTCAGGAAAGCCTAGTAAGGATTTCAAGGGGTTTTCAGGGAGCAAGGGTGTAAAGGAAGGTTGGAGAGAATGTAAGAAAGGACACTCACAACCCCCCTTGGCTGCCTTGAAATTACATTGACCGTGACAAATACCCCATATCCCAGTCATGAGAATTTCATTGAAATTTCTTTTCCCTTTTAACAATCTTGGAATGCAATTTCTTTTCTCACTGACAAAGGGTGATAGGAGGAAAAGTGTGGGATACATTTTTGACACAGCTCTATCTCAACACTATTGAACTTACGTTTGCAATGAGCTTTCTACAATTTCTGAATGAGTTAGGAGACTGAATGAGGGCCAATAAACTGTGCTTGAATCCTGTGAAGAGAGAAGCACTTTGGCTCCCATGTTCAAGAGATAGACAAGTTACCTGTTGGATGGAGCTGCACTGCCTTTGAAGGAATCATAGAATCATAGACTCATAGAATTGTACAGTTGAAAGTGCCCCAATAGTCAACTAGTGTAACCCCCAGAGATTAAATGTTTCCCGTTCTACCAACTCAGCTACGAAAGTAGATAAGGAGCAAGTGCATACCTTGGGACTACTCCTGGATGCATTTTTGCCACTAGAGACCCAAGTGTCCTCTGTGGCTAGGGGTGCCACTATTTTCTAGTTTGCCAACTATGGCAATTCCTGGATGTGCATAGCCTGACCACTGTAGTCCATGCATTGGTAACCTCAAGACTGGGTTACTGTAATGTGCTGCTTGTGAGGTTGTCCTTGGGTCCAGTTCAGAACCTCCAGTTGGTGCAGAATGCAGTGGCCAGACTGCTGATGCAGGTATCTGCCTGGGAACATGTGAGCCCATTGCTAAAATATCTGCATCAGCTGCCCACTTACTACTCAGCCATATTCAAGGTTCTTGTATTGATTTATGAAGCCCTGGACAACTTAGGCCCAGGGTACCTCAGGTATCACTTGAAGCCCTGTATCGCAGCTCCATCACAGAGATAATCTGCAGGAGCGTATCTGGCCATTCACTGAGTTGGTGAAGCTCATTTGGCAACGAGAAACTGAGTTTTTAGTGTCTTCAGACCAGTCCTGTGGAACGCCCTGCCATCAGAGATTCAGCGTGTGCCTTCTGTGCCAGCTTTTCAATGCCTGCTGAAAACTTTTCTATTTCACCAGCCCTATGCAGGCAATTAAGAATAATGCTTTCAACAATGGTTAACTGATGCCTTTTAAAAACTGTTAAATATACTTTTATGGTATGGTTTATGTATTTTTGTTGTAAACCACTTTGATTTTTTTTATGAAATAATGGTCTATAAATATTATATATATATATAAAAAAAAAGAGAGAGAGAGAATTGCAGAATGAACTTTGCATACCATAGCTCCTGGTGTAGGAGATTAACTGAACTTTCAAAACTCTCTCACCTCTGCTGTACTAATCCTCTCTTCTATATTAATCTTCCCTGGTTTATTTTCTTTTTTTCAAAAGTATCTCAGTGTTTGGTGTTCAGAGGGGAGCTTGGGGAGCAGAAAAAGAAGCAGTTGCTGTGCCGTCTAAAATCAGAGTGGTAATAATAGCTCACTCCTCAAAATATAAGTTGCATCTCTTATAAAAAGCTCTTGAGCACACGAAACAGATGTCAATGGAAATTACACCCAGTCACTTCCTCCACAGGCCTGCAGCTGCTGCTACGTCCCTATATTTTTCTTCTCCCTCCCTATATATATATATTAGCGTTCACCTGTTGGGAGGTCACACAAGCTTCAGGACATGCACGTCCCTCCTTCCCTGTCCCTCCTGCCTCCGTTCACTCTCAAACAAAGCAGACGTCTCCCAAATCCCAAATTGTGGAATAGCTGCTGACATCATATTTAAAAAGTAGAAGATTTCAGCAACCAGGATTCTCACAGTAGCATGCCTAGCTGGAAAAGCATCTACATTTCATTAAATTCATTTAGTGATTGGCTTTCCTTTTTTAAATTTTATTGTACAGTAATGTTAACTTGGAGTTTGGCCAGGTTTCAGGGAAATACCAGGCATTTGGCATGGACAGAAATAGTGTGGCAGCTCAAAGCATCACAGCAAAACAAATGAAAGTCAATGTGGTGAATCAGATCCAAACTAGAAAGGGCAAGCATGTGCGGATAAAAACAAGGATTAAGGGCCAGAAGACCTACATTTGCTCTGAAGGCTGACCAAGTTTCTCCATCCAATTGAAGGCTTTACCCCAGGGAGTCCTACTGACACATTAAGATTGTCAGTTCCATTTGAAATTACAAATCCTGTCAAACTCTAGCAAAAAAATAATATTCCTGTAGTTCTAAAGCACAGATATGGATACATGTTGAGTGCTTGGATATATATGTGTTTTAGTACTGTGGTACCTTGGTTTCTGAACGCCGTAAACCTGTAAGTAAATGCTTTTATTGTTGTTAGCTGCTCTGAGCCTGGCTTTGGCTAGGGAGGGTGGGATATAAATAAATTTGTTGTTGTTGTTGTTCAGTTTTTGAACACACCTTGGAAGTTGAACACGGCTTCTGCTGAGTGCAAGATCCTGAGGCCTAGCTGTTGGCTATTGAGTTTTTGGGTTTTTGAACGTTTCAGAACTCAAACAGCCTTCCGGAATGGATTACGTTCGAAAACTGAGGTACCACTGTATATTGATCCGTGTGGCTCCCACAAACCCAAAGATTCCCCTCGGCCTTGTGGGTTTAATAAAGATTTGATCGCTATGCTAACTCGAAGCTACAGGTGTACCAACTTGAATAAAATATTTGGGGGCCCAGCTAAGCCCCACCCCACATAATCAATCAAGTGAAGCAGTGCACACATACCATTTGAATGGTAATGCCCATCAACTTTGCTGGGGCCCAGCCTCCTCAAATCTTTTATTGCGGGGGCCAAGCCCCACAGCCCCCAGCACTTGGCTCCTATGCCAAGCTGGCATAGCCTGAAACAGACCTTTGCTTGTTCCCTCCAGCCTTCTGCCCTGGCTGGTATGAGCGAGAGACCTACAGTTGTAGCTATGCCACTCTTGTCATGCTCTGAAGCTGCTGGGCAAGGGTTTGGATTGCTCTGTTAGTAATAGCTTTTATGCTTTAAGACACCGTCATTACCTCCTTTTTAGAGCTCCTGCAGCAATGGGCTATAGGAGCCGCTGGACAAAGCATGCTTGTGGAGATAAATGAAAGAGGCTTCCCATTTATCAGGTGAGTCATAAAGGTTCCAGCCGAGTTTCACTTTGGATGTTAAATGGCCAGCCTGAGCACAGGGTAGATTGAACTGGTGATACACAGCTAAGAGCACTGGGTAGGCACTGGTCAAAGGTAGGACTCATTCATTTATTTAACAGGATATATATCCTACTTGATTGGGCTTTGATGATTTTAAACCACCTCTAAGTACAGGTAGGTAGCCATGTTGGTCTGCAGTAGTCAAAACAAAACAAAACAAATAATAAATAAAAATATTCCTTCCAGTAGCATCTTAGAGACCAACTAAGTTATCGGTAGTTATTGGCATGAGCTTTTGTGAAGTGTGCATGCACACGAAAGCTCATACCAAAAACTAACTTAGTTGGTCTCTAAGGTGCTTCTGGAAGGGATTTTTTTATTTTATTTTTATTTTTATTTTTTTGTTTCACCTCCAAGTAGTTTACAACAGTAACTGTCTGGGAAGGTCTGCCTGTTTGCATACCAGCTGCTGTGTCTATCTGTAACTATCCTGTTGAGGGCATGAGCAGCAATTGACTATCCCATCACACCGGTGACGCTCTGTACTAAACCACTGAGCCTCTTGGGCTTGCCAGCCGGAAGGTCGGTGGTTTGAATCCCCAAGACAGGGTGAGCTCCTGTTGCTCTGTCCCAGCTTCTGCCAACCTAGCACTTTGAAAGCACGCCAGCATAAGTAGATAAATAGGTACCAATGCAGAAGGAAGGTAAACAGCATTTTTGTGCACTCTGGCACTGGTCACGGTGTTCCTTTGCACCAGAAGCAGTTTAGTCACGCTGGCCTCATGACCCGGAAAGCTGTCTGTGGACAAACATCGGCTCCCTCGGCCTGAAAGCAAGATGAGCACCGCAACCCCATAGTCGCCTTTCACTGGACTTAACTGTCCAGGGGTCCTTTACCTTTACCTATCATTTAATTTGCTCATGCAGTGATGGGGCCACAGATCTTGGGGGAGGGAGCAGGGGTGGACCTTGGTAAAATGGCACCCTGTGTGAGGCCAAAATTTCATGCTTCCCTTCAACCCAATGCTGCCTTCCCAAAGATGGATAAGGGACATGCTGGGCTTTGGGAAGGAGGCACAAGTCTGTGGCTGGGTTTTAGAGCCCTCTCTCTTCCTCCCCAAAGCTGGGCAAACACTAACTAGCCTTTGGGAAGGAGGAAGGAGGAAGAAGGACTCTGGGACCATATCAGAGCCCTCATACCTCCTTTGCAAAGATCAGCGCTCACTTGGCTTTGAGAAGGAGGCAGGAAGGTGGGGGGGGGGACTGGTCCCACTGCCCTAAATCCACCCCTGGTGGAGGGACACTTCTGCCCTATCCAAACCCCTTTAAGTGTGGTAGATTGTGGGTTTGGATCACATTACACCGCAAGTAACTCCTAAAGCTGTGCTTGTCCATGATTTTGAACCAGAGAACTCAGTCTGAATTCCTGCTTTGGCAATTGCGAACAGCAGCAAGGTTCATGTATGGCATATCACTGGAAGTCTCTCAAGTAACAGCAGTGAGCTGATAACATTTGGGAGGTGATGATTAGGTATAAACTCACTCAGAAAGTGCAGCAGCAAGGGACTTTAATTTTTAAAATAGATGTTGGGGTGCCATGATTTCTATCAATTTCCTTTGGAGAAGTACTTCAAGTATCTCATCACATTTCACCCAAAGGCAGAGGCAGATATATTTTCCTGGCTATGATTCAGCTATATAACTCACCCAGCCACATGCTCTCAGTTGTTTGTGAGCTTCTCCTGTGCTGTATTAACTCCCACAAACTTACCCACAACATACTTAGGACTATAATCAGCGAGATTCCTTTCTCCCCTTAATTAGAGATCTACTTGGATTGTTATGTGCTCTTGCTTTTCGTTACCAAAGCTTTAAAATGTATTTCTGAATAAAATTCCATGAGAAAATAAAATCTCAATTTTAATTACAAAGCATAGTACAGTTCTGATGGATATGAGCCACGGATCATACAGGAACTATGAGCGTGCTAGGTTTGTATGATGGACCAACTAATAATTATGGATTTTGGTGTTATCATTCAGGCAAAGTCCTTCCTGAGTGGGCAACAGTGGGGTAGCAAGACAATTCATCTTTTGAAAATAACTCCACCTACTGAAATGCTGTCAAATGGCTCTGATAATTGCAGCACAAGGAAAACACATTTGGGATGTTTTCATTGGATTGCCTCATTTATTTGCATCTGAAACATGAGAGAAGCTGAGTGATGGTGTCAAAGTGGTGTCAAAGTGAAGGTTTGTCAGACAGATGTGAATAAACCTATGCAAAAGCATGGGAGGGTGGAGGTTCTTCATTCAAATAGTATCCAAATTATTTTGTTTCCTTTTATGACTCTACAGATTCATGTTGAAAGCATGGCACATAGAAATAAAATATGATCAAATTCTGTCTCTGTTGTGAGATAAAGCCTGCATCAGCAACAAAATCAAACTTCCTTTCCCTCAATGTGTAACATCTTGATTTGATGTGTATCCTTTTCTTCCTCCAAGGAGCTTCAGCTATGTCCCTAGTTAGTTATACACAAGAGTACTCAAGACTCAAACATGCTTGGGTTCAGAGATGGAATCCTATCCAATCATTCTCTGGACACGGCCTAAAGCTGGTTCATCTTGAGGCAGACTAGGTGATATCTATCATGGACTCTAGGCTAGCAGGTTTTTCAGACCTGAGGCCCACCCTTAGGCCAAACATGAGACATGGGACATATTTTTGAATTTCCCTCTCATACATATGTGTGCAGCGATACTGCTGCTACTGTGGCAACCCGCCTTGGTTTTAGTCTGTGACCCAGCTGTGCCATCAGTTGAGGACAAATGGTCCAGGTTGCAGTTTTGCATTTGTAAATAAAATTCTGTATGAGTTATGTCATGCGACAAAGGTATTTGAGAGCAGAAGCAGTAAAGGAGTCTAGAAATGTTGTGAAATGCTGAAAAGCTGCAGAATCATCTAGCATGCTGAATCACTGTGACTCATCTTGAGGATGACTCATTCTCTGTACAGTGGTACCTCAAGTTACAGATGCTTCAGGTTACATATGCTTCAGGTTACAGACTCCGCTAACCCAGAAATAGTACCTCGGGTTAAGAACTTCAGGATGAGAACATAAATCGTGCTCCGGCGGCGCGGCAGCAGCAGGAGGCCCCATTAGCTAAAGTGGTGCTTCAGGTTAAGAACAGTTTCAGGTTAAGAATGGACTTCCGGAACGAATTAAGTACTTAACCCGAGGTACCACTGTACTATATAAGTTTGTATCTGCTTGCAGGCAGACTCAGTGTCTCAGTGTCTCGGTCTCTGTGTGGTGGAGCCTGTGCTCTGTGGAAACTCTGTGTATTCTCTGAAGCTAGTTTAATCTTCTGTTCACTATGCTGTTATTTGCAAACAAGTCTATTTTAAATCAGTACAGCTTTTATTCTTTTGCTGAAGTGTCAAGATACACAGCTGGGAGGTCTGAGGCAGCAGAGGTGGTGGGAGCAGAGATACTGCAATACTTGCCCTCCATGATCTTCCACAGCCACTGCCCACTTAACAGCAGCAGTCATTGCCAAAGTGAAAGCAGCAGTTGGAGATGTTTCAAGACACTCCAGCTGTGCATTTGACTTCTTCCGGTGTGAAGCCCATGACTTCCTCAGGTGTGAGCAGCCATGACCCTGGCAGGAGTGCTCCCAAAGGGACTCCTCCTTTTGGAAGACTGCTTAGAGTGTGTGGCCTCCCTTCTCCCAGTCAAACTGAGTGAGTTTGATGGCACAAATGCCTTGGGTCTTGTGGAGGAATCCAGATAGTATCGCTTTCAGTTATAGACAGCAATGATAAACCTAAGAAGATGACAAATAATTTGCTCATATAACAGGACAGGGAGCGTCAAATGTCTGTGTGAGAGAAAGAACTCAACAACAACCCCCTCCAATTTCAAAAGAAGGTATTGGCTTGAGGGCTGGCTGTAATTATAATTTAGTGTGACCTTAAGGCAAGTGCTTATTATTTCAAAGCCTGTGAGGAACCTGTGTGTATGGGCATGCTTGGGCCTTGAGGGTACATATAACTGCAGGGACACTGCACTGGAGAAACGAGAGGTCACAGACATTCCTCTGCTCTTAACCAATTCTGCCCATCCATATGAGAGCAGAAAGAAATATATCACTCATTTCTGGCACAGTGCAGTCCGACGTTAATAACTTGATATCTGTGGGAGAACTTTAACTCCTTCAAAAGTTCTTAACTTCGGCTGGACTATGCCCCGTATTATTATTATTTTCAACACTTCTGAAGTACATTATCTCTGTCCTCACCCTACAAATAAAGCAAAATAGCTGGAGAATGATCATTGCTGCTGCGGCTATGAATGTTGTTTGTACGGACGCTAATCTATATACAAACCCCGCAAATTCTGTCAGGTGCGCCTGAAGCCATCTGGTTCTCCCCAGTCACCTAGCTGCACTTTAACACCCTTTAGCTGGCTGTTATTTTCATTTGAAAACACAGCAGGTGTTGCCCGCAAGCTGTAGATGAGCTTTTATTTCTCTGGGAGCAAAACTTGTTGTTCATGTTGCAGTATTTTTTTTTAAAAAAATTATTATTATTTGTGTGCCTAACAATAAGGCCTCAGTTAGTAGGAACCAACATTCAGCCACACAATGCTGTCCATGAATCATTTTTCCCCCAAGCAACTTTGCATACTTGTTTGTCACTGCTCCCAAGGCTATCCACAACAGTATCATTCCCCTCCAAGCCCCATTATATCCTATTCTTTATACTTATGTACAGGAAGCTGCAAGCTCTGCCTATGCCACCTTCATTCCAAGTTCTCAACAATTAAGACTTTTCTTTCTTTATTTTCCAAAAAGAAGGGTTCTTGGGGGGGGGATCTAAGTCTCCTTGGCTCAAGCAGGTTGTTTGTGTCTTCCTCAAGATGTAGTGCAGTTTCCTGCTGTTGTTAAGCTGATGAGAGCAACAAATACTTGCATTGTGTACAACAGCATTTTCTGGCTATTATCCCATATCCAGCCTGATTAGCAAAGTTAAGATGTGTGGAAACCTGATTTTCAGATCTACCATTTACTTATTTAGGTAAAGGTAAAGGAACGTGGGTGGCACTGTGGTCTAAACCACTGAGCCTAGGGCTTGCCGATTGGAAGGTCAGCGGTTTGAATCTCCGTGACGGGGTGAGCTCCCGTTGCTCAGTACCAGCTCCTGCCCACCTAGCAGTTTGAAAGCATGTCAAAGTGCAAGTAGATAAATAGTAGGTAAATACCTCCGGCAGGAAGGTAAACGGTGTTTCCGTGAGCTGCTCTGGTTTTGCCAGAGGCAGCTTAGTCATGCTGGCCACATGACCTGGAAAAACTGTCTGAGGACAAACATCGGCTCCCTCGGCCAGTAAAGCGAGATGAGCGCCACAACCCCAGATCGTTTGTGACCAGAGTCGTTTGTGACTGGACCAATCAGGGGTCCTTTACTTGATAAAGGTAAAAGTAAAGGTAAAGGACCCCTGGATGGTTAAGTCCAGTCAAAAGTAACTATGGAGTGCTGTGCTCCTCTTGATTTCAGGCTGAGGGAGCCGGCGTTCGTCCGCAGACAGCTTTCTGGGTCATGTGGCCAGCATGACTAAACTGCCTCTGGTGCAACAGGACACTGTGACGGAAACCAGAGCACACAGAAATGCCATTTATCTTCCCACTGCAGTGGTACCTATTTATCTATTTGCGCTGGCGTGCTTTTGAACTGCTAGGTTGGCAGGAGCTGGGACAGAGCAACGGGAGCTCACCCCGTCGCAGGGATTCGAACAGGCGACCTGATCGGCAAGCCCAAGAGGCCCAGTGGTTTCGACCACAGCGCCACCTATGTATTTATTTATTTTTAAAGGAGGAAACATGGTACAGTGGTTCCTCAGGTTACAGACGCTTCAGATTACAGACTCCGCTAACCCAGAAATATTACCTCAGGTTAAGAACTTTGCTTCAGGATGAGAACAGAAATTGTGCTCTGGCAGTGCAGCGGCAGCAGGAGGCCCCATTAGCTAAAGTGGTGCTTCAGGTTAAGAACAGTTTCAGGTTAAGAACGGACCTCCGGAACAAGTTAAGTACTTAACCCGAGGTACCACTGTACTGTCAGATTTAGTTGCATTTGAGTGCGTGACACAAACGGATACAGAGGAGGGTATGAGGTGACAAAAGGCAAGTCAAACGTGGCCTTTGAGCAGTTTATTGTGTCTTACTTGCTGAGAGGACCCATGCAGAGTGGGCATATCAGATCTCTGTGCAGTAATGAAACACATAAGAAAGAGGCGAGCTTGGAAATAATAATAAAAAATGCACATTTTTATCCAGGCTTGTACAATTTTTGACACCCGCCTGAACAATGGCCACCTGCTATGTACCCTTGCCTGATGGGAACTTGACAATGGCCTGTTTTGGCAGCCAATGGCAGTTGAGAAGGAAACCCAGGAAGTTGTTAAGGAGCGCCTGGGATACCATTTCAAGTGGGCTCTGTGGGGAACAAGCTGTACAGCGCTATCATACCCTTCAACGTTTCTCCAATGGAAATAGGGACATCCTAAGGAAAAGCAGGACAATCCTGGATCAAATCAGAAACCGGGGCAGTTTCTGTAAATCAGGAATGTCCTTGGAAAATAGAGACACTTAGAGGATCTGCACTATTTGAAGCCATGAGGGTAGTGAGCAGTTTTCAAAGGACATGGTCTCAGATAATCCACTTTTCTTTTGGTGAAGTATTTTCTTCAAAATGTGTAGGTGAGGCATCTCACAACTAGTGGGTTATCAGTATTATGTGCAGTATGGAAGCCAGGGCTCCTTCCTTCCTTCCTTCCTTCCTTCCTTCCTTCCTTCCTTCCTTCCTTCCTTCCTTCCTTCCTTCCTTCCTTCCTTCCTTCCCATCTCCAGAGAAGCTGCCAGGGTTAGGAATAGTGGTCACATTCACACCATACATTTAAATCAATGTTATACTTCTTTAAAAGTCTTGGCTTCCCCCAAAGGATCCTGCAGTTTGATAAGGGTCTGCTAACAATTTTCAACACCCTTAACAAACAGACTAAGTTGCTGCTGCTGATTTTCAAATATAAATACAGCCTGCTCTCAGACAGCTGTAAACTTTACATACTTCAGAAGATGCATAACTTCTTCCTTTTTGTGTGTGTCAATATTTGTGGGCTGTACAAACACTTCAGATGTTTCCATTTCCCCACACATTAAAACTTCCCTGAACAGGGCTGCCTTCAGATGTCTTCTAAATATCAGGTAGTTGTTTATCTCTTTGACTTCTGATGGGAGGGTGTTCCACAGGGCGAGTGCCACTACCGGGAAGGCCCTCTGCCTGGTTCCCTGTAACTTCGTTTCTCGCAATGAGGGAACTGCCAGAAGGCCCTCGGCGCTGGACCTCAGCGTCTGGGCAGAATGATGGGGGTGGAGACGCTCCCTGAGGTATACTGGGCCGAGGCCGTTTAGGGCTTTAAATGTCAACACCAACACTTTGAATTGTGCTTGGAAACGTACTGGGAGCTGAGGTAGGTCTTTCAAGACCAGTGTTATGTGGTCTCAGCGGCCGCCCCCAGTAGCTGCCGCATTCTGGATTAGTTTTAGTTTCTGGGTCACCTTCAAAGGTAGCCCCACATAGAGCGCATTGCAGTAGGCCAAGTGGGAGATAACTAGAGCATGCACCACTCTGGCGAGACAGTCCACAGACAGGTAGGGTCTCAGCCTGTGTACCAGATGGAGCTGGTAGACAGGTGCCCTGGATACAGAATTGACCTGCGCCTCCATGGACAGCTGTGAGTCCAAAATGACTCCCAGGTTGCGCACCTGGTCCTTCAGGGGCACAGTTACCCCATTCAGGACCAGGGAGTCCTCCACACCAGCCCACCCCCTGTCCCCCAAGAACAGTACTTCTGTCTTGGCAGGATTCAACCTCAATCCATTAGCTGCCATCCATCCTCCAACTGCCTCCAGGAACTTGCACAGGACCTTCACCGCCTTCACTGGTTCTGACTTGAAAGAGAGGTAGAACTGGGTATCATCTGCATATTGATGGACACCCAATCCAAATCCCCTGATGATCTCTCCCATTTTATTAATTTTCAAAAAAACAAAACAACAACAACAACAACAAAACAACAGTACAAAAACCAAAACAAAACAAAACAAATTGACTTCTGTCTAGTAGTCCCTTCCTTGGGTCCAATATTTATCAAAATAAATATTTATCAAAATAAATATTCCTCTTAGTTTCATTGTCAATTTTGCCATTTCAGCATATTCCATTAGTTTAGCTTGCCAATCTTCTTTAGCTGGGGCCCCTTCTTTTTTCCAGTTGCATACATAAACAGATTCTTGTACATAAACAAATTCTTGTACAATTTTGGTAAGTTCACTTCTGTAATACCTAATAGGAAAGCTTCTAGTATTTTAAAACAAATGTTATTTTAAACATCATCTTCATTTCATTATAAACCATTTCCCAATATTTCCTTATAATTTCACAGTCCCACCACATGTGAAAAAATGTCCTTTCTGTTGTTTTACCTTCTCGGCAGTGGCGCCCACCCTGTGGAATGCCCTCCCATCAGATGTCAAGGCAATAAGCAACTATCTTACTTTTAAAAGACATCTGAAGGCAGCCTTGTTTAGGGAAGTTTTTAATGTTTAATGCTGTATTGTGTTTTTAATATTTGGTTGGGAGCCGCCTAGAGTGGCTGGGGAAACCCAGCCAGATGGGAAGGGTATAATAAATAAATAAATAAATAAATAAATAAATAAATAAATAAATAAATAATTACACTTTTTCTTTACCAATCTAGTGGAGGCCCAGGATTAATGGGTTGTAGACCCACTGAAATTGATAGACTTAAGTCAATCATATCCATTTATTTAAATGAGTCTGAGTATTACAACTCATTGGCTTCCATGCCAGAGTTTCAATCCGGGGGGGGGGGGGAATCATCATACTTTATCCTTTTGAGCTCCATGGCAAAGGAGTTGTGGCTAAATTAAGTTTCCTTCATGACAAAGTGTAAAATAGCTTTCCCTAGGTCCAGATCAAGCTTCTTAAGAAGCAGTGGGATGTCTTTTTCACCACAAAGGAAACTAAGAAAGCTGAGGGCAGGAAGTGTCTCCACCCTGATCCACCCAAAACTGGAACAAGAACAGAAAAAGAAAACCTAGCTTGATTTTTCCAAACCTTAAATGTTAACTTGGCAATTTTCACTTGTTTCGTTTGTGTAACCTGCAGAAATGTCTGGACTGGATCTGATCAAAAGAATGACTGCTGGCGAGGACACAGTATCTTTTAAAAATGAAGCTCATCAGTGATAAATCACTATTAACATGTCAGCCTGTTCTTTTTCCATTTCCATATAATGTAACCCTCGGGTGAATGAAAATGTCAAACCATTTCTTCAGAGGGCCTTTACTTTGACTTTTAATAAAACAGAGCGAAGGTATGATGGGGCCTCCTGAGCAGAAACTGATAAAATATCTCATATTTAAAGGTACATTTATTAAACCCATTGATCTTCATACATGGCACAGCCATACCCTTCCCCTTGTAATAGCAGCATCACAGGACAGCATGACCTTAAAATGAGGACTTAATTTTGTGTACCTAGAACATATTCTGCTCTTGCTAGAATTAGAGTGGAGAACAATGTGGGAGGAAATAGAAAAGGGGGTTAAATGTTGTTGAATAAGCGACTGCAGAACTTTTCTTCTCTTTCTTTTAAGGAGATAGTATTTTGGGTTGCACTGAAATCTGGCATTGGATAAAATCTGCATTCTAAGTTGCTTACACACACACACATGGAACAGAGTACAGAATAAGAATACAGAAGGTCCAATAAACATTGGCAAAGTAGCTTCTATAATTTTGTCTATATGTGGTGGAAATCTATAGAAGCTCATTTACAATATTGTTTTCTTACAAGAAATATTCAGTATATAGATATGTTGCAGATAAGTTATTTGTTATTGGCAGATAATTTTATATGACAAAACTGCAGGATGGCCTACAAATAGCTAGTGCTGGTAAATTAATGGTGGTATTAATCCAGTGGTCCAGTATATCTGAAGGATCTCCACCCCCATCGTTCTACCCAGACACTGAGGTCCAGCGCTGTGGGCCTTCTGGCGGTTCCCTCACTGCAAGAAGCCAAGTTACAGGGAACCAGGCAGAGGGCCTTCTCGGTAGTGGCGCCCGCCCTGTGGAATACCCTCCCATCAGATGTAAAATGAAAAAACAACTACCAGACTTTTAGAAGACATCTGAAGGCAGCCCTGTTTAGGGAAGCTTTTAATGTATGATTAATAATTATTATTATTAATTTAAGCCTTACTCAGAGTTGTCATAGGCATCTATCATGAAAGACCAAGGTTGCACCTCTGGGAGTGAAGTCAAACCACTGCCTTAGCAGCACTGAAGTGACCTCTCCTGGGTGCAAGCCTGGGCTCTGTGTATGGGCTGCTTAGATGTCAAGTATGGGAGTTCCTCTCTCCCTTCTGGTAGCTCACCAATAAGAATTAACGAGCATCTGGTAGATTTATAGTCCTTTTATTACAGTATCAGGTTGCAAACACAGATCGGTATCTCTCTGCAAGGATAGCAGTTGCTCGCTTTGACTCCTCCCAATGGGGTGTCCCTTCTCCTCTGTGTCTCTTTTGTTCTCTGACATACTCGAACCTCTGAGTTTGGGTGGAGGGAGGAGGTTCCCTCCCTTCTTGTTGCCTAGCTACTATCTCAAAACTCGGCAGCTCCTCTCTCAACTGGGCAGCTTCTGTCTCTGCCTGTCTCTCTGCTTCTGGAAATGCTGGAAGCAGGGAGGGTGAATATTTGTCCTCCTCTTCTGTTAGGAACTGGTCTCCCTGCAATTGCATTTCCCAATCTTCCGATCCAGAGCAGCCCCTGACACTAGACAAGACTACCCACCCACCCCGCTTCTCGGCCTTGCAGATGTGGTCCAAAGGAAAGCTTTTGTTTGGCACCAGCTGGGATGTAGGAGTTGCCAGAAGGAGGTATAGAAAGCACTGGACTTGAGACAAGCAAGGGTCCTCTGGGAGAGATCCCTTCCTGCAAGCCCAGTTCCCACCAGTGTCTCTCTCTCTCTCTCTCTCTCTCTCTCTCTCTCTCTCTCACACACACACACACACACACACACACACAGTCTCATGTTCATACACTGGGGCCTGGCAACCCAAGCCTGATCCTGACATCATTACCAGTCAGAGTAGATCATATTGAGCTAGAGGGATCAATTTTTCCAACTCAATATAGGGCAGCTTCCTATGTTCCATCCAGTCATACCTCAGGATAAATATGCTTCAGGTTGAGCATGTTCGGGTTGTGCTTCGTGGCGACCCGGAAGTAATGGAGTGCATTACTTCTGGGTTTTGCCTCTCGCGCATCCACAGACGGTCAAAATGACATCAAACGCATGCGTGGAAGCGGCAAAACGCGACCTGCGCATGCGCAGACGCGCTGTCAGCTCTTATGTTCAGGATGCGAACGGGGCTCCAGAAGAGATCCCATTTGCATCCCGAGGTACCACTGTACTGGGGGCTGCAGCAAGTTTGGGGCCAGTGCATTCAATAGGATACAGTGGTGCTGGATCTGTATCACAGACATCAGTTCAAATTCCTACTTAGCAGTGACTCCAGCAAGGAACAGATTTGATTGGAAAATATTGAATCTGCATTGGAAGCATTTCAGTGCATTGCATCATGGTATTTGTTGTGGTCTATACCACAGATGGGTTGCACGTGCGTGTAACAATTCTACGCCACAATGTGGCAAGGGGTGTGCAGTGGGGAGTCATGTTCAAAACTCTTTAAGTTTGGGTGTGAAGACCACACAATGAGCTTCAAGGCCAAGCCCTGCACCTTGGCCTAAATCCATCAATCCATACTTTTCAACTAAAGAGAAGCGGTGTGGGGAATGAGAAAAATACAATCACCAAGCAAAATTGTTTATAAACAGTGTTTTTATACATTTTCCATAAGGCATTGACTTTGCTGCTTTCAACTACTAACACTTTCCATATTGTATATGGGATTACATTCACATGCAAAGGATGCCTATCGCACATTCAAGCCGAACATGTATGCACTGACAATGCACAGAGCACAGATGTAAGAAGGAGAAGCAATGCATGTTGAGATAGTGCACCAATATTTTATTCTCTTGCGGTGTATGGTAACCATCTGTGGCTCTTTCAGACTTCACACACATACACCCCGCCTTGCATGATTATTTTCATTGAACGTACACAGCCAGTAGAGTTTGCAAGGGTGAAGATAACTTTTAGTTGTATTAAATCCTAGGGTTGGAGGCCATTAATAGTCCTTCAAAACCACCAAGCACAAGGCCGAAGTGTGGTTCACCTGCATCTTTTGCCATTCAGATTCTTCTGTGTTTAGAAGCCCAGGTTGCAGCAGTGATCGAGGGACACTTCTGCCAACACCCTATGTCATGAGTTTGTAGCTTTGGATACCTGGTCATCATCTTCCATGCCATCACCATCCTTGAGCCTGCAAGAATTGCCTTTGGATAACTGCCTGTTATATAATCATGGAGCATTGTTCACAAAGCAGCTGTGGGAAGCACCACACAAAGAAGAACACTATGTAAGTTCTGCGTGATAGTCTCTCCATACATCTGGAGATGTGTGGAATAGCACAGTGGACCCACCATATGCACAAGGCTGGAGAAACCTTTTAAGCCTAAGCACCAGATTTCTTCATGTACAACTTTCTAGGGACCCATGTGTCTGTGGTGGGGCCAGAAGCAAAAGCAGATGGAAATGTTCACACAAAAGCCAGAAGTTTATACATGCACACTCACATTTCTCGACTCACAATCCAAGCAAGCAAGCATTAACAGAGTTCAAGCACATATTCAAGTCAGGCAAAAGCACTTGAGGAGGGTGTGACAGTGTCACGAGGGCTGACAGGAAAGTGCTGGACCCCCACAGGTCAGGAAAAGGCCAGAGGCTTGAAAGCCAATGGGTTTTTATTCACAGAAACTGAGCTCCGGCCCTGCCTTTCGCCTCTAGCCTCTCACTCTGCAGCCCTCCCCGACAGATGGAGACTTTGACATGGAGGTGAGTTCCCCCTCTAGGCCTGTTTGGTCCATTGCTCAACAACATGTAGGGCTCTCCTAGAGCGGGGTGTGAGGAGGACTGAGCCTTTCCTGCTGTGGGAGGGCAGATATACCCCCTGATTCCTCCATGTCTGTGCCTGTGCTCACAATGAGATGCCCAGTCTCCAGCCCAGTCCTGTTCTACCCTGTTCTGACACACCCACACCCTCGGGATTGCTCCAACTCCTTGCTTCCTTTTTTTTAAAAAATAAAGTTTTTATTGATAAAATAATTCAGCATTAATACACATGTATTACAAATACACAAACATACATTTCATACATTCCTTAAAAGTGTTCAAACATACCTACACTCAATCCCACAGATAATTCCTTTTCCCATCACCATCCACCACCCCTCACCCCACCTTTGTGTTAGACTTCCAATCTACTCAATTGCAATTTCTTTCCACTTCTATTGCTTTCTTTCACACAGCTTTAACCTAATTTCATACTTCTTTTTCTATTACACATTGTTATCCATCTTATTTGGTATTTCAGTATTTGAAACGGAACTTGTTTATTCTAATAGGAGTTCTGATTTTTCGATATGGTTTTGCAAGTATCCTTTAAACACCTTCCAGTCCCTGTCTATCTTCTCTTTTGAGAGCCTTCCAATTTCTCCCGTTGTTTTGGATGTATTGTAGTACTCCAATAATTTGGCAAGCCACTCTATTTTTGTCGGTACAATACCACTTTTCCAATTTTTTGCCATCAATAGCCTTGTTGCATATAAATATAAGGTCTTGTCTACTTCCTTTAGGCTTCCTGGTACTCCTAGCTTCCAGCGCCTCCCAGTTTGTCCCTTCCCCAGCCTCCTCCCTGTTGTCCCACCACCAAGATCCAGGATCTCTCATCTTCACTGTCCTCCTGCCGCTCCTCCTCATCCAGTCAGCCCCTGACAGACACTAAGAGGCACCAGAATCAGTTTTCTGTATAGAGAATAATTCTGTTCTCTCTCACAGCTACACTGGCTATCCAGGGAGCAGGAACCTGTTAGCCACCTGATGTTGTTGGACTTCAACTCCCAGCAGCCAAACGGTCAGAGATGATGGGAGTCAAAGTCCAGCAATATCTGGAGGGTTACTCACCCTTGTTATATGCGCAGGAGCACCTATCTACTCACAGTTTCAAAGCATCATGACAACAAAGCCTTCTCTGTCCGATTTACTTGTGGATAATATTGGGTTATGGGAACTTTCTGAGTAGCTTGTGTGAACTTGCTGTTAAAATAACTCCCTCAAGATGCAGCTTTGACTGCTAGAATAGGAAAATGCTTGTCTTCTCCTCAGCGATTTTTTTTTTTTTTTTTGCTTTCTTTCTTAACACATGCAAGATTTGGGTGTCAAGTTCATATTCGCTTCATGGCTCTATCGCTAACACAACCAACAACAGCAAGAAAGGCTAAGAAAGAACTCTCCGAATTGAAAGGTGAGGAAAGGGGTGGGGGTGGGGAGTGTACAAGATGTTGGGGCAGCCCAAACAGTTCATCAACAGCCTTGTAAACACATGACAGACTTGGAGACAACTTCAAAGTGGCTGAGGCGACTGCCAAGGGAGCTGGCCAAGAAGACAGCTGCTGCTGTTGGCGGGGGGAATATCTTCTGCATCTTGGCATCTGGACTGGGTGAATGAATGCAAATCAGAGGTTGAAGGACAAATCAGTTATAGACTGCAGCAAGTATTATAGGTTGCTGCAAAAATGTGTTGGCCTACTCGTGCTTACTCAGCATTTCGTCTGCAACCACTTCACCTGCCGGATTTTGGCCTGAATGCAACAAACTGAGGGATCCAACCCGCTCTCAGTTTTCAATGCACATGGGTGCCGTTTTTATTCATTAAAGAATGATGTGAAAGTTCATGGGAGTTGGTATAATGCACTGGGGCTGTGAACTGTGTGTTGGGCCAGATTTGCAGCCCGCTGAAGCCTGTTTTTATGGTATACCATGGGGGCAGAGAACCCATGAGGGTTGCAATATTTCAAAAAGTAAAAACCAGGACCCCCTCCCCCCACAAGCTTGTTGAATTTTTTTTAGGAAGACCCCAAAATTGTTTTCCCCACCCCACCCCAAATGCGATTTTTCAATTGACTTGCAAGGCATCACCTTTCGGAAATTCCCCCCAGATGTCAATTCCACCTTCGAACTCCCGGCAATGTCTGGGAAAATTCGGACGTATGGCAGCCCTACATTAGGTTAAGAGAAGTATACCAAGTAGCAGTCAGGGAGGCGGTGCAGGAAGAGTTGCTGCCAGTTCCTGAGAGGATGTAGGATATGTATGGGTAGGTTAGTGTGGTGTAGGCACAGCGGCACAAGCATCAGGTCCCTCAATTATCTCAGCAGATACACATTGTTGAGCTGCAGCCAACCAGGGCTCTGCGGTGTGTGTCCCCAGGTGCTTGGAAGGTTCATCTGCACACCTGTGTGTGCATTTACTGTGTGAGACACTGGCATAGTATGAGGGTAGCTGTGGCAACACAGCCATGTAAAATACAGTGGTGCCTCTGGTTACGTACTTAATTTGTTCCAGAGGTCCGTTCTTAACCTGAAACTGTTCTTAACCTGAAGCACCACTTTAGCTAATGGGGTCTCCCACTGCTGCCATGCCACTGCCGTGCTATTTCTGTTCTCATCCTGAAGCAAAGTTCTTAACCCGAGGTACTATTTCTGGGTTAGCGGAGTCTGTAACCTGAAGCGTATGTAACCTGAAGCATATGTAACCCGAGGTACCACTGTATGGCTGGTTCATAATGACCGCTCCCTGCTTAAAATGGGGGGCGCCCTTTGCGTGGACGCGTGCAGCCCCTAGATCTGGAGCGGCTCCAACAGCATAGGCTTGGCTTTGCCTTCCCTCAGGTGGGATACCTGGAGGTCTCCGCCTACCTCAGTCAGTTGTCCAATCCCACCTGGGGGAAGCGTTGCCAAGGAGACCAGGCCAGGTAGGGGAGGGATTACCTGCCCACACAATAGAGGGAGGATCTTACCTAGGAATCCTCACTTGGCTCCAGAGCTTCTCCCACCCTACCCACCCTCAGTTAATGTCTTATTTTGCAGGTTAACTTTTCTTCACAGGTATGCGGGCGCTGCTACGTTAAGGTCGCGGTTAAAGGGCCGGAAAGGAATTTCCCTTCATTGGCAGGTTTTGCCTTTCTCGTAGCAAAACGTCACAACTTTGGCGGTATCAGGCCTTGGGCGGAATCCTTTTGTCCATCTTCCTCTTGCGGCGGCGATACCAGGGTTCCCCGTTAAAGGGGTTTTCTGAAGGGAGGCTTTGGCCGTACACCGAAAGGTCGTCATTGCTCTCTCCTGCGGCGGCGGCGTTACGGGGGTGGCCATCTCTGCTTGAACATATGTTCTCCAGAGCCGGCCCATCCCCCCCCCACACACTGGATAACCCTGATGCTCCCTAGGTCCCCGTCTGGGGACCGGGGAGAGAGAACGCCCAATGCCTGAGACAAGGTCTACCCACATTTGAAATTTAATAAAGTTGTGGCCAATTTAATCCCAGAGCACGTTGTCTTGAGTCGTTATTCCACATGACGGGGGGACCGTGCAGGATCTGGGGACTCCGCCTGTCCACGCAATGTCTGTTGAGGGATGCAATGCCTTTCACGGATAGCTCTCAATAGACTTTTTAAAAGCAGTCCTCTGGCTGCATTCCATACCTCAACTGTGCTTTACCAAAGTCTTTCTCTCTAGTCCTGGTACGTCTTGAATAAGGTAAAAAAAAAACCACAACAGGAGGGTTTTGTAGTCTGAATTGCTAGGCAAAAAGCGTCCCGTTCCCTCTGACCCTCTTGATGTTGTGGTATTTATATTTCCTCCCTTGCCACATTTCCATTGGTATTAATATATGGCACGGGAATGTAAGTACTTGGAAAATATGCTTGCAGTTGCAGGCTGATTCTTACAAGATGGAGGAGTTGTAGGAAAAAGGATTATGTGAGTTAAAAGTGTACAGGGTCAACACTCATTAAGGCGTACAACTGTTCTCAGAGAATTTTTTTATATATATTTTTTTACAGCTGCACATTGGGAAATGGTTCACATTTTTTCCTAGCCGCCCAGTATCCTTCGGCCATCCACCTGGATCCATGTTAATTGGATGGGTTGTAATTTTAGCTAGATATCCCTTCAGCTTTTTGTCAATGGAGGAGGCAGCTGATGTTTTTAAGACTTCCATTCTGTAACTTCTGGTGCAAACCGGATAGCAGAAATCGTTCCTGGCAAGACCAGGTATGGAGACAAACAAGAGAATATCCTACAATAGGAAAGTGGTGCTTCTTTTAAAATAATGGTCTGGGAGTGCTTAATTCTATAGCAATGGTGCATTATAAGATTTTGTGGACCTGATTTTTTCTTCTTCTAGTAGTCTCATGTAAGCCACCCTAAGCAATTTTAGGGAGACCCTGCTAGTCAGTGGGGATGAGTCAGTGTGGTGGGCAGAACTCCCTTCCCATTTTAGGCTCCAAATCCAATTCCTAGCTGCCTTTCACACAGCACTAGTCTAAGTGAGGGAATACTGTACTGACACTTCCAACTAACTGCAAAGGCAGAAAATACATGGTTTCATTAGCCTTTACCATATGTAAAAAAATTACCTGCTCCTTATTTTTAGATGGCGAGGAGGAGGATATATTTAAATTCTAACCATCTTCCAGCAAAGTAAGGAAGGCAAAAATTGTCAGCTATATTTTGTCTAGGGCTTTTTATCCCTTTCTCCTCAAGGTTTTCTTTCTCCTGCCCAAACCATACATGAATCTGTGTTAAAATGTTCGACTCTTCCAAAATAGGGAGGAGGTGGCTTCTTCCAATCCTTTCAGAAAGCAGTTTCTTTCTGAGTGAAGGAAGCAAGACTAGTATTATTAGAAGTTATTAGGGCTCACATGTTACTAATCACTTGCTTTTGGGAATGTGCTTGTCATTTACAAAAAAAAAAAAAAGTCAGGTTTTAGGCCTCCGCAGAATGGGAACTGGATAACATAATCTGAGTGTCAAGATGTAGCACCTACATGTTCTATGATTTGTGGTGTTCATGAGCAACTTGGGTTACTAACCTATAGTTCGTAGTGATATGGGACTAACCATGCACTAGCACGTAATATCGCATAGGTGCTAAACCGTAAGTCTTACCCCCCAAAAGGCAGCTGTGATATTCACTTCTCCAGGTGAAACAAGCAATTTTGGACTGAGTGCTGAGCATTGCATTTACCCTAGAACAGCCTTTCTCAACCTTGGGTCCCCAGATGTTTTGGGACTACAACTCCCATCATCCCTGACCACTGGTCCTGTGAGCTAGGGATCATGGGAGTTGTAGGCCAAAAACATTTGGGGACCTAAGGTTGAGAACCACTGTCCTAGAGGAAGGTAAAGCAATGTAATTCCACTTTTTGAAAAAAAGACATTGAAAAATAGATCCGTTAAATCAGGGCTGGGCAGAAGCAGAGGTGGAGGAGGGGGGTGCGGGCCACCCCGGGTGTCACCACTGAGGGGGTGACAAAATGCTGGGCGGCACTCACCACGGGGCCTGTAGCATAGAGAGACTAGGGACCTGCAGGACTTGACATCTTTCCGCAGGGCCTGCAAGACAGAGCTGTTCCACCAGGCCTTTGGTCAGGGCACAGCCTGACTCCCTCCTTTGCCAATCTTTACATAGCTTTAGTTTATGGTTGCCATCAATTTGATTTTAATTAATTTTTTTAATTATTTTAGAATGTTGCACTATTTTAGTGTTGTTAGCTGCCTTGAGCCCGGCTTCGGCTGGGGAGGGCGGGATATAAATAAAATTTATTATTATTATTATCATGCCTGAGCCACGCGTCTCTCCTGGGAGAGACGCAGCGGCTTGGGTGCACGCAGGCTCCGCGCTGACCAAACGGTCCACCCGCTGCCTACCCCCCAGCTGTAGACCGGCTGAGTGGGAGGAGGCAGGCAGACTCCAGAAGCCCCACGGTGTGCACCGCCCCTATGGGCGGCTCGCCCCGCACCTGCGCACACCGCCCCAGGTGCCTGAGTGGCTTCCTTCGCCACTGGTCAGAAGGTGGATCTTGATCTACTGGCTGATAGCTAGCTGATTTTCAGTAGACCAGCAAGTATTTCTGACTCCAGCCCCAGTTGTCTAACAACAGCAGGAAGAAAACGAGTCCTTATGACGACATTCATTACACCGCTGAAATTGATAAAAATTGGGGAAACCAATCTTGGTACAAAAAACAAATTTATGGGTTCTGAACTCTTTAATTGTAAGTGTATGCCTTTTGCACCAGGCTCATGTTTTAAAAATAGTGGTTCTATTGAATGAATATAGATATGCTGAATATTGAATGAATATAGATATGAATATTGAATGAATATAGATATGAATATTGAATGAATATAGATATGCTGAAACTAGAAGTCAGAGCTTAAAAGGTGGTCTGGTATGCAATGTCTAACTTTCTCTCTACTCTGTTAAAGAGACTGGGAGTCCTATCTTTAATTAACATGTCCCCCCCAAGCAAGAAAAAGTCAGTCTTTACTACAGACCCTTGTATGAATGGCTTTTTCTGCAGCTAAGGTGAATTTGAATTTGTACTGAAGGTGCTTGAAGCATATTACAGCTCAGAGGTTCTGGAATGTGTCTGTTGTGGATAAATAATTCAACAAGAGATTATAGAAATCCATTGTAGTTCAATCTGCGGGGGGGGGGGGGAGAGAGAGAGAGAGAGAGAGAGAGAGAGTTAGGATTAATAAATACCTGCTTTATTTCACAACCTATTCATGAAAAGAGGAAACTCCCCCCCCTCCTTCAATGAAACCTTTAGGACATCAATCTTCCAGATGTGGAAAGAATGTAACAGGAAGATATTTTCAATTCCCATTGGGCTATCAATAAAGTCCCCCCTCCTTTTCCTTCTTACTTGGAACAGAAATATATCTACACATGCTTTCCTTTCCAGCAGCTGAAATTCAATAACAAGGTATCTTTCTGGCAAACACTTCTAAAATGGTCTTCAGTGCATTTATAAAACTAAAGACCTGCAGGTATAGGGTGATATAAATAATAATAATAATAATAATAATAATAATAATAATAATAATAGGAAACCAACCTACAGATGAATGACTAATATTCTAACTGATGTGGACCTGGAAAGGGTGATTCCGTGCTGCACTTTTTACGGTCAGAACAACAATAGGATACAGTGACCATAGGTCATTGCACCTGCTCACCCTTCCTTTATTACCCTGATTGCTGGTCATTTTCTTGAAATGCCACAAAACAACTTACTCGATTAACAGGCACTGCTTTGTTTTTATTCAAGATGTGCCAAATAATCCAGCATCCGGCTTTCCCCAAGAGGATAGCCTTGGCAGAGTATTGTGAGTTCATCACTCTGAACAAAACTTAATCTATCCAATGGATGGTACACACCATCAAACTCTCCCAGCCCCAAATTTCTTGGCACTGTGCAATGAAACAGAACCACCCTATAGTGTCTAAGATAATTTCCTAGGGTGCAATAGCTGGAAAGGGCTACTCTTCTATCTCCACACAGAACAATGAGAAGAATCAGCTCCCCCCCCCCCACACACAAAAAGCCCTGAGCAGTGCATTAATCGGCTCTAAATCCCTAAACTTAGAGATATCAAATCTTAGGCCTCTTATTCATTCAGGTAAATGTCACACAATCCCTTTTTTTCAAAAGCAAGGTGGAGTTTTCTTCTAATTTTAAAGGATCTACAATTATTTCATGCCTTTTACTTCTTAGATTAAATCAATTAAATGTCTCTAACAGAATACGACAAGAACTTGATTGCCCCAAGCCTTTTATTTTCCTAGATTAAACTCATTTAAATTTCCCTAAAAGGATATGACAAGAACTTGATTGCCAAAAGCACTCAGGAATAATAGCACGAATCAGGGATGGGGAACCTGCAGACCTCTGATGCTGTTGGATCATTACCCCACCAACATCCCTGGCCATGTTGGCTGAGGCTGAGGCTGATGGGAGCTGGGAGTCCAGCAACTATCTGGAGAACAATAGTGAAATATACTGAGTCGAGAGTGGATTTCATGCTCTTTATTCAGCTCATAGTGGTGAGGAGGAATGAATGTCCCCTCAAAGTACCTGCTTTATATACATTATTTACACAATGGGCTGCACGTGATTGGCTAATTCCGGAATTCTCCTGTAGGCCAATCAGGTTGTGGATTCACTTCCATCTGGAGCTGGATTGGGTGGCTCCTGCAGACCAATCATACTGCTGCATTGTTCTAGGACCAATCAGGCTGCTGCATTCTGAATCCTATTGTTCTAGGACCAATCAGACTGCTGCATTTTGGATCCTATTCAACTCAGTACATAACAAATAGGTTCCCCATCTCTGAGAAAAAGGAAAAGATATTAAATGTAGCAGCAACCCCTGCTACAGAAAGCACTGATTAGTCATGGAGTGCCAGTAAGGGCAGTAAGCTTTTGTACTTGATTCAGTTGCTGAAAACCACTCCATTCTGCTTCTCTAACTGCATCTTTAAAAGCTTGTCTCCCGGCCCACATGCCTTGTCCAACAATAATTCAAGGTCCAAGAGCTGAAAGCATTTTATTCTTCCATTTCCATCTCGCACAAGGAAAGCTCAGACAGCTCTCGGTGTACGACGGCAGTCGTTATATTTAGATTTGCTACCAGACATAACTTGATGCCCTAGCTCCCTTCCCTCTTCTGATTTTCCTATGCTACTCTTCAGTTTTCCTACGGTGTTTATACTATTCTCTTAATTCTCATCCAAAAAAGAAAAGGAAAAGAGGCAAAACACACACAACCCACACCCGTCGTTGTCTCTGGGCAGTGGAAATTTTTCAGAAGGATCCATTCATTCAGAAATATATTATATATTACACGGGGCTCCAAGTTGTTCTCTGATAATTCTGAAAGACTACCAGAGTGAATAACAACCGCTTTTATAGCAGAGTTTCAGACAGGAGATATTTTATTTGGAAAATCCCAATTCCTCTCCTCCCTACCCCCCTGGTTACAAGGTGCTTAAATCACTATCTGAAGGAAGTAGGAAACAGCTGTGGCTGAAATGTGCTTTTCAAAATGTGACTTCCCCACCCCAGTTTTGCATGCAGAATTGCCAAAAATGAAAGCATTAGCACATTATTATTTTTTTGAGGTTAAGGAACGTTAAGCAGGCGCTAGCATATTTTCGGTGGCAATCCGAGAGAACACCACTCTTCTTTCTCATTGTTCCCACCCAGTGCTAGACAGCTGTAGGTCACTTCGTGCTATTTCTAAACCTGACCTGGGTCAAGTGATGGAAAGAGGAAAGTGCCAGGTGGGAAAAAGGGCAACACATCACACTCCGCCTGTCACATTTGTTCCTTGCTGATTTAACCGGAATGCCATGCAAAACGAGGAGGGCAGCCATGTCTATCAGGAAACCACATCATTTTATCTGGCGGCGGCCAAATGTTTTGAAAAAAGTGTGGCACAATTAGGAATCCGGTTTGTGTTTCCATGCAAGCCTATCTAATTCACATGCAATTACAGTGGTACCTCGGGTTACATACGCTTCAGGTTATATACGCTTCAGGTTACAGACTCCGCTAACCCAGAAATAGTACCTCGGGTTAAGAACTTTGCTTCAGGATGAGAACAGAAATCGTGCTTCAGGGGTGCGGCAGCAGCAGGAGGCCCCATTAGCTAAAGTGGTGCTTCAGGTTAAGAACAGTTTCAGGTTAAGAACAAACCTCTGGAACGAATTACGGTAAGTACTTAACCCGAGGTACCAATGTACTGTATTTTTTCGTGTATAAGACACCCCCATGTATAAGACAACCTCTATTTTTTTGAACCCCAGATTAAGAAATCAATATTTTAAACATCAAACAGAACAACTTTGAGATTTATTTTTTGTGGGGGAGGGTCGCCCAAAGTTAGGGTTGCCCAAACCCGAGCCCTGGCCGCCTACACCAGAGCCCAAGCCAAAACCCCTGTGCATTCACCATCTGTGTATAAGAAGACCCCCAATTGCTGATTATTATTTTTTTTAGCAAAAGACATCATCTTATACATGGGAAAATATGGTACATGAACCAAAACATAGCAATCCTTCAAAACTGACACTTTCCCCAGATTTTGCAATGCAGTTTTCCAGCCAAGCAATGTGTTTTATTATGTTTTTATGTTTTTATATATGTTGGAAGCCACCCAGAGTGGCTGGGGCAACCCAGTCAGATGGGTTGGGTATAAAAAAATTATTATTATGGAATAGGAGATCCCTATTTTCAACAAAGAAATGTTGGAGGGTGTGCAGTTTTCATGTACAGATGAGTTCCTTTATCAAAAGTAGTTAAAGTATGTTTCCCCCCACCATGGTATATATGTACAAGAGCAGTCAGAAGCTAGGCAGGCCCTGGAGGATACAATTGTTGGATGAAGACAAGGGATAAATTTGGTCCAGTTTGCATTCTGATGTGGAACTACTTTTACCAAATTCACACTTACCTGAAAGCATACACAAGCTGAAGCACAGCTACCCTTCAAAATCCACACTTCTTCAAATGTTGCAGTGCAATTCTTCAGCAATAAAATGTGTACAAAAAGGCATATGTTGGGGAAAAGTGTATATAAAACGTGTGAAAAACATCAAAATGCATTGTACAGTGGAACCTTGTGTTACATACCGTCGTCCTTGAGAATGCGGCGGGTTACGAGCTCCATTAACCCAAAAGTAGAAGCTTCCGGTTGCGACCTTTGCCCCAGGATGTGAGTGGAAGTCGCTCGCTGGCAGTGCTGCAGCAGCGGGAGGCACCATCACCGAAAGTGCACCTCATGTTACAAGCGGTTTCGGGTTACAAATGGACCTCTGGAACGGTTTTAGTTTGTAACCAGAGGTACCACTATATCAGGCAGAATTGCTTGCAAAAATGTGTATATTCAGAGATGTGCACACTAAAATCCTGGTTTTGTGTGTGAAGATTTACATTTTTTTCACACCGACAGAGAAATGTGGAAAACTGAGAGAAACCAAAATTGGCAGATTCCTCCATCCCTAGTGGGGATTAGGTGTAAAATAATGGGTCAGCCTTCAGCTGGATGTTTCATGCATGTATTTACTCAATATGTATTTATCCTCATTTCAAGCTTAAAATGCTCTAATATGCACCACCCCATTCCTAGAACTAGTTTTAAAGAGGTTCATCTTCTGTTAAACAAGTTCCTCTGTAAAGTCAGATAAGATTTATTAAAACCGAGTGTAATGTGATAAGTAACGTTTTAAGAGGATAACAGTTAAAGGCCTGGACTTAAATATTTGCCAAAATACACTTGTAAATTTATAGCAGCTCCAATATTTAAACAAGAAAAATAAGGCATTCACAGAAATGGCGACACTGTTTGAGAATGTGATATTACTTTGATATATATGGAGCATCGAGGTTAAGAATACATGTTTTCTGGATGAACCTGTTTCTCTCTAAAGCTTTAATAACAAAGATTTTCCACCCTATAAGCACGCACCAGTCTTCCGCAAGCTCAATATTGCATGTATTTTCCTTCAGATGTGGTATCGGCTTAACACCGTGTTTGAGCTGGCAGTAAAACTGTGACATTATACAGGGTTAAGTGACTGAATCCCACAACAGATTATATATTAGAGGCAGGCCTCAATGTAGCAAGCACGAGCCTGTCATTTGCTTCATTGGTTTTAGTTAATGCTAAAAATGTGCCCAGGGACGCTGGTGGCACTGTGGTCTAAACCACTGAGCCTAGTTTTAAACAACTATATACACAAGGGCCACAGAAAGAAATTGATGTAGACCGATTTTTGAAAATAAATGGATTACAAAAAATTTCTCAAGAAAATAAATTAATGCTGAACTATAAAATAACTGAACAGGAGGTAGAAGGTGCCATTCAGAATATGCAATTAGGTAAATCTCCAGGACCGGATGGACTGACTTCTAGATACTACAGATCTTTAAGAGAATGGTTAGTTCAACCTTTAAAGGAAGTCTGTAATGAAATAATGGATGGGAAAAGGGCACCAGAGTCGTGGAAAGAAGCGTACGTTACACTTATACCAAAAACAGAGACTGAAAAGACGCAGCTTAAGAACTACCGTCCCATATCACTGCTTAATGTGGATTATAAAATATTTGCAGACATTTTGGCTAAAAGACTAAAAAAGGTGTTAGTGGAAGAGATTTATAAAGATCAAGCAGGCTTTCTCCCGGGTAGACACTTGTCTGATAATATGAGAAATATAATCAATATTTTAGAAAAATTACAAGTGAATATTAATACCAAGGCAGTTTTGATATTTGTGGACGCGGAGAAAGCTTTTGACAACATTTCTTGGAGTTTCATGAAGAAGAATCTACAGGGGATGGGGGTAGGTCAAGGCTTTGGAAACGGTATAAGTGCAATTTATTCAGAACAAAAGGCTAAATTAATTGTTAATAATGTGGTGACGGAGGAATTTAAGATAGAAAAAGGGACACGACAAGGTTGCCCAATCTCCCCACTGCTTTTTATATCGGTCCTGGAGGTCCTGCTGAATATGATTAGAAGGGACCAATTGGTTAAAGGTATACAAGTCGGAGCTAAACAGTACAAATTGAGAGCATTTGCAGATGACTTAGTATTGACATTACAGGAGCCAGAATCTAGTACCAAAAGAGTTTTGGAACTGATTCAAGAATTTGGTCAGGTTGCAGGATTTAAACTAAATAAGTTAAAAACAAAGGTCTTAGAGAAAAATTTAACAGAGATTGAGAGAGAGAGGTTTCAGAATGAGACAGGTTTAACAGTGGTTACGAAAGTGAAATACCTGGGGATTAACATGACAGCTAAAAATGGGAATTTATTTAAAGACAATTATGAAAAATGCTGGACTGATGTGAAATTTTTTTTAGAAATCTGGTCAAATTTGAAGCTTTCACTGCTAGGCCGTATTGCTGCGATAAAAATGAATGTATTGCCTAGAATGTTGTTTCAGTTTCAAACATTGCAAATTTTGGACAAAATGGACTGTTTCAAGAAGTGGCAGAGAGATATTTCCAGATTTGTCTGGCAGGGCAAGAAGCCTAGAATAAAATTTAAAATACTAACGGATGCAAAGGAAAGAGGTGGATTTGCCCTGTCAGACCTTAGACTTTATTATGAATCAGCAGCTTTTTGCTGGCTGAAAGAATGACTGCTTCTTGAAAACACAGACATTTTGGATTTAGAAGGCTTTAATAATGTATTTGGATGGCATGCATATTTATGGTATGATAAGGTCAAAGCACATAAAGCATTTAAAAATCATATTGTCAGGAAAGCATTGTTTAATGTCTGGATAAGATATAAGGATCTACTTGAAAATAAAACCCCAAGGTGGTTGTCACCGATGGAAGCGAAGGCTCAGAAAAAGCTCAATATGGAGGCCAAATGGCCGAAATATTGGGAAATTTTGGAACAAGAGGGAGACAGATTGAAATTGCAGAGTTTTGAAAAATTTAAAAATAAAGTGTGAGATTGGCTTCATTATTATCAGATAATGGAGGCATATAATTTGGACAAGAAAATTGGCTTCCAGGTGGAAAAATCAAAATTGGAAACAGAACTGTTAGAACCCAAAACTAAGACTTTGTCAAGGATGTATAACTTGCTGTTGAAATGGAATACTCAGGATGAAATGGTGAAATCTGCTATGATTAAATGGGCACAAGATGTTGGACATAACATAATGATGGCTGACTGGGAACAGTTATGGACCACTGGTATGAAGTTTACGGCATGTAATGCCTTAAGAGAGAATATTATGAAAATGATATACAGGTTTTACATGACACCAGTCAAGCTTGCAAAAATCTATCATTTGCCCGATAATAAATGTTGGAAATGTAAAGAAACTGAAGGTACATTCTTTCACCTTTGGTGGACGTGCCCAAGGATTAAGGCTTTCTGGGAGATGATCTATAATGAAATGAAAAAGGTATTTAAATATACCTTCTTGAAGAAACCAGAAGCCTTTCTCCTAGGCATGGTTGGCCAATTGGTGCCAAAGAAGGATAGAACTTTATGTATGCTACAACAGCAGCAAGAATACTCATCGCGAAGTATTGGAAGACACAAGATCTACCCACCCAGGAAGAATGGCAGATGAAGGTGATGGACCACATGGAACTGGCGGAAATGACTGGCAGAATCCGAGACCAGGGAGAAGAGTCGGTGGAAGAAGATTGGAAGAAATTTAAAGACTATTTACAGAAATACTGCAAAATTAATGAATGTTAGAATGATGTCGGAATGAAGCTAAGTGGCTTTAGCAGCAATGTTTCAAAGGAGTATGCAAAAATGGATTGTTAACAGGGGAGAATCTAAAGTTATAATATATTAAGTTAAAGGATTAAGATAAAAACAAAGAGGGAAAGGATTTGCTGAATTAACTAATTGAACTGGAATACAAAAAAGGGAGGTGTGAGGAGGTCAGGGAAACAAGTAAACGAAAGACAAGACATGGAAAGATTGATTTGTTTTTAAGTGTTTTTATTTTTCTGTATTTTGTATTTTTTCTTTTTTTCTTTTTTCTTTTTCTTATTTTTGTAATCTTTTCTGAAATCTTAATAAATATCTTTTTTAAAAAAACAAAAAACCACTGAGCCTAGGGCTTGCCGATAGGAAGGTTGGTGGTTCGAATCCCTGTGACGGGGTGAGCTCCCATTGTTCAGTCCCAGCTCCTGCCCACCTAGCAGTTTGAAAGCACATCAAAGTGCAAGTAGATAAATAGGTACTGCTCCGGCGGGGAAGGTAAATGGCATTTTTGTGTGCTGCTCTGGTTTGCCAGAAGTGGCTTAGTCATGCTGGCCATATGACCCAGAAGCTGTCTGCGGACAAACGCTGGGTCCCTCAGCCTATAGAGAGAGATGAGCACGCAGCCCCAGAGTTGTCTGACTGGACCTAATGGTCAGGGGTACCTTTACCTTTAAAAATGTGCTCAGCACAGCCATGGTTCATAGGTTGTTAGCACATTAATTAGCAACCACATGATTAAATGGGCCTGAGACGTAGGCCAAACCATAGAGATGTCCCAATGGGAGAACCTGTAGAAGGTAAATTGGAGGTTCACTGCCTGTTACTCCATAAGGGAAAACCTGCAAAAAAATGTTATACCATTGGTACTTGACACTGCACAAACTCTCCAAGATGTACAAAAACATACCAGATGTATGTTGAAGATGCGTTGAGATAGGAGGTACGTTTCATATGTGGTGGACCTGAAGAAAGGTCAGAGTTCTGAAATGACATACACTCAGAACTAAAAATAATGTTAAAGGTAAATTTCCCTAATAAACCTGAAGTGTTCCTTTTGGGTATTACAGGCATGGACATCCCCAAGGGTATGAGAATTTATTTATTTATTTTGTATGCAACTGCGGCTGCGAGGGTGCTTATTGCAACATATTGGAAAAATAATAAACTCTCCACCAGAATTGAATGGTTACTCAAATTGACAGGATATGCAAAATTAGCCTCCCTTTCGGAAAGAATCAGAGACAAGCCAAGACAGGAGTTCATTTGAGAATGGGATAGATTCAAAATTTATTTGAAAAACAGCTGTGATCTAAACACAATAGTTGCCTTTGAATGATTTCTGTAAGTAATACATAAGATGGAATCCGATATCAAAAGAGAAAAGAGAAACTTTACAAAATAGCAATGATAAACTAAAGCAAATGGTTTAATATAAAGGAAAATATGGAGAGGATGGAAAGTCATAGGTTCGTGTAGAAAATACATAGTGGAAACTGTGTATCCTTTAGGATATCTTTATTTGACTGATCGAAATGAAGATGATTATGTGTTGTATATACATGGAAATTGAACAATAAAGCATTTAAAACTGTAAATTATAAAAATAATAAAAAGCAACCACATATCATATAAATGCAGGATTTTAGAGTCATTTAGTACAACCCCCTGCAATGCAGGAAATTTTGCTCAAATGGGTCTCAAATCCACCATTAGGTTCAGAATAAAAAAGCTAAAGGTAAAGGTACCCCGGCCTGTACGGGCCAGTCGTGACCAACTCTAGGGTTGTGCGCTCATCTCACTCTAGAGGCCGGGAGCCGGCGCCGTCCGAGGACACTTCCGGGTCACGTGACCAGTGTGACATCACTGCTCTGGTGAGCCTGCACCAGTGCAGCACACGGAAACGCCGTTTACCTTCCCGCTGTAAAGCGGTACCTATTTATCTACTTGCACTTTGACGACAGAGAATGAGATGGTTGGATGGTGTTCTTGAAGCTACCAGCATGAGTTTGATCAAACTGCGGGAGGCAGTGGAGGACAGAAGTGCCTGGCGTGCTCTGGTCCATGGGGTCACGAAGAGTCGGACACGACTAAACGACTAAACAACAACAACAACACTTTGACATGCTTTCGAACTGCTAGGTTGGCAGGAGCAGGGACCAAGCAACGGGAGCTCACCCCATTGCAGAGATTCGAACCGCCGACCTTCTGATCAGCAAGTCCTAGGCTCTGTGGTTTAACCCACAGCACCACCCGTGTCCCATGTCAGAATAGGTTCAGAATATCATGCTGTATTGACTGAGTTATCCAGGTGCCTTCTGGGAGGTTTGAACTACAACTCTCATCAGCACCAGTCAACACCGTCATACTAGCTGGGGGTGATGAGAATAGTTGAGTTAAACATCTGGAGGTTGGCAGGTTGGCAGTTGTTGCCTTAAATGTATGCAAACACTGCACGTCTATAGGATGACACTGTCAGAGCTTCAGGAATCAGCTCCCTCCCACGGGGGCAGCCCAGAATCAGAGAAACGATGAGTTCTTACCAAGCAATTCTGTCAATAATTCACAGAACGATGAAGAAATGCAGCCTTCCTAAAAATGGAGTTGCTCCAACTGAGCTCCTCCACCATCCCTTCTTAGCAACAGCATTTCCCCTTACGGTGGCCGCCAGGGGCTAATTGTCTCTGAGTTCTTTGCTCTTCAACTTTCAATGCACGCCGAGTTCTGGGAGAAGGGGGTCAGAAATGCTCTCCAGTGATAACGTGTCAGCTGGCTGCTCTGGCTCTGTCTCTTCCTCAGACCACTACTGTCACAGCCCGGTTTATGGGCAGTCAAAGTCCTGGCTAAGGATGTCAGGACCGGGGGCAAGATGGTGGGGTGGAAGCAGGAACAAGAGTCCAGAAGCCAGGAGTCCGGAAGCCAAAAGTCTGAGGGTCCGAGAGCCGGGAGTCAAGAAGCCAAGGGTCTGAGGGTCAAGAAGCAAGGAGTCATGAAGCTAAGGGCCCGAGGATCAGGAAGCAAGGAGTCAAGAAGCCCAAGGCAGGAAGCGTGTTGCTGTGGCAAAGAGCCAAAGGGAAATGCTGACCTTATATCCCTTCCCGGCTCTTGCCACCAGGTGCTGTGAGTTACCAATTGGCCTCACCTGTGCGGCTGCGCCTTGCCTCTCCAGAACAAACTTAGGAAAGCCCCAGTCCTGCGAAGCCCTACTGGTCACAGGGCCTGGCTCCTGCATGCACTCCTGACAACTATGTCATTCAATGCTACCTTCCTTTTCTTTGGAAAGTTCAGGAGGAGGGGGCGGCGGTCTCCACCATTCCTCCTCAGTCTCACCCCCCTCAGTCCAGTCCCTGACAGTCACATTGGTTAAGAGTAATTTAAATACTTCAGTGGCATTCTGGGACCTGTCAAGTAGCCACTTTATTTACGGTTCATAGTGGGTGTGCATCCACTTTGGCCAAAGCCTGAATACATACCCCCCAAATACACTATGGGCATAATTCCTTCCACCTCTCTGAAGTGGTCCAAAGTGAAGTGGCTGTTCCTGACATTTCGGACCCACTTTGGAGCTTCAGAATGTTCCTGCAAGTTTTTTCTTGGCCAGTTCTAGACATTCTAGCCCTTTCTGCAAGCTTTCCATAAAAGGAAAATGCAGGTGGGGTGAGAGAGGAAAGTTTTTGTGATTGACAGCTATAGTTTCCTGCAAGAGAATGGCTTTACAGCAGGCACAGGCAAACTCGGCCCTCCAGATGTTTTGAGACTACAATTCCCATTATCCCTGGCCACTGATCCTGTTAGCTAGGGATGATGGGAGTTGTAGTCCCAAAACACCTGGAGGGCCGAGTTTGCCTATGCCTGCTTTACAGGCTCTCTAACAGGGATGCGGAGAATTGTTCCACATTTGTATTTTAATGTGAATCTACCTAATTCACACTTTCTAAAACCATACACCTGCCCCCCCCCAAGTCTTTTCCTCGTGCCTGGTCATTATGGAAAGAATCAGCATTTCCTCAACACATGACAAGGATCAGTGTTTATGTTCCCAATGGGAAAAACATTTTAAAATGCCTGTAGCCTTCCCAGTGGGGCAGAATAAATATGTTATTGCTGATGCCCAAGAAAATTCATTAGCTGATCTTATCTAAAGTATGTCAGGGGATAAAAAAAAAAACTTGACCAGCTGCAATTCGTTCTTGCTCAAAGATTCCTGTTGAACCATGGAAAGAATGAATGTGCATGCAGTATATTACACATCTCAGCCACTTGCTCCTTCGGCAGGGCATAGAGAAAAGCCAAGAATGGATTCATTCTGAATAAGACTGAGCAAACATACTGCAGATGAAAGATATAAAAGCAACTGACAACTATGTGCCTTGCCATTTACTTTTGAATTGTATTTTAAACTGAAGCTGTTAAAAAATAATGATTGGGGTTGTCAAATTAGCTTACATTGACTGGGAAATCTCAGCTTTACATTTTTATTAGTTGCATGCTTATTATGTTAAACACATTTGGGCGCATGCTTAAATCTTTCCCACAATCCAATAAGACTTTTAAAAGTGCTTAATTTTGGCCAGATGGTGCCCTTCATGTTTTGCCTGCGAAACTCTTAAAATATTCCATTTGCAGATAGCGTTTGGGTTGCAAAATGGATAAAATGCAGTTTGGGGCTGTGGCTGAAATTATCCACTTCCGGGCTGTTGTCGGATTAAGAAGGTATACTTACAATGCCACAGATTTCTCCAAAATCCTAAAAACAAGCAAAATGCAGTCTAGTTCTGGTGACTTCTCAGATCTTATCTGTTTATTTATTGGATTTATATCCTCCCAAAGGAACCTAGGACAGCAAATAAAAAAAAAATCCACAACGAAACAAAAGATTACACTGTTGCAATTCTCAAATGCAATCCTCTGCACACTCAATAATTATAGCTGGATACAGTCAGACTGCTACTGCATTGTCCTTCAGACATGGGCAAAGTTGCTCCAGCCCAGAGATCAGCAAACCTTTCCAGCAGGGGGCCGGTCCACTATCCCTCAGACCTTGTGCGGGGCTGGACTGTATTTTTTTTTGGGGGGGGGACGAATTCCTATGCCCCACAAATAACCCAGAGATGCATTTTAAATAAACACACATTCTACTCATGTAAAAACACCAGGCAAGCCCCACAAATAACCAAGAGATGCATTTTAAATAAAAGGCCACATTCTACTCATGTAAAGTAGAATGATTCCCGGACCGTCCGTGGGCCGGATTTAGAAGGTGATTGGGCCGGATCCGGCCCCCGGGCCTTAGTGTGCCAGCCCTGCTCCAGCCCATAGCAGGGAGGAAGCAATCCAAGAGGGAGAGTAGGTTCTGATTGGCCACTTCTGCCTAATAGGGAATGGGTGGACACCCCCCTTTTAAGGATGCTGTGGCCTTTGCACCCTAGAGGAAGGATCTGTGCCACATGGTTTCATGCAATAGGTTCATACATAGACCATTCTAGTCATCTTCTTGTCACAGCCATGGTTTGGCCCAGGAGTTGTTTAGTTCGCCTTGGCAGCATCAACTGGGACCAATAGCATCAACTGGGACCTGTGTCAGTGACTGGCTTTTAACACCCTCCACACACCACTTCCTCTTTTGCAGTGTGCAACTGCAGTACAGTGGTACCTCGGGTTACATACGCTTCAGGTTACACACTCCCCTAACCCAGAAATAGTGCTTCAGGTTAAGACCTTTGCTTCAGGATTTGAACAGAAATCGTGCTCTGGCGGCACGGCGGCAGCGGGAGGCCCCATTAGCTAAAGTGGTGCTTCAGGTTAAGAACAGTTTCAGTTAAGTACGGACTTCCGGAACGAATTAAGTACTAAACCCGAGGTACCACTGTAGCAGTTTTCTTCCTGCCGAAGACATACACACTCTGCAGGGGTCCCTCAGAAGGCATGATGCCTTGTCGTCAGCTCCCCTCCCCCCTCCCAAGTTGATGGGAATTGCCATTCATATGGTGTGTGTGCACTGTGTCGTGTGATCAATTATGTAGGGCAGGGCCCCCCTGGGCCCCCACAGTATTTTATTCAAGTTGGCACTCCTGTAATTAATACATACCCTCCAACATTTCTCTGATTAAAATAGTGAAGTCTTATTCCACCATCTTCATCATCATTGTTATACCCCCACCCATCAGACTGTGTTGTCCCAGCCACTCTAGGTAGCTTTCAACATTTATAAAAACATTCCAAGCATTAAAATATTCCAAAATTTTGCTATGCAGGGCCGTTTTCAGATGTACCGTATTTTTTGCTCTATAAGACTCACTTTTTCCCTCCTAAAAAGTAATGGGAAATGTGTGTGCGTCTTATGGAGCGAATGCAGGCTGCGCAGCTATCCCAGAAGCCAGAACAGCAAGAGGGATTGCTGCTTTCACTGCACAGCGATCCCTCTTGCTGTTCTGGCTTCTGGGATTCAGAATATATTTTTCCTTGTTTTCCTCCTCCAAAAACTAGGTGCGTCTTGTGGTCTGGTGCGTCTTATAGAGCGAAAAATACGGTATTCTGAAGATTGTATAGTTGCTTACCTTGTTGGCTCGGGGGTCGCATAACTCCAACATTTCTCTGATGAAAATAGGGATGTCCTAAGGAAAAGCAGGACATTCTGGGATCAAATCAGAAAGTGGGATGGTGTCTGTAAAACCAGCACTGTCCCTGGAAAATAGGGACACTTGGAGGCTCTGTTAATATGAAGCATCATTTGCACCATTGTCCAAGGTGACATTTTTATCAAGTGGGACTGATCTGAGGCAATGTATCTGTTATGTTCTTTCAAGTTTATTTGGTGCAGGCCCTGGAATACGAAAACTTTTCTACCACTTCAAGATTGTTTGGAACGAACTGGGTTCAGACTTGTAGAATACATCAAAGATTACGTTCAAGGTCTGTCGTATATGGAAAAATCTCTCGCATCTCTGCTTGATACCTATCTTATCCTTAAAGAACTGGAACATTATGTATTCTGGAGCTCTCACATATGAAACAGCTGTGCATTCTGACACATATGTTGCTTATAGCTTTTTTAAAAAAATCCAGCAGTGAGGAATGTTTTATTTTTAGTTAGACATAATGGTTCTGATTTGTAACAGAGAACATAAAGGAAACTAATAATAGCTTTCAATAAAATTTGAGAATAATGACTTATTATGTGACTGGGGGGGGGGGGAATAGAGAAACAAATCTTCCGAACAAGATAAAAGAAAATTAATATGAAAAGCTTCCTGACTTTACTTACAGTGATAATGCTCATGTTTCCATCATTTGGTCCAGCTGTGATAAATAAGAATGCATACGAGCACAAGCCTACAGACACAATATTGACATCTGGGGGTGGAGGGGTGGGGGCGCTGAGAGCACTGCTGATGGGATGGGGGACTCCACTGTAAAAGAAAAATCAGCTATGCCCAGGCAGGCAGGCAGAAAGCTGCTGTAGGTGACAGCAAGTGAAACGCCCTGAGAACAGGTACTTTCGGGTGTTCCAGGGCAGAATCCAAAGCTCTGCAGTGTTAGAATTCCTGCTCCATGATTGCAGTCATGGGATTGTTGTCTTTCACATGGTGGTATATGTTTTGACTCCACAGAGTGGGAAGTGACAGAGACAGGATGTTTGTGTTTGTGTTCCGTGAAGTGGGACTATTGTACTTTGTTCTGTTTCTCTTTGCTGTCTGATGCTAGAGAGAGAGGGAGCCATGTTGCTGTGTTCCGTGTGTGTATGTGTAAATAAAGTAGTATATGTAAATAAATTAGATTAGCCAAAATGCTGAGTTGCTGAGGTCTGTTACGTGAGATGCGCAAACTCTGCGGATCCCTAAGTGTGCCGGTGTTGGTTTGCACCGGTCGCTGTGATGTTCGGGCTGAAGAAAGCTTATGAAGCTCCCGAATGATTGACCAGGAGGGAGGGAACATGCCAGTCAGGTGTGTGTTTCTACCAGGGTCCTATTTGAGTGTAGGCTGAACTCCTAACATGCAGACCTCCCAAGGAGCTCACCAGTCTGGAGCAAGTATAGCAGGAATATAAGGGCAAACCCAGCCTGACTGGTATGAGATGGGATGCAGCTGCCTCTCTGCTTTTCCCCAAGCCCACTTGAGACTGCTCTTCATTTCATTGAGAGATATAAAATTATTTTGATCAGGTTCAAGCAATAGCTGAGCAGTACTGCTTGGCGAAAGAAGATGGGCATGTATTACATTCTAAGCATCTGTTCCAGAATAAATTAGTTAGGGAGAAGTTGCTGTCTTCTCCTTTGTAGGAGGGACAGACAAGAATCACTCAGGGCATATTTTTTTCCAGCCTGCCTGTCCTGAATTATCAGGAGCCACTCTGCAGAGGTAAACTTTTAACCCTCTAGCAAGAGGGAACCAGGGTGTGCCAGCTGCACTGGGAGAATTAGGTCTGCCAGGAAGGAAATGGCAGCATTAGGACTGCCAGCGGACAGTGCCAAAGTTCAATATCTCTTAAATCCATTCCAGGCAGACAAGTAATTGCAGACAGGAAAAGAGATGGAATGAGAATTGTGGAACCTACTGGAGATGAAAATGGAGTAAAGGCTGGGCAAAAGCAAGTATTCAGAGTGAATGATCAAACTGTATTGCTTGGATAAAGTAGCAGCTGATTCAAGTACAGTGGTACCTCGGGTTACAGACACTTCAGGTTACAGACTCCGCTAACCCAGAAATAGTACCTTGGGTTAAGAATTTTGCTTCAGGATGAGAATAGAAATCACGTGGTGGCAGCAGGAGGCCCCATTAGCTAAAGTGGTACCTCAGGTTAAGAGCACGGACCTCCAGAACGAATTAAGTTCTTAACCCGAGGTACCACTGTACAAGGGAACGTGCTTCCTATTTTGTTGAAACTGGGATGAATCCAGAGTTTGCTCCTTCTGATGGAAGGGGTGTGGAGGTGACCTTTGTAGATTTCCCCTCCCCATGCAGCCCTCAGCACTGCCTCTCATACTGTTTCAGAGGGCTGGTGGCTGCAAGAAGAGCTGGGAACTGGCAAAAGTTATTTCCCCACCTGCCCGCCAGCAGGATCCCCTGATCGATCAAAGGTCTTCCATGGGTGGAAGGAACATTTCCATCTTCAGAAGGCAAAACCTGGATGCAAACCCAGGTCAAGAAGGTAATAAAACAGAAGCACCATTGAATAATAGGCAATATACAACTTTGTTCATTTCTTCAAACTTCCCACTGTGATTTTGAAAGGATTCCAGGCTTCTATCCAGCTGCCCGTTATTTTACCCCATTGGTCAAGTCAGTGTGGGATTCCCAGTCCTAACAGCCAACCAACAAACGCTCTGGCAGAATAGCTCAGCCAAGGAAGGTTGTCTCTCCTGACCACACATGTCTGCTTTCAGCTCTTTCCAACTTGGAGCATGGAGTTATTTTAAGAGTTCCCTCATTTCATACATACATAGTTGCCATGGTTGCAGAACTAATGCACATGGAAAGAAGGTCCTTCACCGTTGACTCAGCACCAAGGCACGTTGTTGTATCTCCCGTTAAATCAACTCATGTTTATGAAAACAAACTTCTCTGCTGCTGACTCTAATGGATAGACCGGGCTGATTTATGCCATCAATGAAGTCAGAGCAATGTTTACCCATTACCATGCCATCCAAGATAACTTCCTTCTGATCTGGCTTGGTTTTGCTTTGCCAATTAGATTTTAGGATTTCATATATGCCTTTCCCCAGAACTAGAGAATATACAGAGTAAAAACTTGATACGTGTCACAACTGCAAGATTCTCCCAGTATCGGTAGCATTTGGAAGCAGGCCCAAATTTGTTTTGGGTCTGCTCAGTGTTGTTCAATTTGATTTATTATTCAGATCAGAATCTAATCTGTTAAATCTGATCATCTGTTTTGCCCCCAGTTACTGCAATGGAGAATCTAAAGTCAGCTATGGTTTCTCACCCCCCCCTTTTTTTACTTTTTTCACAGAAGTGGATGAAATTTGCAGATGAAGGTAACCCTTGAGAGTTGTACAATTTTAGGCAGCTCTGTCAAGGGGTTTTGTGCAGGGGGAAAAATAAGTTTTTAAAAAATTCTCTAACCTTTCAGATTTCTGTCAAAATTGGATGCAAATTGCATGCATGGCTCACATCTTTTGAAGGGATGAGGTCTGCAGAATCTCAGAAATATAGGTGCAGTGTTTCTTCAACAGGGTAGTCTTTACTATTTTGGGGGAGGGGGTGGGAAATAGAAATCATATTTCCTCCCCTAGGTTTCTTTTGGGGGTTTTCAGGAAGGCAATCAGCTTGAAAACTGAAGTGCATCTGTATAAGAAACTTGCCCAAGTCCAGATGAATAGTTTCAGAGGCTATCATGTCAGGTGATTTTACCTTCATTAAAAACATGGGGTTAGTCAAGGGTTTTGTTGTTTAAAAGACTCAAGGGTCTGTAGTACTGGCACCTCTCTTTTGTTGTTGTTAAAAAGTGTGGCACTTACTGTAACAACTTCATGGTGAGTACTGACACCTATTTTTCTAGAAAAGAAGCACTGATTATAAAAAGAATGGGGAAATCATCATCCCCCACCCCACCCCGTTTTTCTTTTGCCCATCACTACCTATTGCTGAAGCTAATTACATAATTTAACACTGTACTGTGTGCAATTTTCCAGGTTAAGTGAGCTGCAAACAGATATTCTTCTGGAAGCAAATGGCATGGAAATGAGTGTCAAATGTCCATGGCTTAATTCCAGGTTTAAAGATGTGATATGTGCTGAGGCAAAGGCAACACCCACCCTCCTCTCCCTTGCTGGACATCTTAGTAATACCATAGAACATGGGTAGGCAAACTAAGGCCCGGGGGCCGGATCCGGCCCAATCGCCTTCTAAATCCAACCCGCGGACGGTCCGGGAATCAGCGTGCTTTTACATGAGTAGAATATGTGCTTTTATTTAAAATGCATCTCTGGGTTATTTGCGGGGCATAGGAATTCGTTTTTTTCTTCCAAAATATAGTCCGGCCCCCCACAAGGTCTGAGGGTCAGTGGACCAGCCCCCTGCTGAAAAAGTTTGCTGACCCCTGCCATAGAGCAAGCCATCTTGGCTGTCTCTCAGTGCATGCCCAGGTTATTGAGCCTTTGTTTCTACAGTCGCCATCCACCATGAACCACCATTGGCAGGATTGGCAGCAACTGTTGAAAGAGCTATGGTGGTGGGGCTCTTCCCATCCTTGTGGCCCCCTGGGAAACTGCTTTACCTGGAACTGAGTGTGGAAAGGGCAGCTGAATGGGACACAGCTGCAGCCAGCCTGAGGAAGTAACATCTACTTCAGGCCTGCTCATAAAAAGCAAGTCTAGAGTAAGAAACTAGGGTGATGTCCAGTGCCGGATTTACGTATAAGCTAAACAAGCTATAGCTTAGGGCCCGACTCTCTTGGGGGCCCCCAAAAAATTTAAAGGAAAAAACCTGGATGTACATTTCCAAAATATAAGATAAAAAACAAATAAAACCTACATACAGCAATAGTGTTCTGTGTTGTGTAGGCTCCTATGATGTGAGTAATGTGCCCCGCCTGCTAGCCTGCTCACTAAAATATCACTGGTTTGCTCATTTCTATATATAGGGTGCCTATATTCTGCATGGACTGGTTGCACGGCAACATGTGCAAACGGCTTTCGATACCTATGAGGTCCATAAATTACCATATAGCATATATTCAACACAAAAAACAGCAGCAATTTGTTGTTGACAAAGGACAGTTGGACATAGAAAGGGCCCCATTACCTTCAGTAGCTTAGGGCCTCATCAAACCTAAATCTGGCCCTGGTGATGCCTGCTGTCTTCAGGACCTCTTCTCATCGTGAGACGTTTGCAGGTGAGCTGAGAGTTTGTTTGGACTCTGGATGAGAACCTGGAAGCTGAGAAGTAGGGTGGAAAATGAATTGATAGATATTGATTTTTATATATTAGTAATTTTGTATCAATCTAACATTTTTGTGTGCGAATTGTTTTAAGTTGTCTGTTGCTGCTTCAGTTTTTTTGTGCACCGCTTAGAGATATTTTTATTATATTAAGTGGCATAGCAATTAAATGACCAATCAGTAATCAGGTTTGCTTGATTTCAAAGCGCCAACAAAAATGACTTTCTAGAAAGCATTTATATTTGAGGGTAATCTCCCAGGCTCATAAGGAAAACCTCTCCCACCACAAAACTCTAATCTTGTTTTTCTGCATGCTGCTTGTGCTGTTTGGTATTTACTGGCATGTATAGTAATTGTTGAAAATGTCAGTGAATTGGCAAATGGTAAATATCATTGACATACAGGATGGAGAATAAATGTTTCCATGGCCTCAAATTTTCCATTAATAGCCACGCAAACTAGAGTCTTTTGTGATTCTGTAACTGCTCTGAGTAGCATTACAACATTTCTTCGATGGAAGAAACAAAACATTTTGCTAAATTACTGTGTGGTATGCGCACAACATAAACTAATTGGAAGCATATTATTAGGATTCTGGGTTGGACTCTCCTTTATACACCCCTCTGAATATCGGAGGGGAAGCCTTGTTGATTTCTGTAGCCTTTACCGCTTACTCTCATTCTCTTTTATTATGCCCATGAAAAGAAAAGGGTTACAAAGATATCCAGCGAGACCCAGACACCTTTCATTTAGGACATCATATAATCTCCACATCGATGCATCAGATCCTGATTGTAATGGGCAACAGGGGACTTCAGTCAACAAGATTATGAAGCTGGCAAGCAAGAACAGCAAAAGCATAGTTCTGCCTTGTCCTATTCAGGTGTTTGTCACCTGTGGGTACCAAACACATAAAGGGGATACCCAGGTCATATAGGCCAGACATTGATGTGCATGCCATCTGTACCTTGCTCTTTGATGCATAATGAGTATCAGCCTGAAGGAAACCTATGCTGCCTGGCACATGATTGGCAAACAGGTTTCCCATTCTCACAGAGGCAGCCCCATGAGCATATCTCTGCACATGTGTAGACCCCTTTAGACTGATGACAGTTGGCGGGCAGGAGATAATTGTAGTGTGCACATCCAAGGAGATGGGATGTGGGGGGCACTGTGGGTTAAACCACAGAGCCTAGGACTTGCAGATTAGAAGGTCGGCGGTTCGAATCCCCACGACGGGGTGAGCTCCCGTTGCTTGATCCCTGCTCCTGCCAAACTAGCAGTTCGAAAGCACGTCAAAGTGCAAGTGGATAAATAGGTACTGCTCTGGTGGGAAGGTAAACAGTGTTTCTGTGCACTGCTCTGGTTTCACCAGAAGCGGCTTAGTCATGCTGGCCACATGACCCGGAAGCTGTACGCCGGCTCCCTTGGCCAATAAAGCGAGATGAGTGCCGCAACCCCAGAGTCAGCGACGACTGGACCTAATGGTCAGGGGTCCCTTTACCTTTTACCTTTACATCCAAGGAGCAGGATCAAGCCTGTACATTTTTGTAGCTCCTTCACATGTTCATTACTCAAATGTAGCTGCCTTTCTGTAGGATTGCCATCAGAGAATAAGTCCTTTTCCATCATACTTCTTATGTTATCAGTCTTTGTGGAGAGAAAACTTAGGAGAATGGCCTTCTGGTCACATCAAGTGATAACTGTTCTTCTGACAGGAGAGGTCAGAAGACAACCCAAGACGTCCCAGGTCTGCCATGGGTACCCTGGTATATCTTTAGCCCTATACAGTGGTACCTTGGTTCTCAAACTTAATCCATTCCGGAAGTCTGTTCCAAAACCAAAGTGTTCCAAAACCAAGGCATGCTTTCCCATAGAAAGTAATGCAAAATGGATCAATCCATTCCAGACTTTTAAAAACAACTCCTAAAACAGCAATTTAACATGAATTTTACTATCTAACGAGACCACTGATCCATAAAATGAAAGCAATAAACAATGTACTGTACTATAAAATAAATAAGACAGTATTGTAGATGATAAAAATGAAATTTTATTTTTCTGCTTCCCTGCACTGATGATAGTCATTGTTTGGATGGGGGGCTTTTATCCATTTCCATACAGTCACAAAAACAAATTAACCAAAAAAGCCACAAAAACAAAAACACAAAATAAATAGCAAAAACAAAAGCGCCAAACTTAATCCATTCTGGAAGTCCATTTGACTTCCGAAATGTTTGAAAACCAAGGTGCAGCTTCTGATTGGTGCAGGCACTCCAGAAACAATAGCCAACAGCCACATTGGACGTTTGGCTTATAAAAATCATTCAAAAACTGGATCACTTACTTCTGGGTTTTCGGAGTTTGAGAACCAAAGCGTTTGAGAACCAAGGTACCACTGTATCTCTCCCCCTTCCTTCTCTCCTCACTCTATGCACTGCTTCTGTTGGAGAAATGGATAATGGTTTGTCCACTTGTCCCAAAAGAGGTTTCTCCTCCTGCAAAGAAACAAACAAACAGGGGAAAGAGAGAGGAAGGATGGAATGGTATCACATCAAACTTGGGGCATTGTGTTTGCTGTGGCTACTCTAGTGTGGCTCACAACAGTAAACACAAAACGTATGAAGGACAGGCATGCACTGGTAAACCTTCAGAGCTATTAATTGACTGAAGCCTACAGGCATGTGCCTTCCTGTGCAAGGGATGTTAGAATTCCTGCTCCGTGATTGCACACTCCGGCTCCTTCATCTGTGTTAAACCTTCGGTGAGAATCCATTCCACCTCACTGCTAAGCATACTCTCATTTGGAATGAAGGGATCTCCATAATTGTGCCATGATGATATGGCTTTTATTCAAGAGGCTACAGCCCCAAATAATATATCAGGGTGGATAAAAGGAACTCATAAAATAACTCAGAGTGCCAGCACATGCTACACCCCTCCCTGATTCATTATTTAGTCTAGTGTGTTACAAAATGCCCTAAAGCATCAAAAACAGCTAATATACAACAGCTTTGGGGACAGCTGAACAGCTAAGTTTCGGATCAAAATCGTATGCCCATTTATCAGTCAACCCAGTGGGGCTTATTTCTGAGTAGTTGTGTGCTGGAGCAAGGGATGTCAACTTGAATAAAATATGGTGGAGGTGCAGGTAAGCCCTGCTCTGCATAATCACATGACATCACACCATTTGATTGGCAATGCCCATCAATTTTTATTGGGGGAGGGTGAAACCTTCATGGCTCCTAGAAGTTGGCTCCTTTAGTTGGAGCTTACTCTTACTGGAATGGGAGAATTTTAAGCCATTGCTGTTCTCTAATAGAGAAAAAACACTCCAGGTTTCAATAGCTCTACCCAACAATAGAGAGGAAGCATATTTCAGTAATTGTCAGATTAGAGAAGTAGACATAGAGATATTTTGGAATGGAAATGCAAAACAAAATCGCTGACTATTTTGGGATGCCACATACTCAGGCTACTTAAACTATTTGTTGTGGTTCTTGCATTTGTACACAGTGACCTGCTCTACGCATGTTCAAATGTCAAGAGCTCTGAGAATACCATGTTCTAAGGGTGGAGGATAGAGTGTCTCCAGGAGGAGAGGCCAGGTATTTATTTGCCTGTTTCCTACACAATGGATTAAAGAGCCGAGACACTTGCCATTAGGTTGATTTACAAATCTGCAACAAACCCTCTCACACTAGCACAGGGGTGCCTTGCATGAGCTCTGGGTGAGCTCTAAATTTGACAAAATTCCCGTACACTGTATAAAACGCAAATAAATGAATATCACATGCTGCAAGCATCTCCACAAGTTTATAATGCAGTGCAAGGCTGAGGTAGGACACAGAACTAATCTAAGCATCCTTGTGAGAGCCAGTGTGGTGTAGTGGTTAAGAGTGGTAGTCTCATAATCTGGTGAACTGGATTCGCTTCCCTTCTCCTCCACATGCAGCTGCTGGGTGACCTTGGGCCAGTCACACTCCTCTGAAGTCTCTCAGCCCCACTCACCTCACAGAGTGTTTGTTGTGGTGAAGGAAGGGAAAGGAGGTTGTTAGCCGCTTTGAGACTCCTTAGGGTAGTGATAAAGCGGGATATCAAATCCAAACTCTTCTTCTCTCCTTCTTGTGTTTTTATGCCTCATCTGCCTCCAGGACCTCACCTGTGAGCAAACAGTTATCCACACATGTTTTCCTTAGCACCCACAGAATCCCCTCCCTCTGCTGAAGTTAGGCTTAAAAAAGACATTCTACTGTAGTCATTCAAATGGGTTCTAGTGTCTGCTTGGTTGCAGTTTGTGTGCATGTGCATGCCTGTGTGTCTGTGTGCCCATGGCAATTTCTCCCATTTGCAAATGTACCCACAGGCTCAGAAAGGTTGAGAACACCTGGATAAGAACACTCTGGGACATTGCAAAAAATAAATAAAATGGGGGCGATGTATTGAGAGTTTGCAGTGTTCCATTAAAAAAAAGCTGCTTTATAAATTGAGTGGAACATTGGGATTTCACTTGTAGTATGTTAAAAATCAAACCAACCACTTCTCTAATTCTTAACTTCTTAGGGGGTGGGAGGGAGGGAGGTGATATAGGTCAAGAGTTTGCCACTTTTAAATAGGCATAAGCATATCAGACATGTACAAAACACAAAGTGTCTCGCATTTCTCTCCATTAGCATTAATGCTGGGCAAAGCTCCTCATAGGCATTCAAAAACTTGTTTCCATTAACTTTCCACAAGCCAGATATTTCTGTGGAAATGTGACTAACTCACATTTCAAGTCTTTGAACTCAGACAAGTCTTTGTGTCATCCCATTCCTACTCTGTGAAGTTATATTTCTACAAATATGGAAAGTCCATGTTAGTATCTGTTAATATTACCCCACCCCCAAGAAATCTTTCCTTCGTTTTGCCTGAAAACAACTGCAGTGGCAAAAGTTTGCCCAATCAAAATATCTTCTTAACACCTTGACTTCTATAGAAACTTGCAGATGGAGACATAATCTTATTGGGAACAGATGCTTCAGTACTGCAGAGACAGGCATAACTAGATCCAGTGGCTGCAACTTGGAGATAGACAAATGTAGTCCTTAAATAAGACGCAGGTTCCTAATAAGGAGAGTAATCAAACCTTGGCTCAGGAAGGTGATAGACTTCCTGCCACTTGGAACATTTACAAGGGTTGGATATCATGCATTCATGCCAGCCAAGATTATTGCATTTGATATTGTATTTCATGCTAGAGCAAATCATACAATGACATAATGAAACGTAATGAAAAATCTTCTACTGAAATACATTATGTCCATTGGGTCAAATTAATATATTAGTAAGATCAACATGTAATCTTACTAAGGGTGCTGGAGGAGACTTTTGAGAGTCCCATGGACTCCAAAAAGATCAAAACTATCCATTCTGAAGGAAATCAGCCCTGAGTGCTCACTGGAAGGACAGATCCTGAAGCTGAGGCTCTAATACTTCGGCCACCTCATGAGAAGAGAAGACTCCCTGGAAAAGACCCTGATGTTGGGAAAGATTGAGGGCACAAGGAGAAGGGGATGACAGAGGACGAGATGGTTGGACAGTGTTCTCGAAGCTACCAGTATGAGTTTGACCAAACTGTGGGAGGCAGTGGAAGACAGGAGTGCCTGGCATGCTCTGGTCCATGGGGTCACGAAGAGTCGGACATGACTAAATGACTAAACAACAAAGATCAACATATTGTACAGGAGGGTTCTTTACAAGAACGCTTGAGAAGAAACTTGAGATGGAAATGCTGTATTTCTCATTTCAAAGCTGTCCGTTCTGTGACCAAAGGTAAACTTTTGCACCTGGGTAAGTTTCATTAAAAACCAGGCAGGGATACATTATCTTATTATGGTACTTTCCGTCTTGTGATTAGATCACAAAATGTGACTCAGTGTTCAAAAATATCCTCTCCTTTTTATGAAGATCTAATTTGATCAATTTCTGCACTGCAGCTTTCAAATTTTGTTTTCTGGTTCTATTTTACTAAATTTTCAAAAATTTCACTTATACTCTCCAATAAATACATAATAGATTTTTGTTTTGTTTTGTCAACTTCCCACCCTGCGTGGTGGCAGGGGCAGAGGCGGAGGCAAACTATTGTGGGTTCCTGGGCCCCCAGGGCCCCCTGGAGTAGGGGCCAGTGCTTACGCAGCAGAGATACATATCCTGCCTTTCCCAGGCTTCCATCTGCAAGGATGGTCATTCTTCTTTTAACTATAGAAAAAGGTGCCTTGTCTGATGAATGCCAGCCGCACAGGCGCAACGGCAGAAACTCAAAATGCCTCAGAATTAACTGCAAGTGGATTGTGAACATTTAGAGGTAGGATGCTTGTTCCACAATCAAGTATTACCAGCTTACATTTATGAGCTCATGATTTGCAATCCCCATCATCAGCCCTGTTAAAAAGAATAGTCCACATGGAATGGAGACAATGGAAACTTACCTTAGAAGGTTAGCCATCAGCCACTGAGACTGGACAAAACATGGTAGTAAATGTCTTTAAGATTCCATTTTACAATATGTGTCTATCACTGCTAATTTATAGACCCAGTTATATCTTGCCTATGCAGCCATGAATCCCGTTTTTCTTTCCAACACCTGGCCTGCCCAATTCTGTTTTTCTTGGCTGCATGACTTATTCTGGCAATGAAAAACAAACTCAAAATAAAATATAACGAGGCTAATAAAGTCTTTCTTTCAGCTGCTGAATGATACATGTTATGAATTCGCTTATCATTGTGGCTCTCAGTCATAGAATCATAGAATTGTCGGATTTGAAGCTACACTGTGGGTCATCTAGTCCAATCCCCTGCAATGTGGGAATCACAGAATTGTAAAGTTGGAAGGGACCCCAAGAGTCATCTAGTCTAACCCATCTTCTCCATTCAGAGGACCTACTACTTACTTGTTCTTCCTCTTGCTTTGAACATAGCCAAAGAAACCTTTATTATTATTATTATTATTATTATTATTATTATTATTATTATTATTATTATTATTTTGTGCCCAATAAATGTCAATGGAAGACCACTTTCTGGCTCTGGAGAGGCAAACGTGTTCAACATGGTGCCATTGGGTTTTATTCTACCAACAGTTAGCTTTGCACAATAGCTTCCTAAGCCTTGCAAAGTACTGTAGCAACTGTCAATGTGCCAGGTTCTAAAATAGCTGGCGCTATTCTTTGGGATGATTCTGACTAACGTTGCCATTTGGTGTACTAGAACAAAACTGAAATGGTTCCAGCCTGAACGCAATAGAAATAAGGTGACTGATTCAAGGAGAACTGAACAATTGTTGGCGCCAGAGTTTATTGCTATAGCAAAGGCGACGGGTTGTCAAAGACATGGTTGGAGCGTAAGGAGGGAATGATATGTTTGCTGATGAACTAAGTAATGAATGCTTGCCTGGTTCATTAAAATCTAGTATGCTGATGCCCTGAATAACATTAAATGTAGCAAAGAAGATGGAAACAAGGGGAATCTGGAATTAGATTAAAAGGGAACAAAATGCTTCCAGTTTTCTTACCTATCCTTGTGGTGAACCTCCTTGGGAGCAGCTAATGGGGTGGTTGGGTGTCATAGATGCATCCTCCCAGTGCTTTTTTCTAAAAAAAAAAAATGTTTAGGGGTACTCTCATTTTGACTCAAAAAACCCACCATTTTGTAGTTCAAATCGGGGTGAAATAAATGCAATAAATGGACAAAAATACAAAGAACATGCATTACCTCATATTACACAGCTGACAGTTCACAGTAACTTCCAAATTGGCATGAGGTTGTGCGCACTAACTTCTTCCCGATTCTTCTGCTTGCTCTTGGTGTTACTTTCATCAGTAAAACACCACACATCCACATTCCACACTGCTTCACACATTAAACGCTCACTTCCGTCTGAGACTCAGGAAACAGCAAGAAAAGAAATGAAGCCGGCGTCAGAGGTGATAACAACAAAACTGACCAATCACCGTGCTAGATTCCAACTCCTACTTCACACATTAAACGCTCGTCTCCATCTGAGGCTCAGGAAACACCATGACAGGAAATGAGGCCACCATCGGGTGTAGCAACGGAACGTACGATTCACCGTGCTGGAGAAGAAACTAACATTTAATTTTTTTTTAGTTTCTCCTCCTGTTAGAGTCACAAAATGTTTAGGGGTGCACGTCCCCCCAGAAATGTTTAGGGGTGCACGTCCTCCCAGTGCAGAGCTTGTCTGAAGCCTGGAGCAAGTGTCTTGTGAGAAGAAAGCTATAAACTCACATTTTCTAAGTCCAGCAGGTTCCTGGTGGGGCTACCCTGTCCGGCTTAGCCCTCCAAAGCCCAGGGTAAGTGTACCACTGTATTTTAATACTTTGTTGGAAGCTGCCCAGAGTGGCTGGGGAAACCCAGCCAGATGGGCGGGGTATAAATAATAATAAATTATTATTATTATTATTATTATTATTATTATTATTATTATTATTATTATTATACCTGGCTGCCCCCCATCTGTATGGGCCTGCTCCCAACAGCCACCACTTGCATGGATGGCATGCATGAGGATGGTGCAGAACGGTGGTGAGATCAGGGTTGTGTTGGCATGTAGGTGGAGCCATTATGCCATTATGGCCACGCCCTATCCCATAACCACCTATGTAGAGGTATCTGGTTGTGTCCTTCTTAGAGCAGGGACAGATCTACTAGGAAACTAGTGAAGCCTAAGCTTCAGGGCCCCTAATCCCACCTGAAACCCTGGAGAACCTCTGGCAGTCATTGTAGGTCATACTGAGATAGATGGACCAATTGATCTGACTGGGCATAAGAAAGCAACTCATGCTTCGAAAGATACTACTTTGCCCATCAAAATAGCATTACAAAACTCGGGTGCAACCCCCGCTCTCTGCCAAGTGGTAGCAAGATCCCAGAGGGCTCTGGGTCTGTGGTCCTTTGGAGAACTGAAACACAGTGGAGACTGTTGTAGCTTTAAGAAGTGGTTTATTCACCTATTTACACCTTCAGCCTTCATGGAGGGAGTCCAGATCTCACAGCAGGGTCATTTCAAGAGGGGCTTTTGCCCCATCAAAGTTCAGCCCTGGAGTCCAAGACATCTCTCCCAGCCAGCCTGCCCAAACCTTCTTCCCAGCAATCCTTGCTCAAAACTCTATTTTCCTGTCGCCTCACACCCAGCTACCCTGGCAACCTTCCAACCAACCCCCCCCCCTGTCTCTGTTAACACCTCAGGGAAGGTGTGGGGAGGACAATTCTCTTGCCTTGCCAGTGGCTCTCAATGGCTCTGTGTTGTTTCTTAATACCTCTTAATGGTCGTTTTGCCCAGGAATTCATCTGTGGCTTCTATTCTCCCTTCATATCCCAAATCATAAAAATCCTAGCATTTATAAATTTCTAGGGTTTAAGGGTTCCCATATATATATATATATATATATATATATATATATATATATATGTGTGTGTGTGTGTGTGTGTGTGTGTGTGTGTGTGTCAGAGCTGCTTCCAGATCCTAGCTCACAGAGGATCACGCTAGCCAGCGGTCACTTTATAAAAGTCTTTATTGAGTTACAGTTTCCATTCTCAAGCTGCTGCGCGCAACTCTACGTCTTATGGGTTAGACCGGCGAAGCTCCGTCTGAGTCTCCGCCCCCTGTGCACCAGCTTACTAACCTAGCTTTACTCCACCTTTTCCGCCTGACCGTTCTTCTCTGGGTCCCTCTGCCCCCCGTGGTCTCTTCCTTCCGGGACTCCTCTGAAGCGGACCCCCCGGACCCTCCTGTCTCCTTGCGCCGGGCTTTAGGACCTGGCTCCCTTTCCGGGCTGCTTACTGCGCCACCTTCCTGTGCATTTGAACTTGGCGCGCGCGCCCAACCTTCCACTTTCCGCCTGACCGTTTCTTCGCTCCCCGATGGAGGTGTGGCCACTCCTGACTCGTGCCCTCCCTCCTGTTGCGAGCTGCCAGCGCTCGATACCTGGCGCCCTTCTTCTCCCCTGCTCTCTGTTGGTGACGCTGGTCCCGATTTCCAACTGCTCCCCTCTGAGCCCCCTCTGGACCCTTCTCCCTGGGGTGTCCCCCTAGGTTCCCCCCTTGCTCTGGCCACTGGTGCTCCTTTCTGTGAATCTTCTGATTCACTGGAAAGACTCGGAGATCTCGGGTCGTCGTCATCACTCATCTTTTCTTCTGCCTCCTCCCCCTCGCTCTCTGTTTCCTCCCTTGCCCTCGCCTCTGCTCCTGAACCCCTGACATCCATCCCCCCCTCGAAGCCCCCCCTTCCCCCCTCCCCTCCTTCCGGTGCGGGAGCTGGGTGCTGCCGTGTCATGGGGACGAATGTCGGATACAGTTCGCTTCCCGTGGCGGGCCTCCAACTGAAGACTTCCGGTTCTTCCTCCCTGCTCTCGTCGACAACGGTCACCTCCGCTTCCATCTCTGTGCCGCCGTGCTCGAAGCCCAGGTCGTCCCCGAACACGTCCATGTCCGTGTCTCCCTCGTGTCCTTCTGGGGACGTTGCTCGTCCTGGACCCTCCAGCCACTTCCTGCGCCACTGCTCCTCTGGTCTATCGTCCCACCAATACGAGGGTTCTGAGGCAGATCCCGAGGGTGACCCCTCCGGGGAACGGGTGTCTCGTGTCGGTTCCTCGTCCGAGTCGAACCCCTGGAACGTGCTGGCTGAAAGCGTGGGTGTGAAAAGCCAGTCGTCGAAAAAGTCAGCTGGCATGGGTCTGTGTGGGAAGAGGGCATGAAACTCGTCTTTGAGCAGAGGCTCCTCCAACGCATAGCCCGGCACCCAGCTGTTGGCACTGGCCGGGGTGCCCTCTCTGGCGAGAAGGTATTCTACCCCCTCTTCTCCCCATCTGGAGTCTAAAATCTCTGTGACTTCGTTGATAGGCTCCTCCTGTGCCACTCCACCTTGCTCGGTTCCCTCTCGGAGCGGACTCGGTGCCGTTCCCGGTTCCTGAAATCTGTGAGGTGCCTTGTAGGGAGTGAGCACCGATCTGTGGAACACTGGATGCATCCTGGAGCCCTCCGGGAGCGCCAGCCTGAAAGCCACCGGGTTGACTTGCTCTTCGACTTGGTAGGGCCCCAGTTGTTTATGCCCTAGTTTCTTCTTCGCTAATGACCTGGCCGGCACTGCGTGGGCTGCTAACCAGACCCAGTCTCCCACATGGATCTCTTCGCCAACCCTCCTGTGTTTGTCCGCTTGTACCTTGTATGCGTGTTTAGCCAGCTCCAGGTGCCGCCGAAGCTGATCGTGGACCTGTTGCAACTCCGACGCGAACGCATCCACTGTCTGTGGCTCCCCCTCCCCCATTCTTTCCAGTCCCGGGAAAGTTCTGGGATGCCTCCCGTTGTTGGCGAAGAACGGCGTCACCCCCGTGGACACGTGCTTCGTGTTGTTGTAGGCGAACTCGGCGAGAGGCAGGTAATCCACCCACGTCGCAGGCTGTTGATTAGCATAACATCTCAGGTACTGCTGCATGATGGCATTGACCCGCTCCGCTTGTCCGTTGGTCTGCGGGTGTCTAGCCGAAGCCAGGTTGATCTTGACATTCAGGAAGCCCATCAGCTTCTGCCAGAAGTTCGAGATGAACTGCCGCCCCCGGTCCGACAGTATAGACCGCGGCAGACCGTGAACCTTGAACACGTGATCTATGAACAGTTTGGCGGTTTGTTCCGCCGTGGCCACCTTCGCACACGGGATGAAATGTGCCATCTTGGAGAACAAGTCCACCACCACCAGCACTGCCGTCTTGCCCCTCGAGCTGGGCAGATCCGTGACAAAGTCCAGGGCCACTCTCTCCCACGGTTCGAACGGGGTTTGCAGCGGTTCCAGCAGTCCGGCCGGCGGTCTGTGTACTGGTTTGGCCCTCTGGCAGGTGTCGCATCTCGCCACGTAGTCCGCGACCTCCCCTCTCATTCTGGGCCACCAGAAATCCCTGGCGACTAATTCCATCGTCTTCTCTGTGCCAAAGTGCCCGGCAGTGGGCGCGTCGTGCAACTGCTGCAGTACCTTGGCGCGAAGATCGTCCCCCGGCACGTAGATGGCCCCTTTACGGAGGAGTAATCCATCACGAACCTGGAACTCGCCGGTCGCCGCCGTGCCCCTTTGCGCCTCTGCCATCTTGGCTCGCGCGAAGGTATCGTCCTGCAACGCTCTCCTCACCGCATCCAGGTCAACTGTAGCCGAAGCGCACGCCCACACCGTCGGTGCGAAGATGTGCATGGCAGCCGCTGGCGTCGCCTCCTCTAGATACTGTGGTTTACGGGATAGGGCATCCGCCATGACGTTGGTGTCTCCCGGGACATACTCAATTCGGAAGTCGAAGTTTGCGAAGAACTCGGCCCAACGTATCTGCCTCTGGTTCAGGAACTGCGCCGTGCGCCAGTGCTCCAGATTCTTGTGGTCCGTGCAGACCTGCACCGTGTGCTTGGCGCCGATCAGGAAGTGCCTCCACGCCTTGAATGCAGCATGAATGGCGAGCAACTCCCTGTCCCAGATGGTGTAGTTCTGTTCAGACTTGCTGAGCTTCCTGGAGTAAAACGCTCCCGGCCTCCAAGCCCCCTGTGGGTCTTGCTGCAACAGGACTGCTCCCACGGCTCTGTCTGATGCGTCCGTCTCCACCCTCATCGGCCTGCTGGGGTTGACATGCAACAGCTGCTCTTCCGACGCGAAGAGACGCTTGAGTGCCTGAAAGGACTGCTCCGCCTGTTCCGTCCAGATGAACTTCTTTTTCTTGGAACTGAGCGTGTCCGTGATGGCCGCTGTTTGCATAGCGAACCCCTTGATAAACTTGTGATAGAAGTTCGCAAAGCCGACAAACCGCTGGACTTCCTTCCGGTTGCGCGGGCTCTTCCAGTCCAACACTGCCCGAACCTTGGCGCTGTCCATGGCGAGCCCCTTGTCTGACAACCTGTAGCCCAGGAAATCCACCTCCGTCACGTCGAACTGGCATTTTTCCAGCTTGGCGTAAAGCCTATGCTGCTGTAGCCTGCTTAGCACTTCCTCGACGTGTCTGTCGTGATCCTGTTGCGATTCAGAAAATATCAGGATGTCATCCAAGAAGCAGACACACGTCTTGTAGAGGAGCCCCGCCAGCACGTGATGCATGAAAGCTTGAAAACAGTGGGAGCCATTTTGCAACCCAAAAGGCATAACTCTGTATTCGTAGGTGCCCAGGGGCGTGAACATGGCTGTCTTCCACTCATCACCTTCCCGCATGCGAATGAGGTTGTACGCCCCACGCAGGTCCAACTTGGTGAACACGCGGCCCTTGCGTACCGTCGCGAGGAGGGCGTCGATCCTGGGCATGGGGAAGTCCGATGGCTTGGTCACACTGTTCAAGATCCGATAGTCCACTACAAGTCTTTTTTGGGGCGTGTCCTTCTTCTTAACAAAGAATACAGGACTGCCCCCCGCTGCCTTGGACTCCCGGATGAAACCGCGCTTCAAATTATGATCTATGAACTCTTTGAGTTCCTGTAGTTCATCCTCAGACATGGAATACAGCTTCCCCTTGGGCAGCGCCGCCCCTGGCAGTAGGTCAATCTTGCAGTCATATGATCTGTGGGGGGGGGGTAGCTTGTCCGCCTCCTTCTCGCAGAAGACCTCTAAAAATCCCGCATATTTGTGGGGGATTGCTTGCAGCGTCCCCAGCTGCAGTTGCGCTTCCTTCTCCTCTCCCTCCTGCCGGGGCAGAATGCAGTGTTCAGCGCAATATGATGAGCCGAAGACCAGCTGCCGCTGGTACCAAGCCAACGTCGGACTGTGTCTGTCCAGCCAACTCATGCCCAAGACAATAGGCGTGTCCGACAGTCTGGTGACATTAAAACTGATGACTTCCCTGTGATTTCCAAGTCGCATCACCATTGGTGGCGTTTGCTTCACCACCTGCCCCCCTAACAGCTCCCTGCCATCCACCGTGATGACCTGCAGGGGCAGCGTGGCAGGCAGCAGCTGTATCGCGTGTTTATCTACAAAGTCTTGCCCTATAAAGTCCGCATTGCTTCCTGAGTCAACGGTGATTGGCACGTCTAGAGTGAGGCCATTGGGTAGCTGAAGCGATGCAGTGAGCTGCACTACTGGTTTGGGCGGGAGGGGGTCTGTGGGCTGCAAAATCTCTGGGGACTGCTTCACTGACTCGTCTGGCTGGGCCCCAGTGCCTCTGTCTCCAGCCAGACTCCGTCGTTTCCCTGCTGTGAGTCTCCGTGCTGAGTAGCTGCAGTCACCGTTGCAGAGGCTGCATTGAGCTTGTGGATCCTCTGGGGACACTCTTTCGCCATGTGCTGCGGACTTTCGCAGATGTAACACTTCCTGTTCCCTCTAGGAGGCTTCGCTTTGGCTGCTCCCGGTGCTGTGGCTCTGGTTGCTGACTGAGCCCTGGCACCTCCAACCTCCATAGGTTCCGCTCCCCCTCCTGGCGGAGGCGTGGATTGCGCACGCGCAGCTTCCCTGGGAACGAAGGAGAACCCTCTCGCTGGTTCGCGCCCTCCACGCCCTTCGTCCCTGCTCCATGGACGTTCTTCCAGCCTCACCCCAACCGCCAGCGCCCTCTGAACGACCTCCTGCGTGCTCCTGGGTCTCTCCCCCCTTGCAATTTCGTCTTTAACCGCGCTGTTCAATCCTTCCCAAAATAGGTCTCTGACTGGGGCTGAATCTCTGTCCCATTCCAGGGCACTGACCAATGCAAAAAAGCGAGCATGGTACTGGCGTACGCTGGCCCTCCCTTGCTTCAGTCCATGTACCTCCTTCCGGGCAAGATCCACGTCTATGCTAGATAAAAAGCAGCCATCCATCGCTTTAATAAAGGCATCCGCGGTTTGGAGCGCTGGATCCTTATCTCTCCACAAATTGCGCAGCCATGCTTTAGCATCTCCATGCAAATGGGACATGATAAATCCCACCTTCTCTTGCTCATCTCTAAAGTCTTTGTTCAGCAGTTGCAGTGCACACTGTACATCTGCTCTAAAGTTGGGGTACAGTTGTAAATTCCCATCGAAGTGAGAGACTAGACCGCCTGTTCTTCTCCCCAACCCAATCCCCTCCGGTTTGGGTGTCAGTTGCCCTTGCTTCGTAAGCACTTCCAACCTGACCTGGAGATCCCTGTAGGCGGCAGCTGCGTCCTCCTCTCTCTTCCTGGATGCAAGTATCTCGGCATTCAGTCGTGTCACTGCTTCTCTGAGTTCCCCTATCTGCTGTTCGGCCGTCATATTGTCTGCCGTTCGTGAGCTCGGTAGTAGGCACCCGCCTTCTCTCCTGTCCGCGAGGCTGTAGATGCCCACAACTGGGGACGGAGCTTACTGTCAGAGCTGCTTCCAGATCCTAGCTCACAGAGGATCACGCTAGCCAGCGGTCACTTTATAAAAGTCTTTATTGAGTTACAGTTTCCATTCTCAAGCTGCTGCGCGCAACTCTACGTCTTATGGGTTAGACCGGCGAAGCTCCGTCTGAGTCTCCGCCCCCTGTGCACCAGCTTACTAACCTAGCTTTACTCCACCTTTTCCGCCTGACCGTTCTTCTCTGGGTCCCTCTGCCCCCCGTGGTCTCTTCCTTCCGGGACTCCTCTGAAGCGGACCCCCCGGACCCTCCTGTCTCCTTGCGCCGGGCTTTAGGACCTGGCTCCCTTTCCGGGCTGCTTACTGCGCCACCTTCCTGTGCATTTGAACTTGGCGCGCGCGCCCAACCTTCCACTTTCCGCCTGACCGTTTCTTCGCTCCCCGATGGAGGTGTGGCCACTCCTGACTCGTGCCCTCCCTCCTGTTGCGAGCTGCCAGCGCTCGATACCTGGCACCCTTCTTCTCCCCTGCTCTCTGTTGGTGACGCTGGTCCCGATTTCCAACTGCTCCCCTCTGAGCCCCCTCTGGACCCTTCTCCCTGGGGTGTCTCCCTAGGTTCCCCCCTTGCTCTGGCCACTGGTGCTCCTTTCTGTGAATCTTCTGATTCACTGGAAAGACTCGGAGATCTCGGGTCGTCGTCATCACTCATCTTTTCTTCTGCCTCCTCCCCCTCGCTCTCTGTTTCCTCCCTTGCCCTCGCCTCTGCTCCTGAACCCCTGACAATATATATATATATATATATATATATATATATATATATATATATATATATATATATATATATGTAGGTTTTGGTGTCTTCGGGTGTCTTCCCGTGTAAGAGTTGGGGTGTCTAGGCGACGTTTCGACGAGGTCTCACTCGTCATCTTCAGGCTGGTGCTTTCGGCTTCTTGTTACTAGAACAGAGCAGGATCTCAGTGTTTGAGTTCCTATAAATACTGATGAGGGGGTGTGGTGTATAGCCTCCAACGTTCTGGGCAGATAGGAAGTTCCTAGGTTAATGTGCCTTTTCTTCTTTTGTTCATTAATTACTTGAGGGATATCTTGAGTGATTACTTGAGTGATATTCTGAGTACCACTTAGGAGGGTCATTAGGTGTGGATTAGTTGCTAAAGCTTTCGTGTCTTGACCTCTTGACCTTGTGAAGAGTTTTTCTGAGAAGATGGTTGTACTGCACTTAGTTGTGCTCTGGCTTGGCTTCGTGTATAGGGGCGAGCTGTGGTTTTGTGCCCTGTGCCAGCCAGATCTGTGTAGGGATTGCAGGGGGGTGCAGCATCCGGAGGTGCCACTATGGTTTGGCTACTGGATGGTGTCTGTAATTTATCTGTGGAGAGGGTCTGGGTTTGGGTCTGGTGTGGTTGATTGGAGATGGCGTTCTGTGTGCCTCTGGTTCTGGTGTCGGTTTTTGTGGGGAGGGCTAATTTCCAGATGTCTGGCAGGCGGGACGTGTCGTCACGCTTGTTCATGTTGTGAGGGTGTTTCTCTATCTCGATGGCTTCCATGATTATTCTCTTGTGGTGATGTTCCATGTTAAAGAGCAATTTGGAATCTGCAAAATTAATTTCGTGTCCTGTTTCTTTCATGTGTTGGTAAAGAGAGGAAGTTTTTTCTTCTTTTTTGACGGCATTCTTGTGTTCTGCGATACGTGCATTTATTCGTCTGTTTGTTTGTCCAATGTACGTGGCTGGGCAGACTTTGCAGGGTATTTCATAGACCCCTTGGTTTTCTAACTGGATTTTATCTTTTGGGTTTCTGAGGATATTGGCTATTTTTTGGTTGGTGCAAAAGGCTGTTTTGATATTGTGTTTATGGAGGATTTTGCTAATTTTATCTGTAGTGCCCTTGATATAAGGAAGGAGGGCCATGCCATTGTTTTCTTCTGTGTCTTGGTTTTTGGGGGGTGTTTCTTTTTGGATTAGCTTCGTAACCCTGTTTTGCTGGTATCCGTTGGCGATTAACACATTTGAGAGATTCTGTAACTCAGTTGTCAAGTGGTCTTTGTCAGCCAGGCGTTTGGTTCTGGAGATGAGAGTCTTGGCTACGGAGTTTATTTGTGCAGGGTGGTGGTGTGATTGTGCATGTAAGTAGCGGTTGGTGTGTGTTTTTTTCCGGTAGATAGTGTGTCCTAGGGAGCCATCAGGTTTTTTGTAGATTAGGACGTCAAGGAAGGGAAGTTGGTTGTTGGCTTCTATTTCCATAGTGAATTGTATTTTGGGGTGTAGGCTGTTGAGATGTGTGAGGAAGCTATCTAGTTTTTCCTTCCCGTGTGGCCAAATTACAAAGGTGTCGTCAACATATCTGAGCCAAAGTTTGGGTTTGTGTTCTGACTTGTCTAAAGCATTGGTTTCAAAGTGTTCCATGTACAGATTTGCGATGACCGGTGAGAGGGGTGATCCCATAGGTGCTCCTTCTATCTGTTTGTATCTTTGTCCATTGTGGATGAAGTACGTGTTGGTTAGGCAGTGGTTGGTTAGGTCCAGGATGTATTCGGGGGGATTGTATTTGTTTTGAATGGCTGTCAAGGCTTCATTAATGGGCACTTGTGTGAAGAGAGATACAACATCGAAGCTCACAAGTAGGTCATCGGGATGTAGGTTTTGCTTCTTTATTGTTTCTATGAACTGGAAGGAGTTTGTAACGTGTGAAGCGATAGATTCTGCATAGGGCTGAAGTTGCTTAGCGAGAAATTTAGCGAGATTTTGTAGAGGTGAGCCTATGGAGCTGACTATTGGTCTGAGTGGTGTTCCTTCTTTGTGTATCTTGGGGAGACCGTAGAGTTTGGGGCATCTGGATGATTTTTCTCTGGGGATGATTCTTAGCTGGATTTCTTCACTGATAGGAGAGGCTTTTATTTTGGATTTGGTGGTTTTTTCCAGATAGGTGGTGGGATCTGTTTTTATAGGTTGGTAGGTAGGGTCTTGGAGTAGATTTGATAGTTTTGCTTGGTAGTCCGATGTGTTCATCACAACAGTGGCATTACCTTTGTCTGCTGGGAGAATGATTATGTTGTTGTCTTTCCTCAGGTTGGTGAGTGCTTTCTGTTCTTCTTTGTGTAAATTGCTTCTGGGTGGTTTGCTGGAGCAGAGGATGTTGGTGACTTCAAGTCTGATTTTATTGGCTTCATCTGGGTTGATTTTGGTTAGGCTAGCTTCGACTCCGCATATGATGTTTTCCGTGGGGATGCGTCTTGGGGCGACTGCAAAGTTGAAACCTTTGGAGAGTACTTTGGTTTCAGTTGAGGTGAGGATCCTGTCTGATATGTTATGTACTGTTTGTTTCATGGGTTGTTGTGGAGGGTGGCTGGGCTTCTGGCGTTTCTCTAGTTTGTGGAGTTTGTTGGTGTGTATGTCTGTCTTATGTGAGGACTCTGTTTCAGCTCTCCAAACGGCTAGTTGTTTGCATTTGTCCCAGAGTGCAGGGTGGATTTTGTTACAGAGTTTGAGGTGAAGAGTGAGCAGATCTTTGTTGGTTTGGTTTAGTAGGTATCTTTTCTTATGTAGTTCGTTTCTGATTAGGGATAGTTCAGTTCGTTTCAGGATCCTTTCGGTAGCTGGGGTTTTAGAGTGGAATTTAAGTTGGAAGCATGTGGGAATTAAGTTGTTGTCTCGGCAGTTGCGTAGGAACAAGAGATCACATAAGATGGTGGCTCTTCGGATTTCTAGTTTCTCGTAGGTTCTTGTCAGCTGGAAGGTTTCCTCCCCGTAGAGGTGAGATATTTGCTTTCGTAGATTTTCACGGGTACAGGAATGTAGGTTTTGGTGTCTTCGGGTGTCTTCCCGTGTAAGAGTTGGGGTGTCTAGGCGACGTTTCGACGAGGTCTCACTCGTCATCTTCAGGCTGGTGCTTTCGGCTTCTTGTTACTAGAACAGAGCAGGATCTCAGTGTTTGAGTTCCTATAAATACTGATGAGGGGGTGTGGTGTATCGCAAATCTGTACATGGAACACTTTGAAACCAATGCTTTAGACAAGTCAGAACACAAACCCAAACTTTGGCTCAGATATGTTGACGACACCTTTGTAATTTGGCCACACGGGAAGGAAAAACTAGATAGCTTCCTCACACATCTCAACAGCCTACACCCCAAAATACAATTCACTATGGAAATAGAAGCCAACAACCAACTTCCCTTCCTTGACGTCCTAATCTACAAAAAACCTGATGGCTCCCTAGGACACACTATCTACCGGAAAAAAACACACACCAACCGCTACTTACATGCACAATCACACCACCACCCTGCACAAATAAACTCCGTAGCCAAGACTCTCATCTCCAGAACCAAACGCCTGGCTGACAAAGACCACTTGACAACTGAGTTACAGAATCTCTCAAATGTGTTAATCGCCAACGGATACCAGCAAAACAGGGTTACGAAGCTAATCCAAAAAGAAACACCCCCCAAAAACCAAGACACAGAAGAAAACAATGGCATGGCCCTCCTTCCTTATATCAAGGGCACTACAGATAAAATTAGCAAAATCCTCCATAAACACAATATCAAAACAGCCTTTTGCACCAACCAAAAAATAGCCAATATCCTCAGAAACCCAAAAGATAAAATCCAGTTAGAAAACCAAGGGGTCTATGAAATACCCTGCAAAGTCTGCCCAGCCACGTACATTGGACAAACAAACAGACGAATAAATGCACGTATCGCAGAACACAAGAATGCCGTCAAAAAAGAAGAAAAAACTTCCTCTCTTTACCAACACATGAAAGAAACAGGACACGAAATTAATTTTGCAGATTCCAAATTGCTCTTTAACATGGAACATCACCACAAGAGAATAATCATGGAAGCCATCGAGATAGAGAAACACCCTCACAACATGAACAAGCGTGACGACACGTCCCGCCTGCCAGACATCTGGAAATTAGCCCTCCCCACAAAAACCGACACCAGAACCAGAGGCACACAGAATGCCATCTCCAATCAACCACACCAGACCCAAACCCAGACCCTCTCCACAGATAAATTACAGACACCATCCAGTAGCCAAACCATAGTGGCACCTCCGGATGCTGCACCCCCCTGCAATCCCTACACAGATCTGGCTGGCACAGGGCACAAAACCACAGCTCGCCCCTATACACGAAGCCAAGCCAGAGCACAACTAAGTGCAGTACAACCATCTTCTCAGAAAAACTCTTCACAAGGTCAAGAGGTCAAGACACGAAAGCTTTAGCAACTAATCCACACCTAATGACCCTCCTAAGTGGTACTCAGAATATCACTCAAGTAATCACTCAAGATATCCCTCAAGTAATTAATGAACAAAAGAAGAAAAGGCACATTAACCTAGGAACTTCCTATCTGCCCAGAACGTTGGAGGCTATACACCACACCCCCTCATCAGTATTTATAGGAACTCAAACACTGAGATCCTGCTCTGTTCTAGTAACAAGAAGCCGAAAGCACCAGCCTGAAGATGACGAGTGAGACCTCGTCGAAACGTCGCCTAGACACCCCAACTCTTACACGGGAAGACACCCGAAGACACCAAAACCTACATTCCTGTACCCGTGAAAATCTACGAAAGCATATATATATATATATATATATATATATATATATATATATATATCCCTATAACATTAGAAATGGTCATGTTGTGCATTTGGATGGATTTCCATAAAGGGAATGCCATTTCTGGGCAGCTAGTACCACATCGTAATAGACAGAAAAATATGTACCTTTTCCCAGTAAATTTAAGAAGAAAGGAGGCCAAAATGATACACATGCACATACAGTGGTACCTCGGGTTACAGACGCTTCAGGTTACAGACTCCGCTAACCCAGAAATAGTACCTCAGGTTAAGAACTTTGCCTCAGGATGAGAACAGAAATCGTGCTCCAGCGGCAGTGGGAGGCCCCGTTAGCTAAACTGATACCTCAGGTTCAGAACAGTTTCAGGTTAAGAATTAACCAATTAAGTTCTTCACCCGAGGTGAACCAGAACCAATTAAGTTCTTCACCCGAGGTACCACTGTACACACATTTACATTGTTTCCCTATAGCATCAAGAACTGTGGAACACCTGATCATGGCCGCATGTTCAGCATGGACTGGCTGCAAGGATTGCATAAACAAGCAGCTAGCTGCTACACCAAATTGGTCCCTGGCACACAGGAGATCGCAGAACCGCGAGTTACATAAAGAGGCACATGCCAGCAAACGTCAGATATCACATTCGCTCTCCAAAAAACGAGTGGGCAAATCTGTGAGCTTTCCATAAATGAGCATGAAACTAAGAGTGACATGATTAAAATGATTCAGTCAATTAAGACAAAATTACAGGTTATTATTTCAAAGAGTTATTATCCCCACATTAGGCTTTATGAGAATTCAGAGATGAGGTGGGTTTTTTTATTATTTGTAAGAGTCCTCAATTATTTTCATCATTCCCCCCCCCCCCCAAACTAGAACAGATCACATCACAACAACATGCAATGCTGAGGAGGGGGAACAATAGTGCTACTCTATTTAGTGAAAAACCATGGCAGACCTTATTTTCCAGGGACAGTCCCAGATTTACAGAAGCCGCCCCAGTTTTTGATTTGATTCTGGAATGTCCCGCTTTTCCTTAGGATGTCTGTATTTTCACTGGAGAAATGTTGAAGGGTATGGCAATATTGGCAGGGGAAATAGGGCCTTCCAGGATCAAATCATTCTGGGAATTATGGGAACAGAACTATCTAAATTGTATACAGCAGCAAGAATTCTACTCGCCCCAAAATGGAAGGAAGCAGAAGTCCCAGCAAAGGAAGAATGGATACACAAACTTATGGAATATGCAGAAATGGTGAAACTTACCAGAAGAATAAGAATAACAAACTTTTTAAATAAAAGAATGGAAATGGTTTATTGATTATTTACAGATAAATTGCAAACAGATAAAAAAACATTGGCAGGATTATTGTAACCCCCAGTTTCATAAGACTATATATTTAAAGTAGATTTGAGCAAATTAAATGAATTTGGATATGCAGGAGATATTAAAAAGTAAATTTAAGGAACTGCAGAAAGAGGGGGAAGGAAGTCAAACTTGGAAATGTTGAAATGATTGTAAAATAATGAAATGTATCAATTTGAAAAGCATAAATAAAAGCTTAAAAAAACAAAAACAAATCAGAAGCTGTGATGGCTTTCATAATTCCAGGCTTGTCCCTGGAAAATCGGGACACTTGGAGTGTATGGCGTTACCCCTTGGAGTTCTGGAGAGCTCCAAACTTTGCTAACAATTTCATTCATTCATTCATTCATTCATTCATTCCATTCCATTCCATTCCATTGCAGTGCATAACATTTATATCCTACTTTTCTAACGATATTATGCTACTGTGACTTTCGGGGTTTTTCTCTTAATGGATGAACATCACTGTCTATTATATGACTGCTATAACACTTGTATGGAAATAATGTACCGTATTTCCGCGATCTAATACGTGCCTCAATTTTCAGAACCTTGAAACCAAAAAGGTATTTGTTGGTGCCATCAAATCTAATGTGCACCCTAACTGCGTGTTCAGACCCAGAAACCTCCCCCCCTAAATAAATTTACACATGAGTCAAATTTTTGGTTTTGGTTTTTGGCAGAATTTAGGCCACATCTTTATGAATTACAGCAAGTGACTGGTAGCATAGGCTCTGGTTCAACTAGCTCCCTGCCATGCAAGTAGCGCTGACCCAGGGTTCCAGCATAGGTCAGCCAAGGGTGAACACCTGGATAAGCGGAAAGCCGGGAACGGGCTAACTCCGCCACCCAAATGTCCCCCTGGACTCAGGCACGGGCACAACCCCCTCTCAGGGGTTGACCAAACCATCGAGTCCCTGGATTCCTTTAGCGAAATACCCTTCACATAGGGATGGTGAGAGCGTTCTCCCATCCCTATCACCTGAACCAGAGCCTATCCACAACCTTACAAGTTGTGACGATTTGCTATGTGGCAGGCAAAACCCAAATGGCAACAGCCAATCAGCCAAGTGGGGAAAATTCCTGCAGTGCCCCAGTCCCAACAACAGACGACACACAATGGCATAGCAAGGTCAAGCGCAAAGCCCTAAAATTAGGGAGAGGTGGGCGGGTGTTCCAAATGCACACGCTGAAAGAGGAAGCTCTGGGTCATGTGCATGGGCATAAATAGGTCCCTCAAACCATTTGGACTGCGTCCCATTGGCCAGATTGCACCCAGCTTCGAGGGATCTACCAATTGGGTGTTGTGGCTGACCAATCGTACCCACCCACAGCACAGGGTGTAGGTTGTCCAGGTCTCACAGCAATACGTGCCCTCTTTAAGGGAGGACCCGATTTCTCACCATGTAATTTGGCCTAAAAAGCTGCACATTAAATATAGGATTCCTGGTGCATGCATTTTACAGTAAACATATTTTCCAATCTACTGCAGCTGTTCTTGCTTGTTGGCAGCATATTTTTATTATCTCCAGCCTGGCAGCTATTTTTCTGCCAGTGATTAGTTTCCTCTTTGCTTATTCCCAGGGCAGAGCAGATGACCTTCTTTTCAGCTGTACATTTTGTCATGTTTCAAAAATTGGACCGGGAATATGTTTGAGTGTAAGAGAATCTGAGAACTGATAAATTTATTTGTATAAGACGTGAGTCCACATGGTTTAAGGGCTTTCTTAGTGGAATTAGAAGTCAACATCTTGTTTAATTTCTGAACATTTGGATTGCATGATGAAAAAGATAAGGCAATTTTTGGAATAACTTCAATTCGCTCCAAAGCCAACTTTGCAGTCCGGGATTTGCATGGAATTAAATATTTGCTTTTTCAGATCGTGAAGGTCTGTGCACGGACTCCTAACAAACTTGTGTTACTGCTTCCCATATACCGTATTTTTCCTTGTAGAAGACGCCCCCATGTATTTTTTAAACCCCAAATTAAGAAATTAAGTTGTTTAGCTTTTTGGGGTGGGGTGGGGGTGATCACTTCCACCAATCACTCACCCGTCTGCCCACCACTGCCAATCGCTTGCCACAGCCACTGCCGATTGCACACCTCGTCGCAGCCACCAATCGCCTGCCCAATTGCCGTAGCCACAACCAATTGCCAGCAGGCCTTGCCACAGCCACCAGTCACCTACCCAATCACCACTGCCAATCTCCTGCTTGCTGCTGCCATTAGTCACAGCCCCCCCATTCACTATCTGTGTACAAGACGATGCCCATTTTTTGCCGATTTTTTTTTTTTTTTTTTAGCAAAAAGCATCGTCTCATACATGGAAAAATACGGTATGTGACTCTCCGATCACTAAGGTTGGTGTATTACCTTGGCAAATTGTTTCCAAGGAACTGATACCATTTAGCAAAACTGTTGCTATGCTTCCATCTGCACCTTGTTTTGGTTTGCTTATGCCTTGAACTCTTATCAGTTTCTTAAACTTGTATCCTATATTTCGTTTAAGGACTTCGAGTTGACACACATTTGCTCGTGTGTTGCGAGAGGGAGGGGATATCTCACAACAGCCCTGCAAGGCATATGAAGCTGGCATAGGGAACCCAGTGGTTTCCACAGCCAAACGGAAATCAGAACCCAGGTACCCCAAGTTAAAGTCGAATGGAGAGATCCAATGCAGCTGTTTTGCTCATGGAATGTTTTCCAACCCAGCAGAGGCAGCCGCTAGCCGAAGAGAAAAGGAAGGTGGTTTTGTTTGCTTGCCTGTTCTGCCAATTTCCCATTCCCACTGTACTGTTTCAGAAGGTTATGGACTGCCCTCCCCGGTGTGAAAAGTGGTGCAGGCAGCAGCAGGCAGGATGAGTCAGTCAAAAGCACCCCCTCTCTTCATTAGATGCCTATTCTGGGTAAACCCATTCAGCTACCTGAGTGGCAGCATTGGGCATTGGCTACATCCCCAATGCTTTCTTCGCCACATTGGCTCTCTGGCCAATATTGTCAGCCATCTGCTATTGTTCCACATGACAGTTGCAGTGCATATGTCAAGCCTGCATGTTTAAATATACCCAGGTTTTTATAAAGGGTTTTTGTTTCTCTAAGTGGCAGAGGAGAACTTTCCATTTGCCTGAATGAAACAGATGCACTCTCTCCGCTGCAAACCTGAAAAATGCTTATCCTGTACATACATCTTGTTACGTCGAGGCCGTCGGTAATCTTTCCCAGCTGCAGTAGTTTAGGTTTATTAGTCCTTGACAGATGATATCACTTGAGGGATCTTAGAACTGCTGCAGCACCGGCATGAATCAGCTGCCTTAAAGTGGAAAACCCACAGAGGTTATGGGTTAGAGAGAAGACCTTTGGAGCTGTGAAAATGTGCAACTGATCCTGTTGGGTGCCTGGCATGTCTTGAAAGGAGTAGTCTGGCTGGAAAATACCCAGCTAAACATTTTCCGTAAAGAAAAGGCAGTGGTGTTGACAGTGTCTTCCCATAATGCTTAAATCATAGACCAAAGCCTTAGATTGCCATTCGATTGGAGCAGAACAGCTATTCTTGCCCATGTATCCTCTGTGGCATGTGGCATTTGGTAATGTCAGAAATTTGCCCTGAAGGCCTATTCTCTTCCTCCTCAACTTATCATTTTATTGGTGCATTGATTTCTACATGGCAATAACTAATATTATCTAAGAATCTATACACATTATAATTTACCCTAGCTCTGTGCATTCCCACCACTAGTGTTTAAAGCCAGTGATGTTAGCTGCAATTTGTATGTATCCTGTAGCTTCTTGAGAAATATTTCCATTGGATGCACTTTGCCTCAAACCAGGTTTCATCCGATTTGCAAAGGTAAACTGCGGTCAACTTGAGGTGTGTACAGTTGAGACAATTGTTGCACATGCCCAGACAACAGCTTTGCTGAATAGGTGTTTGGCATAGGAAAACAAATCAAGTAATGTGGCTTGAAATGCACTGGCGAGGAGGAAATGACTGCTGTGTTTTTAGCCATAGCCTAGGTAAGAATATGTAGGATTGGATCTAGACTAAGTTGGTTGAACTTAGCTCCTATTGAGATCAGTGGGACAAGTTATCTCTACTGATTTCAGTAGGGACTTCTGGAGCTTCTCACAATCTCACAATTAGTTATAGAGTATCAACCTTATCAACCTGGGAAGGCACGCAGGTGGCGCTGTGGGTTAAACCACAGAGCCAAGGACTTGCTGATCAGAAGGTCGGTGGTTCGAATCCCCGCGACGGAGTGAGCTCCCGTTGCTCAGTCCCTGCTCCTGCCAACCTAGCAGTTCGAAAGCCCGTCAAAGTGCAAGCAGATAAATAGGTACCGCTCCGGCGGGAAGGTAAACGGAATTTTCGTGCGTTGCTCTGGTTCCCCAGAAGCGGTTTAGTCATGCTGGCCACATGACCCGGAAGCTGTACGCCGGCTTCCTTGGCCAATAAAGCGAGATGAGCACTGGAACCCCAGAGTCTGCCACAATTGGACCTAATGGTCAGGTGTCCCTTTACCTTTACCTATCAACCTTTGTATATACTCCAGAACATGTAACAATATATAAAGAAATTCTGTGAAATTCTGAATTCTGCACTCATTGGCGATAGATGCAGTAATGGGAAAAGCTTCCATCTGGCTACATGGATCGATGGATGCATCAAGTAACAGGGAGCTGTTTACTTTTACAGTATGTATAGGGTATGCCATATAGTATGGTAGGGATGTGGGTGGTGCTGTGGTCATTAACCTTAGCAGATGACCAGATGAATTAACCTGTATTGATTGCATGAAATCAACTACAGAAATCCCCACCCCCACCACAATCATATACAAAGCTGCAAAACTGGTCACAGTCACAGTGTGAGACGCACAGTGGAATCTGTACTATGTGGATAGCACTATAAAAGCTGCTGTCAGGAAGGGCAGTCCAGGAATTCACCTGTTTTGCAGCATTAGGAAGAATTAATATGTGATTTGAGAAAGACCTACATATATACCACCAGGTTATTTTTGAATGGTGCTTCCCGTTCTTAGAATGTCCCTTTTTTCCACCAAGTGTTCCAAGATTTCTTTCCAAATTTATCATGCGAGCTCTGAATGGGAGCCAGGCAGCACTCTGCCTTTGGGCAGCCAGCCTGCGCAGTTCCTCTCTCTGCATTATTTCTTCACTAAAAATACAATCATATTGCAACTGATGGCCCCTCTATGGAAAGAAATCTGGATAAGAACCCCCTGTGCTTTTTAAATCCTTTGGTGCTTGTACTCCAGGCTGCATGCCCACAACTCTAAACATGATATTGAGTTTCTAGCCAGGTGCTGCTGGAACAACTTTCTTCCATTCTGGTTGTTTTTTTTTATTGCTTACCTGCCAGTTCCTTTCCTGTCCCTTTTAATTCTTATGTACACACACACACACACAAACACACACACACACACACACAGCGTGCACAGCAGCCCTCTTTCACAGCAAAACAGGAGAATCCCACAGAAATCCAGTTCTCTTTTTAACTATATTTTTATTAAAGATTTCTTAGTTTACAAAAATATGTGCATTTACTCTTTTTTCAAGTTGTGTTTTCTACGGATCAGTTTCATTTGTTATGAGGCATTAATGCTGCATACAGTGTTAGGTTAGGAAGAAAAGAGGAGGAAAGGGGGAGGGGGGAATGGTGAGTGGGGTGGGGTCGGGTGGCAATGCTTCTATTCTTCTGCTTAGTGTATGTGTGGGGTTTTGTGTCAGCATCACTTGTGTGGGTTCTCTTACTATTCACTTGTTGCATTTCCTTGGTGGTGAGAGAGGTTGGGGGTGGCCCAGGATGTAGTTGGTTGCTTTTGGTTAGCTGTAGTGAGATTTGTTATTTTGTGTGAGTGGGGTATGTGTGTGTGTGTGGTTTTGGATCAGTTTAGCCAGATTGATTCATATGCTGTCAGCGGATTCTTGTTGTTGTCTTGTTGGGCTGCGTATGTGATAAAGGGGAGCTATACCGGGGGAAGGCGTCTTCTTCCATTTGTCCCCGGGACAGTTTCAGTTTGTTGGTTAGTTTTTCTAATAAGGCTGTTTTCCATACTATTTGATACCATTGGTCCATGCTTACTCCTGACAGGTCTCTCCAGTGTCTGGCTATGATGCTTCCAAGATAATAACGCCCACTCACATCATAAAGAGCTCATAACCCACCTACTCTCAGCAGCCAGAAATCCAGTTCTATGTTATTGTTTCAGTCTAAGTTGCTCTGCAGACCCGCCAATTGTCCCTATTTTTCAGGGGCAGTCTGGGATTTACAGAAGTCATTCCACTTTCTGATTTGATCCTGGAATGTCCCGCTTTTCCTTGAGTAAAGGTTAAGGGACCCTGACCATTAGGTCCAGTCTCGGACGACTCTGGGGTTGCGGTGCTCATCTCGCTTTATTGGCCGAGGGAGCCGGTGTACAGCTTCCGGGTCATGTGGCCAGCATGACTAAGCTGCTTCTGGCGAACCAGAGCAGCGCACGGAAACACCGTTTACCTTCCCCCGGAGTGGTACCTATTTATCTACTTGCACTGGCATGCTTTCAAACTGCTAGGTTGGCAGGAGCAGGAGCAGGGACCGAGCAACGGGAGCTCACCCTGTCATGGGGATTTGAACTGCCAACCTTCTAATCGGCAAGTCCTAGGCTCTGTGGTTTAACCCACAGCACATAGAGCATCTCAACAGTTAAGTTTTCCTGCCTTCCTTTCTTCTTTTACATCGTCTGGCTCCTTAAGCAGACCTTACAGATGATCCTCCTGGTGTTGAAAACCTTGCTTGACCATTTCAACAAAAATAATCCTTAATTTTAAACATCAGCTTCAGAGGATTAGCTCCTTCTTCACTTTAAAACCTAGGCCTTGCTGCCAACATGACTCAAAGGTCGTACCCGTGTTGACGACTCAAACCAGCTGCCAAACAGACTCACACAGAGAGAGACAGAAGCAGGAGGGCTCTCCCGTTCATAGAAGAACGTTGCGGGATTGCTTCCAGCTTTCTGGTTTGCTATTTAATTTAAATTATGAGCTACTGTTGCTGCTGCTTCTACTATTTAGCATTACAGTGGTACCTCGGGTTAAGAACTTAATTCGTTCCGGAGGGCCATTCTTAACCTGAAACTGTTCTTAACCTGAGGTACCACTTTAGCTAATGGGGCCTCTCACTGCCGCCATGCCGCCACCGCGCAATTTCTGTTCTCATCCTGAAGCAAAGTTCTTAACCCAAGGTACTATTTCTGGGTTAGCGGAATCTGTAACCTGAAGTGTATGTAACCCGAGGTACCACTGTATTTTCATGTCAAAAATAGGTTTGGTTCTGTATAGAACAAAAAGCTGATGAGATGACAACCCTTGAGGGTAGTTTAGGGGGTTTGCTTCATTTTGTTTAAAATGCAGCCAGGATTTACTGCAGGTAATAAAGCAAACAGGGGATGTCTCTCCCCCCACCCCCGCCGCCATATGCAATGATCCAGGAGGATCCAGAACAGTGGGGTAGTGAAATGGAGCTGCGCAATGGTCTAGGGTTTCCCAACCTTGGGCCTCCAGCTGTTGTTGGACTACAACTCCCCTCATCCCTAGCTAGCAGGACCAGTGGTCAGAGATGATGGGAATTGTAGTGTAGTAGTTAAGAGTGGTGGACTCGTAATCTGGTGAACTGGGTTCGATTCCCTGCTTCTCCACATGCAGCTGCTGGGTGACCTTGGGCTAGTCACACTTCTCTGAAGTCTCTCAGCCCCACTCAACCCACAGAGTGTTTGTTGTGGGGGAGGAAGGGAAAGGAGATTGTTAGCCACTTTGAGACTCCTTAGGGTAGTGATAAAGTGGGATATCGAATCCAAACTCTTCTTCTTCTAGTCCAAAAACAGCTGGAGATGTAAGGTTGGGAAACCCTGGTATAGCCAATCCAGTGTTTTCTTGCTCATGTTCTTGCACAGGCTCAATCCTGCTATCTCCCTGCTCTGCCCCTGCACCATCCTAGCAATGGCAGTGACACCAGCATCAGGAGGGAGGCTCCACAACACAAACCCACCATGCCAGCCACACCGGCAAACATCCCAATTTATAAAGCTGCCAGGTTCCTTTACCTTTAAAAGGTAAAATCCCACCATATATATGTACATTCATGAAAATAGCATTGCAGGATAGGGACATTCCATGGTTAAATTCTCGTTTATATTCAGTTCTTAAAAGAACCTTCTGGAAAGCCTGCTGCTTCCCTCCAAAACGAAAAACGTCTTTCAGAAGTGTCTGCGATATGGATGCATAAAGGCTATAAGGAGAGAATTTGGTCTGTTTTCCTGGCTCAGGTCGAGGGATTTCCATGGAAAATCTGTTTTTCTCTCAGACTCTGGCTTCTCTCATTAGTTACCTTGCTTACGTCTATTCTAGGCCCTGGGTATCATTACAGGTTTGGGATATTTTCAGGCATGAATTCTGCTTGCTTTATAGTCAAAGTGTATCATGAGCTCTTAGTCATAAAGAGCTCTACTATGGCATATGCAATTGTACTTAACATCACAGCTCATCATAGGTTTTGTAGTCTTAAAGCCACATTAGAGATGGATCCTGTGTGAATCTGCCCCCATCTCAAAAAACTCCATTTCTGAAGAAGTGTAGCGGCAACCTAAGCACTTTTCATACATTACTTGCATGAATGAGTGACCAAAATGGCGGAATGGTACTCGGAGTCCCACCCCATATCCCACCCCATATCCTCACACCCCTTTCAACTCTTTCTTCTTTCCAAATCACCAAGCATAAAGTTTGCAATGCCCTTTGCACTGCAGTTCCCAAGCATCCAACAACCAGCTTGGGAACCTGGCCCTGACAGGTGGATGCCAAACCCACTTGCCAATCACTTGTTGACATAATTACACCACGTGGGTGGCAGGTCAGTTGTCCCATCCAGTGACATAGCATAGGTTACCAGTGCCCGGGGCTACGTGGAGGGGGGTGGGTACAAGGAAGGGAAACGGGTAGAGTACGCGTGCACATTCAACTGCATAATGGTGTCCGCATCACCCAGGAAATTGCAGCCACAGAGATAAGAAAAGAAGAGCCGTTCCGTTGTCTGGAGAGGTCACTTCCTGGTTTGCATGGAGAAGCTGTTTTCAATGGAGTCCAGCAAAGGAAGAGCACGACTGTATTGAGGTTGAAATTTTGTGCCCCTAATAATTTTACACCTGGGGCAACTGCCCCTGTGGCCCCCCACACTACGACACTGGCCCCACCCACCTGTCAAAGTTGGCTTGTGGGGTGGAGCCAGATAAAGAGTTCTCCCCACTTCTGCACCAAAAGGTTGAGTTTATAAATACATCAACACTCTGTGACCTAAATCGCTGAGTGAAACCTTGAACAAATAAGAAACTGCTATGCTCAGTTTTCTATACTGAGTGCTTCAGACTGAAACCAACGTAGGACTGCTTATTGCAGGATGAATGAATATAGTGTACAGCAGGTGGTGAAGAGTTTTCTTCTGCATTGTGGAACAGTACATGAGGGGGTGTACTTAGGCGGTGAGTCTTGGTGTGAGAAATGGGAGCATGCACTTTCTGTAGGAGTGTCCCTAATTTTTTTTTCCATCTGTCAAATGTTGGTGCCCACCCTGTTCTCCTGCATTGTTTAAGAGTATTGACTTCGTTTTATTTCTATCTTTTGTCATCTGGCTCTTGCTGACCCACAATTTATTAATTAATACCCCCCAGAAAAAGTCAAAATGTTGCGGTACAAGTGACATTTGGGTTCCAACACCTGGATAACACCTGGATCAATGATGGTATGGGAAATCATCCTAAATGTATTGCCTGTGTTCAGATGTGCTTTAATTTTAAATCTTGGATGCCGTCCCTATTTAAATAGCCAACTGCTCTGCTCTGCCATGACCTTCAGTCTCAATACTGATGGAAGGAAGGCAGACAGGAAGGAAGGAACAACGAAGCTTAGCTGCATAAAACAGCCTACAATAACATTTTTACCTAAAAATCCCATGAACAAACTGCCATGCTTTTTGTTGTGTTCATACAATAGTTTTTTGTGCAGTTTTCATAAACAATAAGCATTCTTTAGATTTCCTACTTTCTTTCTTAAAAAACAAAAACACCTTAATGTGATCAAAGTCACCAGGATACCATAATTCTCCCCTTTTGCTTTGTCTGATTATTAACTTCCCCCCTTAAATATCACATCTGATAGAGCACCAATGGGCACTATTCTAAGAGGATTCTGAATCTGTGCTAACGTGCAACAAAAAATAACTGAGCACTTAAGTCTTATTTATATTACAGTTGTACCTTGGAAGTCAAACAGAATCCGTTCCGGAAGTCTGTTTGACTTTCAAAAAGTTCAGAAACCAAGGTGTGGCTTCCGATTGGCTGTAGGAAGTTCCTGCAGCCCATCAGAAGTCACAGAACCCATGTCAGATGTCCGGGTTCCAAAGAACATTGCAAACCAGAACACTCACCTCTGTGGTGTTCGGGAGCCAAAACGTTTGAATTGCAAGGCATTCAACCTTCAAGGTACGACTGTATACACTATTACTGAATTATGTCTGCTGGGTAAATTCCAAACGCTAATGTGATGAATCAACAAGGCTGAGCCCCAATATTCCTCAAGTTCACTTTTCAGTTTGAAAGTAATGATTTCATCATGAGGACCAACGTCCCCAACCACTAATCCTGCCTTTTTGGGGCTGTTCAAAGATCACTTTATCCAAGCCCCTGCAATCTTTTGCCCAATGTGGGGCTGGAACCCACTACCCCAAGATTAAGAGCCTCGTGCTCTACTAACTGAGCTATCCCTCAGGGCAATGAGATTGTCACATAAAAATCCTTAATAAAAACTATGAAAAAGACAGCAAAATGCAGACTGCCGAAGAGGTGATTTGCTGAATGAAAGACAGAACACTCACATTCAACACTGAATTATTATTATTATGAATGTCTCACCAGAGTTGCCTGTCCATCACTGACATGGTATCTGAAGAAGTGTGCATGCACACGAAAGCTCATACTAATAACAAACTTGGTTGGTCTCTAAGGTGCTACTGGAAGGAATTTTTTTATTTTGTTTCTGTCTATCACTATCCCTGATGAATTTTAGATACCAAAATAAGATCTCTTCATTTGCCTAGCCTTTTAAAAAGTCAAGGACCCTTGACCATTATTAAGGAGCAGTATGTATGTGTTATGAGGTTAGATGACACTTTGCTGTTGTGATTGCTGTTTCGTTTACATTTTATCGTGTGTTTTTGTTCTGGCTTGTCACACTTTGTTGTTTTTATTTATAATTATTAATTGATTTACTGTGTTTTATTGTTAACGACTTTGAATATATATGTAAATTCCGCATTACATTTACCTTAATTTAATTAGAATTAGAAGGTTGTCCATCGTTTAGACCGAGGGTATCTCTGGGAATTAGCGATTGTATTGTCTGCCTTTCCTGGCTATACAAAGAGATGTACAAATATGATGGCCAATTTCATAACTGTACATGTTAGCCATCCAGGTTTTACTGGCGCCGGCAATATGTCCACTCACCAGTTTATATTTTTCTCTGCACGTCTTAAGCATCTGCTTCTGTATGTGGCTGTTACTTTATGCCAATCCTGCACTCTGCTGCAAACAGAGAAGATTTTTAACCCAGAACTCCATCCAAATCTTTATTCCCTCATATACTTTTTTTTTTTTTTAGGAGAAAAGGTCAGCGTATTCCAGTGAACTGACGTACTCTGTCTAATTTATGCACCAAGAAGCTTAAAAATGTGCGTCATTTGACCATTTTCCATTTGTTCATGCTGAGATTAAGAGATGGGGCTTATTGTTGAGCTTATAGTCAAAATTACAACTAAGAGAAAAAAAGGGTTAGAGGGGATCAGTAGCTGCAGCTGGCCTTTGATTTATTTAGTGCTGCCCAGTGTTGGGTGCACCGAATGAGGAAGCTTGAAGACAGCAACTTCGCAGAGCCCTGTAATTGTTAACTATTCCAAGAGAAGACGATTCTGATCTAAGTGAACAGCAGAAATCTGAATGCTAAAACTGGCCAACCCACAGCCAAGAAATCTACGTAGCAATGGCTGTGAACATTCGTGTTTGTTTAAGAGATATTTTTTGCTTTCTGTAAACCTCAGCATATTTTCCTTGGCTAAATCACAGTGCTGACTTCCTACAATGTGAGTGATAGCTGGGTGAGGGAAAGGTGATGAGAATTCTGTACTCCACTCAAAAGGAAGACTGTTCCACTAGATAACTTTCTTGGACTCTAGTTTATTTGGAGGGACGGGCAATTCACCTGTGCTAATACTAAACCCCCATCATTACATGGTCACAGCCCTGGCTATGCAGAAAGCTAACCAAAGTAAGATGTACCAAAATATTTACAGGTCTGGGATTTGGTGAGGCATTAGGGGAATGAAATTTCCCATTTACAGCCATCAAGAATGCCTCCCTATTTGATTTTGTTGTTTAGATGTGTCACATACCCTCCAAAATTATCTGATGAAAATAGGGACATCCTATTCCATACCTTCCAAAATACCTTCTGTGCATCAGTGAAAATCACGTAAGTGGGAAACACTCTCTAAACCCTTTAAATGACTTCTCCTCCACTCTCCCTCCAATCCAGACCAAAAGTACTGTATCACAAAATATCCACAACTAGAATTGAAGTTTTGGGACCAGCTGAAGGCTGGAGGATGTGCAGAAAAGCGACTCTTGCTGCTGCACTACCACACACATCAGCTGCTAGGCGGGGAGGCTGAGCGGCGTAAATAAAGCCCTACTGTGCCTCCGGTCTCTTCAGAGCTTACTCCACCCTCATTGACATCCTCTTTGGGCTCTGGGGAGGGTCTTCTCATGAGCCACAAGGACTCTCCAGCTCTCTCCCACCATTTCCAGTTTTGAATTGAATTTGTTATTTATTTCCTGGCACAGCTTGTGTAAGCAGTTGTGCGCAAGTTGACTGGATGTCGGTATTGTAAGTAGTATAAAAACTTTGGATCCGTTTTTTGGAGGTTGGGATGTGTGTGTTGAAGGACTCTGCTCTTATTCCCCAGCCTATTTTCCTTGTTTGAACCCCCCTCAAACATCCCTTCCTTTTCCATTTGTGGCTGCAGACCAAAGCGAGCCACCTTTGGCTTTGCGCACCAGAGATTTCACCCAACAAACATGCACATGGCTTTCCAAACCACCAGCGTTCTTGCAGTTATGTCATCGCCACCCGCCACCCCACTTCTCCGTCACAGAGTGTGTCCTATCCTGAAATGAAGAGAACAAAACTGTGTCAGCAGCATACAGAGCTGTAATCTGACAGAACTGCCTTTGTCTGGCTCCAAATCCTTGTGCCAGATGAAAAACATGCAGCTGCCTTGATGGATGGTTGCTAGTGGAGGAAAAACACATTTTACCAGCTCTGTGCAATCACGGAACAGACAGAGTACAGTATCTCAACGTATCAGGATGAAAATGCTATTAAGGCATCGATCACATATTGTGCCAATTTCCCAGCATTAGTGACTACTACGCTAAATGTTATCTTTTTCTAAGAAGAAAGGATTTAATCATTTTATATTGACTGAGGGAGATTACAGGTAATCCTGTAAATCCTTAACAACCACACATGATCTACTAGGCTGTTTCGCCTACTCTTTCTCTTTTTGCTGCATCATTCCTGAAAGATTTCAGTCATATCATACAGATCCCCACCTACTACCCACCCCACACTGCTTCCAGTTAATAAAGACCGTTTTTGGTGTTGCTGTTAAATCGCTATGGTCAATAACTCAACACTGTCAAAAAATCAAAAGAAGACAACAGTTCAAGATTTCACAGCCCCGCGAAATCCTAATTACCACATTTTTCACTCTATAAGACGCACCAGAACACAAGGCGCATCTAGTTTTTGGAGGAGGAAAACAAGAAAAAAATAATTCTGAATCTCAGAAGCCAGAACAGCAAGAGGGATTGCTGTGCAGAGAAAGCAGTGATCCCTCTTCGTGTTCTGGCTTCTGGGATAGCCGCGCAGTCTGCATTTGCTCCATAAGATGCACACACATTTCCCCTTACTTTTTAGGAGGGAAAAAATGAGTCTTATAGAGCAAAAAATACAGTATGTAAAAGTGGAGTCATCAACAGAATGAAGGGAGATAAAGGGTTGCATTGGGCCCAATGATGCTGTTACCTGCAGGTGCACCATTGTTTTGAAGAATTTCCCAGACATTACTTTGGCTCCTGCTCCTATTGTATTGGCACATGAAAGGCTTTGTCCTTCATATATCACACTAATATTTGCTTTCATACTAGCTCAAATAAAAGGACTGGGAGCCTGTTTACCTCAGATTGTGCTCATATCGCAATTAAGGGTATTTGCTTTTGATTGATGTCCAATGTTAAAGTCAGCGTAGGAAGGACAAAAGTGTTATCATAATAGCTCCGTTAAAATTCGTGAAAGATACAGGCCGTGTGTTTCTATTTACAAAAGCTCTATATTTTGACGTGGAAGGGGGAAACTGCTACTAGGGGCAACGCTAATCACGAAAATGTATTTGGACTAGCTTGAGAAAAGGAACTCGAACGCTCGGAGATTAGGACCTGGGAAGCTAAGGTCATATATCAGCCATGAGTAAGCTTTGGGCAAGCTTCTATCTTCTCACATCAGCTCTCCATCCATGACATGAATAATGATGGCCGGCTTCATCTGTGAGATGAAGGAAAGCAAAGAAACGCTTTGCCATGTTGAATCGTCAACACTGAATGCTAAGTCCAGAAAACAGCCAGGAGTGCAATTCCCTAACTTCCTGCTTCTCCACTTGTTCTGACGGTGATCGCACGGGATCCTGTTGCTCACAGACACTTCACAGCTCTGAAGTGAGCACAGCTTCTGTAGCAGCCCTCCCGCTTCCGACAGATTGCAATTTAATGAATGAACAAAACCAGAGGCCTTTTCCAATACAGTGGTACCTTGGTTCTCAAACTTAATCCATTCCAGAAGTCTGTTCCAAAACCAAAGCGTTCCAAAACCAAGGCGTGCTTTCCAATAGAAAGTAATGCAAAACGGATTAATCCGTTCCAATAAATAAATAAATCCATTTTTAAAATAAAAACTAAAACAGCAATTTAGCATGAATTTTACTTTCTGACCATTGATTCATAAAATGAAAGAAATAATCAATGTACTGTACTATAAATTAAATAAGATAGTATTGTGGATGATGGAAATTAAAATTATTTCTTTTTCTTACTTGCTTTGATAATAGTCATTGTTTGGAGGGGGGGACTTTTATCCATTTCCTCAGTCACACAATCAATCAATCAATCAATCAATCAATTAATCAGCTGAACTGGGTTCCACACAGTCACAAAAACAAATTAACCGAAAAAGCCTCAAAGACAAAAATGCAAAATAAATAGCAAAACCAAAAGCGCCAAATACAGTGGTACTTGGCTCTCAAACTTAATCCATTCTGGAGGTCCGTTTGACTTTTGAAAACCAAGGTGCGGCTTCTGATTGGTGCAGGTGCCCTGGAAACAATAGTTGACAGCCGCATCGGATGTTTGGCTTCCAAAAAACATTAGAAAACCGGAACATTTACTTCCGGGTTTTCAATGCTTGAGAACCAAAGTACCACTGTATCTGTTGCCTTGGAGAAGCATTTCATGGTCAGTCAGTTTATTAAATATGGAGCAATATACAGCAGTACTTTGGGTTAGAAACACTTCAGGTTGCAAACGCTTTGGGTTACAAACTCCGCTAACACGGAAGTAGTTGCTCCAGGATGAGAACGGAAATCGTGAGGCGGCGGCATGGCAGCAGCAGCGGAAGGCCCCATTAGTGAAAGTGCGCCTCAGGTTAAGAACAATTTCGGGTTAAGAACAGACCTCCAGAACGAATTAAGTTCTTAACCCAACATACCACTGTACTTATGCATGCCTGTATTTTATTTATTTACCACAATTTTTATACTTCTTGATTGTACATAAAACCTCTAAGTGGTTAACAAGAAAAATGTCAAAGCTGCCAATAAAAGAAAAAGTGAAGCATTTAAAATTTTCAATAATAATAATAATAATAATAATAATAATAATAATAATAATAATAATTTATTTGCACACCACCCATCTGACAGGGTTGTAAAGACAGTTAAAGACAGGGTTTTTTTTTACAAATGGAAAAATATAATTAAAATCAACAAAATGTTTATTTAAATATATTTTTGACATTTATTGTCATATTATAACTTTTCCTACCAAGTAGTATCTCTTGAGCCTTCAATGAATAATGTCCCCTTCAAGGCATCATGAAGCAAAGCAGCTAATGGATACAGAATTAAAACTTTAATGCTGCAGAACTTCAGAGCGGGCTGCTCAAGTAATAAATACTTTAACAATCTTCAAACAGCTGGGCAAACGAACTTGCTGCCAAAATTATAGAAATTGTGCATGCCAAGTGTGCTTCCAGACAGAAGTCCTTCAATATATATAGGACACCATCACTGAGAAGACCCCCTTTCTGCCTTGTTGCACTGCGTACATCTCCTGCAAGTAAAAGGCATGTAAAAGCATATCTGAAAATTAATGAACAACACTCAGCATTAGACCAATCTAAATAATGTTGCCTAAGCTGTGCAGCTGTACTGCTATTACTGTGGAGAGTTGAAGGAAATCGGAGAACAAAGATGTTTCTACTTCATTATGGCAGCTATTTGTAGCCATGTTTATGGAAATGCTTTTAAGTCAGTTCTGAGCCATTCAAGATCAGATGTATACCACCGGGCAGAACTAATGCCACCTGTACTATTTCAGTATGTCCCAAGCATTTCATTTAATCTATCATTAGCAAAATTGGGATAATTGGAACCACTTCAGAAAACATGGAGTCTGTTTGTCTTGAAAGACGTAATAGCAAAATTGGAAAATATCATTCAGCTAGTGTATGAGCATCAGTCTGTATACTGAATAAACAAGGCAATTATAACTACAGAAAACAGCAAAGTAGGTCAGCCCACAAGCCGTGGTTTGCTATCACTTAAAGTGAATTAGAAATTGGTGGTTTTCCCTACAGACGCAACCCCAAAGACATCTGGCTGACATCTGTTAAACAGTGGCGTCTGTTTTACCATGCTCAAACAATAAAGGGGAAATGCCAGGCAAATATTTTGCAGATTAGTGCGCAGATATTTGTTGATTGGCTCAAAACACCCATTATCTAAATAATAAAAGAAACTCTGTCTGGATCTACACCCAGCGGACCCCCTCCCCCACCGCCACTGCAAATAAGTTAGAAATTAAATAAATATAACAAAATAAATAAAAACGCTATGGGAAATCGCAAATAATTTTTTTCCCTCTCCAGTGCCATCTGGTGTTGCATTTCTATAACACATTCAAAACACTGTTTTTTGACTAGTGTAGTTGACTCCACTGCCTCTATAATGAATGTGCATGAGAGATGTTTCTTGAGCGATTGCAGTTGTTGTTGTTTAGTCGTTTAGTCGTGTCCGACTCTTCGTGACCCCATGGACCAGAGCACACCAGGCACTCCTGTCTTCCACTGCCTCCCGCAGTTTGGTCAAACTTATGCTGGTAGCTTCAAGAACACTGTCCAACCATCTCGTCTTCTGTCGTCCCCTTCTCCTTGTGCCCTTCATCTTTCCCAACATCAGGGTCTTTTCCAGGGAGTCTTCTCTTCTCATGAGGTGGCCAAAGTATTGGAGCCTCAGCTTCACGATCTGTCCTTCTTCAGGGCTGATTTCCTTCAGAATGGATTGGTTTGATCTTCTCGCAGTCCATGGGACTCTCAAGAGTCTCCTCCAGCACCATAATTGGAAAGCATCAATTCTTTGACAATCAGCCTTTTTTATGGTCCAGCTCTCACTTCCATACATCACTACTGGGAAAACGATAGCTTTAACTATATGGACCTTTGTTGGCAAGGTGATGTCTCTGCTTTTTAAGATGTTGTCTAGGTTTGAGCGATTGCAGTACCTTATTACATCTCAGCACATGCAGCAACAAATTGGATACAGCAGACCCAGAAGTCAGGCTCCTAACCCCAGACTGTTGCTTACCTGGTCACAGTTGGGGTGGGGCATCAGCAAAACCAAGGCTGCATGCCTGTACCAACAGCAGCGTTTCCAACAACATCATTCCCACCAGCAAAACCTCACAGCCCCTTGTTGTCCCCACACCACAACCCCATCCAGGTGCAGTAAAGGCATGCTGGTTCCAGGAGAGCAGAGCTGCTCCCCCACATTTACTGCTTCTGATGGTGTGAACTGAAAACATCACTTTTAATCTGAAGGGGAAGAGAACATGGCAAAAGCCTGGAAGGAATGGCAAAAAGCAAAGAATGCGAACGTAAGAGGAAAGCCTTGGTGTTAGTTGCTTCTGTTTATCCTAAAATCCATTTAAACAAAACAGCTTGGTCACTGCCACATGACATCCACATACAGTGGTACCTCAGGTTAAGAACTTAATTCGTTCTGGAGGTCCGTTCTTAACCTGAAACTGTTCTTAACCTGAAGACCACTTTAGATAATGGGGCCTCTCACTGCCACTGCGCCGCTGCCGCACAATGACTGTTCTCATCCTGAAGCAAAGTTCTTAACCCGAGGCACTATTTCTGGGTTAGCGGAGTCTGTAACCTGAAGCATCTGTAACCTGAAGCGTCTGTAACCTGAGGTACCACGGTAGTCAAACCTGGAGCCTCAAAAGGGCATTTCATAAAGTTCCCTTTGATATGCTCCCTGCTACACCTGTTGCCCCCTTCCTATTAGGACGCGGGTGGCACTGTGGTCTAAACCACTGAGCCTCTTGGGTTTGCCAATCAGAAGGTTGGCAGTTTGAACCCTCGTGACGGAGTGAGCTCCCGTTGCTCTGTTCCTGCTCCTGCCAACCGAGCAGTTCGAAAGGACATCAGTGCAAGTAGATAAATAGGAACCGCTCTGGCGGGAAGGTAAACAGTGCTTATCTTGCTTTATTGGCTGAGAGAGCCAGCGTACAGCTTCCGGGTCATGTGGCAAGCATGACTAAGCCGCTTCTGGCGAACCAGAGCAGCGCACGGAAACGCCATTTACCTTCCCATTGGAGCAGTACCTATTTATCTACTTGCACTTTGACGTGCTTTTGAACTGCTAGGTTGGCAGGAGCAGGGACCGAGCAACGGGAGCTCACCCCGTCGTGGGGATTCAAACCACCGACCTTATGATCGACAAGTCCTAGGCTCTGTGGTTTAGACCACAGCACTACCCGCGTCCCGTATGACGTATAAACAGGCCCTTAACTTAGATCCATTTTTTTTTTTGAAGTTTCTTCCTCCAGATGCTAGTGACCGATGATAACTGAGGAAGTATGAGCTGCTGAGGCAACAAGATAAATAGGCTCAACTTTTTCTGTTTCTTTTTCTTTTTAAGAAAACATCCTCTTGCAACATTTGTTGGGGTGCAAGCTGGGGAATAGTGCTGTTTGCGTTGCGTTTATAGGCTCGCTCAGCCGAATGGAAACAGAATGGAAATAAGAGCATCACCTCCTATGTTAAGCCACAATTTTCATCCCACAGGCTTCTATTCTTCTAACAATAGAAGACATGGCAACAATGGGAGTTTAAATAAAGTAAATCACTTGCTAAACGCTCTTCTCCTCTGTATGGGCAGAGAATTGTCATAAGAGACTGATAGCCTTATACAGTAAATTCTAGAAGAAAGGGGGGTTTGGCAAGAAAGATTGCCTAGAAGTCAAAAATAAGTGATTCAATGTTTTGCCCCTTGCTATGAAGGGAAGGATGGGTCAGCTAAGATTTTGCTGTTGCCCATTCATCCCATTCTGACTGTTGCAGACTTTCTGAATGACATGAAAAATCTGCACGCAAATTGTACAAATTTTGTACACATGCTTCCTTTCAGTTTTAAGGAATTAAATCACAACAAATACTAAAAGTTAAGCGTGTTGCAGAGTAAGTGCAGAACTTCAGGTTTATCACAGGCTTTGAAAAGGCAAATGTCTTTTATAAGGCAAATGTTTTGAAAAGGCAAATGTTTAATAAATTGTATTCTCAAATGTCTTTGTTGCATTTTGGCCTCTCACCTTCTGATGTAGCTGAGCCAGTGGGGGTGCAGGGGGGGCCGGCCGCACCGGGCGCAACATCTGGGGGTTAGGGTTAGGGGGCGCAAATCCACGGGTTAGGGGGCGCAAATCCACGGGTTAGGGGGCGCAAATTACTTGCCTTGCCCCGGGTGCTGACAACCCACGCTACGCCACTGAGCTGAGCTCAATCATTACCTAAGCAGGACACTGTAATGAGTATGGCATTAGGTAGACAAGACTTTAGATCATGTGGTCCTTATTTAAAGGAACCTTTCTATCGTACGTCTGGTGCGCTGCGTTTTACTAGGCAGCGAGGCTGTGGACGGCATAGTGACTGCCTTGTTCATAGTAACAGTAATGTGCGAATGGTTGCGAATGAGCATCGACATCTCTGTTTCCATAGGAATTTGGTGAGCAGTGAGTGTTGTAAGAGCCGTGTTGCTAAACAAAAGAGCTATTCAGCCCTTTGATGATCATAATTATATATAAGCCAACTGGGATTTGAGATCGCGCACATACTCGTCTTGATCTTGATCTTGATACTGAAAATGTTAGGTGTAAGGGAAGCTGTGTTTTAACTCTGGTGCCACCTCTGCAAATACAAATGGCAAAACCCACAGAGATGTACTCTGTAGAGATATTATTGGGTCAGTAGGCTGCAGGGGGGGAAATGATGTCATGCTTCATAATTTGAAAAAAGAGAAAGAGAAGGCAAGCAAGTGGTAAGGAGGCTTGTTTCGTTGGATTGCACTTGTCAGAAAACTGTTCCACGCACAGGAAGGAAGGAAGAGCAAGGGTGACAAGTGTGTGCATTGTCTTTGCAAGAGGCAGGTGAAATAATTAAAACCCTGTCAGGGATGGATTTAGGGCAACATGACTGGTTCTGCCACACAGGGTGCTGAGGCTAGGGGGCGCCATTGGCATCACTGTTTTTCCGTGTATAACACGCCCCTATGTATAAAATGCCCCCCATTTTGGGGGACTCCAAATTGCAGGTTACAGAATCCGCTAACCCAGAAATAGTACCTCGGGTTAAGAACTTTAACTCAGGATGAGAACAGAAATTGTGCTCCGGCAGCGCAGTGGCAGCAGGAGGCCCCATTTAGCTAAAGTGGTGCTTCAGGTTAAGAACAGTTTCAGGTTAAGAACGGACCTCCAAATTAAGTACTTAACCCAAGGTACCACTGTATTTGGGGCCATTTCCCATCCTGTTTTCATTCATTCAAACAACTTGGACCTTACTGTTTATGATGATGCTTGCACTCATTTTTACTGGTGTAATTGGCAGCAAGGAAATCCTAACGGTTCTTTTCACTGCGTTACAGTATTATTACAGCCCACTGTCACTTACTGGAATTATAATATATGGCAAGGCACCCTCCCAAGGGCCTCCATAATTTCATGGAGTTAAAATGATTTTAATAAATTGCTCCCAAAAAAACATCCACTTGGGAAATCATAATGCTGCTATGAATGTCAGCGGGAGAGAGAAAATTCCACGTTGTGTGATGTAAGAAGCAGCAGCTGGCAGTAAAACCCCTTTTTCTTCAAACAGGAGAAATCTAAATATCATGAACAGATTATTAACCTTGTGTTGCTTTCTTGAGTGCATTTCCCAGAACACCCTACAATAGCCTTTGGTCTTTTGCCAGGTCAATAGCTGGGTTCGTTTTTCCAAACTCTTCTCTGTCCTTGGATACGTCATGGACTACAATTTGTTTCCTTAAAATAATAACAAGAATCCTCTCCCACCAGCTCATGAAAAATCCAAAGTGTCTTCTGTTCAGATGAGGCTTGGCACAAACTAGAGTCTGCTCACCAAGCAGTATTTATTAAGGATCACCCAGATAGCTGCTGCTGCTGCTGCTTTCATAATTTTCAGGGTCTACAGACCAGGCAAGCTGGTGCCTCAGTCTACCCTGTCTACGACTAGGATTAGTTTACATGAAAGGATTAGCTACATGAAACCTGTAGGCACTGAGAGGTCTCTACGTGGGTGAACTCACCTTTGGGATTGTCTCGGGGAAATTTTGTTGTGGGGTTATTGGTTCATTTTTTCTTCTATTATGTACATTGTGTGTGCTCATTTTGTATTTTATGTCACAACCCCCCACCCCACCCCCCTGTGATCTTTAGATGAAGGGCAGTGTACAAATCTGATAAATAAGTAAAAAGTGAAATTTCTGTGGGGTATCTGCTGTCATTCTCAAATCAGGAGCATGGGACAGCTTCAAATTAATAATAGGTATGTATTCCTCTATATCTGTCTGTCTGTCTCTGTCTATCTATCTATCTATCTATCTATATCTATCTATCTATCTATCTATCTATCATCTATCTATCTATCATCTATCTATCATCTATCTATCATCTATCCAGTGCTTTTTCTGGAAGTACGCAGGGGTACGCATACCCCTAAGCATTTTGTGAATCTTTGTACTTTTGTCCATTTAGTGTATTTATTTTTCCCAATTTGAAATCTAAAATGGTGATTTTCTTGAGTCAAAATAAAAGTACCCCTAAACATTTTTTAAAGAAAAAAAGCACTGTATCTATCTATCTATCTATCTATCTATCTATCTATCTATCTATCTATTCATCTATCATCTATCATCTATCATCTATCATCTATCATCTATCATCTATCATCTATCATCTATCATCTATCTGTCTGTCTATCTATCTATCCATCCATCCATCCATCCATCCATCCATCCATCCATCCATCCATCTACACACATACTCAAATTGTGATGTTGCTTAATCGCCAACAGACAAAAAAAAGAATAAAAATGAATGAATATTGTGTTGGTTTATTATTATTTTTCTTCATTTCAACTGCACCCTTCTCCATAAAATAGAACCCAGGTAGCATTAAAAAGTTATGACCCAGAGCAGCTAGGATTGCCCATGAGCTATGCATTTAAAGCTCCCAAGGAACATGAGTTTGACGAGGAAGCCAGCACTTGCCTTCTTCAATGAACAGCCAGCAGGATTTCAGCTTTTTAGGAAAGGGCTCTAAGGCTGCCGTATTTTGAAGAGCAAAAAGGAGGACGGCGCGATGGCCGTTCTAAGCAAATTAAAATGCAATTTGTCTCAAATTTTATCCCTGAAAAAGACGACATGTCATGGAAAAAGAAGATACATGGCAACTCTAGAGCCCCCAGCTATTGGATCAGGAACAGAAGCCTATTTGCTTAGGGGTGTGTGTGTGTTGCACACAGAGGGTTGCTTCTCACAAGCACCTGGATCGGCTGAGTGCCTCACACCTTTGGGATAACTGCTTCTGCCAGCATATGTTATCTCTCAAAAGGGAGGCCATCTGTCCTACTGTACAGCTACCTCAAATATGGGACACAGGTGGTGCTGTGGGTTAAACCACAGAGCCTAGGGTTTCCCGATCAGAAGGTCGATGGTTCGAATCCCCATGACGGGGTGAGCTCCCATTGCTCGGTCCCTGCTCCTGCTAACCTAGCAGTTTGAAAGCACGTCAAAGTGCAAGTAGATAAATAGGTACTGCTCTGGCGGGAAGGTAAACGGCATTTCTGTGCGCTGCTCTGGTTCGCTAGAAGCGGCTTAATCATGCTGGCCACATGACTCGGAAGCTGTACGCCGGCTCCCTCAGCCGAAAAAGCAAGATGAGCGCCGCAACCCCAGAGTCGTCCGCGACTGGACCTAATGGTCAGGGGTCCCTTTACCTTTACCTTCACCTCTAATACAAATACCCTTATTGGCATTTCAAGTTAAGGCAGTTCAAGTCAGTGGGATAGATTTTAAAGGGACAGGAGTGAGGCTGTCGAGGGTCACAAGACACTCGATTGTTCTGCTCCACCCTGTCTATTCCCTAGAGCAGCGATGTCCAACCGGTCAATCGCGATCTACAGGTAGATTGCGCTGGATCATGGTAGATTGCAGGGCCATTATTTCCTGCTCTTGTTCCCTCCTTAGGCGCTGCAGTGAACGTTGTGGAACACGGAAAGCGGTAGTATTTGGTTTAGTGCTTTGTGTGATCAACATTGCATCCCTTTTTGTTGACCACTCTGGCCAACCCCACCAAAAGCTCCACAACTCTGGCAACTCTCCCCCCCCTCAAAAAAGCTCAACCACTCTGGCCAACCCCCCCCCCCAAAAATACCCCTCCTCCTCCCTCCAATGACAATGGGTAGATCATTGCCAGATATTTTATACTGGGAGTAGATCACAGCCTCTTGGGCGCTGGACGTGTCTGCCCTAGAGGGATGGTTCATTAAGAACCCTTTCAGGTAGGATGGCAATTAAAAAGGAAGCCACTGAGGCAGTCACGTCCTTGTCCCTGGCTTTGTCTCAGAGCCGTGGGTCCGGAATCTTGCTCAGCATCTGTTTGTGGAGTCTGCTGTGCAAAGGACAGTTAGCGCTATCTGAAGGGTTGTTTGGTCCAAGTCTGGCTGAAAGATAAAGATCCATGTAACAGCAAAAGATGTGGTGGGGCTGCCCTACTCGCCTGACCTCAGTTTGAATGGCTGCAGCATGACATGACAGAGTTTGCGAGGGGTGTAGTAGCAGCAAGGTGCAAACACGCTGACAGAGCCAACCCATAGTGGCACAACCCAACACCAGCCGCTGCTCATTCATTCAAATAGCTGCCCAACTCTGCACATGCAAAACTCTGTGCAAGTGATTGGGGAACCTGTCCCCCCCCCCCCGGGTTCCTGGTATCTGCGTTGTGCTTATGGCTTTATGGAGATGTCCATATACACACACATATAGAAGAAGAATCCTGCTTTATCACTACCCGAAGGAGTCTCAAAGCGGGTAACATTCTCCTTTCCTTTCCTCCCCCACAACAAACACTCTGTGAGGTGAGTGGGGCTGAGAGACTTCAGAGAAGTGTGACTGGCCCAAGGTCATCCAGCAGCTGCAGATGGAGGAGCAGGGAATCGAACCCGGTTCACCAGATTGAGTCCACCGCTCTTAACCACTACACCACACTGGCTCTCCATATATATATATATATATATATATATATATATATATATATATATATTTGCTTTCGTAGATTTTCACGGGTACAGGAATGCAGGTTTTGGTGTTTTCGGGTATCTTCCCGTGTAAGAGTTGGGGTGTCTAGGCGACGTTTCGACGAGGTCTCACTCGTCATCTTCAGGCTGGTGCTTTCGGCTTCTTGTTACTAGAACAGAGCAGGATCTCAGTGTTTGAGTTCCTATAAATACTGTTGAGGGGGTGTGGTGTATAGCCTCCAACGTTCTGGGCAGAGAGGAAGTTCCCAGGTTATTGTGCCTTTTCTTCTTTTGTTCATTAATTACTTGAGGGATATCTTGAGTGATTTCTTGAGTGATATTCTGAGTACCACTTAGGAGGGTCATTAGGTGTGGATTAGTTGCTAAAGCTTTCGTGTCTTGACCTCTTGAGCTTGTGAAGAGTTTTTCTGAGTTTTTCTGAGAAGAGTTTTTCTGAGAAGATGGCTGTACTGCACTTAGTTGTGCTCTGGCTTGGCTTCGTGTATAGGGGCGAGCTGTGGTTTTGTGCCCTGTGCCAGCCAGATCTGGCCCTCCTTCCTTATATCAAGGGCACCACAGATAAAATTAGCAAAATCCTCCATAAACACAATATCAAAACAGCCTTTTGCACCAACCAAAAAATAGCCAATATCCTCAGAAACCCAAAAGATAAAATCCAGTTAGAAAACCAAGGGGTCTATGAAATACCCTGCAAAGTCTGCCCAGCCACGTACATTGGACAAACAAACAGACGAATAAATGCACGTATCGCAGAACACAAGAATGCCGTCAAAAAAGAAGAAAAAACTTCCTCTCTTTACCAACACATGAAAGAAACAGGACACGAAATTAATTTTGCAGATTCCAAATTGCTCTTTAACATGGAACATCACCACAAGAGAATAATCATGGAAGCCATCGAGATAGAGAAACACCCTCACAACATGAACAAGCGTGACGACACGTCCCGCCTGCCAGACATCTGGAAATTAGCCCTCCCCACAAAAACCGACACCAGAACCAGAGGCACACAGAACGCCATCTCCAATCAACCACACCAGACCCAAACCCAGACCCTCTCCACAGATAAATTACAGATACCATCCAGTAGCCAAACCATAGTGGCACCTCCGGATGCTGCACCCCCCTGCAATCCCTACACAGATCTGGCTGGCACAGGGCACAAAACCACAGCTCGCCCCTATACACGAAGCCAAGCCAGAGCACAACTAAGTGCAGTACAGCCATCTTCTCAGAAAAACTCTTCTCAGAAAAACTCAGAAAAACTCTTCACAAGCTCAAGAGGTCAAGACACGAAAGCTTTAGCAACTAATCCACACCTAATGACCCTCCTAAGTGGTACTCAGAATATCACTCAAGAAATCACTCAAGATATCCCTCAAGTAATTAATGAACAAAAGAAGAAAAGGCACAATAACCTGGGAACTTCCTCTCTGCCCAGAACGTTGGAGGCTATACACCACACCCCCTCAACAGTATTTATAGGAACTCAAACACTGAGATCCTGCTCTGTTCTAGTAACAAGAAGCCGAAAGCACCAGCCTGAAGATGACGAGTGAGACCTCGTCGAAACGTCGCCTAGACACCCCAACTCTTACACGGGAAGACACCCGAAGACACCAAAACCTGCATATATATATATATATATATGAATGAGAAGGGTGGGGTCAGTTGTGCTCACAACCCTACGCATTCAGCATACACAGACCAAAGGTCTGAGAACAGCTTCATTGATTGCAATAGGTACAGTGGTACCTCGGGTTACATACGTTTCAGGTTACATACGCTTCAGGTTACAGACTCCGCTAACCCAGAAATAGTACCTTGGGTTAAGAACTTTGCTTCAGGATGAGAACAGAAATCATGCAGCGGTGGTGCAGCTGCAGCAGGAGGCCCCATTAGCTAAAGTGGTACCTCAGGTTAAGAACAGTTTCAGGTTAAGAACGGACCTCCAGAACAAATTAAGTTCTATAATCTAAAAAGGACAGGGATTTATTTGCCTTAAGTTTATTTACACTGCTCTGGAAAGTTTTGTGTCCATCAGTTCCCGGCGAAACTAAAAAAGGGTTGGCTTCATGGGCATAGCCAAGATTTATGGTTGGGGGGGGGGCAAAGAACCGAACTATCTGTGACGCAATTGGTATAGATAAGTATTTTTATTTATTTACTTGATTTAAGGGGGAGCAGGTGCCCCCTTGCCCCCCTGGCTACACCCATGGTTGGCTTACTTTAAATACACCCATTTTTCTTTATTGATTAACTTTCTCTGCACCCCCCCTCAAGGAGCCCAGGGAGGCAAAAAGTAGCAAAATTAGTACTTCATCAGGAAATAAAATAGGAGTAAATGAAGTACATTCTACAGTGGTACCTCAGGTTAAGTACTTAATTCGTTCCGGAGGCCTGTTCTTTACCTGAAACTGTTCTTAACCTGAAGCACCACTTTAGCTAATGGGGCCTCCTGCTGCTGCCGCGCCGCTGGAGCACAATTTCTGTTCTCACCCTGAAGCAAAGTTCTTAACCTGAGGTACTATTTCTGGGTTAGTGGAGTCTGAAACATGAAGCGTATGTAACCTGAAGCGTATGTAACCCGAGGTACCACTGTACTGAAGAGTGAAAAATGCAATCGAGGCTCTGCTTTCAGTGGATTATCTAAATGGGAATGCAGAAAGACATTCCACTAGTGTGATGCCAATATTTACGACTGACTCCCCCATCCCCACCACATTTTTCAGCCACCCTGTTTCCAGCATTTGTGTGTTCAGAGCCAGAAACCTCCCCCCTAAATAAATTCACACATGACTCAAAATTTTGGTTTTGGTTTTTGGCAGAATTTAGGCCACAACTTTATTGATTACAGTAAGTGACTGGTTGCATAGGCTCTGGTTCGACTAGCTCCTTGCCATGCGGGTAGCGCTGACCCAGGGTTCCAGCATAGGTCAGCCAAGGGTGAACACCTGGATAAGCGGAAAGCTGGGCACAGGCTAACTCCGCCACCCAAATGTCCCCCTGGACTCAGGGGTTGACCAAACCATCGAGTCCCTGGATTACTTTAACGGAATACCCTTCTCATAGTGATGGCGAGAGCATTCTCTCATCCCTATCACCTGAACCAGAGCTTATCCGCAACCGTACAAGTTGTGACGATTTGCTACGCAGCAGGCGAAACCCAAATGGCAACAGCCAATCAGTCAAGTGGGGAAAATTCCTGCAGTGCCCCAGTCCCAACAACAGACGACACACGACGGCATAACAAGGTCAAGCGCAAAGCCCTAAAAGTAGGGAGAGGTCGGCGGGTGTTCCGAATGCACCCGCAGAAAAAGGAACCTCTGGGTCACGTGCATGGGCATAAATAGGTCCCTCAAACCATTTGGACTGCGTCCCATTGGCCAGATTGCACCCAGCTTCGAGGAACCTACCAATTGGGTGTTGTGGCTGACCAATCCGTTCTCACCCACAACACATAGTGTTGGTTTTCCAGGTCTCACTGCAATACGTGCCCTCTTTAAGGGAGGAGTGGATTTATAAGAGGGGACCAATTAAAAACAACACAAGAAAAAAATGTCACTAGCCTTACCCCGGCTGACATACCCGCTATACCTTTAAGACAGCCCCCCCTCAAAGAATTATGGGTTCTGTAGTTTCCCCTTCGCAGAGTTACAATTCCCAGAAACCCTTAACAAACTTCAATGCACAGAATTCTTTTTTTTTGGGGGGGGGGTTAAACTCTGAATGTGCTTTAAAGGTAGTGTATACATAGCCCATACCTGCTCAGAAGAATGTCCCATTTTATTCAACAGCTGGTGGGGGGCTTGTCTTGCAACCTAAAATAGAAAATGTTTTAAACTAAAGATTCTAAAATAGCGGAAATGAAAATGTTTTATTAGTTCAGTCTAGTGCCAGGAGGTGAGAAATTTGGGAACAGGATGGATGAGGAAAACAAGGGGGACTTCACAAAAAACCAGCGCTGAACAAATGATAGCTCATGAAGTTGATTAAGCAGAATACTAAACTCCTTCACATTAAAAAGAAAAATCTGAGTAATGTAACAGTACAGAGGACAGTTAATATTTGTTAGGGCTAGTCAGTTTTAGACATGCCAAAATTGGTTATAAAACACGCTTTATCTTGAATTTGTTTCCCCTGCCTCCAGACACATGAAAATACCATTCTTTTTGAAAAAGGCCATAATAGATTATTATTTTCCAGTGAGGCTTAAAACACATACAGGGCAAGAAAAGGCAGGTATGCGCATCTATCCTCAAATAAATGTAATTGGGATGATAGTGATTCATTGCTTGTCCCTTTTCTTTCCTTGCTAGGAGAGAAACCAAATTTCTCATCATCTGAAAGGAAAACAATTCTCACACACCCCCAAGAGGAAAAAAAAGCTGTGATTACTTTTTAAATGTTGGAGTTTCAACAACCAGTGCCCCCTGCTGACCAAAGGTCAGAACTACAACCACTTGTTAATATGATATGCTACACATGCTAAGTAGTTTTGAAACTAAGATTTCCAGATGAAAAAGAAACACCAACACACCATTTCAGCAGATGGCTGCGACTAGGAAATGTTACTGGCTGATAAAGGATGTGCGTAGCTCTGAAGTCCTTGACCCATTAGAAACACAGGGATGAAGTTTATCGACTTAATAATGTTTGGAAATTCCCAGTTTCTTGCTTTTGTTTTCTTATGGTAACTCTCCATTTGCCACTTCAACCAGTCACTGCCGTATGAAGGGATTTTCCTAGGGAATGCGTTGCTGAGAAATAAAGCCCCCCTCCGCAAAAATAACCCTGTTTTACTTTCCACTAGAACTCCAGGCGCTCACATGCCAAAGTAAAACAGCCTCTGGGCCACTGAAGAAAGATGCATCAACTCAACCCTGTAATAATAATAATAATAATAATAATAATAATTATTATTATTATTATTATTATTATTATTATTATTATTATTATTTTGTACCCTGCCCATCTGACTGGGTTGCCCCAGCCACTCTTCCAACATATATAAAAATATAATAAAACATTAAACAGCTTCCCTATACATTAGATATGGTTGGATTCACTTGCCCATTTAACACATACATGCTTCCTGTGTGTGTGTTTTTGTGTGTGTGTGTATACATACGAATAAAAAGGGATAGGGAAGAGGCACTTTACACTTGCAGAAGCTTGGGGTTAAAGGTCCCAGCTCACAAGCCTTCAGATTTCAACCAGGCTGTGGTAAAACAGGCTAAAACATAGGTCAGCAAATTGATCTAGGCCTTTAGTAGTTCATTGCCAAAAAATGTAGCCTATGGTGCCCGGAATTTGTAAGTGTGAGAGATGTGCTAATTTGACATAGGCAGCGAAAAACATGCCTCATTAGAAGGAGAACATAAAAACAAAGGTCAGATTTCTCTTGTTTGTGACTAGCTTGACTCTGGCTGAATCTGTTGCACAGCAAATCACTCTGTGCTCTTTTTTCTGCACTGGGGAGACTATGAGCAAAAGGGCAGTTGGATTGGCATAGTAGAGAGCCCCTCCAGCCAACCAAGTGGCCTTAGTCTTTCTTGTCACTTTCTCCCAGCAATGAGCAGAGCCAAACCATTCACATTTACCCTTTCTAAGTGACCCCAGAGGGCCCCTTTTTTCTTGTTGGTCCGGTGCCACCTTTTCAAGGGTGCTTGCCGAAAGCATTTCTTGGCACCCAGCACTGGACTCTGTGCTTTTCACTTGCTTGTAGTAAGTTCCACTCCACCTCCATTTACCATTTTTGCTTGTCCTGCCTGCAAGTGGGAGGCTGCTGCTCGATGGGCTGAAAAAAATAGACAGACTTTCTCTAGGAAAATAGCCTCTCCCACTTCTTCAGTGTTAGAAAGACGGACGGAAAACAGCAGCAACACACACAACAACTCGGAGCTGAACCTCAAAGCAGGCAGCTATTCCAAATCAGGCAGCTGAACTTTATTTGTGCTTTGACCTTCACCCTTAATTGGATTTAAATGATGGTTTGGTCCCACAAACTATTTCCCCCTCCCTGCACATAGAGTAATGCTCACTGACTGTGAACACACTAGGGCATTTTCCCCCCCGACCTAGAATCTTGCCCCAACACAACCCACAACCCATTAGCCATCCTAGCATGTCCACTCCATACTGGGATGGGAAATCTTCTTTTCAATATAAGGACTGCATTTCAATATGGCTAATCTTCCGGGTTCCGCAGTGCGTGGGATCAATGCAAAATGGGTGGACAGGGTCACCCCTCACATACACATGGATGGGCTGTAGGTATAGCACCAACTTTGCTTGTGAAAGGTTCTGGGTTCGATTCCCAGCATCTGCAGGTAGGGCTGGGAGAACCCCATGCCTGAAACTTCAGTCACCAAGTGTGGACCCTACTGGGCTAGATGGACCAATGGTCTAACTCTGTAAAAGACAGCTAACTCTATCAGCTATCCATATATGAACACACATGAACACACACATGCATTCGTCTAGTGGATGGCACTGTGGTCTAAACCACCGAGCCTCTTGGGCTTGCTGATCGGAAGGTTGGCAGTTTGAATCTACGCAACCGAGTGAGCTCCCAGTTCCTGCCAACCTAGCAGTTCGAAAGCACTCCAGTGTAAGTAGATAAATAGGTACCACTGCAACGGGAAGGTAAACGGCGTTTCCATGCACTCTGGCTACCATCATGGTGTCCCGTTGGGCCAGAAGTGGTTTAGTCATGCTGGCCACATGACTCGGAAAGTTGTCTGTGGACAAACCCTGGCTCCCTCAGCCCTCAGCCCTCAGCCTGAAAGCGAGAAGAGCACCGCACCCCATAGTCACCACAGCAAAACCCATCAGAATTTCACCAATTTTCTCTCCCCTTCGATAATTTTTGAATGCAATTTCTTTTCTTTTCACGTAATGTGTCTCTCTCTCTCTCTCTCTCTCTCTGTGTGTGTAACATACCACATAAGTCATGCTAACTTTACTGCTGCCTGCTGTAACTCTGAGACAGTGAGATATATATATATATATATATATATATATATATATATATATATATGCAGCCTTTCTATCACTGTCTGCTGAACACATCATAAATTAGTGACACAAAAGTATTGAATGGAGAAGATTCTTGACAGCAGGTAAATTCCATTGCCTGGATTTCTCTTGCAGATTGAATTAACTCCAGGTACTTCTTGCCTGCCTGCTTTTTCTTTATTTCTTTCCCAATGGAAACTATTTAATTTACTCATGTGCCCAAGCGGCCCAGTTCCACCTGTGTTTAATTGTTGCTGAAGATTTATTGTTTTATTTCATTTTAACCCCCAACACTTTCCGTTAATTTAAATATACATTTTTAAGGTTGTTCACGATAAAACACATTAATAAAACAATTAATAAATATAAGAATGACAATAAAGTGAGACAAGCCAGAATTAAAATATATATGATAAAATGTCAATGAAGCATCAATTAAAAGAGCAAAGTATCACCTAGCCTTATAACACATCATTACTGCTCCTTAAAAAGGTAAGGTAAAGGTAAAGGACCCCTGACAGTTAAGTCCAGTCGCAGATGACTCTGGGGTTGTGGCACTCATCTCGCTTTACAGATGAGGGAGCCGATGTTTGTCTGCAGATAGTTTTTCCGGGTCATGTGGCCAGTCATTTAGCATGACTAAACCGCTTCTGGTGCAACAAGACACTGTGACGGAAGCTAGAGCACACAGAAACGCTGTTTAGCTTCCCATCATAGTGGTACCTATTTATCTACTTGCACTGGTATGCTTTCAAACTGCTAGGTTGGCAGGAGCAGGGATCGAGCAACGGGAGCTCACCCCATCGCGGGGATTCAAACTGCCCACTTTCTGATCAGCAAGCCCAATGGGCTCAGCGGTTTAGACTACAGCGCCACCTGCGTCCCTTGCTCCTTAAAAGGCTAGGCTAATAAAGGCTAGGCAAAATTCATCAGGGATAGTGACAGACAGATGACTCTTATGAGGCATTCGAATGTGAATGTTCTGTCTTCCATTCATAAAATCACCTCTTTGGCAGTCTGAATTTTGCTGTCTTTTCCCCCTTAAAAATAGAATAGTTGTTATTAAGGATTTTTTGTTTTACAATCTCATGACAATCTCATTGCCCTGAAGGATAGCTCAGTCGGTAGAGCATGCGACTCTTAATCTCAGGGTTGTGGGTTCCAGCCCCACATTGGGCGAAAAATCCCTGCATTGCAGGGGCTTGGACTGGATAACCCTCGTGGCTACTTCCAAAACTATGTTTCTATGATTCTGTGACATCCTTGGTTGGGCTTTCCTGCAAGTGTGAGAAGCTTGGGAGTCTGGCTACCATAAACCCAGACAGTCTTCTAACTAAAAAAGAAAAGAAAACCTGTGTGGATTTTTTTAGAAAAAGAGACTTTCCTTACAAACAAGACTGCAGAGAGTGCACCAGTCTCAGGCACTTGGTAGCCAAACCTCCTGAACCTTCTCTGCTTTTATTAGCTATTCGGGAATGAAGTAATAAGGTAACTCTTCCCCAAAGTGTTTTTTCTTCTTCTCCCAGATCAAGAAGCAGTTGGCAAGAGTGCAGAGTAAATGTTTAAATGGAGGGAAAGCGCCAGCAGTGCCCTCAGCTACCTCACAGCGATAAGGTAAGCGCATCCACTGAAATTCTGAAGGAATTCTGAAGTGCCCTGAAAGCAAGGCAGAAAAACAAAAGCATGTTTCACGGGGAAAGGAAACTTCCAAGACATTGGGAAGCAGATGGATTGGACATTGCAACCCTTATTTCCCCATTCCATCTGTGCTCTTGTTGCCAACCTCATTAAGTTCATCCCCTTCTTTCGACAGTTGATCGATCCACCATGCAACTCAGAACACATTGCGGCATTAACAGAGAGGAGCAGGTGCACTTCAAATAAGAATAAACACATCACCCCGACTTAAGTACTGGCCACTGCAGTATTTAGTATTACTTCGCTAAAACACAGGATCAAGGTCAAGATTGAATGTATTGTCCTCAGCTGTACTTGAGGGACGATTCCAACAGATTCCACACGAAAAACACTTATGTCCCTGTGGAGATGGCAGTATTGAATCGGTGGCGCATGCCCTTCTGTCTTGCACTCTTTATAAAGACTTGAGGAATGAGACTATCACCCCTCTTTTATTGTCCATTCTGGGTCGTCCAACCACTGCCACAGTGTCCTTTCTCTTGGCAGATCAAGATGAGCAGGTGACAGCAAAGGTTGCAAGGTTTTTAGCTGGGGCAGTGAGAATAAGATCCACTCTTTGACTACTGATTCAAAACCCTGAAATGTATTTTATATAATGGACTTTTTATTTCTATTCTTTGTATATCATATTGTTGTTTCATTGCTATGGCTGATGACTGACGCAAATAAAGATTCATTCATTCATGATCGAGGTTTGTGGCGCACACAGTCTGCAAAATTGTCGGAATTATTTTCTCACAGTCAAGGAACTGTGTTCAGCCAATCCCAGAGTGAACCCAAGGGTCACAAATGTTGATGAAGTAACTGCAGGCAACTCAGTTTCCAGACACATCTCATATGCACCCACCTTATTAAACATGGACAGGCTGCCGTCAGGTTTATGAAGTGTGACACACTGTGGGGCAAGGGCTATTTCCAAACCTGCTTAGTCTGGTGACCTTTCTTCATCTGTTCAACAGCACTGTTTTGCACTTCGCTGTAATAACTTGCTTAAGTGCAACCTGTAGCCTGTCACTCCAGTAGCTATTTCCTCCTTGATTGAATATACTTGCAGAGATTTCTACAAAATTTGCTTGCAGTCTACACAATTGATGTTTGGCTGATGTGCAGCATACATGCATAATTAGCAAGCTATCCTCCTTCTGCAGTAAACAGATTTGTCAAGTACTGAGGTTGGAAGCCCTGTATAGGGAAGTTTTTAATGCTTGATATTTTATTATGTTTCTGTATATGATGGAAGCCGCCCAGAGTGGCTGGGGCAACCCAGTCAGATGGGCAGGGTATAAATAGTGTTGTTGTTGTTGTTGTTGTTGTTGTTGTTGTTGTTGTTGTTGTTGTTGTTGTTGTTGTTGTTGTTGTATATTGGATAAGGAGTGAGGGAATAAATGATACTTAGCATTTTTGCTGCAGGAAGATGTGAAAACATATTTACTCATGCGACTTTGCTTTTAAAAAAGAGCATGACTAAACTGAAATGAGCAAACCAGATTTTAATGATCAATTAAAGGAAAAAATATGCCCTCATTCCCCCTTTTTAAAAAATCAACAACAATAAAACCCAACAAAACTACTAATAAGTTGTCTTTTCAGGGTTGTGCTTGATTTGATTAAAGGTTAATCCATGTGTTATGTAACATGAGTAAACATGAATTATCCAGACAATTAATGGTACTGTTTAGCTATTTCGCCCCAAACAGTTTTAATCAACATTCAGCTCTTGGCAAGATAGGCTGCTCTTAAGACTCTCCAGGTTATCAGAAATGAACTGGAACTAGAATAGATTCCCCACTCCCTTTTATCTGGTTGCTGGCTAGAAATCTATCTTGTAACATAACATGAGATAGGTTCAAGAGGTTTATAAAAATGTCAGATGCAAAACATGTGAAACTTAAATGCTGAAAAAATATATTTAAACAATACTAAATTTATGACTTCTTGGTTTGGTATGTTGGCAATGGCAGACTGAAAGGAGAGAAGAGAACATTTATATTATAAACCAACTGACGTGGCAAGACACTGCCTTGGTGTGCTTTTGTTATTATTACTAATGGGTGTATGCTTGGATAAGAGTTTGTCCCTCAGAGCCCACTGACTTCTGACTCTCCCTAGAGCAAAGAGATATAATCCTGGGTTTAGTATTCTGTTTTCATTTTTAGAAGCGCAGTTTTGATTTATTTTAAAGAGGGTTCGGAAATGCAGGTCATACATGAAATGGACGCTGCAGCTGCAAGCACATTCATGCGCAAATCCCATGGGACACAGTGGGACTTATTTCTGAGTAAATATTGCAGTCTGCTCCCATTCCATCCAAACTGTACAAGGATTAAGGTACAGTCCAACTCCAGAGGGCAATATCAGGGCTTAAGCCTGTGATGGAATCACTGCTGCAATCAGAGTCCCACTGCTCACACTGGCTGAGGAAGAAACTCTCTCTCTGGCCCTGAATGGGGTAACTGTGCCTCTGAAGGACCAGGTGCGCAGCCTGGGAGTCATTTGGACTCACAGCTGTCCATGGAGGTGCAGGTCAATTCTGTGTCCAGGGCAGCTGCTTACCAGCTCCATCTGGTACGCAGGCTGAGACCCTACCTGCCTGCGGACTGTCTTGCCAGAGTGGTGCATGTTCTGGTTATCTCCCGCTTGGACTACTGCAATGTGCTCTATGTGGGGCTACCTTTGAAGGTGACCCGGAAACTACAACTAATCCAGAATGCGGCAGCTAGACTGGTGATGTGGAGCGGCCGCTGAGACCACATAACACCAGTCTTGAAAGACCTACATCGGCTTCCAGTACGTTTCAGAGCACAATTCAATGTGTTGGTGCTGATCTTTAAAGCCCTAAATGGCCTTGGCCCAGTATACCTGAAAGAGCATCTCCACCCCCATCGTTCTGCCCAGACACTCAGGTCCAGCGCCAAGGGCCTTCTAGCGGTTCCCTCACTGCGAGAAGCGAAGTTACAGGGAACCAGGAAGAGGGCCTTCTCAGTAGTGGCGCCCACCTTTTGGAATGCCCTCCCAGTAAACAGCTATCTGACTTTTAGAAGACATCTAAAAGGAAGTTTAGGGAAGCTTTTAATATATGATGAATTATTGTATTTTAATATTTTGCTGGAAGCCGCCCAGAGTGGCAAGGGAAACCCAGCCAGATGAGTGAGGTATAAATAAATTATCATCATCATCATCATCTCTCTCTGGGTTTGATGTGCATGAAGGATGGGGTTTGGGGATCTCTTTGCCCTGACTGCCATTCCGGGCAGTTTAGTTTAGAGCATTTATATCTCGCTTTGTCTTTGGGGGTAAAAAATTCAGAGGAATTAAGTCAAAATATGCATAATGCAACCATTAATGTATTTTCAATCTTTTGTTGGAAGCTGCCCAGAGTGGCTGGGGAAACCCAGCCAGATGGGCAGGATATAAATAAATTATTATTATTATTATTATTATTATTATTATTATTATTATTATTATTATTAGATTGGAAGCAGAGAAAATGACAAAGCAAAAACTATGGGTTAACTAAATTTGGTGCTAAACGCATATTTAGCAGTCATATTTCATTTCTGTTATTCTTTGTTGTATACTGTATCATGAAATTTTTTAAATACGCACATACATATTGCAGCATTTAACCCATTCTTCCCTCATCATGGCATGAAGAAAACACCCCTTTTCTAAGCTGCTATTGTCCCTAGAAATAAACTTCTTCTTAGCTGCAGTGGGCTTCCAGTGTCCCTGGAAAACGACAAAGCAGGTCCTGCCTTCACCTTGACAAATTCTAGTAGAGCGTCTATCCAAAACAATTAAAGCAATAACAGGGAAGGGAAGGGATGTTTACTGTGCCGTAGTGAAATTGGCAAGTGGAAATGGCTCCTGTTGATTCAAACTTTAAGAATATCTCAGTATGGCATGTACTTTCCAAAGCTGAAATTTCAAAGCTGAGAGGAAGAAAAAGGTATCTGTATCTGAATCTCGGTTATCTCTGGGGAGCGTCAAATAAAAAGTGAGTGTTGTAGCAATTATGGGCCTGGCAGCATAGCACACATGAGTGAGTAATCATATACATAGACTGTCAGTGCATTAGCCTCACATGAACTGAATATCTATATATTTGACTGTATGATAACGTCCTCCTTTCCCAGAACAACTTGTACAAGAATGTGTACAGAACTGCAGCCAGCGAGATCTTAGGATCAGATCCTGGTGCTTAAAGAAAGTAACCGGCCATAAATTGTTAATATTGGAAGGGATTGGACAGAACACTCCCTTGTATCTCTTCTCACCCAAGCAGAAGAAAACTCTCGATTGATCTTTATCAGCCCATGTTCCCATGCTCCCTTGGTGAAATCTGGCAGCCGCTTAGCACATGAGCTACTATTGGGGAGTACCAGAGGGAAATGTAGGAACAGCCTCTTCCAGCTAGGTCTCTCTAAACTTTCTGGCTAGGAACTTTCCCTTCTTGAACTTTGGTAGTTTGAACTGCGAGCTGTTGACAGCTTGTGATGATTTCAGATGCAAAGATTTGTGTGGGATGGAGGGATGTCATTGAGACGGGCAAGTTCTGTGATTTTGGAAGGGGCCATTCGCTTACCGGAGAGAATCACATAAGAGAATTAGATCTCATGAGAGCAACATACCCCCGCGGATGTGTGTGAGTTTATGCAGCTTTAGAAGTTGGCTCTGCCTGCAATCCAAATTCTTTTCTGACCAGGGCAGCACCAGTGGCGTAGCGTGGGGGGTGCAAGGGGGGCAGGCTGCACCGGGCGCAACATCTGGGGGGGGGGGGCGCGCTCGCTGCCTCCGGAGTCGCCGAAGAGCCTCGGGCGCAGGCTGTAGCAGAGCCGCATGTCTCGCGGAACCGGCGAGCTGTGCGCGCGTCCGGGCTGAAGGCGCACGGCAGGCAGCGGCTCTCAGCGCTCGCTGCGGAGGACGCGCCAGGCAGCCACTCCTCACAGCCCCGCCTCCGCTGCTGCTGCTGCAGCTGCTGGGCCGTTGCATTTTCCTCGCCTCTCTGCCCCCCTCCTCCTCCGGGCAAGCGGCGTCGTTTGGGCGGCAGCGCCAGCGGCAACTCGCAGGTTAGGGGGGCACAAATTACGTGCCTTGCCCCGGGTTAGGGGGCGCAAATTACTTGCGTTGCCCCGGGTGCTGACAACTCACGCTATGCCGCTGGGCAGCACCCATGTTTCCTGTTCCCTTATGGCTTGTGGTGTGCGATTGAAGGACTGGATACTTCTTGCAAGATGGGTCCTGCATTCTCTCGGCTCCAGTGGGCCACTTTGACACATGGTCACCGGCAGCTGAGGCCAATAGGGTTGTCCTCACTTCCAATCAGCAAGCCTCCTTTGTAACAATTCTTTGTACAGATGGTAAGGCAATAAACAACTATTTTACTTTTAAAAGGCAGCTGAAGGCGGCCCTGTTTAGGGAAGTTTTTAATGTCTGACGCTGTATTGTTTTTAATATTCGGTTGGAAGCCGCCCAGAGTGGTTGGGGAAACCCAGCCAGATGGGTGGGGTATAAATAGTAAATTATTATTATTATTATTATTATTATTATTATTATTATTATTATGGCTCATATGTTAAGAGTACTATGGGCTTGATTGATTGATTGCACCATACTTATAAGGTACCTTGGTGACCAGTATTATTGAAAGGCTATCTGGAAATGTGATCGATAGACAGACATGCTGTCATATTTGCATTTGTCTTCTTTTAAATCAAGGACAGGGAACCTGTAGACCTCCAGATGTTGTCAGACTGCATCACCCCCAACCAGCATTGGCATCCATGATGCTGGAAGTGTAGCCTGATCATGGGGGAGAAAACAACAACTGGAGGGCCTATACTTGTTTTAAATGGAATTTGGGGTTGTGATTCGAGGACCCGATCCCCGCTTGGGGAATGAAGACACGTGGACACAGAATATAAGGTTAATGGGCAAGAAAAGGCCACAACTTTATTGATTACAGCATGTGAGAAGGTATTGGCTTTGGCATTGGACCATGGACAATTTGACTCCACCCACTCGAAGAGGGGTGAGTCTGATGAGGGGTTATCCATCGTGGAAGATGGGGAGCGAATGGTGGGGAGAGCTGGCACGGCCGCATTTGAGCGGCTAAACCACGCCCCCTCAGTGCTACCCGATTGGGTGCCCAACTGGGGGGCGTGGCGTGCCAGCGATGGTGAGAGGGCAGGGGGCCAAATGCCTCCTGCGTGACGCGGGAATCATCTCCTGGTCACAACCCCTCCCCTCCGGGAGGAGGAGAGGCTTTCCTACTCTTCTTTGTTGTCTGATAAACTCTAACTGTCCGATTTGAACAACACATGATAAGGAGCAGAAGCAGGTAAAAGAGAGGAGAGGGAAGCTGGGTTGAATTAAGAGCAAATGTAGTTTATACAGCTGTTTGCTCTTTTGGCAACTCACGCTCTTTCCAGTTTCCAGCATATTAAATAAAGAAACTCCCCTGGCCTTTCAGATTGGAAAATCATTTGCTGAGATGGAAATCAGTGGAGTGATTGGCTTACTGAACTGGCAACCATAAAGAGAATAGTGCCAAGTGAACTGTAAACTAGAGAGCCCACTCACTGAAGTGGCTTTTGCTCAACAGTATCTGTAGAGCAGCTCAGGGCACGAACATATTAACACTCATATTGAACCACTGAGCTGGGGCTTCATAGCTCATATTGATCTTCTATAAACACCGTAAAATAAATTCATTTCTGCACTGGGCATATTATCTAGTTTAATGAGCATGCTACATCATAAGCCTTCTAGTAGCTTACTAGATGGGGTTAGTGCATGGAATGACCTTGCTTGCTTGACCTCGTGCTGTGCATTGTAAAAGACAGGGGAAACTGTGGCCTCCAGTTATTATTGGACTACAACTCCCATCTTCTCTGCTGGTGGGGGCTGATGGGAGTTGGAGTACAACAACTTCTGAAGGGCCAGAGATTCCCAGGGCTCGCAGACTAAGAGACATCTACTCTAACAGACATGTCTACTACCTCTTAATTTCATTAGAGTTGAATTTACCTTGTAAATTGCCCTACTCAACCCTGGTTACAAACCCATTCTGTATACAGTGGTACTTCGGGTTACATACGCTTCAGGTTACATATGCTTCAGGTTACAGACTCCGCTAACCCAGAAATAGTACCTCAGGTTAAGAACTTTGCTTCAGGATGAAAACAGAAATCGTGTTCCGGCGGTGCGGCGGCAGCAGGAGGCTCCATTATCTAAAGTGGTGCTTCAGGTTAAGAACAGTTTCAGGTTAAGAACGGACCTCCGGAATGAATTAAGTACTTAACCCGAGGTACCACTGTATTGTTTTTACAAAACAGAGCTAGGTTTGTTTGTTTATTTTCCTGCCTAGTGGACTTGCACCACAATCCTTTCAAAAAAGGAAGAAAAAGGTATGAATGCAAAATGTTTGGTACAGCAGTAAAGGAGATTCACAAAATACTGTGTTAGTTAAAGGTCATCAGGCCAAGCTGTATTCAGTCCTCATTCTGTGGCTCAGTTGGATGAGATCTCCTCAATAAGCTGCAAATCACCTTTAACCTAATGACATTTAAAGGAGGTAAACGGTGAAAGCTGTCTCAAATGCATTTTAGTGCTTTCCCTCATTTCTCCATCCCTCCATCTGAATGTGAAGAAAAAGCTGCCCAATAGTGCCAGTGACCTTTGCTTTCAATCCAAAAGTTTGTTTATTACAGGAACCCCAGGGGTTGGAAGTAGTAGAAGAAGAAAAAGCCAAGATTATGCAAGGATATGTTTCTGTGTGTATATATAGAGAGACAGAGAAACTCACTGGCTTTTAAGTGTTATTAGCAAGGAAACCTTCTAGATCAGTGTTTCCCAAGCTTGGTTCTCCAGCTGTGTCCTGTTAGCTATGGATGGTGGGAGTTGTAGTCCAAAAAGAGCTGGAGAGCAAAGTTTGGGAAACACTGTTTTAGACTGATATGTTGAGGGAAAGGAGGTTAGAGCGATCCAGTTCTTTCCCCTCACCCCACATTGCAACGATTTTTGCCAAGGATATACAGTCATACCTCTGGTTGCGTTTGCTTCATGTTGTGGATTTTCGGGTTGCGAACGTGGCAAACCCTGGAAGTGTATACTTCCGAGTTTTGCTGCGCGTGCACACACAGAAGCGATCTGCATGCTTCGCACATGCGTAGAAGCGCTCTATCATACTTTGTGCATGTGCAGTAGTGGCGCTCTACTTATGGCCTTTCGGGGTGCAAACAGCACCCCGAAACGGATCATGTTCGTAAGTAGAGGCACCACTGTATTTTGTGCATGAGTCATAGAACAGTAGCTGGAAGGGACCCTGAGGGTCATCTAGTCCAGCCCCTGTAATGGAGGAATCTCAGCACGTTGTTCCCCATCCAATTTGAAACCATACCAGTGTCAGCACCTGGAGGTTGAAAGGCCAGCTGGCTAGGCCCCAGCTGGACCGTCTCTCAGCCTTTACACTGGAGATCCATTGACTTCTGGCTCCAACGTAAATCAGTGACTCAAGCCTACTGTCTTGAGCACACAGTATGTAGTAGTGTAAACTGCACAACAGAAGAGGCTGAGGCTGTGGATGCAAACTATATAATATATAATATATATTTTAGGGTTTTGAATCAATAGTCAAATAGTGGATCTTATTCTAATTGCCCCAGCTAAAAACCTTGCAACCTTTGCTGTCACCTTCTCTGGTCCATGGGGTCACGAAGAGTCAGATACGACTAAACGACTAAACAACAACAACAACAACTGACAGTTGAAGTGGAAGTCAACGGAGGATGAAAGGGGTCCATTCTGAATCACACCAGGAGTGGGATGAGACCAGCAGTGCCTCCTATTTGCTGAAAGGCCCTTGTAGATCTCTTGCCAAGAGAAAGGACAGTGTGACCTTCTCTGGGGTTGATTTTCGGTTAAGATGGTGAAAAGGCCAGGCAGGCAGCCGATGGTGGCCTCATTTCCTGTCATGGTGGTTCCTTAATCTCAGACGGAAGAGAGTGTTTAATGTGTGAAGTAGGAGTTGGAATAGCATGGTGATTGGTCAGTTTTGTTGTACCCCTAAACATTTTTTTAAAGAAAAAAGCACTGTGTACACACACACACACACACACACACACGAGTCTGAAAAGCAAAACTATGTTTACTTTTTGCTTACAGAGTCGACAGAGATAAAGGGTGACCATACCATAAATTGTGCAAAAGTTGCGGACAGATTTTTATTCATTTTATTTATTCCTTAATATCATATTATTCCTTTTTGTTTCTTTTATAATGGGAGAAGGATGTCTAGTTCTACCACACGTGGCCAAAAAGAAAAAAATGTATTTGAAACTTGTGGAGTTCCAGGAACATCAGGTTCCTTACCTCCCGGGATGGTCTCAAAATGGAAGATGAAGTAGCAAAGTATGATGAACAAAATGTTATTTTGAGCACTTGGTTTGTGTTGGCTCTCTCGGCGCAGCCCACCTCTAAACAGTGAGAAGCGATTTGTCATTAAGAAGTAATAGGAGAAGATTATTAACATTAGGACATCAGGACATCTAGGGAAAGTACCTCAGGTTCCTTTTGCTCAGCAGTGGACGTCTTTCAGAACAAAGGCTATAAAGATATCCTGTCCCTTCTTTCGAGTGTTATTTTTAAAAATACATCCTAATTTACTTTGGAACATTCCATCTGGCTATATTAGATGTCGCACAGAGCCCACCTCCGAGTATATTTTAATTGGAGAAAAAGGTTAGGAATTGTTGGGTTTTCTAAAAATGCAATGTTTTCTTAGGATCTGATATTTCAGTGGATGAAATGGTATGCAAATCAGTGCAGAAGGAAATAGCAGTTCCAACACATTTATCTGTGGCTTCCAGGATGAAAAAGAAGCTTGTTTCATGTCTTAGTCAAAGATGGAATAATAGAGCTGCTTCTCTGTTATATACATTGATTAATTTTGTCCCACTCTCATTTCTGGTCAATGAGTTTTTGAAGATTGTTTTCAGAAGCACATTGACAAAATTCTCTTTTTCTACCATCAATGTAGACTAGATATGGTAGAAGGACTTTACCCCATTCTCATTTAAAGGTAGATCTATCAAATTTAGACTTTCCAAAAAAAACATGAGAACCAAAACACACCCTTCCTTAGACATTTACACTTATCCAGATTTTGTGATGCAGGCCCCAACCAACCAAGATCAACAAAAATGCATCTGTTTGGTAAAGGTATGTGTAAAAATGAACATACATGAAAATGACAAAATCGCATTACATTAGGAGGAATTGCTTGCAAAAATATGTAAACTGCTCAAAAATGCATACCTAAATGTGTTTATTATGAGAAATTCACACTAAATAGTTGAAGAATTTTCACAAGGATTTTTTTATTTTATTTTAAATTTGAAATCGCTGCAGAATTGTGGAAAACTGAATTTAAGGTTGGAAAAATAAAGACTTGAGGAGGATTGAAACTGACAGATCCTTCCATCCCTAATGGTGATGAATGGTCAGGGTCACTGATACTTAGAGAACTTTGTTTCTTTAGCTTCTGTTTGTTTTCAGAAAATTCTGCACCCTCATTCTAAGTAATTCTAAGTAATATTTATTGGCATCAGCAGGTCAGTGTCCCGTTAATCTTTGAACCATACCCCTGATTACTCAAATGCCCAGCCTCCAGAGAAGCTTACAGAAGTTGTGGGGTGTGATACATAAGTAGCAGTCAAGTACAACATTCCTTGTTTTCCTAGAATGGACATGCAGGGGGATGTTTGTTTCAGCAATCCGGAAACTTCCTGTTTCCTCCTGTCCTGGAGCATCCTTCCTCTTGCATGTGACTAGAGGTGGGCATGACCTTACCTGTTCAGGTGACAAAAGGACAAGGCACGCAGCACATTCTCCTCTCTTTGGACTTTGTCATTGGAGCAACAGCTCTCTTTTTAGCTAGAGATGCCCTGTTGGCTTTTAGCCAACAGAGGACCAAGAGACTATCTTCATATGCGATAGACTCACATGTGTGTGTGTGTGTATATATATATATATATATATGCAGGTTTTGGTGTCTTCGGGTGTCTTCCCGTGTAAGAGTTGGGGTGTCTAGGCGACGTTTCGACGAGGTCTCACTCGTCATCTTCAGGCTGGTGCTTTCGGCTTCTTGTTACTGGAACAGAGCAGGATCTCAGTGTTTGAGTTCCTATAAATACTGTTGAGGGGGTGTGGTGTATAGCCTCCAACGTTCTGGGCAGAGAGGAAGTTTCCAGGTTAGTGTGCCTTTTCTTCTTTTGTTCATTAATTACTTGAGGGATATCTTGAGTGATTTCTTGAGTGATATTCTGAGTACCACTTAGGAGGGTCATTAGGTGTGGATTAGTTGCTAAAGCTTTCGTGTCTTGACCTCTTGAGCTTGTGAAGAGTTTTTTCTGAGAAGATGGCTGTACTGCACTTAGTTGTGCTCTGGCTTGGCTTCGTGTATAGGGGCGAGCTGTGGTTTTGTGCCCTGTGCCAGCCAGATCTGTGTAGGGATTGCAGGGGGGTGCAGCATCATCTGTAACTAAGTTTGCCTTCAGGGATCCGTCTGTGAACTGATGATGCTGTGAGTAAACTACTTTTATATATCTTAAATAAGATTGTGGCATGTTTATTCTTTTAAGGGGGAAATAAGGGATCTTACCAGGAATCTATATTGAGAAGCTTAAACAAGTTTGCAACCAGCTACCCACTGTGCATTTAAAGGGGAATGTTAAAACTCTGCTAAGTTATATAACTTGCTAGCACAAGTTAGGATAAGGTTACCAGATTCTTTTCTATGAATTCAGGGACACTTTTCAACTTCAATGGATTTTGCATGGGAACTGATTTTTAATCTTGGGACTATCCCCGGGAAATGCAGACGTCTGGTAACCTTAAGTTAGGAAGGATATTAATAAACAATATATCCTCTCCTGCCTCCCTGAACATTCCCACAAAAGTATGTGTTTCTTAATTTCGCATCGTTGCTACTGCTGATTTTTCTTTAAAAAGTGTTTGGTTCTTCTGCAGTAGAAAATGCTGTAGTTGAACAGACAAGCTCCAGCTGCACATATGTGGGGTTGCTTTCTTTTTAGAGAACCACCTATCAACTTAAGATGCTGGCTTTTAGTTATTTTGTTTTGAATTTTGTACCTGTGTATCCTGCTTTGGGGACAAAATGGGCTCCCAAAGTGATTTACCATTAAAAACCTTCTGCGATACCCATACCTTAAAAAAATGAGAAAAGAATTCATAAACCTCAAAGACAAACATATTTCTGAAAACTAAAAATCCTTCCTGCTCTCACCTGGATTCAACCTATACCTAGATCTCATTAGACGTCAAATACCCAACACACACACCCTCACCCTAAAATGCCCACCAGCATAAGCATGATGACCTGGTCCTACTGAGTTGGGTTGGATATATTCCCTGATACAGTGGTACCTCGGGTTAAGAACTTAATACGTTCTGGAGGTCCATTCTTAACCTGAAACTGTTCTTCACCTGAGGTACCACTTTAGCTAATGGGGCCTTCCACTGCCACCGCACGATTTATGTTCTCATCCTGAAGCAAAGTTCTTAACCTGAGGTACTATTTCTGGGTTAGCGGAGTCTGTAACCTGATGCGTCTGTAACCTGAAGCATCTGTAACCCGAGGTACCACTGTACTGGTAAAAATTAACACCATCTGTTACCTGAACTCTAGAAGTTACTTGAACTCCATGACACCATACTTAAGTCATTCTTGGTATCTTAGCAACTAACCAATGCAAATGGATATAGAGCACTCCAGCTTTACAGGAGTCACTTAATCTCAGAACAAGACAGGGCCTCAGGGATCATCTCATCTAAATATACCCTATAAATAAACTATATTGACAGATGAGTGGTCAGTCTTCTGGTACTCCCCCCCCCCCCAACCTGGGACGAAATCCCAAGCCTCTCTAGCAGCATGTATGCAAACTTGCTGAGCCATCCTTTTGAGTTTTTAAATGTGACCAAACTGAGCCTCCTACAGCAGAGTCGAGTATACACTTCCAGAATTAACACTAAATACATTACATCTGGTAAATGAGCCATATAGCCGCTAGAGGGCCATGACAAGTTGTGTCCTGGGCTTCTTAGACTCGTCTACACATGAATTATCTGAAACTGAAGGGGCGCATGGGTTGCCATATATGAAATATGATTGTTTACAAAGCTATTGTACTACCAACCTTACTGTACACTTGTGAAACATGGACCACTTATAAATGCCATCTCCAACTCCTCAAAAGATTCCATCAACAGTGTCTCTGAAAATTTTTACACATTACTTGGGAAGACAGGCGAACTAATACCAGTGTACTGGAACAAGCAAAGATCACCAGTGTCAAAGCAATGATTCTTCAACATCAACTTTGCTGGACTGGTTGGGTTGTGCGGATGCCTGATTATCATCTTCCAAAGCAACTACTATATTCCGAACTTAAAAATGGAAAGTGTAGTGCTGGTGGTCAACAAAATAGTTTAAAGACTGCCTCAAGGCAAATTTTAAAAATGTAGTATAAACACCAACAATTGGGAAACAATTGCCTGCGAGTGCTCCAATTGGAGAGCAGCCTCTACCAAAGGTGTCATGGGCTTTGAAGACACTCAAACTCAGGATGCAACGGAGAAACGTGCTAAGAGGAAGGCACGCTTGGCAAATCCACACCATGATCAACTCCCGCCTGGAAACCAATGTCCCCACTGTGGAAGGACGTGTGGATCCAGAATTGGCCTCCACAGTCACTTATGGACTCATTCTTAAAACCATGTTTATGGAAGACAATCAGCTACGAGTAATCGCCAAAGAAGAAGAAAGATATTGACATTATTTTCAGCTCTCCTACCCCATCTTTTTGCTCAGGGGAGGAGCTCATGAAGGTCCTGGCCCTGGCTCATGAAGGTGCTCTAGAAGGTTCACAGGTGGTGGTTATGTGTAAATAAAACCATACAACACAAACATATTACAGTCTCTGGTGAGCTTCATTCTAAGGAAACCATATCTGAGGTATATGTGGGCAGATATTGCGTACATGTAACAATACCAGCCAGATGAGTCAGTGACCTGACATGGCATAAGGCAGCTTCATAGGTTAATACATTCAACAAACAACAACATCCCCATCATTGAGAAATAGTGTAGGCTGAAGCCTGATTGTTGTCTGCAGCTGACCCACTTGAAGGAGCAAAGCCTTTCAACGGCAGCATTACTGACCTCAGGCAAAGTAATGTATGACTGGAATGGTAACTGCTGATCTCTCAATGTCAATCTCAACTCCTAAGAAAAGGCAACGGATCTTCCTCCCTCTCTTCCTCCTTTGGAAATAAATTTTGCCACTATGGATAGAAGTATAAGGAGTAGAGTAGGACATATCATGTCTCTAGAATTCAGCTGACTTGGTGTATTTATTTACACTCGTGTAAGCGGCTCCTCTCCCGCTTTGCTCCTTTAAAGCAAGCAGGCTCTCTGTCCCTCTCTCCTCCCCACTCAGCGGCTCTTCTCCCGCTTTGCTGTTTCAAAGCGAGCCACGGAGGAGGGAAGGAAGGGGAACCATGGATCCTCTGCTCACGACTGCAGCAGATCCCCCCGCCACCTGTAGGCATTCCCTCCATAACACGCACAGACATTTCTCCTTACTTTCTAGGAGGAAAAAAAGTGAGTGTTATGGTGCAAAAAATACGGTAGCCAATCACGTGGGGCCCATTGTGTAAATAAAGCAGACAGTTCAGGGAAACTTCCATTCTTCACTACTATGAGCTGAATATAGAGCATGAAATCCACACTCGACTCTGAGTATATTTCACCCCTCCTCAAGACATTTCTTACATTTTGATGCTTCACAATCAATCATGTAGAAACATGATTAAGTCAAGGATGAAGAAGTTCTGACTCTCCAGCTGTTGCTGGTCAGCAACTCCCATCAGCATCACTGACAATGCTGGCTGAGGCTGATGGGAGTTGGAACCCAACAACATCTTGGGGGCCTCATGTTCCCCACCTCCAACCTACGAAGACTGTTTGACCAGAGGCAACAGTGAAGTAAAGGAAAGGACCTTGTACACCACAGGAAATTATGGTGTCTTTCGTTTCATCTTCAACTTTTTAGAAGCTATTCTCTGTCTTCAGCATTAGAATCTGTGAGGTTTCAGAGTCTGTGGGCTGATTTGAATGCTGTGTCCTCCGTGTGGGGGCTGCAAAAAATTTGCTGCCATATGGGCATCACTCGACACAGCAGATGTAACCATCCATGTGAGGGCATCTTCACTGACGGTGGCTGATTCCAGAATCTTCCAGGGTTCCAAGCTGTTTTCCATATAGTTCACATGGAAATATTCTACAAGACACTTCACAATTAGGTTGAACCATGTAGAAATAAGAAATATGTACACGCTGTGTGAAGTGCTGTCATGGGCAGTGGGGTGATTTTTGGTGATTGCTACAAGGTGACTGAACATTGGAATTGGCCCTGAGAATATTTATTCTTGGAATGTTCTCAACTCTGTGGAGGCCTGACACCCAGCAAGGTCCATGATCCATCAGAGGGTCCATCACTTAATGGAATAATTAGACCAATCTCCTATTTCCAGGTCTACCTGACAACAATTAAGTCACTTTCTGTAGGAACACTCAAGTCACCGGGGAAATGGGATGTCATCATATAGAGACATCTGGAGCAATCTCCATTATAGTGTTGCAATGAGAGGGTGATGACAGCGGAGTGCAGATTGTTCCATGGCTCCCACTCCCATCACAGAATATGAGATCACCCATAAGACTTCCAGGCTATTGCCATTTCCTGGAAGGAAGTGGACCAGGTTGCCATGAGGCATATCTCATTAATCAGTAGCAGATGGCGGTCTGGAGTGGCAGAGCTCAACTGAGCTCTGGACGCTCACACCACTGCTGCATTCCAGGATAGGATAGGGAAGCAGATGAGGTGGCAGTGAAGTTGGCATGGTGCAAACACATTGACGGGAACACTGGATTGGCTGATGACCACCCAGACCACCTCACCTCTCTCTGTCCTGCAGCAATGCAGATGTCCAGAGATCAAGAGAGCATTGTATCCTGCTATCTGTTACTGTCTCTCTTCTCCTGTTTAGTCCCTGTGGCACTGGAAGTACTAACAGGACCAACAGGAGACTTGTAGTCCATTGTCACCAGGCACCTCAGGAAATGGAGGATTAATCCCAGAGCCTCTGGTGTAATCTCATACCCCCCAATATTTCTCTGATGAAAATAGGGACATCCTATATTCAATGATGATGATGATGATGGTGATGATGATGATGATACCCTGCCCATCTGACTGGGTTGCCCCAGCCATTCTGGGTGACTTCCAACGTAGATAAAAACATAATTAAACATTAAACATTTTTTTAAATTTCCCTATACACTGCTGCTTTCAGATGTTTTCTAAAGGTTGTATAGTTATTTATCTCCTTGGCTTGGGGGTTGCATGGCTCCATACCCTCCAACATTTCTCTGATGAAAATAGGGGTGTCCTAAGGAAAAGCAGGGACGCAGGTGGCGCTGTGGGTTAAACCACAGAGCCTAGGACTCGCCGATCAGAAGGTCGGTGGTTCGAATCCCCATGACAGGGTGAGCTCCTGTTGCTCGGTCCCTGCTCCTACCAACCTAGCAGTTTGAAAGCACGTCAAAGTGCAAGTAGATAAATAGGTACCGCTCCAGCGGGAAGGTAAACGGCGTTTCTGCAAACTGCTCTGGTTCGCCACATGACCCAGAAGCTGTACGCCGGCTCCCTTGGCCAATAAAACGAGATGAGCACCACAACCCCAGAGTCGGTCACGACTGGACCTAATGGTCAGGGGTCCCTTTACCTTTACCTTTAAGGAAAAGCAGGACATTCCAGGATCAAAACAGAAACTGGGTTGGCTTCTGTAAATCTGGGACTGTCCCTGGAAAATAGGGACACTTGGAAGGTCTGTAACCTCCCATCTCCTGATGAGAGAGGTACTTGAAGGAATGGAATAGAACTGTCCATCACACATTTTAACCTGGTTGTGTGTTTTGTTGCTACTCTGTCCCAGAGAGTTTAGGTAGCAGTGTATGGAGTGCCAGAGGCCTTATCTGGGCCCCCATCTAAACTGTTCCCATTTATGATGCTTTTTTATGGAGTGTGGGGTTGGGAGTCACAGGCAACCATGTATCCAGGGCTCAGGAAAACCTGGAGATAGCCCTCATCAGGAAGTATAGTATACTTCTTGGGATGAACATCTCTTTGTGGTATATGTCTGTGGTGATACTTTGGACCAGAGTTGGGTGAAATTTTTTATGTGGAAAATGTACTGTTAAAAATAGCTTCTCACAGAAACACAAAAGTCTGGGTGATAAAATATTAATTTCCATTTCCGTTTCTTTGATGTTTTCCAGGAGAGTCAACCAAAGGACACCGTATGAACTATGTTAAAAAATCAGAAACAAGATTTTTCTCTTTTCCTCTTGAAAAATAATAATCACAAAACACTTTAGTAGTCATCTGACATCTGACAAACTATTTCCCTTTTACGCTGAGGTGGCAAGGTTTTCAGACATTCCTTTTTATAGGGATTTTTTAAAACATAAAGGTAAAGGTAAAGGGACCCCTGACCATTAGGTCCAGTTGCGGACAACTCTGGGTCGCTCATCTCGCTTTATTGGCCAAGGGAGCTGGTGTACAGCTTCCAGGTCATGTGGCCAGCATGACTAAGCCGCTTCTGGCAAACCAGAGCAGTGCACGGAAACACTGTCTACCTTCCCACCGGAGCGGTACCTATTTATCTACTTGCACTTTGATGTGCTTTCGAACTGCTAGGTTGGCAGGAGCAGGGACCGAGCAACGGGAGCTCACCCTGTCGTGGGGATTCGAACCGCTGACCTTCTGATTGGCAAGCCCTAGGCTCAGTGGTTTAACCCACAGCGCCACCCGTTTTAAAACATGGTCCTGCTTTATTGTTTTTTCAGTCTTAAAACATTGAAATTTCCACAGGGAAAACTTGCTATCCAAAATACTCCAGTATTATGCTGCCTTTTGGTGAGGATAATTATGCTTCAGGGCAAACCAACAGTTGTACTAAATAACTCATACTTCACATTTCTTCTCATCTTTGCTGTACTATTTTTGACAGCTCAATATGGGTCTCACTTTGTAATAAACATGAAGCACATCTGCAATATATGATCTTTCACTGCTGTGTTTTGCAAGACATTTACTTGAATTATCCTTTTGTGTAGTCAATACAAGTCAAACAGTTTTATTATTAACTGCCTGGTAGGGCAAAGGAAGAGGAGAAAGCCAACCTGCTTTAAGAGATTCACCTGCATAATTGCAAAAATACATTAATTATGGTTTCCATTCTCAGCGGATGGCAACAGCTGAAACTGCATGGGCTTTGAGATGTACAAAATGCCTGCTCATATTTTTAAAATACCCGTTCTCTGCCCACCTGCACATACTGTAGAAATGTGCTTTCATTTGCTGGCACCCAAATTAGAATTTTAAAAGGGCATTAAAAAGAAAGGGGGAAAAACCCAAGCATTTGTAACTGGAATCAATCTGGATGGTTTATGTGAGACCTGTCAGAAAGGCTTATTCCCTTCCTACAATGTTGCTGTGAAGGACTGTAATACACATATCTTCTGGCACCTCAGAAGACATCTACCCACTTCTTTTCAGAGCCTAGATTGTGAGCTGCTATGTTGAATTCTATTGTGAAGCCAACACTTCTGAGACCCATATGTTTCACTTCTAGTGACTTCATCCACCAGAGCTCCTAAATTCTGGCTTCTGTGAGGCCTGGGGTAGATGCAATAGAAGGTCTTTGATAACTGCTTGAGTTGTTACATTCACTAGGCCATCTCTAATTGCCATGGCAGTTTTCCATGGAGAACCAGTGGGATATCCAGTGGTACCTCGGGTTAAGTACTTAATTCGTTCCAGAGGTCTGTTCTTAACCTGAAACTGTTCTTAACCTGAAGCACCACTTTAGCTAATGGGGCCTCCTGCTGCCGCTGCGCCGCTGGAGCACGATTTCTGTTCTTATCCTGAAGCAAAGTTCTTAACCCGAGGTACTATTTCTGGGTTAGTGGAGAAGTAACCTGAAGCGTGTGTAACCTGAAGCGTATGTAACCCAAGGTACCACTGTAGTTAAATCTGGATGTGAACTCTATAGGTTTGGGCAGAGATTGAGGTTCCATGGGTTTAAATGACTGGCATGACTTTGAATATTGAGGAATGGATGTGGTGGAAAAAGTCTCGCATTGAGTTCCATATGCCATGAAACATTTTACATGCAGTGCAGAGGCAAACTCACTCCATATTTCGCAAGCAACCTAAACTCATAGCAACAGTGGTGCTTGCAACACATTTCCTTGCGTCATCTGTGGGTAGAGAAGCAGTGCACATCATAATGACTCCCTAGACCTTGCTACAAATCGATGGATTTAATAAACCCACGAAGCAAAGACTTTGGATGAGGCGTTTCTTCATTTCCACATCAATAATGCAAGGAAACTGATGGCTTCATTTACGGATGCCCTAATGTATGGCATAATAAAAAATAATGTTGCAAATGTTTACAAAGTTCAGATTCTTTACTGATCATCATAAGCTAGAGTAAAACTCAGGCAAAAGACAAAATAATTAGCACTATTTTATACTTGGTGATTTATGCCAGTCGCGAGAGAAGCATATTCGATGTTCAAGGGACTGCTATTTAAAATTCTAAATTTCCAAACACTGAGCTCTAAACAAAATAACATTGTATATGGAGAAGCTACCAGTAAGATGAGTAGCCATTTCCATGTAAAAGCCACTTGTTTCCATTTTCTCCACTTGTTCACCATGTTTTTTAAACACTCATAGGCTTCTTTCACTGTGCAGGCAAGCAGTGGGAAAATACAATTAGAGGCAGACATATATATATATGTCTGCACCCCCCTGCAATCCCTACACAGATCTGGCTGGCACAGGGCACAAAACCACAGCTCGCCCCTATACACGAAGCCAAGCCAGAGCACAACTCAGTGCAGTACAGCCATCTTCTCAGAAAAATCTCTTCACAAGCTCAAAAGGTCAAGACACGAAAGCTATAGCAACTAATCCACACTTAATGACCCACCTAAGTGGTACTCAGAATATCACTCAAGATATCACTCAAGATATCCCCCAAGTAATTAAGGAACAAAAGAAGAAAAGGCACAATAACCTGGGAACTTCTTCTCTGCACCACACCCCCTCAACAGTATTTATAGGAACTCAAACACTGAGATCCTGCTCTGTTCCAGTAACAAGAAGCCGAAAGCACCAGCCTGAAGATGACGAGTGAGACCTCGTCGAAACGTCGCCTAGACACCCCAACTCTTACACGGGAAGACACCCGAAGACACCAAAACCTACATATATATATATATATATATATATATGTACATACCGTATTTTTCCATGTACAGTTGTACCTCGGGTTACATACACTTCAGGTTACATACGCTTCAGGTTACAGACTCCTCTAACCCAGAAATATTACCTCAGGTTAAGAACTTTGCTTCAGGATGAGAACAGAAATCGTGCTCCGGCGGAGCAGCTGCAGCGGGAGGCCCCATTAGCTAAAGTGGTGCTTCAGGTTAAGAACAGTTTCAGGTTAAGAACGGACCTCCGGAACAAATTAAGTACTTAACCCGAGGTACCACTGTATAAGATGCCCCCTATTTTGGGGGACTCAAATTTAAGAAAATGAGAGGGGGGAATGGCTCAGAGTTGTTGAGCTATTTGGGGGGGGGGGCAGGATTGCCGAAAATCGCTCACCCTCATGCAGCACCTCTCGTCTGTCCCATCGCTGGCAGGAGCTGCCAATCGCAGGCCCAATAGCTGCAGCGTCAGCCAATCAACACCAGCCCTTGACACAGCAACCAATAACATGCCCAATAGCTGCTGACAGCTGCGGCAGCAACCAATCAAAAGTCCACCCTATGTACTATCCAGGTATAAGACTTTTAAAAATACTCTTTTAAGAAGAAAAAAAAACCTAGTCTTATGCAAGGAAAAGTACGGTACTCTTGATTCTCTTTACTAGACAGGAAGAGGAGGGTCTTCAAGTGGGGTTTTTTTTTTACACCTATTCCCTGGTCATGGCCATACAATCATAGAATTTTAGAGCTGGAATGTACCTGAGGACAATCTAGTTCAACCCTCCGCAATGCAGCAGTCCTGCCCGCAGCCGCCCCTGGGTGGGCTTGAATCATCACCCTTCAGACTCCCAGACAGATGCACTAACCCATCGTGCCACCTTCAAAATGGTCAGATTTGCTTCCTGTTGAGATTTAGACTTGCAGTGACTCTCTGCGAGGGTGGGAAGCCAATATGGAAGGGTTGCCTGGGAGGCTAATGGACTTTGATTTCAGAGAGCTCTGAAAAGGGGAGGGATTTTCTGGCCCTTCTGGGTGGTGGTCCTGATGTGGCATGATCGCAGCAGTTGGTTTTATTGCTCCCGAGCATCCTCTGCAGTTGTGCAGAGCCTGGTCAGCAAACTTGGTATGTGCTGGAGCTAGAGAGGGAGGAGAGAACTCATTTTGTTTGCATTTTAACGAGAAGCTACCTAATGCACACTTCTAAAACCAATATGCGCATCGAAAGCCAGCTATCCTTTGAAATGAACGCTTGACTGAATTTTGTGATGCAGTTCCCCAGCCGAACAGTGTTTACAAAAATGCATATATTAAGGAAAAGCGTACATGCAAATGAAAAAAAATAGTGAAAGTTACTCACAAAAATGCATTGTATTACAGGACAATTGCTTGGAAAATGTGTACATAGGTTAAAACTGCATATGAAATGTGTTTATTGGGAGACAAGCAAATGCTGATGAATTGTCATGAGGATTTTAAAGGGAAAAAAATAGCCAATTATTACAGAAACTGAATTTCAGATTGGGAAAAAAAGGAGTGGGTAGTCTCAACTGGTAATAGCATGCATACTTTTTAACTGAGGGAACTGACTTTCATCCCCAGTACCAACTACTTCCAATTAAGAATTAAAAGTATTCAAATTGCATTTTTTGTTTTAGCAAAGTTTAAATGTTTTTTTTTGTGTTTTTTTTTTGCAAAGAAGAAAAATCTATAAACCATGCTCCACTGGTATACATAAAGAAACAGAAGCTGCTGTTGCATAACTAAGACTGATGCAAAATTTTGAACAAAACTTAATTTTCTCCAAACTCGAACTCTGAAGGTTTGAATGTTTAGCATTTGTGACTTTCACTGCTGAAATTCAGCTTTCAATTATTTTTCTTTAAAATATCAAGTTAAATACAGTATCATCATCTTCCGTGCTATTACACTTTCCCCTTCCCCTGCCCCAGATTCAATCCAACAGCATCCATAACTGGGAATGTCAAAAAAAAAATTGAATTAGGAGACCTGGGAGAATTTGACTGGGAGTATATCCATCCCAGGAAATATTTTAAATTAGGGATCTCCATAACTTCCAGATAGGTTATATTATCTAACTCTTTAGGTAAAGGTAAAGGGAGCCCTGACCGTTAGGTCCTGTCGCAGACGACTCTGAGGTTTCGGTGCTCATCTCACTTTACTGGCTGAGGGAGCCAGCATACAGCTTCCGGGCCATGTGGCCAGCATGACTAAGCCGCTTCTGGCGAACCAGAGCAGCGCATGGAAATGGCGTTTACCTTCCTGCTGGAGCGGTACCTATTTATCAGGTGGGCAGGAGCTGGGACCAAGCAACGGGAGCTCACCCCGTCGTGGGGATTCGAACCACCAACCTTCTGATCAGCAAGCCCTAGGCTCTGTGGTTTAACCCACAGTGCCACCCGCATCTAATCTAAATCTTTAGTCCCGATTAATTGCACAATATATCAGGCACAACTGGCCTCCTCAGTTTTATATTTATATCTCCTTGTCATGCAACACCCTCTGAATTCCTTGTCAGACCACAAAAACACAAGGAGGCTGTGCTTCTCAGTTTCAAGCTTAGAAATGCCTATGGAATGAAGAAGTGAAGCTTGTGAGAAACCCAACTCCTTGGAAGACTCATGAAGCACATGCCAAAAAGACCTATTTCAAGGTTACTGGAAGGAACCCAGACCAACTTATTTATAAGTGACCTATGCTTGGAGATCCATCGGACTGACTTGAGTGTCCATATCTGACTTCTTCTGTGGAAGGTGCAGAGTTCCTGGTGGGAAAAACACTCTCTCACGAAAGCGTCTTTCTCTCTTCCTCACACCTCTCTCTTATCTCTCACATACTCCATTCAACTAAAACAGAAACAGCAGGGTTTTTTGTGTGTTTTTTTTTTTTAAGAAACCTGAAGTTTAGGACAGGAACTAATTTTCCTTACCTCCAGGGAGGGTTGTCAAACACATTTCCATTTACGGTGTGTGGGTTGCGCTGGGGACAACTCAGTCAGCTGAAACTTCTGTTGCGTTTGAGTCACTGGGATTGAAACTTCTGAAGCAGTGCTTCCATTCATTGCCATTAAAGCAGTTTGAAAGTGCCACCAGCATCTTCCTGGTATAGTCCATGCCATTGAGCATGAATGGATGTGGCATATAGCCTTTGTCCGGCTCTGAGAACTGCTCACCCCACCAAAATAGATAAAAACTGCTTGGGAGGAACAGCAAGGCACAGATGCAATGAATACAAATAATTCCAGGAGGAAACAGGACATGATAATGTGACTTCTCATTACAGATAAATTTCTGTGGTCTTTATTGAAACCCCTTTTGCTTCCTGCAAAATTCCATAGATGTTCCACCAAGGAGGAAACACCAAATACCTCCAAGTCTTTCTTGGAGACAATACATTCCCCAGTCACTTCTAGACAGCATTACTGCACTGCTTGTTATGAATATCTGTCTTTTAAACTAGGCAGGAGCCTTCAAGTGTTCCAGAACGTGGTCCACAAGATCTACATCAGGATTTGTTGCCCTCTGAGGTGATTGCTTCACCTTGCCTCATGGGTGGGCCAGCTCTTCAAGGTGTCCCTATTTTCCAGAAGCCGTCCCTGTTTCTGATTTGATCCTGGAATGTCCTACTTTTCCTTAGGACCTCCCTATTTTTATCAGAGAAATGTTGGAGGGTATCAAATTATCCGATCACTGAGCCATCTGAAGGCAGCCCTGTATAGGGAAGTTGTTGTTTGTTTGTTTTATAAAAAGTTTAATGTTTTATTATGTTTTTATATATGTTGGAAGCCACCCAGAGTGGCTGGGATAACCCTGTCAGATGGGTGGGGTATAAATAGTATAATAATAATAATAATAGGATGTCCTTATTTTCATCAGAGAAATGTTGGAGGGTCTCTCTCTCTCTCTCTCTCTCTCTCTCTCTCTCTCTCTCTCTCTCTCTCACACACACACACACACACACACACACACATACAGACACGTTTTGCAAATCAAAAGACAGAAAAAGGATATAATCTCTGCTAGAACACTGTAACATGCTGCCATCTTGTGGGGAAATGAATATTTACTAATGTATTTCTTTTGCTGAACCTTGCTCTTTGTAAAAGTCTAATTAGAAAAATTGTAATGCTTTACATCTCTCCCCCCCCCCCACGCCCCAGCAGCTTTGGACGTACAATAATGGAAGAAGCAGTTGAAAAATTAGCAAAGCACCGAAAGGGTGTGTTGTGTCATACCTGAGGCTGGAAACAGCTTTGGCACTAACTTTAGCAAATTGGATGGACTCTCATTCACACTCCAAATGAATCTCCCTTTCTCTTAGGGCTCGGAGTTACATACAAAATGCCTAAAGACCTCTATGAGTTTTCAAAGCAGATGTTGCACAATGGCTGAAGAGTGAATTCAAAAGCTGCCTCCATTCTGATCTCACAAGATATCCTCAGACAAATTAGGTCTGCCGATTGAGCAGTCTTCCTGATTTATTTGCACAAAGTTTTCAGGGAAGTTATAGGAGTCCCGCTGTTCATCTGAGAATGCATTCTTATTTGTTTGTGGGATTATATGATAACATGTGTAGCACTTGTTATCTATACGGTCAGTGGTACCTCTGGTTAAGAACTTAATTCATTCCGGAAGTCTGTTCTTAACCTGAAAACATTCTTACCCTGAGGTACCACTTTAGCTAATGGGGCCTCCCGCTGCCGCACTATTTCTGTTCTCATCCTGAAGCAAAATTCTTAACCCAAGGTACTACTTCCGGGTTAGCGGAGTCTGTAACACAAAGTGTTTGTAACCTGAGGTGTTTGTTACCCGAGGTACCACTGTACTTCCTAGTTCATTTTCAAATCATCCCTCTTTTTATTTTATTTTTTGGAAGTAGGCTTGTTGCTCCAGACTTACATTAATTTTGCAAACCCACATTAATTTGCCAGTACAGTGGTACCTCGGGTTAAGAACTTAATTTGTTCTGGAAGTCCGTTCTTAACCTGAAACTGTTCTTAACCTGAGGTACCACTTTAGCTAATGGGGCCTCCCGCTGTTGCGGTGCTGCGGCAGCGCAATTTCTGTTCTCATCCTGAAGCAAAGTTCTTAACCCCAGGTACTATATCTGGGTTAGCGGAGTCTGTAACCTGAAGCGTCGGTAACCTAAAGCATCTGTAACCTGAGGTACCACTGTATGTGACCATAGTCACAGTCGAGAAGAGACCTTGATGACATTTGGCTACCTTTACAGGGTTGTTGTGAGTCAGAGGTGAGCAGCCTCAGGCTCAGGGCCAGATATGGCCCTCCATGCCTCCATGTGGCCCTTGAGACTTTCATCAAAGACATACTGTCTCCTCAGGCCACACTCCTTCGCCAGTGTGTAGAAAACAGCCTACTGTACAAAGGAAACATTTTTACTTTTGTCTCTGGCTCCACTCCACTGGCATGTGACCCTCATGAGTCCACAATCAAACATTAAATGTGGAAAAACAAAAACAAAACTTCCCTATACACCTTCAGATGGCTCAGGGGTCGGATAACTCCATACCCTCCAACATTTCTCCAGTGTAAAAAGGGACATCCTAAGGGAAAGCAGGACTTTTCGTGATCAAATCAGAAACTGGGACAACTTCTCTAAATCAGGGGTGTCCCTGGAAAATAGGGACACTTGGAAGGTGTGTCCTACTTTAAGAAATACCAATTAGACCTGACTAATATATGGGAATAGCAGCCAATTGTTTTTATTATTAGTTTTGGCAACGTTTTTGAATTTTGGAAAGGGATATCTATTTTTCCTATTAGCCTATTTCCTTATAAGCCAACAAAATTATTCCGTGGACTAAAATGCTTCTGTCCTTAAAAAACAACAACCGAACAAAATTTGGGTATGTATGTTGAAATTCCAAAATCTTCTCATATTCACTTTAGTTGAAATCCCTCTACTATGAAGTTTTTTTAAGCCTTCAACAAAAAACAATGCCCCCAAAGTGTACAAAGGGTGTTCTCTTTCATAGAGAGCAAGTGTTGCGGCGGGGTCTGACAGGCCACCCCTCTATTGCTGGGAGGGTTAGTATGGATGACCGTCCACAGTGATTGGGCGGTTGGGTTACTGGGCAAATTTTGGTGTTGCCATTTAGGGGGACGGACCAAAGGTTATAAAATCAAGTCACGCAGCACTGACTGGGCTCTTTTACTGTGTGCATTGGATCACCCGCCCACCCTCCCTAATCTAGGGCTATTGTGTTGACCTTGCTATGCCTGTCATGGGGTCGTCTGCTTTTGGGGCAGGCGCCTTGTAGGAATTTTGTCCATTTGGCTGATTGGCTGGTGCTATTTGGTTTTTGCCTGCTGCGTAGCAAATCATCAAACTTGTAAGGTTGTGGTTAGGCATTGGTTAAAAAATTGGTTGGTGGAGGAGGAAGGATTGGCGGTGCCTGCCCCTCCAATGCTGCTGCGGAAAGGGAATTCCATTAAGGAATCCAGGGGCTTGCCATTCTTTCGTCCATACCCCTGAATGGGGCTTAGGGCCACGCAAGGCCTTGGGAGCATGTGGGGGGCGGGGATGAGGGCCATTAAAACAATTTAAAACAACAACAACAACCAAAAACCTGAGAATGGGCAGGCCTATGGTTGTTGTTTTTTTAATTCCTTTGCCCCTCTTTCCTTCTTTCACTCTCCTCCACATTGTGCAAAGTTTCCTCTTTCCTTCCAACTCCTTCTGTCTCATGCTTTTACAATTGTGAGCCCAAAAGGAGGAGGAGGATTTCTATATGGTAAGTGCTTCCAAGTGGGGACTTCATCTGTGGTAAATCACAAATGGGACCCGCAGTGCGTTCCCACACTTGGGCTTCTTTCTCCCAATCCAGATATTTCATACCCTTTCCTTTTTGAAATATACCTAGCATGCCCCCCCCAACATTTGTCCGAGGGAAATAGGGATGCCCCATTCCATAAGGATCATTTTATTCTTTATACCCCACACATCTGCCTGGGTTGCCCCAGCCACTCTGGGCGGCATCCAACATATATGAAAACATAATAAAACATGAAACATTGGAAAAACCCCTTCGCTGTACAGGATTGCCTTCAGACGACTCGGGAGTCGGATAACTCCATACCCCCCAACTTTTCTCCGTTGAAAACAGGGAGACCCTAAGGAAAAGAGATTGACAGTAATCCTTCTAGTTGGTTGATGGGTTTGGCCTAGAGTTGGTTAATTGCTTAATTGGTGAGCTATGAAATGAAGGGGAGGGTCAGGTGCCTTGTCAATCCCAGAATGCCTTGTCAACCAATCAGAGGCAGCTTTGTCAATCCCACCAGCAGGTATAAATGCTCTCCCCAATATTGTTTCCCTTACTGGCTTTCTCTGGAATCCGGAAGTCAGTTCTGTCCCTGGGCATGGGCACAGATAGTCGGAACCAATGCCTAAGCAACCACTCACATTTATGTATTTTAATAAAGTTGTGGCCAAAATTATGCCAAAAAACTTAAACACAAATTATGTGTGAATTGTGAATTATTTAGGGGTGGCTTGGGGGACCTCGACACACAATCAATTTTCCTTTGAGTATTAACAATAAAGAGGTTCCAGTTTTTCCCCATTGCTGCCTGCACATGTCCAGTAAATGGGTCAAATATTATTCTGCCTCCCACCCCACCCCAAAATTGGACAATGTACATTTTTTGAGATACCATCAAATAAAAGAAGCCACTATTTCTTTTTATTTAAACCACAAGAGGGGGCTCTAATTACACCAATGAAGATTACATTTAGAATCCCAGCTTCACTGCTGGGGGGGGGGGGGAAATCATTTTACAAAAAGCAGTGAAACAGGAAAGTGATAAAATAATGGACCAACAGTTGTAATGCAGACAGATATTTTTTCTAAAGAGCCTGAGAGCTTCTTCACTGAATAATTATCCTGCATCCAGAGAATTATCTTTGATTTTCTAGGACCATTTAAATATATTTATTTAATAAGCATTCCGATAACAAAAATTGCAGTAGCAAAATTGATTTATTATTTTTTTAATTAAAAAAAACCCAAGGAAGGAGAATATAAATAAAGGAAGAGTCCAAGGTGCAAGGCTTAACATTGGAAAATGTTGCAGCCTTAAGCGCTTCTGTTCTGGGTTCCAGCCACTCTCTCCCCTCGGTTTCCCTGTCTCCTCTCCAAAGTTAGTCAGCACTGGGCTATTGGGAGAGTCCTCTCTCTCCTTCATCCTTGGAAAGATGGAAATATAGCAGCTCATTGTGAACCAGGAAATGACCGACTTATATAACGTGATGGTGTGTTTATGTCCTCGTTCCAGATAGTCCGTTTTATCTCCCTGTCCCACTCAGTTGCTTATTGTTGTTTATATCTCAAATGCGTTTCCTCCCAGGAGCTCAAGGTTGTGTAAATGATCTTCCACTTTCCACTTTTTATCTTCATAAGAGCCCTGCGAGGCAGACTAGGGTGTGTTAATGAGACCTGCAGGTACAGGGTGGTGTATGAATTTAATAAATAATAATACATACACATAAGCATGACTTATTGCCAAAAGATTGTGAGGAGATGCCGGGTGTTCAATTCACACACAGTGTACAAGACCCAAGAAATCTTGCTGGCACCCCTGATTTTAATCAGAGCTAAGTAATGAACGCTGGCAAAAGAAAAGAAAGAAAGGACACTTCTTGTTCATTTTTACAGTCCATCTGAAGTTTTTTTAATGATGCTTCTGTGACACAATAGTGTTGGACGATGCATAATTGCCTTACAAATAAAGTTTGGAAAAGTGTTTCTCAATCTTTTTTTTTTAAAAAAAACAACAACACCCCCACAACTCACCCTCCCTTTCAGCAAACATAAAAAAAATTCCGCACATCCCTTAAAACCCAGTTTAGCTAATCATTTTATTTGGATTTTCAAACTGATTGAAAGTTCATAACTTATATGACACATGTTTCTTGGAAACACCCACCACCCAAAAATAGGTATACCCCCCCCTTGAGAAATACTGGTTTAGATCTGGTTCATGTTGGATCTAAGCTGGAAATTGTTTAGGCTTCAGTACTGTACAGATTCAAAGATCCTCATGTAAGTGTGAAGAATAGGTGTGCACATTTCTTTAGCACCCACAAACCCTAATGAGCAGGGCCAGATTTAGGTTGGATGAGACTCTACGCTACTGAAGGTAACGGGGCCCTTTAAATGTCCAGCTGTCCTTTGTCAACAACAAGTTGTCGCTGTTTTTCGTGTTGAATATATGCTATATGGTAATTTATGGGCCTAATAGGTCCATACACAACACAAAACACTGTTGCTGTATGTAGGTTTTATTTTATTTGTTTTTTATGTTATATTTTGGAAATGTACATCCAGGTGTGTGTTTTTTCTTTTAAGTTTTTGGGGCTGCAGGATTTGATTGGATTATGTTAAAAGAAACCAACGTGTTAGATCTAGAAGGTCACAATAACAGGTATGGGTGGCACACATATTTAGTATACGATAAAGTGAAAGTCCACAGGGGATTTCTGAGCCACATGATAAGGAAATCGTTATACAAAATATGGATTAAATATAAAGGAATATTGGAGCCAAAGATACCCCTGTGGACTTCACCCACAGAAGCCATGGCAGTTAAAAAAAGAAATATGAAAGGAGAATGACCAACATACAGATCAATTTTAGAAGTAGATAAGGATAAGCCAACATCGAAGAAATATGAGGAAATTAGAAACTCGCTAACAGACTGGCTACAATATTTCCAGCTACACCAAAGACTAACTATGGATTCAAAACAAGGAATTGCAAAGGAAACATCTAGATTCGAAAGAGAATCAATACTTAACAAAAAGTAATTTTTTGGGGGCCCCCAAGTTAGTGGGGCCCTAAGCTATAGCTTGTTTAGCTTATACATAAATTTGGCACTGCTAATGAGATCCCCAGATGATATTCAGTGAATGGAGGAATATGCTGTTTGTCCTAGTCATCTTCCTGATTTCTGGCTGAGCAGTGTCCACTAAGTGCCCACCTGACCCCATACATTCAGAAACCGTGCCGTCATCTGACCCTCTGGAAATCTCCAGAGAAGGTAGATGAAATGTCGCAACTTTTAGCATAGCAGGATGGCAAAGATGTGTTCATTTCAGCGAGGCAATACCAGCAAAAACTGCAAGCTGTGAGCTTCATGCTCTCCACTGGGCCCTCCCCTCCACCCCCCACTGCCTTAATTGAAGAAGAAGAAGAAGAAGAAGAAGAAGAAGAAGAAGAAGAAGAAGAAGAAGAAGAAGAAGAAGAAGACGACGACGACAACGGCTGGCACACAAACTCAGCACATCCTGCCAGCCATGCATGAAGAAACCCTGTACATCTTGGCTGTCACAGCCAGGGTGGTCGTCTGTGTGTGTCGAAAGCCTAAAGCAAACAAAGGCAAGCTGCCGCCAGATGTTGGGAGGCTTTCAGGTTCACTGGATGCTCCTGAGGTAAGTGGCGCATGATGCGCCGCCCTTGCTTTCTCTCGACGACGTGGAAGGAAATGGAGGAGCCCAAGCTCTCGTGTCTTTCTCTGAGCAAGGATACAGCCCTGCTCTCCTTCCCGGAGCCATCTGAGCAAATAGGCGCTCGGCTCCAAACAGCAGTGGCTGCCGATCCATCAAGGCTATGCAAAACAAACCCTGCTGAACAATTTACAACTTGACCCCACATTGTGCTGGGAGTTCAGTCTACAGAATCTCCAAAAGGCCTTTTTTTCTCTTGAGGGATTGTTATATTTGACGCCATATACATGAGGCTAAATCAGCCACATCTAGAGCCTCTGTTTTTAATCCTATAAGGAAAAAAGTATTATCGATCTGCCCAAGACAAAGAACCTTGTGAAGGATTAAAAAGTGAATTTGTGAAAATCTGAGAAAATCTAAAACTCCAGTTCTTTCCCTATTAGGCACTATAAGAACAACAACAACAACAACAACAACAACGTGACCCAAATCTGTGAATGAATTAATAGATCTGTGCTTCTTTAATGGATTAAATGGATTGATCTAATAATTAATCTTTATTGTAACTACAGGGTTGTTTCGTGTGAGCTCAGAATGTACGTTCATTGCATGGCGGGATTTGACAAAATCCTATCCTTAACAAATGATAAAAGGTTTCTTTTCCACTTTATACATACATACAGTGGTACCTCGGGTTAAGTACTTAATTCGTTCCGGAGGTCCGTTCTTAACCTGAAACTGTTCTTAACCTGAAGCACCACTTTAGCTAATGGGGCCTCCTGCTGCCACCGCCACACGATTTCTGTTCTCATCCTGAAGCAAAGTTCTTAACCTGAAGCACAATTTCTGGGTTAGCGGCGTCTGTAACCTGAAGCTTATGTAACCTCAGGTACCACTGTACTTAAACACACACACAGAGAGCGCACATGCTCAGGGGTGTCATCTCCGTGGGGCCATAGGGCCAAAGCCCCCCCCCCAATATTCAATGAGGGGACCAGGCCCCCTCAATATTCTGAAGCCCACAGGGTAGGAGGAGACTGGGAGGGCCCTAGTGAGCCCATCACAGCTGTGGCAGGCCCCATCAGGCCTTTCAGAGGGTGCAACAGGTCCTGTCAGCCCTCCTTCTGCCATGTGACATCACATGCGCGTGCCGGGCACCCACAATGTTGGGCGGAACCTGGCGCACATGAGGGGAAGAGAGGGGCAGAGGGAGACATCCCCATGTGATTCAGAGCAGGATAAGAAATGGCCCCATTGTTCTACAGGGAAAGAGAAGCACGAAAGAGGGAAGACGGCACTTATTTTTCGGGGGGGGGGAGGCACTGGATAGAAGTGTGTAAAATTATGTATGGTGCATGCAAAGTGGATATCCTCCTCCGATAATATTTAGAACCCAGGGTCATCCAATGGATTTGAATGTCAGAAGAGTCAGGAGAGGGGGCAGAATCTGCTCCACTTCCCAGTGGGTTAGGCGTTGTGGTGGACCACGTGGCCACCCACTCCCCTTCGGGGGCGGGGGACGAAGTCCCACTACCCCTGGAGGTTCCCAGCCATGTCATTTGCCTGCCGGCCAATCTGCTGGCTGGGTGGGCGTGGCCAGGCCCCATTTAAACTGAGGCATGAGCCAGAGAGCTTCCCCTTGGCTCACTTCTTCATTGTGGCCTAAATTTGCCCAATTAACATTAACCTAATATCTGTGTCCTTGTGTCTTATTCATCAACGAGGGGGTGGTCTCGGGGTCTTGACACACAATCCCAAGTACTTTTTTACACAGCACATAGTTATGTGTGAACTATGCGGTTCAGACCTACAAGATGTAGCGATGAGTGGCTTTAGAAAGGGGTTGGAAAAGATAAGGATTGTGGATAAAGCCATCAATGGCTGATGGTCATGATGGCTCTGTACTGCATCCAGTATGGCACCAACAGAGGTGCCATCTTCACAAGCTGATTGACAGGGCCCCACACAATGTGCTGACATCACCCACACAATGCCCTGCAATGTTCTGACATCAGGCGTGTGACATTGTGATGAGCCAGGGGCTGGAGCTGAACACCCTCTGAACAGTTGAGTTGACCTCGGCTCCCTAAAAAAAATAAATGCATTGCTCCTCCCCTCAAAAAAACCTGCCTTGGCCCCTAGGAGCTGGCAAGTTTGCCTCTAAATATCAGCTGCTGAGGATGACAAGCAGGAGAGGCCTGTTGAGCTCAACTCCTGCTTCTAGGCTGCTCAGAGACATCTGGTTAACCATTGCAAGAGCAGAATGCTAGGTGTTGACCTCATCTACCAGGATTCTTCTGATGGTCTTATGAAAGGTTCAATCAAACGTTCAATGAAAGGTTCAGTGCTGGATCAAACCCTGTGGAGGCCCCTAGGCAGTCAAAATCTCGGTGACCCCCTCACAAATTATCCCCTAACACCTTTTTTATTTTAGGTAAAGGTAAAGGGACCCCTGACCATTAGGTCCAGTCGTGGCCGACTCTGGGGTTGCGGCGCTCATCTTGCTTTATTGGCCGAGGGGGCCGGCATCCAGCTTCCGGGTCATGTGGCCAGCATGACTAAGCCGCTTCTGGCGAACCAGAGCAACGCACGGAAATGCCGTTTACCTTCCCGCTGGAAGGTGCTTGACGTGCTTTCGAACTGCTAGGTTGGCAGGAGCTGGGACCGAGCAATGGGAGCTCACCCCATTGTGGAGATTCGAACCGCCGACCTTCTGATCAGCAAGTCCTAGGCTCTGTGGTTTAACCTACAGTGCCACCCGTGTTCCTTTTTTATTTTTTATTTTAAAGGTAAAGGTACCCCTGCCCGTACGGGCCAGTCTTGCCAGACTCTAGGGTTGTGCGCCCATCTCACTCAAGAGGCTGGGGGCCAGCGCTGTCCGAAGACACTTCCGGGTCACGTGGCCAGCGTGACATCGCTGCTCTGGCGAACCAGAGCCGCACACGGAAACGTCGTTTACCTTCCCGCTTGTAAGCGGTCCCTATTTATCTACTTGCACCCGGGGGTGCTTTCGAACTGCTAGGTTGGCAGGCGCTGGGACCGAACGACGGGAGCGCACCCCGCCGCAGGGATTCGAACCGCCGACCTTTCGATCGGCAAGCCCTAGGCGCTGAGGCTTTTACCCACAGCGCCACCTGCATCCCATTTTTTATTTTACCAACCAACAATTTGGATAAACCAATTTTAATACACAATATTATTTTGGTCCATTGCTGTGGACCTCCTAAAAGGTGTGGGGACCATAGGCCGGTGCCAACTCTGTCTATTTGGTAATGCGGTACCGAATCTACCTGGCAGTAGGCATAAGTAGACAGGATTGGTTGGTGCATGCAATATAAACACAAAAGCACTCTATGAGACGCCACATACTACAATGTGTGAGCAAGCTGTTGAAGAGCAACCAGGTGACAATCGTTTTAGTCAATGGGGAAGCGCAAAGCAGTTATTTCTCTCCTCTCCCCATCCCCCCGGTCACACAAGGTACATAGGAAATCTAGTTTAAAAGAGGATCATGACTCACAGATGCCAGGCAAATAGCCAGAGGAGCTTGAGGATTCTGTAGTCACAGGTGCATCACAGCAACAACAAAGAAAAAAGAAAGGGGAAAAAAATGAACCCTGCCAAATAAAACTCAAGCATTAGGTCAAAGGAAAAAATGCATCCAGGAGATGCATTGTTGTGCGACTACTGTGCAAGTTAACAAACGGCAGGAAGAACACCCCCCCCGCTTCTTCCATCTCTCCCCCCCCCGTACTGCTGTGCCATGAGGCCCTTGCCAGCCCAGAGCTCCATCTCTCCTCCCCCTTCCTCTCCTCCCACCTCATGCACACACAACAAGGGGAAGGGAAAAAATAATAATAACAGGAGAAGGCCTCCGTGAAAGGAACGGAGGGAGCATAAAACCGTCAGCTGCATGCAAAGCCGAATTCCCACGACCCCCCAGCTGAACTTTTGTAAATAGGCTTGGCACCGAAAACCCTCTCTCGCCCGGAGAAAATAAGAGCGGAAAACAAACAAATAAATAAATAACCCCGGCTGAACTCCGGGGAGAAAGGCGTGTGAGGGCTGGCTAGCTGCTGCAGTGTCTTTTTCTTTAAAAAATACAATACCCCCAAACCATCGCCTCTCTTTTCACTTGTGGTGTGATAAAACTATAGCACTGGGTGGATTTGATTCTATTGCATCCTCTCTCTCTCTCTCCCTCTCTGTCTTGCAATGCCCCTCATCCTGTTATTTAGTATGTAGTTATCTTTATATCACCTAAGTCCCTAGCAGGTGTTAAATCTGCCATATTTTAATATGGAGGAAGACAGGGAAAGTATGTAACTTGCTGAAAGCAGAAGGATGCACAATACCACCCCCCAAAAAACACACAGCTCTAGCCACCAGATCAGGAATGATGGCAGAGAGGGCAAAAGGGCAACCCTGGCATTTTAATTTTTTCTGTTTTAAAAAATGTTTTCCTTTCTCTGTTATCCAAAGACAAATGGAGAATGGAAAGATATTTCATAATCCATTTACCAGGCTTTCAGACTCTCCGTAATAATAATAATAATAATAATAATAATAATAATAATAATAATAATAATAATTTATTTATACCCCGCCCATCTGGCTGGGCTTCCCCAGCCACTCTGGGCGGCTTCCAACAAAATATTAAAATACAGTAATGCATCAAACATTAAAAGCTTCCCAAAACAGGGCTGCCTTCAGATGTCTTCTAAAAGTCTGGTAGTTGTTTCCTTCTTTGACATCTGCTGGGAGGGCATTCCAAAGGGTGGGCACCACTACCGAAAAGGCCCTCTGCCTGGTTCCCTGTAACTTGACTTCTCGCAGTGAGGGAACCATCCGAAGGCCCTCGACTCTGGACCTCAGTGTCTGGGTAGAACGATGGGGGTGGAGATGCAAAGAAGGCCAGTGTTTGGACTCATTTGTAATTAAGAATTAGATTTCTGCCCTATCGGCAGTGGCAAAGCTGCATGCTCCGGCACCGGGGGTGGAGAGCAGGTGGGGGCATGGCTAGTCACATTCTGGGGGTGTGGCATGTTGCCCGTGGGGATGTGGCATGCATCCTGGTGGCGTGGTGTGCTGCCCGCGGGGATGTGGCACCCAGTGCAGTGGGGGGTGCATGGTGCATGTCTGGGGGGTGGCTGCGATGGTACCCCCCCTCCCTGATGGTGCCGGGGCAGTGCGCTCCCCTGCCCCCCCATTCCTCCACCAGTACCCATCAAATGTAAGGTTCTTCAGTTAAGCAGGAATAATCAAGTGGCCAAAAATAGGATGGAGTACTTGTGAAAAGGATCTTAGTAGACCACAAGCTTAACAGGAGTCAACAGTGTGATGCAGCAGGAAAGAAAAAAAAAAGCTATACTAGGCTGCATCAGCAGTGAAGCAAAAGTACTACAGTGGTACCTTAGGTTAACTACTTAATTCGTTCTGGAGGTCCATACTTAACCTGAAACTGTTCTTAACCTGAAGCACCACTTTAGCTAATGGGGTCTCCCGCCACGGCTGTGCTACCACCGCACAATTTCTGTTCTCATCCTGAAGCAAAGTTCTTAACCCGAGGTACTATTTCTGGGTTAGCAGAGTCTGTAACCTGAAGCATATGTAAACCGAGGTACCTTCTGCCTTGGTCAGGCCATACGTAGTGCAGCAGTGCCATAGCATGTTTGAAGGGCCAGAGAGGGAGGGAAAGGTGGGAAAGAAGAAGAAAAAACACCTCCCTATTCTTGTTGTTGCAATCTGAGCCAGAGAAGAACCATAAAGAAGGGATGGCATGAAATACTGGCATGCTTTGCAAACGTATCAGATTCATTTTCATTGTGAAATTTGGCAATATTATTTCAGTACTGTCACTCCTTAGCATCTTCCAGAAGTGATGTAAGATATCATTCTGGATAGCTCAGTTGCTTAGAGTGTGGTACTGATAATGCCAAGGGGGCAGGTTCGATCCCCGTATAGGACAGCTGCATATTCCTGCGCGGCAAAGGATTGGGCTCGATTGATCCTCAAGGTCCCTTCCAACTCTTTGATTCCATGATCATTATTTATTTATTTTTTAAAATATTTTATTACATTTTTTCCAGATAAAGATAAACAGCACAGAAAAACAAAGAAAACAAGAAAAGAAAAGAAAAAAGACTGATTATTTCCAAAGCTTGTTTCAATCCTCCATCGAACTTCCCCACATCTCCCGCACAATGCAATCTTAATAATAAATTTGTCAGCAAATTATAACCTTGTTTCATGTGTTTCTTTTGTACTTTCAATTGCATTTTAAGTTTAAATTACTTATTATCCATTTACTCTATAAACACATATATTATCCTTTTTGAACATTTAAACATTGGTTCTTTCATTAATATTATCTAATTTCATATATATTCCACTCTCATTGCTGGGGCTAACCTTCCAAATCATGCGAAATCCTATAATTCATATAACTTATAAAGTTTTTGCAAATGATTCCATGATCATTATTTAAATTGGATTTTGATTTTGAAATCAGCCTGGGTAAAATGAGTGTTTTAAACTTTGTGGTTGGGATTTTGGAAATAACATGTCATAATTTATTGCCCACTATGAACCATTAGGATAGAGTAAGCTGTGTATGTATGTGTTGCGAAATAAAGGCAAACACTTTAATCAGAAGTGACAGAAGTGTCACAGACTCCTGCCTTTAACAAAATGCATCTTTCCAACCTGACTAGTGATTTGGAGGAGTTCAGCCATTCCCAAAGTATTGGCCTTCTGCATCTCCCAGCTGGGCATTTGATTTGTTGAGACTGTCAATGCTCAACCATCAAAGTTGCCACCCACCCCTGTAGCCAGGGTGGGACAGTTGAGTGCCCCACCTGCTCCCTGAGCTGTGCTTCACCCCCCTAGTATTTTTTTAATTGTCTTTTTCATGACAAACAACGGTAGCCTCCATTTAGCAGATGACAACTTATTTTAAGAGCAGGAGCAATGCAAGAACAAAACCTTCTGAAAAAATTCCAGTGAATACAGCAGAACAAGTGCAACAGTCTGCTCACTCAAGGCGTTTCCTGATCGAGGATAGATTTTTCACGATCACTATCACCCTATAATTGCTTAAATGATCCAGTGGGCCAGCAGTCTTCATAGCAGCACGGCCGTTTAAGAGTTAATTATTAGAACTTTATATTATGGGCTAGATTACAGGCACAGGCAAACTTGGCCCTCCAGATGTTTTGGGACTACAACTCCTGTCATCCCTGACCACTGGTCCCGTTAGCTAGAGATGATGGGAGTTGTAGTCCCAAAACATCTGGGGGGCCGAGTTTGCCTATGCCTGGGCTAGAATTAGACTTCACTCCTTGGACTTTCCTTTGTCTTTCACTTACACTTCCAGTTGTGTTCTCTACCCAGCCAGCAATAAGGAAACATGTTTGCTTGCCTACAAGAAGAAGTTTTTATGATGAGTAAAGCAGAATTGGATGCTTATTGCCAAAGGGTCATCTAAAAAGCATCTACCCTAAGTAACCCTTTACTCTTTTAAAACAGTGACTATATTTAGAATCATATATATATTTACAATATTTTCTCTTCTTTGAGTACTTGATGCCAAAGGATGAAACCAGCCTTAGAGGAGCAGAAATATTGTGCACACTGCAGTCAGTTGGCTGGTTGGCCAACTAGACTGGAACTAGGGCCTAATTTCTCATTTTTCTAATGTCTGCAGCTGAGTTTGAGGCTTTTTTAGGGTTTATGGGCAGGGGGGAAAATCCAGAAACCTATAAAAAGAATCCTAATTGCTTTCCGCAATGAGTTTCCAGTTGTTTAGTTAATCCTTGATAGAATAACCAGTTTAAAAGTTTTCCCTTGATTGTCCAACAAGAAGAAAAATATAAAGGTCAGAAACTGAATTTTTGAGAACACAAGATCCACACTAGTTTGTAATTTCTTAGTTATAGCATAGGATGATCATGACAAGAATATGGAAATATTTAAAGAGATTAAATAAAGTTGCATGAACTAGTTCAATCTGGTCCATAGCGATAGCTGAAAAATAAGTCAAAAATTCAAGTATACCAAGGGACAAACAAACAAACAAACAAACAAAAGATTCATTTTCAACTACACGGAAGAAATTATTCTATATATGGATGATAACAATGTTCATATGCTTTCTGTGAAATATGCTACTGCTTTTTGTAGTAACTTTTCATTTTTAAGTGTGAATATTGTAAGACGATAAGAACAATAACCTCTTGATAAAATAGATCTTAAACAAAATGATACCAACCTAAAACACCAATAATAGCAATTACTTTTTTGAAGGATTGCGCATGAAATGTCTTATTTGTGTGCGTGTGTATTTAATTTCAAGTCTCATTCAATTGTTTTCTTTTTTCTTTTTCCCTGTATGCCCTTGAAGCGTACGTTGTTTATTAAATAAATAAAGGTTTGGTTTTTTTTAAAAAAAAATCAAGAGTTATCAGTTACCATAATTCTTCATCATGCATGTTGTCACCAGAAATCATTTCTGCCAAGAAAAACAATATTAACAAACAATATCCAACAAAGCAGTTCAACTAGTTCAAGGACTTTTACCTGAGCAATGGAACTTCCATACCCTCAGAACAGATTTGGGGGTGTACAGGGATAGGAGAAGTCAGAGAAGTTCTACTGTACAGCCATTAGCTGATACTGCCTAATAATAATAGTAATACAGTGGTACCTCGGGTTAAGTACTTAATTCGTTCCGGAGGTCCGTTCTTAACCTGAAACTGTTCTTAACCTGAAGCACCACTTTAGCTAATGGGGCCTCCTGCTGCTGCCGTGCTGCCGGAGCACGATTTCTGTTCTCATTCTGAAGCAAAGTTCTTAAACTGAGGTACTATTTGTGGGTTAGCGGAGTCTGTAACCTGAAGCGTATGTAACCTGAAGCATATGTAACCTGAGGTAGCACTGTAGTAATCAATGACACCCTTAATACTCAAAATATGGAACTGAGAGTCCTGAACACTTCTCCATGAGATATTTTCTCCCTTTCAGGATTAGTCTTATAGAGTACACAACCAGGGCTGGATTTAGGTTTGATGAGGCCCTAAGCTACTGAAGGTAGTGGGGCCCTTTATATGTCCAGCTTTCTTTTTTCAACAACAAAATGTCGCTGGTGTTGAATATATGCTGTATGGGAATTTATGGACCTAATAGGTATCTAAAGCCATTTGCCCATGTTGCCATGCAACCAGTCCATGCAGAATGTAGGCACCCTATATATAGAAATGAGCAAAACAGCGATATTTTAGGGAGCAGGCTAGCAGGCGGGGCCCATTACTCACATCATAGGAGCCTACACAACACAAAACACTGTTGCTGTATACAGGTTTTATTTTATTTGTTTTTTATCTTATATTTTGGGAATGTACTTCCAGGTGTTGATTTTTTCTTTTAATTTTTTGGGGGCCCCCAAGAGAGTGGGGCCCTAAGCTATAGCTTGTTTAGCTTATACATAAATCCACCACTGCACACAACCCACTGGCAGAAATGGGGTTGGATGCAGGAAGGTTGCCTGAAAACACAAACCAGGGAGCACAATGCTTTGGGTGGCCAAGCTGTGCTTTGCATACAAACCGTAGGACCCGAGCCTTCCAAATGCGATGCTGATTTGCATTACAGAGGACAAAACATTCTGAGCAGAGAATAGCAAATCGGCCGCCTTTTAATGAGCCAGTGAATTTCACACACCACAACAAAGATGCCCACCTTTTATTTACTGTAGGGCCCAGGGATTCTATGGGTAGTGTGGCCGTTATCTCCACACAATCAGAAACATCAGGTCTCCCAGACAGAGACAAAGGAACCCCAGCATTTGCTTGGATACCGAATTCAGCTGTTTGCCACACCACAGAATGCCTGCCTCTGTCAGCCAATCCCTGAATGCTTTCTTCACGGGGACTGATGTCCAGATATTGTTATTGTGACACAAGGAATTGGATGCGTTTGTTAATCAGTCTTTTGCAGAGCGGAAGTCTGGTTTTCTCTCTGTTCATATGGTTGAAAATCCCTGGTCTGGTTCCATTACAAGACCACACAAAAGGACATCTTCTTTTTTCTTCTCCTTCTCCACAGAATCGGGGAAAACTGAATGCTCTTTCCCACCCCCCAATAACCCCCCACCCCAAGACTTTCTTTATTTCTTCACTCCTTTTGACGGGTAGGGGTTTTTATGGCCATATCAGAAAGTCAGACATTCTTTCTTTCTGTGATGAATCACATTTTAATTAGCACCGAGGTTTCCAGATTTTTCAAAAGCATCACCTCAGGAGGTTATTTTAGAAGATGACTCTACATTTGAAAGCACTGTGGACAGAGACTTTTTAAAATTGCTGCCTGATGGTTAAGTCCAAAATTAATTTCCCAAGGAATTTGCTCAGAAACTGCATCTTCCGATTCTGTATGCAGTATAAAAATTGTTTTACAACTATTCAGTAATAAATATCTGAGGGGAATACTTGTTACTAAGCAGGCATCATTCCCTCAAAGCGAAATCAGCACTGTTTAAATAGGAAAATGAAAGATAAGGCAGAAAACTGGACTTAAAAATCACCTTATTTAATCCTTTGCAAATTCGAAAGGTGGAATGCAACTGATAAATGAGTTGCTGTACAAGCAAAGGACCTGAAATATTTCAGACATCACCACCCAGCTTTAGGCAAAGGGAGGGACAGAAAGGAGACCAATCAATGATGCTTCCTTGCCTCCAGCAGATCAGAGAAGATTATATTTGAAGCAGGCATGGTAGCAAAAGTGAGTCATCTGGACATGCTCTAGTTCAGAAGTGGGGGACTTGTTGCTGTGCAGATTTTGCCGATTTACAGCTCTCGTCATCCCTGTCTATTGAATTTGCTGCCTGGTGCTGATGAGAGTTAATCTCTCAGAAGCATCCGGAAGACCACAGGCAAGCCTTGCCCTAATCTAGGTAGTTTGTTCTTTCCCTAGAATCCCATACCTTCACCTCAAATATATCTATTTTTTTAAAAAAAAGAGACAGTTGTATGCTTAGTCTTCTTTGTGAGGTAGGCTCCAACAATATCCTTGTCTCCTCAACACTTTCACAGACTCTTAGTACGAATTTGGGAAAGCAACTTCACTCAGGCAGCGACATCTTCCCTCAAAAACAGGAGAAATAGGGTGACCTACTTCTATTTTAGATCTCTGTTTGTGATGCTGCTTCTTTCAGAGGAACACAGAAGTTTCTGTGCACTGAGAAAACCATTGGTCCATCTAGCTCAGTATTATTATTATTTTTACATTTTACATTCTCCTTTTTCTTTTTCCATTTTTTACTTGCAGCAATTCTCCAGGGTATCAGTCAGGACATTCCTAGTTCTATGAAGCTGGCAGGGATCGAACCTGGGACCTTATGCATGCATTGCAGATGCCCTACCACTGAGGTATATCCCTTCTCATGGTGTTCAGCTCATTCACCATGAGCAGGCCCTGCCATCTTCCACGATACTATGAACACATGAAATCAGAGGAGGTACAAAACCGCTCTTGCCACATAGGTAGTTCTGCTCTTGAGAAGTAGGTAGGACTGGTATTTGACATCGGCCAAACTTGCTAAAATGTATAGAAATCAAGATAAAGAATGCTGGAAATGTAAGGAGAAAGAGGGGAATTTCTTCCACATGTGGTGGACGTGTACTAAGGTGAAAGCCTATTGGCACATGATATATAATGAATTGAAAAAGGTTTTTAAATATACTTTTAATTAAAAAAACCCAGAGGCGTTTTTGTTAGGTATAATTGGAGACGAAATTCCTAAAAAAGACGTAAATTTGATTATGTATGTTACAATGGCAGCAAGGATACTTTTGGCCCAGAAATGGAAGCAGCAGGAACTTGCAACATTGGAAGAATGGCAGACTAAAATGATGGAATATGCAGAATTGGCAAAGCTGACGGGGAAGATCCGAAATCAGCACGACAAACTGTTTGAAAAGGACTGGAGTAAATTTATACAACATATGAAAAAACATTGTAAACATCTGAAAACATTTGTAGGTTTGAGTTGAAATATTTTGTCATGTTAATATGGGGAGCTGGTTTATATTTAATGAGGAAAAATTTACTACGAAAGAAAGAAGGTAAATAAGTGGTTACAGAAATGCTAAGAAGTAAGTGAATATTTATGAAAGCCAGAAAGTGGGACGGGGGGAGGTCGAAGCTCAGTTTGAGCAATGTTTTCGGTCATGAGATTATGTAATGGAATGTGATTACGATAAAATGTAAACTCAATAAAAATTATTATATATAAAAAAAGAGAAGTAGGTAGGATGATCTATCTGTCACCAGTAGAAAGTCATCAGAGAAAGTGTTAAGGAAAAAATCTAGGTGCGAGGCTGCTCAGTCACCCAGCTCATTGGGCAGAGCCCGTGGGTCCTGCGGAATAAAGGAAAGATTCCAGCCACCAACCGGAGCAAATAGCTGTAGACCAAAGTTTATTGCGCAATAGGTTCAAAGAGCAAATTTGAGCCCCGAGGATGGGGTGACAGACTTTTAAAACTTTCCCACCATATCCCAGAATACAGTTCGTACAGCATCATTGCTACACCACTAACATGTCACAAAAGGGGAGGGGTTAACCTTGGCAAACATGTCCATTCAAGTCCTTGGTACAAGATTAGCATAAGCAGACATGGCAGGGCAAGGCTCAGGTATAAGATTAGCATAGACAAATATGTCTTAAGTACCCACCACCCAAAAGTACAATAGAAGTTCCTTTGCATGTCTGGAGCCTGAGGCGAGTCAGATGATGAGATTTGGCTTCCTTTGGCTAACAATGAGCCCAGCAATTGTCACCTCTGGGAACTTCCTGGAGTCCTTTTTCAAGGGGAAAATAGCTTTGGAATGGAGGAAACTGGGAAAGGAGATTATTTTATATTATTTTTAAAGCTAGGTAACTTCTCTGAGCTGTCAAGTTGATATATTCAGGATATATTCAGGCATAATATCTGTAATATTTAACTTTAAAGATGTGTTCCCCCCCCAAAAAAATTCCGTAACAAAAGGAAGGGGAGAACAACTGATATAAACAAGGTAGCAGTGTCCCCCACCCGCACACTCAACCTTCAGACAGGTATTGTCAGGGACTGGACTGAACAGGAGGAGTAGGAAATAAAGAGAAGGGGGAGTCAGTAGAGGAGGGGAGGGGGAAGTTTTGCCTCCCCTTCTCTAGCAGTTTCAGGAGGAGAGGGAGACAGGGATGAGGTACAGCTTAATGAGGAATTGCCTAGTTACAAGATAGTGGAGGAGGAGGTTGAAGTGAGATAGGAGACAGCAGAGACCTCCATGGAACATATGGGAGACCCTTCTAGTCCAAGGGCTCTCTGGTCCCTCCACATTCAAGAACAGAGAATGCAGAGGGATGTTACTTCTGTGACTTCTCGTAGGTTTCCAGGATGTTGTGGGGGACAGAAGAGGAGGGACTCGGAGTAGCCAATGTCTCCTATGTGTGTAGACATGGGTCTTTGTCTTGCAACCAGATGACTGAATAAAAAGCCATAAAATACGAACTTTGTGTTCTTGCTTCTGAGGCTACTGGGGGAGGAGAGGATACTCCACACTTGACAGGTATGAAATGTGAACAAAATTATACAGTGCTTTAAGAAGGAAAGGTGGGATGATATCATGTTCACTAAGGCCACATTCCATTAAAAAAATATCACTGCATTTAGTTAGAATAGGACTTCCAGCATCTCCAGGTTTGGTCTGGAGACTCCTAGATTTGGAATTCAGGGCTGTGAACAAACAATCCACTCTCCAGGTGGATATGCAGAGGACTTCCTCCATGGCGGTTGGGAAAAATTAAGAAGCCCAGGGGGGAAAAGGAGCGAGTGTACAATTCAAAATGTTCCAACCTGCCCTGCCCTTTCTTCTCAGGTATAGTGGAAGCAGCACAGCTAAGCTGCAGGAAAAGGAGAAGCTGAGCTGGCTGAGGCTTCATGTAGCCAAGCAATGTCCATTGTTCAATGGTGTTATGTTGTGCTGCCCTGCTGTGCCTACTGCAATCTCACCTGGCAATTGGAGAGTCCCCCTAAACCAGGCATAGGCAAACTCGGCCTTCCAGATGTTTTGAGACCACAATTCCCATCATCCCTGACCACTGGTCCTGTTAGCTAGGGATGATGGGAGTTGTAGTCCCAAAACATCTGGAGGGCCAAGTTTGCCTATGCCTGCCCTAAACGCTTCATGATCCATGCCTCATTTCTAGGGTTCCACTCTTTAACCAGATTCTTTCAAGATCTGGCAACTTTGTGGAACCACTTGTGAATCTCAAGCTTTCGGAGATACTAGTCAAAAATACTGTACTATATACTCAAGAGCCAGCCCTATCAGCAGGGAGCATGAGGTGATTGCCTCACTGATACAGAAGGCTGGAAAGTAGCAATGAGGTGTTATAGGGCAGAGCTGTGTACATGAAATGAGGCTCTCTGTCTTGTCCTTCACCTCAGGCAGCGAAAGGTCTTGAGTTAACCCTGCTGTAGCCAGTCACATAAACGTAGATGCAAAGGTATCACAATTCGAAATCTATTGCACTTATTTATCTCCTTCTCCAAACTACACTGAATTCTGTTTCTTCTTCGAATATTGCTAAAAGTGAAAAAGGAAAGATAGGTAAGTATGCAACTTAGAACATATTGCACCTAATTTTGCATTTAATAAAGCAGAATATATTCAAATTTATTGAAGGGAGGTAGGGTAACATTCTGGTTTCTGCACGTTGATGTTGTTTTCAAAATAAAAGTATATTATTTTTTCCTCACAAACATCAAAACTCTACTCCATATTTTACATCCTCGCATCCTGATAGTTTCTTCATGGTGGGGTGTACTATGCACACCTGGCATTTTGGCACATTGGGGTTTTGGAACATCAGCTCAAGTGTGACATTAGTAATGGAAGGAGGTGGAAGATTACCAGTTTGGTTGGGTTTTGTTGTTGTTGCTTGGATGGAAAGGGCCAAGTATATTTCTGTTTGGTCCTTCCGTTTCCAAGTATTACCTCATAACAATGGTTTCTAAATCCCTCATGCTCTTAGAACTCAGTACCAATAGCCTTTCTTACAAAGAATAAAATGGAGTGACGCCAGATGACAGCTGCAATACTCTCTCTCACTTGCACACTCTCTTTATTTCTTTTTCTTTTCTGCTAAGCTTTCACTTAGTTCAATGTCACTGCTGAACTATTCAGGCTCAGTGGAGGAGATATTCCAGCTTCCCCTCTCCCCTCCGCCTCTTCTCCTTGCTTCTGTGAGCTGAAGGCAATATCCATTGCTGCTTCCATCTATTAAGTTGCTAGCTCACAACATGTTTTGTTTGCTTTCCCACAAGTTTTTGAATTTCTTGAGTTATCCACGTCAACATGGGTTGTCAACATACACGTATGTTTACCAGGCAGTTCCCAGCAATGGCTTACCTATGGGCTGTGCCAGGAAGCTATGACCTGCCATTTCAAGTTTCCCAGAATGCAACAGAAATAACGTCACTGTGGGACAATTTGGGAAATGAAGATGGTGGCTAACAGACACAGGGAAGCTGTCAGTGCCAACTGGCACGGCCAGGTTACTGTCCAAGGGTGCTGAGTGCTGACACCAGGCCCAAAGATTAGGATATAGATGTTTCTTCTACCGCAGCCATACTGTTGTTTACAGAGATGTGCCGGCTTCATTAATGTAGTTGTGTAGTAAATGAAGAGTATTTTAATAAAGCTTTTTTTTTTCTTTTTTAAAAACAAAATGGCATAGTTTAACACAATGTTTACAGTCAAAGCATTTCCCCCACAGTGTTATGCTTCTGCTGTTTGCTAACTCACCATGACAGCATCCAGAATACAAAGACCCAACACCACTTCCAAACAAAACAAAAGAAAACCTCTTGAGGACAATGGACTGTCAGCCACGATTTACTGTCCTAGTATTCCAGTGGGACAAGCTTCATTGCACAAGCTGAATCCCTGATTTGCACAACGGTCTGCATTCCCGCCATTCAACAAAGGAGCAAGTAGATGAGCAGTCAATAAAAGCGATGTCCTTTGTGTCGCCGCATGGGAGACCATCCCCGGAGAATCTGACTAAACGAATTATGAAATGCAGTATGAAATCAGCTTCTTTTGTGAGAGTTTGAGAAAAGGAGATTTATTTATTTATTAGCAAAGTTTGCAGGATGAGTGCTTGTGTTAAAACACTTGTGTGTTTTTTTCTGTCGCAGGCTGAATTGCTCCCTTTGGAATTGTAAGTGGGCTGGTGGACTTAGGAACTGGAAGCACATGAGGATACATTTTGTTTCATGTTCTAGATCAGGGACCGGGAACCTGTTGTAGGACTCCAATGACAATTAGCACTAGGCTGCTGAATGAGCACATGCAAAACTGAATAAGCTGGCCATTGATAAGATGACAAGTGACTGGGAAACTGATCTGTTGCATTTCCCTTTGAAAGGACAGGTGTATAGACTGGGGATATTCCGCGATCCAATATGGGAAAGCTCAATTATCTTCAGTGTCTAGGAATGCCTCTTATCAGTTTTGGCTGGTAAGTTATGTCCAGTTATGGCCATTCCTTGGCAAGGATAACTTGGCAAAAATTGTCAATTCATTGGCAACTTCTATGCTTGATCAATGTGAAGTAGCCAGTGGATTAATAATAATAATAATAATAATAATAATAATAATAATAATAATAATAATAATATAGAAAAAAGGTGCTGGTACTCACCATGAAGTTGTTACGGTAAGTGCCACACTTATAACATTGAGTGCCCAATTAAAATACAAATCTTTATTAAGGTCAGAGACCAGCATAAAAGAGTGGAATACTGTCATTTAAAATCTGAAAAGCGTTTTGGAAAGCTTAAAGGTATTAAAACAGAAGGTAAAGATGAAAGTCTATAAGAAGAAGAAGAAGAAGAGGAGGAGGAGGAGGATGGATTTGATATCCCGCTTTATCACTCCCCTAACATTCTCCTTTCCCTTCCTTTCCCACAACAAACACTCTGTGAGGTGAGTGGGGCTGAGAGACTTCAGAGAAGTGTGACTGGCCCAAGGTCACCCAGCAGCTGCATGTGGAGGAGCAGGGAAGTGAACCCGGTTCACCAGATTACGAGTCTACCGCTCTTAACCACTACACCACACTTCTTTAAAAGAATTTAAAAGAAGCGAAAAGAAGGGGTAAGAGCATTGGGTGGGTGTGGAGGAGCATAAAAGGTTAATATATAAAAGACTTTAAATATCAATTTTCAGAACACTCTGATATGTTCATTAAATCTGGATTGTGGCACAGGTCATCCTCCGACAAATTTTGAGCTCTGCTGTGCAGAATTTAGCAACATTGTGTGTTGTAGCAGGATCGGTATCTGAGAGCAGCAGGGAGGTATAGAATTGCCCTGTGCGCCCTGGGTACTTATGAAGTAGTGGGGAAATCAGGCTAATACCAATGTCTCTGTAATATAGGCATTGGAGAAGGACATGCTCTACCGTTTCTATTTGTCCCGAGCCACAAGGGCATTGTCTCTCCAGGTAGTCAATCTTCCCACTTGAATAAAATATTGTGGGGAAAGGTAAGCCCCACTCCACATAAAAAGGTTTAAAAATGTAAAGGACCCCTGGGCGGTTAAGTCCAGTCAAAGGCGACTATGGGGTTGCGGCACTTATCTCGCTTTCAGGCTGAGGGAATCAGTGTTTCTCCACAGACAGCTTTACGGGTCATGTGGCCAGCATGACTAAACCGCTTCTGGCACAATGGGACACTGTGACAGAAACCAGAGCACATGGAAACACCATTTACCCTCCCGCCGCAGAGGTACCTATTTATCTACTTGCACTGGTATGCTTTCAAACTGCTAGGCTGGCAGGAGCTGGGACAGAGCAATGGGAGCGCACTCTGTTGAGGGGATTCGAACTGCAGACCTTCTGATTGGCAAGCCCAAGAGGCTCAGTGGTTTAGACCACAGTGCCACCAGTGTCCCTTCCACCCCACATAATCGTTCATATGACACTGTGCACACACAACATTTGAATGGCAACGCTCATCAACTTTGGGGGGCCCCAGCCCCCTCAAATATTTTAGGGAGGCTGAAGAATTGGCTCCTATGCTGCATTCACTTGAGTACCCCCAGGAAAAAAACACTGGAAGTATCCTTTTGCTCTACCGGTTTATTTAAAGCCTGATGTTATTGACAGTGATGCTTCCCTCACAGCAAAGGACGCCCTAACATCTGAAAGCTGCCACACAGCAAGCAAGTGAGCTACCGCAAATCTCGCAGAGCCATCAGCCTTAGCAAAACAAATATTGTTTTGTGGCCTCTCTTTTCTACCTTCATTCCGATTACATTTATTATTGAATTAACGGTGTTTGAATTGTAAATGTATTCCAAACCCGTGAATTTCCAAGCTTGCGCCGCAGCTACTTATGGCACCAAAGGCCTGTGTGAGTTTTACCCTTTGGCTCATCCCCATGAATAATTTCAGGATCTGAGGCGACTTCTTGAGAACGAGAGCAGCCTGATAAGCCCGTTGTTTCTCCCGGCAGGGCTCGGCACTGGCCGCACATGGAACAGATTAGGCGAGCCCGGCAATGTTGTTAAATAAAATACGCAGAAAGAAAATACAATTATTGCTAAAGTGAAAACATACCGCAAGGGATTATTAAAATAGCAAGATGTTTTACATTTTAAGGATGTCCCACTTTCATTTGCCCACTGCAAGATCAACACAAAGGCATGGCTAAGCTAACATTCCACGCTCTTCTCGGTGGAATTTTCAGAAGGAACCTCCGCACAACGTTGTCTTTAGGTCATCTGTATTAGAAACCTACAACTAACTCAGGTGGGACAATGTACCAGGCTAAGTGGCTCATGGGACCAAGGAGACATCGGCGTAGGTTGCATTTCCAAGGTCCGCACAGTGAAGACTGCAAACCTGCCATTTCCCTTTGGATACAAGCATTGCTTTATTTCAAGCAAGCACCTCTTTTGCATTTTTAAGGTTGTCATTTGTAGGGATCATTCAGCATCATGTATAGAGCATCAGAAAATGTGTTACGGACAGAGTTTGGGCATGTTTTCTGTGAAGGCAAAGTTGTGCATCTGAACATTAATGTGATCCATCGTGCAGTTTCAAAAACAGGAAGAAAGGCTTCTAGAGGCCGTGTGACATGGCTGCTTTTTCTTTGGTTTGGGCTACTGGATAGGAAGTTGGAAAAGCCAGAGAGGCACAATAGGTGGCACCCCTCCTTCACCTTTTACCTATGGACCTGAGTTCATGATACCTTGAAGCTAAGGATGCCCAGTATGCCAAGTATGCTGCTTGGATGAGAGACAGGGACCGTATGCAACTCACATCATTAGGGGACGTCAGTTTTCATCGCATGATTTTAGGGGATAAAAAATATCAAGTCAGTCAACCATTTGGTCGTTATTTAAGAAACAATGGGGTCTCTAGGATAGGGATGGGGAACGAACCTGTGGCCCTCCAGATTTTGTTGGATTCCAACTTTCATTGGCCCCAGCCAGCATGCCCAGTGGACAGCGGTGATGGGAATTGGAGCCCAGCAACAACTGGAAGATGACAGGTTCCCCATCCCTGTCCCATCTGGGGCAAGCTGAGAATATATTGCATGCCATTTTGAGTCCAAAACAAAATCCTCTGGAATGCAGTGGGTCCCAAGCCTTGTTCAGACATCATTTGATTCATGAGGTTATGGTGCCTTCTGGCCCAGTCAATTTAGGCAGATTGATCGCCCTATTCTATACTGAAGTCAGAAAACAGAGTGTGTAGCCTATGCAAGTGCAGGAGAAGAAGTTCGGTATGTGGGTGGGGAATGGAAATGGCTTGTGTGCATACTGTAGGTGCCAGCTTCCAAAGGAGACATCAGAGGAGCTTCGGATGTAGGCAAATGCAGCAGCAGCACGACTTTTTTCTTTTCTTTGCACTTTTAATTTGTATACCACCTTACTATATTACTATACACAAGGCGGTTGAGAGCAACAAAATATACAACAAAAACGAACGCCTTATAATAATCTGATCCAATACAAAAAGCCACAATAAAACACTTTAAAATGGAATGACTTATATAAAGCAATGTTCAACAATCTATCATTTTCAATGGCCATGGTTCCTCCTACTCCTTCTGCTGCTGCCACCACCAGCTGGGGACTGCTTTACTGCTTCTTCCCTGTCCTGGAAGGAGGAGAAGGAGGAGCCAGCCACTGAAGCCAAGCTATGCTTAGCTCCATGCTTGGCCTCCTCTGCTTTTGGACATTGCTTTTGGCCTGGTCTCCTCCCAAAAGTATTGGGGGGGGGGCAAAAAGGGCTCAGCCCCTAGGAAAGGGTGCCCCTGCTTGGGTGAGAGAATGGGACTTGTAAGTTTTTATGTGAAATGACTGGGCAATAGGTGTCGGTAAGACACTGTAAACCAAAGCCACAACCCAAAAATCTTCAGAGGTCCTGAGCTGCGTAATATAATCTGTGCTGTGTCCTCCCATTGACAAAGCTATTCTTGTTCTAATTTTCCAAAACTAATCAGGCTCCAGGAACTGAGGCGTGTGTGTGTGATTACTGGGTATGGATGCTGTGGGCTGGGTTTCCCCATCCACTTTATCTAAACATCACTGCAGCCAAAAATAAGCTATCAATACAGCTGATGTTTGAGCTGTTGAGTTCTTACTGTCCTAAAAACCAATCCTTCTTACCAGCTACCCTGTGGTCTTCCCTAAGGAAAAACAAGCAATCATACTAGTTCAAGACCGTTGTCTCAGAACCTCAAAAATTCACACATTTGCTATTCTGAAGAGTTGATAACTCGCATCCCTGGCATTGAGACTTTTGAGGGTCTCTAAGGTGACAAAATGGAACTTCTATGACTGAGGAAATTGGGCTTTCTGTGCCTCACGTGCTATATTTGCTTATTGCCCATCATCGAGCTGGAACATGCCCAAGATCTCTTAACAAGGTTTTCGCAGCAAAAACAAGAGTTGAAAGGGGTGGGAGAAAAACACTCTTCTGCAAATGTTCCAGTTTTAAAGTATGCAAGCAAAGGAATAGCGAACTGCTCAGGAAGGCAAAATTTTTATAGGAAGATGATGACATGAGCAAGTGGTTGCAGTCATTATAAAAAGTAACTGGAGACAAGATTGTTCAGCCAACGTAAACTCCGTTGGCATGAAGTGTGTTTTTAATGATTTAGGGACACTTGGAATGCAAGGGATGAAAAACACACACACACACACAGTGCGAAGAATCACATCGGCTGCATACTCTCCAGAAGGAAAGGAAACCTGGGTTATGAACAAATATTTTAGTACAAAATAAACGTATTATGGGGACGGGCAGCTGAGGGCGGTGGGAAGAGATTAATCTAGGAAGCTTTAGAACTTCCTTAACCCATTCCTACAGCTCTTTGATTGAAAGCCTCAACTTTTATTTTATTAACTTTCTTCTGCCCTTCGAAAGGTGAGGTTACTTTCTAGGTTTCTTCCTTGGCCTGGGGTTGTTGCCCCTCCTAGGTTTTAGGTAGCAGCTGGCTGTGATTAGAAGGATTGGGGATTGGATCAGTGCTTGATTAAGTTTCAGCTGGTCTTGGTTTACCCACGTTCGTACAGCAGAATTAATCTCTGGGTTCAGTTGAACGTTGCACATTAATGCATGCCAGACATTTTTGGGCCCACCCAAGCAACGAAGTGAGAAGATTCCTTTCCCTGCCTAGACGTTCGTTTGTGCCTGCTGCTCTTGTCCTTCCTAAAATAATGCTTATGAGATAGCCAATGGTGGTTTTGGCCTCAGTTATGACTGAAGAAGTTAATTCCTTCCGCTTGTTCTTCAGGCGGCAAGCCAAACCACACGTACTGATTGCCAGAGAGTAGCCACTGCTGTGTCCACACTCCTGCTGTGCTTGGTGATGGCCATGGGCAATGTGACTGATGAGCCAGTCTTGCATCATTCAGCCCCGACACTGAGATCCAACACCAAGGGCCTTCTGGTGGTTCCCTCACAGTGAGGTTACAGGGAGCCAGACAGAGGGCCTTCTCAGTAGCCAAGTCTGCCCTGTGGAATGCCCTCCCGTCAGATGTCAATGAAAGAAACAACCACCTGACTTTTAGAAGACATCTGAAGGCAGCCCTGTATAGGGCGGTTTTTAATGTTTGATGTTGTACTGTGTTTTGTTTTGTTGGAAACCGCCCAGAGTGGCTGGGGTAACCCAGTCAGATGGGTGTCACATTAACAGCAACATCATCACCATCATCATCTTCAGGGCCTTCTGCTGTTACCAGCAGGGATCCTACCAGCGTCACTTCTGCCCATTCACACATTTAACAGACAGAAGGTGGAACTCTGTACTGGTAAGGAGACACTTCTATTGTCAGTAGGTCCCTGCTCCTGCCAACCTAGCAGCTTGAAAGCACGTCAAAGTGCAAGTAGATAAATAGGTACCGCTCCGGCAGGAAGGTAAACGGCGTTTCCGTGCACTGCTCTGGTTCACCAGAAGCATCTTAGTCATGCTGGCCACATGACCCAGAAGCTGTACGCTGGCTCCCGCGGCCAGTAAAGTGAGATGAGCACCGCAACCCCAGAGTCGGTCACGACTGGACCTAACGGTCAGGGGTTCCTTTACCTTTACTTTTAGTGGTCAACTGACTGAAGTGGCGGAGCTGAGTTGAGGGACTCAATTCACCAGCTCAGAATGGGCAGGGTCAAATTATTCTGTTAGGCTGAGTCCTAGCCACTCTTAACTTTTGAGCATAAACCCAGTTCAAGCAATCTCATTTCCAAGTAGAAATGAACCAACATCTTTATAAATGACTTGGAGGAAGGAGCAGAGGAGATGCTCACCAAATTTCCAGATGACACAAAGCTGGGAGGCATAGCTTATGCCATCAGAGGCAGGATCCCGATTCAAAATGATCTGACTGACCAAGAAGGAAACCCACCAGGTGAAATTCAACAGGGACAAATGCCTTACATTTAAGGCAACCAAGAAGCAAAGGCGCAAATTAATATCCCTTTCTGGCACAGCATCTATCTCCGGTTTCAAGTAAAGGTTATAGGACTGAGCAGGTATTGTGTAGTAAAACCAGCCGCAAAAATGACTGATCCAACCACCACTGCCAGTCCAGAACTAGGCACACCTCCTCATCCTTGCTGCGGAAATGTCTCTGTCTGTGGTGAGCATTGCCTAAGCATGGCATGTGTGCATACACAAGTTTGACCAAGAAATAAAAATAAATACATTGCGAACGGAGGGTAGCATCCACTCAGGATGCATTTTGAAGCCACTATGTCAATCGTGAGGCAGTTAGCTTGTTACCTGTTCCTTATTGTATTTGGAAATGTTTCCTGCCTTTAGAAGAAGGATCAGCCACCCTCCCTCCCTCTTTCTAAGAAACTTCACTTTATGAACACTTGCTCTGTTACAGAGGCAAAGGAAATGAGAATCATGTGACCGTGTCCAGAGGCCAGGGCTGGGCCTTGCTAACCTAGTGGGCCTTTATAAACAACATTCAGTACAGTGGTACCTCAGGTTACATACACTTCAGGTTACATACGCTTCAGGTTACAGACTCCACTAGCCCAGAAATAGTGGTTCAGGTTAAGAACTTTGCTTCAGGATGAGAACAGAAATCAGGCTCCGGCGGCGCAGCAGCAGCAGGAGGCCCCATTAGCTAAAGTGGTGCTTCAGGTTAAGAACAGTTTCAGGTTAAGTATGGACCTCCGGAATGAATTAAGTACTTAACCCGAGGTACCACTGTAGTTCAGCGAACAGGGTTACTGCTCACTTGTCGAGAAGTTCCCTGCCGAAGCTTCCAGACGTACCTGATACTTCATTAGGGAAAGTAATGAGCAGTCAGTTCTGTTTTGGTAAACAGAAATTGGCTCAGTGAATTGAATGCTAATGCATTTATTAAGCACTGGCATTCTCGCTGGCTGTGCCTGGTAAAAATAAGGGAATGAATAAGAGCTACCCTGTGGGTGAGCTCATACCAGCTTCTGAGTGTGGGGAAATGTAGCCCGACTCAGCCTTTGTTGGAGTTCTCATTTCATGAAGAAGTTGAAAGAAAATGTATGGCCAGCTTATAGTCCATTTACATTGCTTCAGCTAACCCAAGTTTGAAAGCTGGCATCCCTGGGACTGACAATCTGCTTTCTCATTTTCTGCAGGATTAACATTATGAACGGTCAGAACAACAAAATGCAAAATAATATAACATACCGAGACGGCTGTGTCTGATTTCAGGGCTGCTAATGGTGCCGTGATGTTTAGTTCAGCTTGACTTCCATCCTACTTTTAGCGTATCAACCAGGCAGGCTCCATGTGGTGTAATTTATGTTACATCTGAACCTGGAGCTACCTTCTAGGGATGCTTGCTATCCTTTGCATTGCTTGTAATGAAGCAATGCAGGGGTGCGGTGGGGGGACCTATTTTCAGTCCAAGGACTACATTCCCTTCTGGGCAACCTTATAGGGCACACACGCCAGTGGTGGGCAAGACCAGAGGTAAAGAAATGCATCATCACCATCACCATTTATTATTTGTGTGCTGCCTTTCCACAGTTAAAAAACAATGCTCAAGGTGGCTTACAGCATAACAAGATTTGCATAATTACAAAAGTCATGAACAATAAATACACCACATCAAAAAAATACACAACCAAATGGGAAACAATTTCCATATAAATCAAAATCTAAAACTAAGAACACAGCATTAATGTCACAGTTTAAAATGACATAGGTAAAAAATAACAGCAATTTAAACAAAAAAACAAAACAAAATGGAGCCCTCTCTGCCTAGCAGCAGCAGTGGCAGCAGTCCTTTATAGGGCCCATCAGGCCCCGCCCTAGGCCAGGTAGTGAGTGGCAGGACTGGTGCCCTCAGGCGCTGAGCAGGGGAGTCCTCCAATGCACACCCTCCAACATTTCTCCAATGAAAATAGGGACACCCCAACATTTCTCTGACAAAAATAGGGACATCCTAAGGAAAAGTGGGACATTCTAGGATTAAATTAGAAACTGGGGCAGTTTCGGTAAATCTGGGAACAGCCCTGGAAAATAGGGACACGTGGAGGGTCTGCAAATGTCACCTTTGTACAGTGGGCTAGTATCTACACACACACACACAAATACACACACACACACACACACACACACACACACACACACACACACCCCTCTATAATTTTCATCCAGGCAAGCAAGAGGCTAGCCCAGGCAAACTATGGTCCGCGGGCCGGATACAACCTGAAGACGTCGTTAAACCGGCCCCCAGCCCTTGCCGCCCACTCTGTCAGACTAACTTCCAGGACGCAGCCACAGCTTCCTATTGACTGCAGGAAGCTCCTGCAGCCATTAGGAAGCCTCAGACACTTCCCCCTGGCCATGGCTCCGAAAGCCAGCAAGGAAAGAGCAGTGGGTGGGTGGGTGGGTGCGCATGCGCACAGGTACGTGCACTCCTCCGTGTGGGTGATCCGGCCCATCGGCGGAAAAGTTTGCCGACCCCTGGGCTAGCCAAACAAAACACTCAAGGATGGTGGAATGCAGGACCAATGAAGGGTGTGGCCTCAGGGAAGAGGGTGGGGCTGGGGAGGGTATAGAAGCTTGAAGGACCACAATTGGCCCACAGGCCTGAGATTCGCGACTGGACTTAACTGTCAGGGGTCCTTCACCTTTATGGCAGAGGTCATAGGTCTTCAGAGCCTGTGCACATGGCACACATCCTCAGGCCATGAATGCATGGAGGCAGGGTGAGAGCTAGCATATGCAATCCTGCCTGCGTTGTTCCTTCCCCTGCCTCTCCCCACCACTGAAATTAGGCTTGCGAAGAAGCTTTCAATGGTAGCCAACAGAGCAGGCTGTGGTGCGGCTTGGTTGACTAGTGCTCCCCACCCTCTTCAGACATTTGTACCCCAGAGACTTCAAGTGTTCTTATTTTCAAGGGGCAGTCCCGGATTTAGAGAAGCTGTCCCGGTTTCTGATTTGATCCCAGAACATCCCGCTTTTCATCAGAGAAATGTTGGAGAGTATGCTATCCAAACATACGTTTTGTATGTGTGTGTGAGAGAGAGAGAGAATTGACCACAACCTATGGCTAATGTAGTGATTTGCAGTGCTTACTGTGACCTGGACTTTGAAATTCTTTCCTCAGCCAGATGAACAACAAAGGCAGGACCTCCAACAGATCTCTTTCTACCACATGAGCTCTGGCTACGAGCAATAAACTCTGTCTCAAACACAGATTCGTGTGTGTGTGTTTATGAAGCGAAATGATAAACAAAAGGCTAACCATGCCTGAAACCATGGAGGAGTCAGATAACCTAACCATTTTCTGCAGATGACGGCAACAATTATTTTCTCTGTGTAATTGAGCTTGGCATCTTAAACACGTTAAAAAACCAATCCCAAAACCTTATTAGGAAAAATGCAAGTCTTTTCTCCAAAAGTGCTTGAGAAAGAAACACACACACACACACACACACAGAGAGAGAGAGAGAGAGAGAGAGAGAGAGAGAGAGAGAGAGGGAGATGATAAGCTTTAATAGTGCAATCATCTGTATGCCTACTTGGAAGTACACTGGACCTTTATTTCAGATACAAATGCTTAGGATTGCAGTCTAAGCAGTGCAAATCTATGGATCTCTACTCAGATTAAAGGTAAAGGTACCCTTGCCCGTACGGGCCAGTCGTGACCGACTCTGGGGTTGTGCGCCCATCTCGCTTAAGAGGCCGGGGGCCAGCGCTGTCCGAAGACACTTCCAGGTCACGTGGCTAGCGTGACAAAGCTGCTCTGGCGAGCAAGCACCAGCGCAGCACACGGAAACGCCGTTTACCTTCCCGCTTTAAAGCGGTACCTATTTATCTACTTGCACTTAAGAGTGCTTTCGAACTGCTAGGTGGGCAGGAGCTGGGACCGAATGACGGGAGCTCACCCCGCCGCGGGGATTCGAACCGCCGACCATACGATCGGCAAGTCCTAGGCGCTGAGGTTTTACCCACAGCGCCACCCGCGTCCCCTACTCAGATTAGGGATGGGTAAATTGACTTCTCCACACCAAGCTGCACTTAAAAAAGGAACGAGTTCTAAGCATAAATTTGTCTAAATATACACATTTTTCATTCACTTTTGCGTACGATATATATTTTTGCAAATTACATAATTTGTGCCCAGAGTGTCTAGAACTTCCCAGAGTTGCTGGGGCATCTCAGCCAGATGGGCGGGGTATAAATAATAACAATATTATTATTGCAGATAGGTAGCCGTGTTGGTCTGCCATAGTCAAAATAAAAAAATTCCTTCCAGTAGCACCTTAAAGACCAACTAAGTTAGTTCTTGGTATGAGCTTTCGTGTGCATGCACACTTCTTCAGATACACTGAAACAGAAGTTGCCAGATCCAATGTCTTTGTTCAGACCAGGTCTCTCCATGGTTTTAAGTTTGGTAATGAGTTGCAATTCATTACTGGAAAGTAATGAATTCATAACTGGAAAGAGAAGCCGCTGAATGAGATAAGAATCCAATGTCTTTGTTCAGACCAGGTCTCTCCATGGTTTTAAGTTTGGTAATGAGTTGCAATTCATTACTGGAAAGTAATGAATTCATAACTGGAAAGAGAAGCTGCTGAACTGCAACTCATTACCAAACTTAAAACCATGGAGAGACCTGGTCTGAACAAAGACATTGGATTCTTATCTCATTATACATGACTAAGCCATTTCTCACCTTCTCACCCCTTGCCTTTTCCTGTAAGACCTATTACAGTCGTTAAGAGTCGTCAACAGGCTCATCTCAGCTATCTGCCAATCTCCCATTCCCACCACCCTTCTGAACAATACCCCTCCCCACCTTCTCACTATATAGAAGGATCTGGCAACTTCTGTTTCAGTGTATCTGAAGAAGTGTGCATGCACATGAAAGCTCATACCAAGAACTAACTTAGTTGGTCTTTAAGGTGCTAATGGAAGGAATTTTTTTATATTAATATTATTATTATCATTACTCCATGATTTACCGTAGTTATTTTTTGTACGTAATTTTCACTAATGTGTGCAGCTTTATGCATGTTTTACTCTAGGGTATACATTTTGTACACATTGGGAACTAGTCCACAAAATATCTGCCTTAGCACCATTTCCCGATTTGCTCTAGAGCATGGGTAGGCAAACTAAGGTCCGGGGGCTGGATCCAGCCCAATCGCCTTCTAAATCCGGCCCATGGATGGTCGGGGAATCAGTGTGTTTTTACATGAATAGAATGTGTCCTTTTATTTAAAATGCATCTCTGGGTTATTTGTGGGGCTTGCCTGGTGCTTTTACATGAGTAGAATGTGTGCTTTTATTTAAAATGCATCTCCGAGTTATTTGTGGGGCATAGTAATTCGTTCATTTTTTCTTCTTCAAAATATATTCCAGCCCACCACAAGGTCTAAGGGACAGTGGACCCTGCTGAAAAAGTTTGCTGACCCCTGCTCTAGAGGGTTTGGGGAATGCACAGAACAGATTTAGGGGACATGTGGGGAGAAAGATAGGGGGAGAATATTCCAATGCAGAATGGGAAATCCTTGCACTGACAGAATATTCTCCTTTGCTCTATGCTACATACAAACCATTACTTGTTTGGAGCACTACGCCACAATATTCAAAAAAGTGTGGATTTTAAAGGATGGCTGTGCTTCAGTTTGTGTATTGATCTGGAAAACAGAAATTACATAAGCTCCCTGATACATGCAAAGTGAGTCTAATTTCTATCCCACACTATATCAGATTTAAGGCCCATTGATTGAAGGCCTGTTGATTCCATTTACTCTCAGGTAAATTTGAATATGACTGCAGATTAAATTTCCATTCAAAGTTTTGAAGAGAGAGAGAGCCCTTTTTTGGTTTTGTGGATGTTGCCTCCAGCAATTCCCTTCCCCTCCCTCCACACACATTTTTAAAAATGAAGGAGGTTTTTTTAAAAAAAAGTTCTGAGGAAAGATAATATTTGCTCTGATCTCTCACCCACTCCAAAATAAATATGATATCTTCACATTGTCATTCTTCATTTATAAGCTTTGGAAATGAAGTCCCTGGAAAATAGGCATGGAGGCTACCTCAGTTTGACCCACTGTCTTCTTCTTTTTTTTTATAAATTTTTTTTATTTTTTTTATAAATTTTTTTTATTGGTTTTACAAGATTTTTTAAGACAATACAAACATATAAAAAGACATACAAACACGTATAATTTCATAACCTTTTTTTCATAAACCGTGTTTCTCAGACTTCCCCATACCTCCCCTTTCTGCATCCCAATGTCCAAAAGTTTTTAGCAACTCTAAATACATCTGTCAATCCTCTGTCCTCTCAATCTTTCCTTCAATCTAATCTTGTATCGCTGTAACCCTTTCTTACTCAAAACCTTGACATTCTAACATTCAACAAGTTTATAGTACTCCTTAAGGTAAATTTTAAATTTCTTCCAATCTTCTTCCGCCGTCTCCTTTCCCTGGTCGCGAATTCTGCCAGTCATCTCGGCTAATATCATATAGTCCATCACTTTCATCTGCCATTCTTCCAGGGTGGGTAGATCTTGTGTCTTCCAATACTTTGCGATGAGTATTCTTGCTGCTGTTGTGGCATACATAAAGAAAGTTCTGTCCTTCTTTGACACCAATTGGCCGACAATGCCCAAGAGAAAGGCCTCTGGTTTTTTAGGGAAAGTACATTTAAGTATCTTTTTCATTTCATTGTATATCATTTCCCAGAAAGCCTTAATCTTCGGGCATGTCCACCAAAGGTGATAGAAAGTGCCTTCAGTTTCTTTACATTTCCAACACTTATTATCAGGCAAATGATAGATTTTTGCTAGCTTGACTGGGGTCATGTACCACCTGTAAATCATTTTCATAATGTTTTCCTTTAAGGCATTACATGCCGTGAATTTGATACCGGTGTTCCACAACCATTCCCAGTCAGCAAACATAATGTTATGACCAATGTCCTGTGCCCACTTAATCATAGCCGATTTGACTGTTTCATCTTGTGTATTCCATTTCAGCAGCAAATTATACATTCTTGACAAGTTTTTAGTATTGGGTTCTAACAGTTCAGTCTCTAATTTTGATTTTTCCACCTGAAAGCCAATTTTCCTGTCCTGTTTAAAGGTCTCCATTATTTGGTAATATTGAAGCCAATCTTGTACTTTAGATTTCATTTTCTCATGACTCTGTAATTTCAGTTTATCTCCCTCCTGTTCCAAGATTTCCCAATACTTCGGCCATCCGACCTCCATATTGAGTTTCTTCAATGCCTTAGCCTCCACGGGTGACACCCATCTAGGGGTTTTGTTTTCCAACAGATCTTTATATCTTGTCCAGACATTAAACAATGCTTTTCTGACAATATGGTTTTTAAAGGCCCTATGCACCTTGATTTTATCATACCATAGATATGCATGCCAACCAAATGCATTATTAAAACCTTCCAAGTCCAAAATGTCTGTGTTCTCGAGGAGCATCCACTCTTTCAGCCAGCAAAACGCTGCTGCTTCATAGTACAATTTTAAGTCCGGCAGGGTAAATCCCCCTCTTTCTTTAGCATCTGTCAGTATTTTAAATTTAATTCTGGGCTTTTTGCCCTGCCAGACAAATTTCGAAATATCTTTCTGCCACCTCTTGAAACAATCCATCTTGTCAAGAATCTGCAAGGTTTGAAACAAAAATAACATTCTAGGCAATACATTCATCTTAATCACTGCAATTCGGCCTAACATTGACAATTTCAAATTTGACCATATTTCTAGATCTTTTTTAATTTCTGACCAGCATTTTTCATAGTTGTCCTTATACAAATTCAATTTTTTTGATGTCAAATAAACCCCTAGGTATTTCACCTTCTTAACCAGTGTCAATCCTGTCTCTTCTTGAAATTTCTCCTTCTCCGTGGCTGTTAAATTTTTTTCTAAGACTTTAGTTTTTTGTTTGTTCAATTTAAATCCGGCTACCTGGCCAAATTGTTGGATTATCTCCAACACCCTTTTCGTACTAGTGTCAGGCTCTTGTAGGGTCAATACTAAGTCATCTGCAAATGCCCTTAACTTATAATGTTTATCTCCGACCTGTACACCTTTAACCTGCTGGTCATTTCTAATCATATTCAGCAACACCTCCAGAACTGAGATAAAAAGCAATGGGGAGATTGGGCATCCCTGTCGTGTTCCTTTTTCTATCCTGAGTTCCTCAGTTACCACATTATTTACAATTAGCTTAGCTTTTTGTTCAGAGTATATCACACCCAAACCATTCTCAAATCCTTGGCCTACCCCCATCCCGTGAAGATTCTTTTTCATAAAACTCCAAGAAATATTAACAAAGGCTTTCTCTGCGTCCACAAAAATCAGCACTGCTTTAGTGTTAATTTTCACCTCTAGCAATTCCAAAATATCTATTATATTCCTTACATTGTCTGATAGGTGTCTTTTTGGGAGAAAGCCTGCTTAGTCCTTATGAATCTTCTCCATCAACACTCTTTTAAATCTTTTTGCTAAAATGTCTGCAAAAATTTTGTAATCCACATTAAGTAATGATATTGGGCGGTAGTTCTTAAGTTGAGTCTTTTCAGTCTCTGTCTTTGGGATGAGTGAGATATACGCTTCTTTCCACGATTCTGGTGCCCTTTTCCCCTCTAAGATCTCATTGCAGACTTCCTTTAACGGATGAACCAACCACTCCTTCAAAGATTTGTAGTATCTGGAAGTCAATCCATCCGGCCCTGGAGATTTGCCCAACTGCATGTCTTGAATGGCACCCTCTATCTCTTGTTCTGTTATTCTCTGATTTAGATCCACCTTACTTTGATGAGAGATTTTTTGTAATCCATATTTATTAAGGAATTTATCTATGTCCTCTTCATTTTGTGGTCCTTGAGAATAAAGTTTTTTAAAATAACTCAAAAAACAGTTTCTGATCTCGTTGGGTTTAGATATGTTCTTTCCGTCCACTTCTAGGCTTGTAACTGTATTTAGTTTCTGCCTTTTCTTCAATTGCCATGCCAGAAGTTTACCACATTTATCTGCCGATTCGAATGTCTTTTGTTTCATTTGCTTTATCTTCCATTCAATCTCTTGATTCATCAATTCCATATATTGTGTTTGATATAACTTAATCTCTCTCAAAATCTCCTGGGACTTCGGTTTTGATCTTAATTTTTTCTCTCCTTCTTTTATCTTTTCCAAAATCTTTTCCTTCTTCTCATTCTGCTTTCTCTTTTTAATTGAGTTTTGTTGAATCAAAAATCCTCGCATCACAGCTTTACTTGCGTCCCAGATCACTCTTTTTTCCACATCGGCCTTTAGGTTTATCTCAAAGTAGTACTTTAGAGTTTTTTGGGCCTTCATGTGGATCTCTTTATCTCGAAACAGGGTGTCATTCATCCTCCATCTGAATTGACCAGTTGTTGTAAGTTTCATTTCCATCTTCAAGGCGTTATGGTCGGAGCAAGTTTTTGGGCAGATCTCTATTTTCTTGATCTTTGGAGCCATCCCACTAGTGATCCAAATTTGGTCGATTCTGGTCCAGGTCATCATTGCTTGGGAGAAGAAGGTTCCCTCTCTCTCCAGAGGGTTCCTTGTTCTCCATATGTCTATTAGGTCCATATTTTCCGTCATCTCAAAAAAAGTCTTCGGAAGTCTCCCTTCATTGGAGATTGTCAGTCTTTGTGCCTTGTCCATATTTGTAAAGACTACACCATTCATGTCTCCCATGATTATCATATTGTAGTCCAGATAGTCCGTCAAAGTTTCATGGAGTTTCTTGAAGAATTCCGCTTTGCCCTCATTTGGTGCATAAATTCCAACTATTAGGTATTTTTCTCCTTGTACTTGTATTTCCACTGCGAGATATCTTCCTTGTTCGTCTTTAAACATCATTTTTGGGGCCCATTTCTCCTTTACGTAGATCACGACTCCTCTTTTCTTAACTTTATCCGATGAGATGAATTCTTGTCCTAATCTTTTATTTGTAAGTAGTTTCCTGTGTGCTCTGGTTATATGGGTTTCTTGTAAGCAAATCAAATCCAATTGTTCTCTTTTCAAAATATGAAATACTTGGCGTCTCCTCAAAGGCATGTTTAGCCCATTACAATTCCAACTAAGGAATTGCAGGGCCATCTTGTTATTTTTCTGTTACTCCTCCAACCGCTCCAAGTTTTTGCTCTTCCTCTGATGGTGCTGAGTCAAGTCCATAGGATAAATTAAGAATATCTATTGCTCTCCTTTGTTCTGCAAGTGGGTCCACCGTTCCCTTCTGTAAATCCTCTTGATTTCTTTCCAGGAATCTTTCTTTGTCTTGTATGGTCTTTATTTTCACCTTCTTTCCCTTATAGTCAAAAGACAGCCCTTGTGGGAACTCCCACCTGAAAGGGATGGTGTTCTTCTTCAGCAGGTAGACCAAATCCTTGTAGAAGGTTCTCAGCTCCAAGATGTGTTTAGGGATATCTTTAAAAATCTGTATAGATGAGTTTTCAATTTGCAAGGCCCTTCCGTAGTGTAATTTTAGTATTTTGTCTCTTTCTTCCCTCGATCTAAGGGTGATCAAACAGTCCCTCGGGGTCTTTCTGTTCTGTCTTCTGCCCAGTCTGAATGCTGTTATTATTTTAATTTCTTCGTCCTCCAAGTCTTCCCAGAAATCAGCAAACTCTTGTGTTAAAAACTCCACTAGATTTTCTCCTTCGCTCTCGGGAATCAGTCTTAATTTCAGATTTCTTTCCTTTCTCTGTAAGTCCCACAAAGCCAGAGTTGTATCATGTTCATAAACTTTTTTAGCAATCGGTTGCAAATTCTGTTGAGTCTCTCCAGCAATGGTTCTGGCTTCCTCTGCAATCTTACGTGTCGCAGAATTTTCTTGAACGAGCTTGTTTATAGATTCTGTATTTAAGTCTAATCTTGCTGTTAGCTCTGTTAATTTCTGTGTATTTTCTGTACTCTGCTTCGTCAAGTTCTCCAAAGACTGATTTATCTTGAGAAGCGCTTGTGTCACTGACTCCATGGAAGCAGCTGTCACTTTTTCTTGTCCTGTTGTTCCTGTAGGAGTTGCACCAGTAATTGAGCCTCTTTTTTTGTTGTTGTTGTTGCTGATATTGTTGTTGCTTGGCCTTAGCTCTTGTGGTTATCTCTTCCGCTGAGCCACTCATGTCCCAAGGTCGTTCCCAGGGAAGCAATCCCCTAATGGAAAATTCCACAGTCCTAGGCTTTACAACTGTTACTTTAGCCCTCTAGGGGGAGCAGACCAAAAAATAAGTAAAGAGACGAAGAAGTTTAAAAACAAGTATAAACAAGTATATCAGGAGGCTTGTAAAAGTCTTTTAGAACACTTTTTCCAGTAGATACAGTTCCAACATACTCCAGTAAACTGTAACAACAGAGTCCAAAAACTTCAACTATGTAACTTTCCCCGGAGTTAAAGACAGTTCAGTGCTTCACTATCTTGTTTGGCAGTCTGCTTCAGGGCAGTGAGGCAGCAGAAGGGTTTTTTCTTTATTAAATAAATCATGCAGTTCTTAATATCCTTCCCCCCCCCCTGCCCTGCTTGCTAGAGGGGAGGTCTAGGTTCAATGTCAGGTTTAAATAGTCAAAGAAAAAAGAAAGGTCTCTTGCGGATGCAGCTTTAAAGTTCCGTTGCTTTAGCTGTCATGCAGTCAGGGGAAGGCAGACTTCCTTAATTTTTTACCTTCCCCGTTTTCAGCCAAATTTTCTTTTAAAAGGTTCCAAATAGCGTTCAATCTTACTCACAGGTTTTTTCCAGTCCAAATTTACAGGAAGGAATCGGCGCTCTCCGTCAATGGCGACACGGCTTCACCCTGCAGGCTGGGTAGCGACTCTCAGCACCGCGCTCTCCCGATGCCGTTTGACCCACTGTCTTCTGAAGGCACGGAAGATCACTTAGCTGTGGTATTGTTCCTGTTAAGTTGTGGGCGAACATATCAGATGACACAGCGATTCTTCAAACAGCTCTTCTTTATTCAGATGTCAGAACAGGACTGAGCTGAAGGGCTCAGTCAGCCTGCTTATATAGAGCTCCAGTACAACAGTTACTGTAGCAACTTTCTAAAACTATCCAATCACTGAACGTCATTTTCGATCCTTCATTTGCATACAAACTATCCAATCACTGAACGCCACTTTCGATCCTTCATTTGCATAACTATCTACAGTATCCCCCTGCTGGCCCAGGGCGAGAACTTCAATACATAACAGTTCCAAATAAATTTGCATCAAAAGAAACCAGACATTAGAGGTTGCCATTGCATCATGAAGGAGCCAAATTCCAGTGCTGGAAAGAGTGATGTACAACAATCGTCATGGTGGTAAGAATCAAATGAAATGTTTTACTTAACACAGGCACCATTTAAAAACCACTTAGTTTTCAAGGATGGTTCGATTCCATCCTGGTTTTTCAGAGAGTATCTACATGTGATACACAAACACACATTTGATATATGTGAGGGGCGCTTATCCCTTTCCCTACCCCCACCCACATTTTTTCTGCTTCAGATCCCCCTCACTAAAAAGCAGCTTTTCCTTCAGCAAGTTTTGTACGCAAACAGAAACATTCCCTGATGCTTTCATGAGTTAGGGGTGAAAGGCAGTACTTGTGTACCGTAAGTGTGTGCTTGACATTTGAGCAAAATGCATGATTATAAGGGCAGTATATGCAATCTCTTTATCATGCACGGCAAGCAAATGAACGGCTCTCAGTATGCTATTTGCCAATCTGTTCCTGGATTCTAGATCCAGTGGTACTTTGGTTTTCAAACAGCTTAGTTCATGAACAACTTGGAACCCTGCAAAACCGGAAGTAGGTGTTCTGGTTTTCGAACATTTTTCGGAAGCCAAATGTGTTTCCTGTTGCACTCCTAATTCACGTCCCCCTGTGTCTTCTGTTGCGCTGCTAATTTGCATCCCCGCATTGTAATTCAAATTCTCCATTTCAGTTTGCAGTGTTTCAAGGTGATATTTGGAGCTTACCATACTTTTCCTTGTATAAGACTAGGGTTTTTAATTTAATTTTTAATTTAAAAATTATGTTCTAAATTGTGGGTCATCTTATACCCGGATACAACCTTCCCTCATTTTCTCAATTTGGAGTCCCCCCAAAATAGGTGGCATCTTGTACATGGGTGCATGTTATAGACAGAAAAATGTAGTATATTTGGTGCTTTTGTTTTTGCTATTTAATTTGCATTTTTTGTTTTGAGACTTTTTCAGTTACTTTGTTTTTGTGACTGTGTGGATCCCAATTCAGCTACTGATTGATTGATTGATTGATTGATTGATTGTGTGACTGCAGAAATGGATAAAAGCCCCCCATCCGAACAATGACTATCATCAGTGCAGGCAAGATTTTTTTATTTTATTTTTTTTATCATCTACAATACTGTTTTATTTGTTTTATAGTACAGTACATTGATTATTGCTTTCATTTTATGGATCAATGGTCTCATTAGATAGTAAAATTCATGTTAAATTGCTGTTTTAGGGGTTGTTTTTAAAAGTCTGGAATGGATTAATCTGTTTTGCATTACTTTCTATGGGATAGCGTGCCTTGGTTTTGGAAAGCTTCGGTTTTGGAAGAGACTTCCGGAACAAATTAACTTTGAGAAACAAGGTACCACTGTATATCAGAAAGCTACTCTCAGATTACACTCAGATTAACCAAGTGATTTGCTTTGCTAAGAAAGTGACACTTGTCTGTTTGTTCCCTGCCCTTCTTTTCAGGAATTCATTGCAACATTCATTGGACTACTCAGTTTCCCCCCCTCACAACAAGACTGTGAATTGGGCTAGACTCAGAAAGAGTCACTTGCCTTTGGCTACCCAGATAGTGTTGCAGCTGAGTGAGGATTTCAACCAACCATTCCTTGATGTAGTTGAACTGTTTTACTAGTCCGCACTGGCTGTCAAGAAGCCTAGCTTTCCCATGTTTTATGGACATTGTGGGTGCTTCCCAATGGGAATGTAATCCAATTTGGGAATAGAATACAGTAAAAATAGGATGGAACACATAGTTCTTTATTCTTCAATGTGGCTGTCAGCAAAGTTTTATAACTTCCATGTGAATGTATCACAATGAAATTCAAACAACAGATTGCACTGTATAACCTCCATGCCAATTTTGTGTCACCATAACAGCATGAATACTCAAGAATCAGTAAGTCTGGAAGCTCCCTTGTTCCACCTTCAGAAAATATAGGCAAGAATTGGTAAACGGCTGCCATACCAGCAGTGAATGGATGTGACATTCCCTGACCCATTTCAATGAGGAGATTTGAGAGAGCTATCCAGCTAGCCACCCAATTTTGAATTTTGATAAACATTTGACAGCATCAGCATCTTCTGATGTACTTCCCCGCCCCAGCGGCAACTCCACAAACATTATAACATAGTCTGAGTCCCACTTTTAGGGTAATGTTTTCTCTCTCATAAAAATGATAAATGTCAATATGTGAATCACATTTAAGTATTTTGCTGAACTGTCAATTCCGCCAAATAAAACAATTTTTCCATGCCTTTGAGCAAAGGCACTTCCCCATTTTAAGATAAATATTTAAATACGACTTCACTGGGGAAATATATTCCTGTGGTTAGATGAGATACTCTAGAAAATTAAGAGCTGGGGCTCTGTAGGCCTGTGGCACTGTCACAATTGTCGTGCTCTTAAGCTGGCTGATCTGTCATTGAACAATGCATCTCTGCATAGGAAAGTAACACAAAGGCTGGTAGATTGATTCTAACAATATTGTCTAGTCACTGATGGTTTCTGAGTGTAGTGTCTTGGGCAAAAAGCAGAATATGGGTCTGTTGCTCGGTCCCTGCTCCTGCCAACCTAGCAGTTCGAAAGCACGAACTGCAAGTAGATAAATAGGTACCACTCTAGCGGGAAGGTAAATGGCGTTTCTGTGTGCTGCTCTGGTTTACCAGAAGCGGCTTAGTCATGCTGGCCACATGACCTGGAAGCTGTATGCCTGCTCCCTCGGCCAGTAAAGCGAGATGAGCACCGCAACCCCAGAGTCGTCTGTGACTGGACCTAATGGTCAGGGGTCCCTTTACCTTTACCTTTTACGTACTGTTAGTTCTTGACCCACCTACTGTTGGTTCACCTCATTGGCCACAGTGGGGACCAACTGCCACTGGCCCAGCCTATATTAATGTAGACCCCTTGGGAGAAGGTACAATACACATCAGTCTCCACAATGCTCCTTGCTGTGTACAGACCCTGTGCACAGACAGTCCATGAAAATGATGTGTATGTTCCTAGTTACCACTGATTTAATTTATTCTCACAATAAATTGTTGCTGAATTTCCCGTCACAAAATAGGTTTCTCTAAGGTTAACCCATGAACTTCCCAAAAGTGTGAACCCAGGTCACCAACATCCAAGGGAAGCCATACATCTACAACTCATTTTATGACATTCATGCAAGTCCCTTCAGACAACCACAGTGGAACAGTTATGTTGCCATGTCTCAGGGTTCACTAGGTTGAGAGTTTAGTGGAAATAAAGCATTTGCTGTCTTTGTGGTAGAGAACAGATAATGATGTCAAATGCCAATGCTTTATTATCAGCGTTTCTGTCTTATCCAATGTGAGAAGCCTGCTCACATTTGTTTATTTATTCCTGCTCCAAGAAAAGGTTAGGTAACCCATTGGGGTGTCCACTGCCTCATATCTTGGTTGAAGAAAAGGACTGCCTCAATTTTGATATGGGTCTGTTAAGAAATAGAGTATCACCTTTCACAGCTAGGATAAGTCAGCTCATGTTGTGCTGCTGCAAAGGATTGGCCTATATTTCTCTTTTTTCATGGTTAAAAAACAGGTATTTCCCTCAGGCACAGTGGAAGCAAATCATACATTACTGGATTTCCAAACGTTATCCTTCCATCTACCTTTTAATACCACTCCCCTGCTCCCAATGAATCTTATATCCATTGTGTTACCACCCAGATTATCTGATCCCTTGAAAGATAAATGCCTTATCCTGAAAAATTAAACAAAGAGAAAATTAAAGAGCAGGGAAAGATAAACAGTACCATAAAGTCCAATTTCCTGTCTTCTACATGATCTGTCTTTCCAAACAAGGCCAAATCCTGCCCTCAGACACATGTGTGAGAAGACAACACTATGTTGAACTTGTTTAAGAAAATATGTATCAGGTAATTAAATGTGAATATTACTGATTAAATTAGCTCCTGTTTGTATGAAACACTCTTAAATGTACTGATGAATTAAGAAGGAGGTAGATAAAATCACTACATACTTGTGTTAATGCCAAATTCTTTCCTTGGACTAGTATGCTTGTTAAGGAATTTTTAAATGTATGAATGTGTTCCCATGTGGTGAAGGAGAGGTGCAACTATGTGAAATCCATCCATCCACAGTGGTTGTATTCTGGCATCCCCACATAGAAATGAGTTTAAAAAGATGAGTCACCACATAAAAATTACAGGGATTTATTGCCTTGTGTTGACATTTCCTTGTAAAAACTGATTATGTAAATTCACCCTCAGAGATGCCACCAATTTATTTTTTTACCTCCAGTGAAATACAACTCATACTTCCAGGTTACTCCTTAAGCCAACCACCCAGCAACTCTGGAGGAAACCAGACAGTTTGTTAACACTAGTCAAACTTTTTGCCAAAGAGCTTCGCACAACCCTAGGCTGTCAGTTTAATACAGTATGGTCCCATGTTTGTGTGGTTTCCTCTCGCTTCGCCTTGTGTTCTGCCTTTGGCACTTCTGACATTATTTAAGCCACAGTTTCCTGTTACATCTAAACTGGGAAAGTGAGGTTTCGTATCAGAATACAAACCGCAATAGAAAATTATCCTGTAGTTCAAACAAAACCACGATACAGGTGCTGAAGGCAGCACATAAAATGAGATGAGGAGGAACATGAGCATGAACATGATGCTTGTCCTCAGCCCAGTAAACCATGGTTCAGTAAACCATGAGATGAGAACATTTGAACCAGGCTAATAACTAACTTACAAAGCAACATTTGAAGTGAATGGAGAGGTTTCTCCTCAGGCTGATTAAACACCTGAGGGATTTCAAGGGAAGTCAAGAGACTTTTGATGAAACTAATGACAATTTTCAGGGCCATCTTGCACTTCCCTACCCTCAATCTCACGTCGTCACTCATTTCTATTAGCGGCAATGTTGCACTGCTAATTTGAATGTACTTTACTGACTTCCAGAACAGAACCACATTTTTTCCCGCTTCTAAAGAGATGCAGCATGCCAGTGTTGAACCTGCACCTAAAATCTGACAGGCCCAAAGGGCAAGATTTCCAAATTGCCAGGCCAAACAGAGCAGCATATTTCTCACTTGGTATGTCCACAATTGCACAAACACATTCCACATGTATTTGAGGGCATCCAAAGAATTAGATTAAAAATGAAATCCTTAAAGAAAACATTTTTCCTGGACATTTTTTGGGGTGTGTGGGGAAAAAGGGTGGGTTGGAAAAGACAAAAAAAGGACCTGCCTTTAGAGGAGAAGTTCTAAGCCCGGCAGGATGCATTTTTAAATTAACAAGGCATGAATTTAAATACATTAAGAGCTAAACAAAACACTGGGAGAGTCAGAGAGGTGAAAAGTCATTGCCCCTCCTTGTCCTGCTGTCTTCTTTTTTTTGGCTGCTGTGCTGAGAGACACAAAATAAAATGGAGCAACATAACCTGTCTGAGTTTTATTCAAATCAGCCAATTAAAACATCAAGTTGAAATGTCAGCGAACATGCTATGGCCACTCAGGAATTAAAGCAGGAAGGCATCTGTCTGTCTTCACCACAAAAGCACTGAAGGTTTTTTTCCCCTTTCTCTTTCCTAATTCCACTTCTGCAAAAACTATGACATTACATTACAGCCATGAAAAACACCATCTGAAATATACCTTGACTGGAGGGCGGCTGTCATCACCAGTTGCTTTCTTGTAATATTAGAGGGAGCTAAACACCGATTCTTCATTTTCTGAGCGTTCCCTCTGCTCCATCATCATTTGGTACCTAAATGATGCTCGGTCCAAGGAAGAGGCCACAGCTTCATGGCAGAGTCAATGCTATGCATTCCCAAGATCTCAGCTTCAGTCCTTGGAATCTCAGGTGTCAGGAGATGCTAGAAAGCTACTGTTAAGATGGGACCAAACGGGCAAATGGACTGATACAGTATAAAGCACCTTCAAAGTCACACTCTTATATAAGATGATGTTTTAGCTTGTTGTAGGGTGAGAGAGAGAGAGAGAGAGAGAGAGAGAGAGATCAGGTTAAGCCTTTCTTATTTTCCAAGCAAATTTAATTCAAACCTGATTTTGTCCCTTAGTTTGTGATCAATTATTTAAATTTCTAGGCCACCCTTCATCCAAGGATCACAGGGCAGTTTACAATATAAAAACACAAAGAAATACATACCAAACTAACCAACAAAAGCAATACACCCCCCAAAAGTGGAAAGAAGAGACAGTTCCAGCAAGAGAGGACTGGCAATTGAAATTGATGGAATATGCAGAAATGGCGAAACTAACCAAAAAAAATAAGAAACCAAGAAGGGAGACTGTTTATGACCGAGTGGACAAAAATTATTGATTATTTAAAGATGCGCTGTAAACAACTTCAAATGTTAGCAGGGGTGACATAAACTGATGTAGTAAGACATAATTTAAAGAAAATACAATGAGAAGTTAATAATTAAATAGAAATTGGATATACAGTAGTAAAAAGATATAAAATAAGTAACCACAGAAGGCGGGTGGGAAGGAAGTGGAAGAAAACACAATGTAAAGATTGTTTTCCTTTCTTGTTTTGTTTAAATTTATGTAAAATGAGAAAATGGGGGCAGGGCGGGGAATTATACACACACACACATATGGAATAACACAGTATAACTGCCCTCACCCTTTTGTAGGAACAATTAGTATTAGGAGCGAAATTGTGTATAACTACTCCAATACCATCAAGAACAGAATTCATAATGAATGCACAATAAAAAGACATCTGCAGCAGTTGTAAACAACTTCCTAATCAAGTTAGTGGGATGGGTGGAATAAATAAACCTGAGATACAATAGGTTGGTAAGTTGGCTTTCTCCTGGGCTAAAAACTAAGGTGTTTAAAATCCTTTCCACCCATCTGAAATGGTGATAGTTTGGACTGTAGTAAATTGAAAGATAACCATGTTCTTCACAGTGGGGAAAAGGCTGAGACCGAAACTTGAGACGAAAAAAACCACTTTTTTCCTCACCCTCTCCCAATAGTGACATCAGTCACAAAAAACAGACAGCAAGCCAATCAAGTAATATCCCATAATCCTTTGGGAACACAGCTGTAGAAATGTTTTAGCATGCTGAGTATCATCCTCTGGTAAAAGAAACCACTGGGAATGTGATCTATAGTTGTTGATCAGGCCAGTTTTTCTCTTCTCAGATGGTATTGCTGTGAAGAAAAATGCCATTATTTTAATTGTTTCAAAGGAGAGGGAATCTTGAATGCATACATAACTAAAAGCATGTAGACTCCTTCATGTGACCAGGAGCTCCAATCACACAGGGCTCTGAATTGCTTGGAGGAATCTTTAGGCATTCAGCTGAATGTGTGGAGAATTCCACCTTACAAAGTCAGTGAGGGAGGGAGTCAGTAGGTTTGGTAACTTTGACTCCATACATTATTTGAATGGCTCAAGGATCTTTTTCCGAGGATTTACTGTGCAACACAGATAAGAGAGGTGTGGTGATGGCAAAGGGGCAGTAGCAAAGAAGCAGGGTGACAGTGGGCAGTGAGTGCCCTGATGCTTTAAGTGTTTGTCTTCATACAGTGGTACCTCGGGTTACATACGCTTCAGGTTACATATGCTTCAGGTTACAGACTCCGTTAACCCAGAAATAGTGCTTCAGGTTAAGAACTTTGCTTCAGGATGAGAACAGAAATTGTGCTCCAGCAGCACGGCAGCAGCAGCAGGCCCTATTAGCTAAAGTGGTGCTTCAGGTTAAGAACAGTTTCAGGTTAAGAACGGACCTCCGGAACGAATTAAGCTGAGGTACCACTGTACATTCTTTGAATTCTTCTATTTCTTTACTTAGCTACTCCTCAAAATCAATCTTAGTCTTTCTTAAAAACTTGACATGCCTTACATTTTAGTCTTTTATCAAAATGGTGGTCGTAGTGTGTGGCATTAGTCAGTTGTAACCAGGAGGAGTTGGGAATTTCAACTATAACACCACATTTGAATAGCTAGATAGCCAGATAGGAAAAGCCAGAGACTTGTTTCAACTCAAGTTCTGGAATTAGAATAAGTTCCTCCAATTTCACCATACCCCCAATTCTGTAGGTATTCAAGGTAAGGAGATGTATACATAAGAACATAAACAGCAATGTCACCGGTGATTTTAACACTTTGCAGGTCAGGTTAAGTTAATTTCTATCAAGCAACATCTAAGACAGAGCTTTCCAAACTTTTCATGTTGGTGGCACACTTTTTAGACATGCACCCTTTCGCAACACAGTACAGTGGTACCTTGTTTTGAGTCTGGGATCCGTTCCGGAGCCCCGAACATTCGGCGAAAGGGACGCTTGATAAAGTGTTGCTCTGCGCATGCGCGTGAGTGACTTTGCACTTCTGCGCATGTGCGAAGCACAATTGGCAAACCCGTTTTGGTACTTCCGGGTTTGCCACGGATGTTCCACGAAATGGATGCTAAATGGGGCAGACTCACAACGAGGTACTACTGTAATTCAGTTCTACTAGCGAACCGGAGGTTAAACTCACCCTTTTCCAGCCCTGGGAGGAGTGTGGGGAGCATTCATGCGACACGCCTACACACTGCAGCCAACACACTAATGTGTTGGGACACACAGTTTGGAAACCTCTGATCTAAGATAACTGCAATGAGGCTTTTTATGGGCCTGGGAATTGTTTATTGGGTTTACAGATTGCTAGAAATGATAAATGGCTGTAGACAAATTAGTAATCCAGGTTCATAAAATATTAAATTGGCCTGCATGGGTATCTTGCTTCAAAAGATGTGCAGAGATGCAATCTATTTATTTGTTAAAAAAAAAAAACCTTTGCAAATGTAATGTAGTTGCTAAGATGTGCAAGTTTTCCCAACTTTTTATTTTATTTTAATCCAGCAGGGTTTATGGAGCATTGCTTTGCTAGCTAAAAAAGGTCAAAAAATAAAAATAAAAAGGTCTCATATTTAAGCCAATTCCATCTGCATGTGGGTGTGATTCTGCTATGCCAAAATGACAACAAATTATAATTTATTAAAGACTAAGAACATGACTGAATACTTCAGCTGATTTTCTTTGAGTGCCTTCTTGCTGCTTCTGTTCCAAATTTACTTTCCCCAGTATCTCTTGCCCAAACTTTTACAAATACCCGCCTTGTTTTTCCTAGCCTGGACAGCACAAGGTGTTAGCGGCTTGGTCAGCTGGCATAGGGAGTGCATTCCAATAGAGGTCTGACCACCACCACCGTGGCATATACAGAGATAGTTCAAAGGAGTATCCTAAATGATACGGGGCTATCCCTTATTTTGTTCCAAGTTGTTAAGTTTACACAGTGACCTTTTGTGCCTCAGTTTATCTTTCAGTCAGGCCCTTGGACGCTACCACAACCTTCTGGAGAAAAATCCCCCTACTTCTGAAGCTTAGATTACCAATGTTACTTAACCACAAACATTTCACAGCTTGAGTTCTGTTCCCAGGTGTCTCCAGTTTTCCATCCAGAGCCTTTACAGCATTTAGCTCAAAGTCTCCAGGATCTTTCCTGACTAAACTCTTTCAAATGAGGCAGCAGAAAGATATTGCTGACCTAGAAAGCTTTGGTTTAACATCTCGCTCTCTCAGTTTACCCTCTTCATCTTCCCTTGAATTGGTGGTGAAATTAATACTTAAGAATGTCCAAAATGGCAGAGATTTTCCCTGGCTAATGGTCAGGGATGATGATGACTAACTCTGTGCGAATTCATATATGTAGATGTAAATTTAGAAACAATCACTAAATGTTAAGTAGTTAAATAGCTTGGACAGCGAGGCTGCCCTGTCTACTGCAGTCCTGGTGCTAACTACTGAAGGGCAACTTCAATATACTCTTCATTCTTAGGGTTCTTTACCTTTAAACCATGCAATCCTTCAAATAGAGGACTCTCCTCGGTCAGCCTTCCAGGTAGAAGACTGTCTTCTATGAAGTAGGGCACAGGGCAACCCTAGTGAAAGCCCAGCAGAATATCTGCCTGTTTGGCGCTGCTCAGTTGGGCCATGTTCTCCCATCATGTGCATATGCAAGTTGAAGGCCCGGCTGCCTATCAATTATACATTCTGTGTGAAAATTCACGGATACCACACTCGCCTGCTATCGAAACAACACAGAACATCCTTATAAGAACTTGACAGACTTTGGATTAATGCTGTTCTTTCTGGCTCTTATTCACAGCTAGTTGGAGCTGGCTGCATGCCAAGAAGATGTGGTCTCTCCGCTCATAGAAATAGAAAATTGTATTCTCTGTATCTGCCTCTGGAGTATAAACCACATGTTGCGTGGATGGCTTGGATGTGAAATAATACTGATTTATCCTGCTTCACGGGCTGCACTTTCAATTTGGTTGTATAAAGAGAATGCAATTATATTCCTAGGAAAAATAGCAGGATCTGCCCATTAAAGCATGTGATTAATGCTCTGTTGACAGCCCATTTGGAGGATTGCACATTAGGAACCGGAGAATGGGAACCTGAGAAAGGACCGTAGTTTTGAAAATTGTGGCTCTGTGGCTGCAGAGGGCACTAAAGATCTTTATGACATATCAGAACGAAGAGGAAGTAGCAAACTGATTTCTGCGCTCCCCACTCCAAAAAAGAGAGAAAAGATCCTTAATCCTTAGGAGGGGGGAGAAAATTGGACCACATCAGATCAAAATATTATACAACTTCTCCCTTTCTAGCCACTAATAACAGGGTGAGCTAATTTGGGTTTTGATTTGGGGTTTCATTCTTCCATTTCTTAAAAATGTTCAGGCACGTGGATTACACTTGCAGCTATTTCTACAGAAGAGGTACACAAACACCCACACAAAAGGTGATTACAAAGTGCTGCTGGAGAGCCACTGTAATCTGGTGGGTATTAAAAGTTTTAACTGCAACTACAGAGAGGGCTTCAAATCCCCGTTCAGCCATTGGTTTCGTCCATTCTGAGTCCTCAGCCTGCAAAGTAGAAATAGTTATGGGTTACACAGGTGTGTATGGGACGCAGGTGGCGCTGTGGGTTAAACCACAGAGCCTAGGGCTTGCCGATCAGAAGGTCGGCGGTTCAAATCCCCACGACGGGGTGAGCTCCCGTCGCTCAGTCCCTGCTCCTGCCAACCTAGCAGTTCGAAAGCACATCAAAGTGCAAGTAGATAAATAGGTACCGCTCCAGCGGGAAGGTAAACGGCGTTTCCGTGCACTGCTCTGGTTCGCCAGAAGCCGTTTAGTCATGCTGACCACATGACCCGGAAGCTGTATACCGGCTCCCTCGGCCAATAAAGTGAGATGAGCGCCGCAACCCCCGAGTTGTCCGCGACTGGACCTAATAGTCAGGGGTCCCTTTACCTTTACCTTTACACAGGTGGGTATAAGGACCAAAAAGAAAAGTAGAAAGAAACTAGGAGTCTCTAATGTGTCCATGAAACCCTATAGGTTAAGTGATTGTCCTTGTTTCTTGTAGGACCATGGGGTCATTTGTCATATATGCTGCATATTACTTCAGTCAAGCTCATAAGTGGGATTCTGTACTCACAGCTGTAGGATCTTGCACATACCAGCTAAGTATGAAAATGTGTGCACAGAAACATATCCTTACACTGCCTCGGGGCCCAAAATAAAGAGTTTCATGAATCCAGGAGCATAAGAAGAGGATCTTGAATCATGTCAATGGCCTACCTATTCCATCATACTGCTCTTGCTGTGACTGACCAGATGTCAATAGGAAACAGTTAGCCTAAGAAAATCTATGAAGACCTCAGAGCTCAGAGAATATTTCTTTCTCCTTATGCACAGTGGTTCTTAGGGGCCCATTGCTTAATTTCACTCACAGTTCAAATTCCCTGGTACAACATGCATGGTGCTTCATGGGGGAGATCGAAAACCATGAATATTCAGTTACGAACAACCTTTGCACATATTTATGGCATTTATATGGCACCTTTCTTCCACCAAAGCATTTCATTTCTATGCAACTTGAAGAGGATCCACCTATTGCCTTCAGAGGACACATTAGAAAATGTCAATGCACAATCCATTTATCACCATTTCGATCCTCTTATCCCTATGAAAGCAATACACTGTAGAGTTAATGGCAGCTAGCCAATAAGGTCCTGGTAATTTAATACCCATTTCGAGTTCCTTGAGTGTTAGTGACAAAACCAAGATGATTTTGTTTGGGCTTGTGTTAAAAGGCAAACCATTAAAAACAATTCAAAGAAGAAAATCCATCCCGAAACATAAAAAGCATAGCATCAGCTTCAGTCTCTGTTCCAAGTTCTCCCTAGGAATCACAGATACTCTAGGCTAGCAAAAAAATAAAAATAAAATCTGATGTAATTTGGCTTGTAAAAATAGCTTTGGGGGGAGGGTACCACATGTGCCTTTCAGATTGCAAGTCAAACCATTGTTATTGCATTTAAATCATGTTCTGACACAAGGCTGGTAGTAGTAAACCTGCTGGAAAGAAACAAGAAGTCTCATTGCAGAATTGAAAAAACCGCTAAGAAAGCACTGCATGTTTGAGCTTATCATTCCCCATTTGGTCAAAGATGTTTTTATTAGCTCCTTTTGCGGGAAAACAAAATATTCGTTTTCCCCTCCCCTCCGTAATCAACCTGTCTCACTTGAGAGCAAACGAGGTTTCAATGAGCGGTTGCTCAGCTTGATCAAGCCAGCTAGCCGACTGCTGGGAGATTCAGCTGTTAGTCATCAGGCAGCCGGCTCCGGTAGCTCCAAAATTTGGCTCTGCAGAAGCCAGCGTCGAGTCTCAGACAGCCTTAGAATACTAATCAACATCTGGCTCTGGCTTTGCTTATTTTTCCTTTTTAAATAGCCATACAAACACTGGGCACTGGCACAAAACACCAGCACCCCTGGAGCTTGCACTGGTTAGGCACGATTCATTACTTTTCCCCTCCCCTCGTTTCACTTCCCCACTTTCCTCCTCTTCTTGGATATTTCAAAATTAAAATCAGAACAAGACTGGCCTAGCAATAAATCTATCAGCTGCTTGGAGAGGAACTCATATTCCTCCCACCGACCCCAAGATTCTTCCCGGAACTCATGACGTCTTGCATTTTACCATGCACTGAATCACAATTCTGATCGGCTATACAATTGGGTCACTCATCATTTCTCTCTGTTTTATTAGTAGTATAAATTATTAAGGAAATTAATTCATTAATGCCTATGCTCACATTGCCACAAAAATATCACAGATCCCTATTGCTTTAATACTTATTTAAACCTCACTTTTACAGTGGTACCTCAGGTTAAGAACTTAATTCATTCCAGAGGTCTGTTCTTAACCTGAAACTGTTCTTAACCTGAAGCACCACTTTAGCCAATGGGGCCTCCCACTCCCGCTTCACTGCTGCTGCGTGATTTCTGTTCTCATCCTGAAGCAAAGTTCTTAACCCGAGGTACTATTTCTGGGTTAGAAGAGTCTGTAACCTGAAGTGTCTGTAACCTGAAGCGTCTGTAACCTGAAGTGTCTGTAACTCGAGGTACCACTGTATTGTACATGGTGATTTAGAATAGATGTTTCAATACATCTATTCATTTCCATAGCTTGCCAATGCCGGCCAATATTCTACCCACTCTGCAGACAGTAGGGCTGGAATTTAAGGTCCACTTTTTACTTACTTGCTAGGGACGTGGGTGGTGCTGTGGTCTAAACCACTGAGTCTCTTGGGCTTGCCAATCAGAAGGTCAGCGGTTCAAATCCCTGTGACGGGGTGAGCTCCCATTGTTCAGTCCCAGCTCCTGCCCACCTAGCAGTTCAAAAGAACGTCAAAGTGCAAGCAGATAAATAGGTACCGCTCCGGCGGGAAGTTAGATGGCATTTCCATGCGCTGCTCTGGTTTCACTAGAAGCGGTTTAGTAATGCTGGCCACATGACCTGGAAAAACTGCCTGCGGACAAACGTCGGCTCCCTCGGCCAGTAAAGCGAGATGAGTGCCGCAACCCCAGAGTCGTTCGCAACTGGACTTAACTGTCAGGGGTCCTTTACCTTTACCTTTTACTTACTTATTTATTTAAAAAACAAAACACAGAAACACACAATTAAAAACTAGACTACATGGTCACCAGCCTTCTTATCAACTCCAGTGATATCTAAAACTTAAAAATGCGGCTAGCTCAAGTTTTGAATTTCATTGCAAGTTGATTTGAAACTGGGCTAAGCTAAAATTGGCAGCCCAGTCTTCACCAATGCCATGATTCACAGAAAAATAAACCATGAAAAAATACCAGACTAGCATCCATCATTAGAATAGTTGATACATTGATAAGCTGACTATCCTTAGATAGTGTATTTTTTTCTTTTAACGTACCATTTTATTGTTTACTGTTATGTAAAGCTGAAGTTTTTGTTTGTGTTAATTCAGAGAATCTGGGTGTAAAGTTATTATTTAAATAAATAAATCAGGACTATTACTAAACCTGTGCACAATGCACTTTACAGTGTACCAGCAAAAAATATGCTTATAGTCACTGTCTTTAATTAACCTCAAGAGGTGATGTCATAAATAGTTTGGATAATTTGGATAAGCAATGTATAATAATTATTGATCTCAATGATTTCTTAAATGGACTGCAGATTTATTTTATGTGAAATAGTTGGTCCATTGTTGCTAGATGTTCAAATATATGTTTGCCAGCTGCAAAATGAATTGTACAAGCACTAACTAGATGGAGTCAGTGAGTCCTGTGGCTGGGAGCGTGTTGGATACACTGATGGAAATCACTACAGCCAAATATTTGTGGTGCAGCATGCATGCAGTTCCAGAAAACTGTTACAGACCATAAAAACCTGCATTTCATCTTTGATCTCCCTCAAGCAATAAGTATTCCCCTCAAAAAACATTTTACCTGGATCTGGCATCCATGTGAAGACACTGAAAATATATGAAAAGCAGAAGGTAGAATATGGTTCCCTTCAAATCTACAGGCTGTAAACATCACAAACATACGTACTTCTAACATGTTGAATCCCAAAACTGAGATGTGTGTCTTCTCAACAGTGCTCCCATGTAAGTCACCTTACCCATTTGAGATCATACAGGACAAAATACTTTTTTTTCTAGGCTGGGCTCTCACGGTGCCCAAATCTGCACATTTTGGACTGCCACACAAGATTGTGGCCACAATGAGATCTCAATGTGAAATCTCATGAGATCACATTGCCTGAAATTGCCACTGTGGGAGGGAAGGGAAGGGTGGGAAACAGGGTGTCCCAGTCTTTCCTAGACACTTGCAAGGTACCGTATTTTTTGCTCTATTAGACTCACTTTTTCCCTCCTAAAAAGTAAGTGGAAATGTGTGTGCGTCTTATGGAGCGAATGCAGGCTGTGCAGCTATCTCAGAAGCCAGAACAGCTAGAGGGATTGCTGCTTTCACTGTGCAGCGATCCCTCTTGCTGTTCTGGCTTCTGAGATTCAGAATATTTTTTTTCTTGTTTTCCTCCTCCAAAAACTAGGTGCGTCTTGTGGTCTGGTGCGTGTTAATTCCCCTCTCCTGATACATCTCCAGATAACAGAGAACATGGTGATATCTCTCTAAGAAGCATTGCTAGATTTGCAGGGGGAAATTATGATCCTATAACCTTTAAAAATGTGGTTCTTTTTGAGAGTTTTTTGTTGGATTATTGTTTTTATTTTTATTTTATATATTGTGATCTTTGTTTGTGAACCACCCTGAGACCTCTGGGTTTGGAGTGGTATATAAATTCAATAAATAAAATGAAATGAAACTCAGTGGTATTGGGAAAGAGCAGGATGATCTATAGGGACGGATGAATTCACATATGTTCTTTGGGAGGTAGGGATTGGCGAATCTGTCAATTTCTGCTTCCCTCAGCTTCTATTTTCCATGACTTGAATTCAGTTCATAGTTCCACATCAGTTTGCATTAAAAAACACACACCAGTATTTTAGTGCAAAGTTCTCCTAATGCACATATTTGTCTGTAATTTGGCCTAATATGCACATTTTTGCAAAGCAACGTTCTCTAAAATATTGCACTTTGTAGTTATTTTCAGGAATACATGCATTTTTATGGACACTGTACCCAATTATATGAATCTTCTACATGTTATTGGGCTGGAGAATTGCATTGCAAAATTCAGAGAAGTGTGAATTTCAAAAGGGTGGCTGTGTTTCAGTTAGTGCATTATTTTAGAAAGTGCAGATTAGGTAGGTTTCAGTTTTAAGTGCAAACTGAATCAAATTTATCCCTATTCATAGGTCAGCTCCATTTTTGTATAAATCTGCAAAAAACCCCACAAAAAACCTGCATGAAAAATGGCATTTAAATGCATATTTTAAAACATATCTGCATTTCTTACCATATTATTTCACAAAATACGCTTCTTAAAGTATGGTCTGGTGAATGAGTACATTTTGATTAACTCATTCGTCCAGGTGATGTGGATGAGGTGAATTTGTTTGAGAACCTGCAGAGATTGAATAGTTTAGGCTTCCCTAAATAAATATTCAAGCAAAGATTCTGACATTTGTCTTCACTAGTAAGTGTAAGTAGATCACAGAGGGCAATGGAATGAAACTAGGGATATAAAGTGCTCCTCCTCCGCCCCCAGCACATTTGCTAGTTTTGTTCAAACGGCTTCCAGTATTTTGTAAAGTCCAAGGTTCCTGCTTGTGCAGCAAATTTCATTTGAACGAATCTTGGTGGTCATTTGAGATTATGAGTAACCTTTTGCTAGTACAAATGAAGCTTTGGCTTTTCTGAATTTTCTCATATTTTATTCAAAGAAGGTTGTATTGTTTTGTTGTTACTATGTTGTATGTTTTTGTGTTTTGCATTGTAAACTTCCCTATGGTGCTCAAATAAAGGGTGGCATAGAACATACACACATACATACATACATACATACATACATACATGCATACATACATACGTAGAGTTCCCTCAAATTTCTCTTTAGGCCAATTTGCCAAATAAAATAAAACAGATTGTTTGCTTGTTTTTGGCTCAGAAAATCAAAGCACTGGTAACAAAAGCACACTTCTCCAGGCTAAACTAGAGGCACATTTCTGTCACCCCCACTTAGCAAAGGAAAGAGAGACATAAGGTATTTCACCATTGGCCCAGGTCGGGGCCACATCATATGGGCTGCTGTTAAGCATTGAAAAGGTGACTTTGCTCTAAAGGACTTCCTATTGATCCTGACCACTCACCCTTCATGGAAGTATGGGAGCTGCTGGTAGTATGTAAGAGGGCAAGTAGGAATTGTCTTTAGTGGTGCGGTGGAGCCCTGATACCTGTTATTTATCACCAATTCATCTTGCTTTCTATTTAAATCAATGGAAGGGTTTGACACTTACAAAGTTTCAACTAGGCTGGAAGCCACGCTTTTCCAGGACACTTTGGAAATTTGACTCTGGACATTCTTTGCGGTTCCCTAACAAACTGAGGCAGCTCTGAGTTGGCCGAGAAAATGCACTGCAAATATTTTCACAGAATTAAGGATGAGCAAAGTGACCTTTGGGCCAGTACAATTAATTAGACAGACTTCCACCCATGTTTAGTTTGGATTGACCTGGTTGTTTTTTCTGAACTCCCCTCCCAACTCTAAATGAAATTAGGACCAAGACTACCAAAGCTTCATGGCTATTAAACACACACACACACACACACACACACACCAAATTGTTTTTCAAGTTTTTTGTTACTTTTCCTAGTCAAATCAGAAGATTACTGATGAAATAAGACATGGATTCTAAAACACCGTCACAGTGCGTGGCAGTAGCATGCAGTGAAAATTTAAGGCCAGAGGCGAAGGCAATGGAGAGCATCACAATGTCCTGATGTTGCACATGTGAGTATCTTGCTTCCATCCCAAAGCTGGACAGAAGCTTCCTGGGCTTTGGGAAGGAGATGCCAGAGCTCTGAAAAGATGCTGGAGACCTCATGCTTCCTTCCCAAAGCTGGGAAGAATGTATGGCTTAGACAGCCCCCAGCCCCCAAACCTAAGGTCTTCTGGTCAGTTCCCAGCACAAAATCATTCTGTAAACAACATATCAAGCCAAGTTAAAAATAATTTGTTCTGCCTGATAAGTCATTTTTTACCATTACAGATTTCCTACAAGATCTCACAAGCATAATATAAGCTTACTGTGAAAGTATTTTTTTTTTAATTAATAAAAGTGTTTTTCTGCCTGTGTGTAAAATTAGGCCAGGATTCAAAGAATTAATCTAGGTATCTCCACGGTCTTGGGTTGAATTTTTAATTTTTCTTTCTGACCTGCATGCAGTATCAAAAATTACCTTTCAAACACACCACAGTTTCAAGACTTAGTTTCCATATGAGTTTGAAAGAGAGGAGGTGGTTGTTTGCAAAATAGACACCCAAAGCCCTTTCGCAAACAGAATGAGTTACATGATTACACTTCTAATCTCTAAATATTCAGTGTAGGAAAGAACATGAAGCGATTCATTATCCTTTCCAGATATTCCTTTAAAAAAATATCCAGCTCGTTCATGGTAGCCAAACATATGTCTATATAGTAATAATACAGTCTTGTGTCTCCGCTTCTGTCAAACCTCTGAGGGAAGGACTCTTGCAGAAAAGGTAAAATGGGGCTCCCTCAACTGACCTAGAGATCTCAAGGGGACATTAGGCTATGGGCTGTAGCTCTGTGGCAGAGCATATACTTTAAATGCAGAAAATATCAGGTTCAATCCTTAGCCTGTCGAGGAAGACAGTGCTAGAAGACAGCCTTGCCTGAAACCCTGGGAAGCCATTGCCAGCCAGCCTCCATACATACCATACATTTATGAGTTACATAACTGGCTGACAGAAAAGCAGAAGACGCTTTTATCTCCTTTACTTCATTTCTTTCCTTAGCTTGGTCTCTCCCCCCCCCCCATGACTTGTAATTCTTGTTAGTTCTCAGCCAGGTCTATCAATATGTACCTTTGTTTTTTGAAGTTTTGGATTTTGGATAAACGAAGATACTCAGGAAGGTGATGGACAGAAAATGAAGGACCCCGCAGGCAGGGGTGGAGGAAGGGGTGTGTGTTGGGTGCAGGCTGATCCAGATGTCACCACTGAGGGGGGTGACAAAATGTCAGGCGGCACTCACCGTGGGGCCTGCAGTGCGCCCGGGCCACATGTCTCTCCACATGTCTCTCTCCACACTGCCCAAATGGTCCGCCTGCTGCCTCCCCAGCTGTAGGGCGACTGAGTGGGAGGAGGCAGGCAGATTCTGGAGGCCCTGTGGTGCACCCTGCCCCTATAAGCGACTTGCCCTGCCCTTGCCCCTATGGGTGGCTCGTCCCCGCCCCTGGGCTTGCCGCCACATGTGCCCAAGTGGCTTCCTCCGCCACTGCCTGCAGGAGAGGCAGGGTAGAGATGATCCCTCAGGCTGGGAGACTGAGGGATGATAACTCCCAGGTGAGAGCTGGAAAGGTTCATTCTTCTGTGTGTGGAATAAGGGGTTAAGGTATAACTGCGATAAACAGCTTGGTATTATTATCCTTGCTTTCCCCCTTCTTCTATTTTTCTTCTCTCTCTTTTTTCTTCTCTTCTTTTTTTTTAAGCTCCTTTCCTATTTTTCTCTCTTTGATTAGTTTGGCTTTTATTGTATTTTTATGTCGAAACTTTCAATAAAAAAATGTTTATTTAAAAACATACACACAATACACTTAAAGCATATTTAAAAGACGTCCCTTCCCTGCAGAAAACAAAGCAAGAACTGTAGTTTGTTGTTGTTGTTTGGCCGTTTAGTCGTGTCCGACTCTTCGTGACCCCATGGACCAGAGCACGCCAGGTAGTTTACCCCTCACATTAACAAATCAACAAAGGACACATCTTGAGGTTCTTTTTCTTTTTTTAGTGCTGATGAGGAATGTGCTTTAAATATATGGTGTGTATACAGCCTCAATGTCAACAATACTGAGCTCGATGGACCAGCGGTCTGACTCAGTAAAAGGCAACTTCCTACGTCCCTATGTCCAGAAACATGGGTCCATAGTTTTGTGTCTTCCTCAGAGAACCTTGCATCTGCCAAGCCATAAAATGTTAGCTATTGAGTGGCTTCATCATTTGGGAAGGCCTGATCCAAATAATTATGTCAGAGCCACAGAGTGGAAGTCAAACCTCCATATTGTTAGCATCAGAATTCCCCTAAGACTGAGGAAAACTCAAGCATGAGAGGCCCATCCTTAAGAGGAACGCCCAAGAGACTCATTTAAAATCTCCTATATCCTTTTCCTTTTGCTTTGCTGGATGCCTGCAAACCTGTGCTCTATGTTTATCCAACTGAAACATCCTTGCTTAACTTTGTTGACTTAAGAAACCACATGTGTCACCCAAAATATGCTTGGAAGAAATATCTTTTTGTCTCTTCATGTTCTCGTGGCATGTAGTTTTCATTAGAGCTGTTGACTAATTGTCATCATTTTAGAATAAAATAAATCACAACCTGCAAAATCTTCACTGCAGGCATACTGTGCTTTTTTCACCAGTCAGTGAGCGATAATTCATTTCTTTCAGAAAAAAACTGATATGTATGTCTAAAACTTATATGTATGTATTTCAGTGATGTCTTCCTTTACGTTAGGCCGGCTCGGTCAGACTGGAAAAGGAAAACCATTCTTCACAGCAGTGAGGTAACTCCCTGCTTCTGCTCCACTGCCTGGTTCAGAACACACTTGATTAAAATGAATTGTTTTGAAGAACATCCATCGGACATCCACAAGTAATTTGTTTTCATTTTGACCCATTCTGAATTGGGCAGTATGGCAATATTGATGATGCTCCTGGAAGCAGAAGGATTTCTCTTTCACCCCACCACTATCCTCCTGTCTCAAATTTAACAATAGGGGTGTTTATACGTTATAGTCAACAAGCATGCAATCTGTGTGCACAAATAACTGGGCAGTTATTCGTGCAATTATTCAGATACCATAGTCAACATATATCATAGTCGCTGTGTTTGGGTACACTATAGCAGACCATCCAAGAATCCCTATATTCCAGGGACAGTCCCGGATTTACAGAAGTGTCCCAGTTTCTGATATGATCTTGGAATGTCCCGCTTTCCCCTAGGATGTCCCTATTTTCATTGAAGAAATGTTGGATGGTATGGAGTTATGTGACACACACACTCCGAGCCAAGGAGAAAAGTAACTATACAACCTTTAGAAGGCGCATGATCTAGATTTATTTATTTATTATCCCCCCCCCCGCTGTGGGTTAAACCACTGAACCTAGGGCTTGCCAACCAAAAGGTTGGTGGTTCAAATCCCCGCAATGGGGTGAGCTCCTGTTGTTCAGTCCCTGCTCGTGCCAACCTAGTAGTTCGAAAGCACGAAGTGCAGATAGGTAAATAGGTACTGCTCTGGTGGAAAGGTAAACGGCATTTCCGTGCACTGCTCTGGTTCGCCAGAAGCGGCTTAGTCATGCTGGCCACATGACCCAGAAGCTGTACGCCGGCTTCCTCAGCCAGTAAAGCGAGATGAGCGCCGCAACCCCAGAGTCGTCTGTGACTGGACCTAATGGTCAGGGGTCCCTTTACTTATGGCTTTAGTTTTCCCCCTCCAAGCAGCATTGTCTTTATGTTACACACACACACACACACACACACACACACACACACGTCTGAATGAAAATCTCCTTGCCCTTCAATATTTGGGACTGGGGAAATGGGGACAGAGTACAGAATCTGGGAGCAGATTTCACTTCTTCCTTAGTTAAAGGGTACCATTAAATAGTCCATGCCTGGAAGCACTTGTAGAATATCTTGTGTCTTTGTCCCAAGGTGTCCGGAGAGTCAGTTTGATTTCAGTTAATCTGTCCTGAACTCATTCAGTTATCCAGTCCTGGAGCAGTTTACTCATCACTTTTTTTCTTTTCCCAACTTTTTAGTGAATTTACACATGCTTCTAATGGATACCCAGTCTGGAAATTATGAATTGTTTTAAAATGAACAAATTATTTCCAATAAAATCATACTGTTATGCCTCATGCACCATTTTTATTTTTAGTGGGGGAAATCGTATTGAGGGCCTACCACAAAGTTCCGTTTACCTCAAGTACTATAGGGGATCAGGCTTACTACTTCTTAACCTGCTAACACTTTGCAGACTCTTATTGTAAGTGGCATTCATTTTGGCAGCATTATGTGATTTCAAAGCATACTGTCACTGTCAACATGGCTTGACCCAGCCGTAAGTGTCTGCAGCATAGACTTGGAATTCTGGAGCAAAAAAAATAAAAATCAAATATTATCTTTAGTAATCCTAATCAAATTAATCCTCAATTCACCCTTTGCTCAATGCAACCTATGACTTCATCCTGAATTGCCCTGACCATGACCACAATTTCATTTTCTTCCCACTAGAAAGAGTGAAGTGTACTTGCTTGGTAAACAGGAGAGAAGCTTCAAATTGCATATATAATATTTAAAGAGAGCCCCACTGTAATCATGGCATCAAATGAGGACCGCTTTAAAACTAAAGTAATACAATTTGTACACAAAAAAAGATTAAATATATGTTTTATTTTTGTAATGATTTGCTACTTTGTTACTTACCACCCTTGGGTGCCTTTGAGAAGAATTGTAGGATATATATGCATGTGGCAAAGATTAGATTAGATTAGTTTATTTGAATAACTCTAAAATGCATGGATGACACTTGTTTGTTACAATTTTATACCACACTCCCTCCTACTAGAGTATCCATCCAATGTTATGCAGTTGTTTCTGGACTACGGTTCCCATTATCCCAGGCTTGGGATGGATGAATCAGTCCGTGATGGTTTCTATCAGGCTATTTTTACAATCTTAAGTTCAGTTTGCCACACTTCCACATAACTTTGCTTTTTAAAAAAGGAGTCCTCAGCATTTTCACCGATATGTGCATCTTTATGCACACTTTACTGTAGCATGTGTATTTTTGTACATCTTACTTGGCTGGAGAACTGCAGTACAAAATTCAGAGAAATGTGAGTTTCAGAGGATAGCTGGGGTTTGGCCCATGTATTGTTTGAGAAAAGGCTAATGAGGTCAGTTTGCAAAGTGAATAGAATTTCTCCCCCACCTGTATGCTGACCTTTGGTATGTTGGCTGGGGCTGATGGGAGTTACAGTCCAACAACAGCTGAAGGGCCACAGTTCACCATTCCTCTCATGCTGACACGCACCTCGAGTGACAGTGTTGATTGACCCGTAATGGAATCAAATTTGTAGAAAAAATGCACACACACAAAAACACACCTCCCGAAACTACCTTATTTTTTGCTCTATAGGGCGCACTTTTCCCCCTCCAGAAATGAAGGGGAAATGTGTGTGCATCCTATGGAGCGAATGCAGGCTTCAGGAAGCTATCCGCAAGCCTTCGGAGTGTGCGCTTGCCGCCGCTCCCGAACCTGTTCCTGGGGCTGGGGTCGGGGGAAGCTCGGGCTAAGAGGTTGTGCATGGCTAAAACCCAAAAAACTAGGTGCACCCTATAGAGCGAAAAATACGGTATATATAAATCTTACTCTTGGGTGGAAATATGGGGTGCAGATAGTATAAATAACTAAAAATATAAAACTTGGTTGGAAGTAGACATGACATGTTACAAGAAGAAGAAGAAGAGGAAGAGGAGGAAGAGGAAGAGGAGGAGGAAGAAGAAGAAGAAGAAGAAGAAGAAGAAGAAGAAGAAGAAGAAGAAGAAGAAGAAGAAGAAGAGTAGTAGTTTGGATTTGATATCCCGCCTTTCACTCCCCTTCAGGAGTCTCAAAGCGGCTAACAATCTCCTTTCCCTTCCTCCCCCACAACAAACACTCTGTGAGGTGAGTGGGGCTGAGAGACTTCAAAGAAGTGTGACTAGCCCAAGGTCACCCAGCAGCTGCATGTGGAGGAGCGGAGACACGAACCCGGTTCACCAGATTACGTGACTACCGCTCTTAACCACTACACCACACTGGCGTAGAAGAAGAAGAATAAGTTATTATTTATATGCCACCCATCTGACTGGATTACCCCAGCCACTCTGGGCAGCTTCCAGCAAACTAAAACACAGTTAGACATCAAACATTAAAAACTTCCCTAAACAGGGCCACCTTCAAATGTCTCCTAAAAGTTGTGTAGTTCTTTATCTCCTTGACATCTGATGGGAGGGTGTTCCACCGGGTGGGCACCACTGCTGTGAAGGCCCTCTGCCTAGTTCCCTGCAACCTTTCTTCTCAGAGTGAGGGAACTGCCAGAAGGCCCTCAGAGCTAGATCTCAAGGTCTGGGCTGAACGATGGCGGTGGAGACGCAACCTTCAGGTATGCAGGGCCAAAGCCATTTAGGGTGTTTGTTGTTCATCTTCCAGTTTGCTTTTTAACAATAAACAAGTAAGTTACAATGGTACTCAGGGAGCACATTTGCATGCATTTCGATATGCAAAGAATCCAGCTGTCTGCCTGTATCTAGGAAAAGAAGCATGTCTCTAAGGTCTAGTTGCTACTGGAGAGAGAAAAAACACACATATTTCAGCTATAAGCAGACCTAAGTACCGTCTCCAGGCAATTAGCAGCACTAATCAAAATGTGTGGTTTCCTTCTGCCACTTTGCCACCCAGCACCACGGCTTGTAAATCGACTATCACATTCAGCCCTGCACTTCTGCAGACTCTTTTAATGCCCCAGCCTCACTGGTCTGTCTTCCTGCATTAATGCACCATTTAATACACCCTGGAGGAGCGTCTCCTTTCGATTTTATTATGAAACCAGTCTACACGTTGTCCAAAACTCCAAGATAGGTTTTTAATGGATTTGATACAGTACCTGGAGGACCTCATTTGGAGACAGAAATTTTCTTAAGGAAAAGAAAAGGGAGGTGTGTGGGTGGGTGTGAAGACAGAAATCGGAAAAGTTGAACTTTAGAAAATGTCATATATCAAGTAAGCAAGACCAATTAAGGTAGCCAGAATTTCTGCTTAAGTAGCTGTAACATCATCAGGGTTTCCTACGGAATGTACCCTTTGGAAAAGGTGCATGGAACTGAGGTATTGGTGGGGATGGTGGAATGTGTTTTTTCCATGGGCAGAAAGTAATCTGCCACTCCTGAGAATGCTTTACCGACACCAACTGCAAAAACACACGTGTTGCCAGGTTAACTTTAAGGAGAAAACTGTGACTGTGTTTAAAGTGGGGGGGGGAACCACCCCATCAGTCAAAGAAGGATTTCAGGGGTGTGACTTGAGTAATGTTCTGCCTTGTAAAACCTGTGGATTTGATCATTAATAATATTTTGCATGGTCATTTTGGTGCTATGGTCCAAGCAGGTGTCAGCCAAGGGGGTCAAAGCTGGTTCTGCATCTCCAACTTCCTTCGCCTTACTGCAAATACAAGGAATCTCAACTCACTAAGCTGGAAATATTGCATTTCTTTCCATCAGCTCAGGCTCATCTTACTGCCTAAGGTCCCAACCACCGTGGTTGCAAAATATCTTTTTAAAAATTCACTTTATCTATTAATAATATTTTTATGTTACTTAAACTACATGATCCCAAAGCAGCTTACATAAGATGTCGAAAGCAAGATAGAAATACATTTCACAGAATAAAAGACGAAATATGCAGAGCAAGGAAAACACAACAGTGTGATAAAACTTCATAATTCAGGGAAAGCTTGGATAAAACATGGCATTTTCAAGGGGCACTCAAAGGAAGCTCCTGTCTCAAGCTTCCAAACTGCACTACTAAAAAGGTCCCTTTCCTAGACGTCATAAGGCACCATTGCAGTGATTATGGTCAGCAAGCGCTCCTCTTAGTTATCAGCTGGGTCCGTGTAAGGGAAGAGCATTCTGCTAGATATCCTGGTTCCAAGTTGTTCAGAGTTGCAGTTTAGATGGTGCAGCATCTCATTAGCATGGTTAACAAGCTCAAAGCAGGGTGTGGTTGTGCAGCCTTTGAAGAGGTGGGAGTTTGATTGCTCAGTAGGCACAATGCACTTGCAAAAGCTCATGTTTTTAGACTCACTCTACTCTTTTGATTGCAAATTGTTTTAACTGATGTATTTTTATATTGATACAACCTGTCGAAACCTGTTGAAAGACTGTCAAAATAATAATAATAATAATAATAATAATAATAATAATAATAATAATAATAATAGAATGCAAAGCTCCTGATATTAGGAGATACAGTGTGCTAGAAAAATATCTGCCAAGAGCCATATTAAGAGTGCAATCTTAAGCCTATTTACTCACAGGTAAGTCCCAATGAGCTCAATTGGAGGTGCTATCTAAAAAAAGAGTTTAGGATTGCAGTCTTGGTGTACAGTGGTACACTGAGTTACAAACGCTTCAGGTTACAAACTCCACTAACCTGGAAGAGTTACCTCGAGTTGAGAACTTTGCCCCAGGATGAGAACGGAAATTGTGTACCGGCGGTTCAGTGGAAGCAAGACGCCCCATTAGCAAAAGCAGGCCTCTAGTTAAGAAAACTTTCAGGTTAAGAACGGACCTCCGGAATGAATTAAGTTCATAACTAGAGGTACCTCTGTATATAGTTCTCTCTCTCTCTCTCTCTCTCTCTCTCTCTCTCTCTCTCTCTCTCTCTCTCTCTCACACACACACACACACACACACACATTCTCTCTATGCCTCTCCAGTTAGACAGTTTCACACAGTGAAGATTTCCTTCAACTATTACTGACATTCTGCAGCTGTCCCATGCTGGTGGTATCAAGCGATCTGAGAGAGTCTGACATGCTTTGGACAATGCGCTCACAGTGCTTTAACAATTGATGGAAATAGTTAAGATTCAGCAGCTGGTGGTGGGGAAGATGAAGGCAAGGCAAAGGAGATATGTCACAGGAAGAGAAATTACAGCACCTTTGTTATGGCAGTCTGGTTTCTTAGAGCAGTCTCGCGGTTTCTTCTCCAGGTCTATTACTGCTAAGACGCTCGGCTGGTGGTCTGGAAGGTTCCACTGTAATTCCTTCCTTTGACTGCAGCTTGATGGTGATTCAGAGGTTGGCTCCTCGGTGGACATCTCCCAGGTTTGGGATTTGCCATGGGCTTAAGTTCTGGCAGAAGGCTTCATTGTGGCAGCTTACTTGGCCATCTGTTTATTTCTTCAGTACACTACATTCTCCATCACTAGGTAACTAAAAATGTCTAGTATATGAAGTCCATCTAGGAACTAGTGATAGGACACAATCATAATTGGGAGAGGAGGGAATCAGATACTGGTATCTACCTAGTATCTCCCTAAAGCCAGCTAGGACCTTCCCAGAATCTATGTTTAATCCTAGATGCTTCTGTTTTGATGCTTCCACCTCAGTGCCGATCACAAGACTTGCCCTCTTTTCTCAGTAACTGACATAAGATTTCCCTATTTATTTATTTATTTATTATTTTTTTAAAAAACCATTAAATTCAATAGGCCTTACTTCTGAGTAGATCTGGTTAGGATTTTGCTGTAACCTGCATTTACCAAGGCAGACAAGAGCAAGGACTAGAAGGAAAGATAATAAACAACAAAACAAAAATGTCATGATCCACCTGGTGTGTGTGTGACATGACACCTTGTCAGTACTTTATATCTTTCCTTCACAAAACTCTTATGCTATAATCAGAAATGATGTGCAGGGAACTATGGACAATACGGTAGTTATCATTTGCATTGTACAACCAGTTTCTTGGCCACTTTGGGATGGTGAGGCAGGAGCTTCAGATGGCACTATTTGTTATGTAATGGCTAACAACATGAACTTCCAACCTCACTGGAAAGTCCTTGGTTCAAGTCTTGCCCCAGTTCCAAGGAGACTTTAGGAGAGGTGGGCTATGATGGGCTATGGAGTCTGGAGTCAGGAAATAGGAGCCATGGACAAGCCAGCCATCAGAACTGAATAACAAGCCAAGACTGAATGCCAGGAATGAGCCAGCTCCCAGTGAAGGTTTGCAGCCAATGGAAGAAAGCAGCCAGGAACAGAGACAGTTAACTTCCATGCAGGATAAACAGCAATTAGTGCCAACTCCCCCGCCCCTTGGAATGCCGGGTGATAAGGGAACGGCTAAGAGCGGGCGGGAACCTAGCCAAAGCTCTTGGGAAGTTCAGACAGGCGCAAACAGAGACTGAAGAAGTTTGTCAGAAAGGGAGGGGGGAGCTGATCCAATCCGTCCTCAGAGTCGGTAAAGGGGGGAGGGGCTCTTAGACCAGAAACAAAGCAAGTGACGTAAGACATGAAAGTTCTCCATTTTCTGTAGAAACCGGGTCTTCAGAAGGGTCATCTTGATTGATGATGTCAGAGGCTGTGTTCAAGCCATCCGGAGCTATCTGTTTGTTTTTACAATAAAGCAACCTTTTTAATTAACTACGCTTACTGTGTTATCAAGCTGGGAACCTGGACTCCTGACACTGAAGGAGAATCCAGGAGGCACAATACAGGAACAAATGAGAAGTCTGGACCAATAGATGATAGTAGATAAAAAACCAGAAGCCTTTCTGCTAGGTTTAATTGGGATAGCGATACCAAAAATAAGGGAAAAAGTTGTTTATGGATGTAACAACAGTGGCAAGAATCTTATATGCACAGAAGTGGAAGGAAGCAGCAACACCCACAAAAGAAGAATCAATTGATAAATTAATGTACTACATTGAAATGGCAAAGCTAACTGCCAGACTAAGAGACTCTAAAGAAGAGGGGTTAGTAGAAGAGTGGAACCCTTTTTCAGATTACTTAAGTAAATATCTTAATTATTTTGCAATACGAGATGGATTTATATCTTAAGCAACAGAAAAAAACCCCAAGAGTTTCTTATTTTTAGGTTTATACTGAATGTATTGTTATAGACGAGGGCTTTAAAAAGATTTGTGTTATAACGTCTTATTGAGAAATATGGGAAGTCAAAGAAAAACAAAAATTCTAATTTGTGTTGTAATTAAGATGCATTACGTGAAATTTAGGTAAAGGTAAAGGTACCCGTGACCGTTAGGTCCAGGCGCAGACAACTCTGGGGTTGCAGCGCTCATCTCGCTCTATAGGCTGAGGGAGCCGGCGTTTGTCCACAGACAGCTTCCGGGTCATGTGGCCAGCATTACTAAGCCACTTCTGGCGAACAAGAGCAGTGCACGGAAATGCCGTTTACCTTCCCGCTGGAGTGGTACCTATTTATCTACTTGCACTTGACGTGCTTTCGAACTGCTAGGTTGGCAGGAGCTGGGACCGAGCAACGGGAGTTCACCCAGTCGCAGGGATTCGAACCACCAACCTTCTGATCAGCCAGCCCTAGGTTCTGTGGTTTAGACCACAGCGCCACCCGTGTCCCATGTGAAATTTAATAAAATCTAAATTTAAAAAGTGAAGTTAGGAACATGGAACACCTTGGGAAAACCATATTGCTCAGCAAGACTTAACCAGAGCAAGAAGCCCAGGGGAATTCAGTATCCAGTCAGTATAGACTAGGGTCAGCCCAGCATTTAATAATAAAGGCAGATGCTGTTCAGTGACCATTCCCCCACTCCCCACTGGAATTAGTGGTACTGAATTTCAACCCAGTTAACAGGATTGTGGCTCGGGTAAGAAAGAGGTGGCCATGTTAATGGCTTCCTCCACTTTCTGAAATGGAGACGTCCATCCGCATCCCATTTCCAGAAAGTTAACTGTTGGCTCTGTCATTTCCCCAACAAGTATCTGGCTAGCACCTCCCACTGAAACCCGAAGCTCCAGAATTGAATCATAGTGGTGCCGAGGCGCATCTCTGTAGGGTAAGTTATTGGTCCAGATTCAATGAATTATTATTCACTGTGGGAGCTCTTTCCCTCTATTATTCATGCCATTCTGCTTGCAGCTAGATTTATGTGTCAGGAAAAACATACAAACGGAATCCGATTTATTTGATTTATGCCGTGTAGGTACTGCCCTTTGGCTCCGTTTCTGTATGTATATTTAAGCCTCATGTATCAGCTCCTTTCTTTGTCAAATGTTTCTTACTCAAGGCTTGCAATGTTTGCAAAGGTTACGAGGTTTGTATGATTCTGAATCATACACTGAGTGGGACTATTTCTAGCCCCCCTTTCCTTCCCCTGCCCAAGTTTATTTTTTAAAATATTATCATCATTTTCAAAAGCATTATCCCGTTCTCTGTGTGCAAGCCCCAAAGCTGGCTGTGACACTCTTGACCCATTATGTATTTAAGATAATGAAAATGGGAAAAGGCACATTTTTTAAAAACACAAAGATTTCCGGTTGCCTCGAACAAATTGTGAATACCAGAATTACCACATTGCACTTCAGATATACTGTTGTTTTCTCACCTGAATATTTTCATGATTGTTTAACACTTACAAAGTGTCTGATTTTAAGTGTTGTACAGGTATTAAAAGATAAGACAGTCCCTTGGCTCACTGTCGAAAATACACATAACCCCAAAGGAAAAAAGAACTGGAAGAGAAGATGAAAGCAGACGCCGGAGCTGCTGCATCTTCATGGGAACTAAGGAAGCTGCCCTATACTGAGTCAGGCCATTGGTCCAACTAGCTTCTGTGCTGTTTATTAGCAGTTGTCCAGGATTTCGGACGGGGGCATTCCCAGCCCTATCTGGAGATGCTGAGGATTGAACCTGAAACCTTCGGCATGCAGAGCATGTCTTCTACCACTAAGCCATGACCCTTCCCCAGCTTTTGTTCCCCTCCTTTCCATGTTCTAGTATAAAAGATTGAAACAGAAATAAAATGACAATACATTAGGGAATCCAAACAAATGCAAGGAGGGTCTGATTTTCTGGGTCAGGGAAAAGCTCCTCCCCATTATCCTTGTCTGTCTCTGATTGAGGCCTTTAGATTTGGGGCTCCAACGAGCTGTTCACTGACCCACACATCTCATACAATACAGTCGTGCCTTGGTTTTCGAACGGCTTGGTTCTTGAACGTTTTGGCTCCCAAACGCTGCAAACCCAGAAGTGAGTGTTCTGGTTTGTGAACTATTTTTGGAAGCTGAACGTCCAACAGGAGCTTCCTGCAGCCAATCAGAAGCCGCACTTTGGTTTTCAAACATTTTGGAAACTGAATGGACTTCTGGAACGGATTCCGTTTGACTTCCATGGTACGACTGTACAGCCATTCTAGGTCACTGCCTAGGTTAACTGTGTTTTCTTGGTTTGCATGCAATTCCAAGCCAAACCATCACTTAACATGAATGTGCATGCCAGAAGTTCCCAGAAAGGATATTGTGAATGCTGTGAGGCTCCACCTGCTTAGCATGCTGTCCAAAGCTGGGCTCATGTCTCCTCCAGCCAAACTATGAGCTGTCAACACAAGAACCATGGTTACTGCTCATGGTTTACCTCCATCAGACGTCTGGGTTTGAATGATACGCTAAGCTAAACCATGTCTTTGTGGCAGCACAGCAGCAGGGAGAAGGACTGGGGGAAGGAGCGCAGTAGCTCTATTGGAACAGAATTAATTTAAGTCTTCATGTACAATGGAAGCCCAATTATCCAAACCTTGGCTGCCTACTTAGGTTACCAGAATAGCATCTTTTATGCATAATAGAAACATCATTCCCTTACAATGACATAGTTGAACATCTAAATAAATTGGGATGTTACAAACACAGTCTTTGACTCCTTGCTGTGAGAAGGAAGCATTGCCTGTGGATAGACTACTCTGGAAGCATGTGCAATTCTGTCGTACTCAAGAGGAGCTGTTAATGATAGTTTTCAAGCAGAAGTCAGCTAGATGGCCTATGGACTGTATCCATAAAGAAATTAATTGGCATCATGCAAGCTGACAGGGAGCCCTTGGTCCTTATTGAGGCAGTCAAATAGCATGTGCATTTCCATAAAATCAGCTTACTGATGTGAATGTTAGCCTGGATACTTGTGTTACCCGCAGTGCCTTTTGCTGTTCAGTTTTACTAAACAGTCTGAAGGGATATTTTATCGGAGGGATGTGGTAACAGATTTATGGAATTTCCAAAGCACAGGGTCTTATTTTGAACATGAGGAGACACCATGAGTGAGGGGTAGCCAATAACACCTCCAAAATAGAGGCCGGTCTCTGTAATCATTGATGTTCCAGCTAATTAATAGGAGGCCTGTGGCCAATCAAGCTGTTTCACGGAATAGGGCAAGCCCCATTTCTCTTCTCCCGAAATGGGTGGAACTTTCGAGTTAAAGATGTGCATACTTTCCACACAGCTGTTTAGTTTATGAGCATTCTGTGGGCATTTGCTTAAATATATCTGGTACCTTTCCTTTTTTATAGGGTTGAAGTTCAGAATGGCGCTTTTGTTTTCATCCAGTTTGACGTTGAAATCCACCGTGTTTAATGGAATTCAATTTACAATAACAGTTCTCAGGTTGAGCGCAACTCACAATAACATCGATCACAGGATGTGTGGGTTCCACTTGGTTTATAGTTAACACTCTGGACGGAGCTTAAGAGGCAGCATCTTGTGGACTAAAATCCGAGGCAAGCAGATTGCTGAAGCCCTCCTCCCTCTCCCCGTCCCCTGACAAAAGGCCATGTGGGAAATATCCCAGGAGCCATAGGGCCAAAGCTAATTGATTATATATAATGACCACGATCCAAAAGAGCTACTGGTGTGTGCCCAGGGGGACTTATTTATTTATTTAACTTCTGTGAACTGGAAGCAGGCCCCTATGCCAAATCTGAAACTGAAGAACCTCTTTAGGGCAGGAGCTCAGTGCAAGCTGAGGCCAAAAAAATTTCAATTCCAGCTAGAAGTAGCACATCGCAAGTAGGAGTTGGATGCCTTTGGCAGTTTTCAATAGAAGCAATCCTGTGCATTCAGAGGACATAAACGTGGCGGTGTAGGGCTCTGGATTTCATCCACTGGCCACAACCCCAACCTCCATGAAGCCCTCACTGCATTACAGTAATAATAATAATAATATTTTATTTATATCCCACCCTCCCCAGCCGAAGCCGGGCTCAGAGTGGCTAACAACAGTAAAAATAACACAGTTTACATAAAATCACAATTAATTGAAATACATTCTAAAATCAATTCAGAGTCAAATTAATGGCAACCATTGGGCTAGAGTTCTATGAGGATTACAGAAGGAGAGAGGGGGTCAGACTGTGCCTTGGCCAAAGACCTGGTGGAAAAGCTCTATCTTGCAGGCCCTGCGGAAAGATGTCAAGTCCCGCAGGGCCCTAGTCTCTTGTGACAGAGCATTCCACCAGATTGGGACCATGGCCGAAAAAGCCCTGGCTCTGGTTGAGGTCAGCCTAACCTCCCTGTGGCCCAGGACCTCCAAGATGTTTCTATTTGAAGACCATAAGGTCCTCTGTGGGACATACCAGGAGAGGCGGTCCTGTAGGTAAGAGGGTCCTAGGCCGTATAGGGCTTTAAAGGTTCCCTTAGCATGCTGTGTACCCCAGACCCTCCAAGTCTCCCTATTTTCCGGGGCCAGACCCAGATTTACAGAAGCCATCCTAGTTTCTGATTGGATCCCGAAATGTCACACACTTCCTTAGGTTAGGGTTGCCATATTTCAAACAGTGAAAATCTGGACAGAAAAGTTGAGTTGTTGAGCTTCTTCTCTTTTTTTTGCAAAGTTGAGCATTTTTTAGTTTTGTCCAAAGTTGTTGAGCTTCTTGGGCAAAATCGCTTTAAAAATTGCCATTTCTTAGCTATTTTTATGGGGAAACAGCACTGCCGACATGGGCTACCATACATCTGGATTTTCCCAGACATTTTCCCGGATTTTCTGATTTCGGCCGGATACTGCTACTGATTGCAGTATTTCATATATTTCCAGGAAAATCAGGACGTATGGGAACTCTACCTTAGGTTGCCCCTATTTTCATCAGATAAATGTTGGAGGGGGTGTCTCTATTTTCACCGGAGAAATATCAGAGGGCTTGGAATAGGATGTTCTTATTTTCATCGGAGAAATGTTGGAAGGTATGGTACCCTCCATTTGAAGGCCCCTGTACTGCGCAAATGGATCTTGAATGTGTGGAGGTCAGAGATGGCAATAGTGGGTATGATTCTCATTCCTCTGTCCACACATTCACTGGTAGATCTTCATAGGGTGACTCTCTCTCACCCCATCAGATGTATATATAGCAGATTCTTTCCAAAATCATTCCAGAATGTGAATGCAGAACTTTCCCAGAAGGCCATAGAGCCCAAGTGTGGTGTAGTGGTTAAGAGCGGTAGACTTGTAATCTGGTGAACCGGGTTCGCTTCCCCGCTCCTCCACATGCAGCTGCTGGGTGACCTTGGGCTAGTCATACTTCTTTGAAGTCTCTCAGCCCCACTCACCTCACAGAGTGTTTGTAGTGGGGGAGGAAGGGAAAGGAGAATGTTAGCCGCTTTGAGACTCCTTTGGGTAGGGATAAAGTGGGATATCCAATTCAAACTCTTCTTGAGTGGTGCTCCCAGACATCCTCTCTTCAACACCCCTTCTTCCTCCTTAAGCGGACCTCAAAACTTTCCCAATGTGCCTTTTAAAATATGGCTTACTGCACAGGATTTCCAATGCTATTTATATGCCAAATACTATTTGCTCTAGAGCAAATATTTTTGAACACTTGAAGTATATATTAAACCTTTAAAAAAAATTCAGTGCAGTAAGTTAAATGGGGGTGAAGGGTCTGTTATCCTAGGGATGGGTTTTCACGAGGACTTTAAAAAATGATGAAGAATTGAACTAAAGGTTAGAAAAATGAGAAATGGAGAGAAACTGAAATTGACAGTTTCACTCATCCTGACTTGGGGGGTACCCATTCTTTGGCCCGTGGTCAGGTAAATCTGTGACCTTGCCTATACTAGGGACCACCACATATCAAACTGCTTCTTCAAAGTACCTGTGTTGTCAACATTCCATGCTTTAGTGCTCATGAGACAAATGAGGCTACAGGAAGCTGCTAACTGGACGTGCCCCAATTTTTCATGGAAATGTTGCAAAAATAATTCATGCTCAGTGTCTTGCAAAGACTAAAGCATAAGTAAAATAAAAGCTTCATTATGCAGAGCAGTTTTACATAAATTTGCCACATGCGGTTTTATTTGTCTGTGTTTTAAAAATCCTGCAGGAGCTAGTTAGAAATTGGCCAAATATACACGGAATCAATAAATTATGATAAAAAATAATAATATGACTATTGGCCTATGGAAAGCTATAACTCAAACCTGGAGTCAGGCAATAGACAAATCTTGATTTATTTGTCTATATGAGTTTAGCCATAATGAAGAATAATGATGTTGGTTCTAAAAATTAGGAGATCTGAGATGGCACTGGGAGAAAAGAGGAGACTTGTGGAAAAATGTAGCTTTTTAGTTAAAGATTTTACACTGGATATATGTGCTGAGTTGCTGATATGTTTAGTTGTGGAATGTGGGAGTCTAATCTGAAGCTGACATGTAAATTTGACTATCTTCAGATGCCCAGACATTCAACTAGCAGGTTAGTATTTTCCTCATCATAGGATGCTTCAGTTTCCCCCCGGAAGGTCTGCCTCTAGGTGGTTAGATTTTTTCCGATCTTACACAACTATTCCCCCCCCCCCAATTAAAATAAAAATGTGGCTCCCTTCTACGATTGGATTGAAAACTTATACAAACTCACAACATGTGAACAACTTGCATATAAACACAGACTTGCCACGGACAAATTCAACGATATTTGTAATCCATACTTACAAATATTGTAATAGGTTAAGATCTGGTGAAGTACAATAACAACTTTGTAAAGTGTATATTTTGGGGTTTTTCCCTCTCACCCCCCTTTACTTTCCCTTCTACACGAGTGCTGTTTCTCTTTTTCTTTCTCTATCTTTTATTTACATCTCACCATGTTTAGTGCACATATAATTATGTACTTTTTATACTTCCAATAAAAACGTCTGAAAAAAGAATACCAAAAAAAGTTAAAAGGGTGTGTGTGTGTCTACACAGAGAGAGAGAAAGAAAGAAGGAGAGAGGGAGAGAGAGGGGGAGGGAGGGAGAGAGAGAGATTGTTTTTTGGGGGGGCGCAGGGGTATGCATACCTCTAAACATTTTGCGAATCTAAGTTTGGCCTCATTGAGGGGCAGTATTTCAAGATGAGTAGGAAAATGAAAGCATCCCTAAACTTCCCTAAACAGGGCTGCTTTCAGATATCTGAATTTTAGAAGACATCTGAAAGCAGCCCTGTTTAGGGAAGTTTTTAATGTTCAATGTTTTATTGTGTTTTAATGTTCTGTTAGGAGCTGCACAGAGTGGCTGGGGTAATAATAATAATAATAATTTCAAGGAAAAATGAATGATGATTTGAATGAAGCAGTATGTTGCTGAAAACCAGTTGATGGAAAGAAGGAAGGGAGATTGCTATTGTGCCTGGGTCTTGGTCCCAAACCCTCCCAGGAAGTGGAATAAAGACACACGGAACAGTATTTTAGGTTAATGGGCGAAAAAGGCCACAACTTTATTGGTTACGGAATGTGAGTGGTATTGGTTTAGGCATTGGAAACCACACAACTCTATCTGACTCCTGCCCGTCTGCAGGAGTCTTAGAAGGGTTAACCACCAGTAGGGGGAGCCCTGCTGATGCACATCTACTAGGAACTCCCCCAGTGTCACTGCTAAGGGTCGTGCCATGGCCCTAGCCCCCTGTCTAAGGCTTCGGACAGAGACCACGCCCCCCGGATTCCTTTAACAGAGTACCCTTGAATTAGGAGGGGTAGGTGATGGCCACTACTTCCCCTCCCCTTCAACCTAATACTCCAGGGGCAAGTCCTCAGCCTGTGCCACGCCCCTGGACCATCCGGATTGGACGACCTAAGGATGACGTGGCCGAGGACCATCCAATGGCGCAGAGGGTATCCTGCCCCATGCGTGTGGGCAGGGCTTGCTCCCAGCCCACAACATCATCTCCCCGGGAATGGGAAATGGCTTTGTGGACTTCTTACAGGATGCTGGACTAGGTGGTTCATTGGGCAGGTCCAGTAGGCTCTTCTTAGATGCTCAAATCATTCTGAAACATAACGTTCCTGCTCTGCATTATTCTGCTATGCAAATGAAAATAATAACCGCTTTAAAATGGGCTTGTGGGGGCATTGCGCTGACAAAAGAGCTCGGCAGAATTCTTCAAAGTGATCTTTTTTTCAAAGTGGTTGGAGGCAAGGGCCGAAGGGGGGAGGACATGCAGAAGCTCAGAAATGTTCTTGGAAGAATGTCCTCTGAGAAGTTTTAGCGCCACTCCAGCAGGAACTCTATGTGTGTGCTAGGCCCAGAGGCGCATTGGCCTTAAAAATAACTCAGCAAACTTTTGGCTTGTTGCTCTGGCAAGCACATGCAAATCAGTGGGGTTATAGTATTTCAGTTTTGTTGGACTGAATTAGTCTATGGAGCAACAGGGTGTAAAGCCTTCCCTAGAATAATAATAACTTCTTTAAAGATATTGCAGTATTCAGTGTGACATCTGTTAGCAAATTATTGTCTACTGCAGTGCTTTCTTTTAAGCCACTTGGGACCCACATGCTGAATTATTTCATGATTTGCATAGGTTCTTATTTATAATGGCCGGCGCAGTATTAAGCCACCTACTAATCAGCTAGGATTTCTTGTTACTTGATCACTTTCCCAAGGAGATAACTTTTGGCTCATTGTACCTCGGATCAAGTTTACGATCCCCTTTTACCTACACTTCATTAGAATATATTACGCCAACCACATACCAGCAAGGGAAATAATGGAGGTCAGATTCAGGAAATCATGTAACTAATACGAGAACCAGGGGGAATGCAGATGGAAAGGATACATTAAAGTGACCTGCTGAGAGAATAATCTTTCTGTTATAAAAGTTATCCGTAGGCAAATTAACTAAAAAGGGCATTAAATACTGATTTTCAAATATGCTAAGGCTATCATTTCCCCAAATGGCTAGATTGCCAAAGAAGCAAAACAGATGATATGACACCTAATACCCATCAACTTGTAATGCTAGATGGTAACCTGAACACTCCAAAAATATATTCTTAGACTCCCTCCCCCACCCCCTAAAAGTCTTCATCAAAGTTCTGGGGGAAGGATCCTGAAGCCAACTACTGGTGACAGGAGTCAAGGAGAACTCAAGTCTTCTGATTAATTTGAAAATTGCAAAAATAGGGCACTATTGGACAATTCCCATTACTTTTGATCCATCTGAATGGAAGGCAAAACAGGTTTGTTTTGTTTATAAGCTTCTGCCTCCTGATGCTAACTCTGGAAACAGAAAACCTAATTCCTCACTCAAGTCAAAGAATGCCAGCTAGAGAAAAGTTGGCCTGCCTAAGTTCCATTGAAAACAAAAGACTTGGATGCTTTAAGTTAAGTATTTCAGGATGAAGCAAGGTGTGATAGGTACAAACATAAGCCATCACAGTATCCCAGTAAAGGTGTATAAATGCTTAGGTAGAAGAGATGGTAGCTTGGTCTATGATTTGGCAACAATGTGTGTTGCAGGGTGGTGTTCTGATATTAACTCAGCTAAAGGTTCTACATCTTTCCAAAATAACAAGGAATTGTATGGGCAACTGGGGGAAAATATAGCAATTTGGGGTGGAGGTAGGTAGCATACATAGAAAAGCAGTGGTAGTAGCAGCCTTTCCTCTTTTAAACTACCACTGTTTTAGTTCGTCGATGTGGCGTTTGCCCTCTCATTTGAAAATGTCTGTACAGGGGGAGAGAAAGGGTTAATATGTAGACCAATAGGAAAGCCGGAGGCGGAGCCTACCTGTTTATAAAAGGGCTTAGCCCGAGGTTTGGTTTAGGTGGGTAGTTGGTTGGTTTTAGTGGGTTGGTTGGTTGGGAAAGGCAGTTGGGAAAGCAGTTGGCAGACAGTTGGAAATAGAGAGACAGTTAGCTCAGTTGGTTCTTGTGTGAGGGGAGGTGGAAGAGATAGAGACAGGATAAAATAAGACTAAGAAGGTAAAGAGTAACAACATTGTGAAGGCAGTTAAAGTTTATTTGTGTCTGCAATAAACTACACTCTTCTTCCTTAACTTGAGAACCTGACTGAGACTAAGTGATTTACCGGGGAGGACCCGGTTGGTGGCAGCGGATTAGTGGTGTACGGGTCAATAGTCCGTGAGACGACTGGGGGCTCCGTATGAATGCCACAGTCTCTAAGCTGCTACTGGACAATGATTTTATTTTTTTATATATTTCGACTGTTTTGTGTGTGTTTTTTTAATGTAGATTCGCAATTGAACCAACAGCCATCAACACCCCCTTGGAATACACTAAGAGAGTCAGGGGCACCATTTACCCCCCAACAATGCCCCTGGAATTACACTACATCCCAATATAGTGTTGCCGCAAAGCTGGGTGGGGCATTAGAGAAAATGGCAGTCCCTGGGAAACATTTGCAAGGGTCAGTTGGCAGGTGGAAGAACAGTTCTCCTCTGCAAATGTGCCCCTTTAGCTCTTTAATGGACTGTGGCACAAAGTGGACTGTGGATAGTGTAATTAATTGTACTGACTTTTCTTTGCATTTGTTCCAGTTGGAATTCTTTCTTCTTTGCACCAATTTAGCAATTAGCACCCTGCTTCACTCTGGTGCCATTCTTTAGAGCACTAGATTCTAGGGTTTTGTTTGTTTGTCTGCTAGCTTGCAAGCTTGCTGAGTAAGCCCCTGGAAGAAAGCTGGAGAAGCCTTTAATGTATTTAGGAGATGGCCTGTTTTTAGCCACTTAGGGTTAAAAATCACATATTATTGAAAACACTGGTGGGGGGATGTAATGGACATAGATGTAGAGCTTGTCAGTTTCTCAACAACCTCTCCTGTCAACCCCATTAAGATTTCCAAAGGAATGGTTAGAGGGATTGGTTTGCCTATTGTGAATTATCCTATTTACTTTGGCTATTATGTATTGAATTGACTGAAGACCATTCCCAACAGTTGACAAGAGACATCATTATGAAGAAAACCAAATTTTCACTTTATGGGTTGAGTTATCTGTGATTTAAAGATCATTACAATCTCTTTAAAATACTTAGAACCATCCAAAGAAATTTTTAATCAAAGGAAGCCTATGCCTTTCACTTAGGAAACCAATAGTTATGTTACTTCATTATTATTATTATTATTATTTGCTAAAGCCACAAAAGCTAAACAGTTTCCTAAAATAATTTTGATTTCGGGGTGCTTAGGTTCTGGGGTGAGAAACAAAGCGTCATGTGTGACTGGCAAGCTTTCTAGTAATAATAATCCCAACAGTAAAGTAAAATGTGGAATATACATTGATCTGTTAAGCACCAAAGGACATGATAAAGCTACTGAAAACTAACACAGATACTAAAAACTCCTAATCTCTTTACCAGCTTTGCTTATTTTCTTAGGTGCCTCCTTGTGCTCAGATTGTATATTCATCTGCCTCAATTTTTGGTTGACTTTTTAAACTTGTTAAACAGCCCACATTTTGTTGTTATAAAACAATCCTCGTCTTGGGGTAGGCATTTGGTGGCCATGAACTGGATGTTTTAGCAGCTTATTTCGGTGCCACTTAACATGTTAATTTTAGATATAAACCAAAGGTGTTACAAATATAACCTAAATGCATGAATATGGCAATAACATACTTGTAAATATACAACTTTATGCTCCTTGTGCATTCAGGATTAATTGTGTCTACCACCTCAAGTGTGTGGTCACCAGTGCTGATGCGTGGAATGATGGTGATGTCCTGACGAAGATATTGGTCTTTGTCAGGCTGATGGTGAAACCAAACTCTGCACAAGCTTCAACAAAGTGGTTGATAAAAAAAAGCTTTACAGAGAACAATTAAAATTGCCCAGAATGTTATTGGGCTCCGACTACCAACCCTGGATGAGATCTTCACGTCTCGCATTTTGAAGAAGTCACATAATATCCTGAGAGATCCCACCCACCCTGCTCACAACTTCTTTGAACTATTGCCTTCGGGCAGAAGATATAGGACAATGAAAACACGAACCACACGCCTTCTGAATAGTTCCTATCCAAGAGCTCTGACTGCACTAAATAATGATCTCAGGGCCAGTTGCAAGGTTTAGCAAGCAGAGAGTAGGAAGGAATGAGATAGGTTTTAGGTTATGTTTTAGGTTTTAGGTTATGTTATGCCTTAATAGGTTATGTTATATTCTGGATTTTATGTTTTTATAGATTATGTTTGAATAGGATGAGAGTGTCGGAGATACGTGCAAATGTATATGTGAACCCGGTCTTTGGGTGGGTGTTTGATTTTCGTTGTTGTGTATACTGTGTATATACGGACAATGACAATAAATTTATCTAAATCTAAATCTAAATCTAAATCTAAATCTGATGAGTCCTTGTAGAGCCTCCTCAGAGTGCATTGTCAAGGCTGCGTCATCTGCAAGCAACATCTCACAGATAAGAACTCTCTACACTTTTGGCATGGAGTTGAATAGACCCAATTGAATAGACCCCCTTTCAGTGTTATTTTTTTTTCTAGAAAAAGAGGTGCCAGAACTCACCATGAGCAACACCCTCATTCTCTTAGAATGGCAATGGCACACACCTGAGAGGTGCTGGAACTAAGTTCCGGTGAGTTCCGGCTGAAAAAGCCCCTCTTCCATCACTCCTTGAATGGAAGTACACACCATCTTCAGTGGAACTGATGGCATGTGAAAAGAACAGAGAGAGAAATATGCCAAAGAATTGAGGTAAGAATATAACCCTGTTTCACATTGAACTTTATAGAGATGGCATCCAAGGATGAACCGTCATACTGGATGGCTCCATGCATGTTCTTGTGAAAGGAGACAATCATGTTGTGGAGCTTATTCTACCTTGTTGAGAAGTGTGAAGAGCCTGCTTGAACCGATGAGGTCAAAAGCCTTTGTCAGGTCTATGAGGGCAATGTACAAGGGACATTTCTGCCCTCAGCATCACTCCTGCAGCTGGCACAATGAGAAACCCATCTCAGCTGCATTGTGACTTGGGATAAGCCCCGTCAGCAAGTGACTGTAGTCTGTTGAGAACTACACAGGCGAAGGCTTTCCCCACAATATTCAACAAGGGGATTCCATGGTAGTTGTTACAGTCCTGGTGGTCACATTTGTTCTTGTAAAGGCTCACAATGCTGGAGTCGCACATGTCTTGTGGCATAGACCCTGTTTCCCAGCACTGTATGAAAAGGCTGTGGAGGTGTATCGTGAGGATGGCTGACTTTCAGCAGTTCTGTTGACTGTCCTGATTATCTTATCCATCAATGTGACCCTGTTCTAGTTTTATTGGGTAGGTGGGAATGAACCTGTCAGTTTCCCCCCACTATCGATTTTCCATGCAGAATTTTATAAACCTTGGGGAGTAGGTGCTATGAGACTTGAGGTGAGCACATATCCCCCCCTTTAAAAAGGTGTGTGTGTGTGTGTGTGTGGTGGGGCTGCAGGCATCTACTGAACTTGATGTTCATTCCTGTAATAATAATAATAATAATAATAATAATAATAATAATAATAATAATAATAATATAATATTTGTACCCTGCCCATCTGGCTGGGTTTCCCCAGCAACTCTGGGTGGCTTCCAACAAAAGATTAAAAATACATTAAAAACTTCCCTAAACAGGGCTTGCCTTCAGATGTCTTCTAAACATCAGATAGTTGTTTATCTCTTTGACATCTGGTGGGAGGGTGTTCCACAGGGTGGGCGCCACTATCAAGAAGGTCCTCTACCTGGTTCCCTGTAGCTTTGCTTCTTGCAGGGAGGGAACCGCCAGAAGGCCCTCGGCGCTGGACCTCAGTGTCCGGGCAGAACAATGGAGGTGGAGACGCTCCTTCAGGTATACTGAAGGTTCCTGAATGAATCCTTAAGCAGTCTTGAGTGCTGGAAAAAATGTTGTGATCACAAAGTGGGAGCACAGCTTTCTTCTGATCTGACATGCCAAGCCAGACTAACTTTATCTTGTTCAGTGTATAAATAAATACCCTACAATGAACAGCATCCAAAGTAGGGCCAAAGTATTAAACAGACAATATGTATCCCCCCCCCAACAGAAATGCAAAGCATTGCTTCAACTTCTCTGCCTTCTCCTTATACTCTTGGTAGTAGGTACAGATGTTTCCACATCTGCTTTCTTATGGCATGAGGGTATATGATTTAAATGTGCTGCTTTTCTGGCACAACAATTTCAGTCCTTCATGAGCAAGCATCAGAACCATCTCACAGGCTTTTGCTTTGTCGAAACCTTGAGATCCTAGTGGAGTATTCGAGTCCTCATGTTTATTCTCCTAGACAAATACAGGAAAAAGCCCACTTGCTCCCTTTGACCCTTCTCCTTGGCAACTGGCAATTACCTTCCTTAGCCCAAAGGGTTGAGGCATTTGGGACTTGAGAGAGGTGCTTTATTTGGAACACATGATCTGCAAGCCAGAGCTTTGGAGTTCCTTTCAGGAGCCACAGAGTATTTATTTATATTATATCAAATTAGAGGAAATGAAGGGGCATGTGTTGCAGGCAGCAACAGCATTCTGCTTGTTATAAACTCCCCTATTAGAAATGTTTTTGTGAATGTCAGTGGGCCAGTGCACTTTGGGACTCAAACACCTAGACAGTCAATCATCATAATGAACCTTTTATTTTATTTTCAAATGTAATGAATTACATGTAACCTCTTCCATTCCATTTACGGAACTAACTATTCTGTTTCAACATCAAACCGTTCAGGCTTATGTTCAGTCATTTAAAAAACATGACTAAAATGCGGTAGCTTCCCTATCTCTGAACAGACTCCAGTTCAAAAAGTTTTCCCAAAAAGCCACAAAGAAATCACAGGAAGGACTCTTTAATTGTGGTGGTTTGTGAAGCAGAATAGCCTAAAACTGTTTTGACCAGACTGAAGGTTAACCTGTCCACTTTAAGCCACACATTTATTGCATGACAACGTTCAGACTTTTTTGAATGCTACAAATTTTTCCCCATGCTCAAATGCTCAGGAGCGGGTGAAGTTTCTGTCACTCCTAAAGAAACAACCGCTCTGTCGTACATTGGCATACAATATTCTCGATGTTCCACTCATCCTCTTGTTTTATTTAATCTACAGAGACAAATTAAACCTGATTTTTAATGCCTTGTCACTAGCAACAACAAAACTACATATTTTATCCAGGAATTGTAAAGGTAAAGGGACCCCTGACCATTAGGCCCAGTCGTGACCGACTCTGGGGTTGCGGCGCTCATCTCGCTTTATTGGCCGAGGGAGCCGGCGTACAGCTTCTGGGTCATGTGGCCAGCATGACTAAGCCACTTCTGGCGAACCAGAGCAGCGCACGGAAACGCCGTTTACCTTCCCGCCGGAGCAGTACCTATTTATCTACTTGCACTTTGATGTGCTTTCGAACTGCTAGGATGTACACCTCCAGAATGTGATAAAATTAATATCCTCTAGGTTATGGTTGCAATATTTCAAAAAGTAGAAGTAGTAGTAGTAGTAGTAGTAATAATAATAATAATAATAATAATAATAATAATAATAAATTTATTTGCACCCCGCCCATCTGGGCAGTTTCCAACAAAGATTAAAAATACATTTAAAAAACCAGCACATCCCAAAAGTTGTTGAGTGTTGAGCTTTTTTTTTAGGAAGACCCCAATATTGTTGAGCTTACTTTTAGGAAACCATGAAAATAAAGAAATATTTTTTTAAAAAAAAACCACATGAATTTTCAATTGACTTGTATAAAGTGCCACTATTCAGAAATTCCGACTATTCAGACATCAGTTCTGTCTTTGAAATCCCGGTAATGTCCGGGGCAATCTGGACATATGGCAGCCCTACTCTAGGTTTATTTGTTAAATTATTGACAATATCAAAAGATGTACACATTTAAGTCTTGCCTTTCTTACCAAAAGCAGTGTTCTGTAGTGGTTAGAGTATCAGACAGGGGAGACGTGATTTCAAATCCTTATTCAGCCATGAATCTCACCAGTGGCCTTCAACTAGGCACTGTGTTTCATTTAAGAATTATTACAACAATGCAATGGTCATGCATGGTATTCTGAGCTCCTTGGAAGAAGAGTAAGGTGTACTGTAAATAATAATTCACTAGAGGGATAGCCATTTTAGATTTTTGAAATAAAGAAGCAGTGGCTCTTGTGGCACCGTAAAGGCTAAGAAAAATTTGAGGGAGTTATATCTAATGATAGTTCTACTCAGTGAAGACACACTGAAATGAATGGACAGGATTAACTTATGTGGATCTATTGTGAGTATAATGTAATGATTTCTCTCACCCCCCCTGCCCTCCCCAGTCTTCCCCTTCCCCACAGTGTCACTTAGAGTTAAGATAAGTGGACATGTTTCAACCCTGGACTACTTGTGAGGAGGATCTGCGTGTGACCATCTGAACACCGAGGGGCTGTGGAACGATAACATTGCATCAGAGACAAGCTGTGCTTCTTGATAATCTTTGAGAGGATTTTTAATTTTCTGCTTTTCGCAAGTGCGTTTATTTATTTATTTTGCCCTGTTGCCTACACAGCGTGTTTGCTCAATTATTTGTGCTTTTAGGCAGTCGTTTTCAAAAGATGGAAACAAACAGAACTTCCAGTGTGCTTTCAAAGACTGCCTGGCAGCCTTTTGCTGCCAACCTATCACCCTCATAGAAGAACTATTCAGTACTTGCAGCAGTATCTTACGGTCAAGGTCAAAGCTAAGTCCCAGAAAAAACAAACAGATCTCATTTCCAAGAGAGATGCAGAAAGTTCCAGATTGTTGCCTCAATCCAGCAAGGGTGATTTGTCAGAAGAATCAGGACTTGCACACCCTCCAAGTGTCCCTATTTTCCAGGGACGTCCCTAATTTAGAGAAGCCATTCCGGTTTCTGGATTTGATCCTTAGGATGTCCCTATTCCCATCAGAGAAAGGTTGGAGGGCATGGTACATCTGCAGTGCCAGGCAGTGCATTGGTGGTGAGTGTCCCATGGGTGGTGGTGGTGTGGCAGAGCAGGGTGGCACGTCCTGTTTTGCCTCAAGTGGCAAAATGGGATGAACCACCCCTGATCTCAGGATTCCAGAATTTACAGCTGTTTGTCCTGATGAAAGGCAGACAAAGACCCACAGCCCAGGTTGGGCTTGGGGAGTAGGTATGTGATTCCTCAGCTGGAGTAGACTTGGGACAAGTGGGGGTCACATGCCTCATCAAGCCCAGAAGGTATAACAGGAAAGCCATCCTGGCCAGGTCATAGCTCTCCTGACAGATGATTTGGTCTGGAGTCACAGTGTGGAAATAAAGGATGAGATTGCCCACCAGATACCAAGCACTCTACTATTCAAATTAGGCCCCAGTGTTTTTCTTACAACCCCCTTCTCAATGTGCCTACTTTAAATTAATCAATTTTAATCTAGCATGTAGATTCTCAAAACTTTTTCATTTAAACATTCAACAATTTTTAGCACAATCTTGCTTGTTCTCAGTAACCAAAATTATATTATCTACATATACAAGCAGAAAAGTTGTTTGCCCATTTTGTTGTTTTCCCCGTGAGACATCGGTTAAATTGGACCACATATATCAGGATGAATAAGTTGCAAAGGCTCTGTTGAACTTTTCTGGCTTTGCTTAGAGATAGAAGGTCTTGTTCCCCTTCCCACCAAACAACTTTCACATATTTCACTACCCAGGTCAACTTTACAAGGTTTAATTTCCATTCTTCTCACCAAACCTTTCTTTGGCAGGTCTGCTATAATCCTGAAGCCTCTATATGCTAGCCTTTTGTGCCACAGACACAAGCTGCACTTGAATTCTTCTTGACCATATTGATTCTTTCTTGACCTGTATCTAGCACAATGACTCCATTATTTTTAAAACCTTGTGCATACAAAACTCTAGCTTTGGTAACTGCACATTTGTTGCGATCAAAATTTACATTAAAATCATGCTTAGTCAGGGTTGATACACTCACCAAACTCAGCAAGAAAACTAAATCTCTCACTTCATTACTATCAGTTTTTTTCTGTCACCACCCTGGAACTTTTCTTTATTAGCGCCACTTTGTTTTGTACAGTTCCTTGCAAAATGTCCTATTTTTCCACACGAGAAGCATCTAGTTTCGCCATTTTTGTCTGTACCTTGAAAAGCAGTTTTATTGCTAAAGCACAAGCCCCGCCCACCAGACACCCAGCACTCTACTATTCAAATTAGGCCCCAGTGTTTTTCTTATTACAGCAGCACCTTCATCATGGGTGCCTCCTTTCAGGCCCCCACCTCTGCCAGAGAAGCAGTCCCAGTACTGCATAGGTGCTGATTTCCTACAAGATCTTGTGAGATCTCATCAAAGTCTTGCAAGATATCAAGAAGAACAAAAGATCTCATGAGATTTAGGTGAGATCTTGCAAGCACTTTCAGGGAATCGACACCAAAGCCAGCACTGCAATGCTGGTCCCTATTTTCCAGGGACATCTGTGACTTAGAGAAGCTGTCCTGGTTTCTGATTTCATCCCGGAATGCCCTGCTTTTCCTTAGGATGTCTCTATTTTCAGTGGATAAATGTTGGAGGGTATGGTAGGATGTCCCTATTTTCATCACGTTCAGTCCACAGCTGTAATCTGAAGGCAGGCTGTATATTGTGGTTGCAGTTTTATTTGTAGAGAAAAGAAGTCTGAGCTAAATCTCAGACTTGCTACTTGTGGCCTCCATCCTCTGTAAAGGATGAATCACGTGCTGGCTAAGAGCCAGGAGCAGTAGAGATCTAGAAGAGAAGATCCAACAGAGGAAGTCCAAAAGAGAAAGAGGGCTGCAGGGCCAGCCCTTTTCATTGGTCAGCTAGGGTCACACCCATCTACCTGGTCACACTCAGGGGGAGGAGGCTCCCAACAGGTATGACAGGAAGTCCTCCCTGTTTGGAGCCACATTCCCCTGTGTGTCCATTCTAGGCAATGGGGAAATGTTGTACTTGAATGCTCTAGCAATACATTCCACAACTGGGGTACACATTTGTGTGTTTGAAGGTGACCCAGAAACTACAACTAATCCAGAATGCGGCAGCTAGACAGGTGACTGGGAGCGGCTACCAAGACCACATAACACCAGTCTTGAAAGATCTACCCTGGCTCCCAGTACATTTCCGAGCACAAATCAAAGTGTTGGTGCTGACCTTTAAAGCCCTAAACAGCCTCAGCCCAGTATACCTGAAGGAGCGTCTGCACCCCCAGTTCAGTCCAGACACTGAAGTCCAGCTCCAAGGGCCTTCTGGCGGTTCCCTCCCTGCGAGAAGTGAGGTTACAGGGAACCAGCAAGATGGCCTTCTCAGTAATGGCGCTCGCCCTGTGGAATGCCCTCCCATCAGATGTCAAAGGAATAAGCAACTATCTGACGTTTAGAAGACATCTGAAGTCAGCCCTGTGTAGGGAAGTTTTTAATGACTGATGTTTTAATGAATTTTTAATCTTTTGTTGGAAGCCGCCCAGAATGGCTGGGGAAACCAAGCCAGATGAGCAGGGTATAAATAAATTATTTATTTATTTATTTATTTATTTATTTATTTATTTATTTATTTTCAAACTTACAGCATCCAGGAGAGTTGCCCTTCCATGTGATTCACTGCTCATGGGAGTTCAGTAGCACTTTCCACTGAAGTCTATGAGGGAAGTTAGGAGCTGTGACAGCTTCTGCCCTTTCCTGTTTTGACAATGTGTCAGGCAGAATGTCTGAACTGGTGCACTCTCTGGATGAGTTCACAAACTCAGGCCTTACTGTTCAGTTTCCCCACTGAAATTACATCTGGAATCGCCTCCCAATAAAGTCCACGAGGCTACGCTGTCACAGATGGGGCTCCGCATTGCTTCTCAAGTCTAGAGGATGCGACAAAGGCTGTTGCTTCATCCTGCCTTTCAGAAGCATTGATATTTGGAAATGTGAGCATTTTATTTTGTTCTCATTGTAAGTCTTGGAAGTGTTTTTGTGTGTGTGTGTGTGTGTGTGTGTGTGTGTGAAATGGCTTTGGCAGGACAGTTTGATAGTTCCCTTCCTCACATTTTTTTTTTTAAAAAATAAACAACAGCCATAAAACAGGTTGTGCCTCATGCTCAGCAAGTAAGATTAAAAACTGCTCAGAAGTGGAGTATTTCCTAACCTAAGAAATACGTTGCTTTTGTCTCGAACCCTTTCTCCTTATTTCTTTGTGAAGGAAGTACCAGTATATTTTTTAATAATGCTTAGAGATTCTAAAATAGACCAGTCTGAATGCATTGGTCATGTGGAAGACTGCTTTGGCCTTATCCAAAGTGAAACATGATGTGGTTTTTTGCATGTGTGAAAGCACGAGGCATCCCCTTTCCCACATTATGGCTTCATACACACTACACACTTATGGAAGCACTTTAAAAATACATGTATTCCCCCAAAAGAATCCTGGGAACTGGAGGGTACAAGTAATCTACAGTTCCCAGGATTCATAGAGGGAGGTCATGTGATTTAAATGTGCTTTAAATGTATAGTGTGTATGTAGCCTTATATAAACCCAGGTCCCAGTGCCTAACAGAATCATAGAATTGTGGAGTTGGAAGGGACTCCAAAGGCCATCTAGTTCAACCCAAGGGATGCAGGTGGCACTGTGGTCTAAACCACTGAGCCTCTTAGGTTTGCCAATCAGAAGGTTGGCGGTTCAAATCCGCACAACGGGGTGAGCTTCCGTTGCTCTGTCCCCGCTCCTCCCTACCTAGCAGTTCAAAAGCACGCCAGTGCAAGTAGATAAATAGGTATCGCTGTGGCGGGAAGGTAAACGGCATTTCCATGTGCTCTGGCTTCCATCATGGTGTTCCGTTGTGTCAGAAGTGGTTTAGTCATGCTGGACACACGTCCCAGAAAGCTGTCTCTGGACAAACGCCGGCTCCCTCAGCCTGAAAGCGAGATGAGCACTGCAACCCCATAGTCGCCTTTGACTGGACTTAACTGTCCAGGGGTCCTTTACATTTTTAATAATAATAATAATAATAATAATAATAATAATAATAATAATAATAATAATAATTCATTTATATCCTGCCCTCCCCAGCTGAAGCCGGGCTTAGTTCAACCTTAGTTCAACCCCCTGCAATGTAGGAATCTCAATTAAAGCATCCATGACAGATGGCCTTCCAACCTCTGCTTAAAAACCTCATGGGAGTCTGTTCCACTGTTGAACAGCTCTTACTGTCAGAAAGCTTTTTCATATGTTTAGTCAGAATCTTCTTTCTTGTAACTTGAAACCATTGGTTTGGATCCTAGCCTCCAGAGCCCTTGCAGCTCTGTTGGGTTAGGGAGAAAAAGATTGGGAACCCAACAAGTCCACCCAAGATGGACTCTTCTGTTCTCTCCAACTCCCAACAGTGGTGATCTTGTTTGGCAGGAAGAAAAGGAGATGCCATATAATACAGTGATACCTCGGGTTAAGAACTTAATTCGTTCTGGAGGTCTGTTCTTAACCTGAAACTGTTCTTAACCTGAGGTACCACTTTAGCTAATCGGGCCTCCTGCTGCCGCCACTCTGCCACCACACAATTTCTGTTCTCATCCTGAAGCAACGTTCTTAACCCGAGGTACTATTTATGGGTTAGCGGAGTCTGTAACCTGAAGCGTCTGTAACCTGAAGTGTCTGTAACCTGAGGTATCTCTGTACATGCATAGACTTCTGTTCAGCTTGAGCATCCCTGGGTTTTAAGGAATGCCTACAATGTGGCCATTACGAGCCATTAAAAAGATTACCTTCTAAAGTTTTATTCTGAAGGTAAGGAGGAAAAATCAGATAAACTCTTCTTCCTTTTCCCTCTTGAAGAAAATAAGGACTAAAGCAGAGCATGCATTTTGAATTGACAGGATCAAAATTGTCTCTGAATTCTGATAAATACTCACTATCACTCAGTGGAATTTGCTGCCAAGGAGTGTTGTGGAGTCTCCTTCTTTGGAGGTCTTTAAGCAGAGGCTTGACAACCATATGTCAGGAGTGCTCTGATGGTGTTTCCTGCTTGGCAGGGGGTTGGACTCGATGGCCCTTGTGGTCTCTTCCAACTCTATGATTCTATGATTCTATGAAATCCCCCAAAGTCTGCTCAGGAAAGTAAAGGAGCTAGAGCAGAAGACTAAAGCACCCAATACAAAATCTTTGCAGAACCCCAGTTTTTCAACCTTTGTCGATTCAAAAGGGCCCACACTTCTGCTGTGGTTTTTCACAGGTTGGAATGTGGCAGGAATAGTGACACAGAGGGTGCAAGGAGTGTGTATGTCCCCACTACCCTTCCTGATACGTTTAAAGCTGGAAGATGACTTTTTTTTGTTGTAGATTCAGCATCAAGAAAGCATCCGCCCTCCCCACAAGAGCACTCTCTCAAGGACCAGGCTTATCTGTCTTTTCCACTTTCCTGTCGATTTCCTTATTTCAGCAAAATTGCCCTCTGAGAATCCCACGAGGACGGCTTCAGAGCATTTAATGTGCAATTGAGAGTGCTCTCAGACTGGCATGGGAGAAAGGTACTGAACGTACATGGGGTTAAGGTCTGCAGCTCAGCAGGGCATTTCCTGCTATCGGGCAGCATTGGAGAAGTTTGTGTTGTTGTACTGCAATCAGCAGGGGATATTGTGTTGTTTTTCAAGGAATCGCTAAACCAGATGTTGAACGGAAGTTGAGCCGGAGGTTTTAGCTTACTGCAGACGGGTAAACTCCTTTCCAGTGAATGATAGGATCTCTCCCCCCCCCCCGTCTCTTCCATTTTTATTGCTGTTAAAGCTTACAGTAGAGATCTATTTGATGAAATAGAGGCCCTCTTCATATTCACAGCCACCTCTCAGCAACTGGCCGCAGATCTGAGGCTCAAACAGCTTGAGAAAGCAAGACACTTGGAAACAATTTGGTATAAGGACCATATGAAATTATTGCACACTGTATGAAATGATCAATATACTTTTAAGTGTAAATAAACTGCAACTGTAAAAAGTGATTGAGGATTATACTGGGGAGGGGGAATTTCTGGGATGGATGCAATTTTTTAAAAAAAACATTATTAGGTGCATCTTATTAATAAATAAATATGTATGACATTAACATGGACTTCACAAGAATATATTACGGCTCTTAAGTCATATTCCCAATCTTAAACGTATATTGTGTTCCATAAAATTAATATTATTATTATTATTATTAAAAAAAGATTTGGGCTGATTCCAGCTTCTAACCATTGACACCAGCAAGTTTAAGCAAGTCTCTATGCCTAACTCTAACCCATGGGTAGGTAAACTAAGGCCCATCCCAATCGCCTTCTAAATCCGGCCCACAGACGGTCTGGGGATTAGCGTGTTTTTACATGAGTAGAATGTGTCCTTTTATTTAAAATGCATCTCTGGGTTATTTGTGGGGCATAGGAATTTGTTCATATTTTTTTCTTTAAAATATAATCCGGCCCCCCAGAAGGTCTGAGGGACAGCAGATCGGCCCCCTGCTAAACAGTTTGCTGACCCCTGCTAACCCTAAAGCCCAAGTTGGAGTACAGGGGTTCCCTTGTGGGGCAACACATGGTGTTATGCATATGTTACCACATTGCTAGGAGGCTGTTGTTCCCCTCTCTGACACACAGACACAGGAGTAGGGTTGCCATACATCCGGAATATGGCAGCTGGAAACAGTGTCTGGGCAGAAATCACTATAATGTTCGGGAAAATCCAACTTTTGTTGTCCGGATTTTCACTTTCTGAAATATGGCAACCCTACACAGGAGGTATATGCAGACTTGGTTGCAGAATGCATTTATGATTTAAGCCTGTATAAAGTAAGCCCCAATTTCCATCCCACTGAAGACCTCCCTATTGCATATTTCTATCTTTACCCGGAAAAAAATCAAAATCAGCCAAACACAGAAACTAGCCAGAAATGGCGGAAAGAGACCCCTATCTCTAAGCATTGGACAAGACCTAATGAATGAAAGTATAGCCAAGGTTGGATATTAATGCCTTTGGAAGCCTCTGATTTTTATGATGTGCCCATCAGTGTCTCCAGCTGCCCAGAAGGCAAACATCTGCTGTGTCTTTGAATGGTAGCGGTGAGCTGACAAATTTGGAGCAAATTTGCCACACAAAAAAGAAGAAAAAGAGAACCAATGCAGTTCTAAGTCTGCTTCTGCTGAAAATTCTGACTTGAGAAGATTTCTGAAAGTGCTGGAAAGAAAGAAATGACTTTGATGATACAGTGGTACCTTGGGTTACAGACGCTTCTGGTTACAGATGCTTCAAATTACAGACTCCGCTAATCCAGAAATATTACCTCGGGTTAAGAACTTTGCTTCAGGATGAGAACAGAAATTGCACAGCGGTGGCAGGGCGGCAGCGGGAGGCCCCATTAGCCAAATTGGTACCTCAGGTTAAGAACAGCTTCAGGTTAAGAACGGACCTCCAGAACAAATTATGTTCTTAACCCGAGGTACCACTGTATAATTAAATTTTATAAAGAAGGCTGCTATAAAATGGCTGTATCCACTACCGCTTTTTTTTTTTAATCCATTTGCACTGAACATGCATCTGTTAGTCTAACCCTGTTGTGATGTTGTGAATTGACTTAAAGGGAAAAGACAGGATTAGAAAGGAAGGGTACTCCTTTCACAAGCCTCCATACCTCTGGCAGTATAAGTTTGGACTGATGGGAAGCAACCTTTTGAAGACTTGGACAGACTATTCAGACCTATAGTCCAGAACAGCACACAATTTCCCCCTAGAACCAAGGAGTTGTACAACCAAGGACCCAGGTTATTTTCTGATGTACATTCGAGGGGACCTTGACAGAGGGCTCTTATATGTTGGGTAATGGGCTTCTGGGTAGAAGATAAAGAGCAAAACTGGAGTCTGACTTGCTACAGAATAGCCAGTGTCGTCCAGTGGTTAGAGCGTTGGACAAGGACCTGGGAGACCAGAGTTCAAATCCCCACTCAGCCATTAAGCTGAAGAAGTGATCTTGGGCCAGTCACTGTTTCTCAGCCCAACCTACCTCACAGGGTTGTTGTGAGGATTAAATGGGGAGGGGGAGAACCATGTATACCACCTTAGCTCCTTGGAGAAATGCAATAAATAAATAAATAAATAAATAAATAAATAAATAAATAAATATTATTTTTTTATATAATATTTTTTATTGCATTTTTTCCAGATAAAATTACACAGTCAGATATACACAGAAACAAGAACAGCAAGAAAAAAGAAGAAGAAAAGATAAATTATTTCAAAGCTTTTTTCAATCTTCTATCGGACTTCCCCACATCTCCCTCACCATGCATTCTTAACAATAAAAATATCAGCAAATTATAACCTTGTTTCATGCGTTTCTTTTGTACTTTCAGATAATTACATTTTAAGTTTAAATTACTTAATTAATTTGCTCTAAAAACAAATATAATGTTATTTTAAACATTTAAACATTAGTCCTTTCATTAATATTACTTAGTTTCATATATCCTCCACTCTCATTGCTGGGGCTAACCTTTCCAAATCATGCGGATTCTTATAATTCGTATAACTTATAAAATTTTTGCAAATAGTCTTTAAATTTTATCCAGTCCTCCTCCACTGCTTCTTCTCCCAAATCTCGGATCCTGGCAGTCATCTCGGCCAATCAATCAATAAATAAATAAATAAATAAATAAATAAATGCAATAAATAAATAAATAAATAAATAAATGCAATTAAAAAATCAAAATGGTGTTTGCACCCCCAGTCTTGCTTTCTTGTTAAATCTGTATCCCACCCTTCCACCAAACACTACTCAAAGGGCTAACAGCAGCAGTGCAAATAAAATAAAACAGCCATATAAAATATAACGTAAAAATAACACATGAAAAACAAAACAGGAGGTCTTCCGTAGATTATTATTATTATTATTTTAAATACTATAGTCAACTGAAATCACAGGCAGGGTTCGAGATAAAAGCAGCTGAAGAGAAATGATAAAATAACTGCAATAGGGAAACTTTTTGTAACAGATATAATGTTGTAGAAAAGGTTTGAGTAGAAGCACTACAGATGTGGGGGTGGGAAGTCAATTTATGAAACAATGCAACTATTTGATATGGATATTATTGCAAAAATGTTTGAAAAAATTAATTAAAAATAGGTAAAAGGTAAAGGTAAAAGGTACAGCTAATTAAGAAATATACAAAAAACCCAAAATGGGTATAAAATCAAGAAATCCATCCCATTTAAGTTGCTTACAATCTATTTGTTTGTCAAACTGATGAGCCAAAAGCCTGTCTTAATTGAAAACGCCTTTCTTGGGGAATGACGGAGTTAGCCTGGTTTCCATTGGCAAAGGGTTTCAGAATCTGGGTGCAAGCACTAAGAAGGCCCTCTGTCACATTCCCACCCAATGTGCTCCAAGAGTTGCTGGTACTGAGAGAAGGGCCTCTTATGGGCACCCTAAAACTAGGCAGGTTCATATGGCAAATGTGGTATTATGGATAACCCGGTCCTGAGCGATGCAGGGCTTTGTAGCACCTAACCAGCACTATGAATTGCACCTGCAGGCAGACTGACAGCTCCAGAAACTATTGTAATGCAGAAGTCACACAATCCCTACAACCAGCATCTGTCAATAGCCTGGATGCAGCATTCTGAAGTTTCTGAACACTCTGGAAAGGCAGCTGTCTTTCAGTACCTTCCTTCCTTCCTTCCTTCCTTCCTTCCTTCCTTCCTTCCTTCCTTCCTTCCTTCCTTTCAAAAAAGGACAGAGTCTAATGAAATCAGTCCTTAAATCTGTTTTGAAAGTAACAGTGAAAATGCATTCTGATGCTACAGGTTCTTCCAGATGTGTAATGGTGTCTTTTTACTTTGTGGAAAGGATATAGCTGCTGCATCCTACTCTGCCATGCGTATTGTTGTATTAAATGTGACCAAGCAGTCAACTGTTGCTGACTTGGTAGATTCAGTACTTTGGACTTCCCAAAGAGGGCAGTAGTATTCCACAAAAGACCTCCATTGCCAGCATTGTGGAGAATTGTATCAGCAAGCATTTTAAACTCTCCAAAGAGGAATCTGTCTTAGCACATCTACCTCAGGAAAGGGGGAATTATTACACTTAATTAAAGTGTATTGATACCACATGTGACCTCACCTCTCCCATTTGGCTTTATTAATTGTATCAAAATTGAAAGCTTGTAAAGGTGTTTTTTTCTTTTCATCTAGAACAGTAACTATTATAAGCAAGCCAACGTGCCTTGTCTGATAATCAGAATGTGAATGTGAATATATGAATATGAATTGGTTTCCAATCACCGTTCATGCTGCTCAGGTGAAATACAAAGCAAAGTGTTGGCAAACGTTTGAAACAGCCGAGATCCTTTGAATGACAGCACGCTTCTCCAATCAGAAGTGATCAGCAGAATACACCGAAGCCCTCCTGAAATGTCTGAAGAATGTCCAATGCACACTGATTGGAGGGCAAGTGGGAGCATGGAGGCAGGTCCTACCCCTTACCTATGCATGCTCACAACATGATGTGTACATTCTGTATAAACTGTGTGTGCAGAAACTTTGCATAGATGGTTGGGAATCCTGCACAATGCAGGGTTCTGGACCACTCTAAGGAGCCCATATATAGACAGTAGGCCAGAGTCAGATAAAACCACTTCCGCCTTGAGGAGGAGGTGGAGTTGCAGGCTTTGCGGCCTCACCACGCGTGCGGTAGCTGGAACCCAGCCCGGTTTGATTGGGGGGATTCCCGGCCGCATCACCCCCTGGCCAGCCAATTGGCTGGCTCTGGGGGCATGGCCTGCCCAATTTAAAGCAGGACGCAGCCAGGGATCTCCCTCTTTCCCCAACTGCCAGCTGTTCCTGCTTTTCCCACCCTCCCACCCTATAAGGTTTTCATTCCTTGACCTTGCTATGGACCTCAGTTGGTTGCCATTGAGGGGCCTGGTAGGAATTTTCCCACTTGGCAAATTGGCACCGGTCACTTGGTTTTCACCTACCTCACAGCAAATTGTCACAAATTTCTTGGTATTGGTAGTTAGACACTGGTATTGTCCTGTAGATGGATGAGGGGAGGAAGGGCCATCACTTGCCCCACATATTGAAGGGTAGTCTGATAAAGGATTCCAGGGGGTGTGGCCCTGTCCAAAGCCTAGGGAGGTGAGGGCCTAAGGCCCTATTGGTGACCCCAGGAGAGTTCCTAGTTGATGTGGATCAGCAGGACTCCCCTACTGGTGGTTAACCCGTCCCAGACTCCAAGCGGACGGGCTGAATTTGGATATAGTCGGTTAGGACCAATGACTAAGCCAATACCGCTCATCACCTGTAACCAATCAAGTTGTGGCCTTATTTAGCCCATTAACCTTAATAATTGTGTCATGTGTCATTATTTCCATGGGGGGGGGGGGACTCGCCACGCAACCAGTCCTGTTCAGAGTGGCTCAGTCAGTAGAGCATGATATTCTTAATCTCAGGGTTGTGGGTTCAATCCCCACGTTGGACAAAAGATCCCTGCATTTCAGGGGCTTGGCCTACTAGATGATCCTTGTGGTCCATTCCAACTCTGTGAAAGGACTTCTGCTAACCTCATGAGGATTTCCCCATGTCCACATGTTATTGAGGTAATATTAGGTAACATATTTAGGTATGTTATACTATCCTGTGGTCCATTCCAGCTTCACCACTGGAACTGGAAGGCTGTCAGAGGCAGGGTGGTAAATCACGTCCCAGATTTGTCCATTATTTGCAACCCAAACTGGCATGCAGTAGCTAAAGGGTGCTGCTCAAACCCTTTTCAATTCACAGCAGTATTTTTGTCAAATATGTAGAGGTCCCTCATCAGCAGAAATTATAAGAATGGTGCTCTTTAAGCAGAAAAAAAATATCAGAAATTGCTGCTCTGCTGAAGCTGCCAACCTCATCAATTGTACACTGAAATATTACAGTCGTACCCTGGATCCCGAACGCCTTGTGAGTAGAATGTTTTGGCTCCCAAACGCCGCAAACCCGGAAGTGACTGTTCTGGTTTGCGAACATACTTAGGAGCCTGAACATCCGACGCGACTTGGCTTCCTACATCCAATCAGAAGCTGCACCTTGGTTTCCAAACATTTTGGAAGTTGAACGGACTTCCGGAACTGATTCTGTTTGACTTCTGAGGTACCACTTTATTCCACTAACATAATGGTGCACAACTGCATCTGACACAGACTGTTTTTAGGCTAGGGGTTACTGAAGTAGAAATTAAGAGCTTCCTTAGCTTGTGAAATTTCTTAAATTTCTTTCTTTCTTTCTCTTTCTTTCTTTCTTTCTTTCTTTCTTTCTTTCTTTCTTCTTTGGTGCTACTGGTCTTTATTCCCCCAAACTTGGCAGACGTTCAAGCCATCCAAGTTTGGCCTTTGCTGAAAATTTCAGAGAGAGGGGTTGCAAAGGGTTAATATCCTACCTGCCACGGCATTCCCCACCAATTCCCCAGAGAGGTCTGAATGGTTTTCCACTGCCACTGGAAATAATGACTCACAGCTGCAGGAACGTGCACCAACACTCGATATTCCCGTGTCAAGTGAACCTGTGTCACCACTGCACACTTACAATTAGCTAACACCGTACACTGTGCGGGACCCCCAGTCAAAGATTCTAACCACAAACCCATGTTTTTGCTTTGGGTGTTTCGGAAAGAGGTTTATCTTTAAAAAGAAAAGGGAAACCTCATGAAAAGTGTTCCTTGGTGAGTAATAATACATTTAACTAGCAAACCTGGATCATATGTTTGTGAAAAGCAAGAAAGCGATACTATCGGTGGGATGCCTCAATTCTGTAGCGGTTTCACACTCCATTTTAAAATGGAAATTATAATCACTGGGGTTTCAAAGTGGAAATTCCATCCAAATAAATGTTTGCACCTTTTCAGCATTCATTTGAGTTAATGATGATTTGGCTGTTTTGATAAGGGAAAATGTTTTAAGGGATTAAAATGGGATTTCAACGTATTTTTTATGAATGAATGAATGAATGAATGAAATCCAAAACAAACATACATGCAGTCAATTTCCTGCAGAACTTTCCTTTGTCTTTCATTTTAATGTGAGTAAATTTGGTTCGTGAATTAACTCAAGCCTGTTATTCAAATGAACCATATGCCATCTTCAGTCGTGCTCCTCCATTGCCTTGTTGATGGGACTAGCATGGGTGATGGACGGCAGATCTCCAAATAAGCTTATATTTAATAGGATTAAACTGAACAATTGTAAGCCTCGGCGTTCAGTTATGAATCAGGAAAAAAGACATCATTGGTAATATTGGTAATACTGTATTTACTCTCTCTTCTCTGTTGCCCCTCACACAATAATCAGAGCTCAGTACTTTGCAGTGACCAACATTCCATTTTCCTGAGCTCTGGCAATGAACTTTACCTCAAATTTTGCCTCTGACAGCGGAGAGTGTCCTATACTGATCTGCCTTCCACTCTCTTCTGTAGAATCTGTTAACCCTACTCAACATTGCTGCTTCACCCAGTGAGCACAAACATTGCAGGGCGGTTGGGTATCAGAGAGTACAGTGGTACCTTGGGGTTACAGACACTTCAGGTTACAGACGCTTCAGGTTACAGACTCCACTAACCCAGAAATAGTACCTTGGGTTAAGAACTTTGCTTCAGGATGAGAACAGAAATCGCACGGCGGTGGCAGCGGGATGCCCCATTAGCTAAAGTGGTGCTTCAGGTTAAGAACAGTTTCAGGTTAAGAACGGACCTCCAGAACGAATTAAGTTCTTAACCCAAGGTACCACTGTAGCTTGCATGCCTCAGTTTCCTTTCTAGGGAGGACTCAAACTACAAAGGATCTGAGTGTTTCCAATTCTTATGCTTTTCAAAAAGGAGCACAGTACAGTACATAAAACAGCCTTAAGATCAGGGCAAGTTTGAGTTGGTATATCACAGCACACAGTCCCTCAGTTTTTCATTTTTCCAATCTTACGTTCCAATCTTCACATTTCTGCATCTGCATCCTTTTTTTTAGTCTTCATGAAAATTCACCATCATTTTAAGGCACATTGTTCCTAATACACTTTCCCAAGCCATCTTCTGTAATACATGTATTTTAAAGCACATCCCCCACCTAATATGAGTACAGTGGTACCCTGGGTTACAGACGCTTCAGGTTACAGACACTTCAGGTTACAGACTCCGCTAACCCAGAAATAGTACCTCAGATTAAGAACTTTGCTTCAGGTAGAACTGAAATAAACCTCATAACGGGAAAATGCAAAGAAATTTATTAGACAATAATATCAAAATGAATTAAAAATGTATACTATGACCAAGGTTGAACAGTATTTGTAAATGAATATAGACAGACAACAAGAATTGTATATATAGAAAGATTTATTTGTTTACGGACATTTCATGGACAAAAATTGAAGAAGAACAACTATATACAAAATGGATAAAGACATTGCAAAAACTTAAAGAGGACCCAAAAAAGCCAGAAGAAGGAAGGAGGGAAGTCAGCTCTTGAGAGCAAGAATAAATGTAAAATGTAATATAATATGTGTATGTATAGTATGTAATTATAATAAAGATAATGGGGGGGGGGGAGAGAGAAATTTGCTTCAGGATGAGAACAGAAATCACATGGCGGCGGCAGCAGGAGGCCCCATTAGCTAAAGTGGTGCTTCAGGTTAAGAACAGTTTCAGGTTAAGAACGGACCTCCGGAACAAATTAAGTTCTTAACCCGAGGTCCCACTGTACTGTTATGATCAGATCTTGTATGTGGGCTTCCCATGCACATCTGGTTGGCCACTCACTGTGAGAACCAGATGCTGAACCAGATGGACGAATCTGCCTCTTTCCCTAATGCCCAGAAATGTCCATAACTGCAGACCAGATACAAGGTGAGATGGGAAATGTAGTTCAACACTTCTGACTCATTTTAGTAGCACTGGGGTGCAGGAGAGGGAAATGACCCAACACTTCTTGCCCCTGGTACACACAGCCATAGCAGGGTGCTAAGCTTAAGCACAGTAAGAAGAAAGAGAGATCCCTCCATCTCTTTCCCTGCTTTTGGCACTGCTGCCATTGTTGTTGTATAGTTGTTTAGTCGTGTCTGACCCCATGGACCAGAGCATGCCAGGCCCTCCTGTCTTCCACTGCCTCCCGCAGTTTGGTCAAACTCATGCTGGTAGCTTCGAGAACACTGTCCAACCATCTCGTCCTCTGTCATTCCCTTCTACTTGTGCCCTCCATCTTTCCCAACATCAGGGTCTTTTCCAGGGAGTCTTCTCTTCTCATGAGGTGGCCAAAGAAATGTCAGTGCCAAAGGAAAGCAGCTGGGGGAAGGCAAGCAGGTAAGTGGCCAGGTGAGAGGCTGCTGGATTTTTGAGCTGGCGGGGGCGGGGGGGGGTATCGGATTTTGTCATGTTCCCAATGACATTGCTATGTGCATAACAGGGTCCAAAATTAGGTTCAAAAGAACAGAGGTATTTTCTGAACCTCAGTCCAAATCTAACTAGAAGGAGTTTACTGAGTTCTGCTGGAGAGAGGGAAGACAACCACCATTGCGATTTCTCCAGAGGTGGACTGATAGATGCCACGTAAAAAGGCCTAGATGGGAGCTATCATTCTCTCACAGTGCAGGAAAGCCGAGTCTTGCATTTCCTGTTATCCATACTGCCTGCTCCAAAGGTTGGTAGCATCTCCTACTGTGATTGGAATCAGCTGTAAGTGCCCTAGGTGGCAAAAAAAAAAGAAGCAGCTGGTAGCTATTTGAAAACAGAGTTCAAAACCCACATGTTCTCAATATTTTGATAGAGCCCAAAGCAATTTATTTCTACAAGTTAAACGTCTTCAGCATCATTCAGCTCAAAAGAACATACACAACTCTCATGCCAACGATGGTAAATGCCAAAGGCACAACAGCCCCTAAGTGTTGAGGGCATTAGTTAAATATTTTTTAATGGCAAGCCTATGGATGAATGCCGCACAAACTTGAGCAACTCTGTCAGAATATCTCTATAAAGCTGATGTATATAAGCAGCAAAACTGTGTATGTACAGTGGTACCTCAGGTTAAGAACTTAATTCGTTCTGGAGGCCCGTTCTTAATCTGAAACTGTTCTTAACCTGAGGTACCACTTTAGCTAATGGGGCCTCCACTGCTGCCGTGCCACGATTTGGACGGGGATCCATTGCTCCAGTCTCGAAACTGTCCAGTCCAAATTTCTAAGGCAGATACTCGGTGTCCCCTCCTGTGTTCCAAACGCAGCATTACGACTCGAGGCCTGCCTTCCATCTGTGGAAACTCGGACCTGGCAGAGAACATTTAACTATTGGCTTCGTCTTAATCTGAATCCTCCTGGTCTACTGCCGCTAGTAATGCAAGACCCTCACAAAAGCAAGTGGTTTAAAACTGTGCAGCAAAAACTCCTTACATGCGGTCTGCACTCACAGTCCCTACTATCAATGGGCCTCATTAAAGCAAAGAGTCTAATAGGCCAGCGCCTGAAAGACATTGAACGACAAAACAACCTGACTATCTTAAAGAAACTGTGCCCATGGTATACCTATTTTCCCCCTTCTCATTTTGATTCTCCAGCTTCATATTTGTCTAAACTAACCATCCCGAAATACAGACGTGCCTTTACATTGGCTAGATGGGATGTTCTTCCCTCTGCTGTACTCGAAGGTCGTTACCAAAAGACTCCATTTGAAAAACGACTCTGCCCATGTGGAGATGGTAACACGGAAACAGTGTCCCACGTCCTTCTTACTTGCCCCCTTTATAAAGACCTAAGGAATGAGATTATTACTCCACTCATTCTCTCCAACCCCGGCCGTTCACCAGACATTACACTGTATTTTCTATTATCTGATACGGATAGTCAGATAACAGAGAAGGTCGCGAGGTACATCGAGAGAGCTGCGAAATTGAGGGCCACCATCTGAGTGACAGACCTGTTCACCCGACGGACCTCCTTTTGCCTGTTCTTTTCTTCCTTTTATCCATATTCTCACTTTTAACTCTTGTACAGCTGTGGCCTGTTGGCTTTGCTAATAAAGTTTTGAATTTGAACTCTGTAAAGCTGATGTATATAAGCAGCAAAACTGTGTATGTACAGTGGTACCTCAGGTTAAGAACTTAATTCGTTCTGGAGGCCCGTTCTTAATCTGAAACTGTTCTTAACCTGAGGTACCACTTTAGCTAATGGGGCCTCCACTGCTGCCGTGCCACGATTTCTGTTCTCATCCTGAAGCAAAGTTCTTAACCCGAGGTACTATTTCTGGGTTAGCGGAGTCTGTAACCTGAAGCATAACCCGAGGTACCACTGTACTATAAGCATATCAGGCAGTTGCCAGCACATTTCATGCACTCTCCTTCAGAAGAATGTGGACCCTAGTCTATCCCCACCATGGTTTAACACCATGGCTTGTTATGAAACTGTTAACCATAGTTTACTGGTTCAAATGAAACTGGAAACTAGTGATGGAAGATGTTTGTCTGTTGGCTCAGATGAAAGGGTTGTGTGTACAGTGGTACCTCGGGTGAAGTATTTAATTCGTTCCGGAGGTCCGTTCTTAACCTGAAACTGTTCTTAACCTGAAGCACCACTTTAGCTAATGGGGCCTCCCGCTGCTGCTGCGCCACCAGAGCACAATTTCTGTTCTCATCCTGAAGCAAAGTTCTTAACCCGAGGTACTATTTCTGGGTTAGCGGAGTCTGTAACCTGAAGAGTATGTAACCTGAAGCGTATGCAGCCTGAGGTACCACTGTACAGGCAAAGTACTCATTCGTATCACAGCTTATTACGCCAAGTAGGATTGTCCAACCACTATCAATATGACACTAGAAAAAGATTGTATTAAAAACAGTCCTCTGATATCCATTAAGAATGTTTGGGGTAACGAGTCACCTTCAATACCATCCCGTTTCAGTTAGAATTACTGGTATGACAACAAGAGGCCTACCTATCTGTGTGTTCTCAACAAACCAGGGGTGAAGGAGGGGAAGATGTAAAACACAGCATGAACAGCGAGAGCGGAGTCCTTCTCCTGTCGGTGTCTTCCCCTTCCAACTTCTTTTTAAAAACCATTTACATTACCTCCACCCCAAGAGACAAATGCCAAAAAGAGGGATGGGGGGGGAGTAGGTGTGTATGGAAAAGGTCTGTTCCCCACCGCAGCCCGCATGCCACCTCCTGCCCATTCCTGTGTGTGCTTTAAATCTCCATCTCACCCCTTCCTCGTTTTGTAGCACTTCAGCATAAACTGGGCCAGGTTATGCCACATCACATCTTGTTTTAGCCTAAGTGTTTGTGAGCTGGAAATATGGCTGTGTGCAAAGCTCAGCAAACAGGTCACCAATCAAAAGGGAGGGGGGGTGGAGGTTCAACTCAGGCTCCCATCAGTTGGCTGTGACATGGGCCACTATGACCTGCCACGCACCATTTATAAAGTATTAAAAATGATGAAGGAGGAAGTCTGATATTTGAACTTCAGGAAATAGTCATAGGGGCATAGTTGGAAAAGGGGAAAAGTTGCCAAAATGTATTAGTTTGAGGTAAAGTTTCACCGAATCCTCGCTCAGTTGCAGACTGCCTGTTCTCCAAACATGTACAGTTGGAACCTCCTTCATATTTTTAATAAGGTGCAATTATTGTTGTAGCATGCTTTAAAAAATAAAAAAAATGCTGAAACGAACCGAGGCATTTTTCCAGGGCTGTCACAGTCGGTTTTGTCTGAAAGTTAACTCTGAACAGACTGAAAGACAGCAGGCTAGGTCCACTGTTGCATTCAGGGGGTGATCATTCATCTAAGTTGATTAAGTTAGGCTGATTTATGTCAGCTGACAAGGGGACCAAAAAGTTAAGAGGAGTTGCATGGCTTTTTTATTTCCATAGTGGGTACCATTTTGGATATTCACCCATATTTGATGCTCTTACTCTGCTACACTTGTCACTCCCTGTTACCTGCCCCCTCATTACCTGTTTTGGTATCTGCACATAAAGGTGATACAAAAATAACAATAACACGTTTGGCACACCAGAATTCCAGGTCAACCCCTATTGCACCCAAACTAGCATACTCCATCCTACAAATTACATTTAATAGGAGAGGTGATTACGCAGAACCAGAGAGGGAGCTACATCAGACATACTGTATTTTTCTGTGTATAACACGCCCCCATGTATAAGACGCTCCCTACTTTTGGGGATTCCAATTTTGTTGAGCTTTTTGGGGGGAGGATTGCCCCTAGTTGTTGAGGGTTTTTTTGGAGGGCAATGCCCTGAAAATGACTCAACCGATGCTGTAAACGCAAGCATCGCAGAACAAAACAAGTGTCTGCCCGCTCGCCGCCAGCAGCCCCCAATCCTAAGCAGACCTTGCAGCAGTCACTAATCACCCACCCAATCGCCACTGACATGTTCCTGCTCGCAGCTGCAACCTATCTCCCGTCCTGCATGTGCACTATCCGTGTATTAGACACCCCCCAATTTTTAACATTATTTTAGAGTAAAAAAAAACCTTGTCTTATACACAGAAAAGTATGGTAATTTATAGAAGACTACAGAACTTACTGATTGCATTAATTCAGGGGTCAGCAACCTTTTTCAGCCGTGGGCCGGTCCACCGTCCCTCAGACCATGTGGGGGGCCGGACTATATTTTGAAAAAAATATATGAATGAATTCCTATGCCCCACAAATAACCCAGAGATGCATTTTAAATAAAAGGACACATTCTACTCATGTAAAAACATGCTGATTCCTGTACCATCCGCTGGCCAGATTTAGAAGGCGATTGGGCCGGATCCGGCCCCTGGGCCTTAGTTTGCCTACCCATGCATTAACCGTTTATTCTGTTATGTCCTTCCTCCACATAGCCCAGGCATACATGGGTCTCCTCAGTGCCCTTCTTCTAGATCTGGGATAGGCAACCTGCGACCATCAGCTGTTTGTTTATTAATCACTATAGAATTATAGAATTGTAGAGTTGGAAGGGACCACGAGGGTCATCTATTCCAATCCCCTGCAAGGCAGGAATCTTTCACCCAATGTAGTGCTTGAACCCACAACTCTGAGATCAGAGACCAAGTGTCTCAAGCTCCACCAGATGAACTATCCACAGGATTTAGAATATGTATTTAGAATATTTTTGGGTCCACCCTTAATCAAATAATGCCAGGGTGGGTTATGATATAATTAAACCAACCAATCATTAGTGATATGTAAGTTGCTCAGGGAGTCTTTTGTTGTTGTTGTTAATGAAGAGTGAGATACAAAGTCTTTAAATAAATTCCAAAACATTGCAAGCAGTTGAGGGCAGATAAAAATAATGCAGTATCAAAATGTCCGATCATAAAAATAGCCAAGGGGCTCCAAAATTCCAGTGGTGGCCTAACCATCACATAAATGCCACACAAATAGGTATTTGCCTGGCGCCAAAGCACCGAAAGCACCAGGGCCAGTTAAGCTTTTGGGAGAGGCATTCCACAGTCGGAGTGCTATCACAGATTGTCCAGAGCGCCCCAGTCACTATATCATTGCAGTCCCCTGCAACATAACTCGGAATTGAGAAGAAAGTTACCTCTAAGTTTATGCTTAGCCCAGGGTTTTCAAGAGCTGAGTCCAGTGCTTTCCTTCCAAAACAAACAAACAGGCAAAACAAACCTTTGCTTTTCTCCCCCTCCCCACTGCAACTTCCCTCTTTCAGCAGACCAGCTTACGAAATAAAGTTGTTAAAAACAGTTGCGAGCAAATTGCAAGAAAATACAATTTCCTCTTTTGAAGAAATGTTCATCTTTATTTCACGTCACATGGACAGATTTCTGCAGAAGTGGAATGGAAGAGAATTGTGGGTAAACGCAGGGGTCAGCAAAGTTTTTGTGGCTTGGGCCGGTTCACGGTGCACAAACGCTATTCCCGGCACTCCTTCCAGCGCGGAGGAGGCGTGCACAGCTTCCCATTGGCTGCAGGAGTTTCCTGCAGCCAATGGGAAGCCGGCGGTCCCCGCTCTGCTCCGCGCTTGTGGCCCATGGGCCTTAGGTTGCCGACCCCTGGGTAAACGCATGCAGAAGTGGCAAGGGTGAGAAAATAGATCCTCCAATCCCTATGGGACAGAAATGATAATGAGTAAATCTCAACTGTTACGCTGTGCATTACGATCGCAGCTGGGTTTAGCCCTCCATAAGGAGGTGGTGCCACCACTGACATGGAGGGAACCATCGGAGAGCGATATGCCAGTAGACTCCTCAATCATACAGCAAGCTAAAGAGATAGAATAGGGTAAAGACAGACAAACCCCCTCAGTATGATGGAAATGGCTTCAGCATTAGTTTGCCCTGAAACCAAAAGCTAGAAAAAAAGGGGCCCATTACAGATTGTCCCTATTAGGGTAATACATTTGTTAGGCAAACCAAAATGCTGCAAAATGGTGTGCAAGCTTGAGAGTTTCCTCCAAACGCTTCATCAGGAGAAACATTAAAAAAACACCAGGGGCAATTCCTGAGTCTGTACTGTATGTGTTCTGGGGGAGCAGGTTTTAATTTGTTCCAAATAACTTATAATCGTATCCATGTATGGCCAGTTATAAGAAGCTTTTTTTTTTTTTTTTACTGGTTTAAACAGCTGTCCACAACATGCATGAATAGCATAGGTCAGTGGTTCCCAATGTCTGGCCCACCAGAGACCACTTTTCAGACCTATTAATGATTTTTTCTTTCTGATGTAGCAACTACAATGTACTATAAGCTGTATGGTTACTAATGGCATTTTTTATTTGCTTCTTGCATTTATTACATTGTATGCATTGCATTGTATTACAATTGGAAGTCCAGAGAACTCTGGAGAATTCAGATTCTAAGTGTTTTTCAAAGATATGCCATGGACTATCTGAAGGAAACCTGTGGACCACTGGTCCATTGACCACAGTTTGGAAAATCCTGGCATAGATGAAGTCCCTACCATAGCACATGCTTATTTATATGTTGTTGTTGTTTAGTTGTTTAGTCGTGTCCGACTCTTCTTGACCCCATGGACTAGAGCACGCCAAGCACTCCTGTCTTCCACTGCCTCCTGCAGTTTGGTCAAACTCATGCTGGTAGCTTCGAGAACACTGTCCAACCGTCTCGTCCTCTGTCTTCCCCTTCTCCTTGTGCCCTCAATCTTTCCCAATCTCAGGGTCTTTTCCAGGGAGTCTTCTCTTCTCATGAGGTGGCCAAAGTATTGGAGCCTCAGCTTCAGGACCTGTCCTTCCAGTGAGCACTCAGGGCTGATTTCCTTAAGAATGGATAAGTTTGATCTTCTTGCAGTCCATGGGACTCTCAAGAGTCTCCTCCAGCACCATAATTCAAAAGCACCAATTCTTCAGCGATCAGCCTTCTTTATGGTCCAGCTCTCACTTCCATACATCACTATTGGGAAAACCATAGCTTTAACTATACGGACCTTTGTCGGCAAGGTGATGTCTCTGCTTTTAAGATGCTGTCTAGGTTTGTCATTTCTTTTCTCCGAAGAAGCAGGCGTCTTTTAATTTCGTGGCTGCTGTCACCATCTGCAGTGATCATGGAGCCCAAGAAGGTAAAATCTCTCACTGCCTCCATTTCTTCCCCTTCTGTTTGCCAGGAGGTGATGGGACCGGTGGCCATGATCTTCGTTTTTTTATCTTTGCTTATTTATATAGATGCTCTAAATGCCTTACAATTATAGTTGTCTTACTTGTTCCTGTGATGAGTTCAGTTAAGTAGCAGATGGAGGAGTTGGACGGAATGATTCATCCAGGGCCCCCATTGCGGATCCTGGCTTTAACAGTGATTTCTTCAGCAACATGCTACCCAATCATACCCATCAGTTACCTGGCCTGTGGCATCATTTTTATTTATAATTGAGATCTCTTTGTTCCAAACAGCATCTTCTGGGGTTGGGCGGGTGTGTGTGTGTGTGGGAAAAGCAATCCCTCCAAGCAAATTAATATACTATTCCCAGTTTGGGTTTTCCTCAATGAGGGGAAAGAGGTTAAAAATGTTTACATGTAAATACAAATCTGAAGGTGGAAAACACCAAAGATCAAAAGAAGCCAGATCTTTTTTGGGTCCTTTTCTCCTCAATAGATTTGTACGTCCCTGGTGGAAAATGAGCTCTATGAACCTCAAACTATTAATTTAATGACATGCTTCTTTGCAGTGGTTGCTTGTAATTATACGATCCGAGGTTGAATATATATATAAATGTGGATGTATTTTAAGGGAACAGAGTTAATTTTATTTATAGAAAGTAAGTTACTCTCTTTCCGAGCCATGAAAACACCTTTGAGTACTATTTTTTCCTGCTTAAGTATGGGTTCCTTCCCGGGTGTAAGTGCAATCAAGGAAATGTAATTACATCTTGCATCTTAGAAGCTAAATATTTGAATTCATGCTAATATATTTGCTCTCTAGTTCGTGGTAAATGTGGCCTATGTACAAGACACTTCTGCATTGGAAAGAACAGTCTAAAATGAAATAAAATGCATATATCTGACGTTCACATGCAGTCGATGAGAATTTAAATGAGGAAAGAGCAAGCCATGGGGAAAAATTAACTCATGCTGTTTGGGAAGAAAAATAAAATGCTTGGAAGCCTAACAGTTCCCATTTGCATGAAGTGCACGTTCATTCTAATGAAAGAAGTTGACTCATCCCGTGGATATCTCGGCAATATGGATTACACATGTTGCCTTTTCCAGCCAACAAGTGTTTAAAATCTGACTTCAGAGTTAGCACTACCTCATAGCTGGTGACAGCAGCCTAACAAAAGACCTGTGAATGATGCCACCAAGGTTGATTCCTCTGGCAAGAGCAGCCATGGCTGTAATGTTGGTTCAGCTGATTAAGGCTTGGTTGTCAGTGCCTTCTTCTCTCATCAGTTTCACTGTTAAGGAGAAAGGATGGGATTCTGACTGAGATCTTGAGATGAACGGACAGAAAGCCAGCAGAGGCAGATTCCTGTATATGATTGGCAAAAGGTGACACCACGGACGATGAAGTATTTCATTGGCAGGTTTTAGGAACTCACTCTGAATGAAGCTTTGTTCAAGAGTTGTATTATTTTTGCTAGCCATTCGTTCTCTTTCTTCTTCTTCTTCTTCTTCTTCTTCTTCTTCTTCTTCTTCTTCAACCCAGGTGGATAAGAAAGCCCAACAGAGACTCCATCTCCTCAGAGTATTGAGGAAGAGTGATGTCAATCAACATTTGATGATCTCCTTCTACCGGTCAACAATACAAAGTGTCCTTTCATACTGCATCACGGTGTGGTACGCTGGTTTGACATCATCTGATAGGAAGTGCCTACAGTGGGTGCTGAATACAGCACAAGATATTATGGGATGTCCCGTGAATCTGCTGGATGAAATAGCAGAAGAATGTTGCCTCAGGAGAGTGAAGAAAATTCTCAGGGATGATTCACACCCTGGCCGGCACTTTCTTGATCTCCTGCCCTCAGGCAGAAGATATAGAAACATGATTAGTCACACCAACAGGGTAAAGAACAGCTTCTATCTGTGGGCTGTAAGGCTGCTGAATGAAAATCTAACAACAGGGCAACTGACTTTCAGGTTTGGTGGGTGTGCATCAGTAAATGAGGGGAATTCAGACTAAGAGAGCTGAGTGGGGGGTGCTCGTGTAATCTCACTGTATACAAGTTGTACAAGTGACAATAAAGGATTTCAAATTTCAAATTCTTCTTCTTCTTTGAATTTATGTACCGCCCTATTCCCGGAGGTCTCAAGGTGGTTCACAGAAGACAACTAGCAATACAATCCTCTGACTGTCTAAAAAGGTAAAGGTAAAGGACCCCTGACAGTTTAGTCCAGTCGCAAACGACTCTGGGGTTTTGGTGCTCATCTCGTTTTACTGGCCAAGGGAGCCGACGTTTGTCCGCAGACAGTTTTTCTGGGTCATGTGGCCAGCATGACTAAGCCGCTTCTGGCGAAACCAGAGCAGCGCATGGAAACACCATTTACCTTCCCGCCAGAGCGGTACCTATTTATCTACTTGCACTTTGACATGCTTTCAAACTGCTAGGTTGGCAGGAGCTGGGACAGAGCAACGGGAGCTCACCCTGTCGCAGGGATTCAAACCGCCGACCTTCTGATCGGCAAGTCCTAGGCTCAGTGGTTTAGACCACAGAGCCAAGTACAATCCTCTGACTGTCTACTTAGAACTAAATGCCACTGATTGCAATTGGGCTTACTCCTTGGTCATTCTTTATTAGATTGAAGCTCAAATGCTTCGTAATTAAATGACTGTCATGATTTATTAATTTTTTTAAATGAAGATATCGGAAGTATAGACTATCAAAGGAAGAATGGCTGGTGAAAATCTTGGAATATGCAGAGATGGCACTGATAAAAGATACAAAAATTAGAATCTTTTAAAGACTGGAAACCACTTCTAGTCTATATATAAAAAGTTATTTCCCATATGCGAAGACCACAGTGGGGTGTGAAGTGTAAGAAAATAGCAGAATATATTAAGAAACATGTTGGAGAGGATGAAATTAGATAAGACAGAACTTTAAAACACAGTTATATTTGGATTATAATCATTGATGTTGAGTGAGTGGGGAGTCTCTAGTTTTGCTGAATTGGATTACTGTTGAGTAAGAAAAGGATTTTTTATGGAAAAAAGAATAAAATATTATTAAAAATGAATATATTGACAAATGGTAGACAGGCAGAGCCAGTTAATATAAGTGCTTTTGTCAACTGTCTTATATGTTGAAGGTTAATGTATCTGTGTGCTTGTACGACCGTTTATGCTCACTTTCATATTTATATCTATTTCTCTTCCCTAAGCAGCACACCAGGATGCAAGGGCATTGGAAATGTTGTGCTCAAAAGGCAACTGACATAGCAGGGCCAACCAGAGCCTTGTATCCTCATGGCCAGGCACCACAGAGCAGAAGAAACAAGAGACCTAGGACTGTTTGCTGCCACTGGAGTGCACTCATGGCAGCCTGACAAACAACATTTAAAGGATAGGTTGGGTTTGGGGGATCTGGAATGGGAGAGAGATGGTTTGGTGGAATGGAGGGGAGTTGAGCTCACCATGATGGTGGTGGAGTTGGTTACAGGACTGGCCCTATCCTAAGGGAAAGTGAGATGGCTACTTCAGGCAGAAGATGCTGGAAGGCAATGGTAGCAACTCCCTAGCTCCCCCTCCTAAGCCACCTGTCCATTTTCCATTGCTGGATAACAGAGCTGTACAGTCATACCTTGGTTTACAGACGCTTCAGGTTGTGCGTTTTTGGGTTGCGAACTGTGCTGAACCTGGAAGTACCAGAACGGGTTACTTCTAGGTTTCGGCGCTCGCACATGTGCAGAAGTGCTAAATCGTGCTTTGCACATGCACAGAAGCACCAAATCGTGACCCGCACATGCGCAGATGCGGTGCTGCGGGTTGTGAATGCTGTGGGTTGCGAACGTGCCTCCCGCATGGATCACGTTCGCAACCCAACCGTCCACTTATTTTTTAAAAAAATTATTTATTTATTTATTTATTTATTTATACATACCCCACCCATCTGGCTGGGTTTCCCCAGCCACTCTGGGCAGCTCCCAACAGAATATTAAAAACACAATAAAACATCAAACATTAAATAACTTTCCTAAACAGGGCTGCCTTCAGGTGTCTTCTAAAAGTCAGATAGTTGTTTATTTCCTTGACATCTGATGGGATGGCTTTCCACAGGACAGGCACCACTACCGAGAAGGCCCTTTGCCTGGTTCCCTGTAACCTCACTTCTTGCAGTGAGGGAACCACCAGAAGGCCCTCGAAGCTGGACCCCAGTGTCCGGGCTGAAGGATGGGGGTGGAGATGCTCCTTCAGGTATACTGGGCTGAGGCTGCTGCCCTCAGGTGAATTGGAGAGAACTGCTCCACCACTAGTGTTGAAGTAAGAGTCTATTGGTAGTCTAGTCAGCTTCTGTGTTTGGAATGAGGCGAGAGTAACATCTAGTCCTTCACTGGTGTAATGAAGCACAGAATCCATGAAACATTTAGGAGAGCTGGACGATCCTGACCTAACTCACTGCATGTTTGCTCATTGTTAGGCTATCACCCGCACATGTTCCTCAAACTTCCTCGTGGAAAATATCCTGAGAAGCAGATCCTGCAATTCTCACAGGTGTCACTTTCGGAGTGATGTGCAATGAATGACAAGCAGTTCCATCTCCACAGAGTAGAGAACTTTGCTGTGTCAGATCCAGGAAACCTCAAGGAGCGCAGGGGAGAGGTGGGTGGGAGGAGGCTAAGTCTGGACCGCAGCCAAATGAAACCTTGTTGAGGAAAAATAAATATCTCTGCTGGATGTCTTTCAGAGATACCGGGATTGAGGTAGAATTTCCTCGTGATGCTTGTAGTGGCGACCATGATTGATACTGCCTACACCCGGGGTTATTAGCAGGCATTCGGAACAGAAGGCATGTTCAAGCTCAAGAGAAAACATTTAGAAGACTCTTCCCCATGCCCCCCACCCCAGAAAACAAGAGAGCATAGTGTCCACCTGACTCCTTAACCCTATCAGCACTGAAACACAAACCACAAGTTGGTGGCAATTTAATGGATTCAACGCCAATAAGGCAGTGATGAATGAAGATACTGTGTGGCCTTGAATGCTAGAATTGTGCAATACCTTCCCCCTATAGGGTTAATATACTCAAAGCACAGCAAGGCAATTATAATCCCAGCCACTGGCAGTGTTTAAGGAGCTAGTCTGGTAATATGTGGTCTCTATCGTTCGTTCGTTCATTCATTCAATGACTTGGGGGCATAAAAAAAAAGTGGGGATTAGATGACACAAGGTGTATTCAGATAACTTCTCCCGATAGGTGTAGTGCAATCGAAGATTTCAAACAAGCCATAGACTTGCCTTCATATGATTGACTACTTCAATAAATAATGCAATATTTCACTAACAGATTATTACACAATGATTGACTGCTTAAAACAAATAGCACATTACACCAGTAGAGATGATTACATTTCCTCTCAATCACAACATGCAGACCATTGCCATTTCTGCCTACAATGAAATCTGTGGCACAGATAGGATCTCACAATTTTATATTGTGACAATGCAACAGGGATCCCCAGATATTTGGTGAAAGTCCCAGTAGAGGTTTTCCCCCAGCAAAACATTCCAACAGTTCCACTGGTCAATGAAATCTGGTATGTAATGTGTCTGGTACTTCATATCTACCAGTAGACAGTTCCAGTTGTAAAGAATAAGGGCTGAGCAAGCTTACAGTGTTATTTCCTATAGAGCAGGGTTTTTCCAAACTTGGGTCTCCAGCTGTTTTTGGACTACAACTCCCATCATCCCTAGCTAGCAGGACCGGTGGTCAGGGATGATGGGAATTGTAGTCCAAAAACAGCTGGAGGGCACTTGGTTGGGTACAGCTGCCATAGAGAACATTACATGTTCAAAGTCAAGAACTTTGCTTTGTCCCCAAACCATGGCTCCTTTCATGGCAACAGATAAACCTTTTTCCTCTAGTATCTTTCAGAATAAATGGGACATTGTGCCTTGCAGAGAATCACAACTATTCTGTGCACATAATGGATGACTCATTATAACAGGAGCAACATATCTTTTCAGCATTCTAATGAGTAGGCAGTAGTCCATATTTTTACAACCTCAACATACTCTGTCATGCTGTACTGTCCCCAACACACAGTGTTATTAACTCAGCCACTTTCTGCTTTCTGCTACCTACTTCTAGATTCCATCGTCACCATTTGGGAACACTTACTGGGATATTTCCCTGCCAACAGAAGCACTACCCACTTCCTAGGAAAGCGAAGCGCACTGAAGTCTCAAATCCCTGATACCTGGCAACTGCTTTAGGCAGAAAGTAATGTTGGGCTGACCTAGTTTGAACAGGCTGCAAATGAGCAAACAAAAATGCGAGAACATAAGTTTTCCTCCTCCTTCTCCTCCTCCTCCTTCTCACTCCCAAATCCATCAAGTAAAGGTAAGACGCTTAGATTATGTTCAGTGAACCATTCACCACGCAAGGAGGATTTTAATCCTTCCCAAGAGGTCAATATATTTTATTTTCAAGGGGGAGCGGTGAAAAGACCGAATGAGACCTAAATCTGGCATAAATTGATCTCTGAAAGGAAAGTTCTTTGCGGCAGCAAACATAATCACCACCAAGCCAGCGATCACAAGTGAAAATCAAAATGATATCATTGGAGCTGCCCAACCCGATTGAGTTACCTATTGATTGATTGGCAAATTTTAGAATGTCAAGTGCCCCAAATTGTCTGCCAGTTAGACTCATGAGCTGTGGGTTTTTTCTATAGCCATTTTCATCTATCCAAACAAGAAAGTTTTTTTCTTCTTTTTCTGAGTGTATGGGATAAAATATCAGAGCGTGCAAAATGACTGGCTGCTATATTTAACTCAGACAAACACATAACAAATCACTATTCTGCAGTGAGGAGGCACACCTCATCGGCTGTATTTTCTTCTTCTCCTTGAGGCCTGGATGTAAGACCACAGCCCTCTAAATAATCCTCCAGAAATAGACCAATGAAATGTTCTCTCTGACAACAGACACAGTATTATACCTGCAGCTGGCAAATGTTTCCACTGTCGAACCACCTTTCCTTTTCATTTCCAGTAAAAATTCGGTCCCAAGGGGAACAGTCAGCAGCTAGGATTTTAATTACTTTTCTCCAGTAGAGCAGAATTGAGAGTAGCAATTACATTTATGCCTCCCTCCCTTTCTCTCTTCTTCCTTTGGGGAGAAACAAGAGAATAAGCTAGTTGCAAATGAAATGGGGCGGGCTTCTATCTCATGAGACCACAATTGCAGACATTAACGAATCATAACGAAGACCACAATCGGACTTTATTTTGACAAGGCACTTCAATGGTCCTGACATGGGGCACCATAACACTGGTAGAACTTAGTTGGGTCCTATGAACTCTTAGGCCACATCCACATTTAAAACACTCTTATATACCACTTTAACAAACATACTCCACCCCCAAGTATCTTGGAAATGTAGTTTGTTGAGGATGCTGTGAGTTGTTAAGAGGCCCTCCATAGAGCTACCACCTCTACCATAAATTGATTATGTAGTTTGGTGCAAGTCATCATTTACAATGCCCTGGTGTTTCCCTTTCGGTGACAGAAGACTGCTCTGTAATCATCATCCCAAAGTTATTATAAAGTCACTTTCAAGGCTACACAGTCATCATGACAACATAACATAACTGCACACAAATTCATGATTTGTGCAATACAGTGAGACATAAAGCATTCAATTGTTCAGCTTCAATATCAGAAATGCAATTTGCTCAGCGATGCAGTCCTACCTTGGAAGTCAAACGCCTTGCGAGTCAAACGTTTTGGCTCCGGTTTGCGAACGTTCTTTGGAATCTGAATGTCCGTCGTGACTGCCATGGCTTCCCATTGGCTGCAGGAGCTTCCTGCAGCCATTCGGAAGCCACCCCTTGGTTCCCGAACGTTTTGGAAGTCGAATGGACTTCTGGAACGGATTCCATTTGACTTCCGAGGTACTACTGTACATGCCATCATGTTATGTTAGTCAGCAGCTTCGATGTTTTGAAGGAAGTCTTTAGGCTATATTTCTGTTCATGCTGGAACTAAGTATCTTCATATTTGCATATGTAAGATTGTAGCAGAGTGCACTGTATAACAACTTCTTTATAACCTGCAGGGAGCACTAATCAGAGCTGTTAGAATAACTGCTGGAAGTCGCATCCTAAAAGCATTGCCCTGGTTGCATGTGAGCCACCAGGCCCAATTCAATGTTTTGGTATTAGTTTACCATGCTAGTTTGGCTGTACACAGTCTGGGGCCAAGTACCTGCAGGAATACCTCCCATTACATCAGCAAACCCTTTCTCCAGGATTTTCAGAAGATGCTCTGTTCCTGACCCCTGCTAGTTCCCAACCCTCCAAGTGTCTCTATTTTCCAGTGACATCCCTGATTTAGAGAAGCCATCCCAGTTTCTGATTTGATCCTGGAATGTCCCGCTTTTACTGAGGATGTCCCTGTTTTCATAGGAGAAATGTTGGAGGCTATAAATTCCCTAATCTGGAAAAAAGGTGGTGAGAACATTCCTGAAACACACAGGAAGTACTGATGAAAACACTAAAAAGGAAACACAGAAGCTTTTGAGTTCTTCCATCAGCCGTCTATGAAGTTTTCACTCTAATAATTTATATAGGCACTGCATAGGAATTAGGGACAGGCAAATTTGTCTGTTTCTCTCAATGTCACACTTCTGCAATCTTGAGTTGAGTTTTCTTCATTTCCACATCAGTTTGCAATACTTTTTTTTTTAAGTCTTTGTGAACGTTCACCAGCATTTTAGTCCAAACTTTTCCTAGTATTCACATGCTTCTATGCAGTTTTGCACACATCTTTGCAAAGCAATTTCTCCTAATACAATGCATTTCTTGATGTCATTTTCACTAATGCACTAATACATTTATATGCACACATTGCTCTGGTATACTCATTTGTGCATATATTAGTTGGCTGGAGAATTTCATTGCAAAACTCAGAAAAGTGCAAATTTCAAAGGATGGTTGTGTTTTGGTTCTTGCATTGTTTTGGAAATTGCAGATTAGGGAGGTTTGCCTTTAAATGTGAATTGAATTGAATTTCTCCTCATCCCTAATGAGAATGACATGCAGCGTTCATGGCTTTCATTACAAAAATACCCTGTAGCTGCTGCTGTTAGCACATCACTCAACAGGAATCATGGGGCAGGTTCTTCATAACTTTCTAGATTGTGATGTACAGTTCCCTCGTATAAAATCAGTGCTTTTTCAATTAAACCTGCTTTCCTTTTAAGCGGAATATCAACACAGCCTCAATTGAGCCATTGGAAAATGGGATATTGCCCCGTTAAGAATAGTAAAAACCCTTAAGCTCTCCTCCTGAAGAGTAGCAGCAGGCTGTTAAAGTGACAATCAATTTAAACAAGTGATATTGCTTTATAAGTCTCTGAAGTCAGATGTCCCAGCATGCTCAGTTTATTTCATTTTAATTTCCTTTTGCGCAGAGCTGTGGTTAGTGGGGAACCTCTCACTAACACACACACACACACACACACACACGGACACACGCACACACTCAAGTAAACCTTAGGCATGCAGAAGAGGAAATTATTTAACCCTTTTCAGAAAGCTATACAATTTCTCTTGCTAAGTAAAGAAAAATAATCACCCAGACTTTGTCCTTTGGTTCCTTTAAGAAAATAAACATTCAGGTTGCATAGCTATTAAATAGGCTGGAACCCTTTGCTAATTTCTGTTAAAAGTTCTGAAAGCTTTAGTGAAAACCCTAAACCCCTTTGCAGGCCCCCACCATCAACACCAGAAGCTTGCATCTCATGCTACTCAGGCATCTATAACATGTGCCCCTCGGTAGGAAGGGGGGGGGGAGCAAGAGAGATAAGAATCAGGTAATTTCATCTGATTTCCCATTTCCAAACTATTTCCCTGACATCAGACCACACAGGTATGTACAGGCGCTATCAGATATGAGTTGCTGCTTTTCCCAGGTCATGCTTGATCTTTTCAAGATGGTAGCAAGCAACGGAAAACAAGAACAAGCAAAGAGAATGACTGGTGCCCATCTAAAGAACCATCAAGGCTACATTTTTGGCAAGGTTTTCTCCTGGATGCGCTTTTATATCCTCAAATATGTATCCACAATCATGTCAACATCTCAAAATGGATAACAAAAGTAAAATCCATGCTTTAAAGACCTTTCATGAAAATGTGATTCATTTACATAGCAAAGGTTTTTAATAATAGTGATCATAATTATAATAATATAGCAAGCTGATATGCCCATCTCCTTTATGAATTAGGTTGGCATAAGGTAAATTGTAAAGGTAAAGGACCCCTGGACGGTTACGTCCAGTCAAAGGCGACTATGGGGTTGTGGCGCTCATCTCGCTTTCAGGCCGAGGGAGCCGGCGTTTGTCCACAGACAGCTTTCCAGGTCATGTGGCACAACAGGACACCGTGAGGGAAACCAGAGCGCACGGAAATGCCGTTTACCTTTCCGCCACAGCGGTACCTATTTATCTACTTGCATTGGACTTCCAGAAATCAGGAAGTTTTTCTTTTTTTCCCAAAGACTATAAGAAGATCCCTGATGGATCAGGTCAAACACCCATCTAGTCTTGCACTCTGTTTCCACAGTGGCCAACCAGATGTACAAGCAGAACCTGAGGGCAACAGTACTCTCCCTACCTGTGATTCCCTGCAGATGGTATTCAGAAGCAGTGGTGGTAGAAGATGACAACCATTGCTAGTAGCCATTGATAGCACTATCCTCCATGAATTTGCCTAATTCTCCTTTAAAGCCATCCAAGTTGGCCATCATTACCTTCTTGTTTGTTTGTTTTCCTGAATCATGGCTCATGGGAATGGTTTGGCACACATCCAATCATAATCCAACAGGATTATGCTTAAGAACTTAAGCATGCCAAGCTTAATATTGGCTTGTAATTAAAAATCAATAACACAGTGAGAGTCATAAAACTTCTGATTTCTGTGAACTTATGACTAATACCCACTTTTCCTGTTATTTTAGAGTCACCTTGACCTGTTAAATACCAGATCTTGAAGAAAGTACATTCAAACAAGATAACCTCCATGAAAAAGGACACTGTTAATCATCATGCAGTGCCTTTGCCACACTCAGAATGCAATGGAAAAATGTGCTTGAAGATCTGTTCACATTGGGCTGGCCCATGAGTTTCTCTGTGGAACTGAGTTCAGTTTATGCGGCCTCTTGCTATTGATAGGATGGGCTTCTTGCATCCTTGACCAAGTCCCATCCTGGATGGTGAAAGCCAGTCGGGATGGGTTGACCAGATAGATCTAGGGTGGTCGTACACATTGTCAAAGTATTTTGCCCAATAGTCTGAACATCTAAAGGAACGTAAGCAGTAGGGTCTTTCCTGGTAGCCTTCTGATTTGCAACTAAGCTAAACACAGAGTGCTGTTTCATGCCTTAATATGCTTTATAGGAGCCAGTTCTAGGAACTGGGCTTCCTGAAGGCTAGCTTTGCCTGGCATTGCATGAAATGGGATTGGATACACTGGTGAGACCAGAGCTTTCCAACTGGATTGCTTTGCTGTATCCTTTATGTTTCTTACTATGCTAATATGTATGTATATCTGCAAATAGTAAACAGACTGAGCTAAATTAGGCTCTGTTTAGGCTTACTGTGTAATTTATGCCTTAATATGCCTGTGTATGATGCATTATGCAAATTAGCTATGTATTTTGTTATGCTTCACTCTTCCTGTCCATAAATGAAGTGCATAGTCTCCACCCCAAACCATGCTTATTGCCTCCAAATCACAAAGAAGAGCTGCCCTTTGGCAGAACAAGGGTATGGGGAATGCGTCTTTATAACCACATGGCGCCTGCTGCCCTTAAACAACTTACTAGTGTGCCCACTCCTGAAAAAGCCGGCCCTGAATCTTATAGTTTATGACAACTACCCAGTCACAAATACCCATTTATTTGGTAAGGTGAAAAAGAGGCTGGTAGTCAAGAGGTTGTAGTAGGAAATTAAGGAGGATACAAATCACCTAGATCCATTTAAAAATCATGAGTTCAGTCATGATTTTGGGATTAAATCACCCGTGTTGACCCTGATGGATGGCTTGTGTTGAAAGCAGGACAGGCGTACCACTCCATTTCTGCTTCTCAATTTCTAGGTGCCTTGGACCAGCTCTGTGGGATGGGTATTGGGGGCACTGTTTTACAGTGATTCCACTCCTCCCTCCAAAATCATCTCCAGAAAGTAGCATTGGGAAACTGTGTTTAGGATCCATGGTCCTTGCCAGTGCCGGATTTACGTATAAGCTAAAAGAGCTATAGCTTAGGGCCCCACTCTCTTGGGGCCCCCCAAAAAAATTAAAGGGAAAAAAACCCTGAATGTACATTTCCAAAATATAAGATAAAAAACAAAAATTAATTAAAATAAAAGCAACAGTGTTTTATGTTGTGTAGGCTCCTGTGATGTAAGTAATGGGCCCCGCCTGCTAGCCTACTCCCTAAAATATCACAATTACTTTGATAAAATACATATTTTGTTATGTGCAAATGGCTTTAGATACCTATTAGGTCCATAAATTACCATATAGCATATATTCAACACAAAAAAGCGACAATTTGTTGTTGACAAAGGACAGCTGGGCATATAAAGGGCCCCATTACCTTCAGTAGTTTAGGGCCTCATCAGACCTAAAACTGGCCCTGCTCCTTGCTCTGTAGTGTAGCACAGGGCCACTATCTTTTCCCCAAATGTTGTTTAACATCTACATGAAGCCACTGGGTGTGGTCCTTCAGAGTTTCAGGGCAAAGTGTCTTCGGTACACTGATGCTAAACAGCTGTACTTCTTAATAGCATCTGAGTCAGGAGAGGCTGTGTATAAACTGGACCATTGTCTGGGTGCAGTAGTGGCTGGATGAGGGTCAATTAATTGAAGTTGAAATGGATAACTTGCAGGCAGGATGCAGCCCTTGCAGGCTTCCATATGGTCAGTGTGGTTGCCCAGGCTCTCTTCCCCACCACTGTCAAATGTTTGGGGGTGGGGGGAAAGTTGCAAAAGGAATGAATATTTGTGCACCTGCCTTCCCAGGTAGTTTCTCCCGGGTCAATGTATTAGTTCAGGACACATGCAAATCAAGACAGCGTGCTTAAAATTGTGGACCAAAGGGAATCCTTGTGCACCTCTGCATCAGAAACAGGTTCTGTAGCACCTAGGAGAGCTCTTTGGGATAGACGTTTGGGCAATTTCTATAGTTTAGCAAAGTTATTATAGTTTCAAACGGGCCTGATGACTGTCAGATCTGTTGCCCTAAAATGAAGTTGTCAAAAATGTGAAGGAAGAGCCTTCTGGTTTAAAGCCATATGTTGTGTTGCTGTTGTGAAGTGTTGAGTGAAGATTTTGAATAAGTTAAACTCTTCCTTTCAGATACTCAACAGTTCCGGGTTCAGGGTCTAGCATGCATCCTTTTTCTGACCTGAGAGGCATGTGTGGCACAGGGGGAAACCCATTCTATTTATGGTGGCTCTGGGACAGGGAAGTCATTCCAACTCGTTGTCACCACTAGAGAGATCACTATAGGGGAGAAGTGCTTAAGGATCAAGTCACAGGATTTTTGAACCTTAGTAAACCACACCTGTGCAGAGCCATCCTTTCGTTGCAAGTGAAAAGGACCTGAAGCAGCACCTAATTATTATTATTATTATTATTATTATTATTATTATTATTATTATTATGGGTGGCTTCCAACCAAATATCAAAAACAATACAGTGTCAGACATTAAAAACTTCCCTAAACAGGTGTTGTTTATTGCCTAAAATAGTTGTTTATTGTCTTGACATCTGCTGGGAGGGTGTTCCACAGGGCAGGCACCACTACCAAGAAGGCCCTCTGCCTGGTTCCCTGTAACCTCACTTCTCACAGTGAGGGAACGCCAGAAGGCCCTCAATGCTGGACCTCAGTGTCTGGCTGGATGATGGGGGGTGAGGACGCTTCTTCAGGTATACAGGACCAAGGGTGTTTAGGGCTTTAAAGGTCAGCACCAACACTTTGAATTGTGCTCGGAAACATACTGGGAGCCAATGTAGGACTTTCAAGACCGGTGTTATGTTGTCTCGGTGGCCACTCCCAGTCACCAATCTAGCTGCTGCATTAGTTGTAGTTTCCAGCTCGCCTTCAAAGGTAGCCCCACATAGAGTGCATTGCAGTAGTCCAAGCGGGAGATAACTAGAGCATGCACCACTCTGGCGAGACAGTCTGAGGGCAGGTAGGGTCTCAGCCTGTGTACCAGATGGAGCTGGTAAACAGCTGCCCTGCATACAAGCTTCAGGGGTGAAAATGATGAAGGGGAGACACACAGCAAAAAGAAGATTGCGGGAACCTTGGTTGAATTCTCCACCAAGCTAGTAGTCCATCCATTTTCCAGCTCCAGAGGTCTCTGTGCCACCATTCTATTAAAATGCAAACTAGCCTTTAACTTCAGAGCAGTTGCCTGGCATTTTGCATATGCATATGATGGTGTTTCGCTTAAGGAGTCAAGGAGGGAGAAAGGAGGGCCACTCTTTTGTTAAGGCTTTTCCCTTTTCTATCCAGGCCTTTAATTATTTCCTTGGAAAAACAAACCAGGAGATGGATCCAGGGACTCTGAGGAAACAACAGAGGAAGCAGCTTGTTTTCTGAAGCTCCCTCACCATGTGGCTGCTGCTGGGTGCCTTTGGTCTCGTTGGTTTCCTGAACGTGGATGGAAAGCGTGTCTCTTTTATAATCTCATTTCATCTCCCCCCTTCCCATTTTTGTACAGTCGATAGGAGAAAAAAGCCAGCTGCAAAGAAGCCTTTCATGTTTGTCACACTCCCTGAAGTCCCTTCAACACCTTTCAGGAGTTTTTCACGGTTACTACTATTACAAGAACTGGGCTAGATCCTTCTCCTCATGTGACTGAAGTCAATTGAACTTCTGTAACTGAAGCAGGAACAAACCCTTAATATATAGAAGGTACATCTGAGTTGCTTTAGACATTGTGAAACTGGCAAAATCAGATGAGCAAGTTAACTTGCACCTTTATATTTTATGCATCCGCTTTCATATGCAAAGATGGCTGTCATACTTTTCCTGCATAGATTTTCATACAGCCATTCTTTTAAACTTTTTTTTTAGAAGTTTTGAAATGATATTCATATTGCTAAGTTTGCTGCTCTGGACTCCTTTGGAGGAAGGTATGCGGTATATATCTAATTAAAAACAACAACAACAGACAATTTCTTACTTTGGGGAAAGATCTGGCATTTTTAGCTACTTCTTTGCCCCCAATAGTCTGTAATTTTTGGTGCCATTTATCCTTGCAACAATAAATACCATTTTTTAAAAAATGAAAGGAAAGAAGATCGAAAATTTTCAGAATTTGTAAAAGGGCTATGTAAGCTACCCCAAGTACCCGGCTAGTTGAAATTTTTCTTCTCCTGTGTTACAACCAGAAAATGGTTGTTACGTATAGTAACCCATATCAGCAGAATTGGATGACTGGCTGATTTCTGGATAACGCTACTGTACTGAATTAGGTAAGTTAGGGCTTTTGGGTGTGTTTGTTTTCTAAAAAGCTCACTCAGCCTGGATCATGGATCAAAGAAGTGAATGCTGGGCAAAATCATTCAGCAGGAGGACGTTCCTTTGAGGAGTCAGTATGAAGATTTGTGTTTTGTTGCTATGAGCTAAATAACGCATGCATGCATGCATGCATGCGCACATACACACACACACACACACACACACACACACACACGAAAGCATACTCAGTCAGGAGCAATCAAAGATCTTCTGGTATAAGAAGCTGGCATTGTGAAGATTTGGCGAATGGTAATGTTTTGCTACTCAGTTTTTGGCCATCCAAATGGGTGGGAAGGCTGTTAACATTTCTTAGGTAACTATTATTCATGCGGCCTGCCAAGGATTTGACCGACCAAGAGCTGGGCAGTGTTGAGGAGTCACTGTTTAGTCTGTCTAGGTATAAGTCAGATCTGTCTTTCCTTTCCTTTCCACAGATATGCGCCATCACGCTTTCCTAAGCTGGCGTAACAGTAAATGACAACTTTTACAAATGAACGTTGGCCCTTCCGCGAACACCCAGAGAGTCAAGTATCTTGAATAGCCAATGACTTTGGAAAGAACCATTACTTGGTTCTTGGAAATCTGTCCAATATGTGCCTTTGAAGGTAATGGACAAATATACTTTTAAAAAACCCACTGCCACACTCAGTTTACCTTAGCAAAGCCCATTAAAATATATTAAATAGTTCCACCCCTGCACAGGCAGCATTTTTCTCTTCCCTATTTTAACTGACGACCAAGACATTTGCATGGATAAATAGTGAATCTTTCCTCTACTGCCTTCTGTTTAATTGTATGCATCAAAGCAGACAAAACCAAAGGGTATGCTCCCAGCTAATTGTGTTGATTGATAATACACATGCATATATTCATCAATGCAGCAATTCATAAATTGGCAATGTCAAGATAATGTATAGGTATATATTTTTAAAAAAATCTATATACAAAAATCAATTATAGAAAACTGAGCTGGTTTCCCTCAGGCGTCCCAGTCCTCTGGATCAACTTCAGCCGCTGAAGGACTCATAGTAGTTGATCTCATGGGAACTGAAGTAATCTCCTGTTTATAGCAAATGGGGCAGAGATGCTCCTTCCTGCCCCAGATGCCATATATTTGCCTTACTCTAAGGACAGCAGGCCTTGTTGTGGCCAATCTCTTGCCAAGAAGACTTTGTTAAGAAATGGTTCATAGCGTCCTTCTTACCCATCCCTACCCATTCTATGAAAAGCTCTTTGTGAAGCTCAGCTCGGCTCAGATGCTCAGCTGAAGAACAAGTTATTCCGCACTGATAGCTGCAACCAGACCAGTGTGTATTTGATGTATGCATTTGATGCAGTTGAAAGGCACCTTCAGCAGCATGTTTGGAAAGGGAGAATGGAAATCATTAAAGGAAACAAACTCATGAATAAATATCACTGCCCAGTGAAGGCAATAGGGTGCTTCAGATATCTATGGCTCTACAGAGAGAAATTTTGCCCATTATGAAACAAGTAAATGATTAAAATTCAGACAGAAACAAAATTTCAAATCGTCAAATGTTTGCCTGGCTGAAATTGTGAATAATTTTGGGGGGGCGGGGATCACCTGAAAGATTCACTGCAAAGATTATTGGGTGGCAAAAGGTTATGTTTCTTTTTCTTTTTGTGACTATACACATTTTGCTTTATTTCACTGATAAAAAGGTTGCTTTTCTGTGGCAGGAAGGGTGCCAGGGTCTTTAGTAAACAGCTCCTCCCAATGATTACCCACTTGTTGTTCTTTAGTCGTTTAGTCATGTCCGACTCTTCGTGACCCCATGGACCAGAGCACACCAGGCACTCCTGTCTTCCACTGCCTCCTGCAGTTTGGTCAAACTCATGTTTGTAGCTTCGAGAACACTATCCAACCATCTCGTCCTCTGTCGTCCCCTTCTCCTTCTTTCCCAACATCAGGGTCTTTTCCAGGGAGTCTTCTCTTCTCATGAGGTGGCCAAAGTATTGGCGCCTCAGCTTCAGGATCTGTCCTTCCAGTGAGCACTCAGGGCTGATTTCCTTCAGAATGGATAGGTTTGATCTTCTCGCAGTCCATGGGACTCTCAAGAGTCTCCTCTAGAACCATAATTCAAAAGCATCAATTCTTTGGCGATCAGCCTTCTTGATGGTCCAGCTCTTACTTCCATACATCACTACTGGAAAAACCATGGCTTTAACTATACGGACCTTTGTTGGCAAGGTGATGTCTCTGCTTTTTAAGATGCTGTCTAGGTTTGTCATCGCTTTTCTCCCAAGAAGCAGGCGTCTTTTAATTTCGTGACTGCTGTCACCATCTGCAGTGATCATGGAGCCCAAGAAGGTAAAATCTCTCACTGCCTCCATTTCTTCCCCTTCTATTTGCCAGGAGGTGATGGGACCAGTGGCCATGATCTTAATTTGACTACCTGCTGGTGCCCACCAATTTATTCCCTTCCCTAAACACCCTAGTTATGCTATATGTCACAGAATTATGTTATGTTATGTCCACGTCTACCTCTGGCTCCAGGTTGGTTCCCTGATTAAGGCTCTTCTTCTTGATTTTCTTGCAGGAAAATCAGTATCACATAAAGGATGAACTAATTTCTTCACAACTGTTCTTCACCTGGATACACCTTGAGGGAAAACATGGTCAGCTTCAGTGACCATCTCCCCCCAAAATGTGGAAAATATAACTGATGCAAATCCACTATTTTTCTTAGCAGGCAAATATATTTATTCAGCAGTTTGGTAATTTATGAACTTCCCCATTGTTTACTGACAGTGAACCTGAATACATGCAATATTTCTCTCCAGTATGGAATAATTGTGTAGAGGAAATGGGCCTGGTTTTCATCTGAGAATTGAGAAAACAAGCAGATGTTAATAGGTCTAATTGCTTAAACAAACTACTGCACACCCAAAGTGTCCTGAGTCAATCAAATTGCTGTGAGGTTTGATACAGAGGCCGTTTCAAAGGTTACAGGTGAGACAAATGCATGAGAGGTTCAACTCCAGCTGGTGGAGTTTCCATATTACATCTGAAGCTATCCTCCTGACTAATCCGCATAATGTCAGTGAAGGAACTTCTCAGACACATAAGGACTTCTGCACAGCTGGAAGTCAGCTTTTTGTTCCTCCATTAATCAAAACAAGCCATGAAAAACATTTATCAGTGATCTTTGCCTGAAATGGGCCTTTAAAGTCTGTTTATGTAAGTTCCACAGTCACATGACTTTTCATTCAGAATTTCCCTCTGTGTAAATACCTTAAAAGACAGGCAGCTCATCACTTCCAGTGTTGAATGCATGAGATTAGCAACGCTGCTGAAGCTCCTAATTTACTAGTTTTTACATCTATCCTGCTTAACAGTGCTTGGATGCATTACAAAACGAGCTGGACTTCCCCCCAAAGTTCTTCTCAAGCTCTGAATGTAAACTGGGCTCCTGCGTAAATAAATGCCAGCACAGATAAAAGGTAAAAGGTAAAGGACCCCTGGATGGTTAAGTCCAGTCAAAGGTGACTATGGGATGCAGCACTCATCTCATTTTTCAGGATGAGGGAGCTGGTGTTTGTCGACAGACAGCTTTCTAGGTCATGTAGCCAGCATGACTAAACTGCTACCGGTGAATGGAGTACCATGAGCATACAGAAATGTTGTTTACCTTCCCGCCACAGCAGTACCTATTTATCTACTTGCACTGGTATTTTCTCAAACTGCTAGGTTGGTAGAAGCAGGGACAGAGCAATGGGAGCGCACCCCGTCGCGGGGATTTGAACTGCTGACCTTCTGATTGGCAAGCCCGAGAGGTTCAGTGGTTTAGACCACAGTACCACCCACAGTCCTAATCATGTCTACCCCACTCTTACATACATAATCATGAACAACCATATTGGCTTATGTGTGATAAGAGAATGCATCAAAACAAAATTAGAGGGTGCATGGGAACAGGGAGAGGGGTTGATTGTTCCACAGGACAAGGAGAAATTCTCATGCTGATGGAACAAGCTGCTTAACACTACACAGAATACAACCCTATGGCCTGTGCTTATTTTTTTTTTAAGGAGATCCAGCCATGAATCTCCCACATCCCACCTAGTCTAGCCTCCAAGAACTGATTCACACAACCACTTTGGGATAGCTCTTTTAAAATACCAAACATAATGTTGTGGGGAAGGGGGAGGGATGACTGGATTGACTCTACCCATAAAGAACTGGCAGTGTGAATAACCCATCAACCCCTTGGCAGTAGAAAGAAACTGCTGGCATATGCACATTGGCATATTTCCCTGCCAAGGATATATTCAGACAGCCTATTCTCAATGGGCATATTCTCTCCAGGCATACAATAAAAAGCTTGCCCTGTCAATCTGGTTTTGCAAACGAACCCAAAGTCCACTTGTGCCAAAGGAGTAATGTGTTAAGACAGCATGTGAATGTGTGTGTGTTCCTCTATCTCTCTTTTGTGTTGTTGTTTTTTACATCCTTGAACTGCACCACGCGTACCCCTTTAGAACAGCTGCTAGCATTAAAGTCTTCCTATTTTGAGTTGCCCCCAACATGCAGGAATTTATTGCACTGTTTTTGAAAGGCTGACGTTTTTCAAAGGAAATATTTATCCACATGAGGCTTCAGTGACCTGTGATGACTCAATTGAGTCCAAACTAGCAAAAAGAAACTAATTTATTCCAGGGGATTCCACGAACAGAGTGCTCCCTTTGGGTTCCAACAAATATATCTCTGTACAAGTTATTAAGGGTCAGATTGGGGAAGCACGCAAGAAACTCCAAGACCAGCCAATATTTCACCAGATTGCTGAAGGGATAGCATATAGGGGAGCAGGGGAGGGAGGGAAGTTAAATTTGCCCATAGATCCTTGTCTGACTCTTACTCCAAACTTCACAATCCTGAAAATGACAAAGATGAAATACACAGAAGAAGAAAACCTGCCTAAGTTAAACCAAGAATTATTTGTCCACACACTTGCGTGATTTGGCAAAAGTAGCCAAAGGAAACACCTTATCGGTAGACATCCCCCTCTCCAAATCCGGCCTGTCTCCTCAATGGAGCATGCTATATATTGCAGAAATCCTGTGCTGATCCTCATGTGACTGATAAGAGAAACATTCCATTTTCCACAATGGGACATTATGTAAGGCCTACTTTCCAACCAGAAAACCATTTGCAAAAATACCCAGCAAATGGTTAATCCGCTGGCCTGTATGTATTAAGGAAAGGCTAACAACACCTTCTCGTATCCTTCCTGAAATGGGAGGCTCTTAACACTCTGAGAGAGACTTTTCCCACTGAAGTGAAGTCATGCTTATTTGGTTAGGTGAATTCTTGCACCCGTCACCTGGTTTTTCCTTGCCATTGTCAACATACATTATGCCCTCTTGTCTATCCGTTTTGGCATTCAGGAGCAGGGAGGGATAGAAATGGTGACAGAACACATGCTAGGCATGCAGAACATCCTAGGTCCAGTCTGTGGCATCTCCATTTAAAAATGTTCTGCTATTATCATGATTATTTATTAAATTTCTGCTTGAGCCTCTCAACTGGAAATGCTGTGGATTGAACTTGTTCCATGCTACTACTAAACTTTAGCCTTGCCTATAATCTACTGCATCAATTCTTCGCCGAAGAATTGATGCTTTTGAATTATGGTGCTAGAGGAGACTCTTGAGAGTCCCATGGACTGCAAGAAGATCAAACCGATCCATTCTGAAGGAAATCAGCCCTGAATGCTCACTGGAAGGACAGATCCTGAAGTTGAGGCTCCAATCGTTGGCCACCTCCTTAGAAGAGAAAACTCCCTGGAAAAGACCCTGATGTTGGGAAAGATGGAGGGCACAAGGAGAAGGGGACGACAGAGGACGAGATGGTTGGACAGTGTTCTCAAAGCTACCAGCATGAGTTTGACCAAACTGCGGGAGGCAGTGGAAGACAGAAGTGCCTGGTGTACTCTGGTCCATGGGGTCACGAAGAGTCGGACATGACTAAAGGACTAAACAACAACAACATAATCTACTGCATCTTTGGGCTTCCCCCAGACAGCCTCAACTCGGGTGGGCAAAGTGGGCAGGTTATTTGACTCCTTCTCCGCATTGACTGTTATTTGAGTGTTCAGCTGTTCTTGGTACAGAGATCATTGGTACCCGGGAAATGTACCATCAAATGTACCCAGGAGGCTTACCCCAAACTGTGACTCACTCCAATGTATTTGCATACCCTTCAACTTTTCTGCAATGAAAATAGGGATGTTAATAATAATAATAATAATAATAATAATAATAATAATAATAATAATATACAACACCCATCTGGCTGGATTGCCCCAGCCACTCTGGGTGGCTTCTAACATATATAAAAACATTAAAAAATTAAACATTAAAAACCTCCCTATACAAGGCTGTCTTCAGATGTCTTCTAAAGGTTGCTTACCTTGGTACCTTGGGTTAAGAACTGAATTCATTCCAGAGGTCCGTTCTTAATCTGAAACTGTTCTTAACCTGAGGTGCCACTTTAGCTAATGGGGTCTCCTGCTGCTGCCGCACCGCCACCACACGATTTCCGTTCTCATCCTGAAGCAAAGTTCTTAACGCGAGGTACTATCTCTGGGTTAGTGGAGTCTGTAAACTGAAGCATCTGTAACCTGAAGTTTCTGTAACCTGAGGTACCACTGTAGTTACGTATCTCCTTGTCTCAGGAGTCACATCTCTCCATACCCTCCAAAATGTCTCCAATGAAAATAGGGATGACCTAAGGAAATGCAGGACGTTCCAGGATCAAAATGGAAACTGGGATGGCTTCTGTAAATCCGGGACTGTCCCTGGAAAATAGGGACACTTGGAAAGTCTGTATTTGAGTGGAGGAGTAGATTATTCTATCTCAAAACATCATGTGAGGTCCTGTCCCATGTGACCTAGACAACTGAGGTGCCTCAGTGACCTACTACGAGCTGGGCTTTCTCTGGGATTTCAGAAAGGTCTCTGGAATCCTTATGGCAATTTCTATCTCTCCCCTTGATCTTAAGGAAAAGCAAGAGACTTTTTTCACCAGTTCCACAAAAAAATACCAACAATTCTCACATATTGTACATACTGGCATCTGTCTGTCTTGGGAGACCATGGGGAATGTTCCTTATACATATCACTATAAATATAATTATCTCCATTATTATACATACAGTGGTACCTCGGGTTACAAACTTCATTCATTCCGGAGCTCCATTCTTAACCTGAAACTGCTCTTAACCTGAGGTACCACTTTAGCTAATGGGGCCTCCCGCTGCCGCCACGCTGCCGCACAATTTCTGTTCTCATCCTGAATAAAAGTTCTTAACCCATGGTACTACTTCCAGGTTAGTGGAGCTTGTAACCCGAGGTACCACTGTATAGTATTATATGTTTGCTATATTCATATACGTTTCAGGTTTCATAAAATAAGCAGGTACATAAAACAACGCATGTAGTGGTAAAGAAATGCTTACGGAATTATGCTGTAGAAATGTAGTACTGCATGAGGCATGGCCCTTTTATACAAAGGTATATATTTTGTGTATAGTTTTGCATATAATTAAACATAATGCAGGGTGCTCAATGCAAAAGGCAATCTGATGAAGACGAAGCTTTTTTGGGTTGAAATAAACACATTCTGTGTATAATCCCTTTAAAATCAATTTCTACTCCATCCCTAGAATCAGCTGATTTGTTTAAACATATTGTTTTCCTGCTGCTGCGATAGTGGTTGTTATTCCCCATTTTATTGATCACTGTTGTTTTTATCCCACTAGCTGCTTCTGCTTGATAATTTGTTGTTCTTCTGCCATTTGTATTTGGCTTTACTGTAGTTTACTATTTGTAGTTTTAATGACATGCTGTAAGTCACTTTGAGTTCACTGAAAATAAAACAGAATATTCATTTCAGAAATTAAAGAAAAACCAGTTCTCTCTGAGTGTAGATAATTCTTATTCTTACACACTAAAAACAAACCTTTGATTTATTTGGGCTGGTGGGATAAGGGGGAACGGTGACTTTCACTTAAATTCAGTTAATTTCTTAAGTTGCTTTTAGAATGTTTTTCAACTGTGACCAGTTTTATATGTTTTTTATTGTAAATGTTTTTAGAATGTTTGGAAATGCTTGCTTTTGGTTTTAAGCTGTTCATTGGTTTGCTGCCCTGGGCTCCTTGGGGAGGAAGGGTACAATATAAATTCAATAAATGAAAAATAATGAGAAAAATAACATGAATTCAGAAAAAGTGTGTTGCAGCTATCTGAATTCTTGAAATTTATTTATTTTTAAATGTAAATTGAACATCCTAGGATCAAATTATAGCTTTCTTGTGCATTTCAATAAATTATGATATACTTTAAGACATGATCTCCCTTCCCCTATCCATGTGACATCAGGTAGGGGGGACCATAAGTGAGAATCAGATTATCTTGACTTCTGTAAAACTAGAACAGCCGTCCCCAGCTCCTTCCCACAACTGTGTTGACAGCCCCCAACTCATCACACAATCAATCTAAATCCAAATGTCTCCTAGACGGAATTCTGTTTGTTTGCTCTGTGTAGCCCACCTCACACTTCTTCAGACAGAACACCGTCTGATTGGAAACATGTGTGAAAAGTACTGAACAATCTAAAGGTGCAGAATTCCTGAAACAAAGTATAACAAACAACAACAACAAAAACCCCCAGAGATAACTCCACCAGCACTTTCGTTTCTTCCATGAGCATTGCACCTAACTCATCGGAGTGGAGAAGAAATATTAATGATAACAAGGAATGAAACAAAACCTCAGATCCCAGCTCATTCACTTATCGGCGTGTTTGTAAGGATTTTCATTTCATAGAAAATATTTAAAATAGTTGGAGGGAGCTTAATCTCTCTGTCCATTAGCACTGCCTGAGATTTAACTGAAAAATTAATAATATTACCAGTAATAACTTACACTTTGCCAACAATTGCTATTCTTTATCATCGCCATGACAACTTCCAGCCATATTTCATACTGTGCTTCCTTGAATTTCCTTTTCTACTTTGTAAAATACTCTGGTTTACCTCTAAGTCAGTGTTTCCCAACCTTGGGGTTCCAGCTGTTTTTGGACTACAACTCCCATAATCCCTAGCTAGCAGGACCAGTGATTAGGGGTAATGGAAACTGTAGTCCGAAAACAGCTGAAGACTCAAGGTTGGAAAACACTGCTCTAAGCGGTTAGGAGGAGGAGATAGCAGAGTCTTGAGAAAGAACTGTGGGTAGTGGGGTGTCCTTCCCCCGTCTGTAGGACCTCCTGGGAAACTCACCAAACCTGCTACGCTTGGAGCTGGGTGTGGAAGGTGCATCAAACTGCTGAAGAGACACAGCTTTGGAAGCTGCTGCTACCTTGGACCTGTAAAAGCAAGCCTGGAGTGAGAGGCTTAGGGGGATGCCAGCAGTTCTAAAGAATCTTCCTCCTTGTGAGACTTTTGTGAGTAAGCTGTGAATTTCCATGGACCTGGGGTGAGATCCAGGGTCTTCTTCTTTGGCAATCACTCGTAGCTGAATAAGATTGTCTTCCATAAACACGGTTTTAACAGTAAGTCCATAAGTGACTGTGGAGGCCAATTCTGGATCCACACATCCTTCCACAGTGGGGACATCGGATTCTGGGCGGGAGTTGATCATGGTGTGGATTTGCCAAGCGTGCCTTCCTCTTAGTACATTTCTCCCTTTCATCCTGAGTTCGAGTGTCTTTAAAGTCCATGACACCATTGGTAAAGGCTGTTCTCTAACTGAAGCGCTCACAGGCCAGTGTTTCCCAGTTGCCAGTGTTTATACTACATTTTTTTTTTTAGATTTGCCTTGAGAGAGTCTCTAAACCTCTTTTGTTGACCACCAGCATTATGCTTTCCATTTTTAAGTTCAGAATAGAGTAGTTGCTTTGGAAGAAAATAGTTGGGCAACCACACAACATGACCAGTCCAACAAAGTTGATGTTGAAGAACCATCACTTTGACACTGGTGATCTTTGCTTCTTCCAGAACACTGGCATTAGTTTGCCTGTCTTCCCAAGTGATGTGTAAAAATCTTCTGAGACACCTTTGATGGAATCTTTCGAGATGGGTGGAGTCACTGAGAGGGCAGATGTGTCAGAAGGAGGAGGGCTTGATATTGGTTTATATTCATTATGAATTTTTGTATTAATGTAACATTTTAATCTCCAACTTTGTATTTTTGTAACATTAAATGTTTTTCTGTTTTTCTGTATACTACCTAAATATATTTTCATATATATTTTCATATATTTTCATATATTTTCATATATTTTCATATATTAAGCCGTATAGCAATGGTGTAAATAAATATAAAGTGTGTATATATATATATATATATGCTTTCGTAGATTTCTGTTCTAGTAACAAGAAGCCGAAAGCACCAGCCTGAAGATGACGAGTGAGACCTCGTCGAAACGTCGCCTAGACACCCCAACTCTTACACGGGAAGATACCCGAAGACACCAAAACCTGCATATATATATATATATATATATATATATATATATATATATATATGATTGTCCCAAATGTTACATAATACGGGCTATACTTTGAAATAAGGGAGCTGGCAGTAGCTTCACAGTGCAATCTTCTACAAGCTTAGTCAGAAGGAAGGCCCCTTGTTTTCAAGTATGGGAGCCTCAGTTCCTCTCTAAATAGCAGTCCCAACTCCTGTGTGCTGCTATATGTGATATGCAGTCAGTTGCTTCTTTGTGTGCTGCTCCAATTTGGATTCTTCCAAAACTGTGTGCAGCTGGGCAGATCAGTGTCCCCTGACAGATGTGCCATGAGACACAAGATACTCAAATAATTGTATGCAAAGACTCACAGAGCAGAAGCATTACCCTCATGCCAGCAATGAAGGCATGGGGCATAATTGGAATTAGGGCCATAACTTTATTAAATTATCAAGGATCTAGAGCTGCTGTTGACTACCAAATTGTGGGCACCCTCAACTTGTCAACCAAAGGCAGGGCTGTGGCAGCACCTCCTTGCCACCCCTTGACAAGGGCAATACCTCCCAATTTCATTGACAGATCAGAAAGTTAACTGATCTTTGCATCTTTCTCCACCTCATATGAAATATGATGTGAGAGGTGTTAGGGAGGGCACCTGAAAGGTGTGTTCCCTATCCTGTTCAGTGTTCAGAGGGATATCTCAGGGAACTATGGATGTTCCCCTCCCATTTTTCCCCTCCAACAACCAAATAATCTTTTTCCTTCATGCATATCGTTCCTTATTTATTTCACTTATGAATCACTTCCTCTGATGCATCTCAGAGTGAACTTGGATATTGTGAAAAATGAATCAGTGTGTATGTTACCTCCATTTGGGCCACATCTGCTCCATACATTTAAAGTTGTCTTAGACAACTTTAACAGTCATGGCTTCCCCACAAAGAATTCTGGGAAGTGTAGTTTGCTAAGGGTGCTAAGAGTTCTTTGGAGACTTCTCCTGCCCTCACAAAGCTACAATTTGTAGAGTTCCTTGGGAAAGGGGATTGATTGTTAACACTCTGGAAATACTAGCTCTGTGAGGGGCAGGGCTTTTTTTCAGCCAGAAGTCACAAGAATTCAGTTCCGGCACCTCTCAGGTGGGTGCGATTGCCATTATAAGAGAACAAAGGAGGTGTTCATTGTGAGTTCTGGTGCCTCTTTTTCTAGAAAAATAGCAACGGTGAGGGTAACAGACATATCCTAACAACTCTCAGCACCCTTGACTATCTACAGTTCCCAAAATACTTTGAAAGAAACCATGATTGTTAATACAGTTGTACCTTGTTTCTCAAACGGAATCTGTTCCGGAAGTCCGTTCAGCTTCCGAAAATGTTCAAAAACCAAGGCACAGCTTCCCATTGACTGCAGGAGCTTCCAACACTCAATAGGAAGCCATGGAAGCCACGTTGGACATTCGGCCCCCCAAAAAACGTTCACAAACCGGAACAGTCACTTCTGGGTTTGTGGCATTCGGGAGCCAAAATGTTCAAGTCCCAAGGCGTTTGAGAACCAAGGTATGGCTGTACGAGTGTTTTAAATGTATAGTGTAGATGCAGCATTAAAAACACTAGGAGAAATAGCAGCATTAGTTGAACCTCCTACAAGTCATGAGGCATTTACTGGAGTTGCTTGACTCATAAGCAGGCTTCACTATTCCACTGACAAATAAAAGCTTGTACCTTCATTGTGAGAGATGTATGTAAATTAAGGCTGGATTATGCAGAGTATCACTCATCACTCCCCTCTGCATATTTGCTACGTGAAGGCTTCTGCGCGGCTGCCCTGTCTTGTAAACTTTCTCATTCAAAGGCTTTTTCTCTCCGCTCCTCTCCCTCCCACCACACTCAGGTTTCTTTCTTCCCCCTCCCCCTCCAATTCTACTTCTCCCTGCCAACGTGGTGCTTTATCTCAGTCTTGGTCCAATGCCTGAATGAGGCCTCTCAAAAGTTACTTCCTTTCTGGCCTACGTTCATGTTGGTGAAAAGCACGCCTCTCCTGCGCCTCCGAGTCGAGCTGAAGGGGGATATGAAGTCAACAAGCATAATATGAAAATAAACAAAAAGCCAGTTCAAACAAACCACTTGCCTCAAGAAAATAGCTTCTGGCCCATTTTAAGCATGCCCAGCAAATCTTAGGGAGCTATCTTGACGGGTTTTCTGTGTCCCCCTCCCCCGCCTCTCCAAAACTGCCACTAAGCTTTAATCTTTTCAAAAGCTCACCTTGTTCTTAAGCACTTAATTCTGCACACGCCACAAAGCTGCTCAGGTATTATCATGTATTGATGATTCATGATGGCTCAAGCTGGAAAATGAAAACCAAGGAGTCTAATCAATAAAATTATTGGGTCGCCTTTGAACTGGTTCCAGATTTGGTTTTTCTTGGCAGGTCTTTGGCTTCCTGAATTCTGCTGACCAAAAGCATGAATAATGACCTCAAACTGCACAATATACAGAAACCATCTGTTAGATAGGAACCAGAAGGGTGATGTCATCGAAGCTCTTCTAATCTTGCAGCGAATGTTTTTGCCAGTGGTGATGTCAGAGGCTTGGCAACTCGCTGGCAAAGTCCAGCTCTCAGAGGATGAGTAGAAAATAGGAGGAAGATGCCCCATGATTGTGCTTTTCTTGTATTCTATGGCTATTTCATTAAAGAAATAAATAAAAGAAGATAAGATAAGTTGAGAAAACTGTGTCCGGGCATGAATTGCAAACAAAATCTATTTTTAAGTACAGGAAACTGACATCAATGGCAATACTCCAGAGGAAGTGGCTTGGGAATCATGGCTCTAAAATCCAACAGACGTTCTCCATAATAAAAGATCTGAAGACTATGTAGCCTACAGGTTTGGCCACATCCATATTGTGGCCAAATCCCACTGGACAAATTCAAGGAAACCTTCTGGTTCCTTTCCTGTAGGTGGCAATGGAAAATCAAACAGATTTTTAGCATAATAGCTGAAATTCAAGAATCCAATATAGTAAGCCTTATAGCTGTCTTTGATGTGGCTAACTATCAAAGACATCTCCCCATAGTTCAGTGGTCAAAAGCAACACTTAGATTTCAATCATCCTGGAAGAACTTGTCAACATGTGAACTGTACTTATGCATAGAGACCTATTGTTAACCCATGGTCTGTGATGGCCACCTCTTGCCACCCATTCGCTGCTTTTCCTTTGTGCACATGCACCAGTGGTAAGAACATTTCCTTGTTTTGTTGATTCATGTGGACAGGCTGACACAAATAGGCTTATGTGGATAGGTTTACACCTCCCTGTCCTGGTCCAAGCGGTCTCTCACCCTACACACATAAAGCAGGAAGATGGCACTCCAGAATAACTAAGAAGCCACTAGAAGCTCGACCTCCAACAGCAAAGTCAGTCATGAACACCCTAAAGTTGCCTGTTGCCCTCAAGTGCACTGGGGGAACCTATCTGATTGCCAGTGTCGAAGTACAATTCAAGAGCCAGTCCATATGGGATGGGACCTTTTGCTAGTACAGTGGTACCTCAGGTTACAGATGCTTCAGGTTACAGACCCCACTAACCCAGAAATAGTACCTTGGGTTAAGAACTTTGCTTCAGGATGAGAACAGAAATTGTGCAGTGGCAGCGTGGCAGCAGTGGGAGGCCCCATTAGCTAAAGTGGTATCTCAGGTTAAGAACAGTTTCAGGTTAAGAACAGACCTCCAGAACAAATTAAGTTCTTAACCTGAGGTACCACTGTAACTGCATTCCTGCTGGCTCCTTGACCTAGATATCAGAATTTTAAAATTCTAAACTTGGTCACTTTAATGGTCCTGCCACCCTCCCTGCCTGAACACATCAAGATGATGTAATGCTATCCTCAGGGCAACTGCATAATATTATTCCTAGAGCTGTCATAAAAGCACCCCCATATATGCCACACCATTTGCAGAGGGGCAGCAACACTTCTTAACAGGTTGGGGTGCTCATATTTACTGGGCCACAGTGGCCATGGTGGGCCTTTAAATAATAGTAATAGCAATAGTAGCACTAGTAATAATAATAATAATTAATAAATAATAATTTTGCAACTGTTCAGGTGACAGTAGACTTCCTTAAGTTGGTTTGTGGCTGGCTACCATATTCTTTTTCCACATTATGCTATGAATGTAGCACCATTCATGTTTTTGAATGGTGTCTGCCATTCTCCCCGCCCCTCAAGAATGCCCTGGAATGACATTATATTAGGGACATTTAGGGGGGAAAGACTTTCAGTGAAATAAAACTCACTGGTATCGCTGCTGGCTGACAAAGGTAAATCCCTGAAACCTATTTAAAATGTCAGCAGCCCCCATCTGATGTAAATTCCTCTCCCCCAAGCTTGCCCCTGAAATTTCCCCTCTCCATTTTCAACTCTAAATGTTCCAGCTATAACTGTTTCTTTATCCAGGCTTGCAAGTGGTATTTTAGAGTTAATTTCGAGGCTTTATCAAACCTTACCACTTTGCATTTCAATAAAAGAGAGTGGAAGTGCTTCCGTTGAGAACATTAATCCCACACTATTCCTTATTCTTTGCAGCAACCACAATCACATTTCGTTATAACCTGTAGCTTGGTCCTGATACTGCTTTTCTCGGAATTAAGTTCCATTGCTTTCGGTGAGGCTTACTTACGAGTAAGTTAAATGCACAGGACTGTAGCCGCAGCTTTTTCAGAAGTGAAATGGTGGCAATATTTATTACTGCACTGTACTAAAGCTCAGAGTATCTTATCCAAGAACTCAACCCTGAATCAGTGCTTTTGTTGAGGGCTATTGATCTCAATCTTTGGTCTCACTGTCACGGCTTCCCAGGCGTCCGTAGCAACCGCACTGCTGACGCCTGCTCAGTATTTTCACTGGCAGTTTATCAAAGAGTATCAGAAACTGAAAAGTTTCAGGCAGGACAAGCGATATGAGTTGTCCATGCAATACCAAACCCTGAATTGCTTTTGTTGCAGGAAATGGCGAGGTTTTTTCTTCTTCTTTCTTTCTGCTTTTGACATGTTTCTTTCTCAAACCATACCTGAGACAACATCTTGATCATTGGGGCTTTATTCTTTCCTTGACACCGAGATAAAATCACGTTTTTGCAACTCTGAAAGCATAGCCTGTGGAGGCCAAGAGCTGCGTTGAATTGAATGAGCTAATGAGCCATTGCTCTCAATGTTTCTGGAACGCACATAAATGCTCGCTTTATTTCAGTGTGTGCCGCCAGAGCATATATTTTAAAAAGATTATTTGAGAGACATAGGCACCATTTAAGCATTCATTATATGTGGGTACTAAATGTGTGAAGAGGTTTTTCAGTCTACACAATGCTAGTCCTGTCCACTAATTGACAGAGGACTAACCACACCCCCTTAGCTGATGTGTGATTGGTCTTAGCCTGAAGGGGGAGGGGCCATGCAATACAGCAGCCATCTTCCCTCCCGCAACAGTGATCTTGTATGGAGCCAGCACCATTGCCACTTGACATAACTCCCATAAAATTCTATCCCAAATTTTCAAGGGAATGCTGTGAGGTTGCCAAGGATGGTTAAGGATGCTGGGACTTGCAGCTCTGTGAGGAGTAAACTATGTTCATCATTAGTCTTTTGTGGGTTTTTTGTGGGGGGAGGACCTTGTCTACTTTGTCTTTAAAGGGAAGACCACACCATACCTGAAAGTTTCCAGTTCCCCCCATTTCTCCCCAAATTGCTGATATTCAATCTCCCAGTACACATCTGTGGGTGATCAATGGTTCCGCAAATGTGGAGGAGATATTTGTTCTGGCTTGCAAATAAATGTAGCTAGAACAAGGTAAAGGTAAAGGACCCCTGGACAGTTAAGTCCAGTCAAAGGTAACTATGGGGTTGTGGCACTCCTTTCACTTTCAGGCCGAGGGAGCCGGTGTTTGTCCACAGACAGCTTTCTGGGTCATCTAGCCAGCATGACTAAACTGCTTCTGGCACAACGGAACATTGTGACGGAAACCAGAGCGCACAGAAACAGTGTTTACCTTCCTGCCGCAGCAGTACCTACAGTATTTTTCGCTCTATAAGATGTACTTTCCCCCTCCTAAAAAGTAAGGGGAAATGTGTGTGCATCTTATGGAGCAAATGCAGGCTGTGCAGCTATCCCAGAAGCCAGAACAGCGAGAGGGATCGCTGCGAGTGCTCCCTCTCACTGTTCTAGCTTCTGGCTTAGCCGCATGCAGCCTCTCCCGGGCAAAGGGAGCCTTCATCCCGCTGCCCTGAAGAGGCTGCACAGCTATCCCAGAAGCTAGAACAGCAATCCCTCTCACTGTTCTGGCTTCTGGGATTCAGAATATTTTTTTCTTGTTTTCCTCCTCCAAAAACTAGGTGCGTCTTATGGTTTGGTGCGTCCTATAGGGTGAAAAATACGGTCTTTATCTACTTGCACTGGTGTGCTTTTGAATTGCTAGGTTGGCAGGAGCTGGGACAGAGCAATGGGTGCTCACCCTGTCACGGGGATTTGAACTGCCAAAAATCCCAAGAGGCTCAGTGGTTTAGACCACAGCGCTGGTTTCCGTCACAGTGTCCCACTGCACCAGAAGCAGTTTACTCATGCTGGCCACATGACCCAGAAAGCTGTCTGTGGACAAATGCTGACTCCCTTGGCCTAAAAGTGAGATGAGCGCCGCAACCCCATAGTTGCCTTTGACTGGTCTTAACTATCCAGGGGTCCTTTACCTTTTTACCTTTATAGTTATAATAGGCATTATCAGTTTTTTGTTCTGGACAGCAACCCATCACTAAACAGGAAAAAATGTTGACAGTAGAGGTCTTTAGGCTGCAATCTTATACCCACTTACCTGGGAGGAATCTCCACTGAGCTCAATGAGACTTACTTGTTACTAAACATGTCTAGGGTTGTGCTGTGAAACACCTATGCCATTTGCAGTCATTATGCCCTAACACCCTATTACTTCCAATGAAGTGACTTCTCTAAGTTTTTTAGAAACTACAGTGGTACCTCTGGATACGAATTTAATTCATTCCGGGGGTCCGTGGACACCCCGAAAAATCCATATTCAGAGGTGCCGCTTCTGCACATGTGTGTGGCACGATAGAGCGCTTCTGCGCATGCGTGTGGTGTGTAGAGCGCTTCTGCGCATGCGTGTGGTGTGTAGAGTGCTTCTGCACATGCTCACATGGCGAAACCCGGAAAAATACTTCCAAGTTTGCCGCGTTCGTAACCTGAAGGTTACATATCCAGAGAGGTACGCAACCCGAGGTTCCACTGTATTTCATCTCAAATACAGCATTGGTGAGGAATCCTTCTCTTATAAAGAAGCCCCTTGGGTTTTATTGAACATTACCACCCAGAAGAACTGAAAGAAAAAGTCAACGTCACTTTCTCTTTAGGGGAGTGGGGCGGGGGGGGGGCGGGGAACATGCAACTACAAATTTGTAGCCCATTCGGGACTTCAAATGCTTCACTTATCTCGTATCGTAAACTCAAAGCTGCGGAGTAATGCTCACCAGACAAGTCATAAATCATGAGCAAAGACAGGTGCAATAAATACCAGTGTCAGAAAGTTACAAAGTGAAATTATGTTGTTTTGACAAGGTGTCCAAATGCATCGACAACGGAGCAACTAAATGGCCTCTTTTCTGGAGAGCCTGCAGAAATGCAGTGTAGGTGGTGAATGGGAAGGCTGGAAGATAACTTCCCAAGAAAAATAACCCAAAGGCTTAAAGGCTTATCATCAAAACTGTGCTACTGCAGAACAACCCCTAGAAAGACATTTGTCTTTGGCTGGCAATCTTTTTCACTTTTCAGTTATTACTACTATGACTACTAAGATGTTACATGTGATTCAACAAAGATTGTTAAAAGACACTGACAAATCTCTGATAGTTTGAGATGAAACCTGATTAGAATGCATTGGCTTATTGAAAAAAACTGTGCCTAGATATCCTAGTGCAGGCATCCCCAAACTCGGACCTCCAGCTGTTGTTGGACTACAATTCCCATCATCCCTGACCACTGGTCCTGTTAGCGAGGGATGATGGGAGTTGTAGTCCCAAAACAGCTGGAGGACCGAGTTTGAAGATGCCTGTCCTAGTGCATATTTTATAATGTATAATATTATTTATTTTTAGTATTTATTAATCAAAATATGCATAACCCACTTTACATTCAAAGACCAATTCAATTACCTTGGCTGTAATAAGAGCCTTTAGATAATATTGTAATAGACTAACTTTCTTATTACTATTATATTTTGGGTGGCATATAAGATTGTATCTTTGGTGTGTTTTGAGAATGTTTCATTAAAAAAGTCCAATGGTTGGGTTTATAACAATGACTCTTTCAGTAGAACCACAAGCTCTATATGTGAGACACACAACAATTTTTGTGAATATTATGAGGCACTGGACTCCATGCTTGGAGTGTTTTGACATCATGAAGACTTCATGCCAACCGGGTGAGGGGGGGACCCTACACAGAAGAGACCGTCATAGATCCATCCCCAAATACAAGCAAAAAAATGAAACACCACTCTATTACAATTAATTTGCTATTTTTGCCTGTTTTCTGATATAACATAAAATGTCCATAGGAGAAAACACCATAAAATACCCTCTGACATTTCTCTGATGAAAGTAAGAATGTCTTGTTCCTTATTATTGTTATTATGATGATGGTGCAACAAGAACAGTAGCAGCAACAGCAGCAACAACAATTTTATTAGTTATACCCATCTGGCTGGGTTACCCCAGCCACTCTGGGTAGATTCCAACATATATAAAAACATATTTTTTTCCAAAAAAAACTTCCCTATACAGTGCTGCCTTCAAATGTCTTCCAAAGGTTGTATAGGTACTTATCTCTTTGGCTTGGGGGTAGCATAACTCCATACCATCCAACATTTCTCTGATGAAAATAGGGACATCCTAAGGAAAAGTGGGATATTCCGGGACCGAATCAGCAGCTTTGACAGCTTCCGTAAATCTGGGACTGTCCTTGGAAAACAGGGGCACTTGGAGGGTCTGCCATAAGTTGCTGTCCAGTGATCTTGGGTTGATTTTAGCTCACTACATGACATTCCCTGCTTGACAAGACATCACCTGAGTCAGTTCATAGACCTGGTAATGCTCGTAATTTTTCCTCATACAAAAATATTGATTTCAAGATGTTTCCTATTCTGCTTTGCTAGCAATGGGGCTTGCTCTTATTTTCAGAAGCAAGTGCTGTAAATGTGCATGTGGCGGTGGGAATGTGGGCGGGGAGGTTGAAACTTTTACGGGCTAGAATGACATGTTTGGCAGCAGCATCCTGCAAACCAGGTTGATACAGTGCTGTTGAAAGGAATGTGTTAGCCGTAAATGAAGGCACTTGCAGGCCAAAGGCCACCATGCCTAATTAGCAGAGGCCATTAAAGGAAGGATAAAAATCATGTTTTATTAGCTGGCAGGGGAGAAACTAAAGGATATGCGAATGATAGATAAAGTCAGAAAGGGCCAACAGCACATTTCCAGTGCAATCTTATGCATGCTTACTCCAAAGGAAGCCTGTCAAGGCTGGGCCATGCGCATCAGTCTGGAAAGTGTCAGGAGGCAGGAATCAGGACCAAAAAGCAATCAGGTTCGCAGGGGGAACCAGAAAGCCTAGTGAATAAGGCAGGAGTCAGAACCAAAGAGTGATACAGTGGTACCTCGGGTTACAGGCGCTTCAGGTTACAGACTCCACTAACCCAGAAATAGTACCTCAGGTTAAGAACTTTGCTTCAGGATGAGAACAGAAATTGCATGGTGGCGGTGCGGTGGCAGCGTGAGGCCCCATTAGCTAAAGTGGTACCTCAGGTTAAGAACAGTTTCAGGTTAAGAACGGACACCCAGAACAAATTAAGTTCTTAACCTGAGGTACCGCTGTAGTAAAAACACATGGGTAACTCAGTTGGTTAGAGCGTGGTGATGATAATGCCAAGGTTGCAAGTTTGATCCCTCTATGGGACAACAGCATATTCTTGCATTTCAGAGAGTTGGACTAGATGATCCTCAGGGTCCCTTCCAACTGTAATTCTATGACCTATAAACTACAAAAAGCACCAGAGCTCAGCTAGACCTTTCTCTACCTCACCTTCCGAGAAATAAACCCACTACTACTCCTTCCTGCCCTGAAAAAGCCAGTGGTCAACTGAGGTGGCAGCATTGCTCCAATGGTGGCAGCACTGGCTGCCAATTTGCTGCTGGACCAACTTGCTACTGTTGCTGATTTATAAAGCTTCAAACAGCTTGAGACCTGGTTACGTGAAGGAACACCTTCACCCATAGAGGACTTCCTAGTGACTGAGATCTCAGGTTGAGGTTGTGACACAACTTGCAGAAGCCCATGTGGCAGCAACCAGGGAGAAGGCCTTTCTTGGTGTGGTGCTTCGCTGGTGGGAATCATCTCACCTCTAAAACAAGGCAGATTCCTGCACTGTTGAGTTTTCAGCGTCTGCTGAAAATATATTTGTTTCCTTAGCCCTTTGCTAGTCAGTGGCACCAATCCACTAAGAATTGCTCAGCTGCTGTGGCTATGGCTGGATTTACTGGATTTGAATGGACTGTTTTGGCGTTGGTATTTATGTGCTATAAACCTCCTTGGTCAGCAATTCCTGACAATTTCCTACGGGGTCCACTTCTTCCCATGGACGAATATATTGGTGTCCATATGTATAGTTATGTGCGTGTACTCTTGAAGCTCTGCACTAGGGATGGGCAACCCTCCTTGATAAGTGTCTCTAGAGTTATGTAACACTGTTTTGGTCCCCCTCATCCCAGCTTCTTTTGCACAGCAGAAGCACTCAGGCAACGGTGGAGGAAGCCATTTGGGCACCTGGGGCAGCGCGCACTGCGGTGCCTCTGGAGTCTGCCTGCCTCCTTCCACTCAGCCACCCTACAGCTGGGGGGGGGAGGCAGCTGGCGGACCCGTTTGGGCAGTGGGGAGCCTGTGCACACCCAAGCCACCACGTCTCTTCTAGGCGATGCAGACCCCGTGGTGAGTGCCACCTGGCATTTTATCACCCCTCTCAGTGTTGGCACCCAGGGCAGTCCACACCCACCACACACCCCTTCCTCCGCCCCTGACCTCAGGTAAGCCTCAATATGTTGCTATGCAAGCCATGGCAGTTGTCTGATCGTCTGGATTCGCATAGCTCTGAGTGTGGGGCTTTGCAATCCCTGACAATCAGTTGCATGTTTACCTGCACCACACCTGAGGTCATATATGACACATATTTACTTGTCCCACACATGATGTCATATATGACGTCAGGTATAGGGTAGATGTGTGTGGTTTGGCCAAAGCAACTTTATGTGCAAAATAGGGAGGCCTAGGCTGGAGATTCTCCACCCCGACTTAGGGAAACAGTTGTTGCAACAAGATATGATGATGGTCCCTAGCATAGGAATTAGATTTATAAAAGGAGGATGTATCAATGGGTATCAGTCATGACAGTGTGGGCCTAACAAGAGCAGTGTTTTTTTTTTCTGGAGGGGGACACATACCCCTAAACATTTTGTGAATCTTTGTACTTTTGTCCATTTACTGTATTTATTTTCCCCAATTTGAACTATAAAATGGTGATTTTGTTGAGTCAACAGCAGCAAGAATACTCATAGCAAAGTATTGGAAGACACAAGATCTACCCACCTTGGAAGAGTGGCAGATGAAGGTGATTGACTACATGGGACTGGCTGAAATGACTGACAGAATCCGAGACCAGGGGAAAGAGACGGCGGAAGAAGATTGGAAGAAATTTAAAATTTATCTTAAGAAATTTTGCAAAATTAATGAATGTTAAAATGTTGTGGTTATATAAAGTAACCACAGCTGTTAAAGAGTAAGTAAAAGAAAAGAAAAGGGGAAAAATCGGATAAAATTAAGGGGAAGGATTTGCTGAAATAATTTTGGGAATTGGAATGCAGAAAGGGGAGGTATGGGGAAGTCGATGAAGTAGGTTTAAGAAAAAAAGGAGTTGAAATTATACGTGTGTGTTTGTTATTGTATGTATATCTTTGTATTGTGTGTATTGTATGTGTTCTTAAAATTTGTGAAAATAATATTTATAATATTTTATAAATATTTATTAAAAAAAAATGAGAGTACCCCTAAAAATATTTTTTTTAGAAAAAAGCACTGAGCAAGAGGCAACGTTTTGCATCCTTCCCAACGAGCTCTCAGCCCAACACTGCAGATCCCAACCAGGATTCAGGACAGCTCTTTGGTAGGGAGTTTTTTTCTGTAAGTTGCAGAGAGCTCATGGTCCTCTAGAGAAAAACGATTGTCCTTTAAAAGAAAAGAATATCCCTTGGAGAAAGGCACATCTGGTGATCGAAGCCTTCATCCTTAGCTACTTTAAAAGCTTGACTTTTCTTTTTAGCATCTTGTTATCTTTTCCCTTTATCTAACAGTCTTTCTGACACTGGGAAAATACACAAGTTTGAAAGCTGGAGAGAAAGAAATGAAACTTGAAAATATCCTTGGTCAAATGCTGGCTGTTTCTCAGGGGAACGTGAATGGATGCAGTGCTATAAAAAGGGAAACAATTCACAAAGGGCGAGCGGCATGCAGGCACATCATCTGATGGCTAAGTGACCCATTAAAAGCACCCCTGGGAGCCTCCAGTTGCCTGTTTCAGTTAAAAAGGGATCAAATGCAGTTGAACCCGTGTGCTGGACATTACAGTGGCTTAATTGTGTTGAAGGGCAACTAGGTTGTGTTGCAGTCAAAGGTAAACTGCAGGTCATTTGCTGTTGGAGCATGAAGGGTGTTTAATGGTGTCTACAAATGCTTTTCGCCCAGGAAAAAAAAGTCAACATACTGCAAAGTAACTTTATTTAAGGAAAAGGTTACAGCTCTTGGGATGAATTTTGGAAATGCAGCTTTTATCACCTTTGCGACAAGGGCTTACTTTATCCCACCACCACTGATTTGAGAATGCTAGAGTACATACATTTAGAATGAGAGATAATCATGCATTTTCAGAAGCAATGTCTTTTAGATAATTACCAATAATTTTCAGTTTTTAATACCAGGGCCTTCTCGATTATTGCTAAGAGAGGTGGGTGAGGATCTTGAATAAAGGGGAAATCAGGTGCTGTATGTTGCATATATTATTACTGTGCTTTTTGAAGTGACTGGAAGCATAAGATTGGTTCCTTTTGGAAGAAATTCCATAAAGCAGAATTCTTCACAGTACTGTTACACAGTTCCTTTTATTCTGGCCCCGCAAATGGCACTGAAGTCTATAAATAAAAATGAGTTGTGAGATTGTGAAAATTCACCCTTGTTTATGTTTCCTTTAGCAGTTTAAATGCTACCATTACTGATCCAGTTGAGGTGTCCAATGCTGCGTCTTGACTGATTTTGTGAATGTGGATAGGAGGGGGTTGTGTCCAACTACATGCTTTCTGGATCCCTGCCCATCACTTCTAGTGAAATCCATGGCAGAGAATGTTGACCAGATGGGTTCAAGGTGTAGAGAATGCTTAATTGAATGGGGAGGGAGGGGTGATTGCCTACCATCTTAAAGGAGAAGGGCTGGTGGCCACTATTGAAAAAGCTAGTCCAACACCCAACTATCATTCTTTGATGTCTTTTTAAAACTGTACTTTTTCAGAAATGGCCTTCAGAACTTGAGAATTTTTTTCAAGTGACCTGTTTTCTTATTGAGATGTTACTGGTGTATGTGTGTCTGTGTGTGTGTGTGTGTGTGTGTGTGTATACACACCAATGTTCTAACTGTATTGTTATATTTTTATGTGGCATTCCACCTTGCTGCATTTCCTATGAAAATGTGGTCTATAAGCAAAAAATAACAAATAAATATAAAAATAACAAATAAAGAACAAATAATGAATAAATAAATGATGGAGGGGCAGCAGCACATCAGCAGAAGATATAAGGTGAAAGAAGAAGAAGAAGAAGAAGAAGAAGAAGAAGAAGAAGAAGAAGAAGAAGAAGAAGAAGAGTCTACAACTCTTTTTTTTTTGCCCTTACATCTGTTTTTGTTTTGAACTTTATCTGCCTGCTGTTTCACAATGGATTGGTGGGGTGGGCGAATGCCGGGCAGTGGGGAGAGTTGCGCAATATTAGGCTCCCAGTGTGCCTTATAGAATATCAGAGAACAGGGGAAAGAAAAGCTTTTAGCTGGCTTTTGATTTCCCTTCCTCGAGGCTGGCGATAAAGATTGGCTGCACAGTGCAAGCTCAACTTGAAAAGGGCAATTCATGCGGCCCATCTTATCAGCCCTCTGAAAGGCAAATCAGAGCTCACCCCACATGCTGTGTGGTGATAGGAGCAAATCCCATATGAGGAGGTTGTGGGTGTGTGGAGATAAGACAAGCTTGGAGTTGGATTCCTTTCCAGACAAACTTGACTTTTCCTCTGTCTCAGGTCAGGAGGGAGCATGTGTGGGCACTTAAGAAGTCCCCTGTGATGTTATCTTTTGTCTGTGTTTTAGGTTAAGAGAATTACCAGAAGTTCAAAGAGGGGATGGCAGGTTGGGTTCGGGTGACTAGTATAGTTTCACGGCACTGATGTGGTTAAGGAAGCTTACCATCAACTCAGAGCAACTATGTTCACCTTTGTTCTGATCCATGTATGTGGCATCTTCCCCCTTCCTCCTTTCTAAATGAGGTTTCTGCCCATCTGAACTTTGCTTTGATGAGCACTGCCTAGTTTCCCTTATACGGATATGTTCACAAAAGCTTGTTTCCTTTACTCCAAAAACTAATAATAAAATATAGTACACTGGAAGGACAGATCCTGAAGCTGAGGCTCCAATACTTTGGCCACCTCATGAGAAGAGAAGACTCCCTGGAAAAGACCCTGATGTTGGGAAAGATTGAGGGTACAAGAAGAAGGGGACGACAGAGGACGAGATGGTTGGACAGTGTTCTCGAAGCTACAAACATGAGTCTGACCAAACTGCGGGAGGCAGTGGAAGACAGGAGTGCCTGGCGTACTCTGGTCCATGGGGTCATGAAGAGTTGGACACAACTAAATGACTAAACAACAAAAACAATGCAGAGGCATGCAGTGTGTACACTCAAAATCTTGATATTCCAACTGATGTCCAGGGCATTTGTCCCTTTGGTTACTGTGTCATGTCTGGGATGTGATACATACAGTAAGTAGCAGTCAAGTACAACATTCCTTGTTTTCCTAGAGTGGACATGTGGGGGAATGTTCGGTCCAGCTAGTTGAAAACTTCCTGTTTCCTCCTGGCTGGGACATACTTCCTTTGCATATGGCTAGAGGTGGGCATGACCTTACCTGCCCAGGTAACAAAAGGGCAAGGCACACAGCACACCCTTTCTCTTTTACTTCCTCTCTTGACTTCCTCTGTCGTTTGGAGCAGCTTTTTAGCTAGAGATGCTCTGTTGGCTTCCAGCCAACAGAGGACACTGGGATTATCCCCATATGGGATAGCTCCACATGTATATACTTTGTAACTAAGTCTGCCTTCTGGGATCCAACTGTGAACAGGATGTGAGTACAGTGGTACCTCGGGTTAAGTACTTAATTTGTTCCATTCATGGGCCATTTTGATGACATTTCAGGTAATTGCTAGGTAACATTCTAGGGGGCATGAGAACAAAATGGCACCCAGGATTGACTACACTTGCCCAACATGGATTCATGTTGGATGTCTCTCACTCTGCCAGTAAAGATGCCCACCCCAATTTAATCTGTTAGCTTGCCTCCAAGTACAGTATGTCTCAGAGCTCAGTTTTGCAAGTTACAGCTGCCACTTCTCACCTTGTGTATTTTTAAAAGATTGGAGTAAATTCCTAATTTACTTAAAAGAACACTGTAAACAGTTAAAATTATTGGCAGGGTTGTAATGTGGAATTAACTATCGATATCTAACAGGTAGATAATGGTAAAAGCTGCAGAAAATCTAAATTTAACTAAGAAATCCATGGAGGGAGGAAAGGAGGTCCGAAGGTTCAAATGAACCTTTTATTTCAATGTTTGAAATAGTTAAAGTTAAAATGTATAAAATTTTGCAAAACCAATAAGAATATTATAAAAAAGGAGAGGTGGGAAAATGTGTTGGGACATCTTTGTCACCTCTGTCCAATTCTGAACTTTTTAGCCCCCCATGAGTAGTGTGTCTGCTGCCCAGCCTGTACCATTCCTTGCCTGAATAAAGACATTTCTTCTACTTGCAAGTAAGTCTCTGTCTGCATGCGTTGGATAGGAGCCAGGACAATAAATGGCTCTCCCAAGTCCTCCCAGGTATAAACACACACTGAAAGGTGGGAACTAATGATGGTAACATTGTGACATCATCATAGTCCTCCCAGGTACAAACACGTAGAGAAGGTGACGGCTAGTGGATTTAACATCGTTATGAAATGAGTGTAAATAAAAAGAAAATAAGTTTTGAGCATTATATGTCGAATACAAAAGGACATTATAGAAACACATGCAGCCATCACCTACTTAAGATGGGGAGAAGGGATAGTCCATCTACCACATTAGTGGGTCTGGCAGTGAGAGAAAATGTTTATGTTGAAATAATATCAGTGATGCCAGACAGATGGTACATGTGAGTGATTTTCTGCAGGCTGCTAAGAGCCAGGGGAGATTCAAATGGGAACTATCCATTAACATCTCAATATTGCATTTTTTTTCATTCTTTATGCTTAAAAGCTATGCCAAGTCACCATATTAATAACCTACATCTAAACTGTTTTGTAAAATATTAAAAAAAATGTTGAATGCACACTTTCAAAAAGGTTTATTATGAACAGAAATGACCAAGTTTTTGTCAAATGTCAAGACATTCACAGATACATAGTCTTCTGTCATCTCATCTCTAGCCAACCTTTCTTAGGTCATGAAATAAGGGGGTTGGTTTCTTCTTTCTGGGACTTTATTTCAAAACATGCCAAAGGAGTTGGCATAACGTGGCGTAGCCAATGGTTGGCTAAATTCTCCAGGTATGGAGAGTTTTATACTGGCCCCCTTGCCCATCGCCCAGCAATTATATGTTTTCCTATGTTGGGGCATTTAAAAATTGCAATTATCTCCAGACCAACCCATTTTTGTCAAATTTCATTAAATTTCCTTGCTTTTTGACCCTTACTGCCTTTTAAGGTACAGTGGTACCTCGGGTTACGAACTTAATTCGTTCTGGAGGTCCGTTCTTAATCTGAAACTGTTCTTAACCTGAGATATCACTTTAGCTAATGGGGCCTCCCATTGCCACGGCCGCACAATTTCTGTCCTCATCCTGAAGCAAAGTACTATTTCTGGGTTAGCGGAGTCTGTAACCTGAAGCGTCTGTAACCTGAAGCGTCTGTAACCTGAGATACCACTGTATATCCTTCAACCTTTGGTGGAACTGCAGAGGAGGATATATGTATATGTATGCATGTGTTGTTGTTGTTGCTGTTTTTTAAAAAGTATGTTACCAAACCTGGCCACTGACATGCATACCAACACACAACACCATGGAGGTGTGATATTTTGAGATCTTTTATCTGGAGTTATAGCATGCCATGGAGAGATTGCACTGAGAGGGATAAGAAAGAACCACAAAGTCCCAGTTTGGGTTCAAATGAAAGCCATTTATTGCTACAAACACCAAATTAAAAGAATAAAACTGTTATTTTAGTGTGGTAGCACCTACACTTTGGAACTCACTGCCTATTGGCATCAGGCACTGTACTCTTTGCAGTGCCTGCTCAAAACATTTTTGTCTGGGCAAGCCTATCCAGAGAAATTACATGAATTAGGAGACCAGTGGAGATAGTGCTCACCGGGGAATTTGTTTCCCCCCCCTCCTTGTCAGGGCTAACTAATGACCACATATTGGTCATACTGGCAGGCAGGAGGTCAGACCACATGTTTCTCACAGACACTGAGGGCAAGCATGTCTCCTATTCAGGAGGAGAGCCAGTGTGGGCCAAGCTTTGCTTCCTCCACGTGCTTGTCAAATGCTCCCACTTTGCAAAGTGTCAGTAAGACACTTTGATTCATTGCCATGAGTATAGTGTATGATGATGATGATGATGCAAAGGTCAAGGAGCCAAGAACTGAAGGGCATGCATGGAAGAAGAAGAAGAAGAAGAAGAAGAAGAAGAAGAAGAAGAAGAAGAAGAAGAAGCCGCCACTATCTGACTGGGTTTCACCAGCCACTCTGGGCGGCTCCCAACAAAAAATAGCAAAATCTGAACAGGGCTGCCTTCAGATGACTTCTAAAAGTTGTATAGTTCTTTATCTCCTTGACATCTGAAGGGAGGGAATTCCATAGGGAGGGTGCCACTACTGAGAAGGCCCTCTGCCTGGTTCCTTGTAACCTCACCTCACACAGTGAGAGAACCAACAGAAGGCCCTCAGAACTAGATCTCAGTGTCTAGGCTGGATGAAGGGGGTGTGGAGCATTGCAGGTGGCATCATAAACTACCACATGACACTTGTGAGGACTTCATAGATGTCTGGCGAAGCCTAGTATGGCCGGAAAACTTCCCTGGGCAGACTTAGGTTTTCCTGTCAGCCATATGTATGTTTTCAACAGTATGCAACATTACAGCCAATCTAAAAGGGCCTATTGACCTGGCAATGGGTTCTGTCCTACTTTGTGGGAAATAACAGATGTACAAATAACGGGTTTTAGTATTTCTTGACAAACTTCTGAATCGTGGGTTCTTACTGAACAAAAAGAAGAGGCTACTTGGTGGTTTTCTTTTGTGCTGTAGCCATAAATTGTGGAACCTTTACAGTTCAGCACCCAGCAAAATAAAAACTTATGAGGTTCAAAACATAGCCCATCTGTTAGTGATATGGGCAAACCATGTATTCTCTACATACATTTATACATTTCCTGCATTGCATATTATTTCAAATATTTGCTCTTGGAACTGCAAGGTGTCCTACTGTCATAACAGTCAAGTTATTCATTAAGCTGTCAGCACCTTTGCATATTTCTTCCCACACAGAGTCCATTTCTGATTTTCCATTCCCCCTTGGAGGACCTACTCACTCATCACCAAGAGCGGTTACTCTCATAACTGGTGCAATTGAGATTTTCATGTCAACATATGTAAACCAAAATCTAAACCTCCTTATTGCTAGGATTCCAACTCCCAAATTTCCTAGGGCACTAATGGATTTTGAGGGCCAGCTTGAATTTGCAAAGAGTTTTGCTCCTATCAACATGATGCAGTTTTTGGCACTAACTTCTGAGCTGGGCATGTAAAGTAGTATTAGACACTAAGAACAAACAAGTATCGACCAGGAGGCAAAATGGAACCATGATTGATTGCAAACCCCTGTGTTTTGAAACGATGCAGTGCATACAACGGCATAATAGCAAAAACAGAGGCGCCACCATTGTTTGGACTTCAGCTAAGGATGGTGTTGTTGAATTGCATATCAATGCACTACAGTAGTTGGTAGATCGTATGTCTGAGCAATTACAACAGCCGGGGTTGGCCTAAAACACTTAGCTAGTCAAAGCTGTTGCACTGCAGCATGAGCCAAAAGTGTACTCCAGGGCGTGTTGCAATGTTGTATGTAAAAATCATTCTGCTTCAGAGATGTCCTTGGAAATACTGTTGCATGCCCTCCAACATTTCTCCGATGAAAATAGGGATGTCCCATTCCATAACAATAATTTTACTTCCGGGGATAAAAAGGTAAAGGTAAAGGTACCCCTGCCCGTACTGGCCAGTCGTGTCCGACTCTAGGGTTGTGCGCTCATCTCACTTAAGAGGCCGGGAGCCAGCGCTGTCCGAAGACACTTCCGGGTCACATGGCCAGCGTGACGAAGCTGCTCTGGCGAGCCAGCACCAGCGCAGCACACGGAAACGCCGTTTACCTTCCCGCTATAAAGCGGTACCTATTTATCTACTTGCACTTAGGGGTGCTTTCGAACTGCTAGGTGGGCAGGAGCTGGGACTGAAAGACGGCAGCTCACCCTGCCGCGGGGATTCAAACCACAGACCATACGATCGGCAAGTCCTAGGCACTGAGGTTTTACCCACAGTGCCACCCGCGTCCCTACTACAGTGGTACCTTGGGTTAAGTACTTAATTCGTTCCAGAGGTCCGTTCTTAACCTGAAACTGTTCTTAACCTGAAGCACCACTTTAGGTAATGGGGCCTCCTGCTGCTGCTGCACCGCTGGAGCATGGTTTCTGTTCTCATCCTGAAGCAAAGTTCTTAACCTGAGGTACTATTTCTGGGTTAGCGGAGTCTGTAACCTGAAACGTATGTAACCTGAAGCGTATGTAACTCGAGGTACCACTGTATTTATACCCCACACATCTTACTGGGTTGCCCCATTCACTCTGGGCAGCTTCCAACACACATAGAAACATAATAAAACATTAAACATTAGAAAAAGCTTCCCTGTACAGGACTGCCTATACAGGGCTCACGGGTCAGATAACTCCATACCCTCCAATATTTCTCCTAAGGGAAAGTGGGAGATTCCATGATCAAATCAGATCATGGGATGGCTTCTCTAAAGCAGGGACGTCCCTGGAAAATAGGGACATTTGGAGGGTCTGCTTTCGCTCCTTACT